>NC_136068.1:1420906653-1422106653 GCF_964261635.1 Lissotriton helveticus | reverse complement strand
TGGTAAAAAGCCCACGGCTGCAATGTTAAAATTATATGATGCAAAATCTGTAGCAACCGCAGCCTACGGTAGTGAGCTTTGGGGTTACATGGCTGTGGATCAACTTCAGATTACAGAAAATTCTTTTTACAAACGTCTTCTATGTACCCCGGCCTCCACCTCCAACTTTGCAGTTCACGAGGAGCTAGGAGTGGGGTATTTGAGCGATACCCTATCCCTACGACCCCTAACCTGTTGGTTGAAAATGTGGTTATGCGAAGACATCCCCCTAACACATTTAATCGTTAATGATTTTATGGCTCATGATAATGTGTTGGGCACTCCTTGGTTGAAGTACTTAAAAACCTGCTTCTCTGAGTTGGGTCGTCCTGATCTGTTTGAACACCCGTCGGGAATTGGAAAGGGGGACATTGACCTAGTCAAGCAGACCTTTCTTCTGCGTAAGAAGGCTGTGAGGGAGGGTGTTGAGCTACATAAAGTAAGTGCAAGGAAATTTATTATGGTTAAAACCTGCCTGACAACAGAGCCTTACCTACTCGGCACTCTTAGCACTCACGATAAGTTTCTACTAACAAGATTCAGATTTAATCTGTTCCAACATCTGCTTATCAGACCCAAAAATGAGAGTTTTTGTAAAAATCCAATATCCTGTGGCTGCGACGGAAAGTCTCCACAGGATATGTTGCATTTTATGTTTTTATGCAGATTTTATGAATTCCCGCGTAAACGCTTTTTAATTGCTCTTTTAAAGAAATTAAATTTCAATCAGATACGACCAGCCTTTTTATATTTACAATTGCTGCACAGTGATAGTGTCCTCCAAGTTCTTGAATTTTTAAAACTGTCTCTTAAATTGCGAATTTGTTTGGACCAATGAATGAAGTGATTATAATGAACTGGAGCTTTACGGTTGTAATGTAGACAGTCCTTTTAATATCTGCAATTATATTTTATCTAATGTCATTTTATGTATGTATTGTATGTCTATGCACTTTTATGGTTGAAATACACCGAATAAAGACTCTACTACAACTACTACTCTTAGTTTTTTAATGCCGGATTTCCCTACTAGCCACAAAGCTGATCCCACAGTGAGCCCTGGACGCTTAGGAATTACCACACTAGCGCTTAGAAGGTTGGAGACAGAAATGGAGTTGGAGAAAATTACAGAAGAAAGGGTGTTTTAGAGAGACAAGCTCACTCTAGAGGAATTTACATCAGTGAATGAACGGCAAGCCTGCGAGCTAATAAAGACCCCGATAGAAACAATAAATAGAATGAGAGTAATCAGAAATAAAAATAGGGATGTAGGCCTCAACTAAATAATTTATTATTTATCACTGATGATTAATGCTGATACCCCAGGGATCAAAATTCACATATCCAAGTACTTATCAAGCATATTCCACTGGTAACTATTGGAAGGTTTGACCTGCCGATATCTACCTGGGGAAATCTCCTGAAAACTGCAAATAAGTTGGCAGCTCAGAAGGTTCATGAGAAGAAAAAAAATAGCAAATTCACAGAGACTGAAGAATCAGGCATTGCAAAATTTTGGACATTTAGCAATTAAATGAGAAAGAGAAATTTAGACGCAGGCACTGCATTAGAAGAGAGAAGCAGTGGAGGAGAGAAGCAGCAATTTGTTGTGTAAAATGGGCTCATGGAGGGGGCGTGGCTTGAACGCCGCCGAGTTTGGACGCCTGAGCCCTGAGCTTCGCGCCGATCTCGGCGATTATCCTGCATTTCGGACTCCCCGGGCGGCGCTCGTAGCCCTGTGTGGCGCCCCGGAGCTGGAGTCCACCCCAGCAGTGTTTGGGTGCTCTGGGAAGCTCTCGGCGGTGGCGAGCGAGAAGGAAGGCGGGACCCGACCCGGAGGGACCGGCCATTTTGCCTGAGGCCTGCAGGGGCCTTCCAATCCCCGGCCCAGAGTGGCGGAGTGGCCGTGGAGGAGTTCGGACTGGCGGACGCAGCGGGAAGGAGGCGCTGGAGACGGGGAGTGCGCCCCGCCTACGCATCGGGCGGGTGCCCTGAGTGGAGCGGCTCCCGTGGTTCCCCGGCGATAGCGGAACTAGAGGCTGGCAGGGCTTCAGCTGTGGGACCCGGCGGTCAGTGCCGCAGCTGGGGACGGGCCCAACGCGTCTGATCTGCGGCGGCGGTGTGATCGGCGGCCGGGAGCGGCGCCTTGCAGAGGACTTGGCCCGGCATCGTCTAGCACGGCACATCGTCCAGGTCCGACTGCGGGCTTGTGCGGAGCGGCACGGTTAGTGACCTGCGAGAAGAACTTGGTTTAGGGCGGACAGCTGAGGTGCCTGAGGCGGCGGAAAGCGTGCCTCGCAACCGCCGAAGCCGCATTAGTGGGCTGCCACTTTGGTGCTTGGCGGCTGGTGCTCCCGAACTGTGGGCTGGACACTGGAGAGCGCGCTCCGCCCAGAGACTGGATGTGGCGCAGGCAGGGGGGATCCGGATTACTACCGGAGGCCGCCCTGGGTAACTGGCGTTTGGAGCGATCTGGCAGAACTTCAGTGGTGGTACTGAGGGATGTGCTCACCGCTGGGGTCCTACACAGTGGACGCCGATTCGTGCCTTTGCATCCTGCTGATTGAGGAGGGGGTCAGCCTGGGTCAGCGGCGGGCCTGCCTCGGGAGCAGAGGCTCTCAATGTGATTATCCCGCGTGCGCTGGGGCCTAAGGTGGACCTGGTTGAGAGGAGATGCGATTGGCAGGAGGTGCCCACACCAGAGCGGCGAGCGCCCGCGGAGTCGGAGGCGTTGCCATTGAGAGGGGAGCTGGCCTCTAGGACATTTTGCGGAGGAGGCTGGTGTGACCTCGGTGCTGGTAGACCGGCCAGGCAGACGAGACGGGGTGTGAGGCGCACCGCCCTTACATCAGCCAACGGATTCTAGCGGAATTGAGCATCCGTGGTCGGAGCGGACGACGAGGCCTAGGGTGGCGCCATGGGGAAGCCGCGAACGGCGCAGGGAACAGCACCGGCCGACCAAGCGGAAGAATTGGCAGAGACCCAGGAACAGGGCTCAACCGGGGGCCCGAGCACAGGGCTGCAACAGCAGCAGATGGACCAGATCCTCCAGGCCATAACAGACACGAGGGACGCGTTGCGCCAAGACATCGCGCAGGTGTCAACGGGCCTAGGTTTACTGAGGGCGGACCACGACAAGCTCGCTGACCGGGTCAAGAACACAGAGCTGGGGTTGGGAAAACTGGAGCCGGCCCAAAAAGCGACGGATGCTACGCTGGGTGACCTGTTGCGTAGAGTACATCAACTGGAAAGGAGGGCGGAGGACGCAGAAGGATGCAACAGGCGCAATAACATTCGGGTGGTGGGATTGCCCGAAACAATGGAGGGGAGCGACATGGTCTCCTATCTGGAGAAGTGGCTGCGGGAAGTGGTGGTCCCTGAGGGCTTGACACACTTTTACACATTGGAGAGAGCTCATAGAGTACCGGCCAAGCCTCCGGCGCCGGGCCGCCCTCCCCGACCCGTGGTTGGCGCCTGCTACATTTTAGAGACCGGGATATTATTCTACGACAGGCAAGGGTGGCTGGCCCGTATAAGGTGGACAATGCTTCGGTCTCTCTCTTCCCTGACTACTCTCAGAAGGTTCAGCGGAATCGCTTTTCCTTCCTGGCGGTCAAAAGGGCCCTTCGTGATGAGGGAGTGCAGTACTCCCTGCTGTTTCCGGCACGTTTGAGAGTGATGGTGGACGGCTTAGCGACCTTCTGCGACACACCGGAGGACGCCTGGCAATGGCTGGAACGCTACTGGGCGGGTAAGGACGGCGCTGGCAATTGGGATAGAGCAGCGGAGGTGCAACCTAAACCGTGCAGGAGTAGACGCAACCGGAAACGTGTTCTGAGCAGACGATCCCCACCTGCGTCGCAGACAGAGCTGGAGAGACAGGCAGCCCTGCAGGCGGTGTCTGCTATTTCTGGAGTGGCGACGGAGACCCCATTGGTGGACTCAGGCTCTCAACAGGGGTCAGATGAGGTGGGATCTGGGGGCACAGATGGGGGATCCGAGGGGGACCCCGGAGATCAGCCTCAGGTTACCCCACAGACAGCCGACGGCTTGCTGGATAAGTGACCCTCATGGATGCAGCGTGATGTACAGTAAGGGGGCATGATTGGTCTATGACATTCGGGATGATGGGGGGACCACTTCTTTTTCTGTGCTGAAGGAAGATTGCCGGGGAGGGCGCTGGAGGGCTGGGGGGTGAGCATGGGGTGAGACGCTGTCGGGGTGATGAGGTTAACCCATACGGGATCGGACTGCCGCGGTGTGATGGGCTGATCGCTGTCCGGCTTGACTGGCGTGGGGTCACCCCTCCTACCTCACATACCTTGTGAGTCTCTGGTGGTTACCAGAGTTTCCCAGTTAGCGGGGGTTGGGTTTGGATGGGTAACAACTGTTTGGCGCCTGTTCTGGGGGAGGGCAGGTTGAGGGCTTGTTGGGGTTGTTCCAGGTCGGGGAGGTTTGTCGGTGTGCCTGTTAAGTTGTGCGGGGCGGGATCCGTCTGTATACCTCCAAATGACGGCCAGACTTGAATTGAAATGCATTACTTGGAATGTGCGGGGGCTCAACTCAATGAGGAAGCGATATAAAGTGCATGCATATTTGGTCCGCAGGGGGGTCCAGGTGGCCTTTTTACAGGAAACACACATTAATCAGGTAGAAGGGCAGACGCTGCAGCGGAGATGGAGGGGGCAACTCTTTTACACCACTTATTCCGCTTATGCTAGAGGGGCCTTGATCTGGGTGCGCGCTGGGGTCCCTTTTCAGCCCCTGACCACGGTGGTAGACTCAGAGGGAAGGTTTGTGGCTGTGTTGGGACCTCTGGATGGCCGAGATGTTACGCTTTGCAGTGTCTATGTTCCGAATTCCGATCAGGCTGCGTTCTTTTCGAGACTCTCGGGGAGGTTGGCGTCCTTGTTGGTGGGCACAGTGTTTATGGGGGGGGGACTTCAATTCGGTGGTGGACGTTGAGGTAGATCGTTCTCACCCTCCGTTGGCGCAATCGGCGGTACGTAGAGTGGCGGTGGCGCGACAGAGCTGGCAGGAGAAGTGGGGCCTCATAGATGCATGGCGGTCGCACCATTCCACAGATAGGGATTATTCGATCTATTCCGCACCCCACGACCTTCATGTGCGCCTTGATACTGTTCTCTGCACGATTGGGGCCCAGGAACTCACATGTCACAGCGAATATCTGGCGAGAACCATATCGGATCATAATCCTTGTTTGATCACGGTCCTCTGCTCCCGACAACTGCAGGCGGTTCCCACATGGCGGCTGAACCCGATGGCACTGGAGGACCCGGTATTTAACGCGGAGGTCAGGGAGGGCATTGAACACTACTTTCAGGAGAACTCTGGTACGGCGTCCTCCAGGGCACATGAATGGGATGCCTTCAAGGTGGTGATATGGGGCGTGTGCCTCTCATCCACAGTGGGGGCACTTCGGACCTTGCTAGGCGATATAGAGCGGGAGGAGACCTGCCTGCGCCGGGCGGAGAAAGATAGTCATGTCGCAGCGGGAAGTCAGGAGGAAGTGCTAGCGGCAAGGGAGCGGGTGGCCACCCAGGTTGAGAGACTTCGTTGCCTCGATTACAAAGAGTACATGGTTCGGGCGCATGCGGAAAGGGATAGGGTGGGGACACTGCTGGCATGGCTGGCCAACCCACACACCACGGGTACTCCAATAGTGTCGCTGGTTACAGCCACGGGGGACTTGGTCTACTCACAGAAGGAGATCAATGACGAATTCTTGGATTATTACACGACTCTCTATCAGAGCAGGTTGACGGTACCCCCGCATGGCCTGGATGCCTTCCTAGAGGTGGCGCAGTTACCACAGTTAGAGTCGGAGCAGAGCGACGCGTTGGGTGCAGTTATCTCGCTAGGGGAGATTAGAGCGGCGATTAAGCACATGGCCAGGAAAAAGACGCCAGGGGCGGACGGCCTGCCGGTGGAATTGTATGCCACATATATATATTCTTGCACCGCAGTTACACCAGATGTATGGGGAGGCTTGGGAGCTGGGCAGGTTGCCGCCTTCGGCCAGAGAGGCGATTATAGTGCCGCTATTGAAGGGCAAATCACCCACCGCGCGGACAGCCTATCGTCCGCTCTCTATGCTTACCGTGGATTATAAGGTGCTGAGCAGAATTCTGGCTACGCGGTTATCGGATCACATGCGTACACTAGTGCACCCGGACCAGTCGGGCTTCATCCCCACGCGGAACACAGCGACGTGCATACCGCGACTGGTACGGATCATGGGAATAGATGGAGAGGGTCCGCCAGGTGCGGCGGTGTTGTTGGTAGATATCGAAAAAGCGTTCGATAGTGTGGAGTGGTCGTACCTGTATCGCGTGCTGCACAGCTTCGGACTGGGGGACAACTTCATTAGTTGGACGTGCCTGCTATACAACTGTGCTACGGCCAGGGTCCGGACGGGCCGTTCAGTGTCAGCGACGTGCCCGGTGGAGAGAGGTACCCGACAGGGCTGCTCCCTGTCTCCGCTTTTATTTGCACTGGCGATCGAACCACTAGCGGCACGGGCCCGGCAGGGACAGCACTACGAGGGGGTGCTGTTTCACGGTGAGATACATTATATATCTTTGTACGCCGATGACCTCTTACTATACCTGGCTGACGTGGAGGCCTCAGTGCGAGGGGCCCGAACCCTCCTTCGGGAGTTTGGTGAACTGTCAGGGTTGCAGGTTAACTGGACCAAGACCTGTCTGTTCCCATTGGCTCCGAGTTGCACCCGGCCTTTGGAGCTAGAGGGTCTGCGTTGGGAATCGGAGTGTCTGCCATATCTGGGTGTCCGTATATATCATAGCCACTCACACCTATATGAGGGAAATGTAGGCGGAGCGCTGAGGGGCATCAGAGGCAGTATGGGGTTTTGGCGTACCCTTCCGCTATCAGTAGCTGGGCGTATAGCTTTGCTGAAGATGGTGGTTCTCCCTCGGCTGCTGTATTTCTTTCGCACACTGCCGGTGTGGATTCCGACGTCCTTTTTCAGGACGTTACGATCGATGGTGATAGGGTTCATCTGGGGCACAGGCAGGAGGCGTGTGGCGTTGAACACCCTGCTGAGACCTCAGGAGGAAGGGGGACTGGCGGTGCCAGATTTTGAGTGGTACTATCTGGCGGCACAGCTGCAATGGCTCACACAAGCGGTGGCACGGGAGTTTAGAGGCCCAGATGGACCGCAGGGCAGAGTTATTCAGCGCCATGTCATGTCCTTTATAGTGCTCCAGCAGAAACTCAGGCTGGATCAACTCACTCTCGAAGAGCGCACCATCAGACAATGCTGGCTGCGTAGCCAGAAACGGGCGGGAATTCCTATCCCGTACGCTCCAGAGATCCCTCTGGGCATGTGTACCGCCTTCCCGCATGGCGGGGATTGGTCGGCACTAGCGGGTTGGGAAGAGTGTGGAGTCCACATGATAGGGGACTTATATAGGGATGGTGCCTTGTTGCCTTTCCGAGAACTGCAGAGCGCCTTTGATTTGGCAAGGAGAGACTTTCTGCTGCATGCTGCTCTAGTGTCGGGACTCCAGAGACATTGGAAGATGGGCCTGGTGGAACCCCCCATATCGCTGGGCTGTCAATATGTTACGATGGCTGCTGGCACCTACAGGGCTATCACCTGCTTATACAGGAGATTGGCATTGGAGGGGCTGCCGCCCCTGGATAGGCTGAAGGGGTGATGGGGAGAGGACCTAGGCCAGTCCATACCTGAGACGGCCTGGCCGCAGCTAGTAAGGAGGGCCTGGAAGGGCACGCGCAATGTCCGGTTTCAATTGGTTCAATATTTTACACTACACAGGGCCTATTTAACGCCGGTCAAAATTCAACAAGTTTTCGGGGGACCAAACTCAATGTGTCCCCGGTGTAATGCGGAGGGGGCTGATTTTGGCCATATGTTCTGGTCTTGCGCGGTGCTAGGTACATATTGGTCTGATTCATAGCATGTTTGAACAGGGTGACGGAGCGTCAGGTTAAAGTAGGCATGGGGATTTGCCTCTTACTTTGGTTCCCACACATACCTGCCACAAAAATCACAAGTAAATTCTTCGACTTGGGGCTGATTATGGCGAAAAGGGAGCTCACCATGCAGTGGAAGTCCAGAGGGGGCCCTAGCTTTCTGAGATGGCGAGGGAGCTTCCAGCAATGGGCGAGCAGTGAAGGGACACTCAGATTGCAATTAGCCAGACGCACCTCCAATGACAAGGCGATGGATGCGGCCAGGGCATGGGGCATGCTAGTAATAGAACTTCAGTCCACAGCAGAGGTGGTTGAAGGGGATGGGACGGACGCACCAGCGAGTCAGGCTTCAGGGACTGGAGGGGGAACGCCGGGGAACGCACAGGAGAAGTGGCCAACTAGACCCTAGAGCCTCACCGCATGTGATGGCTACCGCATATCAGGCCGAGGGGGGAATCGTACTCGATATGGAGACAGGGAGTGCGTATGGCCACTTAATTGGGGTGAGCGGACCTCTGATTGGATGTAGCTGTACATGACCTCGGGAAGGAGATGGGTGCTGGAGCACAAAGGGTTTCTGTCAGTCCGCAGGAGGGATACAGACAGACATACTACCGCCCCATCTCACTCCTCCCTTGGGCTAGCAAGGTGCTGGAGAAATACATAAATGCCCAGTTGGTCCAGTTTCTGGAGGACCACTCCCTATTACATACGTCCCAGACAGGCTTCAGACCAAAGCATGGGACTGAAACCGCCTTATTAGCAGTCACCGAAGAATCTCGAAGGATACTGGATCAGGGAGGATCAGTGGCAGTGATCCTCCTTGATCTAAGTGCTGCCTTCGATACGGTCAGCTATGCCACCCTGCTGAACCGTCTCCATAACATCGGAGTCTCAGGTGATGCATTAAGGTGGTTCGACTCCTTCCTAGCTGATAGATCTTTTCAGATCTTTGACGGCGATACAACATCATCCAGTAGGCCTCTCAGCTGCGGAGTACCGCAGGGCTCTTCCCTGAGCCCTGTACTATTTAATGTATACATGAAACCACTGGCTGGGGTAGTCGAACCGTACGGCATTAAAATCGTGTCGTACGCCGACGACACCCAGCTAGTGGTTTCATTGGCCCAAGAGAACAACAGGCAATCCTCGGTTGGTCTGTTGAAATGTTTAGAGAACGTGAAGGAGTGGATGACCAACTCCTCCCTCAAGTTGAACGGAGGAAAAACAGAGCTCATGCTCCTAGGCCCAGCTTTGCCAGTACCTTTCACCTCCTTGTGGCCCTGCGGTCTGGGTGTTCCCCCCACCCCCAAGGAAAGTGTCAAGAGCCTGGGAGTATGGTTAGACAAAAAGCTCTCCTTCTCCACCCAGGCCACCAAGCTGTCCGCCACTTGTTTCGGCCTACTCAGAATCTTGAGGAAGGTCCTCCCACTTTTGCCTCTAGAGGCAAAAAAGGTGGCAGTACAAGGCCTCATCCAGTCCCGCTTGGACTCAAACAATGCTCTATACGTAGGGGCCCCTGAGATGACCCTCCGGAAGCTGCAGGTGGTACAAAATTGCGCTGCACGTACCCTACTCCAGATTCCACGAACCCAGTCAGCCAGACCTGGACTGAAAAGCCTGCACTGGTTGCCAGTGAGGCAAAGAGTGGCATTCAAGGCGCTGTGCATTGCGCATCGGGCCTTTTGGAAGACCGGATCAGCAATCAACAACAACCTTGTTATCCCCTACCACCCAAACAGGAACCTTCGGTCTACGGATGCTTTCCTGGCAGTTGTTCCCAGAGTGAAGAGAGCCAGGTCCGGGGGTAGGCTGTTCTCGCTGAACGCCGCCAAGCTTTGGAATGCCCTCCCCTTCTCTCTTCGGTCCACTCCTGACTTGCTTTCATTCCGGAAAAAGCTGAAAACAGTACTGTTCGCCAAACCCCTCTAGTCCTTATCTCCCTGCTCCGTCACTTCTCTGCTTTAACTCAGCGCTTGGACGCCCGTGGGCAGCAACCGCGCTTAACAAATCTTTTTTCATTTCATTTCATTCAAGGGGGGGTGGGGGTAGAGGGGGAGGCGGGAGGAGGACCTAGATAGGGATATGGGGAATATCTTACTGTTGATTCACATTCTGAAAATAGACCTATTGCAATGATGGTCCAACGACACTGTATGATGTAAGATGTTAGAAGAAAAGTTAATAAAAATATATTTTTTTTAAAAATGGGCTCATGGACAGCACCTGGATACCCTCACGGGTGATAAGCAGTACTATAAATCTACCAACTTTAACTTTAAACTACAGCTTTTTCAGAAACACTACGGCCTACATATTCAACTTGGTCATCCTTCAGTTTTAGGGCAGCTGCAAAGTGTACCGAATGAGATAAAAGCTAGTTCCAGAAGATGTAAAAATTAACAACGAGGCAGAAGGTCACAGTGTGTTTTGAAAACCATGCATTAGAGCAGCTCTAGGAGTTTCTAATTGAAAACAGTAGATGGCACATATATGTTTGCAGGAGAAGAGATGTGTAGTTGCTTTAACACTCACCACAGTGATCAATGGTCACTCATGTATATCATGTACTTCTCATGACATCATAAAGGTCTGAAGACACATGGCCCATCACTCTGCTCAGGAACATATGCTATGTGATATGATTTGCAGTGGTGGCATTGACTGGCCAAAAACCATGCAATGTCATACCATGCCATCATCATTATGTTTAATAATATATATATTTTATATATTATATTATATTTTATTTATTAATATATGTTTATTTCATTTACTGAGTGCACTAAGCCAAAGGTGTCTTGGAGCTAATGCTGGTAAAAATTAATAAGCTAAGGTGCATCAGATCAAGAAAATAACAAGCATTTGCAATGCAATAGGTCTCACATTAATTAAGTTTGAGCTATTGGCATTGCTAAATATTGCAACACTAATTGCAACAAAAGTCTATAAATTGTAGGCCAAAAAAATGTGAATTTATTTTTGTAACAATGGTGGCATGCTGCGCTTTAGATGAATATGTTTAAAAGTAAAGTGTGCCATACTGCGATTGCTACAATAGTTAATTGTGGATGCGTTAACAATTGATGTGTGCACTGATGGCTGGTGGTGTGTGCCTGTTGAAATTATGCACTGACGGCTGGTGGTGTGTGTGTGCCTGTTGAAAGCGTGCACTGATGGCTGGTGGTGTGTGTGTGTGTGCCGGGTGAAAGCGTGCACTGACGGCTGGTGGTGTGTGTGTGTGTGCCTGGTGAAAGCGTGCACTGACGTCTGGTGTTGTGTGCCCGGTGAAAGCGTGCACTGACGGCTGGTGGTGTTTGTGCCCAGTGAAAGCGTGCACTGACGGCTGGTGGTGTTTGTGCCCAGTGAAAGCGTGCACTGACGGCTGGTGGTGTTTGTGCCCGGTGAAAGTGTGCACTGATGACTGATTTATTTATTTTATTTATTTTTTACATTTGTATGGCGCGCAGCTACCCAACAAGGGTTTCCCGGCGCCGATGACAGATTTAAAGCGATTGAGGAAAAGGGAGACCACATGACAGGGTGGTTATTTCTGGAAAAGCCAGGTCTTCAGGAGCTTCCTGAAACTGACATAACGGTCTTCTTTGCGAATATGAAGGGGGAGTTTGTTCCAAAGGGTGGGTCCTAAGACAGAGAATGATCTTCCTCCCATTCTCGCGAGTTTGAACCTCGGGACCGTGAAATTAGCAGAGTCTTGAGAGCGCAATGCTCTTGCCAGAGTGTAGGGAGTTGCCAGGGCTTGTAGATATTTAGGTGAGGCGCCGGATTTGATCCTAAACATATAACTCAGGGCTTTGAACCTGATGCGGTTCTCTACCCTGAGCCAGTGTAGGTTGTTCAGGTGTTTTGACACACTGGAAGTTTTTGGAATGTTGCAGAGTAGTCTTGCCGCAGAGTTCTGGACTAGTTGCAAACGTTTGATGACAGCTTGGTTTGAGCCCAGATAAAGAACGTTGCCGTAGTCAAGACGAGATGTGACAAGTGCATGAACTACGAACTTTTGAGTAGCAAGGGGCAGCATCCAGAGGATCTTTTTCAACCATTTCAGGATGGTGAAGCACAGGCCAGCCACTTTGTTTGCCTGTTGCTTCATGGACAGGGTGTTATCGATGGTAACCCCCAGGTTTCTTACTTGGGTTGCTGGTGTGGGGATGGCGCCCAGCTCGGAGGGCCAGTGGGTTGCGTTCCATAGGTCTTTATTTTTCCCCAGAAGGAGAATTTCGGTCTTATCTCCGTTTAATTTCAGCTGGTTGGTGGACATCCAGCTGAAGATATTTTGGAGGCCCTGTTTCAAACGGGAGGGGACCAATGGGTTTGACTCTGACAGAGAGAAGACGATTTGGGAATCGTCTGCGTATGTCATGAGAGTGAGCCCTGCTCTATCAGCTAAATCAGCCAAGGGTCTAAGGTAGAAATTGAAAAACAGAGGGCTCAGGATGGAGCCCTGTGGTACTCCGTGGGGGGCGCTAACCGTATCGGAGCAGGCGATCGGAGATGTAATTTGGAATGTTCTGTGTGACAGAAACGATTCGGTCCATTTGAGCGCATCACCCCGTATGCCGTTTCTTCCAAGTGTGGCCAGAAGTTTGGAATGGGAGATGGTGTCGAAAGCCGCACTCAGATCAAGCAAAATGAGTGCGACTGTCTGGCCATCATCTCGGAGTTTCCTGATGTTTTCGGTTACTCCTAATAGGGCTGTTTCGGTGGAGAAGCCGGCTCTGAAACCAGACTGTGATGGATGAAGAAGGGAGTTATCTTCGGTGAAGAGGGTGAGAGCAGCATGAATGTGCCTTTCTAGCAGTTTTGAAAAAATGGGGAGAAGAGAGATTGGTCGGTCGTTAGCAGGGAGTTCGGGGTTGGCTGTGGGTTTTTTCAGGAGTGGGCTAACCATGGCGTGTTTCCAGAGTGAGGGCACTGCCGAAAGCTGGATGGAAGAGTTTATGGTTTCAGCAATACTGGTCAAAGAGGAAACGTCCAATTTCTTGAGTACCGAAACGGGTAATGGGTCACGGGGGGAGCCTGATTTAACTGTTTTGAGGGTGGAAAGGAGTGATTCTACGGTGAAGGGAGGCCAGGCTTCCATGATGTTAATATCACTCGGCCAGGGGGGAGTTATTTCAACAGGGTCATGAGTAGGGAGGTTGCGTTTGATGCCTAACATGATTTCCTCAGTTTTCTCATTGAAAAAAGAAGCAAGATCTTGGCATTGTTTTTTGTTTAATGGGCGGGCCGCTGCAACCGTTTTAGCCCCCGCGAGGTCCTTTACTGTATTGAAAAGCGTTTTTGCTTTGTTGAGTGCTGTGTTGATGGTGTTCGCCACGTAGAGGGCTCGGGCTTTAGTACAAGCTGAGTGGTAATCGTTTCTGGCTTTGTGATATATGATTTTTTTATCGTTGGCATAGTCTTTACGCCATTTTCTTTCAAGGGATTTACATTTTGATTTAATGATTTTCAGGGACTTGGTAAACCAAGGGGCTGGGGGGGCGGTGGGTGTTACTTTTTACTCGAGATGGGGGGAGGCATCTTTCCACGGCGCTTTCTAGCCAAGAATGTGTGGCCAGAGCTATACTTTCTATGTCTGTGTCTGGGCTTGGAAGATGCCTGGCTAGAGTGTGGTTGAGTTTTTCCATATCGAGTAGCTTCCAGTTCCTTATAGTAGAGGTGGGCCAGGCACTATTTGTTTTAGGGGGTGCAGGTAATTTTAGGCAGAAATGAACGAGATAGTGATCTGACCAGCAAATTGGGATTGTGTCTAGCCAGTTAAGTTCAGGAATATTAGAAAAGATGGGATCTAACAGGTGCCCTGCCTTGTGGGTGGGTCCAGAATTGAGTAGTGTCATATTCAGAGCTGCTAGATCATCAAGTAAGTTGGTGCAGGCCGTATTTGCAGGGTCGTCGAAATGCAGGTTTAGGTCTCCCAGAAGAGAGAAGTTTTTGGAGGCAAGGTGGAAGGGGGTGATGTAGTTCGCCAGATTAGCAGCCCAGGAGTTGGCATTTCCAGGGGGCCTATATATGAGGATGCCAGAGGCCGTGAAATTGGGGTTAAGGGTAATTTTAAAAAAGGCTGCCTCACAGTCAGGAATGTGAGTGGGTTCTAATGTACATGTAAAATCTCGGTTGAATATGATGGTGATTCCTCCTCCTATTTGTCCCTCTCTATCTCTCCTGACTATAGCGTAGTCAGGGGGGAGGGCGGATGCTATGTCAGGGCCGGCGCTATCGTGCAGCCAGGTTTCTGTTAGAAAGAGGGCACTGGGTTTGTTGTCTAGTAGGAGATTGAAGATATCTAATTTGTGCTGCGGTAAAGATCTGCAGTTAACACCGTAGAAGGAAAAATCACAAGTCTTTGGTTTAGCTCGTGGTTTGGGTGTTGGCTTACAGGGTTCTGGCTCTGGGTAAGGCTGAAAATGAGTAAGAGTCAGTCTGCAGTTGCAGCACGAAATGCTACTGGTAAGTGACGGCCGTAGTACAGTACAATCTATGTGTTTATTTGGGCGCAAGCTCCTTAGATAGTCAGAGCTCATACCTGTGTTTTGCAGCAACGGTAGGGTATTGTTCTGTGCCCCATGTCCCGTACTGTCCCGGACGGGCCCAGACGGGCTGGTCTTAGGCTCGTCTTTGGCGCGGTCGCAGCGCGAATTCGCTGTGCGTCATAGAGAGCATCGGGCTTATGTAGAGGACGGGCTGTTACTCAGCTCCGCCTCTACCCGCTCAGCCAATCGGTGCCTGCCTCGGCCGGGAAGCCGGAAGAAGGACCCTCCCTGCGCCCTCCACTCAAACAAGCCTAGCGCTTGCGGTGGACCGGGGCAGCAGGAGTGAAGTAAATGGTGAGTGAAGCACAGCTCAGAGCACAGGTTTACATGTTACACAGTGCAAATTTGTAAAATCAATCGGCGCAGTGTATTTTTTTAAAAGTAATCGCGCTTTCCAAACCAAGATCGTTTAGTGTGCGCTAAACAGGGGTGCAGGTAAAAACATTAGTCAGTGAGCGATGCAAATAGTTCTCGTTCACACCGCTAGACTACAACAGCTCCAGGATCGTTTTACCAGTTTCCTTATGCGATTGTCATCAGGGAGAGTGATAGTTTCTATGGGCTTATGTAGAGGACGGGCTGTTACTCAGCTCCGCCTCTACCCGCTCAGCCAATCGGTGCCTGCCTCGGCCGGAAGCCGGAAGAAGGACCCTCCCTGCGCCCTCCACTCAAACAAGCCTAGCGCTTGCGGTGGACCGGGGCAGCAGGAGTGAAGTAAATGGTGAGTGAAGCACAGCTCAGAGCACAGGTTTACATGTTACACAGTGCAAATTTGTAAAATCAATCGGCGCAGTGTATTTTTTAAAAAGTAATCGCGCTTTCCAAACCAAGATCGTTTAGTGCGCGCTAAACAGGGGTGCAGGTAAAAACATTAGTCAGTGAGCGATGCAAATAGTTCTCGTTCACACCGCTAGACTACAACAGCTCCAGGATCGTTTTACCAGTTTCCTCATGCGATTGTCATCAGCTGATGGTGTCTGTTCATGGTGAAAGTGTGCACTGATGGTGTGGTTGGGTGTGTGGTTGTGATTGTGTGTGTGGTTGTTTGTGTGTGGCTGTGTGTGTGTGGTTGTGTGTATGTGTGGTTGTGTGTGGTTGTATGTGTGTGGTTGTGGTTGTGTGTGTGTGTGGTTGTGGTTGTGTGTGTGGTTGTTGTGTGTGTGGCTGTGGGTGTGGTTGTGTGTGCGGTTGTGTGTGGTTGTGTGTATGTGTGTGGTTGTGGGTATGTGTGTGGTTGTGGGTGTGGGTGTGTGTGTGCCTGGTGAAAGCGTTCACTGACGGCTGGTGGTGTGTGTGTGCCTGGTGGAAGCGTGCACTGACGTCTGGTGTTGTGTGCCTGGTGGAAGCGTGCACTGACGTCTGGTGGTGTTTGTGCCCGGTGAAAGCGTGCACTGACGGCTGGTGGTGTTTGTGCCCAGTGAAAGCGTGCACTGATGGCTGGTGGTGTTTGTGCCCAGTGAAAGCGTGCACTGACGGCTGGTGGTGTTTGTGCCCGGTGAAAGCGTGCACTGATGACTGATGGGGTCTGTTCATAGTGAAAGTGTGCATTGATGGTGTGGTTGGGTGTGTGGTTGTGATTGTGTGTGTGGTTGTGTGTGTGTGGTTGTGTGTATGTGTGGTTGTATGTGTGTGGTTGTGGTTGTGTGTGTGTGGTTGTGGTTGTGTGTGTGGTTGTTGTGTGTGTGTGTGGCTGTGGGTGTGGTTGTGTGTGTGGTTGTGTGTATGTGTGTGGTTGTGGGTATGTGTGTGGTTGTGTGTATGTGTGTGGTTGTGGGTATGTGTGTGGTTGTGTGCGTGTGTGTGTGTGTGGTTGTGTGTGTGTGTGTGTGTTTTTTTTAAAGATTGCGATTCGCCCTTAGGGAGCCCTGGTCAAACATCAGAGCCCGTACAGTCAAAGCATGGCTGCCCTGTGCTAGTCAAGCAACAAGTTTTTAAAGCATTGTCATTCTCATTAAAGTTTAGTTTAGGTTTTGGACACACAAACGGATGCCTGCAATTATTCGTACAGAGAATTTGCACACAAAACTAGGGGAGAATAAACAGGTGCCAGATTCTGAGAGTAGACTGCACTTATGGCAATGGGACACATTAGAAAGTGTGTGGATAGAGTCTGAAATCTGTATAAAATAATATATATAGGCGCGTTGAGGCCAGAGATAAAGAATGAAACACTGAGGTATAAGGTGTGTATAGGGGGAAGAAATAAATAGGTGAGAAAGACAGACTGAGTTAGTATGAGAGTGGAGTGGCATGGCGTAGAGCAACATGGTGTGGCATGGAGTCGTGTGCAGTTGTGGGGGTGGCATTGAGTGGAGTGGAGTGGCGTTGAGTGGAGTGCAGTTGTATGGAGTGCTATGGCGTAGAGTGGAGTGCTATGGCATAGAGTGGAGTGCAGCTGCTTGGAGTAGCTTTGCATAAAGCAGAGTGGTATTGTGTAGAGTGGAGTGGTACTGTGTGGTGTGGAGTGGAGTGGCATTGAGTTGAGTGAAGTTGTGTGGAGTAGCATGGTGTAGACCGGAGTGCAGCTGCCTTGAGTAACATTGCATGAAGCAAAGTGGTGTTGCGTAGAGAGGAGTGGCTTTGTGCAGCATTGTGTAGAGAGTAGTGTTGTGTGGAGTGGCATGGTACTGTGTAAGATGGAGTTGCATTGCATGGAGTGGAGTGGCGTTGCATACACTGTGTGCATTGGTGGCAGTTTCTACACTATATTAACAAAAATATTACACCAAAAACCCTAAGCTGAATGTACAAGATTCTAAGTAATCTGTACGGGATATATGCGCTCCACAGTCTATGTAAAGAAATGAGTAGACATGCAAATGAGAACGTCATATGCCCAAGACGACAACATTTTATAGAGGTCAGAAGGTGTGACCAGAAACCATGAAGTGGAAACAAGACTTTGCAGTCCAGATTTTTGTCAACCCCAGCATTCAATAGTGTCAGTGGCCGGCTCCTAAGAAAACACGTTTTGTCCCTGCAATTTTTTAATAAGGAATTAGGGACCGGACAAATCGATAAATCAAAATATTATCAAGTGGCAAAAATTGGATTACATTATTTAAATGTCACCACATCATTGTTGCCCCAACACACCAGAAAAAATCTAACCTTAACAGAACATTTATTCAAAAGCAGAGCTACCAATTTGCTTCAAACCATAGTCAACACTTATTGCACCAATTACTTGCAAACAGTAGTTAGGAAAGTAAAAGAGGCATGCTAATGAAAGTTAATGAAATAATTATCAGTGCCCGATCTTAACTCATTTGTGAGCATTACTACTGTTAATTAATCCAACATCAGACAGACACTGTAGGGTAGAGAAGGAAAGAAATGTTCTGTAGTAAAGACTGCAAAATAATGTATATCTGCATGTAACTCCAACTGAAAGAACACAAATACAATTTGATTTACCATCAAACGCTCACCGCCGCCTGTACAGGAGTCTCATTTAGCAAGAGAGCCAGTGTGCTTGGCTACTGCACCAATCCTTTATTGGTATATGTATGTTTGATCTTTTTTTTACATATTGCATAGGTTCGAAAAAAAATATTTTTCGCTTGGTCTCGTTTCAGAGCATTTCTCAAAGAAGTATTTTATACTTACAATACAGACACATTATTCTGTGTTTTTGAAAATATTGACACTGTGTGTTCATTTGGAATACGAGTGAAGTTTGAGTGTGGCTCATTGATCCTTTCCCTGGAATAAGGGTCTCAATGGCATGCTGGTGTTAATTGCAGGCATATCGTGGGCAGCACGATGGTACCCTCCACAGAGTAATGGACACCCTGACATAACTATTATTGTTGGCATACTTTGGGCATCCACGGTGTGACAATGGCTAAGCCTGGTATAGTGCTGGTCGTGGCAAAATACTTGTAGATGAAAGTAAAAGAAGTATAGATGGGTAGATAGACAGATGTTATAAAAAATGACAAGTCATGTAAAATTGTATTTTGTTTGCTCCCTTCATTGCCTCTGGCTTTGTTTTTTTTACATAAAAGGCCTGTTTCGCCTCAAGTAAGATTTAACATTCTCAATAGATAATGCCAACTGCTCAGCTACTAACGTTTTTGGGCCCAAAGAAACATTTGAGCAAATGCTTAAAAGTGGATCTGATTAGCGGTATAGACAGTAAAAATAAAGAGGAGAGTGCAGCGACTGGAAAAAAAGGGACCAAGAGGCAGTTCGTCTATACAAATGTGAAATGTATAGAACGCTGGAAAGAGAGAAGCCATTGATACAGGAAAGGGGAGAACGGGGCGAAGAGGGGCGGAGGGGGCGAACAGGTGAGCTGAATGCCAGAAAGGAGAAATTACAAAGTAGTGTGAAGAGTAAACTGTGTGACAGAACGGAGCAACATCGGGAGTTGGAGACAATAGTACACTGCAGCAGGGGTGTACAAAATCATACATTTGCTTGCAAAGTTGGGAGCTTTGTCCTTTGTTTCCAAAAGTGGGTGAAGTTTCTTGGCCTTTCCATGGTGATGGCCCATCCAATAAGTCTCTGCTCCGGCTAGCTGTCCTTACCAGTGACCAGCAGAGGGTCTAACGAGAAACAGTGTCCTTCTGCTGCTACTAATGACCTGACGTCTAGCCATATTGATATAACTTATGGAACACATCAGCCCCTACACTTTCTCACCATTTTCTGCCTGGTGCCAGTTGCTTGTTTTCCTGCAGTATGCCTGTCACACACCTCGGTTCAAAAGGCAGCTGATAAGGAGGGGCGTGGTTTAGGCTTGACTGAATGCGAGCCTAGCACAAACACATGTCAAACGGAACGCAGGATATAGTACCCATTAAATACAAGGATCAGGTGTTAGGGCAGAGATGGCATATGGGGCTTTGTTTAGAGCGTTTCTGGAGGCATAGGTGTCACACGCCGATGCAGTGAAACAACGGGAGGGAAGTGGTAACAAAGGGGGTAATTAACAGCAGGGGAGGGAACGGACGCATCAGCCTTAATGTAAATCTGCTACCTCCTAAAGGTCAGACCACCCAGATGAAGCATAGCTAAAGGGGCAGGTGGTAGCCCCCGAATCCGAAGAGCCACCACAGGGGAACGGTCCTTCTCCTACCTCGCCGCCAAGACTTGGAACTCCCTCCCGACCCACCTCCGCCTGACCCAGGACCACCTCGCCTTCAGGAAGCAGCTCAAGACCTGGCTGTTCGAGCAGTAGCGGACCACCCCTCCCCTAGCGCCTTGAGACCCTCTGGGTGAGTAGTGCGCTATACAAATGCTCTGATTGATTGATTGATTGATAGCCCTGGGCTGGGCAATGACTACAGCTATGTGCGTACAGTAAACATGCAGTTCGTTCCTGGTCAGTCATGTGGACACAGAGTATTTCGCTGCAATCTTGTCCCCATGATAGTGACTGACACACTCCATCGTTTACTTGGCCCCAGTTTACGTCTGTACTTCACTACCCTCGCAGCTCCTTGACTCCCCATATCTCCCTACCCCAGAGCGAAGGGCAAGCTGCCGCGCACCATGTTATCGTGCACGTTCACTCTGGAAATCAAACACATTTATAATTTCAATAAGCAGCGACGGGAGACCTCCGCCCTGTGAGTCGTAGAGGTGGGCCTGGTGAGGCTCCTAAGGGAAAAGGGAAACAATTACATATCTGCTGATGGCATCAGCTGCTCTCACTATCAAGGATAAGTGGGCTAGTACTTACTCAGTAAAGAGTGGAAACATGCAGCATTGAGTGAACAACTTGGAATGTGCTGGGAATCAATCCTGTGGGCTCTACAAAAGATAAATCAAAGCGGCTCAGAAACAAACCGTCTGATAGCAAGTCGTCTATCAAATGTATCCCAAGAAATGGAACGGTTGCGTATCCAAATGTCGTGTAGAGGTATGTGGCCAAACAGAAAGTCTGCCACAGTCAGGCCATGGTTATTTGCAAATGTAATGTCAATATAAAAGAGCTAGCATGCAAGCGTCATGTGGCTGTGAAAGGAACAAAGGCTCGCGTAGGCCTATGCTGGTGCCGTTGAGGAGAAAAGCCCAGGCGCTGATGGTGTGATTAAAACGGCTAAACGCGTGTAATCTGGGGAAAGCGCATGAATGACAGAAATCAGCGCGCTCATATCCTGTCAATGTGCAAGCATCATGCGGCTGTGAATAGAACAGGAGGTAGCAATAACCTGTACTACTGCCGTACGTGAGCAAGTAATCACCGAAAGTCGGCGGGCTCAAATCCCGTCAATGACCCCCGTACTCGACTATAGTTGCGGTGTAGAACAAGCATTGGCCGTGTGGCCGGGCCGCGATGTGAAATAATAAAATAAAACAAGAATGTCTGATGCTTCGACACACGTTGGGTTGGGCAAAGACATTTGGCATGCACTGCCAGCTCCGCATGTGGTAACAGGCGAAGTTTTTGTGTCTACACTACATTCCTGCAGCAATTTCAAAGAAATGTCGTCTTTGTAAGCCGACGTAAGCACGGGGAGCAGCAGCCTTTGATGTGCCGGCCTGCCGTGGGCAGTGAATAATTAGGGGAGGAGAAATGCCAGAGCGCACGCTGGGGGAAGCTTGTGGGAGGGAGGCTGGTGGCTTTGATGCGTGCACACGCTTTTTTCACGGGCACAGCATCAAATCGCCAGTTTGGTTAAGCTCTGGGTAAGCCCCAATATGTCTCGACATCTGCAATGCGCAGGCGCATTGGCAGAGGTCGAGCCCTAAAAAGGGTTTAAGGACTTTCCTCAATTCCAGATGATTTCAAATAACTTGCAAATGATTTGGCAGGGTATTCCAGGCAGTGGTGGACTAAAGCAGAAAGGCCTGGCTACCCAGACGGCCTTTAGGCAAGCAGGGAATACAAAGTCACAAAGAAGAGTGGTAGACCGGACATCCTTGACATGGTTTTCCCACAATGTTTTGCCTTCCATCTTCCTATTTTTGCTGACCATAGGACTTTGCACACTTTACAACTGCAAACCAGTGCTAAGGTGCTTGGGCCCCCTCTCTAAAGCATGGCAATATTGGCTTCCACTCAATTGGCACATTTAATTTACTCATAAATCCCTAGTAAAATGGTACTATCTGAACCCAGGACCTGTAAGTTATATGCTGGTAGTGGCCCTGCAGCACTGATTGTGCCACCCGCTTAAGTAGACCTTTTAAACATACCTTAAGCCTGCCACTGCAGCCTGTGTATGCAGTTTTAAACTGACCTTTTGACCTGGCAAAGTAAACCTTTTGCAAGGCCTAAACTTTCATTTTTATTACATATAATATTTAGAGTAGGCCCTAAACAGCCCATAGGGCAGGGTGCAATGTATTTAAAAAGGTGGGCATGTAATTTTAAGTTTTACATGTTGTGTTTGTGAAAATAACATTTAATAAGTGATAACTTTCAATTGGGAGAAAGGGGGAATGTAAAGTTTGGTGTCTAAAAAAATTATAATTTAAACCCTCTTAAGTCGTAAGTTGATTTTTAAGTAACAATTCTGAAAATGCCACTTTTAGAAAGTTTGCATTTTTTTTGTCTCAACCATTTGGTGCCTGCATCATGTATCCTGGGTCACATGACTAGGTGTAGCTGGCAGTTGGTGTTTGAGTGTTGCTCCCAGACAGTAAGACAAAGAGGGAATGGGTGTTGGCAAGATGGGTCATCTCGGATTTGCTCTTCCTCAGCACACTCACAAAGGGTTTGATATCAATCCTTGTGCTCCTAGACAAGCTAGGGCAAGGAGGCAGGAAAAGGGTGTAAACCTACAGAACCTGATTCTACTTCAAAGCTGGCACCAGGTAGCAATATTGAATCCTCGGACTCAGTACACCTCTGGATGACTACAGACGACTGCTTTGCCACTTTGATTCAAGAAGGACTGCTACTCTACCGCTATGCTGCCTGTGTAAAAAGAACTGGACCTGCATCTTGACCCCAGGACCACCGGGTGCTCTGCTAGGCCAACTGTGGTCTTTGGGGCAGATCCTACGCAGCACGACACATCGCCTTGCAGCCCCGCATTAGAACTGCTGCTGTGCAACAAATCACTAATGCAGGAACATGCATAGCAGCCTCTCGGAACTGCCTCTGTGTGACGCATTCCTGATGCAGGACTTTATATTGCAAGCCATTGTCGACATTATCCTCGACGACGCCGGACCTCGCATCAAAAGCCTCGTCAACTGCTTCATTGGAACTGCTCCTGCGCGACTCATCGTCAATGCAGGACCTCGCATTGCCGTCCACAGCTCCTCAAAACCACAGTTGCTGCATCCTCAATGCAGGATCTCTCACCACTCACAACAAGGATTTAAGGTACTTTGTTAAGAAGGCCCAACTTGGTCCATGCATACGGCCCGCACTCCATCGCTGTCAGCCTAAAATTGTACCCTGGTCCGGCGTAACCAGATAACCTCAGTGTTACAAATTGGATTTTTGGTAGGTTAGGGCGTGGGCCAAAGCCAGGAAAAAAACACCACTCTAGTAAAGATAAGGGAGTTACACTTCTAAAATAACCCCTGCTCACCCCCTTGGTCGCTTGGCACGAGCAACCAGGCTTATTTTGGAGGCAGTGTGTAACGCATTTGCACATAACCAACAGTAACGCAGTGCACACACTACAAAAGGACACCACACTAGTTTAGAAAAATATCCAATATTTTTATATAATTAAGACAAGACCAAAAACAATAAAAATCCACAATACTATACTTAAAAGTTCACAGTTCCAAAAATACGCTGATTAAAAAGAGTTCCTTGTGTGGATAGCTCCGTCCGGGCTACCACAGCATCGTGAACAACAAAATCCAACAGTTCTGGATGGTCACGGGCCAGCTACAGTGTCGGGAAGAAATGCAAAACAGTACCTGTGAGAAATGCAGGGCGATGGGGCCTTTGAATTCTTTCACGTTGCAGGTCGAGCTCCTCTCTAATGGAATAAGGAGCGCTGGCAGGCAGCGGGTGCTGCGGTGTGAAGGGCAGCGGGCCGGCGCACGGGGCCCCTAGGTCGCGGTGCGAGCAGCGGCTCGGTGGCGGCATCAAATGGCGTCGTCGGTGAGACCAGGGTCGCGGTGCGAGATGAAGGCGGTGCTCGCCACTGTGCTAGCAGGCCACGGGGCAAGCAGCGGCGTCGTCGTTGCTGAAGCGCTGTCGTCGGCTGACGAACTGGAGTCGATGGTGCTGGCGTTGGTAGGCCAAGGCTGCGGTACGGGATGAGGGCGGTGCGTCGTGTGACTTACAAGCAGTGCCCCCAAACCACGGTGCAAGCAGCAGCATCGATTTCGGCAAGGGGTGGGGGCATCAGGCAGGCCAAGGCATCCTGGTGAAGCCAGGCAGTGCGGAGTGCGGCGCCCACAGGTAGCGGTGCGAGCAGCTGCTCGGTTGCAGCATCAACAGGCATTGTTGGTGAGACCAGGGTGAAGGTGCGGCGTTTCGGCGGTGCTCTCTGCAGTGCCAAAACTTCAGTGTGAAGCAAGGCAGTGCAGAGTGCGCGGTGCAAGCAGTGGCGGCCTCAACAGGCATCATCAGTGAGACCAGATTTGGGGTGCGGCGTTGCGGCGGTGCCAAAGCTTCGGCATAAAGCAAGGCTGTGCAGAGTGTGGTGCCCACAGGTCGCGGCACAAGCAGTGGCTCTGTGTCAGCGTCAACAGGCGTTGTCGGTGAGACCAAGGTTGCGGAGCGGCATTGTGGAGGTGCCCTATGTGGTGCCCTATGCAATGCCTTCAGGTCACAGAGTCGGCATCGTAGACGTCGTGGAGTTGCTTTTCCTCTGTTTGTAGCACAAAACACACAGTCCCCAGTGCTGCGGGCAGAAGACCTTGAAGTACTTGTTCCTGAGACTTCATGTACATGGGGCAAGCTCTACCTCAAGCCCTTGGAGAGACTAACAAATTGGGTTGCAGAAAGTTCAGTCCAGGCCTTTCACTGCCCAAGACAGAAGCAGCCACAGCAGGTCAGGCCAGCAAAGCACCCAGCAAAGCAGTCGTTCCTTTTCGCAGCTTCTCCGGCTCTTCTTCTTGGCAGTCTTCTTGATCCAGATAAGTTCTAAAGTTCAGGGGTTTGGGACCCAGTATTTATGTCCAAAAATCCTCTGATCTTCCAGGCAGAGGGTGTCTGTGCCCAGCCAGAACCAGTGGGCCTTATCTGGTGTAAATTCCTGGCAGGAGGTGGAGACGGCATTTGTCAGAGGCAGACCAGGCCCTTTAAGGTGCAAGGAAATCTCCTCCCACTTCCCCCATCGTAGTCCAGGTCTATTCAGCCCTTTCCTGACCTACCTAACCCCCCCCGCCCCCCCCAGCCTTCTATCATCCAAAACCCAGACAGGCAGTCCACATTCCAGCAGAGGCACACTGAATGACTGAGCAAGAAAATACCCGCTTTCTAAAAGTGGAATTTTCAAACGCAGAATGTAAAAATCACCTTCACTAAAAGATGCATCTGTAGATTCTGAGTTCAGGCATACTAAATGTTATTTTCTTCGCAAATTCCCTGGGCCAGATATGTTTATAAGATGTTATAAACAAAACCTCCCATTCTGTCCTATGGGGCACTGTTAGCCTTGCAATAGTGAAAAACGAAATTGGCTGTAATTCACTATTAGGCCATGCCACACACACCAGGGCATGTCCTACCTTTCACATACACTGCACCCTGCCCACAGGGGTCCATTGGGCCTACCTGAGGGGTGTCTGACATGTAAGAAAAGGGAAGGTTAGGGACCGGCCAGTGTGTGCACTCACCAAGTCGACATGGCAGTTACAAACTGAGCGCAGAATCTGCTATGGCAGGTCTGAGTTACCGTTTCCAGGGCTACTCACGGGGGTGGCACAACCAGTGCTGCAGGCCCCCAGAGTAGCATTCGATTCACCTGCCTTGGCACATGCAGTGCACTTTACTAGGGGCTAACAGGTAAATCAAATATCCAATCATGGAAAAACCAATCCATAACACAATTTATACAGAAAGCATATGCACTTTAGCACTGATTAGCAGTGGTAAAGTGCCCAGAGTCCTAAAACCAACACAAATAGGTCAGGGAAAAATAGGAAGAAAAAGCAAAAAGTTTGGGGATAACTCTGCAAAAAGGGCCATTTCCGACACTCAGTCAGCGCTTTGTGCTACTAGGCACTATTTTTATTTAAATCTTTAAACTTGCATATCTCTGGTTCTACTGATTGGATTTTTGTCATTTTGGTCTCTAATATTTTTTTCAATTTTACTCTATTTCTATAAATTAGTGTGGGATTCACATCATTACTATTTGAAGTGCTGCATAAATACTTTACACATTCCCTCTTAGTGAAGCCTGACTGCTTTTGTGCAAATCTACGAAAAGGTTAAGCACAGGTTAATTTGGGGTTGCCTGTGTTTCACCTTGACAAGAATTGTGGTTGCTCCTTGAGTAGGGTTTCATCTCCCTCAACCAAGTTACCCAATTTCCAACAAAGAGGAAAGAAGTTGTCTGGCTGGACTGCATTTCAAAATCCATTTAGACATATAGTGGAGAGAGTTTACATAGAGGACACGATGAACTATACAGAGCACCTAGAAAATAATAGTTAAAGAATAGCCCGCTAATGTAAAGCCTTCAAAATAGGCTTAGCATTGCTGTAATGTACTGCAGAAACGACTGGGCGTGCTGTCTGGTTTTGAACTGTTTGAAGTTGGGTCGAAAAAAGATTCAATACCAAGAGGCTAATATAATAATCTAACTTGGCACTGATTTTAAACCTGAAGAATCCCACCAGCTTTTTGTCACAGAATGTTGGCAACTATGATTGTCCCCTAGGGTACTAGCACTGGGTAGGTGAAGGAAATGCACAGTGGCTCTGTCTGGGTTTGATGCAGATGTACAGCCTGTGTGTCTAGAGGAATTAATTGATCAGGAGCGAACATTTCAAAAACAGTACATAAAAGCTAGTCTTAGAATGTCATCCACATTACCAATTGAACATTGATTGCGAAGAAAATCGATTAGTATTCAAATAGATACCCTTAATAAGATAGACAGGGCGATATGAAACAATCTTCCATCAGTAAAATGTTCCAGCTTTTATCAGCCTATCAAAATATTAATCGTACTGTTGTTTTGGCTTTTCTCTCTCATAAAAGTGATGAGCACAACAATGTTCAAAAGATGGATAATGACTTTGCTCTAAAGGGGCACTTTTAATTTATATTTATTTATGTTGTATATGTATTTATAGTCATAGATCAGAAACCCTTCTAGAAAGCAAAGGAGGGATGTTCAACATTTTAAAGACACAAACGTGTGTCTAAGTGCTTTCAACAAAGAAAGGGTGAATGGCATCTGAAGTGTGGAAGCCCCATACTTACTTTATGCAGGTAACAACATTAGCAACAAATGAAAACGTTTAATACAATGCTTCCGAATCATTGGGATTTTCTTTGGGTAGCATTCAATTCTGTTTTTTTTTAATCTTTTCTGATTGTACGCAATGTCACGATTTTACATTTTTACACAGAAAACATTGGCACAAATTAATCCAAGCTACAATGAATTAAGACAAGGTTCTATCAACGAACACTAACTACTATCAACCAATGTACAGGTTTTTTATAAATATGCATCTCATTATTTTTTTCGGTGACAATGTACTATTAAAATCTAATTACCTATTTTGTTTTTACTAGAAATGGATCCTTGCCTCACTTTCCTCAAGGTTTTGTTGTAAAAGTGAAGTGCTCTATTTTGGCACACGGAAAAGACCTGCCTTAACAGATGTAAGCATGGAAGATAAAGTAGATTTGGATGCCTCATAATAGCAAATCGTATTTGTTTAAATAGCTTGTAACCAAAATACAGTTCAAGTCAATGTGACTTCCTTACCCCTGGTTTTGAAGCACCTTTATTTGATTTCTGTCCCGGTGGCGGCGGTGGTATCGTAGCCAGTGATCGCAAGGGCAAATGCTGTATATTCCACCATTTTGACTTTAAATCAATTTTAATACGCAGCAACTATCAATGGAAAAGAAAACGAGTAAGTGGCTCATAACACATTAATTGAATTTGCTAAAGCTGTACATATAACTTTTCTACAAGAGAATGTGACTCTTCAAGGAAAATGTAGAGTTTGCCAAAGCACTTAAACTGTCTTACAGATTGCTTTATTCATACTTATTTCAACAGACAGAGGCTTCGATTCTTTTTTGGTCTGGGTAGAGAGCTTTGGGTTTGTCGCAGAACGGTTCCATTGAACAAGAACATGAAAAGGACTCTACTGTTCAGTTAAGTGTATGAGACTTCTCCTTGTACCACTCATAGCTTCTGACAGGCGCAAATGTATGTTACACCGCATGTGCATCAAACAAGCCATGTTAAATATGTGCCTGTGGAAAGTTGCTGTTAGGAGTAATAGTCCTATGCATAATTGCAAAAACATTTGGATGGACTTCATTAATTATAGCTACCAGAAAAAGAGCAGGGTTACTGGTTGCCCTAAAGTCAAAGAAAATGCACCTTTTTCCATTTCCCTGTGACTGACGTGTAAGATTAGTCAACTGACATGTTAACATTCATTAGCATATGTTAACAAACAATAGCTTGCGTTTTTTTATACGTCTGATAAGTTTCATTTTCAATTAAATCGGTAGGTCTCCGGGTAGCATAGGCATTTTGTTGCACTTGCCACTTCTGCAGAAGAAATAGCAAACCAAATTAACATTAGTTTTGGAGTTTTTTTAAGTCCGGTCTATCCATGGTTTTTACACTCTCCCATGTAATAAAAATAATCATGATCAAAAATATAAACAACCATTTGCAATGCAAAAGATCTTGCATTTGCGAGAGTTTAAGCTATTGGCATTGTAAATGACAATTCCTTTTATTTATCTGTTTTGATAATTAACACATAATATAAGGCATTGTCATTTACAATGCCAGTAGCTCAAACTCTTGTAAATGCCATGACCTATTGCATTTCAAAGAAGAAGTTGCCATTGTCCCGGGCTCCTTGGAAAGTGAAAGCATGCATAGCGCGCTGAATGTTGAAGGAAAGCCTGTCATACCTGCAGTAGATAAGGCATATAGTGTAACAACAGAAGTAAAAGGGCCAGTCCTCATGGGAGTTTACAAATGAAGACAAGGAGGTACTAAGGTGGGACTAACAAGCCTATTAACGAATGAGAAGCCAGCATTTATAAAGTACAAGGACACAAGCCAATCAATCAATCAATCAATCAATCATTACATTTGTAAAGCGCGCTACCTACCTGTGAGGGTCTCAAGGCGCTGGGGGGAGGGGGTTAGGGGGGGCTGCTATTGATCGAAAAGCCATGTCTTGAGAAGTCTTCTGAAGGCCAGCAGGTCCTGGGTCTGTCGTAGGCTGGTGGGGAGAGTGTTCCAGGTCTTGGCGGCGAGGTGAGAGAAGGACCTGCCGCCGGCGGTGGTTTTCAGGATGCGTGGAACTGTGGCGAGGGCGAGGTTGCAGAACGGAGGCTGCGGGTGGGGGTGTAGAAGCTGAGTCGTTTGTTGAGGTATGCTGGTCCGGCGTTGTGTAGGGCTTTGTGTGCGTGGATGAGAAGTTTGAAGGTGATCCTGTTGTTGACGGGGAGCCAGTGCAGGCCTCTCAGGTGGGGTGTGATGTGGCTGCGTCGGGGGATGTCGAGGATCAGTCGTGCCGAGGCGTTCTGGATGCGTTGCAACCATCTCAGGAGCTTGGTTGTTGTTCCTGCGTAGAGAGCGTTCCCGTAGTCCAGTCTGCTGGTGACGAGGGCCTGGGTGACGGTCTTCCTCGTGTCGGTGGGGATCCATTTGAAGATCCTACAGAGCATTCGGAGGATGTTGAAGCAGGAAACGGAAACGGCGTTGACCTACTTGGGCATGGAGAGGGCGGAGTCGAGGATGACCCCTAGGTTGCATGCGTGGTCAGTAGGTTCTGGGGCTGATCCCAGCGATGTTGGCCACCAGGAGTCGTCCCAGGCTGAGGGTGTTGGGGCGAGGATGAGGACCTCCGTCTTGTCTGAATTCAGCTTCAGCCTGCTGTCTTTCATCCATTCGGCGACAGCCTTCATTCCTCTGTGGAGGTTGGCTTTGCGGTGTGGGGGTCTTCGGTGAGGGATATGATCAGCTGGGTGTCGTCGGCATAGGAGATGATGTTGAGGCTGTGTGTCGTGCGACGTAGGTGAGCGGTGCCATGCAGATATTGAACAGTGTCGGGCTGAGGGATGATCCCTGTGGAACGCCGTAGATGAGCTCTGTGGTTTTGGAGCGGAAGGGTGAGAGGCGGACGCTCTGGGTTCTGCCGGAGAGGAACGATGCGGTCCAGGCCAGGGCCTACTCTTGGATTCCGGCTTCGTGGAGGCGTGCTGTTAGGGTGCGGTGGCAGACCGTGTCGAAGGTTGCTGATAGGTCCAGAAGGATGAGGGCGGCTGTTTCTCCTTTGTCCATAAGGATCCTGATGTCATCGGTGGCGGCGATGAGTGCGGTCTCGGTGCTGTGGTTGCTGCGGAAGCCGGACTGGGATGGGTCCAGGATGTTGTTGTCCTCGAGGTAGCGGGTTAGCTGTCTGTTGACGATCTTCTCCGTGACTTTCACCGGGAAAGGGAGCAGGGAGATGGGCCGGAAGTTCTTGAGGTCGTTGGGGTCTGCCTTGGGTTTCTTCAGTAGGGCGTTGATCTTGGCATGCTTCCAGCTTTCTGGGAAGGTTGTGGTCTTGAAGGAGATGTTAATTGTTTTCCGGAGATGGGGTGTGATGGTTGTGCTGGCTTTGTTGAAAACGTGGTGAGGGCATGGGTCAGATGGGGAACCGGAGTGGATGGAGTTCATGGTCTTGATGGTGTCTTCGTTGCTGACGTTGGACCAGGCGGCTGGTGCGGGCGGTGGTTGCAGGGGTGGTGGTCTCGGCGGTGAGTTTGGGGGTGGCGGTGTTAAAGCGGTCGTGGATGTCAGTGATCTTGCGGTGAAAGAAGGTGGCCAGTGAGTTGCAAAGGTCTTGTGATGTTGGAATGTCGTTGGCGTTGGAGCTGGGGTTGGAGAGTTCTTTCACGATGTTGAAGAGCTCTTTGCTGTTGTGTGCAATACTGTCTAGGCAGTCCTTGAAGGCGGTCCTCTTGGCAGTCCTGATGAGTTGGTGGTGTCTGCGGGTGGCGTTTTTGTGGGCTGTGTAGCTGTCTGTGTTCGGTTGCGGAGCCAGTTCTTCTCAAGCTTCCGACAGGTGCGCTTGGCGGTCCGGAGGTCTGCTTTGAACCATGCGGCTTTCTTGTTGGTGTGATTGGTGGCGGAGGTCTTGAGTGGGGCGAGGGTGTCGGCGCAGTTGTTGATTCACTGCTTGAGGTTGATGGCGGCGGGGTCGGTGGGGTCGGGGGGTGGTCCCAGGGTGAGGGTGGTGGTCAGTTGGTCCTCGGTGACCTTGCCCCAGCAGCGGCATGGCATCTGTTGGGTGCGGTGGTGTGTGGTGGGTTTTCTGAAGGTGAAGTGGACGCATCTGTGGTCTGTCCAGTGGGGTTCGGTGGTGTGGTTGAAGGAGACGTGGGGACTTGCGGAGAAGATGGGGTCCATTGTGTGTCCAGCGGCGTGGGTGGGTGTCGTCACGAGTTGCTTGAGTCCGAGGTTGGCGAGGTTGTTGATCAGGGTGGTGGAGTTGGCGTCGTTGTTGTTCTTGAGGTGAAAGTTCATGTCCCCGAGGAGGATATAGTCTGTGGAGGCAAGGGCGTGGGTGCTGATGAGGTGGGCGATGGAGTCGCTGAACTGTGGTCGGGGTCCGGGTGGTCTGTAGACGAGTGTTCCTCTGAGGGTGGTGTTGGGGTCGGTGTGAATCTGGAAGTCCATGTGCTCGTCGGTGTTGGTTGAGATTCTGAGAGTGTCCTTGTGGATGATGCGATTCCCCCTCCCACTCCGTTGGTGCGGTCTCTGCGGGAGATCTTGTAGCCTTCAGGGATGGCTATGGCGCTGTCTGGAGCTGAGGTGGTGTTCAGCCAGGTCTCCGTCAGGAAGGCGACGTCAGGGGTGGTTGAGTCTAGGAGGTCCCAGAGTTTGATGGCGTGCTTACAGGCGGAGCGGGTGTTGAGGAGGATGCATCGGAGATGGTTGCGTTCTCTGGTTGATGGTTTGGCGGGCCGGATGCTGGTGAAGCTGCAGTTCCGGCAGGTGAAGGGCCCTTGGGTGCGCTTCGGGGTGGCCCGGTAGCAGGAGTGATCTCGTCCAGGGTTGAGTGCGTGGAGGGTGCTGGAATCGTAGTTCAGTCTGGTGTTGTGGCGGCTTTGGGGTCCAAGGGTTCTGGCGCTGGGCACGGTCCAGGCGCGGACGGGCACAGACGGGCTTGCCTCTGGCGCGCCAGCGGCGCAGCCGCCATTTAAGGTGGGGCCGGAGCGGAGCGGGGCGGGGCCACAGGGGAGCAGAGGCGGGGATACAGAAGGAAAAATGGGGGGAGGGGGGAACGGGCAACAGTGGCGGACAGGAGAAGTACAACGAGCAGCACAATACAAAACAAGCAGATTACAGTACTACCAGGGGATCACAAGCAGAAAGCAATACAAAAAACTGATACCGGGGCACCAGAGACAGCAGGACCGAACTCGTGGTCTGGGGGGCAGTCGCAGCACAGGAGACACTGGAGCACTGGTGGAGCTGTGCGGCAGCGGGGCAGCGACCTGGCCTGCAAGCAGGGTCAGGTGTCACTCCAGCAGTCGCGCAGCTGCCGCCATTTAAGGCGGGACGGGAGGGAGGAGCAGCTGGGAGCGGGGCGGGGCCACAGGGGAGCAGCGGCGGGGATACAGAAGGAAAAAAAGGGGGTGGGGGAACGGGCAACGGTGGCGGACAGGAGAAGTACAACGAGCAGCACAATACAAAACAAGCAGATCACAGTACTACCAGGGGAACACAAGCAGAGCGCAATACAAAAAACTGATACCGGGGCACAGCAGACCGCAGGACCCAACTTGTGGTCTGGGGGGCAGCGGCAGCACAGGAGACACTGGCGCACTGGTGGAGCTGTGCGGCAGTGGGGGAGCGACCTGGCCTGCAAGCAGGGTCTGGGGTCACTCCAGCTGTCGCGCAGCAGCCGCCATTTAAAATGGGACGGGAGGGAGGAACAGCTGGGAGGCGGGAGCGGGGCGGGGCCGCAGGGGAGCAGCGGCGGGGATACAGAAGGAAAAAAGGGGGCAGTGGGGGAACGAGCAACGGTGGCGGACAGGAGAAGTACAACGAGCAGCACAATACAAAACAAGCAGATAACAGTACTACCAGGGGAACACAAGCAGAGTGCAATACAAAAAACTGATACCGGGGCACAGCAGACAGCAGGACCGAACTCGCGGTCTGGGGGGGCAGCGGCAGCACAGGAGACACTGGCACACTGGTGGAGCTGTGCAGCAGCGGGGGAGTGACCTGGCCTGCAAGCAGGGTCAGGGGTCAAATATGGGCAGAGAACGGCCAGGGCTTCAAGTACATACTCAAATACCACATGCCTCGCAGAGCAGCGCATGAACTGCCCACCTAAAAACACCATATATACATACATAAAGGGGCTTTGGGCCAACCCCTTCGACTGCCATTCAGATATCGATTTGACAACCACAGAATGCAGCTTGGGCCAAACGGCAAGCCAGCTTGAGCTATTGGCATTCCTACACTGTAAGTGACAGCATTTTCCTGATCACATATGATCATCCAACTAACAAGAAATGCAGGTCAGTACTTTTTTCTTTCCATTCTTTATCATTTTTAGGTCTGACTTGGCAGCACAGCTGTCGCTAGACCTGATGTGATAAACAGAAAAGCTTTCAAAACGAGTACTGAGAGGGGAGCTTGCTAATTTTGGCTGCTCTGAGAATATGATTTCATTTGGATAGGAGTTGTGTGCTCAAATCGCACTCCAATTGGATGGTGGAGAGTTTGCCTCACCTAACATGGCTGCCACATTCCAATGTAATAATGCAGTCGTGTGCAAGGGGTTAAACTCTCCATCATGCTGCACTAATACTTGCTGCACTATTGTTGATTTCCCATGACTAGATGAGGCACTGAAGAGAGTGCATGTCCATCTGTACATGCTAGTTGATACTTTCACAGACTTAGTTGGTAATTTTAGTACAGCCAATTAGCCAGACAATCAATCACATGGCTAGACAGATTATGAGAGTCGTCTGGGAGTGAGAATGACTTGCTGGGTGTGATTTTGGCACACTGGTAGAACCCCAGCCAATCCTAGGACGCTGCACAGAAGTTTGTAGTGCTGTGTGGCTGTGGCGTCTGAACGTGCCTCTGTGGTGTCCACACATTGTCTTGGCTGTGCTCCACCTGGACCTTGCTTGTGAATGACTTAAAGTGAATCAGTCACGAACAGAGCACTAACCTGGAACTGGGCCGTGGCAGCCAATTTGGACCCAGGCAGTCCCTCTGCTGCTGTCACACATGATGTGGAGAGGGTGTAGCAACAGTTTAGACAAGGCTGACCTCTGGGGGTGAGAGTGAATGACGGCTGGGCTCGTCACATGGTCCTTTTGGCAGCCTAAACAGTCTTTGTAGGCATGCCCAACTGCTACATGTGTTACTGCCGTGGTTTTGGGGCTTAGGCAAGTTGATGACAAGCTCACTGGACGCGGCTGTGGCACCAGCAGGGTATGGAGCAACAGTACTCTAAGGCATATGAAGGAGTGGTGTTCGAAATGGAATGCCTCAGTAAGCTGACCTGACGGTTGGGAATTATGTTCTCAGGACGCTGCAGGGACAGAACACTGTTCTGCTTGTACTGGCTCGAGGTTTCTGATGAATGCCATGCTCAGAACAGACAAGAAGTCTCTGCAGCAACGGCTTACCTCACCCTCAGATTTAACACACAGGCTGTTTCCAATAGACTGGAGTGTGAAATCACGGTGTATGTCTGCATGGTGAGAGGTGTTTGAGGAAAGTGAGTGCAGTGTGAGTGCTACGTGCGCAGTGTCCGTGCCGGGTTAATAGTGCGAGTGCAGGCTGAGCGATGTATGGAGTTCTGTGTGCATGCAGGGTAAGCAGTGACTATGTGTAGAATGAACTGAATGTGTGTGCAGGATGAGCAGTGCATGAGTGTCAGGTGAAAGTTATTTGAGTGAAGGGTGAGCAAGTCAGTGCAGGGTGAGTGTGCAGGTTTAGCCGTGTGTGTGTGGGGGGTGTAGTTTGAGTGCAGAGTTAAAGGTATGAGTGATTTGTGAGTGCAGGGTCAGAAGTTAGTGAGTTTTGTACCATAAGACATTGCAGTAATGTATGGAGTACGCAGTACCTTTAAGAACTTGTTATGAGCGAGCTCCTGTTTGCGTAACGAGCTCACTTGTCAAAAGTAAATGCATTCTGGTTGCTATGTTTAGTTTTAAATTACTGCTTTATGGCCCGCGCTTCTATCCCGCATCAGTTGCTCAGTCTTCGTTGGGTGTCTGATGCATGAGGACAGGCTGCGTGTGGGCTCCTTATTTATTCTCTTGTACTACACGAAATAAACACTGTAGTTATCTCTGCTTGGCTCCCGAAGAGTATGTACCATAAGTTCAGGGTGAATTGTTTGCAAGTTCAAGGTGAGCAGTGTGTGAGCTCAGGGTGAGCATAGAATTAGTGCAGGGCGAGCAGTGGTGCAGGGTGAGTAGTGGATGACTGCAGTGTGAGCAGTGGATAAGTGCATGGGTGTACAAGGTGAGAGTTGTTGAGTGCAGAGTGAGTGGTGCTTGACTGCGTAGGTTGAGAGGTGTGGTTGTGTGCAGGGTAAGAGGTGGTTGAGTACAGGGTGAGTGCTGTCACGGTGTACAGTAAGTGGTGTGACAGTGCAGGGTCAGCAGTGCGAGTACAGGGTCAGAGGTGGTGGATGCAAGGTGAATGGTGGGAGTGAGTCTGCAGGATGAGTTACGTGTGAGTAGAGTGAGGGGTGCACAAGTATGAAGGCAACAGATGGCTAGGAGAGAAACTCAGTGTACGTGGTGTTTTTGTAGCTTGTGATGCCATGGTGAGAGGTGGTTGAGCAGTCTCTGAGCACAGAATGAATGTGCATGATTGCAGGGTATGTGGTGTGTGACTACAGAGAACTTGAAGGGTGACTTGTGGGTGAAAGGAGTAGGAGTGCAGGGTGTGCAGTGTGTGAGTGCAGAGTAAGAAGTGTGTGATTGCAGGGTGAGCGGTGTCTATTAATAAGTCCAGGGTGAGAGGTGTACACATGTGAATGGACAGTGAGAGGCATGCTTTTGTATCAGCAGTGTACTGCATTTTAACAACAGCCAATCTGGAACTGCTGTTACTTGTAAAAAAAAATTGTCATCCTTGTGCGTTTAAACTGTTTTCAGTTTACATACTTTAATGTCTTTAGTACTTTTTATGCCAATAAGAAACATATTGCTCTGTGATGATCATTAAAACTAAAGAGGGATCTGTACCTGTCCTAAACACACCTACCTCCAAGATAAATAATTAAAATAGTTATTGCACGCATATGGCCATCACGGTAAGCGTATGTTTTCTTTCTTTTTTAAATTTGCGGCATATGCTTCAAACAAAAAATTAAGAATTAATCATTGCAACAGCTTACAAAGGGCAGACATATATTGGCTTTGCAATGTTGTTGTTTTGTAGCATCTGGCCAGCCCTTTTCTCAGCGCGCCACAGAAACGGAGACAAATCAAAACACTCCTGTTTCTGACTCCTGGGCCACCATGATCCGTGCAGCTGACCCAGGTAGGCTTCTTTCCACCAGCCCATAACTCAGTTGTTAAATATTGGCCAAGTGCAACCAGTTTGACGCCCGCTTTCACTTTGTTCATGTAGGAATTTCATGCTGATTTCAACCTAGAGGGACACCGCTTTATTGCACACAAAACGCAAGGTATGGGGCCCCCTCTTCCTAAATAACGCATATCAAGTCCTTTAAAGGTTGACATTAGATCATAAGCCTTTTGCTTTTAATTGACAGGACTCAAAGACTTTTATCCTCGATCTCCTCCCTCTAAGGGGCGCCAGACGGTGCACATAGAGGTAGGCTCAAATCCTGATTCTCCCATTTTTTTTGATGCATATTCAATTATATGAAACAACATTTTGTGCTTTATTCATTTTAGAACTAAACCTTTGTGTCATCGCCCCCTGTCCATTGAACAGTGCTTGGGAGCCTGATAACCACAGGTACCCTTCTCATTCAAAACTCTATGAGTTCAATCGCTTCACATTTAGTCTTGGCTTTCAAAACTGTTCTCTATTTCTTTCACACAGACTATTCACAAAGCCCTGATGAGGGTTCGAATACGTTCTGCTCGAACCTGAAACGCGTCGGCATTACGCAAGAGTACAGTAATACATTAAATGTATCTATGCTAATGGACATTGTGCATGCTCTTGCCCCCTTTTTCACTTCGCTTTGGTGGTTTCAAAACAGGCATTCATATTTAACCATGAATTACTAAATGTGTCAATATTCCCTTTGTGTTCTTATGTATCTCATCAATTGCCATTGTGTATAATTATTGTTTGTATTTGTATAACCATTGTGTTGATTGTGTGGGTTCTTCCCCTTTTTCTGCTTTTGAAAAAAAACATTTTGCCAAAAATTTCAAAAAATAGTAGTAATTGGTATAAATAAATGTACCTTCACATGTGCAATTCAGTTACACGTGCCTTCTTCGAATAATTGTGTACTATTTTGAGGTGTGGGCATCTTCTTTTTTCCTCCAGCCAGACAAAGGAGCATGACCGGTAGGAGGCTGGTACCATCAGCATTTGGTTTAGTTAACGGTCCTGAACAATTTACACCTATCGTAAGTTTACATGTATTGTTATTTGACAGAGTCTTTACAGAAACATGGCCACAATAAAAGGGGACAAAGGTTTTTAAAGCTTATGTGCAGAAATAGCACCTGCGAGCTTTGGTCTAATAAGGCAACAATAAATAAGAAAGTGAATCACAAAATGCTCCTCTAAAATTTAATTATTATAATTCCGCACTACTGTCTGCTATTTGTGCAAAATAAATATTCATTAATCGTACATTGTACCACATATATAGGCTTCATTGTATCCCTATGTACATCCTGTTGTTTGTATGATTTATATAAGACACCCTTGTTCCTTTACAAATACTTTAAAAAAGTGGACATTTCTCTATGCTTATGACTCTTTGTGCTTTACAGCCTGCCTCCAATACACGTCTGAGCTAGGTGACAGCGGCACTTGGTGCGTACTTTCCAGACAGCCACAACCCAAGAAGGGCTGGGTGTGGCAGGAGATACATCTGCATTCATCTGTATACCGATTGTCTTCCTGGGCTGGGAGAGGTCGTCCACACTTTACATTTTTATAGGTTGTGTCCTTCCCTCACATAAAGGGCTGGTTTACCTCCTATTGACTGTCTGGAGCAGGACCGGGTTAAAAGGGATTGTTGCATACTTCTAAGGGTTCCTTTGAAGTCATCCCTTCTTTAAAACATTACTCTTTAGGCAAGCTAAGGCTGGTTGGACAAGGAGCCCGCTAGCAAGTTTCATGCCACCAGCCTTGTTCCATCTCAACGGAAATAAATATTTCCTAACAGAAGCCTTGTCTGTTACTTTTTAAAGAAATAACTCTCTCTTATCTGTTCCCAAATGTTGCCATTAACGTACATTGCCTTGAACTATTAAATGTTCCACAGGCATGTGAAGCTCTGGAAACTGCCTACTTATCTATCGGAGTCTGACCTCTATGTCCGCCCACCTAATTTAGATTGGCGGACACACAGGTCAGTTTGCACTGCCCATCACAGCCAGGAAAAACCTGGCGGTAAGGGGCAGTGAAAGCTGTTCAATGCATCCCTTACCATGAGAGAGAGCTCCTTGGCAAGGGGACCATTTTTATTTTTACAAAGGTTTGGAGTTTTGTTTTTGAAACTTAGTTTGATGGACGATTTTATGATGTTGACGGAGCTATGCATCAAACTTAAATAAGAATTAACAGGAAGCGCTATGATGGCGGTTCCTACCAATGCTTTAGAAATTATAATCAGCCTGGTAGACAGTTCTAAATGTGTTGAGGGGAGTAGTCTCAGCTTGGCAGATGTGAATTCCTCCACCAGGCCAACATAGATTACTACGCCCGCCCAATAATTAATCAAGCATATATATAAGGCAATTTTCATCCTGGAGAATACGCAAACCTAGTACCCTCAATAATCCGGGTCACTACTCCCTAAAGATGCAGGCGCAGGACCCTCACAGGACCTCTGACCCTCATCCACAGTACTTAGGCTGGGTCTACAGCTGCCACCTTGTTGCCGAATGATTGACTTTCCTAATGAAAAGAACGGCCCACTTAAAATAAAGAATACCCCTGACAAAGTCACCCCTTGGTACCTCCACCCATGTTAACTACCCCAGGATCCCTGCAACACCTATCCTCTGAAAAAAACGAATCCATGTCCCATACCAGGGGACTCTAAAACCCCACCCAGTCAACTGGAAGTGCCACCATCCACGTGAAGCCCGCAGACATGCGTTTGCTCAGGTGGAAGCAGCCCAGAGCATCTTAACCTAACTGCGCAGCACCAGCCGTATCTTAGAAAGCGTACACTACTGTTCAGCACTCTCAGTCTATAGATTTTGAGTAAGAACCGGCTAGTGAAAAAAGTAAAAAGAACAGTTAGTCAAAAGCAAAAATGTCCAGTGGGATCAAATGGTTATAACTAATTTCCTACAGAAACTTATCTTGCCTTAGCAGCAGTAGACAACCCTCTTTCCTACATTGATAATGTAAGTCTGTAAACTGGCAGCCAAAGGTTTGTGCTGTTGGGGGCCGGGGCTACTTGTCCAGAGGACAAAATAAACATGATGAGCTGCTGTCCTAGACCCCAACTAATATGTCCTAGGCATGGGCTATAGAAATTTGCCAAATTTGCCAAAACCCTGAAAGACTAAGCTTTGTAAGTGTCCTTAGCTAAAAAGCAGCACTAGCTAATAATCAGGATACATGACGTGGAACCACTTGGTATTTATATCTTGACTGCAGTTAATGGTGTCACATGACATGGAACCACTTAGCATTTATGTTGTGACCTCAGAGTGCTATGTGTGGAGCATAATAAAAACAATCAACCCACTATGATCTTACATTTCGCAGTAAAATTCATATCAATTATCACAGTCACATCAAAGTGAAAGGAACTTCCTGAATGCTGCAGAAAAACAAAATTGCTGCTTTTGCAAAGATCTGGCGTGCAGGATGCTCAGCTTCATTCCTCTACTTCAAAACGGAATACATTTATACTGTGGATCAATTGTGCCTCAAAGCAGATAATTTAAAGCCAGACGCACAGTTGAAACATTATCTGGCCACGATCATATTAACTACATCTAACCCCTTGAAATGTCACACACCGGACTGAAAACGTAAGTAGCGCCCGCCACTCAATTAAAAAGTTTAGGTCACGCCAACATGTAGCCATCTAAGTCCTTCGTTTGTGCCCGTGTTCATAGCCAAGGTGCTCGCAGTCCTACGTCTATGTCTGGACCACCGTCACTAGCTACTCCTTCTTGTATGAGTCCACCTCACTCTATCCAAATACGTTGGTTAAGTTACCCCGATCGGTTGGCAAGGTGACGTATTTACTTACCTGCTCCTTTCGCACTGAAACCAGTAGAGGATACTGTTCTCTGTTTAAAGCGCTATACCAGCATCGTGGGGGTACCGCCAGATAAGAATGCCCTGCAGAACGCCGAGCCTGGCATAGTAAGAGACATTGGGAGCAGGCACCTAGCGCCGAACCAGTGCTTCGTAGCACCACCGCCATCCTGAAAACATATGAATGACCTACACTCATACGTAGAAACAATAGAAGGACTAGCATACATCAACATACTTACAAAGAGTTCGGCCATCTTAACCCTTAGTGTAATGCCGAGGAATGACAGATACGTAGTAGGCTCAGCGGCCATATCTGATAGGATCGAAACCTCGGGGTATCTTCTGTTCACCTTCATGCAGATGTCAACTTCGGGAGGGACTGTTTACAGTATGAAAATGTTAAATGTGTTGTAAAACTTTAGTTATGAAACAAAATACTTAAGGCTAGTATTTTACAAAACAATGATCTGGTGTATAGATGTTCGGAGACTAAAGCAGTTGTTCAGTCTTTGAATTTTGAAAGTAATCATTGCAGTGTGTTCGTTTTTTTTATTCTAACATTTCAACATTTTTAAATTCTAAAATTTAGGAACATTGTGATTAATATAACTGATAAAAAAAAGAGACAACCTTTGGTATAGTAGTAAGGTTTTGGCTGTAGAATTCTCATACCTAAATTCTTAATCCTAGTTTACCAATTTGTGTAATCTTGGTTACTTTAATTTATATACCTGTATCTACGTAGCTCTCTTTTTTGTTAAATGGAGATGGTGTATGTCGTGTCAATAATCACATGGATAAATGATGAACATAATAAGTTTAATCGTGGATAAAGAAGCACTCCCAGCAATACATCTGAAGGCAGTCAGCAGTAACTGCCCTTACAGTAACTGTATAGTGTGGAACGGCATGATAACATATCGTGCCGTGTAGCGAGACACATGTATTTAAAAGATAACAATTGCACGAGATACAATTGAAAGGAAATATATGCGCGAGAATAAACACGAGAAAGAGCGCATGCATACACAACACAGTAGTTTAGGTTTATACACTAGCATTACAGGCGTTTTTTTAAATCTAGCTAAAGCTTTACAATTCTCTCCATCTCTGTGTCTCTAGTGATTATTTTAATTCTCTGTCCTCTTTGAAATGACTTGCTATCTTTCATTCATTTACAATTTGGGAATAAGAAAGAAGAACATTTAGAAAAGAAATGGGAATTACATTTATTTATTAACATATTGAAATGGAGGACGATTTAAGCGAGAAAAAGCTATAATAAAGCTTTTTTTTCTTTAAAAATCGAATGTCACCAGCATAATTCAGGAGGTGTGCAGAACAGGTCGCTCCCCACCTGCCACACAGCTCCGCCCGTGCACCTGTGCCTCTCCCCTCGTGCTGCCACTCCGCTTCGAATTTGATCCTGCTGTTGCCCCATTGGTATTGTGCCTTCGTTTTTTGTGCCTGTAATTCTGTGATTCTTTGCTTACTGTACTGTATCTGTTTCTGCTCACTCGTCCTTTTGCATCGTATCCCCCTCCCCCATTCTCTTCAGATCCCCCTGCTGGTTTTCCCGCCGCTGCCCCCTTGCAGCCCGCGCCCCACACCATCCACTCGCCGCCCCGCTCCCGCCTCCCAGCTGCTCCTCCCTTCCTGCCTTAAATTTCGTCCGCTGCACTGCCGCGTGCAGCTGGCGCGCCAGGGACAAGCCTGTGTGAGCCCGTCTGTGCCTGGACCACGCCCAGCGCCAGAACCCCTGGACCCCGCGAACACCCGACACCAGACTCCACTACGACGCCAGGACCCTCCACGCACTCAATACCGGCCAAAACCACACCTGCGTCCAGGCCGCCCTGAAACTGACCCACGGACCTTTATCCTGCCGCACCTGCAATTTCACCTGCGACGGAGCCACCAAACCTCCAAGGACTGAACCCAACCACCTCTGCTGCATACTCCTCAACATCCGCTCCGCACGCAAACATGCCGTCGAGCTCTGGGACCTGCTCGACACCGCCGCCCCAGACGTGGCCTTCCTGACCGAGACCTGGTGGAACGACTCCTCGGCGCCCGACATCACCATAGCCATCCCAGATGGCTACAAGATCACCCGCAGGGATCGCGCCAACGGAATCGGAGGAGGAATAGCCATCGTCCACAAGACCACCCTCAAGGTCGCCACCCACACAGACGACACCCTCAACCCCGCCGAACACCTCCACTTCCGGATCCACACCGACCCCAACACCATCCTCAGAGGAACACTTGTCTACAGACCCCCCGGAACCCGAGCTCATTTCGGTGACTCCATCGCCGACCTTGCCAGCCCCCACGCACTCGCCTCCAAACTACATCCTCCTCGGGGACCTGAACTTCCACCTCGAGAACAATAACGACACCAACTACGCCACGCTGATCGCCAACCTCGGCCTCAGACAACTCGTCACCACACCCACCCATGCCGCCGGCCACACGCTGGATTCCGTCTTCTCCACAGGCACCCTCGTCGCCTTCGACCACACCACCGAACTCCACTGGACCGACCACCGCTGCATCCATTTCACCTTCAAGAAACTAACTACGCACCACTGCACCCAACTGCTGCCCCGCCGCTGCTGGAGCAAAGTCACCAAAGACCAGATGATCACCACCCTCGCCCAGAACCCACCTACCGACCCCACCAACCCAGACGCCGCAGCCCGCAACCTCAGACAGTGGATCAACGACTGCGCCAACACCCTCGCCCCGCTCAAGAAACCCTCCAACAGCCACGCCAGGAAGCTCCAGTCCTCCAAACGCGCATGCCGAAACTGGAGAAGATATGGCTCCACGAACGCGCACCGGACAGCAAAGCAGCCCACAAGGACGTCACCCGCAGACATCACTACCTCATCAGATTAACCAAGAGATCCTCCTTCAAAAACCGCCTGGATAACAACGCACACAACAGCAAGGAGCTCTTCAGCATCGTAAAGGAACTCTCCAACCCCAGCGCCAACGACATCCCGCCCTCACAAGAACTGTGCGACTCACTAGCCATCTTCTTCCACCGCAAGATCACTGACATCCACGGCAGCTTCAACACTACGACCGCCCTACTACGCCAGACTCCACCTCCCCTGTGAACACCACCAGCGCCAACCGCCTGACCTCCTGGTCCAACGTCAACGACGACGAGACATGTAAGATCATGAACTCCATCTACTCAGGTTCCCCGTCAGACCCGTGCCCACATCACGTATTCAACAAAGCAGACGCAGCCATCGCACCCCTCCTCAAGAAGCCCAAGGCGGACCCCAAGGACCTCAAGAACTTCCGGCCCTTGGGGGGCGTGGCTAAGCACGCAATGGCGGAGGTCGCACTAGGGTAGAGCTCCGTGCCAAGCTCCCCTTCCCTGAGCCGATTCTCCGCCACACTTCACTGTAGCCGCCCGAAACTGCAGGCGGACCCCCCCCCGGAACACTTCTCGGCAATCTGGCCGACTTTCACCTTGGGGCTCCGACGAGGCTGACTTTGGCCTCTCCTACGGCCCTCCTGCGGGACCTGCTGCCTCCCGGCCGGCGGGGCAATCAAGAGAGGACGCGGCTCGGGCCCAGCACACAGGCCCCGGCTGGCAAACCTCACCACACTGACTGCGGCTTCCTGGCCGACTGCCGCCGAGCTGGACACAGCCTCCGGCGGCCCCAAAAACACCTCACCTCGTTGCTGGACGCCTGCGAGGGGCCCGGACTGGAAGAGGAGCGGACGCCCGGCCCTCGCTTCGCGGCCGCCACACGCCGGATGCCCCGTGAGTGGCGCGAACTCGCTTGGTTTCCTGGCGACGCACCCGGGGCAGGCAAGACACGGAGGACACCACTGGTGAAGCGCTAGTAAGAGGGCGGACCCGGCTGACGGGGGCTCCTCGCCGGGATGCTGAACTGAGACCGGAGCCACCCGGTGAGTCCCTCTCGCGCCTACCGGCGTAGCGGAACCCACGCGGGGTGGCCACCTGGGACTTGCGTTGCGGGCCCGCTGCTCGCGGAAGGGCTGCCCGGCCCCCCCACTTAGTCGCCACACCACAATCAGCGGCAGACTGGCCGGCCCCCCGTGACGGAGGCCCACAACAGCGCGACTCGCCTGCGGGCTCCCCGCGGGGATAGCGGCTGCCTGGGGGACAGGGAGACACGCGAGAGGCCGCGACCTGGGCCTGGACCTGACGGCCGGATCTGCCCGCAGCACCTGGACCCTTTGGACCCACGCGCCGCACTGGCCCCCCCCCCCCGGCCTCCCGCTGCACCTGGGGCGGCGTGGTGAAACCGCGTTGGGAGAGGGCGAGGACCCTCCCCCGGCCATAACGACGACGGCCCCGGCCAGAGGGGCGGCTGCTGGCCGACCGACCCCCCGCCTGGTGGTGGCGTGATCCCGGAGGTGCTGCTGGAGCGGCCCAGGTGGAGGAGCTGCTGGCCGGGCGATCCTGCCCATGTCCGCAGGGGTGCGGACCCGCACCGGGACTGGTGGCGCCCCGCCGAAGGGAAAAACAGACAAGCTGCTAAATAAAATGGCCACCGACCTACTGACTGCGAGGCTGGACAGCGTGCTAGCGGCCATGGAGCGCATGGAACAGTCGCTCCAACAGACCAGAACTTCCCTAGAGTCCAAAATAGACGGTGTCGCCGTGGACCTGACCCACCTAAGGGATGACCACAGGAAACTGTCCGATCGGACCAAGACTCTGGAGGGTACGGTGAAGGAGATTGAACCCAAGGTCGCCCAGACGGACAGGCAAGTGCAAGACCTCCTGAACAGAGTGGAGTTCCTGGAGGATCGGGCCGAGGACGCGGAAGGGAGGGCGAGACGCAACAACATCAGGCTCGTGGGGGTCCCGGAAAAATGGGAAGGGAACCACCCTGCCCAGCATGTTGAAGACTGGCTTAAGACCCTGCTGCCCGAAGGCACGCTATCACCCTACTTTGTAGTGGAGCGAGCACACCGAGTGCCGACGAGGCCCCACACCACCGGCGCTAACCCGAGGCCGTTGCTCTTCAGGATACTGAACTATAGGGACCGGGACACGGTGCTGCGGGAAACTAGTCGCCTCGGCGAAATCCGAATAGACAATGCCGTGATAATGTTCTTTCCCGACTAAACTGTCCAAGTGCAACGTCAAAGGCACAACTTCATGGAGGTAAAGCGGAGACTCCGCACCGCAGGCCTTAAATATTCCCTGCACTTCCCAGCAAAACTGAGAGTGGTGGCAGGGGACAAGACCCACTTCTTCAACACCCCCGAGGAGGTCAGTGAATGGCTGGACGAGGGCACGGACACGGCACCCAGACAGGCACGGGGCAGGTGAGGCGAGGCCTAGATCGCGCGGGCCACGGCGCCGCCGCAGAAACAAAACACAGCAGTCTCAACGCCCGGGGGAGGGGTCGCGACACTCTCCCCCGATGGACCAAATGCTCCAGGAACAACAAGATGAGCTCCGGAGGGTCTCCCAGTTGAGTACTTCGCCATCCCAGGAAGCGGCCCTGCATGACGGCCAACAGACAGTCCCTAGCGATGACGATGAAGCCGTGTATGGGATTCCGAACTCTCAGATTTCAGTGGACCTGCCAGACGTCACACCGCAAACTACTGACCTATTTCATTGACTCCGTAAGAGTCATCTGTGAGGTGGCTGCCATGGCGGGGGGGATGGCGGCAGGAACTGACTGGACGCTGGGGCGCGGCTGATGCCCGATGCTGCTGGGGGCGTCTTCTCCCCCCCTGCCTGCCGCTTGGACAGTGGACAGCTGGAACAGTGAGTACTGCCCCAATGGCACTGATGGACACAGGGTGTGGTGGCGGTGGGGTTGTCTTTTGGCCCGTACTCATCCTATACCACCTCTGACCGCAGGCCACGGTCAATGGGGAGCCATTCCTGCAAGGGGCCCGGGAAACGCACCACATCTCATTATACCCTTCCTCTGCCGGGGCCGGCTTGGGCGGGGCCCCCCATGGGCCGACTGGCGCCACGTTCCGGAACGCTGATGGTGGCTGCCAGTTGCCTATCTCATATGGCTCAGGGAAGGATCTTGATCCCCTTCCTTGACTGAACATCTGAACTGCCGAGACTGTGCTTCGCACACGTTACCCCCTAGACTAGAAAGGTTGTCCCTATTGATCGAGAGTATGGACGGTGGCCCGTTTCGCCACTGCCCTTTTGGTATTTTAGTGGGGTTCACCCACCACTGGTTATTGTTGTTCCTTGTTTTTCCCCTCCCTAATGTCTTCCTGAACATTGCTGAGTGTACTGAGGAGGGTGGATGTGGGAGAGTTGGAAAAAGGGATGAGGTGGACCTTGGTGGGGCTGCTGCTCGTAGAAATGGGGGGGGGAGTTCACACTGCTAGAATGTCTGCGATAACGATCTGCACCTGGAACATCAGAGGCATGCACACACCAGCGCGCCGTTATCAAATATATTCCTACTTGAAAAGGCAGCAGGTGCACATTGCACTCCTGCTGGAAACACACTTATGCGGGGCGGAGGTGGCTGCGCTGCGTCGTAGATGGAGGTGACAACTGTATGCCACAGAGTACTCCTCGTTTGCCCGTGGGGCGCTACTGTGGGTGAGACCGGGCACTCCCTTCACAATGTCAGATGTCCTCACAGACCCGGAGGGGAGGTATGTATTGGTGAGGGGCCGCATGGATGGGCAACCAGTAGTTCTGGCGTCCATTTACTCTCCGAACACGGACCAGGGGGGCTTTCTGGCGCGCATATCGGAGAAGCTGGCGCCCTGGCACGGTGTCCCCTGGATACTGGGGGGAGATTACAATACGGTGCTGGATCCCATTTTGCACCGCTCGGCCCCACCCAGGCCGGACGCAACGTCTCTAGGAGCCACGAGAGCACTCACACAGTGGGCGGCACAGTGGGATTTAAAAGATGCATGGCGCGCACACAACCCCAACACCAAGATATACTCTTATTACTCAGGGGCGCACGCGCTACACGTCCTCCTCGACAGGTACATGGTGTCATCAGAAATGCTGCCGCACATCACTGATTCTCAATACCTTGGCCGGACACACTCGGATCATAATCCACACACGCTGCACATGGCCTGGGAACGCCCACATCCGCCCATCCCCACATGGCGTTTACAACCTGCCCTACTGCTAGATGCCCCCTTTCGAGACTCCCTGCAGGCCTGCGTAGCACAATACTTCACAGACAATTCGGGCACAGCGTCCTCCCCACGGGTAGAATGGGACGCCTTCAAGGTGGTGATACGGGGACACTGTCTGGGCACACAGGGGAGTATGCAGAAAACACTGGAAGCAGATCTCCGCAGGGTGGAGGCGGACCTGCTCCGCCGGGAGCAGGAAGCGGTGGCTGGGACGGGTGCCCACTTGAACGAGGCCCGAGTGGACCATGCGGCATTACTGGAGCGACTGAGACACATCAATTATGCGGCCACTCGGCGCGCGTACACCAACACAGCGACAAGCCCGGGAGATTACTGGCCTGGCTAGTCAGGCAGGAGAACCGCACGGAGCCGGTGTCCGCCATCCGAACAGTTGAGGGAGAGCTAGTGTACACACAGAGTAAGATACACCAAGCCTTTGTGGGGCACTACCAGGCCCTGTATAAGTCCCAGTTGAGGGTCTCCTCGGCGTTCATTTCAGATTACCTTACAGATGTACAACTGCCTTCCCTTACGAACGCGCAACAGGGGGACCAAGGAACACCATTCACCCAGGAGGAAATGCGCGAGGCCATCTTCGCCCTATCCAATGGCAAATCCCCTGGCCCGGATGGCTTACCTGCCGAATTTTTTAAAGCATGTTCGGACACACTGATCCCGGAGTTGCTCAAGGTTTATAACGCCGCGATCGAGGACTCGCCGCTCCCGGACACGCTTAATGAGGCCAGTCTGGTCTCGCTTTTGAAGCCAGGCAGGGATGAAACATGCATGGGGTCCTACAGGCCATTGGCCATGTTAAACACTGACTATAAAATCTTCACCTCCTTGTTGGCCAGACGCTTGGCCTTAGAGGTCCCAAAACTAGTGCATGATGACCAGAATGGTTTCATGCCAGCAAGGAGCACTTCCCGTAACATACGCCGCCTCTTCCGAGTTCAGGAAGCCGCCACGTTGCACTGGCCGAGATCGGGGTGTCTAGTTTTAGACCTTGAGAAGGCTTTTGACTCCGTGGAGTGGCCCTATCTGGGGGCGGTGCTGGACAGATGCGGCGTGGGCGATGCTTTCGCGGACATGGTCGGACTACTTTACCAGAGGCCCAGTGTCCGCGTGAGGACGGGCAGGTTGCTCTCGGAGGCGGTGCGGGTACGCAGAGGCACCCGACAGGGCTGCCCCCTGTCACCCCTTCTCTTCTCTCTGGCCATTGAGCCCCTGGCGGCACTGTTGCGGGACAGGGGAGCAGAATGGGGGATCCCGCTGGCTGACGGGGTGCACACAGTTTCGCTTTACGCGGACGACCTGCTGCTGTATGTGCGGGGTGGTACCGGGCGCGCTGTCAGACATTTTCCAGACCTTTGAAGAAGTATCGGGTCTCAAGGTCAACTGGACTAAGTCCGGAGTGTATTCGTTCAGTCCGGACCTGCGGGAATGTGATGTGCACCTCGGAGGCACTCGACTCACATGGTATCCCACCACGTTCAAGTACCTCGGAATGTATATATACAGGGATACGCAAAGCATATTGGAGGGCAACCTGGTGCGCGCTATCTCCTCGTTGCGGGCCCAGATGGCCTTCTGGAAGACTCTGCCACTGAATGTGCCCAGCAGGATCGCACTATCTAAAATGATAGCCCTGCCCAGGCTACTATACCACTTTGCAAACATCCCACTGTATGTCCCCACAAAGATATTCCGTGACCTGGAATCAATGCTCCGCAGCCTGATCTGGAACGCTGGGCGCCCCCGCGTGGCACTGGCGAAGCTGTACTCCCCGACTGCTGAGGGAGGGCTGGCAGTCCCTAACATGGAGCTGTACTACCTGGCCGCACAGCTACAATGGGTGATACACTGGCTTAGCGGCTCGCACCTTGACGACACGGCTACCGCTGACTATCAATGGATCCACTCGCAGGTTTGCGCCTTGTTTCACCCCCTGACCAAGGGACCCCGCCCTCTACCCCTGCACGTGGCTGTGGCCCGTAAATGCTTCATCCGTAGCCTAAAACTGACTCAGGAAGTCAGGCCATATGCCCCTGCACTCCCCCTGATGGGCACCCCACGGAGGGGTGGAACGGTGACACCACGTATTCTGGAGAGCTGGACTGTGGCTGGGGTAGAGACCATGGGCGACCTCTATGCGGATGGGGCCATGCTCCCATTTGCGGAACTGTCGGAGGGCACGGGTCTACCGGCTGGGCAATTCCTGCTCCACGCGTCCATACTGCGGGCATATACGGAGTCCTGGGGGGAGATCCAGGATGAGCCACGGATTCACCACCTAATGCAGTACCTGCATGTTATGGGCAACGGCTCCCACATCATTCGCTGGCTGGCGCAGGCCCTCCTCATGCACACACAAAGACCCACACAAACGATTAGGGACAAATGGGCGGCCCACCGCGGGAGGGATTGGGCGGATAAGGAATGGAACCTGGTTCTGGCCAGCCCCGTGAATATCCCACGTAACTCCCGCTTCCGGACCATTCAGTTGTACATACTGCACCAGGCATATTTATCGCCAGACAGAATCAACAGATACTTCATGACCAACACTGCCGCCTGTCCCAGATGTGACCTGCTAGGCGCAGACATCTTACACATGCTCTGGCACTGTCCCTCTCTAGTCACATACTGGGGGGAGGTGACATCTCTCCTGACACATAGCACAGGCCCGGGGTTACCACACACGTGGGAGGCTTGTATTCTTGGGCTATACAAAAGAACCAAACTCAATAAGACACAAGCTCGGTTCTAGGATCTAGGCCTCATCACAGCCAAACCACTGCTTACTAAACACTGGATACGAAGGGAACCGCCAATCCCCAAACACTGGTATGCATCCTTCACCAACTGGGCTAGAGCAGAAAGCACGGCACTACACCGGGAGGAGATAGTGGGCTTAAGGCAGTTCCCGATAGCACAACTCTGGGACGACATCCTGAGGTCCCTCCAGGGGGAGGGCACGACCAGAGGGCTCACATAGAGACCGCTGCGAAGGGATAGCACTGCTGGGGTAGTAGTGACGATGACAGGGATACAGGCTGTATCCCCCCCCACGACACCCGCCCGCCGGGAGCGCTGGAGATGTGGCGCCTGCGGCCAGTAGGCAGCCCGCCTCCCCCCCGGACGCCCTGGGCAGCGGCTGCGCCATACGTCCGACATGCTGGCTATGGGCACGGACGGCCACCCACACGAAGACTCACTACTCCACAACGGATTGAAACATACTCCCGGCCCCTCTCCGTGGCATCGCTCCCGCAAGTACACTCTCCCCTCCCACTCCCCATCCCACACATATCCCCATGTTCATTGTTTCGGACTCTTGTTTCCCAAACATAGCCATGACCTCCTTACACGCCACACCTGGAAGATGTACCCGGACACATGTCCGGCCACGAGACCGGACGCGGGTGGCGTCCTCCGAGAACACAGCGTGGCTATACCGTTCATCCGTTAGGCGCTTCACACAATCTGTCGACAGCCCGAGGGGCCCCACTGCTCTCAATGGCTGTCGCACGCTATGACAAAGGCAGACTATGCACATGCACTGCTAACCCCTACTCCATTGCCGCGCCCCCAAGGACTGACGCTCCGTTCTGTGGGTTTCAGTGTCATGGATGCCGGAAAAATACGCGATGGCGCAGCTAAAAGTTGGGACATACCGATGAGAACTGATCTGTTTTGTTTGCAGAGTTAAACTGTTTACTTATAAGAAAAAATGAAAAAATAAGACGTCACTTGCAGACATAACTGTATAATGAGCGCATGTGATACGTAAAATGTAATTAAAGTCTCATTCACTGAGGGTACAATAGATGGTACGGTGCACCTTTCTCTGCACTCCCCTACCCTCACGTTACATCGAAATGTTGCAGCCGGCCCACAGGGTTGTAGGCTTCGCTATATGTACTGCTCTATTGAATAATAATAAACGTCTTTAAAAAAAAAAAAAGAACTTCCGGCCCATCTCCCTGCTCCCGTTCCCGGCAAAGGTCATCGAGAAAATCGTCAACATGCAATTGGACGGCCACCTGGAAGACAACTACATCCAGACGAAACCACAGCACCGAGACAGCCCTCATCGCCTCTACAGACGACATCAGGCGCCAACTAGACAACGGAGAAACATCAGCCCTAATCCTCCTGGACCTATCAGCTGCCTTCGACACGGCCTGCCATCGCACTCTAAAGACACGCCTCCTAGAAGCCGGAATCTAAGAGAAGGCCCTTGACTGGACCACGTCATTCCTCTCCGGCAGAACCCAGAGCAACCACCTCCCACCCTTCCGATCAGAAGCCACCGACATCATCTGCGGCGTCCCCCAGGTCTCATCCCTCAGCCCGACGCTGTTCAACGTCTACATGGCACCCCTCGCACAAGTAGCCCGCCATCACGACCTCAACATCATCTCCTACGCCGACGACACCCAGCTCATCCTCTCCCTCACCAAGGACCCACATACCGCCAAAACCAACCACTTTGAGGGTATGAAGGCCGTCGCCGACTGGATGAGGAGCAGCCGTCTGAAGCTGAACTCGGACAAGACGGAGGACCTCATCCTCGGACCCACCCCCTCAGCCTGGGACGACTCCTGGTGGCCGACCACACTGGGAACAGCACCAAAACCCACGACCATGCGCGCAGCCTAGGATTTATCCTCGACTCCTCCCTCTCCATGTCCAAGCAGGTCAACGCCGTCTCCTCCTCGTGCTACAACATGCTCCGCAGGATTTAAAAGTGGATCCCGACCAAAACAAGAAGAACGTTGACACAGGCCGTCGTCAGCATCAGACTGGACTACAGTAACGCACTCTATGCAGGAATCCCAGCCAAACACCTAAGACGACGACAACGCATTTAAAACGCCTCCGCCCGACTGATTGTCAACGTCCCCCGCCACAGCCTCATCACCCCCCACCTGAGAGACCAACACTGGCTCCCCATCCGCAAGATGATCACCTTCAAGCTCCTCACCCACGCACACAAAGCACTCCACAACGCCGGACCAGCCTACCTGAACAGCAGACTCAGCTTCTACACCCCCACCCGCCAGCTCCGCTCCGCCAGCCTCGCCATCGCCGCTGTCCCCCGCATCCAACGAACAACCTCCGGCTGCAGATCCTTCTCCTTCCTCCTTCCAAGACCTGGAACACCCTCCCTACCCACATACGACAGACCCAAGACCTACTCGCCTTCAGAAGACTCATAAAGACCTGGCTCTTCGAGGAGTAGCTACACCCCCCCCTCCCCTCAGCACCTTGAGACCCTCACGGGTAAGTAGCGCGCTTTATAAGTAATGTATTGATTGATTGATATATTCAATTCTATGAGAACTTCTACAGCGCATGGCTACCTGAAAGCGTTCCATTATTGGTTGAGTCGTAGTGTTGCACATGGATGATTAGGGAACCAAACATGGAGGTTTTAGTTGGTAGGGAAAGAACAAGGATTTAAGCTGTTTCCTAAACAGTGTCTCCTTGTCTAGGTTTCTTAATTCAAAGGGTGATGAGTTCCAAAGTTTAGGGATAAGATGGGTGAACTATCTTCCTCCCATCTAGTTCAGGAATGAAACATGTTGGAATAATTTCTCAACTTTTATAAAGCCACAATTCTATGGCAGTGCCTGGAGGAAAGTATTCTACTTTGCCTTTCTTTACTTTTTATACAGCAGTTCTTGTCGATGTACAATCCGAAAAAACTACAAATTCCAACAGCAGGCACAATTAAGAACAAAATAATACAAATCTCAATATCTAACTACATAGCCCAAACATTATAATATAATGAAACACTCCGTCTCTCATGCTGCTGCTTCAGTCAAGTTATACCTTTCCCTTTCTTTAAGGTTTGAGTGGTTATTAGCCTTTAACATGTTTTTCTCTCCATGCACCTCATTGGTGTGTCATTGCCTGGCCTCTAATTGCTCAGTGTCTGTATATTTTCTTTAGATAAACAGAGTTCAACTGGCTCAATACTATCAAACATGAATGAAAAGGAGCATACGATTATATAATCAGTTTAGCTCAATTCACAGCATTATAACAAATTACATGCAGTTCTATATCCACTTACGTTAATGTCCAATCAAATTCTCCAGGAGTCTTATATGTCAGTTTCAATCCTTTCTAATGAAGTTTTTTTATTATAACAATTGCACATACACCTAGTCAACGCGTTTCATCCATTCTGACTGAGGGTGTGAAGTTATCTAATGACCATTGGTATGCATATAGAAGTTAACCCAAGGGTTTATCTGGCACAGTCACGTTGGCATGTAACGAGGAGCATAAGACTCATAATATGTCACCTTAAGCGCTACTCATAAGCGCTCTAATGTGTAGGTTGTAGAACAAGGGGAGCTTGGCCCTTAGAGGACAAGTGGGGAGGCTGGGCCTAAATATAGTAATCAAACAAGAGTGCCTCTCACTTTTCAATTACAGCCAAAAATCAGGGCAGGTTGAAGACGCTATTTGTCATTTTCAACACGGTATTTTTATTTATACCAGTTACTTTTGTAGTTTGTTGAATATTTGTCGTACACAACATATGATAAGCAGAAAAAGACCTGTACAAAGCATCAATTTTAAACAGAGTTTAAATTATTCATTGTGACAAATTGCCAAAATTACACGTGGACCTAAATGTGGTCAACAGATAGAAACATTAAACATATATGACAAAGTACATAGTGCAACACATATTTACATCAGTGCAAAATTTGATTAAAGCAAAGAACTAGCAAAAAAGGGAAAGATTAGAAAAAAGGAGCGCGAAAATGAATTCGAGACTCTATTTTATCGTCAGCAATGGCTTGAATTTGAATTGTCCTTTTCTAATTCGCCGACGCGTTTCGAATCCAGAGATTAACTGTCAGGATTCTCATCAGGGCATAGTTAATCTATCTGTGAATTTAAGAAAAAGGAAAGGTTTGAGTGTAATGATTTGACGTGGAGACAACACTCCTTATGCTGTGACAATCAGCTGTGACCTACCGCTTTTAGAAAAAACTGATTCCAGCAGGGAAATAAAGTGCAGACTTGCAAGTGGGTCCAAGTGTGGAGCGCCTACAATTGGAAAGAACGGGCATTATAGCACAAACCGGACATTTGAATGCTACCACTTAGAAAATGATAATGAATCACCGCTAAGCGTACCGTCATTAGTTTCAAAGTCGATCAGAACGGCTGCTTGTTGCGGGATGAAGGATCCGCTGCGTGCTCGCAGTCGAGGAGGGGGCAGTGGCGCTGTGTACAAAAAAGTAATTATATATCGGCACTTGTGAGCTAAACCTGGGTCTTTAAACAGTTCCCTTCCGACAAGCGGGAATAATACCTTTTGCGCTTGCCACTGTGTAGGTCCACAAGGGGATCCTGTTGTCTGAGGGGACGTCTTGGCGAAGTCGACGTGTTAAGGTTTGGTGGACGGGCTCCAATTCCGCTAAGGAAAAACGGAGTTGTTGTTAGTCTCCAGCAAGCCTCAGTGCTTACGAGCGCGCTGGGACGCGGCACTGTGCCGCAGGAGCATTGCTTACCTCGTAGTGATTCTGTTGGCGGCTCACAGCATTCTGTCTGGTCTCTCAAGATGGATGCTGCTGTGGTTGCTATGGCAATGAATCATTGAGGGATCGCTTTGCATTATGGGATTTGTGGTTTGTGCAAATGTCAATTATTAATTGGGGAAAAAATCCATGTTACATTAAAACGTACTGAGACGCGACCGAGTCGGTCGTCAGGAAAACAAGACACCATTGGATTAGAGTCTAGCGACTTCAGACAAAGTATTGAGGCCCCTCTGCACACTGTTAAATTTCAATATTAGGTAAGCTTCTGTTTTCAAAAGCGTCCTATCTACATCCACATTACTTTGTGCCGGGCGTAGTGTGTACAACACTGTCCATTTGAGATGATTAGCGTCATGGCTGGCATTTATGAAGTGCTCCACCATGGGGGCAGTCATGATTTTATTCTTGATCCAGGATCGATGTTGGCAAATGCGCGTGTTCACTTGTTGTGTAGTTTTGCCGATGTAAATCAGATCACAGGGGCACTGGACCAGGTAAACAACATTCCTGGTCTTACAATTTGAAAAATCCGAATGCTTCCATCTGGTAGTCCCATGTTGGAACTCGTCCCCCTCGATAGTGTTTGGGCATACAACACAGGTGCCGCACTTATGGTGCCCTGTGATTGGTTTGAGATTCCATTGACTGAGAAGGTCACTTTTCTTTTTTGGTAAAGTGACGTCCGCCCTCATGATATGTTGGCCTACATTTTGATTCCTCTTGTAGGCAAACAGAGGATTGGATAGTGGGCAGTCTAAATTCGCCAATAAGTGCCAATTGCTCAGCACTGTTTTTCTCAATTTGTGGGTGTCTGGTCCAAAGGTGGTGACACAGACCAACCTTTCAAGCGTGGGTTTGGGCCGTACTTGCAGTAGAGTTTCACGAGGGGTAAAGCGTGCTCTTGTTAGGGAGTGCTTAAGTAATTTTTTAGGGTACCCCCTCTCCTGCATTTCTTGGCAAAACGTCTCAGCATGAGACGTGAAGTCCCTCAGGTTCGAACAGTTCCTCCTAATGCGCAACAATTGCCCATATGGAAGGTTAGATTTCAAGTTCCTGGGATGAGCACTCTTATGGTGCAAAATAGTATTTCTGTCTGTGTCCTTTTTATGAAGAGAGGATTTCAATACTCCATTGATATTGATGATCTCTACATCAAGGAAGGTCATCCTTTCGTTGCTTTGTGCCATCGAAAATTTGATATCAGCATGCCGGTTGTTGAGCCAGTCATGGAAAGCTACAAGGTCAGTCTGGCTCCCCTGCCACAGGAGCCAGACATCATCTATGTAGCGGAGCCATTGTAAGATGTGCTGTTTAAAGGGATTATTGCTGTCAATGAACATCTGTTCGTACTGCGCCATATACAGCACGGCCATTTCTGGGGCATAAGGGCACCCCATCGCGGTGCCCTTGACCTGCATAAAGAACTCCCCATTAAATGAAAAGTAGTTCTTCTTTAATGCGGGCCCGTGAAAAATACTTAGCAGAAGGCAACAAACAGGTAAACAATGTAACCTGGTATAGACGCCTTCAAGAAGATCCGACTAAGGAGATTCAAAGACTAATTGCAGACACATTACAGAATGGCTTAGACGGTGGGTTTCTGGGCAAGAAAGAGTATGATTATTTACTAAGGAAACACCCAAGAACTCCGGTGCTTTACCTCCTGCCAAAAATCCACAAGAGCCTCCAAGATCCCCCGGGACGCCCAATCGTGTCCGGGTGCGACTCATGTCTTGAGCCCTTATCCCAGTATGTGGATTTCTTCTTGAAACCTTTCCTAAAGACGGTCAAATCTTATTTACGAGACACGACTGACTTTCTCCTCAAGGTTGAAGACACAGCGTTCAACCCAGAGACCCAACTGCTAGTCACAATGGACGTCACCTCTCTGTATACACAGATCCCGCAAGAAGAAGCACTAGAGGTGATGGAAATTTACCTGAACCAGAGAGAGAGGCCCCACCAAGTACCCACATGGTTCATTCTAAGACTGGCCGAGATTGCATTAAAGAAGAACTACTTTTCATTTAATGGGGAGTTCTTTATGCAGGTCAAGGGCACCGCGATGGGGTGCCCTTATGCCCCAGAAATGGCCGTGCTGTATATGGCGCAGTACGAACAGATGTTCATTGACAGCAATAATCCCTTTAAACAGCACATCTTACAATGGCTCCGCTACATAGATGATGTCTGGCTCCTGTGGCAGGGGAGCCAGACTGACCTTGTAGCTTTCCATGACTGGCTCAACAACCGGCATGCTGATATCAAATTTTCGATGGCACAAAGCAACGAAAGGATGACCTTCCTTGATGTAGAGATCATCAATATCAATGGAGTATTGAAATCCTCTCTTCATAAAAAGGACACAGACAGAAATACTATTTTGCACCATAAGAGTGCTCATCCCAGGAACTTGAAATCTAACCTTCCATATGGGCAATTGTTGCGCATTAGGAGGAACTGTTCGAACCTGAGGGACTTCACGTCTCATGCTGAGACGTTTTGCCAAGAAATGCAGGAGAGGGGGTACCCTAAAAAATTACTTAAGCACTCCCTAACAAGAGCACGCTTTACCACCCGTGAAACTCTACTGCAAGTACGGCCCAAACCCACGCTTGAAAGGTTGGTCTGTGTCACCACCTTTGGACCAGACACCCACAAATTGAGAAAAACAGTGCTGAGCAATTGGCACTTATTGGCGAATTTAGACTGCCCACTATCCAATCCTCTGTTTGCCTACAAGAGGAATCAAAATGTAGGCCAACATATCATGAGGGCGGACGTCACTTTACCAAAAAAGAAAAGTGACCTTCTCAGTCAATGGAATCTCAAACCAATCACAGGGCACCATAAGTGCGGCACCTGTGTTGTATGCCCAAACACTATCGAGGGGGACGAGTTCCAACATGGGACTACCAGATGGAAGCATTCGGATTTTTCAAATTGTAAGACCAGGAATGTTGTTTACCTGGTCCAGTGCCCCTGTGATCTGATTTACATCGGCAAAACTACACAACAAGTGAACACACGCATTTGCCAACATCGATCCAGGATCAAGAATAAAATCATGACTGCCCCCATGGTGGAGCACTTCATAAATGCCAGCCATGACGCTAATCATCTCAAATGGACAGTGTTGTACACACTACGCCCGGCACAAAGTAATGTGGATGTAGATAGGACGCTTTTGAAAACAGAAGCTTACCTAATATTGAAATTTAACAGTGTGCAGAGGGGCCTCAATACTTTGTCTGAAGTCGCTAGACTCTAATCCAATGGTGTCTTGTTTTCCTGACGACCGACTCGGTCGCGTCTCAGTACGTTTTAATGTAACTTGGATTTTTTCCCCAATTAATAATTGACATTTGCACAAACCACAAATCCCATAATGCAAAGCGATCCCTCAATGATTCATTGCCATAGCAACCACAGCAGCATCCATCTTGAGAGACCAGACAGAATGCTGTGAGCCGCCAACAGAATCACTACGAGGTAAGCAATGCTCCTGCGGCACAGCGCCGCGTCCCAGCGCGCTCGTAAGCACTGAGGCTTGCTGGAGACTAACAACAACTCCGTTTTTCCTTAGCGGAATTGGAGCCCGTCCACCAAACCTTAACACGTCGACTTCGCCAAGACGTCCCCTCAGACAACAGGATCCCCTTGTGGACCTACACAGTGGCAAGCGCAAAAGGTATTATTCCCGCTTGTCGGAAGGGAACTGTTTAAAGACCCAGGTTTAGCTCACAAGTGCCGATATATAATTACTTTTTTGTACACAGCGCCACTGCCCCCTCCTCGACTGCGAGCACGCAGCGGATCCTTCATCCCGCAACAAGCAGCCGTTCTGATCGACTTTGAAACTAATGACGGTACGCTTAGCGGTGATTCATTATCATTTTCTAAGTGGTAGCATTCAAATGTCCGGTTTGTGCTATAATGCCCGTTCTTTCCAATTGTAGGCGCTCCACACTTGGACCCACTTGCAAGTCTGCACTTTATTTCCCTGCTGGAATCAGTTTTTTCTAAAAGCGGTAGGTCACAGCTGATTGTCACAGCATAAGGAGTGTTGTCTCCACGTCAAATCATTACACTCAAACCTTTCCTTTTTCTTAAATTCACAGATAGATTAACTATGCCCTGATGAGAATCCTGACAGTTAATCTCTGGATTCGAAACGCGTCGGCGAATTAGAAAAGGACAATTCAAATTCAAGCCATTGCTGACGATAAAATAGAGTCTCGAATTCATTTTCGCGCTCCTTTTTTCTAATCTTTCCCTTTTTTGCTAGTTCTTTGCTTTAATCAAATTTTGCACTGATGTAAATATGTGTTGCACTATGTACTTTGTCATATATGTTTAATGTTTCTATCTGTTGACCACATTTAGGTCCACGTGTAATTTTGGCAATTTGTCACAATGAATAATTTAAACTCTGTTTAAAATTGATGCTTTGTACAGGTCTTTTTCTGCTTATCATATGTTGTGTACGACAAATATTCAACAAACTACAAAAGTAACTGGTATAAATAAAAATACCGTGTTGAAAATGACAAATAGCGTCTTCAACCTGCCCTGATTTTTGGCTGTAATTGAAAAGTGAGAGGCACTCTTGTTTGATTACTAATGTGTAGGTTGGCATATTCAACTATACACATACTTTTATCTAGACACCTTGGTGCAATACATATTGATTATGGATTAACATAGATGTCGCTACCACTAAACCCATCTGATTCAGCAGGGGCGATATAATGAACTCTTCAGTTGTACACCCGCAAATGCATGTCACATGTGCATGTTTCGTTTTTTGCATGCAGCAGGAGGACCGCTTCAGATAAACCTACAGCATGTCTGACTAGTGCTATGGGACACTGGTGTAGCAATTGAATTGGTGCTTTTAACATATGAGAATAGCAACTGGCGGCGACAAGGCCCTAATAGATGAAATAGCTCAGATGTGTCACGCCAGGTGCACAAGAAGGGCATTGGTGGATATGTGTTTTATCGAATGTGAAAATGCTAGCCTTATGTTTTTTAATCACAGAGTTCATTTGTTTCTTCGAAGACCTTTGTTTCATGACCGTGAAGGCATTTGTGGAATTGTTCATCATTAGACAATAATGGTCCATACAAGTGCGTAACGATACACATCCTAGTTAACTTGATATAGTCTGCACCTTTTTAATGGTTATCCCTGGGACTCGCCCGTGGTGACACACTAGTCCCAATCTCACTGGGTGTTTTTTACTCATGGCATTAGATAGATTGGAACACGTTCTTGTGACGCATGCACAGGAGTTGTAGAGCGTTAAAGGCAAGGGCCACCCATTCACGGGTAATGATCCCAAGCATGGACGATAACTACATGGTTTAGAATAACTGTCTGTATATAATTATTAATGACTTATTAATTTTCTTGCAATGGTCAATCAGGCTGATGTTATGCAAAACTCATACAGCTAGATTCATCAAGCTTAAATCCGCTCGCAAAGGGGCAGATTCTCAGAATCTGCCCCTTTGCGACCGGTATTTTTGCATTTGGGATGCATCATCCCAAATGCAAAAGTCGATAATTAAGAATTCGCTAAATTGCTATTCTTTGCATTTAAGGAATCTCAAATTGAGATTCCTTAACTGCAATGCATGAAAGTGAAAAAAATAGCGAATTCGCTATTAGGGCACGCAAATTACCATGAAGTACAACTTCGTGGTAATTTGCAAAAACTTTGAAAAATGCACTAAAGTGCATTTTTCAAAGTTTCATGTTGCGCACACATCAATTTCAGGGGTGCAACAGGGTGTCCTTTGGACACCCCTGCACCCTTGAAATCACAATCTCAATTTGCGAATCGCTAATTGCGATTAGCAAATTGAGATTGTCTTCCCATTCATTCCTATGGGCCTCTAGGCCCATAGGCATGAATGGGGAGATATTCCTTAATTGCGACTCGCAATTTGCAAGTCGCAATTAAGGAATTATTAGAAATCGCTATTTTTTTTGTGTTATGTTATGTTATGTTAAAATGGGACTTATATAGCGCAACGGCTACTCCAAAGGAGTGTCCCGGCGCTTTGAGCTCCAGACCTAAAAGGAGAACTAGATAACATAACAGTAAAAGAGCAGGGGCCCAAAAGAGGGGACAAATTATCCAGCGAACAACCAGGTTTTTAAGTCTTTCCTGAAGACAAGCAGATTTGCGGTGTTTCGCAGGGACACCGGTAGAGAATTCCATAGCTGAGGAGCAAGGAAACTAAAGGACCGGCCGCCTAGCCGAGCCTTTTTGATGCGTGGCACCCGAGCCAACGCCAGAGCTTCTGACCTGAGGGATCGCGCAGGTCGATAAAAGTCCAGCCTCCTCTGAAGATATTTGGCACCATTGCCATGCAAGGCTTTATGGGCAAGAGTCATGGCCTTGAACAGTATCCTTTTCCGCACCGGAAGCCAGTGAAGGGATACAAGGAGATTGGAGGCACTAGTGCGGCGGTGCAGGCCAAAAATTGCACGCGCAGCAGCGTTCTGAGTGACCTGCAAACGCTGGAGGAGGTATTCAGGCAAGCCCAGATATAGGACATTTGCATAGTCCAATCTGGACCCTATGAGTGCCTGAACAGTGATCCTCCGATGTTGCTCCGAGAGAAGGGGAAAGAACTTGCGCAGCATTCTAAGAATCCCAAAACATGTTCCCGTGAGAGTAGAAACCTGGGATTTGAGCGAGAGCTCGTTGTCAATTTTAACTCCCAGGTTCTTAGCCCACTTAGAGGACTGAGTGGGAGGGAACATGTCAGCAGGCCACCATCCCTGCCAATCTGGTTCCGATGGGCATCCGAAGAATAGTATTTCAGATTTGTCCGAGTTGCACTTCAGGCTGTTGTGCGAGAACCAGCTAAAAACAGCCCCAAGGCACTCGCGGATCCTTTCTCCATCGAAATCTTCGCTCTTACGACAGGTGAAGAGGAGCTGGGTGTCGTCAGCATAAGAGACGATCCGGGCCCCATAGGACTCCGCCAATGTCGCCAGAGGGGTCATAAGGATGTTAAATAGAGTGGGGCTCAATACAGAGCCCTGAGAAACTCCGACTCCCAGTGGCGGCATCTCGGCGGATCCGGGTGGGACCCAGACCGTCTGGCGGCGGTTGGCCAGAAAGGAACAAAACCAGTTGAGCACCGTCCCCCCTAGCCCGATGTCATGGAGCCTAGTGAGGAGATCCTCATGGGGGACGGTGTCAAACGCCGCCGACAGGTCTAACATCACTAACATCACCCTGCCTCCCGTGTCCAGCACCTCTTTAACGATCTCCGAGACTTCCAGGAGCGCCGTCTCGGTGCTTAAGTTGGAGCGAAAGCCCGATTGGGAATCATGAAGTAATTCATTAGACTCCAGGAAGTTGGAGAGCACGCTGTGCACGTGTTTCTCCAGGATCTTAGTCAGTGCTGGAAGGAGCGAGATCGGCCTATAGTTAGAAGGTGCCTCTGGGTCAAGATTGGACTTCTTGATCAGGGGGATAACCATGGCTTGCTTCCAGGCCTGGGGCAGAAAGCCCTGACTCAGGGACAGATTAAGGATGGGATTGGCTATGGGGTTGATGGCGTCTGCCATTTTTGCTAGAAATTTTGCTGGGCACGGATCTAACGGTGAGCCCGATTTAAGGTTCCTCATCAAGGCTAAGGATGTAGCAGCCGCAATGGGAGGAAAGTCTAGCAAAGTTGGACCTGGAGGAGACAGAGAGGTTGTCTCAGTCGGCACCGCAGACACAACATCTGGCGCTCTCAACGGGAACGAAACCTGGATTTGCCTGATTTTGGTGGTAAAAAAGTTGGCAATAGTATTAGCCCAGGTCTCCACAGGAGCACCCTGAGTAGAGATGGACCGGGGGCTGGTGAATTCACGCACAATTGAGAAAATCTCTTTACAGGAATTAGCTGCGTCATCAATCCTTTTGGCGAAATAACATTTCTTGCTCTGAAGGACTAGATCATGGTATGACTTCATCATGATTCTATATCGTTGTTTAGCCTCCGGCTCGTACTGGGCTCTCCAAGCCCGCTCAGCAACTTTGCAATGCCTACGGGCGTGGGCTAGTTCCTCCGTAAACCAGGGGGCAGAGACCCGCAGGGCAGCGGACCTGGGTGGACCTTGTGATTTCTTGATGCATAGCATTTTGCTATTCCTTAATAGCGAATCGGTATTTTTCGCTATTAAGGAATAGCAAAATGTGCTCTTGATGAATCTGTGGGATAGATTGGTGTTTTTATAATGATTTTTGTAATTGTGCATGTGCTCATTATGTGTGTTTCAGCTGTGACGATTATTTAGTATTAGGATTAGAGAGGATCCCTGTTAAGCACGTTTCACTTTGTTGATTGTTTTGCACAAATTGAGTTGTGGATTAGTCCACAACAATGTAAATAGGGCATTTAAAGCGCAATGGGTATATTAAGTGCAATAGGATTTTTTTAAAAGGGTCCAACTGTTGATTTGTGCTGGTTAAAATCAGTTTCACTTTGCAGTTTTGAATATATGACTACGATTTTAGCTGGATTTTAAACGTTTAAAAAAATTATCTTTAGTTTTACCGTTTCATGATAATGTAGGAATGCCATATTGTAAGTTTCAATTAACTGAACAATAAAGCATCTACTACTACTTCTACATGGTTTTGAATAACTATCTGTGAGCTTAACCAACCACGGTGGTCGGGCTAGGTTGATTGTAGACAACCAGTTTACTGAGTTGTCAGTAGTGGAGTTTAATTTGTACGTTGTCTAGATTAATACAGGCTCCATTTATTGATGTAGGCTTACCCTTGAAGTAAATGATACACCAGTGGAATTCTCCCTTTTTGGGTGTAGTCGGTCCATAGATGTGGTGTTTGGACTTGAGATTGCTAAAAGTTGAGGTGCTTATTGACTGATGAGGAATCTGGAAATGAAGTCTATGTTTAAAGCTGGTAATGGACTTCCTAGGATTCAGGATTCATTCAGCCTTTCCTACCCTCAACTGCAACCTTCTTCTATACAAGTGTTATTCTGGGTCCTCTATAATACAGAGCCCTCCATAGATTGAAAATAGCTCATGTACAGAAAGGTCTTTCTTATTTAGGCTTGATTTCTCTATTTGCCGAAGCCAGGCTGGAACTTGAGTGATGGCTTCAACATATGGAAATGCTGAACGGGAGAGTGATCTTTTGACCCACACGGGCCTGGTCATCAAATCAATGTCAGCAGGACTCGTTGGAGGACTCAATGCAGATCTATGTCCAAAATAGGGAAGGGATCTCATCTAGGCTCAGACGAAATGTGAATTATACAAACATTTGTGTAATTTCAGGAGTTTTGCATTATGCTTTGCATGCTAAATTTCCAAAAGAATGCCATTATGCCATGTCACGTAAATACTCTATTTGTGGCAAAAGTTTACAGCGAGTGCATGACAATAATGTGAGCAGCCAAAATGTCATTGGCTTTTGTTGGCAGCATTTGTGGGGTTTACCACAAAATGCATCCTCACGGAGGGGCGTGGCCAAGATGGCGACCTGAGCGGTAGCAGGATCTCGAGGCACCCCGCTCCGGACCCCCTTTCTCGGCCTTAACTGTGCTTCAGCACCCCAAATTCGGCGAGCATATAGTTCGAGGGTGGGCTTGTCCACTGGTGCCCAGCCCACGAGTAGTTTGGAGTGCTGGGTCCGGCCGAACGACCGAGGCTGTAATTGGTGGCTGGCGGACGCAAAATGGCGGCCATCTGACGGAGGTGCGGAAAGGCGACTGTCTGACCACCCGAGGGCGCCACTCTGAAGCTGCCGATACTCTTCCTGACGGCCAGGGACGCCGCCGGCCCGGAAGTGATGCGTCCCCGGGACAGCGGGTGTTTGCTGCGGTCTCTCTTGGGTCGCCGCAGGGACCGCGGTCCCGGTACCTGGGCCCACCAAGTGGAGGTGGGCCGAGCGCTACCCAGCAGACGTCGGACTACAGCGATCTCCTGGGGCTGGGGAGTCCGGTGGTGGGGGAGCTGAGGTGGTGAAAGCCGGCAGAGGGTGGTCTGGTAGCGAGGCCCCTGAAGACTCTGGGGGATTGTCGCGGAAGGGCTCCCGGCCTGCCATGGAAATCAAAGCCCTGGCACCCGGGCCTACGGCACGGAGGGGGATCGGGCGATTCCTGGTAGCCGCGTGACACTAACAACCCCCTAGGGCTGGGGTGCCCTATGGGGAGAGCGCTGAGGCTTCCTGCAGCAGACGCACGGGTGAAGGCTGACCGCTGGAGCCCGGGAGGTGACACCCCGGGGGCTCCCTGGTGAGAGCCACGGCCCTCCGGCCTGCCGGGAAAATCGAGCCCCCGGCGCCCAGGCCTACCCAGTGGAGGTGGGCCAGACAGTGACGATCCCCAGGAGCGGGGGCAACGATTGGTGAGTGACGTCGGGGCCCTCTTGCAGTGAGGGCCTCAGGAACTGCCTGTGACCACTGTGTGGGAGGATAGCAAGTGAGGCCTCCAGCGGCAGCGCAACTTCGGACCGGGATCGGTGGGCCTAACATAGCCTCCGCTGCAGCTGCGTCCCCGCGGGGTAGGGGGGCTCGCTCCACAGCCATTCCCACATCCGCACCAAAAGCCACTCAGGAGGACACTGGGACGTCTGCAGTTTCGCTCATCCGTGGACTGGCCCGGACGGGGCGCCCGGCCCCGCCTGCGGGAGCAACACCCATAGGTGCAGTGGGGGTGTACCGGGGCGACCCAGGGGAACACTCCACGCCGACACTGTGAGGCCTACAGCTTCTGGTGGTAACTACGAAGGGGGTGGAGATCCTTATCCCCCTACAGCCCACGGACAAGGCAGCAGGCAGGGAGCGGCTGGGTGGCTGTCCTCCATCACGTGAACATTGAGACAGCCCCGAGGGAAAGGGCGGATTGCCCCGGATCTGCAGTGATGGGCATCCCTTGCCGGCAGCGGGATGGGCCAACGTGGGACATGCTGGGTCTCCCCTTGGGCGTTTGATTGGTGAACCGCTGGGACCCCTGCGTGACTCGAATCCCTCACGGGTTCCTTCTTGCTCTTGATGCGCCCCCCCCCGGGACAGTGATAGTCGGTGGGTGGCATCACAGAAGTGCTTTCCGGGCGGCGCTGGCGGCTGCCCCCTGCCCAGTGAGGAGGCGTCGGATCTCACAGTTAAGACAGGGGCTGCAACGAAATCAAGCGACGCTCCGCCTTTCCATCCTCAGCTACAGGGTGTTGGTTCCAGGATGTGGGCCCGAATCTCCCCATAGATCCAAGCACTGCGTGACCGCCGGATTTCCTTAGCATTGCAGGGGGAGGATTCGCAGGCTCGTCGCGGAGAATGGCCAATGCAGGGAGACGAGGTGGACGAACGCTCACGGATATGCTCATCAAGGGCCCCCCCAAGGGTGACAAGAATCCACCCTCGCCCCCAACCAAGCCGATTGCAGACCAAGGAGACGGGGAGGTCCCAATTACCAAATCCTTTCTTGAAGCGTTATTTAACTCCCTGCGAGACGACTTCCAGGCACTGAAACAAGACATGGCCGGCAAAAATAGGGAACTCCGTCGAGACGTGGATGGATTGGGCGAACGGGTGGCGGCTATCGAAGAGGCGGAGCAGTCCAGGGGCGAAGAAGTGGAACAGCTTCAGCAGGAGATTATTCGTCTCCCAGACCAACAAGTGGTCCTACAGGCACACGCGGAGGACCTTGAAAACCGGTCCAGATGAAACAACATCAGAGTCCGCGGCGTGCCACTCAAAGAGGAGGGGGAGAGTGTTGAGGGCTTTCTGCAAGGCATGTTTCGAGAGATCCTGGGGGAGGACCGGGCCTTTGACATTCGTATAGATAGGGCGCACAGAGTTGGCCTGGCGCGTCGTGCGTCAGCTCCCCCTCATGATATACTGGCCTTCCTCCCGGACTTTCCCTTAAAAGAACGAATCCTGCGGGAGGCACGCCGCAAACAATCTCTCCAATATCAGGGGCACCCGGTGGCACTCTTTCAGGACCTCTCAGCAATCACTCTCCACAAAAGAAAGGCCTTCAAAGCGGTCACTTCGTTCCTGCAAAGCAAGGGGATTCCTTATTCATGGGGCCACCCCTTCAGGCTGATCTTCAAATGGAATGGGACTTTGCACCAGATGAGATCTTTGAGGGACACCTGTTCCCTGCTGGGCATCGAACTCCCAGATGAATCTTCTTCCCAGGACGCCCCACAGTGCTCTTCTCCCGGAGGCTCCCAACGTCCATCTCAGGGTGGGTGGTAAAAGGTTAATCGGAAACGCTCACCTAAGCCGTCCCTGAAGCCGGACCCCGCCACCATGGCCAGGGAGCAAGCCTCGGCGGTTCAAGAGGTGTCCAGAGATACAGGCTCGGCGGACTAATCCTGCGGATGGAGGGGTTCCTTTCAAGTCACGGACATGCAGGTCTGGGAGGGGTTGCTTGGGGGCCGGAAAGATCGCCAATGCCACACGTTTCCTCACATAATTTCACCACAGGCCAGGACTGAGTGTTAATTTGCCTGGGACTTTGATGTCGCGTTGGGGTTTTGCTGTTGGGGTTGAGGTTGAGGTGGGGGAGGGGGGGCAGGAGGTGTTGGGGTTCGGGTGGGGGATGGTGGGCAGTTGGCTAGCGGGTGGTGGGTCAGGAGTGGGGCAGTTGGGGAGAGGGGGGAGGTTGGGTGGGTTGGAGCGGGGGTAGGGGGCGTTGGGTGTGTTCTGGGGCAGTGGGGAGGAGGGTGGGAACCAGTGTGCCGAAGGGGGCGGAGGCCCGCAGACGCGGAGGGGGCCAAAGGTGGGCAACGACTTGCTCGCATATTACTTCCCAACACCTAGATGGGTGACACCACCTTAAAAATGTTAACGCTGAATGTGAAGGGTCTCAATAACCCTATTAAGCGGCGAGCGGTACTGTCCTACCTCGAGAACTCCGGTGCAGCGCTCTGCTTGCTTCAGGAAACACACCTCCTTCATAGGGATTGCCACAGGATGAGGTCTCGCGCCTTTCCCCAACAACTTTTCTCCTCCAACCCTGATAAAAAGGCAGGAGTCGCCATTCTGGTTGCCAGACACTTCCCCGGTCAGATTGGGGACAAAGTGGTGGAGATCAAAGGCAGACTTCTTGCTCACAGCATCACAGTGGGAGGCATACAGCTGACGGTTGGATCCCTTTATGCCCCAAACACTGGGCAGGAGCCTTTCCTCCGGAATGCTGTTTCGGAGGCCTTGCGCTCCTCTGACTCCTCACTACTCCTGGGGGGGACCTCAACTTAGTGATGGATAAGGACAAGGATAGGTCAGGCCATCAATATGGCTGCACGGGCGCTATCTCAGAGGCGGGCAAGGATTGGTTACAGCAAAGGGGGGTGGAGGATGTATGGCGGACTAAACATCCTGGGGTATTGCACTACACGTTCTACTCACATGTGCACCACACCTACTCCAGGTTAGATAATTTCCTGGGATCCTCTGAGCGGGCAGCCCGTGTGGTAGACGTGAGTATCACCCCGGCGGCCATCTCCGACCACGACGCCGTGGAGATCACGCTCCGTATCCCCAGAGGCCAGAGATCACCCGGTCGGTGGAGGTTGAGAGAAACCCTTTTACAGCGAGTGGCGATCACCCAGCAACTCCGCCAACGCATTACAGATTATCTTGCGGTCAATGACCGCCCTGACACGCCTGTGACAGCAGTGTGGGGGTGTTAAAGGCAGTGGTGCGAAGCGATTTAATTGCCATAGCGGCGGCGGAAACCAAAGAGCGCAAGGCTAAACGTGAGACCCTTACTGCCAAGGTAGTTGAGCTGGAGCGAGTACATAGCCGCACGGGGGCCCCACGAGTTTGGAAACAATTGAAAGCAGCCGGGGCACAACTAGCGAGCCTAGAAACAGACCGGGCCGAATATGCAGCCCTTCGACTGGGTCATACCTATTACATAGGGGGGAACAGAACAGGACGTCTTCTGCGAGCTAAGGCCCACCGCTCAAAAATTGTTTCGCTACGGGACGCAACAGGAAACGAGCTCCAGGGTGAGGCACAAATTGCAGAGGCGTTTCGCGACTACTACGCGTCCCTCTATAAGGCAGACCCCCTGCCTGAGATCGAGGCCGACGCTTACTTGCGGAACACGGCCACCACCGCGCTAAATGCGGCAAATGCGAGTGCACTGGACGCACCGATTCGCATTGAAGAAGTGATTAGTGCCATCTCCAAGCTTAAGTCCCTGAAGGCACCGGGCCCAGACGGCTTCCCTGCCGGTTTTTATAAAATCTTTTGTCCGCTGCTCACCCCGGTTCTTACGCGACTTTTTAATTCATTTCAGGGACCTGGCTCGATACCGCCCAATATGTTGGAGGCGGCTGTAATTGTGTTACCCAAACCGGGCAAAGACACCATCCGTTGCTCAGCTTTTCAGCCAATTTCCCTCCTTAATCTTGACCTTAAGCTTTTTACTGGCGTGCTGGCCTCCATGCTTGGGCCTTGTCTCCCGTGAATTATAGATCCGGTCCAATCGGATTTTATCCCCGGACGACAATGCAGTGATAACACCAAACATATCCTCCACTTGATTGATAAGGCCCACTTCCAGCAATCAGACTCGGCCCTTCTAGCCATTGAAGCTGAGAATGCGTTTGATCGCCTAGATTAGGGTTTTTGGGGGAAAGTACTCACTCACTTCGGGGTGGGGGACCACTTCCGTTCCTGGGTAGCTAGCTGCTACCATCACCCACACGCACGAGTCCGCCTTAATGGCCTGTGCTCCAGTGCCTTTGAAATCCAGTGCGGCACGCGGCAGGGGTGTCCCTTCTCCCCCCTCCTGTTCGCGCTTTACATCGAGCCTTTGGCGCAGAGAGTACGAGACCACCCCGGCATCCGCGGTATAACCTTCGGTGGGGAGTCACAACCCATCAGCTTGTACGCGGACGACATTTTGGCGGCTCTTGACGCTCCTGAGCGTTCAGTGCCCGCTTTCTTGGAGTAAATTGAGGCGTTTGGCAAGGTGTCGGGCCTTCAGAACAACAGGAGGAAATCCCTGATCTTGCCTCTGGGCAAAAATGCTCACAACCTTAGTGAAGTGCCCTCATATGGAGGGGGACTTTCAACCAGCTTGCAACTTCCCTATCTAGGCATAACCCTTACACCATCCACCAATCAGACAGTGGCTTTGAATTACGCCACCCTCACCTTGCAACTTCATATGGATCGAGGGCGCTGGACGTAGCAGCCGCTATCCCTCCTGGGAAGGATCGCGGCTGTGAAAATGTCGGCACTTCTCAAAATCCTATATATCTTTCAAACTCTTCCCGTGATACCTCCGGCAGGGACCATTAAAACCCTACAGGTCGCAATTCAACATTTTGTCTGGGGAGGGAAGAGGCCGCGCATGCACAAACAGTTGGCATTCCGGGGGATAGATGAGGGGGGCTTGGGGATTCCCAACCTCCATCAATACTTTCAGGCGACACAACTGCGATACATGGTAGAATGGTTTCGGCCCGAATCAGAGAAGAGATAGCTCTTCCAAGATAGGGCCATGGCCCAAACCTCTCTCTGGAAGATACCTTTCCTTCGTCGCCCGCATAGACCATGTTACCTTCAGAACTCCCCCGTCACACGCACCGTATTAAAACTATGGGGCTCGGTTGCTACCAGACGTGGGCTTACAACCTTCCCTTCTCCGCTTACTCCCTTATTAGATAATCCAGATTTCCCTCCGGGCACTGCACCACGCTCGTTCCCACAATGGCGCACATCTAGCTGCAGATCAGCGGGTCACCTCTTCGACTTAACAGGCTTTCTTCCACTGGCCGAGCAGCCTCGCGGATACGATATTTCCTCACCACAGCTTTTTCAGTAATTTCCGTTCCGGCACTGGCTGCTGCAACCGGAGGTTGGCCCCTTCGTTGGTATGCATATGACCGAGTTCGAGAAATGGCTGGTCACGAAGGACACGGATCGAGGCCTCATTACAGACGTATACAAAATGCTTGCCCCTCCCCTGGATGCGCACCACCCTGCCGGGCAGAGAAGATGGGAGGGGAAACTTGGGAGACCTTTGACACCCCGGGAATGGCGGTCGGTCTATTACAGAGCTACCCACACGACTAGAAATACGGCGGGCAGAGAGACTGCTGTGAAACTGGCCACGTACTTGTAGCTTACGCCTGCTAGACTTCACAGGGGCAACCCAACACGAAGTGCGTCCTGCTGGAGGGGATGCGGGGAAGCGGGCACTCTAACCAATCTCTTGTGGGATTGCATAGAAGTTAAGGAGTATTGGACAGCAGTTCTCAATGATATTGATAACTTTCTAGAAACTGAAACCCCACGCTTCCCTGCCTACACCGTCTTAGGACTCCCAAACACCCTTACATTTCCCTTGAAGTCCGTCAGGGGGAGGCAAATGGGGATTGCAATGCAGGCTGCCGCCCAGCACATTTTATCCCTTTGGGGGACAAAGGTTATGCCCACCCACACGGGCTGGTTGCACAAATTATGGTTTACGTTAGGGATGGAACGAATCCGAGCCACACTCACCCAGACTACATCCACATTCCACACGGTTTGGCAGCCACTGCTTACACTTCTCTCTCAGGAGTTCAATGAAATTACGTGCCCGAGATACCTCCGTCTGCTGCGCTTAACAGATCCAAATCACGCCACCAAAGAACCTGAGAATGAATCACGGTGATCACACCGTCCTAGACGTGACACCACTCTACGAGCATGGGGAGGGGGGAGTTCTCGGGGGGAAAGGTGGGGGGTTGTTTTTACTTCATTTACTTTTTTGGCTTCATGGACGACTACAATTAAGGGTCCCGGCACATCTGCACACCATCTCCATTGAACGACGTCAAGGCCAGGCGCCATTACAGGGGCTTGTGAACCCAATAAAATAAATGTAAACAAAAAAAATGCATCCTCACGTCAAACGTTGACACATTTTGTGCTAAAATATAGCGCTAAATGATGGATTTGCATTTCGTGTAACTATGCAAAAGCAAAATACGCAAAGTTCCCACACCCTTATCAAAACATGAACTTCAGCTCACTATCAACTGTCTGGAGTTGCTAGTAAAGTCCTTCTCTGTGAGATGTTAAAAGAAATGTATATTTTTGAAAATAGACAGCATTTTAGCTGCATATTGCATCAACAACCAAGATGTTGGCAAACCTATTGAAAGATTGTTGCCACTACTGCCTGGACCACAATATTTAGCTTATAGCGGGTTACCTGCCAGATAAGACCAATGTAGTAGCGGACTAGAATTCCAAGGGCCTAAAGAATTCCAGCTTTGGAAGCTGGATGCCAACTTTTTCCTGAGACTGATAAATATCTGGGTCCTTGCAGCATATACTTGTGTGACTCATGATTGAGTTGCCAGCCAGATAACTTCTTCAGCTAGTATCTGGGTCAAAGGCAAAAGCCACAAATGCATTTCTTCATGATTGCAGGGTGATCTTCATTATGCATTTCTCACAGTGCCACAAGTTATCTTACTTGGGTCAGACAACAGCAAGCATTGGTGTTAGTGACTCCCTTCTGGAGATCTTGGTTCCTCTGGAACTGTTTTCAGCCCCTCCAGTTCTAATCCCATAAGGTCCTCTCATTCTGAAGAGCCCACTGTTCTTTCTTGGATACTTTCTGAACAATTACATTTAATGAAAGGGCAAATTGTTTTGAATGATTGCACCTGTCTTGCTTATTGCAACATGCCTCTTTGGCCATCAAATGACCTTGACCTTATGAGATATAGATTACTAAGGACCAGATTGATTGATTGAACAGCACTTGAATCACACAGGGGCAGATGTAATTGCAGTCCTTGATTTTTTTGTCAGAATTGGCGATTCATGGGCTAGCAGACAGACCTACAAATGCCTACATATCCACTATCTCTGCAGGCCATATTTTAGTTTTTAGTTGCACATTTGGGGAGCAGTTTATGGCCAGGAAGCTTCTTAAAGGATCATGTTTGTCATTTATCCTTAAAACCAAGGTACAGCATTCTGTGGGATGTTAATGTGGATTTCAAATTTTGGAGGCATGGCCAGCTAATGCGGCTTGTCCCGTTAGCAACTTTTAATCAAACTAGCTATGTGACCTCTGTTTAATATCATGTAAGAGAATGGCTGATGTAAAAGTGTTCATTCTTAATGGTTGACTGTTTACTCCAAATGGGGTAACTTTTGTCATTGCCAAGAGAACAAAAACATCTACAAGATCAGTGTCTTATCCATACTTTCCAGGAAATCCACATCTCTGCGTGGTTCGTTGTTTAAAAGACTAAGGGCCAGATGTATGACCATTTTTGCATGCGCAAATGGGTTTGCGAACCTGTTTGCTCATGCAAAAACAGCATGGGGAATGTAAAAACCCTATTTTGCGAGTCACAATTTTGTGCGACTCTCAAAATAAGGTTTTGTGGGTCGCTATTAGGAAGGGGTGTCCCCTTCCTAATAGCGAGCGCAGCCCTATGTAAGAATGTTTTGTGTCCGCAATTGCGGGAGCAAAACACTCACAAATTACCACCCTCTTCAAGAGGGTGGTAATGGGGTCGCAAAAGGGAAGAGGTCCCCAGGGGACCCCTTCCCCTTTGCAAACCCAGGAGAAAACATTTTTAAGGGCAGGTAGTGCCTGCCCTTAAAAAATTTAAAACTGGCTGCATTAAAAAAAAAGAAAAAAAGAAAACTGCTTTGTTTAAAAGCAGTCCCAGACATGGTGGTCTGCTGAGCCCAGCAGACCACCACACCAGGGAGGGCCTGCCATTCCCAATGGGGTCGCAAATTGCGAAAGGATTATGAATATGCATGAGTCTCTCTATTTGCGACCCCATTGGGAATCGTTAACAGTGTGTTACACACTGTTGTTCATCCAAAATAGCACCTCACAAATTGCGAGTTGCAAAAGACTCGCAATTTGCGAGGCGCTATTTTGGTTGTGGTACATCTGGCCCTAGGACTCCAGATCAAGGGAATACAGCCCCAGAACATCAAGGCAAGTGCTAATTTTGTTTGTCAAAACATTTACTCCACTATCAACACTGGCATTGATCAGGTGGGGGAAATGGATTATGTCTGTGGTAGAATTTGAAGTGAAACGTTTTGGCACTTATTGGGTCAGAGGAGTATTGGCAACAAGATCCTATCTAGTAGGTACATGTCTTGCTCGAATTATTAGGCAGCTGATTGGCTGAATGGCTTCACCTTTAAAAAGTTTTACTTTAAGCCATTGAAAAAACATGACTGCAAATGAGAATGTAAAGCTTTTGAGTACTATAGTCCTCCTCTCCAGATCCTGGCATAGAATATAAAACATACTAACTTTTGCGTATGGAATTTTCAAAGGCAGAGAGTATTATCAGGAATTGTTAAGTTGTCCTATAAGTAATATGTTTGCATGCTCTTGCCCTCATATTGAAAGCTTGAGAGTGTTCCTGATATGCTAAATATCCTCCCTGGTTAATTGAAGTATAGTGGTGTGTGAAATGTGATTCAAGACTACACATCTTTGGACTTCGACGCGCTGACATTTAATAGCGTCACCTGCGGATGTCCAAGCAGTGCTTTGGGCTCCAACACTCATTGTTTTCCAAATTAACCACTGTTGAAAACAAACACATGTACAAAGTTCACTTTCTGATGCCAAGAGACTGTATTTGTAGCGTTGAGTTTGGTATAATTTTAGTAGGGTGGAAATATAGATATAAGATATGTTTTTCCTATCTTTCAGCTTGTCTCTTGCCATATAGTGATTTTTTTAACCACATACTATTTTTCAGCCAACAGTACATAGCATGCTGGAATTTGAATTTTTACTCTTATAAGTATAGGCACACAAGTTCCTCCATGTTGAGATGATAAGCACGTTGGACTGTTAAGTATATCACAGCTACATATTTATTGAGTTGGTTTTTATGTAGTGCATTCCATTTACTTGAAGAATGCTGATGGTTTTGATAAAAATAACTTTTTGATTTAGGGTATGAGGAAGGTTATAGTCCAATCAGATGAGGTGGGAACTCGTTCCAATATTAAACTTTTCCTGATTCCTGCCCAGTCTTTGTGAATTTCAAATGCAGGCAAGTCTACATAACTCAAGTTTCCTTCCCCGCTTATGGTACATTCCCTCTAAGGGGCCGATTACGATTGCGGTTAATCCGCATCCTCTGGGCCAGCGGAAGCCACTGCCGGCCCGGAGGATGCGGATTAACCGCTGCGGTCAGAGAAATGACCCCCCCTCCGAATTAGGATGGCGGGGGATCATCTGCGGAAGGCAAGACCGTCCGCCGCTTTTCCGCCGTGAGACCGCGGCGGAAAAGCTCTAATATGGTGGCGGTGTCTATCAGACACCGCCAGCCATATTAGGATGCATGGGGAAACATGCTTTTCCATGGCGGGTTTTCCGCCGTGGAAAAGCATGTGGTCTTTGGTATTTGGGGGCCCGTTGCGGGCCCCCAGGGTGTCGGGGGTGGGGGGTGCATAGGTACCCCCCAACATTTACATGCACAAAGCGGCAGGCACCGCGCTTTGTGCATGTAAATGTAACACATGCAGTTTTAACATTACGGCGGGTGCTGCTTCAAGCAGCACCCGCCGCAATGTTAAAACATACAGGATGTGACCGCCAGGGTGGCGGTCACATCCTAATTTGCACGGTGGGACCGCCGCTGCCCCTGCGGACGGTCCCTCCACCTCTGGGGTGGCGGACGGATGCAAGTCCGTCTGCCATCCTAATCGGCCCCATAGTTTGGGGTTTGCACTTTCCATGGTCAGGGGCCATATACTACCAGAGTCCTCCACACATGTTTCAAACTTTTGATGAGTTGACGGTTAATGAAGAGTGTGGTCTCCTAGTAAAGGTTCGTAGATGGGTGGTCGTTTTTGCAATCCTTTGCTGCAGTTTGGGCTTGTATTAAAATACGTTTTGAGAACTGTGCACAGGACCTTGAACTTAATCCTTGCCTACACTAGTGGGGCTTTAACGCGGTTTGTTTTGAGGCACTTGCATTCATGTTTAAAACACTTTCTGCTTAACTAGTTCTGAAGCCTTTATAGTTTTGCAATAAGTTTCTTGGGGTGTTAGTGCATTGGGGTAGTCCTTACATGCTATGGAAAGTGCTCTCATCAGTTCACCCGATGGTTCTTTTGGAATAGTTGCACGATTTATGGGACCAAAGGTACAAAGGTCCATGGAGTGGTCCATGGCCCAGGCCAATCAAAAAGTAATAAATCATAGTGGTGCTGCCCAACCCGGGCAAGGATACCGCTAAATGCAGCTCCTATCAGCCGATATTGTTACCTAATGTTGATCTAAAGTTATTTACAGGCATCTTGGCGGCCCGTTTGGGACACCTTATGCCTGGCATAATTGATCCAGATCAAGCCGGATTTATCCAGTCCCGGCAAAGCAGTGACAATAGTAAACGTATACTCCACCTCATTGATAAAGCACACCGCGCTAACATGGATGCTCTCCTCCTCTCGGTGGACGCCGAAAACACGTTTGACCGGGTGGACTGGTGCTTCCTGGACAAAACCTTGCTTCATTTCGGCCTGAGGAAACGGTTTAGAGCGTGAGTCCTGAGCTGATATACTAAACCTACGGCCACTATTAGAGTGAATGGGGTTACCTCCACACCTTTTGAGATACAGCGGGGGACCCGGCAGTGTTATCCGTTGTCACCCCTCCTTTTTGCTTTATATGTTGAACCGCCGGCCCAAACAATTAGAGACAATCTGGACATAGAGGGTATCCCATTTGTGGGAGAACGGCATACTATCAGCCTCTATGCCGATGATATTATGGCCTCCTTGGAGACTCCAGCACACTCAGTCCCTGCTTTTCTGAGGGAATCGGAAGTTTTCGGCCACATCTCGGGCCTCCAAATTAACATGGGGAAGTCGTTGATCCTAACTTTTAAGGCCTTGGGGCATTCGTCCCCCCGCACAGCACATCATATGCGGGAATACCGACATATCCCTCCATCCCCTACTTGGGCACTGAACTGGTAGCATCCGTGACCCTGACACTTCATCTTAATTACTCCAAACTTCTTAGGCAATTTACCAAAGACTTAAATGACTGGAAGCGCTACTCGTTCTCCCTGCTGGGGAGAGTCGCAGCAGTTAAGATGTCTCTTCTCCCTAGGGCACTATATCTCTTCCAGACTATTCCGATCTGGCCGCCTGCGGGAGTCCTACAAGCGCTACAAGGGACATCAATCAATTTATATGGGGAGGGAAGAGACCCCAGTTACACAAAGACTTAAGCTACCTAAGGCCGAACGAGGAGGGATTGGGCATCCCTAACCTCCTAGAATACTTCCTTGCAGCACAATTGCGCTACTTAGTGGAGTGGCAATGACCTGAATCGGAGAAAAGATGGTTATTTCAAGACAGGGCACTAGCTAAATTAGAACTACGGAAGGTCCCCTTACTCAAGCGACCGGATAGACCTCCTAACTTACGAGGCTCTCCCATTACACAAACTGTATTGAGGGCCTGGGACGAGGTGGCGGAGCGGCGGGGCTTGACAGCATTCCCCATCCCATGACACCCTTATTCGACAACAAGGGATTTCCTCCAGGCGCGGAAGCACGGGCATTTTCACTCCGGAGGAAGTCTGCGTGTACTTTGGCTGGCCACTTTTTCAGTCTGGAGGGTCTGCGAGCGGAGTATGGGCTCCCCAACACAGATCGCTTTCATTACATCCAACTCCGACATTGGCTTCTTCACGCTGAGGTCCATCCCAAAGTGTCGAGGAAGCTCACTAGGTTTGAGAAATGGCTATACACCAAAGAAACCGATAAGAAAATGATCTCAGAACTTTATGATATGGTTCGACCTAAGGCCCCACAGAATCCACTGCGGCCAGCGGAGATGGGAGAAGGAACAGGGGAGGGAAAGGACGAGCAAAGAGTGGTCAGACATTTACTACCGACCGAACCACACTGCCCGCAATACGGCTATCAGGGAGGCTGCGGTTAAAGTAGGCATCTAACCCCGGCTCACTTGCACAGAGGAAACCATGAGCGGAGTCCACTCTGCTAGCGAGGCTGTGGTGAAGAGGGCACTCTGATGCACCTACTAAGGGACTGCCCTGCAATGCAAGAGTATTGGAGTGCTATCCTCGATGACATTCACTGCCAATCCGACACAGCAAAACCGCGCTTCCCTGTGTATACTGTGCTGGGCTTGCCCAACCCCCTGACATACCCACTTCGATCGCGACAATGACAAATGGGTTTAGCACTGGGAGCTGCCACCCAGAAAATCCTATCACACTGGGGTTCCGCCACGAAACCGACACGCTTGGGGTGGCTTCACAGATTGTAGTATACTATAGGCATGGAACGCATACACGCCTCCCTATCAAACACTCTGGCCAGCTTCACGGATTCTTGGCAGCCACTGCTCTCCTTGCTAGCTCAAGACATGAACGAGATCACATGCCCTAAATATCTCAGACTTCTCCGACCTACCAGCTCGGACATCAAGACAGGACGCTCACTGACCCACGTTCCCTATGATATACCTCACCAAGACATCAGCGGCACACCAGCTCGGGGTAGGGGAGGGGGGAGTTCTTCTGGGGGAGGGAGGAACAGGGTACTGTTAATATTGTATTGTAAAAGGCATTGCACTATTCCATGTAACCAATGGTTCCATTCGAAACTGCTGATCTGACAGCATGGAAGGGGCCCTTTAAGGCCATAACTGCAGAGTGACTTTCACCAGATGGACTGGGTCTTGCATATGGCCGTGGGTGCAACGCTGTACTTATGCTTCTCTTGATTATTGAATGTACAATTTTGCTGAAATGCCAAAAAAACACAGTTAAACAAAAAAAGTAATGAATCGAGCGTCCTGCACTTGGGTTTCATTTTTTTTCCCAATTTTTATTTGTCAGAGCCAGTAAAGACAGGAGTCCAAATACAATAATATTGTACAATAAACAAACACTTTCATATATGATACATTCTCATAACGATAAAGAGAGAAAATTAAAAAACAAAAGAAGAAGGGTTGAAGAATAAAAAGATGAGTAAGATGGGAGAGAAGAAAAGAAAGAGGGCGGAAATTAATCGTAAGAGAAAAAATATTACAGTGGTTCATTATCACACTGAGCAAAGCCGCCTCCTCCAATTCGTGATGGGTTGCCAAATCGCCTTGCCGCGCATTGCCGATTTTAGCCCTCTAGTGGCATAGATGGCGTTTTCCTGGTTAAAGACACCAAGAAGGCGGGCTAACCACATTTGAAAGCTCGGTGGGTCTGAGTCTTTCCACCGTGCTGCTAGTATTACCCTGAGGACTGCAGAGCCTATTAAAAGCATGGCCTCTTCGTCCCTATTCAGGCTAAGTGTATTATCAGTGCCTAACAGATATAGAGTGGAGAAGTCGGTATTTTATGGCCAAACACTTCTTCCCAGAGTTCCCAGATAATTTTTTTAATAAGTGTTAATTGGTCGCACTCACTGAACATGTGTATTAATGTTGCGGGGCCTTTTAAACATCTAGGGCAGTGATTGTTCTCTCTTTTGCCCCAGGCAAATAGTTTAGCCGGGGTAAAATATAAATTATATATAGTTTTATACGTCTGGCTTTTAAACTAGCTGACATAAGCAGACGTGATGATAGACAGAGACTCATGTCAATATCTACGTTTGGATTGTCGAGTTTGTCTGCCCAGGCAGTTTCTGTATGTTCAGTATCATCTTGTAACTTATCCAGCAATTGGCCATAAATTGTACCTATTCTTGTAGCCTTTTTAACTATAGTATCAATAATTTCAATTCTCCCCAAGTTGATGTTGGGGGCCTTATGTTTAAGAATAGTTTGAATCTGCATAAATTTAAGATAGTGCCCATTTGGAAGGCGAAATTTTTGTTGTAGATCTGCAAAGGAAGGAGTCTGGTTCACCCCCAAAAAGGCGCCCATTGAGGAAATGCCTATGGATTGCCATTTCTTTGAGATAGAGTTGTTCCCTAACTCGGGAAATAGATTAGAGTGCCATAAGGGAGAATATCTAATAAACTTTGAAATATGCATATATTTTGCTGTTCTTACCCAGATTTTCCAAGCGCTAGTGATGACTTTGAATTTATTCTTTTTATAATAACTTCTCTCCACTTGCCTCAAAAAGAGACCTTTAGCTTTTTCACCTAGGGATAGCTCGTAGATAGATAGGAGAGGTGCAACCTCGAGAGTCTCTGGACTAGGATTGGCATAAAGAAGCGGGGCCATCTGTTGGAGAAATGAAGCCCATAGGTAGAACAGAATGTTTGGAACTGCTAATCCTCCTTTGTTCTGTGGTAACGACAGAAGCTTCAAAGATCTTCTAATTTTACCCTGTTGCCACATAAATTTAGACATAAAAGAATCTAGTATTTTAAGGACCTTCTCCTCAGGAATCAAAGGAATAGCTCGAAACAAATAAAGGACCCTAGGAAGGATATTCATTTTAAAAAAAAATCCTCTGCTGATTATAGATAGCTGTAAGCTATTTACCCGGTCTAAGTCTTTCTTTATAGTGTTTAGTAAGGGCTGATAGTTGAGTCTGGGGATTTGTGTGACATCGGGGCTTATGCACACCTAGGTATGTAGCATTATCGGTTTTCCTACGGTCGTTGCAGATGATATTATCAGTGCATTTCTTTATTTAATGAATACCCAGAGTAGAGTCCATACGCTTGTGTTACTGCCTCCATTTCAGACATTGCCTCAGAGGGGTTCGGTGTTAGTACCGCAATGTCATCGGCATAAGCCAATACTTTAGTTTCAAATTGGTTAACCACTATAGGTGTGATTCGGGGGTTCTCTAGAAGTTTCAAAATTAAAGGATTTATATAAAGGGCAAATAATATTGGAGAACAAGGACAGCCTTGTCGTATGCCTCTGAATACTCTAATTATACTTGATTCAGAGCCCATTATTTGTAATTTTGCTATCGGTTCGATATACATAGCCATTATAGATTTGACAAATTTGGGGCCGAAATTGTAGCGGGTCAGTGCAACCAATAAAAAATTCCAAGACACCCGGTCAAAGGCCTTCTCGGCATCCAGAAGAATCATCGACATCTGGCCCCCCATTGCAGACATTATATCAAACAGGGAGATGACTCTCCGAGTGTGGTCGGTCATGCCTTTGCCGGGGATGAACCCATGCTGCCATGGAGAGACCAGATGTTCGATGACCCGACCGAGCTGGATGGCCATTATTTTAGCATATAATTTGGAGTCAGAATTGATTAGGGAAATTGGGCGATAGGATGATAGTTCATCCGGGGGTTTGCCCTTTTTTGGAAAGATAATTATATTTGTTTCTCTCCATGAAATAGGTGGAATACCGCTCCATTGAATCCCTAAAAATAAATCATATATAAGTGGGCCTATGGTATGACTAAGAATTTTGTATAATTCAAGAGGAATTTTATCAGGACCTGCCGCTTTCCCAGAGGCCAGTGAGGACAGGGCAAGCTGAACTTCTATGAGTGTAACTTCTTTCTCAAGATCTTCTCTGATGTTATCGTCTAAAGTCTTATTTGCCTCTGGATGCTCAAGAAGATTACTCAAAAACAAGTCTGAGTCTGCCCTGCTAGTTATGTTATCATCCTGATAGAGGGTTTGATAGTATTGTTGGAAAGCGCTAATTATATCCGGTGTTTGTGTAAGCGTCTGCCCTCCTAGTTGTATTTTTGTGATAGCATTATAGGACACTTGCTGGCGTGTATGTAATGCAAGTTGTTTGCCAACCTTTTCCCCATTCTCGTAAATTTCTTTCCGATGTGTTTTATACGTCTCGGCAGCTTTCTGAGTCAAGCCAGAGTTAAGTTCGGTTTTTAGCACCAGCAGGTGGTACATAGCTAGCTTTCCATCTTCCCCTTGTGCTATTTGCGCAGTATGTTCTTCCTCGGCTCTAGCCAGATCAGCTAGTTTCTGATGATACCCCATGCAATTTTGCTTCCGTATTCTAGCTTGGTAGCTTGTTGTTTAACCTCTTAGAGCCGCTTTAAAGCAATCCCACACTACAATCCTAGAGGCACTATATCTGTTCATATCTAAGAACTCTTGAGCCCAACTAGTAATGTGGGTAATATATTCCTTGTTGGCTAGCAACTTCCTATCAAAAGTCCAGGTTCTGTGCTCCCTCTTAGTGGATGTAAACTTGACTGTGAGAGTTAAAGCATTATGGTCGGAGATAATTTTAGGTTCCTTTAAGATTGTGGCATTGTTAGCCAGATCGTTTGTGGTGAATAGGTAATCAATCCTGACATATTTGCTATGGGGGCAGGAATAATACGTGTACCCAGGGTCTGGGTAGTTTTTAAGCTCCCATATGTCGCTTAAGCCAAAGCTGTCGCAGAGTCTAGTAATAGCTTTAAAGACTCGTGGCTTACGGCCAGTATAGTGTGGGTGTGTATGGCTGCTGAATTGAGGGCCTAGTGAAATGTTTAGATCGGCACATAGTATAAGTGGGCCCTGTATAGCTGCTTGTTCCAGGTCAAGTGTCTCAGATATATTCGGATTATCTTGGTTAGATCCGTAAATAGAGCAGATAGTAATACCAAGGCCCAGTTTAATAATTACCCATCTGCCCTGAGTGTCTACTAATTTATGGGTGGCTTGTCCCAGGAATTTTTTAGCAAACACCGCTACCCCCCTAGTATTAGACGTTTGTGTAGTACACGCTAATAAGTTATATCCCCTAATTTTAAGAAGGTGCCTCTTATGCCAGGGCAGGTGTGTCTCTTGAAGGCAAATAATATCTACTGGGTTTTGATATATTATCTCGCTCAGCCGTTGGCGTTGATCTCTATCTAAGAGGCCGGAAACGTTCCAGGTTCGAATAGTTAACTTCCCCATACTCCTATGTTTTGTGGCCCATAATATGCCTGTGACCTCAACTGACATAGATGGTCTGTTTGGTTTGACTTAATTTTGATGACCTTATTCCCTGTGGATAGTATTGATATAGTATAAGAAGTGGCACCTGACTTAATTCTGGTTCTGTTTTTTAGGTTTTTTATTTCATGCTCTCCCCTCCCCCCTAACCTCCCCCGCGCCCCCACCCACCTCCCTGCGAGACGTCCTGGGTCATAGGGCACCCAGGTGTAGACGTCGGTGAGGACAGTACGTCCCAGCATGCCCCGTGGCCTGATCAACAATATTTACATTTCGGGTTGATAGAATAAAGATAAGTTACTTCACTTTGTTATCACGCCAACCCAAACTATAGGAAGTGAGATGCTTTCCCCCTCTATTTAGTCTTTTTATCGATGTACTGCTGGTGTCTAGTCTGTTCTTTTGTGCCTTTATGTTATTTTCCGATGTTTTGCTTTGCTTCCTCTGTAATTTCTTTCAGGTAGGATTCAGCCTGGATTTCGCTTGTGAAGCTTTTAGTTGTACCCTTGTAAATGACTTTAAGATAAGCCGGGTTTTGCAAGAACACGGTTGCTCCGATTTGTTCAAATGGGGCAAACAGTTGCCTCATTCGCCATCTCCGCTCTACTGTAGCATGGGCGAAGTTCGGGCGTGCGAAAAAGGCAAATCCCTTGTATTCTTTTTTATTTGAAGGTCTGGCAATATCATAGATTGTTTCCCTTAAGATAAAGTTCCCGAAGTAAACCAACATTGCTCTCGGATATTGTGGGGTTTTATGTGTGCGTTTGGGGAGTACCAAGGAAAAGCGGTGCGCACGTTGAATCTCGTTGTTCATGTCCCAGACTTAGAGTTCTGGAAAAGATTTTTTTAGAAGATCAGCCATGAACTCCTTTGGATCTTTTCCCTCTGTACCCTCGGGGATGCCTAGAAAGCGCAGGTTGTTTCTCCTGCCTCTGTTCTCAAGATCTTCTACCTTTTGCATCAGGTCTTTGATAATGCCTTCATGCTCTTTTTCCTGAGATTGAAGTTTGGTGACATCGAACTCGAGATTTTCTGTGCGGGTTTCGACAGAAGCCATTCGATTAGATATTTCGGTGCATGTTTGGCCAATTTTATGAACAGCGCCTTGAAGTTTTTGTATGGCTGCATGATTCCTATTGCTGTCCATTTTGACATCCTTATGAAAAAGTTTAATGGAGTTAAATACTTCGCTCAGAGATGGCTCATTTGCATTTCCATGTCCTTCACCGTACTCTTCATTTTGTACTGGGGTCATTTCCTCTGGAGCTCCCATAGTGCACACATGGGATTCAGGTTCTCTATGATTTTTAGATGTTGAGTCATTCTGTGAGTGTTTAGGTCTTTCTTTAACATGCTCCACATTGCTCCCGTGATCTGTGGTTTCGTCGTATGATATTTTTCGGTGCCTTCTGTATTTTGTTCTTTTTTTTTTCTAACTTTTTCTTTGGAGTAGGATTTTGACAAGATGCCCCTGATTTCCCTGGGAATGTGTTGTCAGATACCTCCAGGGTTGTTACTCCTAGTTTGAGGCTAGAACTTCTTTCACTTGGATCATCTTCGCTTGAGTCACTTGTCACGCTAGAGATAGATACTCCTGTCTCATAAATGTCCAAATCAGACTCAACGGCGGATACTTTGGACTCTAGGAGTAGGTTTCTACCTGGAGAGGATGTATGTGCCATGGTCATGGCTAAAGCGTGTTCAGGTCTCAGGGGTTCAATTGGGAGTATAGGCAGAAAGTCACTCTCATCGTGTGTAGTTGCGGGTGAAGTTGTATTTTCCATCTCTTTTACCTTTAAATTTATTGTTGGTTTGTTCTGCCCTTCCTTGGATATTGGGGTAAATATATTAGAGATCTGGGGCTGGGAGTCTACCTGTTGACCCGTGATTTTAGCAGCCGCTTTCACGTTTTTAATAGTCTGTAGTCTTCTTGCCTTTTTGGCCATTAGTTCAGAGTTCTCATTGTCGTTATGTTGTTCTTCTGTTGCAATTACTCTGTCTTTTTGTATTCTCGTTGCTTTCCATTTTATCATTGTCTTTGTCTTTATCCTTATTAGTGTTTCTCTCCGGGTTCTTCTCCAAGGCCTTGTCTATGCTTTTTTCCGTACTTTTATTTTTGCTTTTGTCTTTGTTTTTAGGTTTCTCCACATTGCTGCTGCTACCGCTGTTTTTCTCCTCGAGATTTTCTTTTGTCTTGGACCCTCTAGTTTCCGGTCGTCGCTGCCCATCTTTTGCCTTTTGGGCATTATTAGAGTTTTGTTTCTCTAAAATTGCTTTTCGAGATTCTTCAGGTGCTTTCGGGTCACTTGGATGGATAGTTGATTCAGTTAGTTGTTCAGATACTTGTTCGGATACTGGCTCAGGTCTTTGTCCCCCTGCCTCAGCCCTAGCGACATCCGCCATGTCGTATATCTGACTGTTACTCTGTAGCCGATCAAGCCTTGATCCGAAGCTTGCCCGCTCGGCTGTGTCTGAGTCCGTCTTAGCGTTCTTAGCGTACTTGATGAGAGTGTTATAGTAGTTGTTATGATTACAATGGGGAGTTTAGAAAGTTTTGACCCCCTTACTACCACTACCAAAGAAGCCACTGATGCCGCTAATGCCGCTCCGGTATTTTTTATAGATGGTGGTGGATCAAGAGCAGCCCGCCTATACGGTATTGGTCTGGCTGGGTGGGCTGATCAAGCTTTGGCATGTACTTTAGTCTAAACTATCCGTGGTTTAATCTTCACAGACACACGAGTGCCTGTTATTGGCGCCCAAGCTGCCCCCCAGCTTTCGATATAACCCTTTGACCTGCCTGTCACAAGCCTTCCACAAGCCTTCCACCAGGGGGCTTGATCACTCGCTTGATTACTCGCTCGCTTGCTTGCTTGCTTAATTGGCTGCAATTGGTTGTCAGTAGCTTATCAGTTCACAGTTCACAAGTCACAGCTCAGTATTGGCGCTCATGCTCCTGTTTTTTTTGGGGGGGGGCGGCCTTCTCCTCTACCTGCTTGCCTTTTGCCTGTCAAATGTCAAATATCAAATGCCCAACACAGTTCTAAGTCACAGGACAATAGCACAATGGCACAATAACACAAATAGCGCGGACAATACAGTTAGCACAGATTCTGCTGGCCTTGGGTTTTGGGTTTGTTTTGTTTTGCCTTTGATTTGCCTTTCTGCACACTATTATCACTCTATGATCAGACACTCCGAGATCCGGCTTTTAGGCTGTCAGCCTGTGCAGTCTCAATCTCAGCTTTCCAACCTGACCCCCGCACATTCCGGTAAAACTAGTGAGAATTGCCTCAAAGTTAAGGTACGTCCTCGTGTTGTAATTTTTTGCCGATCCCGAAGCCGACGCCGAGGAAAAATAGCCTTAGTCTGGCCAGCCGAGTGATTGATGTGAATCACAGTGCGTGCGCGGCGCTGGGAACCGCGCAGGGGGCCACGGAGATCGAGCCACAGATCACCCGGCTGATTCACCATGCGCTACGCTGCCCGCAACTCTTCTTTCTCTACCCACTGGTACGGCTGCCGACTGCCATTTATCAGCCGCACCCCTCCCAAGCCATTTGGTTGGCAAGCAGGTTAGTGAGAGTAGGATTTGGGATGTAGGGCAGAGCGGAGATATGTTGCAATATGATACGATGAAAGGCAATGAGAGGTGAAGCGCAGGAGCAACAGGTTAAAAGCTCACAGAGATTTCTCTCGGCAGGGGAGAAAGAAGCGAGGTGAAAAGCGCCAGATGCTAGATGCTAGGGCCCAGATGTAGGTAAAAAATATTTACCGATTCTTAATTACCGAATTTTACCGATTCGGTAATTAAGAATCGGTAAATATGAAGGGTGGACATGTAGGTCCATCCAGATGTGTATTTTACCGAATCGGTAAAAATCGGTATTTACCGAATCGGTAAATACCGACCGGTAATGCTCCATTCATTCCTATGGGCTTTGAAGCCCATAGGAATGAATGGGGCATTACCGGTCGGTATTTACCGAATCGGTAAATACCGATTTTGACAAGGGTGCAGGGGGTGTCACTTTGACACCCTCTAGCACCCCCAAAAAAGGGTCGGGGGCCATATGGCAGGCATACCTGCCCTAAGGGCAGGTTTGCCTGTCATATGGCACAGGTGTGCATGCACACATGTGCATGCACACCTGAATCGGTATTTCACCATCAAATTGAATTTGATGGTAAAATACCGATTTCTTAGGCCTTGTGGGACTCATAAGAGTCCCACCTACATATCAATTTTACCGAATCTGTTAAAATACCGGTCGGTAAATTTACCGACCGGTATATTTACAGATTCGGTAAAATTACCGATCGGTAAATTTACCGAACGGTAAATTTACCGATTCTGCCCCCTACATCTCAAAATCCTTTTACCGGTCGGTAACGGCCGAATTCGGCCGTTACCGACCGGTAAAACCCTACCTACATCTGGCCCTAGATGCTGTACTCAGCTCCCACGCACTCAGGCCTCCAAGTCTTCCCCGGCTTCCCTGGCTTCCCAGTCCCAATCCTGGTCTAGGTCCAATTCATAAGGGCGGGGGTATAGGTCATGGTTTTGTTTAACATTTTTCCGATTTGCTTTTCTCACGTTCAACAAGATGACAGTGTCCGTGATATTATGCGTGCCACTGCACTACTGCGCTACCATGCTTAAATGCTTTCTCTCTGTGCGGCTTGTAGCTCGTAGCTCAAAAAGAAACAAGCATTTACAATGCAATGGTTTCGCCTTTGGAAAAGTTAGAGCTATTGGCATTGTAAATGACAAATTTTGTATTTATGTGTTGGTTTTGAAAACAGATAAATAAATGGCATTGTCATTTACATTGCCATTAGCTTAATCTCTTGCAACCTATTGTACCCTACGGACGAGCTCAGCAGACAGCAATTACTACCACACACACACACCCAGAGCCACACACACACACACACCCACCCAGAGCCACACACACCCACTCAGAATATTAATATTTGGCTTTTAAGGACTAAAAAGAATGTATTTACCATAACCAGGATTCCGATTTATGTACAAGGTAATGTGAGAATCTGTATTACTTGATCGAAAATCAGGTTCTGAAATGACCAAAGGGGTAAATATTCATACTAATATTCTCCTAGATTATTAGATTACAAGCTTCATATCTATTACCATCAAGACCTGTCAGGGGCGTAGCTAGAGCTTGTGGCGCCCGGGGCTATCCCTCAGGTTGCCGCCCCTTGGAAGAGGGGAGGGTGCTGGGGAAAAAGGACGGTGAGCACAATTAAGAGACAAAATAACAGGCCCCGCCATTGTGTGCCAGCCATCTTATTATTAAAGAACAACAGACCAGGAAGCAGTGTTGCAGCCTTGATTGGATGACTGGTGTTATTGTGACACTGGTAACCTTTCCATGAGTCAGTCCTGTTTTATAGGCACACGGAGTTCACTAACTAGGGTGTAAGATGAAGCGATTTTGGAATGAGCTACAATATTACTGTGCCCTTTAAGATATAAAGGGAGGGTGACAGGGAACGACTTGCACAAATCTAGCTCATAAAAGCCCACCACTGAGATCCAGATTGTGTCAATATTTCCACCCTTCCTCGTGAATAGAAAAGTTGCCTGCATAGGAGGGATTATGGGTATATTACTTCTCTCCCCCCTCTGTGGTAAAGTGGACGATGCCTAACTAAGGGATTTTAAAGTAGTGGTTCATAGCTGCCAAGGTTTCAGATTGCTTTGTGTGACATTTTCATAATTTCAGCGTAATTATGAGTGACATTTCAAAAACTAGGTGTGACACTTTTTCCGCAAATCAAAACCATGGAATTAGAACGAGGGAAACATAAATATCAGACATTACACCCATAGGGGTCACAACCCGGACACAGACTGTACTTTATTTCAAAAAGACACAATGAGCAGTTTAATAAAAAATCAATTTGCGGATTATAGCAGGGTTCGCAGCCCCGCTCATTATTTATTATTTACCCGAGGCTGAAAATACATGTTATTGCTATTCTAAGCCATTACCATACGACACAGTAAGGCATCGGAGGGAGGGGGGTGGGGCAGGGCAAGCCTCAGGAAGAGAGGCTGACTGAAGTACACATAGCCTAGTTCAGAGCCCGACTGTAAGCTGTATTCTCAAAAAAAATACACTTTTTGAGAGAGTGAGCAGTTATATTCATAAATAGTTGCACGCCCGTCAGCCCTGGCCATGGTTTACTGGTATGTCACCGCCTCTACCTAAGAGTACTTGCACCAGTGCGTGTCATGCAGGCTGTCTAAAAACACACATATGGCACAGAAGTCTTAATTTTAAAACATACCGGCACTCTCTCTCTCTGGTACATACTTCATTCTGATGACCAATGGCTTCGTGTGGCAGCTGAGCCCAACTCCAGCACTTCTCCTCCGGGGCTCCATGCGTCTCCGGGCGGGACTTCCGTCAGCTGGAGGAACACAACTCCGCTCCTGCCGTCTCTTCCCCCGGGGCTCCCTCAGCACACGGGAGCCCCGCACCATCCAGCACTTCTCCTCCGGGGCTCCATGCGTCTCCGGGCGGGGGCGGGACTTCCGGACTTCTCTCCCACGCACCATGCCAACGGTGCTTCACCCTAACCCCCGTTTCCCCTCCCTTGCCCCACAGGACTCTGCTGACTTGCCTGACGCCGCGGCACCTGAGCCCTTCGAAGCATTCTTGAAGGGAGAGGACACGGACGGCGGGAGTGGGCGGGAGGGGACACGGACGGCGGGAGGGGGCGGGAGGGGGCAATCGGATATGAAATTATAAGCGTACCTTAACAAGCTAAGTGAAACGCAATAATGTAGTTTGCATTGACCGTGGATTGGACTCTGTTGTAGGAAATGGCCCTTTCTCCCGCGTGACTGCTGGCCCACATAATGCCTCGACTTCTGAGCGGTGACGGGTGGCGTTGTCTTGGATTGCTAGATGCGATCATCTGGGATGAACCCCCTACTGTTACATTAAAAAAATCCTATTAGAGCTTCCCTGCTGAGGTGTCAGGCTTTGTTGTGCTGGACGTTCTTAATCTTAGTGAGACGTGCTTCCTATCGAACGAAAAGCAGACTAAGACAGCTGGAGAGGACATTCAGTGACCCCTAGATAAAGAGCAGCCCTGGCGAGGAGTGTTTCTCTGTCCTACTAAACGCATAAAGTGCGACTACTGTCCGAATGCACTTATAGCAACACTGAGTGTATATTGCCCCAGTAAACGAATAGCTCAGCTGTCTGCCAAGAAGCCCTGGGTCTATGCACCTGAAAGCACAGTAACACTGCTGCCCCTCTGTCCTATGTCTTAAAACCCCTGATTAGACGTGTTGTTGCTCTCAACTAGTGAGTGTATAGGCAGCCATACGGAGAAGTATGTACACTGTTGTACATTACGGCTGCTGAGAAGTGTCGGTTTACTTCTGTCCCACCAAACATATGGCAGCTCAGGCGAGACTTCCTTGAACTGCCCCACCAAGCACATGGCACCCTTCGTTAGAAGTGCTGGGTCTACTTTATTATATGTATAGCAGGGCAGCTGAGAAGTGCTTGATTTACTACTTTGAACGTACATCAGCAGACCCCGCTAAGAACTGCTAGGGCTGGCATATCAGGTGTATAGCAGGGCACCCGAGAAGTGCCTGCACTTCCACTTCAAACATACTATAGCTGGATCTGCGGCGTAGCGGGGCGGGTTAGAAGTGCCTTTATTAATACTTTAAACCCACAGCGCACTCCCCCATTAATGATGAAAACTCAAACGATACCACTGAGGACAACAATGACAGTGTTCAATTCAGCAAGCTACACATCATCAATCGAGTGATAATGCACATGACCTTTGGCCACATGCTGGATACACTGCTATCTATCAAGTCACCCACATTTGGTTGGGTATTTGGGATGCAAAAGCCAGTGTTAAAAGTCCATACACAGATGGACTTTGCTCGCCTGTAAATCATTACGGGGGTATGACTGGGTCGTTCTAGAAATGTTCAATAACAGTGCATATAATGGGAAAAGGCCATATCCTGTGTACAGTACCTACGGTGCTTGACTGTATTAGTGGTGCCCTTGTATGTAACGAGCACAGGGTATGTACAGTTAGAAGCCACGACAAGTATGCTCTACTCTGAGCTGATGGCACAAGCCACTCCCAAGGGAGTCACTCTAGTCACTAGTGATGTAATTTGACGTCGTGTAACTGTCCTCAGTGACCATTCCAGTGGCGATGGTTATGGTGGTGTACTGTACCATACTGGCAAACCATAGTGATGTTTCAACGTTTCAGGGTCCATACTGGCAAACCATAGTGATGTTTCAACGTTTCAGGGTCCACACACAACATACTACGTACTGTTTGACTGACAGTTCTTTTGCTCGCTCCCATGAACAGTAGCATCAGAGGAGCTACTGGCAGACGGTGCATTTTAATACCAGATTGCTAGAAATGGTTAAATGTGGTCGATACCGGCAGTGGCAATAGTATGTAAGGCCTGGTCGACTTTCACGCCCTCGGCCTAACGTATGACATCAGTGTGGCTCTAAGATGGACTTGATCAAACATCCGACATGTTAAGGATTGAGGAGAGGTCGCACACAGATAGATAGATATCCTTCATAAACCGCGGACTGGCGCTCGGCTCAGAGGGTGCAATGGTCTTCTCCAGGCGGGCCCGCTCTCTGAAGCAAACCACAGCCCGTCTCGGTGGCAGAGACCGCAGACTCGAGCGCCGCGAGTCACTCCTCGTCTGCCGCACGAACACTTCTTCCTGGCTTGTACACTTGGTATGCAGGAAGCGAGGCGCAGATAAGGCGAATCTCTTCCCTGTGTCAGCGATCCTGCCTTTATTGTCATGACAACGCACTTTCAGTCTGACGGTGAGAAAAGGGGCGGCCACCTCCCCCGGCGGCGCACGGCCCGACCATGGCATGCTCCCTGGCCCCGGGGAGGGCAGCCCGCAGGAATGCCAGGCACGCAGGGGTCAGCCCCCCGCCTTTGAAGCCTCACGCAGCCACTGTCAGGAGCCTTCTGCCGGGCAATCTCACATTAACGGAGGCCGCGGGCGGGGCTTGGGAACCTGCCCGACGCGAAAGGGAGTCTCCGGCAACGGACGGCGGGAGGGGGCGGGAGGGGGCGGGAAACGTGCACAGGACAGCGAGGGGGGGGGGGGGCGGAAAGGCACACGGAGGGGGCGGGACGGACGGCGGGAGGGGGCGGGAGAGGACACGGAGGGGGCGGGAATGGACTGCCGGGCAATCTCACATTAACGGAGGCCGCGGGCGGGGCTTGGGAACCTGCCCGACGCGAAAGGGAGTCTCCGGCAACGGACGGCGGGAGGGGGCGGGAGGGGGCGGGAAACGTGCACAGGGCAGCGAGGGGGGGGGGGGCGGAAAGGCACACGGAGGGGGCGGACGGACGGCGGGAGGGGGCGGGAATGGACAGCGCATCTGAATTCACTTTCAGTGAAAGGGGAGGGAACGGGGAAAAACGTAACTCCGCCCTGGGAAAAAATCTCGGGAACGCCCCCGAATCTGGTCCGGCCTTGACGGACAGATCCGGCACCCAATGGCTAGCCTCCATTTATGGAGCTAGCCAATGAGAGCCGGGGGACGTTCCCGAAGTGCTTAGTGTAGACATAGGATTTCACCTGCGCTGAAAGTCTGCGCAGAGCGCAGCCTTTCGGCAGGCGAAACCCAAAAACAGCCCGAAGAAAGCTCGTTTCCCGCCAATCTGCAACACGGCAAACCTCAAAGCGCCAATGCTCCCGCATGCCACGCCAATACCAGTGCCAGCATCATGGCACCGTTTTTAGGTTTTGCCTGGCGAAAAGATGCGCTCTGCGCATCTTTTTCGCGCAGGCGAAATCCTGATGAGTTCTGTAGTGTGGCTTTGGGTCGGCCCTCGTCATTCATTGGCTGGCTCCATAAATGGAGCCTAGCCATTGGACGAGGGGCCTGTCCGTCAATGCCGGACCAGATTCGGGGGCGTTCCCGCGATTCTTTGGCTTTTGCCGACGTCACGCGACGTCAGCCGAAAGCCGGGAACGCCCCCGAATCTGGTCCGGCCGGGCCGTGCTTGCTGCTGTCCTGCCTTCCTCCGTGTCCCCACTCCCGCCGTCCCATCTCCCCCCCTCTGTGTGCCCGTCCCCCCTCCCGCTCTCCGTGAGCCCGGGGCACATTCTTGTTATATATATATGCTGATGCAAGAGTCAGAGCAGCGAGACACCGCGAGTCTGGGGAGGCCTGAAGCAATGCACGGGCAGCAAGGGTAGGTGGGCAGTAGTGCGGAGGGATACTCAGCAAGAGAAAATATATGTAAAGATATGCAGACGTGATGCCTGGTATCAAGGGTGAGGACATGTGGCCTAAAGGCCTCAACACTGTGGAACGAAGTTCGAGTCCCGGCGCGGGCTCAGCATGCTGTGATCCTGAGCAAATCACATAATCTCCCAGTGCCTAACATATGAATCGGACCTTCTGTAAAGTAATTTGAAGCTCAAGTAAAGCACTTCAATGCGCTATATAAAACTGCAAATGAATAAATTAAATGAGTGGGGGTTGCAGTTCGGGGAAGGGTTGGGCGTCTAGTGCAATAAACCAAGGGCACAGTCGAAAGTGAGCCTGGGCTCAGGGAATTGGAGCATGGTACCCGCCTGCACCAGAGAGTGAGGCCAGCAGCAGGGGTGCACTGGCTGTAGAGGGTTTGACTGCAGTGGGCAGAGAAGAGATGTACTGCAGGAGCTGAAGCATGCAAGCTAGAGAGAGTCTGGAATAGGGGGCTGAGGCCGGGGACAGCAGCGATGCACGGACAGCTCTAGGGCGCGAAAAGAGGAGATTTACTGCAGGAGCATGCAGGGAAACTCGAGTGTGGAGAGAGAGGCCTGCACAGGGAGCCTGCATCGGCTATGCACTGGCACCTACTGGGTCAGCAGTAGTATGCAAGAAAATATTAGTCTGGAAGCACAGCACGCCACCGTGGCATTGGTGTCCGTGCAGCTGGAGGCTGCCGATGCAGTGCACTGGCAGTGGGGGGTGGGGAGGTGGGGCAAAGGGTGACAATGTTTGAATCACGCAATAGAAACCGAGTCCGGAGGCAGCAGACACTGGCCCGACCGCAGTCACTGCACCTGCAGCAAGCGGAGTACGGAGAGAGCGCCCACTTCATCAATCCTTGACACACCCAGTGAACACCTATGGATTGCATAAGGAACAGCTGTAAAGTACAAGCAGCAATGCCAGGGAGGGGGTACAGTGCGGGAATCGGCATTGCACAAGCTGCAGAATGCATGAAAGGGCGGCGGAAGTCAGTGCTCCAGGATTTTGGTGCCCGAATGCACTGAGCTGTGTCTGCAGTGACGGGTGGGCCGAGAACTGTCCGGAGCGTGTTTTAATTGCTTATGGAATCGACCAGGCAGAGAGCGATGGATGTGGCCAGCTGCAGGGTGAAGGGAGAGATGTATAGGGCAAGGTAATGACGAAAACAGACAGAGGAGACCCGGGTTCAATACCGGCCCAAAGTCTATAATTCTGGGCAAAGTACTCTGCCCCTCCCCCCAATCTCCGCACTTATCTCTGTCCTTTATGTTAAACGGTTTGGAAATCTTGAAACTGAACACAGAGCGCCATATAAACACCTGACTTGAATTGTAAGTCTCAACATCGGCGTGATTATTATAATACGGGTTTTCTGCCGCCTGGCCTTCTCCAGTCATTCCTGTGTGGGGGGGGCTCGCAGTGTGTGGGGGGGGCTAGCAGTGTGTGGGGGGGGGCTCGCAGTGTGGGGGGCTCGCAGAGTTGTTGGGGAGACTCGCAATGTGTGGGGGGGCTCGCAGTGTGTGGGGGAGGCTCACAGTGTGTGGGGGAGGCTCGCAGTGTGTGTGGGGGGGCTCGCAGTGTGTGGGGGGCTCTGTGTGTGTGTGTGTGGGGGGGGCTCTGTGTGGGGGGCTCTGTGTGGCTGTGTGTGTGGGGGGCTCTGTGTGGGTGTGTGTGTGGAGGGCTCTGTGTGTGTGTGTGGGGGGGGCTCTCTGTGGGTGTTTGTGTGTGGCATTTGCGAGAGATTAAGCTATTGGCATTGTAAATGACAATGCCATTTATTTATGTTAAAAAAAACATAAATAAAAATAATGTCAAGAGCAATGCCAATAGCTCTAACTTTAACAAAGGCAAAACCCTTGCATTGTAAATGCTTGTTAGTCCTTTAGTTTTAGCCTCTAAACGTCTCAGGCACCATCTGCAGTAGTACGATGTTAACAGCAGTTAGCAGTTTACGGTTAGCAGTTAGCGGAATTTTCGTTTCATTCCGAAATCGCTGGGACGATTTCTAAAATGTTGACCAGAGCTCACGGAACAAACTGCTGACACGTCCTCTCACTCCGGTGCCATTTTGCGTCCCCTCTCACATGAAAGAGACCCTTTCCAAAGCTGCACGCTGCTTAGTGCACTTGAGTTTCAGCTGCGGAAACCATTCAGTCTCTGGCAGCAGAGCCTCTGCTGTCTCTACTCTGTGAAACACTGCCAGTGACCACTTGGCTTTAGTACCGCAACAGAACTGCATCAGAAGGGGTGTCATACACAGGGTGAGCCTTCAAATGCTTTTGTTTTATTTTCATAGCCAGGTTTAAAAGACGAAAAATTTTCAAAATGTTCCTCAAAGCAACATGTATTTTTGTTTTAGAGAAAAACAAAAACCTTTGTTTCTGCAAAATAAAAAATAAATGCTGACTTGACCACCATTATATGTGATGTGCTGGCCCTTACAGAGCCGTAGCTACCCCAGCAGAATTGCAGTCAGGCTGCCCAGGGCTAAATTTGGTATTCAGTACTTGGAAAGCATTTCTGGACCTGCTCTCCAAGAATTACTCTTGGTTAGCTCTCTAATTCAAGTTAATGCACAGTGAATCACCTTGAATTTACTTAGTGACCTGATTATGCCACTGTTTCTACACCACTGCCATACCTCCATGCCAATGGTGATTGCCTCAAGTGATAGCCCACCTTTTTTTATCTACCGCTAATATTTAGAATTTTTACATCAAATTGTTGTTATCTCTCATATGCACCTTCACATTTTTATTTGGTCCTTTTGTGATATTTAGGCATTATTATAGCCAGCTATACTCAAATAATGGTGCCACATATAATGCACATTGCTGCAAACATAGCTGTTCAGTGTGCTGGATCCCATTAGGTACTAGCCCCTGCTATTTTGAAGCTGAAATATATAAAATAGTATAATAGATTGTTCAAGCCAATATTAAATTCATTGTGAAGTGTGCTTAACATTTATTTTAGTATGAGTTTATCAGCTTAACTAGGTTCAAAGCACTAACGAGAAATGTGAAAGACTAGTTATTGTAGCCCAGCAATATGCTATTCAATGTGTTATTGAAATAGAGATGTTGCTTTTGGGTTACTAACAATCCCGCAGGAAGGGATCAGGGGCCCCGTGATAACAATGACAAATCCATTTCACAATATCACTCACACAGTGTACTAAGAAGAATGAATACTTCTAAGTAAATAATATGTATTACTACCAGAGCAATCTGTTTCTCAGTACTTCTAAAAGAACTGCACAGAATATTATTAAAAAATCAAGAAGACACGTTGGAAATAACAAGAATAGAATGAACATTTCTAACGTGGTTAAAATGTCATGTAGAACCTAATGCCCTAAGGCATACTTCTAAGTGCTACACTAAGAGAGCATGGAAGATAGAGCAACTTGCAATCTAGACTTTCTTAGGGAGAAGAGACACACTGCATAACTTGTTGACAGCAAAGGCCCTCTTTATCAGCAGAAGCGCGACAACAGTGTTCCCTGCGAAGGGCAAACACGCTGTGCTCTTCCTCCAATTTTCAGCGTTATTGGCTTCAGGCAAAATGCAGCATCAGTAACATGTGTTGGCATTAGTTGAGACCGCCTCTGACAGAATCTCGGGTGATAATCTGGGCAAAGGACCTCGTCTGACAAGTTGTCAAGTGGCAGCCCTTGTATACTAAATCTTTTCTGAAACTGGAATTTCTGACATAAGTTTAGGAATGTCTGACATAGATTATGTGCAGCAAAGTGTGAGTCCCAGGCTTTTTCTTATGAGCATATAAGGTAAAAGAACATCAATTAAGTCTACTCTAGTCGGCTAAATGTCAGTATGTATTTCTATTTAACCATCACATGATGAAGAGTAGACATTTGACCCAGACGAATGTTGCATCAAGTGTTATATCTAAGTCCCTAATCAAATGGCTTGACACTTGACGCTTTCACAGTTCTATTAAAGATAAGGTCTGGCGACATGTGCGTCTAATGGCAGAAATTATAATGATTCTGCATAAATCAGGGTGTATGGCGACTTCCATTGTCCAACAGTGAGAAGATGGCAACCTCCATTATCCAAAGTAGAGTCAGGAACTACATATAATTGATTCAGACCTTAGGGGCTTTACGTCAGTTTCACATTTAATAATTTAGAGCAACGTTAGCCCTTTATTTGAAAGAAATCTCAGTATTTTCAGAAACATTAGCAGAATAAGTTTAGAAGAAATGTCTTTCTCTCAAAAAGTTGCCTAAATGAAATATTACATTTAACGTCCAAGTTGTTACATATGCTACTCATTGTCACATTTGTTTCATGATTAGTTGCGTTTGATCTGATACCTATTACAAATCTCGCTTTTGATGTTTTCTCTCACGGGTCTCTTTCCAGTTACAGATTTCTTGTGTGTTCTCTTGCAGGTTCTTTTGCAGGGCCAGGGTTGCTGGGAATGCAATGCAGAACCGTAAGCCTGGGGAAAACTCTTTGGTTGGCAGGTAAGAATGTAAGGAATTCCTCAAACCTTCTGCAGCAGCAGTTTCAGCTTGTTGAAACACATGTTCCTGGACAAAGTTTGGATAACGAGGATCCCTGGTTTAGGATAAAAGCTGGCATGCAATAAATGCAATGGTTTTGCCTTTGTTAAAGTTAGAGCTATTGGCATTGCTCTTGACATTATTTTTATTTATGTTTTTTTTAACATAAATAAATGGCATTGTCATTTACAATGCCAATAGCTTAATCTCTCGCAAATGCCACACACAAACACCCACAGAGAGCCCCCCCCACACACACACACAGAGCCCTCCACACACACACCCACACAGAGCCCCCCACACACACAGCCACACAGAGCCCCCCACACAGAGCCCCCCCCACACACACACACACAGAGCCCCCCACACACTGCGAGCCCCCCCACACACACTGCGAGCCTCCCCCACACACTGTGAGCCTCCCCCACACACTGCGAGCCCCCCCCACACATTGCGAGTCTCCCCAACAACTCTGCGAGCCCCCCACACTGCGAGCCCCCCCCCACACACTGCTAGCCCCCCCCACACACTGCGAGCCCCCCCCACACAGGAATGACTGGAGAAGGCCAGGCGGCAGAAAACCCGTATTATAATAATCACGCCGATGTTGAGACTTACAATTCAAGTCAGGTGTTTATATGGCGCTCTGTGTTCAGTTTCAAGATTTCCAAACCGTTTAACATAAAGGACAGAGATAAGTGCGGAGATTGGGGGGAGGGGCAGAGTACTTTGCCCAGAATTATAGACTTTGGGCCGGTATTGAACCCGGGTCTCCTCTGTCTGTTTTCGTCATTACCTTGCCCTATACATCTCTCCCTTCACCCTGCAGCTGGCCACATCCATCGCTCCCTGCCTGGTCGATTCCATAAGCAATTAAAACACGCTCCGGACAGTTCTCGGCCCACCCGTCACTGCAGACACAGCTCAGTGCATTCGGGCACCAAAATCCTGGAGCACTGACTTCCGCCGCCCTTTCATGCATTCTGCAGCTTGTGCAATGCCGATTCCCGCACTGTACCCCCTCCCTGGCATTGCTGCTTGTACTTTACAGCTGTTCCTTATGCAATCCATAGGTGTTCACTGGGTGTGTCAAGGATTGATGAAGTGGGCGCTCTCTCCGTACTCCGCTTGCTGCAGGTGCAGTGACTGCGGTCGGGCCAGTGTCTGCTGCCTCTGGACTCGGTTTCTATTGCGTGATTCAAACATTGTCACCCTTTGCCCCACCTCCCCCACCCCCCACTGCCAGTGCACTGCATCGGCAGCCTCCAGCTGCACGGACACCAATGCCACGGTGGCGTGCTGTGCTTCCAGACTAATATTTTCTTGCATACTACTGCTGACCCAGTAGGTGCCAGTGCATAGCCGATGCAGGCTCCCTGTGCAGGCCTCTCTCTCCACACTCGAGTTTCCCTGCATGCTCCTGCAGTAAATCTCCTCTTTTCGCGCCCTAGAGCTGTCCGTGCATCGCTGCTGTCCCCGGCCTCAGCCCCCTATTCCAGACTCTCTCTAGCTTGCATGCTTCAGCTCCTGCAGTACATCTCTTCTCTGCCCACTGCAGTCAAACCCTCTACAGCCAGTGCACCCCTGCTGCTGGCCTCACTCTCTGGTGCAGGCGGGTACCATGCTCCAATTCCCTGAGCCCAGGCTCATTTTCGACTGTGCCCTTGGTTTATTGCACTAGACGCCCAACCCTTCCCCGAACTGCAACCCCCACTCATTTAATTTATTCATTTGCTGTTTTATATAGCGCATTGAAGTGCTTTACTTGAGCTTCAAATTACTTTACAGAAGGTCCGATTCATATGTTAGGCACTGGGAGATTATGTGATTTGCTCAGGATCACAGCATGCTGAGCCCGCGCCGGGACTCGAACTTCGTTCCACAGTGTTGAGGCCTTTAGGCCACATGTCCTCACCCTTGATACCAGGCATCACGTCTGCATATCTTTATATATATTTTCTCTTGCTGAGTATCCCTCCGCACTACTGCCCACCTACCCTTGCTGCCCGTGCATTGCTTCAGGCCTCCCCAGACTCGCGGTGTCTCGCTGCTCTGACTCTTGCATCAGCATATATATATAACAAGAATGTGCCCCGGGCTCACGGAGAGCGGGAGGGGGGACGGGCACACAGAGGGGGGGAGATGGGACGGCGGGAGTGGGGACACGGAGGAAGGCAGGACAGCAGCAAGCACGGCCCGTCCGGACCAGATTCGGGGGCGTTCCCGGCTTTCGGCTGACGTCGCGTGACGTCGGCAAAAGCCAAAGAATCGCGGGAACGCCCCCGAATCTGGTCCGGCATTGACGGACAGGCCCCTCGTCCAATGGCTAGGCTCCATTTATGGAGCCAGCCAATGAATGACGAGGGCCGACCCAAAGCCACACTACAGAACTCATCAGGATTTCGCCTGCGCGAAAAAGATGCGCAGAGCGTTTACGGTTAGCAGTTAGCAGTTTGCGGAATTTTCGTTTCATTCCGAAATCGCTGGGACGATTTCTAAAATGTTGACCAGAGCTCACGGAACAAACTGCTGACACGTCCTCTCACTCCGGTGCCATTTTGCGTCCCCTCTCACATGAAAGAGACCCTTTCCAAAGCTGCACGCTGCTTAGTGCACTTGAGTTTCAGCTGCGGAAACCATTCAGTCTCTGGCAGCAGAGCCTCTGCTGTCTCTACTCTGTGAAACACTGCCAGTGACCACTTGGCTTTAGTACCGCAACAGAACTGCATCAGAAGGGGTGCCATACACAGGGTGAGCCTTCAAATGCTTTTGTTTTATTTTCATAGCCAGGTTTAAAAGACGAAAAATTTTCAAAATGTCCCTCAAAGCAACATGTATTTTTTGTTTTAGAGAGAAACAAAAACCTTTGTTTCTGCAAAATAAAAAATAAATGCTGACTTGACCACCATTATATGTGATGTGCTGGCCCTTACAGAGCCGTAGCTACCCCAGCAGAATTGCAGTCAGGCTGCCCAGGGCTAAATTTGGTATTCAGTACTTGGAAAGCATTTCTGGACCTGCTCTCCAAGAATTACTCTTGGTTAGCTCTCTAATTCAAGTTAATGCACAGTGAATCACCTTGAATTTACTTAGTGACCTGATTATGCCACTGTTTCTACACCACTGCCATACCTCCATGCCAATGGTGATTGCCTCAAGTGATAGCCCACCTTTTTTTTATCTACCGCTAATATTTAGAATTTTTACATCAAATTGTTGTTATCTCTCATATGCACCTTCACATTTTTATTTGGTCCTTTTGTGATATTTAGGCATTATTATAGCCAGCTATACTCAAATAATGGTGCCACATATAATGCACATTGCTGCAAACATAGCTGTTCAGTGTGCTGGATCCCATTAGGTACTAGCCCCTGCTATTTTGAAGCTGAAATATATAAAATAGTATAATAGATTGTTCAAGCCAATATTAAATTCATTGTGAAGTGTGCTTAACATTTATTTTAGTATGAGTTTATCAGCTTAACTAGGTTCAAAGCACTAACGAGAAATGTGAAAGACTAGTTATTGTAGCCCAGCAATATGCTATTCAATGTGTTATTGAAATAGAGATGTTGCTTTTGGGTTACTAACAATCCCGCAGGAAGGGATCAGGGGCCCCGTGATAACAATGACAAATCCATTTCACAATATCACTCACACAGTGTACTAAGAAGAATGAATACTTCTAAGTAAATAATATGTATTACTACCAGAGCAATCTGTTTCTCAGTACTTCTAAAAGAACTGCACAGAATATTATTAAAAAATCAAGAAGACACGTTGGAAATAACAAGAATAGAATGAACATTTCTAACGTGGTTAAAATGTCATGTAGAACCTAATGCCCTAAGGCATACTTCTAAGTGCTACACTAAGAGAGCATGGAAGATAGAGCAACTTGCAATCTAGACTTTCTTAGGGAGAAGAGACACACTGCATAACTTGTTGACAGCAAAGGCCCTCTTTATCAGCAGAAGCGCGACAACAGTGTTCCCTGCGAAGGGCAAACACGCTGTGCTCTTCCTCCAATTTTCAGCGTTATTGGCTTCAGGCAAAATGCAGCATCAGTAACATGTGTTGGCATTAGTTGAGACCGCCTCTGACAGAATCTCGGGTGATAATCTGGGCAAAGGACCTCGTCTGACAAGTTGTCAAGTGGCAGCCCTTGTATACTAAATCTTTTCTGAAACTGGAATTTCTGACATAAGTTTAGGAATGTCTGACATAGATTATGTGCAGCAAAGTGTGAGTCCCAGGCTTTTTCTTATGAGCATATAAGGTAAAAGAACATCAATTAAGTCTACTCTAGTCGGCTAAATGTCAGTATGTATTTCTATTTAACCATCACATGATGAAGAGTAGACATTTGACCCAGACGAATGTTGCATCAAGTGTTATATCTAAGTCCCTAATCAAATGGCTTGACACTTGACGCTTTCACAGTTCTATTAAAGATAAGGTCTGGCGACATGTGCGTCTAATGGCAGAAATTATAATGATTCTGCATAAATCAGGGTGTATGGCGACTTCCATTGTCCAACAGTGAGAAGATGGCAACCTCCATTATCCAAAGTAGAGTCAGGAACTACATATAATTGATTCAGACCTTAGGGGCTTTACGTCAGTTTCACATTTAATAATTTAGAGCAACGTTAGCCCTTTATTTGAAAGAAATCTCAGTATTTTCAGAAACATTAGCAGAATAAGTTTAGAAGAAATGTCTTTCTCTCAAAAAGTTGCCTAAATGAAATATTACATTTAACGTCCAAGTTGTTACATATGCTACTCATTGTCACATTTGTTTCATGATTAGTTGCGTTTGATCTGATACCTATTACAAATCTCGCTTTTGATGTTTTCTCTCACGGGTCTCTTTCCAGTTACAGATTTCTTGTGTGTTCTCTTGCAGGTTCTTTTGCAGGGCCAGGGTTGCTGGGAATGCAATGCAGAACCGTAAGCCTGGGGAAAACTCTTTGGTTGGCAGGTAAGAATGTAAGGAATTCCTCAAACCTTCTGCAGCAGCAGTTTCAGCTTGTTGAAACACATGTTCCTGGACAAAGTTTGGATAACGAGGATCCCTGGTTTAGGATAAAAGCTGGCATGCAATAAATGCAATGGTTTTGCCTTTGTTAAAGTTAGAGCTATTGGCATTGCTCTTGACATTATTTTTATTTATGTTTTTTTTAACATAAATAAATGGCATTGTCATTTACAATGCCAATAGCTTAATCTCTCGCAAATGCCACACACAAACACCCACAGAGAGCCCCCCCCACACACACACACAGAGCCCTCCACACACACACCCACACAGAGCCCCCCACACACACAGCCACACAGAGCCCCCCACACAGAGCCCCCCCACACACACACACACAGAGCCCCCCACACACTGCGAGTCCCCCCACACACACTGCGAGCCTCCCCCACACACTGTGAGCCTCCCCCACACACTGCGAGCCCCCCCCACACATTGCGAGTCTCCCCAACAACTCTGCGAGCCCCCCACACTGCGAGCCCCCCCCCCACACACTGCTAGCCCCCCCCACACACTGCGAGCCCCCCCCACACAGGAATGACTGGAGAAGGCCAGGCGGCAGAAAACCCGTATTATAATAATCACGCCGATGTTGAGACTTACAATTCAAGTCAGGTGTTTATATGGCGCTCTGTGTTCAGTTTCAAGATTTCCAAACCGTTTAACATAAAGGACAGAGATAAGTGCGGAGATTGGGGGGAGGGGCAGAGTACTTTGCCCAGAATTATAGACTTTGGGCCGGTATTGAACCCGGGTCTCCTCTGTCTGTTTTCGTCATTACCTTGCCCTATACATCTCTCCCTTCACCCTGCAGCTGGCCACATCCATCGCTCCCTGCCTGGTCGATTCCATAAGCAATTAAAACACGCTCCGGACAGTTCTCGGCCCACCCGTCACTGCAGACACAGCTCAGTGCATTCGGGCACCAAAATCCTGGAGCACTGACTTCCGCCGCCCTTTCATGCATTCTGCAGCTTGTGCAATGCCGATTCCCGCACTGTACCCCCTCCCTGGCATTGCTGCTTGTACTTTACAGCTGTTCCTTATGCAATCCATAGGTGTTCACTGGGTGTGTCAAGGATTGATGAAGTGGGCGCTCTCTCCGTACTCCGCTTGCTGCAGGTGCAGTGACTGCGGTCGGGCCAGTGTCTGCTGCCTCTGGACTCGGTTTCTATTGCGTGATTCAAACATTGTCACCCTTTGCCCCACCTCCCCCACCCCCCACTGCCAGTGCACTGCATCGGCAGCCTCCAGCTGCACGGACACCAATGCCACGGTGGCGTGCTGTGCTTCCAGACTAATATTTTCTTGCATACTACTGCTGACCCAGTAGGTGCCAGTGCATAGCCGATGCAGGCTCCCTGTGCAGGCCTCTCTCTCCACACTCGAGTTTCCCTGCATGCTCCTGCAGTAAATCTCCTCTTTTCGCGCCCTAGAGCTGTCCGTGCATCGCTGCTGTCCCCGGCCTCAGCCCCCTATTCCAGACTCTCTCTAGCTTGCATGCTTCAGCTCCTGCAGTACATCTCTTCTCTGCCCACTGCAGTCAAACCCTCTACAGCCAGTGCACCCCTGCTGCTGGCCTCACTCTCTGGTGCAGGCGGGTACCATGCTCCAATTCCCTGAGCCCAGGCTCACTTTCGACTGTGCCCTTGGTTTATTGCACTAGACGCCCAACCCTTCCCCGAACTGCAACCCCCACTCATTTAATTTATTCATTTGCAGTTTTATATAGCGCATTGAAGTGCTTTACTTGAGCTTCAAATTACTTTACAGAAGGTCCGATTCATATGTTAGGCACTGGGAGATTATGTGATTTGCTCAGGATCACAGCATGCTGAGCCCGCGCCGGGACTCGAACTTCGTTCCACAGTGTTGAGGCCTTTAGGCCACATGTCCTCACCCTTGATACCAGGCATCACGTCTGCATATCTTTATATATATTTTCTCTTGCTGAGTATCCCTCCGCACTACTGCCCACCTACCCTTGCTGCCCGTGCATTGCTTCAGGCCTCCCCAGACTCGCGGTGTCTCGCTGCTCTGACTCTTGCATCAGCATATATATATAACAAGAATGTGCCCCGGGCTCACGGAGAGCGGGAGGGGGGACGGGCACACAGAGGGGGGGAGATGGGACGGCGGGAGTGGGGACACGGAGGAAGGCAGGACAGCAGCAAGCACGGCCCGGCCGGACCAGATTCGGGGGCGTTCCCGGCTTTCGGCTGACGTCGCGTGACGTCGGCAAAAGCCAAAGAATCGCGGGAACGCCCCCGAATCTGGTCCGGCATTGACGGACAGGCCCCTCGTCCAATGGCTAGGCTCCATTTATGGAGCCAGCCAATGAATGACGAGGGCCGACCCAAAGCCACACTACAGAACTCATCAGGATTTCGCCTGCGCGAAAAAGATGCGCAGAGCGTTTACGGTTAGCAGTTAGCAGTTTGCGGAATTTTCGTTTCATTCCGAAATCGCTGGGACGATTTCTAAAATGTTGACCAGAGCTCACGGAACAAACTGCTGACACGTCCTCTCACTCCGGTGCCATTTTGCGTCCCCTCTCACATGAAAGAGACCCTTTCCAAAGCTGCACGCTGCTTAGTGCACTTGAGTTTCAGCTGCGGAAACCATTCAGTCTCTGGCAGCAGAGCCTCTGCTGTCTCTACTCTGTGAAACACTGCCAGTGACCACTTGGCTTTAGTACCGCAACAGAACTGCATCAGAAGGGGTGCCATACACAGGGTGAGCCTTCAAATGCTTTTGTTTTATTTTCATAGCCAGGTTTAAAAGACGAAAAATTTTCAAAATGTCCCTCAAAGCAACATGTATTTTTTGTTTTAGAGAAAAACAAAAACCTTTGTTTCTGCAAAATAAAAAATAAATGCTGACTTGACCACCATTATATGTGATGTGCTGGCCCTTACAGAGCCGTAGCTACCCCAGCAGAATTGCAGTCAGGCTGCCCAGGGCTAAATTTGGTATTCAGTACTTGGAAAGCATTTCTGGACCTGCTCTCCAAGAATTACTCTTGGTTAGCTCTCTAATTCAAGTTAATGCACAGTGAATCACCTTGAATTTACTTAGTGACCTGATTATGCTACTGTTTCTACACCACTGCCATACCTCCATGCCAATGGTGATTGCCTCAAGTGATAGCCCACCTTTTTTTTATCTACCGCTAATATTTAGAATTTTTACATCAAATTGTTGTTATCTCTCATATGCACCTTCACATTTTTATTTGGTCCTTTTGTGATATTTAGGCATTATTATAGCCAGCTATACTCAAATAATGGTGCCACATATAATGCACATTGCTGCAAACATAGCTGTTCAGTGTGCTGGATCCCATTAGGTACTAGCCCCTGCTATTTTGAAGCTGAAATATATAAAATAGTATAATAGATTGTTCAAGCCAATATTAAATTCATTGTGAAGTGTGCTTAACATTTATTTTAGTATGAGTTTATCAGCTTAACTAGGTTCAAAGCACTAACGAGAAATGTGAAAGACTAGTTATTGTAGCCCAGCAATATGCTATTCAATGTGTTATTGAAATAGAGATGTTGCTTTTGGGTTACTAACAATCCCGCAGGAAGGGATCAGGGGCCCCGTGATAACAATGACAAATCCATTTCACAATATCACTCACACAGTGTACTAAGAAGAATGAATACTTCTAAGTAAATAATATGTATTACTACCAGAGCAATCTGTTTCTCAGTACTTCTAAAAGAACTGCACAGAATATTATTAAAAAATCAAGAAGACACGTTGGAAATAACAAGAATAGAATGAACATTTCTAACGTGGTTAAAATGTCATGTAGAACCTAATGCCCTAAGGCATACTTCTAAGTGCTACACTAAGAGAGCATGGAAGATAGAGCAACTTGCAATCTAGACTTTCTTAGGGAGAAGAGACACACTGCATAACTTGTTGACAGCAAAGGCCCTCTTTATCAGCAGAAGCGCGACAACAGTGTTCCCTGCGAAGGGCAAACACGCTGTGCTCTTCCTCCAATTTTCAGCGTTATTGGCTTCAGGCAAAATGCAGCATCAGTAACATGTGTTGGCATTAGTTGAGACCGCCTCTGACAGAATCTCGGGTGATAATCTGGGCAAAGGACCTCGTCTGACAAGTTGTCAAGTGGCAGCCCTTGTATACTAAATCTTTTCTGAAACTGGAATTTCTGACATAAGTTTAGGAATGTCTGACATAGATTATGTGCAGCAAAGTGTGAGTCCCAGGCTTTTTCTTATGAGCATATAAGGTAAAAGAACATCAATTAAGTCTACTCTAGTCGGCTAAATGTCAGTATGTATTTCTATTTAACCATCACATGATGAAGAGTAGACATTTGACCCAGACGAATGTTGCATCAAGTGTTATATCTAAGTCCCTAATCAAATGGCTTGACACTTGACGCTTTCACAGTTCTATTAAAGATAAGGTCTGGCGACATGTGCGTCTAATGGCAGAAATTATAATGATTCTGCATAAATCAGGGTGTATGGCGACTTCCATTGTCCAACAGTGAGAAGATGGCAACCTCCATTATCCAAAGTAGAGTCAGGACCTACATATAATTGATTCAGACCTTAGGGGCTTTACGTCAGTTTCACATTTAATAATTTAGAGCAACGTTAGCCCTTTATTTGAAAGAAATCTCAGTATTTTCAGAAACATTAGCAGAATAAGTTTAGAAGAAATGTCTTTCTCTCAAAAAGATGCCTAAATGAAATATTACATTTAACGTCCAAGTTGTTACATATGCTACTCATTGTCACATTTGTTTCATGATTAGTTGCGTTTGATCTGATACCTATTACAAATCTCGCTTTTGATGTTTTCTCTCACGGGTCTCTTTCCAGTTACAGATTTCTTGTGTGTTCTCTTGCAGGTTCTTTTGCAGGGCCAGGGTTGCTGGGAATGCAATGCAGAACCGTAAGCCTGGGGAAAACTCTTTGGTTGGCAGGTAAGAATGTAAGGAATTCCTCAAACCTTCTGCAGCAGCAGTTTCAGCTTGTTGAAACACATGTTCCTGGACAAAGTTTGGATAACGAGGATCCCTGGTTTAGGATAAAAGCTGGCATGCAATAAAAAAGTAGACTAGCCTCTGTAGATGTATGTGACAAGCAACTTCCTGTGACTCCTCATCAGGCCCTACGCTTTCAAATCAACTAGCTATTGCCACTTGCTTCTTAAAATCCTGGATTCCTATATTGCTCAAACCTTATACTCAAGGACAAGAGGGGATGGATGTTTGCACAATCTCATATTGGGTCTCACTGGCTTTACAAGAGATTTTTCGGAGCCCACTAACAGCTAACTCGGAACATATAATGACTTGCTCAAGGGTATCGCGCTACTGCACAAATTAATTTCAGGTGCTTCCTCTGATCCATGTGGGCTTTTATAGGCCAACCTACCATATTAAAGTATTTAAATTTACCCTTGAGCACCGAGACATCACACAAAATCTAAAAATCATAACCAGGCTTAAACTGGTAGTAAAAACATGCTTTGCACTGTCATCAGTAGACCCACGCATTTCGAAGAGTTCCTGTAGCTTCTTTTCAGCTGCAGGCGTTAGCCAACAGGAGGCATTAATAGCTTGGTTTATGCACGCCTTAATGCATATAATGACTATCATATTGCACAACCTAGGACAAGATTTGCCTGAGCAAATTGGCACTGGCAAATAATCCCAGTCAAAGGTTGAGAAAGAGACAAGACACTGTTGGTACGGTGGGCCATCCAGGCTCATCATAGTAAAGCACTGCCTCAAAAATCCAGGAAATGTTTGAAGGGAACCTTCAGGAAAGAACTAACATCAAAAAGATGTTAAATAAACAGACAAGAATTTATATAAAGGTTAATTGAAGTTAAAAAAAAGAAGTAACTAGGGGGTCCTGCACCATTTAACTTTAGGAACACCTTCATTTTAAAGAAAGACATCTTGCAGCAAAAGTGTCAAAATATGATAAAGTTTCTTCATTATTTAAAAAGTGTATTTCATTAAAACGCAGAACTGTTTCTCATCAGCACATCAGATTATATCAGTGCATTGAGAAATATTTTTTAGAAGTGATATTTTTTAAACATGAATTTAAAAACATTCATCCCCCCATAAGAATGCTAATGGTGAATTTGAACTAAGAGGCACGTCAGTTGTTATGTGCACTCTTTGGGTGGCCTGAGTTCCTATTTTACGTGAACAACATTATAATTTATTAAATCAAACACTGGAGAAGAGTTTTACAGCGCATAACCTGAAGTCATGTATTTCATGATACTCTTATATGTGATAATGAAGAAAAAGGCGGTAAAGGGAAATAAAAGAAATGCCTAGGATCCCACAATTTGGTTAAGTTGGGAAGCCGGGATTAATCCTAGGTTTTATGGTTTCACATCGTGCAATTCAGCCACTAAATATATATGTCCAGGGATGGCAAGCACATCAGTGAACACCCTCAAGACTCAAGACTCGGGTAAAAGCGCACCCGCTGATACCTACTACATCGACCATCATGCTCCGGGGTCACACGCTGATGGGACGAGCAGTGTGCGACCTCATTCGGAAATACTATTTATACAGGCTCCCTTGAGCCGGTGGAGGTGACGACCTCGAGATAACGCACCTGCGCGCCATAAGAGGTATCTGGACCTACAAATATTTTCGGCAGCCCATGCAGCAACCCCGTGCACATGCCTAATCCCTGCTGACGAGCGGTAATAACCGCGCAACACGTGTCCAGGGATGGCAAGCACATCAGTGAACACCCTCAAGACTCGGGTAGAAGCGCACCCGCTGATACCTACTACATCGACCATCATGCTCCGGGGTCACACGCTGATGGGACGAGCAGTGTGCGACCTCATTCGGAAATACTATGTATACAGGCTCCCTTGAGCCGGTGGAGGTGACGACCTCGAGATAACGCACCTGCGCGCCATAAGAGGTATTTGGACCTACGAATATTTTCGGCAGCCCACGCAGCAACCCCGTGCACACGCCTAATCCCTGCTGACGAGCGGTAATGACCGCGAAACACGTGTCCAGGGATGGCAAGCACATCAGTGAACACCCTCAAGACTCGGGTAGAAGCGCACCCGCTGATACCTACTACATCGACCATCATGCTCCGGGATCACACGCTGATGGGACGAGCAGTGTGCGACCTCATTCGGAAATACTATTTATACAGGCTCCCTTGAGCCGGTGGAGGTGACGACCTCGAGATAACGCACCTGCGCGCCATAAGAGGTATCTGGACCTACAAATATTTTCGGCAGCCCATGCAGCAACCCCGTGCACATGCCTAATCCCTGCTGACGAGCGGTAATAACCGCGCAACACGTGTCCAGGGATGGCAAGCACATCAGTGAACACCCTCAAGACTCGGGTAGAAGCGCACCCGCTGATACCTACTACATCGACCATCATGCTCCGGGGTCACACGCTGATGGGACGAGCAGTGTGCGACCTCATTCGGAAATACTATGTATACAGGCTCCCTTGAGCCGGTGGAGGTGACGACCTCGAGATAACGCACCTGCGCGCCATAAGAGGTATTTGGACCTACGAATATTTTCGGCAGCCCACGCAGCAACCCCGTGCACACGCCTAATCCCTGCTGACGAGCGGTAATGACCGCGAAACACGTGTCCAGGGATGGCAAGCACATCAGTGAACACCCTCAAGACTCAAGACTCGGGTAGAAGCGCACCCGCTGATACCTACTACATCGACCATCATGCTCCGGGGTCACACGCTGATGGGACGAGCAGTGTGTGACCTCATTCGGAAATACTATTTATACAGGCTCCCTTAAGCCGGTGGAGGTGACGACCTCGAGATAACGCACCTGCACGCCATAAGAGGTATCTGGACCTACGAATATTTTCGGCAGCCCACGCAGCAACCCCGTGCACACGCCTAATCCCTGCTGACGAGCGGTAATGACCGCGAAACACGTGTCCAGGGATGGCAAGCACATCAGTGAACACCCTCAAGACTCAAGACTCGGGTAGAAGCGCACCCGCTGATACCTACTACATCGACCATCATGCTCCGGGGTCACACGCTGATGGGACGAGCAGTGTGCGACCTCATTCGGAAATACTAAATATATATGCTTCACTTCCCCTGCACCCACCTTACCGCCAAACCCGTCTGCCCCCTAGCCGCTGCCAGCCACCATGCTGGCATTAATGTAGCCTTCGGTCAAATCACAGCCCAAACGTTTTGGCCCCTGAGAAAATGTTTACGAGTACTGATGTTCTAACCTGCGAAAAACCCTAGTGCATTGCATGAAGATAGTCAGTTTTTATTTGGTTTCTGTTTCGGCAGTCGTTTTTTGGCTTGGTGCCGAAATCCAAAATCGTACGTAGGCTGTCCAGTTTTAGGTTTAAACCTATATTAACTGATAAAACCCCACCGGAAGGGAAATAGCCCTCACCAGTTTAAACATATAAACACTGAAAAAAAACCTGCACAACCACAAACTAAATGCCATTCAAAGAAAGGAAAAGGAGAGTGAAAGCGTAACCTTTATTTCTTCCTAAAGGGGCTAATACAATGTAACTTTGTTATATAATGTAGGAGTAAGAAAGACTGAGCTATCATTATTCTGCTTGAGGTTTGTTGTTGGAGAAGCGTGGCTCAATGGTTAGAGCGGCAGACCCTGATGCAGAGGTCTGGCCCGGGACCAGGGTTCAATTCCCGCCTCGGCGGCTCTTGGACTCAATTTCCCCGGACCTGATAATTCTCGCCTCAGTGCCTAGTCTAATTATGGGTCCCACTCTGTGACTCTGGGCAATAGCTTGCTTAATCTCCACAACGGCCCCAGCAGCGCTGTGGATGCCTGGCTTCACCTTGGGGTGCCCAGGAGTGGACATTTCACAGGAAAGCCAGGATGGGTTCCACAGCGGTATGAATACAGCGCTACGAGGCCTCCGGGTAGAAGTGCGCTATATAAATACTCTACATAAATACACACACACACACATACATAAATTGTTTAGGGATGTCACTAAAATATTGTTTCTTCCTTTTTTCAGTTTTCTGTTCTTTGGTCTACGGATACAGGGGGTAGAAGCATGTTTTGTTTATTTATTTTATAAACTGTAGAGAATCAAGAAATATCAAAATCATTAAAAAAAAATGGCTATGTTTGAGTCTTCCACTGATAGGAAAAATGTAAGTTTCTTAACAATCTTTCCCAATATGTACCATCACATTTCCCCCCAGAGAATGTGTAAAAACCCATTATACATCAGGCCCCTTTTCTACTGAGTCAGTATTGATAGTAGGTGAATTACCAAATGCCCCAGGCTTTAAACATTCAATGCAAGGTATAGTGACAGGTATATGTGAAAAGAGTGCAGTCACAAAGCATCTGGGATACTGGTGAAAGCATGACACCATACTTTTGGAACACATGGAACACAGTGTCACTTAGAATGCTGCTGAAAGTGATTTTGTCTGTATTTGCAGTGATTCAGCTACAAAAAGGAAAAAGTTGTGTGATTACCTGTCAAAATCGATACCTGAGCTGAAGTGCATCCCTGTAGGAGCTCCTTGCCACTTGTTAGATGGTATGCTGAAAGCATCTTTATAGTCTTCAGAGTTAATGAAGAATGCTATTGACTTTTTAGTCCATTTTGGTGCACTGTTTTGTTACACACAGAAACTGAAACGCAAATATTTCTTATTTTGTGCTTTGTGTGGCATCAAAGAATGAGTCATCCCAACTGTGTCACTTAGCAGGTGGTTCTCAGTCCTAGACGCCATGGATGCTATATTATCCATGTGGCAACCGTTTACAGAACTTTTGCTGAGTGATGATGCCAAAAGCAAGAATTGTGAGGATCTTTGGTCACATATTGATAGTGATTTGAAAAAAAGTACACACTACTGCATTCTTAGATGTTTACAGGAAAGTATGACTGCTGTAGTGGACATAATGAAAAAACTAGAGTCTGAAAACACTCCTGTCTACCAAGTGTTCAGCATAATTGCTGTAGATGTGAAACATCTCCTTGTGAGTAGGCTGGGCGACACTTTTAGTGACTTTGGCCCTGCAACATTTTCCATGTTAGAATGCTTGCCACTTGGTAAGCAAAGAAATGTTGAGGAGCAATTCAGGAACATTTATTTTATAATGTATGAGAAATAGCCCTTCACCAACCATGGCATTTGAAGTCAATGAAGCCACACTGTGGTACTCTGCACAAGTTAAAGGGAAATTTTCTCAGGAGTTTCAAAAGTGCTGCCTCATTTTTGACCGCTTTGATAACTCTAACGGCTTATGCGCCCAGTTCAACGCATGTGTTGCAGAACCTGTCGCAGAGAATCACAATCTTCAGGTGCACCAGTATTGGCATGGAAAGCTATGTCAGTGGCCAGAGTTAGCAAATTGTATACTGGCTATTTTGGAGTTGCCTGTTTCAAGTGCCAATGTTGAGAGGGGCTTTTCACAGATAAAAGTTTACATGGGAATGAAAGGGCGAGTGTGCATGACCAAAGACTCACTGAAGAAGTATTGTATGGTGTACTAAGATAAGTTTGATTTGTAAAAATGTATTTGGACCTCATTTACACTGTACATACACTGTCTATATACCATGCCCTATCAGTGCAGAAAGCAAGCTATAATAAAAGCAAAAAGTTCCATAAACACCGGAAAAACACTGTTTCTGTTGTTTTTATTGGCAGGTAAATGTGAGACCACTGACAACCACAGTTTTTTAAGGGTATTGAAATCACTTTAAAACACTGAAAAACCCCACCAGAATTTCCCAAAAATAGAAACTGAAAACAGGAAAGCCTACGTATACGGAAAGCCCTTCAGTATTTAATCAGGTACTTAAGAAGAATCTTGAAACCCTAAGAATGGATAATCACTCCACGTTAGTTCAGTACATTCCTGACCTACTGGTACCATCCACTACGAGAGAAGCATGCAAGGTCAGTGCTATTGCTTTACTGAATCATTAGGCAGAGAATGGACATAAAGTATCTCTGACTGTTGATACAGTTTTACAAAACTGAAGTCCTGTACTTAGGACTTCATATTGAGACAGGAGTGAGAAAAGTTTTGTTGAAGGAATATCAGCAATTCTTAACATGAATCCACCAATTACCAAAAAGGAAGTCTGCAAGTTCTTAGGAACAGTGGGCTATTGCAGACAGTGGATTCAGAATTTGTATTTGATAGCAAAGCCTCTTCAGAGGTTGACACATAAAGACTTGTCAGATCCAGTACCCTAGTATGACAATTGCATGACTGCTTTCAAAGAGCTGCGAAAAAGCTGTTGCAGAGCCCCAGCTTTGAGAATGCCTGATTACAATACATGCTTTGTGTTATTCTGCAATGTAAGGGTAGGTTGAACTCTTTCACAAATGCATGGAAGCAATCGCAAGCCTACTGCCTACTTGATCCTGTTGTGGCTGCTTTGCCTGGATGTCTGGAAGCGGTTCCGTCTACGAGGGTGAGTCATGAACAATGTGAAAATATTGTGATGGGTCACCTACTGACAGTATTTATGCCCCATTCAGTGGTGAAACGGTTGACACGCACACAGTATTTGAATAATAGCCGTCTGACAAATCATGAAGAAGTTTTGTTGGGTGCACAGAATGTGACTTTGAAAAGATATACAGTGTGGAATCCAGCTCCCTTAATGCCTTTGCCTGGCAATAAGATTGTGATGGATGAAGCTGCACGTGATTGTTTAGACATGACTGAGTTGGAGACTAAACCCAGTTGGGATATTTTTGAAGAAACATTGTCTGAATCGGATCACTTATTGTTTGTTGATGGTTCATGTCTGAGAGACAATGAAAGAAATCTAAAATCTGCGTATGCTGTGTGTACAGTTGGAGATGTGGTGGAAGCATCATGTCTGCAAGGAGTTTTTTCTGCGGAAGTTCCAGAGCTTATAGCTTTTACATGAGCAAGCACCGTTTCAGAACAGCTCTGTGGTAAAATGTACACTGATAGTCAGTATGGCGTTGGAGCCCCACATGACTATGGGCAAATGTGGTCACGACGTAGGTTAATGACATAATGGAGAGTGCCTAAGGAACCTTTTGCAGTCCCTACAATTGCCTACTCAAATTGCTGTTGTGAAGTGTTGTTCATCGTCAAGGTACTGACTATGTTACCTTTGATAACCGGTATGCAGATGAGATGGTGAGATATTATGCGTTAAACGCACACACATTCAATGAAGAGATTCTGAAAAACACATCTGTGTTACCGATTGTACCTTGCTCTAGAGCTGATAACAGCAAGGTGCGGGAGAAGGTTAGGAAGCTGCAGGATGAGTTGACAGAAGTAGAAAGACACGGTTGGGAGCGAGCACGTTGTACCAAAAGAGAGGATGATGTTTGGATTTTCATTGATTGCAGACCGGTACTACCTGACAATTTATTGTCACCAATAGCAAGACATTACCATGGTCCTACACATGTTGGGAGAGATGCAATGATGTTCCTCTTTCAACAGGTGTGGTACAATCCCAGACTTAGAGCAACTGCAAAGACCTTGGGTCAACAATGTGTGATATGTCAGGAACAAAACCCAGGAAGAAGAATATAGATTTGTCATGAGTCATATTGGTAAATCAGCGGGTCCTTTTAACTCAATCCAAACAGACTTCATAGAGATGCCTCCATGTAAAGGCCTCAGCAATGTTTTGGTTATTGTGTGTATATTTTCCAAGTGGGTTGAAGCCTTTCCGACTCGTAGAAATTACGTTTTGACTGTGGCTAAGTTATTGTTTAGGGGACTGATTCCACATTTCGGATTTCCGCTTCTCTTGAGTCAGACAATGGAACTAATTTTAACAGTGAGGTACTAAAAATGTTATGTGCAGCACTACAGGTTGAGCAGAAGCTTCATTGCAGTCACCAACCGGAGGCTTCCAAGTTGGTGAAGCAGATCAATGGCACATTGAAATCCAGACTGGCAAAAGTATGTGCTTCCACGTCTTTGAAGTGGCCACAGGCATTGCCTTTTATGTTGATGAGTTTGAAAAGTACCCTTGATAGGAGGACAGGATTATCGCCTCAAAAAGGGATCAGGGGACGAGTGATGAGGTGTTCCAGCTAATGCATTAGTCAATATTACAGATTAACATATTTTGATTGCTGTTAGAGCCTCGCTGATGTGATACATTCTGTCTCACACCAGGTTGGAGAAGCTGCCCTTGCGGTCCAAAAGAAGCAGTGCCATGACCTCAGTCCTGGTGACTGGTTAGGGGTGAAGAAGCACGCGCGAAGAGCGTGCTTGGAACCTTGCTGAAAAGGTCCTTTCCAAGTGATCCTTGTCACCAAAACTGCAGTGAAGTGTGGGGTCTCCTTAATTGGGTACATACAGCGCATGCCCGCAGAGTCCCAAGTCCCCTGAATAATACAGCATCCCCGTTCATAATGTTATGTTATGTTATGTTAACTCCATTTTTAAGCGCACAGCTGCCCCAGCTAAGGGGCGTCCCGGCGCTGCGCCTGGAAAGGAACACAACACAAACAGAGCAGCAAAAAGAAGCACAATACCAATAATATGCTGGTGGTAACAGTGAAACAGAGGGACCAGGTCAGCTAAGCTGTTGGGGGACCAGCAAACTACTGGGACAACACTAATTTGGCTTGAGGGGGGTCGAGAGGGTCAACTGTAAGTAGAGAGAGTTGACTATAAGTGGTATAGTCTCCAACGAAGGGCATAGTGCACTGAGAAAGCAAGTTGTACCCGTCGACTGCTGTCCCAAAGGAGGTGACATTCTGAGAGGCTGCCTGGCCGCAGGCAAAGTACCACCAATGATTCCTGAAAGTTCAGAGAGTTCAGACCAAATTGACACAGATGATGAGCAAACAGCTGTAAGGTGATCAAAAAGAGCAATGGTACCAAGTCAAATGTACGTGTCTCCTGAATGGACTTACCTGGCTGCTAATGATTGGAAACAGGAATTTTACACGTTTTGTCCTAACAATACGTGTCCACTTGAAACTTTCTGAAGCGAACTGCATTATTGATTTGAATTTCACTTTGGATGTAACAACTAATGGACTGACCCAGTTCTTCTTGGATTTATTCATCAATGAAGCTGATATGAGAGTTTCTCCAAAAATGAGAAGATTTTTACCTTTACCATAATTTTCTTTGAAGCAAAGACTCTTGCTGAAATTACTTAAACAATTGCTGCTATTCAGATTTTTCTTTAGTTAAAAGGTCTGAATCTTGACTAACCATGGAGTCCGATTCTGGAATAACTTCCAAACGCAAACGTATATATATTGCGATTCTTTCTATCCTTGTTTTGATATTAGTTGCAATGCTGATTTTCCTACATTGGCCACATTATGTTTCTGTGAAAGATTCAAAGCTTACTATTTCTCTAAAAGGTACAAAGAGAAATGTTTCTGATTTAATCAACATGAATGATGACTTTTTGCATAATGGTTCTTTGAAAATAGACTTTAGCTCAAACGTTTATGCTATGTTACAAAACGAGTACACTAATACTATGGATGTCGGTGAGAGCTATGTGTGTATGCAAATACCTTCATCGGTTGCTGAGGGTGTGACTTACAACCACTTATCGCTGACTTATGGAATCTCTTGCAGTGTGCTAGCTAGTTTATTTTATGGTACTGATCAACTGATGTTTTATTGCTCAAGTCAAGATCGGATCTAATTCTGAAATTGCTGTGCTTAGACATTTAAATCTGCATCCTGAAGTTTCAACCATTGAATCTATGGTGTACATATTTAGACCGACACAATCTTTTGACATGGCTTATGCACTTAATAACCTGGCATGCAAACTAAAAAGAATGGAAAATAATTTTATAGATTCAGTAGAAAGTAGATGAAATCATGAGAAAAATAATGTTAGTGTTTGCCTGAATTGACTAATTTGGAAGTTGCCACAAGAAGAAAACAAATTTATAGAGGGAATTATTTCATTAGCTTTAGATTGGCAATGCAGGGGTAAACCTTGTATATATCGTTAGAAACCCCAAATGGCAGTGCTGTTTTTTTAGGAGTTAGTGAATGTGAGCATACATTTGAAATGCATGACATCTGGGGGAAATATTTGGAAGGTGTAGATCCTATTATCCCTGCAATGTATTATGTCTGTGGTAAGATTGCCTATTATAAGTTACTGAAAAATTGGTATTGAAGATGTAATATGGGAATCGTTTTTCCTAAAATTGATCATGTTAAGTTAAAAGGAAAATTAATAAATTGCAACGAGACAACAAAGAGAAGTAAAAATGAAATAGGAGGTGATATATTTGGAGTTCTGATAACTTCAGTAGGAAAAGCCTTACATTCTTAAAAAATTAGAAAGCTGTCTACTATTGTTGATAAACTTACCACCAGTACAACTACAGGTTTTACGGTTGTGAATGGGGAGATGATATTGATATGATCAATGGTGATTCAAAATCGGCTTGCCCTTCATGTCTTTCTCGCGAAGGAGGGCAGAGTTTGCAGGTTATTGAAAGTTCAACATTGCTGTGACTGTATACCTGACAGGAGTAAAGACCTGGAAGGTTATTTACAAATATTTATGATTTAAACAAAGACCTAAAAAATGGTGCCTGGGAAACCATTACTAAGGGATTATCGCCTGCTACCAATTGGTTGGGAAACTTAGGAAATGGATTAGTGATTTCTATTTTAAGAGCCCTAGTGGTGATCTTGTTGTGCATACTCCTGATTATATTATCAATCACTTTTATGGGCTATTGACCGCAATAAAGTATTTAATGATGATGATTATCAATCAAATTTTGCAAATACCAAAAAAGTAAGAATTGTGGAATGAAAAGAACAAGAGCTGATCTTGAATTGGAAAATGCAGAATGAAGTTTGTATGATGAAGTAAAAACTTTAGAGGAGAGTAGAAGAAAGAGTATAAAGACAACATAACCTAATCAGTGATATTATCTGATGTGATAGATAGTGTAATGGCTTGATTCGCCATCAAAGAGTGGCTTGATTCAGTGAGATTTTGAAAATCATTATACATTACTATTTATACACAGAGAACATGAAAAGTTGAAATTATACATTGCACACAATAGATAGTGATACTTGAAACAGTGACGAGTGTAGTAGAACCACCGTAAAAGTGTGCTTTAAAATGCGAGATGAAGAAAACATACGTAATATTAATAGATATAAAACAAAGTTGCACTAATGATACTTGTACTTATTAATAGAGTTTATGCTAAATAAGGTGGCCTAGTGTTTTGGTGCTTATTACTAATGTGCACCAGTTACAAAAGTTGGTGCACAAATGTGTAAACAATGAAGTATAAACTTGATATTTTACATAATGGTATTAGAGACATTGTAGATTAAGAAACCTTTACATAATATTAGAAATTAATTTTTTGGAAAAAATGCATTTATAAGAATAATGCGAAAATTTGAGGTGGTAGGATATTCCTTGTTAGTTATTTCCGTATAATAATATTTTGTGAAATGTACACATCTCTATGTGAATTGATTTAATCTCATTATAATTAAGTTAGAGTTAAAAAGCTTATTTCATTTAACTGTACGATGCTAACTTAAAGGCCTTCTTTTTGAGGTGCCTTTTCTCTGGTATTGACCTTTCCTCTGATGTAGTACAATGGGTCGTTTGTTGCAAAGAGTAATATAGCTTGCTTGTACTGTACGCTATGGTCCCGTGACATATTTCATTTATATTTCAAATGTTCACAGCTAAATGTTCTTGTGGGAACAGAATTTTAGCTATGATCATAAGCTGTAATTTTGTATTTCTTTTCTAGCAACGTTAGGCCTGTGTGGAATTGCAAAGTTTTGTTTTTTATGTCAAACACTGGATACCAGCTCGATGTTTCAATCATCTTAGGCGACATATAACTATGTGATGACTTTCGGTGGGGGTGTGATGCTACGCCACTAGGACTTTAATAAAGAATTTATAAAAGAAGAAACCCCAAAGGAGGGGCAAGGCACACATGCACTCAGATTGATGCAGCACAGATTGATGCAACGCACACCTATCTCACTCACAACGCATACAGCTCACAAATATTTTCTTTGCGATGCTTTTTGAAGCGCACTACATTGCATTTTACACTTGGATGCTATTCGAGTTTTGAACTTTGGCTAACTTTGGACTGCCTGGTCTATGTTCTATAGGAAAACAAGGGGGACCCTGAAGGTGGCTATGGACCAAGGGTATACGTTAATTGAAGAAAACAGAGGTCCAAAGCGGGCTCAAAATATTAAACAAGCGATGATATATAGACCATGTTAGGCTGATATATATTTAACCATGTCCAGCCGGACAGGGAGTTTATTTTAACAATAATCATGAAAAGGGACCTTTTTAAAGTAGTCATACAAGTTTAACCATCGTGTCATAATTTTTTTGTATGTGCTACCCTGGTAAACACTTCTAACACTGATTTAAAAAGTGTCCAGATTGCTCACTCTTCTTCTGCCTGAAAATCCTCCTCTCTTTCACTAAACTATCCCTATTCTTCCACTGTACTTCTGATCTGAGTACGGTACAGGATTGTGCCCTACGTTTATGAATTGTTGTTCTTGTATTGTTAAAAATTTCATGATTATTGTTAAAATAAACTCCCTGTCCGGCTGGACATGGTTAAATATATAGCAGCCTAACATGGTCTATATATCATCGCTTGTTTAATATTTTGAGTCCGCTTTGGACCTCTGGTCTATGTTCTAGTCAGCGACATATGGACTAAACCTCTATGCCAAATTTTCTTATTTCGTATTCTAATTATGCTAATGGACTCGCCCTCAATGGACTCTAATAGGAATCCTTTCCCTTAGAAGTTGTGCTGTTAATCTACGAACTATCCTTCTATTTGGTTGTTGGATTCTGTGGCTATTGTTGATTTGAATGCCTATTTAAATGCTTGGTACTGTTATTGAAACTGTTATATTTGTAACTGAGCTTCTTAAGCAATTGCTGATTATGATGAATTTGGCATCTCTAATACAATAACCAGTGTATTCAACAATTTTTGTACCCTGTTATTGAGTCTTGTTGATTTGTTGTTTTTTCATGATTAATGGTTTAAATGTATTGTAGGAAGAATCAGCAAGCCTTGACAGTTGCTATTCTATATATTTACAGTATGCTCTTGAGAGTGGTGTATCTAAATTTGATTTCTAACTTGTGAGTTGGCTGTCAATTAAAGGTCCTCATCGGACAGCTACACAATGAGTTTAGTCATCCTAATTCCCACCCCTCGTATCAGTGGAGAAAGATTCATCAGAAGATCATTGCCACTGTGCAGTAGCGGCCCATTCTGGTAAAACCAGTGGGGCCGCGTTGGGCGGAGGGATTTCAACAGATGACGAGGGCAAGTTATTTATTTCATTTTTCCTCGTCGTCGTCTGTCGAAATCCCCCCCAACCCAGCCCCACCACTCTTACCTGCATGGGCCACTGCTGTCTCTGTGGTGAATGAATTTGAATTGATAGTTCAATCATAAAGGGCCCAGTACGGTTAGAGAAGTGATGTGAGTATAGATTAGGTAAGGAGACAATATAATATAAATGTTGTACATTCGCTTCCGCTGGATTAAATCTGCAACCCTTTAACACTTTTCAACCTCACGATAGCTCTGCGGTCCAAGGTGCAAGCTTGTAACATCTGTGCGACCTCAGGAATAGTGATGATGTCAGAGGCAACACTTGTTCATTTTTTACGAGCTGTATAATAAACATATTTGAGGTAAACTATATTAGCGCCTTGAGACCCTCCGGGTGAGTAGTGCGCTATATAAATGTCTGTGATTGATTGATTGAAAGTATATATATGTGTGTGTGTATCTGATGGACAATTTCATTTGACTAGAGCTAAAAGTTGTTATGTCTTTACTGAGCAATTATCAACGCCATTCTGTCCTCCACACATTGATATATTTTCCACACTTGCACTTTAACCCACAGTCTGGTGCCTAATATTAGACTTCCACAACAAATGAAAACCCATTTACAAAGGTTACTACAAAATCTGCACAAGGGGTTCAACTCAGTACCAAACACTTTGCAAATGTTCAGCTGTGAATTGCTGTACTCAACACTAAAGGTCAGAATTGTGCTCAGGCGGACTAAATATCTCAAAATACTGGACTTTCATGTTGCAGGAAATGAAACCTCTACATATTTTAATGTCAGTATGTAAAATCTGACTCTTTCTTTGCCATGAAAATTATTTGTTACCTTCCTCACACAAATATGTTTATATCGTAGACTGTTTTGAAACCAACAGCATGTAATGTAAACTACTCTTTGATTCTGAAAAGAGGTGCTTATAGAGACCCTATAATGTAAACATGAAAACCCAATGTAATCGACATTCCCCAGGCCCATTCACAAAATGGTTTTTTGTGATGTGTAGCGTTTTTCTAGCTGACCCTTGCTCACTGGTGCAATTATTCGTACCTAAAACAATGTCTTACCCACAGCCAGGGCTTTAAGTGGGGGGGGATCTGTGGGGGTCTGAGCACCCCGAGTTTTTTTGGGAGGGCCTGGAAAGGGATCTCTAGGGGGCTCTATTTTTGGGCCTCAAAGATCAAAGGTAGGGTGACCAGATGTCCCGGTTTTTGTTGGTGTTTTCGGGTGAGCATGCGCGCGCACTGCTTATGGCGTGACGTCAATGTAGCAGGAAGGGAAATCCTTTGAAGAGAGACACTTTCTCTCGGGATTTCCCTTCTCTTTGAACATGCAGCGCCACCTACTTCATCGTGCCAGCCATCGGCACAACAACAGCTGGTTAGACCCGGCACGACCCTGCTTTTACGGCCTGCAGCAAGATTTCTTCAGCAACCAGTGTGACCCTGCTCTGCTTTAAATCAAGCGAGGGACGAGTGTCTACAACAGAATCCAGCAGCAGTGAAAAGGAAACTTACCTTTGTGACGCCTCCCCAGCCCTACCAGCGCTGTCGGGACCCTGCCTCTGCATCAGAGCTGCCGCAGCCAGGATCCTTCTGAAGCTACACAAGACTTGCCCTCCCAGCCTGCAAGCCCACAACGTCAGTATTTTAATGGCTGTTTTTGTAATCCCCTTCCCCGCAGCTCTCTCATTCCGCTGCAAAGCGCCATTCATCTTTTTCAAAACACACTCACTGCCAATGCTGACTTGTTCTGTTTATTGATTTATATATGCGGTGGTAAAGCACCCTCATAGAAAGCACTGCGTATGGGTAGAAAAGATTGAATAGCCCCCCCGAAGGGAAATCAAGGCAAATATTGAGCGCCACTGGTTCCCCAGAATTCGAAAATATTGTTACAATATTACGAGTTAGACCACGCCCATACTCTGATAGGCCACACCCCTTTAATACGTTTGCCACGCCCCTTTTAGAGCGCCCCCAGTTTCCCCCCCCCCTAAAGCACTGCCCTCAGCACAGCAAAGTTGCTGGATTTCGATACACTCTGCTCCTCCTCATCCATGTCGTAACTGTGTTGCACTGCTAAGTGACATGTGCATGTCACTCAGCAATGACAAGATTCGTAAACAAACCACGCTCGTTACAGAGCTAATCCAAGCCTCAATGGCCTGGAGGAGTCTGATAAATAGTCCTGAATGCGCTAAAATATATTACAAATCTGGTATAAACTCTACAGGAGTAATCAAGACCTTGTCTTTAAAAGTTTACAGGTGTAGCTTGGTGACCTCATTCGAGCCACGTCCTATATTGCCCTGTTCGGGTGCACGCACTTCTGACCAGAAAAGGACAAGCACTCCAGCAGCTTCCGTCATTGTTCACTCAGGGCGTTCCCTCTGTCTGAGTCATTCTTTGCTCCGATATGAGTGACTTTCGACTGCCTTGTCAAATAACATCTCACGTGCTCTCCGCTGACGACTCCCATAATAAAAGTACTTCCTCATTCGCTGTGGTCACCATGGAAATATTGCAATAGTTCACGGGAGCTGTCCCCCTGTGTCCATTACAGCTCCCACGTCATGTTTCTTCTGATCGATCATGTGCGCTTTCATCGCAGCATGAGAAGAGTCAAGCTCTCACTTCCCGAAGCTGCGCGTGCTGCTGCCGTGGCCGGTGACGCAGCAGTATATTTGTGATGGATCTAGGGGCAGGTATGCTTTTCAGTTTTTAAAGACAGGGGGCGAGGGGTGTGCTGGGTGGATTGCTTAAGGAGCGTCTTGATTTCTAAGATGTGAGCTTAGAGAAATGTTGCTGCGTTTGGGTGATGTTTCTTTAAAATAACTTTGGGGTGCCATTTCACAGTCTGATGACCCTCATGGCACAGCGATTATAATGACGATAGCACGTATGGAGTGTGCCCAACCAGCAGTTTCTTGGCTTGTTAAATATGTCGCTTAACATTTTTGGGCGTGGCATTGTTTATGAGAGATTGAAGAAGGATGTGCAGCCCCCTCAACTCCCCTGTTCTATCCCTATGAGATGGCTCTTCCAACGTCTACATCTTTCGCTTGTATAAAGTGAAGCAGAATGTGTTGAGGAAGGCATTGATTTGTTTGAAGCAGCGCCTGTCACCTCATACAGACATCCGGATCAATACCCTCTACTTCCGAACACAAGGATGTAGCATGCTCACAGAGAATGCTTATCAGCAGGAGCGCAAATGCCGAAGTCGGCAGCCGGATGAATTGTTTGAAGCTGATAACTACAGCTGAGCGGTGTTAATGTGTATTTCTTTGTGTATGGAGGACTTTTTGCGTGTGAATGGATCATTGTGAGGGTTAGTGGTTGAGAGGATGCATGGATGAACGAGTGGCTGAGTACTTACATAATTTTTAGGTGTGTGGGCACGAGTGAATGGTTAAGTAACTGAATGTATTGGTTAATGTTTGTGAATGCATGGATGGATGCTGCCAGGGTATACCAATCTTACAGTCTGTACCTCAGATATTAGTTATGATAATGTTATATGATAATGTCATATGGATGACAGGTACCAATATTATGGTGTGCAACCATTACAGCAGGGGATGGCTACCACCATGCCCACTATATACAGATAGATATAAAGAATTTCCCTGTTATGTCATTGCGAACATTTCATCAGGAGTGGGCACCATCCAAGACTGCATATACCACTTCAAGAATTAAAACCAGTAGAATCAATACACTGCAATGGATAGCATATTGGTAGGAATGTCAACAATATTTCAAGGTTTACCACAGTTATTCTTGTCAGTGGTTTCACTGAAATGAAACAGGTGTGTGTGTGTAAAGGGGGGGTGGGGTTCTAAAAAGGGGCATGACCAAGGAAGCATAAGTAGGAATCCTTTCCTAGATGTGTGATCTATGTAATTAAGGGTGAGATACAACATATCTGAGCACAACGCTTGTACTTGACACAATATGCCTTTTGACCAGTATCTGAGTGCCTCTATGAGTTTTCGGTTATTGGATACAGACAACTCACACAAAAATCAACACTTCCCTAAAACAAAATGGATTTATTGTAATAGCCATTGCTTGTTAACACCCGAAATGCATCGAGCTGAAAAAAATAATTGTGATGAAATATAATAACCCATGGGTTTTACAAAGAAGATTTGTGTATACACGAAGTAATTTAAAGAATAAATTAATTTGGAAGTTTTCATATTCAGTGCCCTAATTGGAGCTTGAAATACTAAAGCATGTTTTTCTGATGTGATTACTTTGGGCCAAAAGGGAATTCACGGAGCCCTAGAAAAGTTAATTTCATATCATAACATTTGATTTGATTTTGAATTCAGCCGTTCTGTATATAGAAACCATTAATCAAGAAACCAGCCTTCTTGAGGCTCCTGTGGAAAAAATGTGTTTTCGGTTCAAGCCTTTACAGTGCCATATGTCAAGCTTAGGTACAGGTCCAAAGCCAGTAGGGCTCCCGGTTTTATGGTATTCATTTTTTTAACTTTCCCCGTATATTTGTATGTGTGTTTGCTAATTCAATCTATCTTTATCTATATTTTGTGAAAAAACGGCATAGTGTAATTTTCAACATGCTATGATGCTACTGTTGCCAGGGATGTGTGAATTTCACTTATTTTTCATCGTAAATATGTGAACATTACTTGAAATTAAACATATTCGCAAAATGCAAACCAACACTTGGGTTATATGTTAGTACCACATTTTGTGCTAAAAAAATGTCACACACACCGCAAACAGTAGCCACTTGGCTACTGGTCATTCACGATGTTCTTGTGTGCCTGAAACCATTCAATCAATCAATCAATCATGCCATTTGTATAGCGCACTACTCACCCGGGAGGGTCTCAAGGCGCTTGGGGGGAGGGGTATGCTACTGCTCGAACAGCCAGGTCTTGAGTTGTTTCCTGAAGGCGAGATGGTCCTGGGTCAGCGAAGGTGGATGGGGAGGGAGTTCCAAGTCTTGGCAGCCAGGTAAGAGAAGGATCTTCCTCCGGCGGTGGCTCTTCGGATGCGTGGTACGGCTGCGAGGGCGAGGCTGGTGGACCGTAGCTGGCGGGTGGGCGTGTAGAAGGTCAGGCGGTCGTTGAGGTACTTGGGGCCCAGGTCGTGGAGAGACTTGTGTGCGTGGGTGAGGAGCCGGAACGTGATCCTCTTGTCGACGGGGAGCCAGTGCAGGTTCCTCAGGTGGCTGGAGATGTGGCTGCGTCGGGGGACATCCAGGATGAGTCGGGCGGAGGCGTTCTGGATGCGCTGGAGTCTTTTCTGTAGCTTGGCTGTGGTTCCGGCGTAGAGGGCGTTTCCGTAGTCCAGTTGGCTGGTGACGAGTGCCTGGGTGACAGTCTTCCTGGTCTCGGTCGGGATCCAGCGGAAGATCTTGCGAAGCATACGCAGGGTGTTGAAGCACGATGAGGAGACGGCGTTGACTTGTCTGGTCATCGAGAAGGAGGGGTCCAGGATGAAGCCCAGGTTGCGTGCGTGGTCGGTTGGCTTGGGTGCGGTGCCCAGGGCTGGGGGCCACCAGGAGTCGTCCCAGGCGGAGGGCGAAGATCCCAGGATGAGGACTTCCGTCTTGTCCGAGTTCAGTTTCAGGCGGCTGTCCTTCATCCACTCGGCGACGTCTTTCATCCCTTCGTGTAGGCAGGTTCTGGCGGTGTCGGGGTCTCTGGTGAGGGAGAGGATCAGCTGGGTGTCGTCGGCGTAAGAGATGATGTTGAGGTTGTGCTGGCGTGCGATGGCTGCAAGAGGTTTCATGTAGATGTTGAAGAGGGTGGGGCTGAGTGAAGATCCTTGCGGGACGCCGCAGATGACTTCGGTGGCCTCGGAGCGAAACGGGGGGAGGCGGACTCCTTGTGTTCTTCCGGCGAGGAACGATATGATCCACTCCAGTGCCTTCTCTTGGATACCGATGTTGCTGAGGCGCTGGACTAGGGTGCGGTGGCAGACCGTGTCGAACGCAGCGGAGAGGTCCAGGAGGATGAGGGCCACTGTTTCCCCCTTGTCGAGCAGGGTCCGGATGTCGTCGGTGGCTGCGAGGAGGGCGGTCTCGGTGATGTGGTTGGCTCTGAAGCCGGACTGCGAGGTGTCAAGGGATCCGTTCGTCTCGAGGAAGGCGGTCAGCTGTCTGTTGACGATCTTCTCGATGACTTTAGCAGGAAAAGGGAGGAGCGAGATGGGGCGAAGTTTTTGAGATCGGTGGGGTCCGCTGTAGGTTTCTTCAGGAGGGCGCTGATCTCGGCGTGCTTCCAGCTCTCCGGGAAGGTGGCGGTGTTGAAGGAGGCGTTGATGATGTTCCGGAGTTGGGGTGCGATGGTGGAGTCGGCCTTGTTGAAGAAATGTTCGCCACGAACAGCATCTAATTACGTAACATGCCGTAATTGCATAATTTTGGATATTTAGCTTAACAAGCATACCATGGAATGACGTGAGATTACGCAGATATATCGGAAATTGTGTCTGGGCCTAATTGTTACTAACTATTGCACACGTGTCATGTGCTGTTTACAGGATGTTTAGTATTTTCTCAAATTAATTGGCTGTTAATGTGCAAATGTGGTAAGACTTTCATACTTGGGTCTTGCATAAGAACAGTTTTAGCTGTGCCACTGCTCATGTAATGAAATTTTTTAAAAAATGCATAGAGGCAGGTTTTGGGTCACCCTTCCTTCAGCGATTGCTTTGTTGGAAGTGTCAGTCACTTTTTGGATCAGCCAACCCTACAGCCATAGGATGTTGAAAGTGCCATTCATCATGACCGATGATAAGGGTGTACCCTCAGCAGGGTCAAACTGGAACAGGAAATAGGCCCAGGCACCAAAATATAGCCCCCCCCCAATTAGCAAATCCAATAGCTCAAAAAATCGCTACATTTGCAAATCTGGGTACTCTTGAACTTACACATTCATGCTGTAGAGGTGTTTTGAAGGTGTGGAAGACTGCATGTGTGCCTGCTGTAAGTAATGTTTGTGGTAATATCAGGGAAATCATCATTAAAAACCGTCCCACCAGCTGTAAATTTGGCCAATAAACAACCCACACACTGCCCTATCAGGCCAATTCTTCGGGCACTGCCAGATTTCACTACCAGTCTCATCCTGAAGTTGAGAGGCAAAGGAGCCCACCTCTGGCCTCATCACCTTTCCTCCATGGAGTTAAAGTATGAGGCAAGTGAGGGTAGTGATACCAGAGACACCAAAATTGTCCCACGCATGGGCAGTCAACTTACTCAACTTCCGCCTACCTTGCGCCATGGCCACCACCAGAGGCGCAACTAGAGTCAAATTTCGGGGGGGGGGCTAAGAAAAAATTTCGGAAGGGGGGGCTGAATCTTTAGGCAATCGGCAGAGTCGAGCTGCAGGGGCTCTTAGAAGGGGTGAAACAACAACAAAGCCCCATTAACAAGCACAAGGTCTTTTAAAGACCTGTGAAGTGCTCGGGTGCGGCTGTGAGCGGGCCCGGGAAGCTGCCACACACGACGGGGGGGGGCTGAAGCCCTTTGAGGCCAATGGGTGTTGCGCGCCTGGCCACCACACACAGGGGGTGATGTAAGCAGTGTCTGAAACTGTGAGAAGAGTTCAGCAAGCAGCGGAGAGTGACTGAGCTTTGTAAGGCACATAGCCTGCATTGCAAGGAGGTAGGAGCTCCTGAAGCCCCCGGAGATGCTCAATATACTCTGCCTGTAGGGGGAGCCAGGGTGATAAGAAGAGTATCTGGGATGTTCTGGAGTGCCAACAGCCAACCAGGATACACTCTTGTCACACTCTGCATGACGACCTACAGATGCCCCGAGCTAGCAACCCTGGGGGCGGCCCAGTCTGTGGATGTTCTTTAATTGAGGCACTGATTCATCATACCTGGTCGGTCTAAAAATGGAGACAGCAGCATGCAGTAACCAGCCTGGACTGCCACTGGCTAGCGCTGCTGCTGTTTGTGCTGCTTTTAGTGGGGAACCAGACATGCAGGGCCTCTGAGGATAAGAGGCGGGCAGCTGCACTTTCGCAGCTAGGGTGTAGTTGCTTGGCATGGATGAAGTAATGGAGAGCTACCACAAGCAGAGGCAGGGAGATGTTCTGAGTCAAAGAAGGGCACAGAGGCAAGGCGAGAATGGTTGTGGGAACTGCTTCAGCAGCTGGCAGAACTATATCATCTGTATCAAGAACCCGTAAATGCCGAAACCACTTTTATTGCAGCCCCAAGGGACATACTGATCTTCTACTAGTGGGTGAGGAGCATGCTTGAAATAACCACACTGCTCTGTGGCTCTGGTGGAACTGTCACGTCTTCAAACCCACAGAATGCTTCTGCATAGAGTTGACACCTCTTCAACTGCCTTTACCTTATGACCTCTTTGTACCGAATTCAGTGTCTCTGTTCCACCCCAATTTACCAGCTGCTGTGTCCGCTCACCAGCAACTCCATGCAGATAGACATTGACCGTGAGACAGAAGGGTAGGAACACCCTGTTGCCAGAAAAACAACATACAGTCCATGTAGCACCGCAGGAATGTGCAATGTTTAATGTGTATTGTTAAGAAGAATAGACAGTCCCCAGTTCGAACTAGTGTTTGATGTGGTTTTCTGACTAACTGTTAAAATATAAGTACAATAAAGACACTGATATACAACTTCCAATTTAAATCAGTGCCTACTTCCAAATGATGCATTGAGTTCGTATGGTATCATTACACACGGGTCAGACTTCAACACTGTAATGCCAGTGCAGTGACCTTGACCATCGAAGCACTTCTGTAACCTATTTTGGAGTCATAAAACTACAGCCTTAAAGTATCTGAAGAAAATAGGTTAAACGTGCGAATTGTAGAGGTTTATAGAAGATAAGATTGTTTCTGAACGTTTGCAGGCAGAACAATCAGACTTATTACTTACAAAAGGCGTTTCCACCTGTTGAAGATATTCATAATGTCCCCTCAAAGTGGAAGCCCACGGAGCTGCCGAACGTGCACTGGGCATTGATGATTAAAATTGAATGCTACTACTCTACAGCTTGCTGTCCAGAGCATTACATTCTCCTGGGGTGTACTCTCCTGGGATGTATTCATTCATCTATTCATTCATCCTTCCACTCATTTTGTTTTACTCATTCTTGCATTCCCTAATCACCAGTTAGCACCACCGCAGATAAAAACAAAGTAACACATTAATTAATTAAGAAGGACTTTCCATTAGAAAAAAAACAGGCGTGTCGGCACAGTGGTGCATGTTTTGATGTGGGGGCATCACCCATTGTTAGTGCATTTAGGTTGTGGATATTTTTATAGTCCCCTCATCAACCTTCTCAAATAAACTTAAGATGTGTGTATGTGGGTAATCTGTAAAGTAACTTTTTTCGCCTGTTTTTTTTGCCACATGCTATTTGGTAATCATAGTTGTCGTATGAGGTATGCTCCTCTCTAAGGAAGGGTGTGTCGGATCTAAAAAATATTTTGCAGCTATTACAGATATCTTAGTGCTTGTATTTATGAAGCAATTTCATGAGTTTATTCTTTTTTCTATTAATGCAGGAGTCCAATTGAAAGAAGAAATTTCACATTATCAATATTAACTCTCCAAACACTTCCACGACTGTAAACAATCATGTTCCATAGGTAAGAATATTGTAATTTTGATCTGTACAGTTGATAAAAGAAATGTAATATTTTTAAAGAATTTACAAGATTAACATGCAGATTCATCAAGCGAAATTCGCTCGCAAAAGGGCCAGATTCTGAGAATCCCTTTGCGAGTGCACCAATGATTCCTGAAAGTTCAGAGAGTTCAGACCAAATTGACACAGATGATGAGCAAACAGCTGTAAGGTGATCAAAAAGAGCAATGGTACCAAGTCAAATGTACGTGTCTCCTGAATGGACTTACCTGGCTGCTAATGATTGGAAACAGGAATTTTACACGTTTTGTCCTAACAATACGTGTCCACTTGAAACTTTCTGAAGCGAACTGCATTATTGATTTGAATTTCACTTTGGATGTAACAACTAATGGACTGACCCAGTTCTTCTTGGATTTATTCATCAATGAAGCTGATATGAGAGTTTCTCCAAAAATGAGAAGATTTTTACCTTTACCATAATTTTCTTTGAAGCAAAGACTCTTGCTGAAATTACTTAAACAATTGCTGCTATTCAGATTTTTCTTTAGTTAAAAGGTCTGAATCTTGACTAACCATGGAGTCCGATTCTGGAATAACTTCCAAACGCAAACGTATATATATTGCGATTCTTTCTATCCTTGTTTTGATATTAGTTGCAATGCTGATTTTCCTACATTGGCCACATTATGTTTCTGTGAAAGATTCAAAGCTTACTATTTCTCTAAAAGGTACAAAGAGAAATGTTTCTGATTTAATCAACATGAATGATGACTTTTTGCATAATGGTTCTTTGAAAATAGACTTTAGCTCAAACGTTTATGCTATGTTACAAAACGAGTACACTAATACTATGGATGTCGGTGAGAGCTATGTGTGTATGCAAATACCTTCATCGGTTGCTGAGGGTGTGACTTACAACCACTTATCGCTGACTTATGGAATCTCTTGCAGTGTGCTAGCTAGTTTATTTTATGGTACTGATCAACTGATGTTTTATTGCTCAAGTCAAGATCGGATCTAATTCTGAAATTGCTGTGCTTAGACATTTAAATCTGCATCCTGAAGTTTCAACCATTGAATCTATGGTGTACATATTTAGACCGACACAATCTTTTGACATGGCTTATGCACTTAATAACCTGGCATGCAAACTAAAAAGAATGGAAAATAATTTTATAGATTCAGTAGAAAGTAGATGAAATCATGAGAAAAATAATGTTAGTGTTTGCCTGAATTGACTAATTTGGAAGTTGCCACAAGAAGAAAACAAATTTATAGAGGGAATTATTTCATTAGCTTTAGATTGGCAATGCAGGGGTAAACCTTGTATATATCGTTAGAAACCCCAAATGGCAGTGCTGTTTTTTTAGGAGTTAGTGAATGTGAGCATACATTTGAAATGCATGACATCTGGGGGAAATATTTGGAAGGTGTAGATCCTATTATCCCTGCAATGTATTATGTCTGTGGTAAGATTGCCTATTATAAGTTACTGAAAAATTGGTATTGAAGATGTAATATGGGAATCGTTTTTCCTAAAATTGATCATGTTAAGTTAAAAGGAAAATTAATAAATTGCAACGAGACAACAAAGAGAAGTAAAAATGAAATAGGAGGTGATATATTTGGAGTTCTGATAACTTCAGTAGGAAAAGCCTTACATTCTTAAAAAATTAGAAAGCTGTCTACTATTGTTGATAAACTTACCACCAGTACAACTACAGGTTTTACGGTTGTGAATGGGGAGATGATATTGATATGATCAATGGTGATTCAAAATCGGCTTGCCCTTCATGTCTTTCTCGCGAAGGAGGGCAGAGTTTGCAGGTTATTGAAAGTTCAACATTGCTGTGACTGTATACCTGACAGGAGTAAAGACCTGGAAGGTTATTTACAAATATTTATGATTTAAACAAAGACCTAAAAAATGGTGCCTGGGAAACCATTACTAAGGGATTATCGCCTGCTACCAATTGGTTGGGAAACTTAGGAAATGGATTAGTGATTTCTATTTTAAGAGCCCTAGTGGTGATCTTGTTGTGCATACTCCTGATTATATTATCAATCACTTTTATGGGCTATTGACCGCAATAAAGTATTTAATGATGATGATTATCAATCAAATTTTGCAAATACCAAAAAAGTAAGAATTGTGGAATGAAAAGAACAAGAGCTGATCTTGAATTGGAAAATGCAGAATGAAGTTTGTATGATGAAGTAAAAACTTTAGAGGAGAGTAGAAGAAAGAGTATAAAGACAACATAACCTAATCAGTGATATTATCTGATGTGATAGATAGTGTAATGGCTTGATTCGCCATCAAAGAGTGGCTTGATTCAGTGAGATTTTGAAAATCATAATACATTACTATTTATACACAGAGAACATGAAAAGTTGAAATTATACATTGCACACAATAGATAGTGATACTTGAAACAGTGACGAGTGTAGTAGAACCACCGTAAAAGTGTGCTTTAAAATGCGAGATGAAGAAAACATACGTAATATTAATAGATATAAAACAAAGTTGCACTAATGATACTTGTACTTATTAATAGAGTTTATGCTAAATAAGGTGGCCTAGTGTTTTGGTGCTTATTACTAATGTGCACCAGTTACAAAAGTTGGTGCACAAATGTGTAAACAATGAAGTATAAACTTGATATTTTACATAATGGTATTAGAGACATTGTAGATTAAGAAACCTTTACATAATATTAGAAATTAATTTTTAGGAAAAAATGCATTTATAAGAATAATGCGAAAATTTGAGGTGGTAGGATATTCCTTGTTAGTTATTTCCGTATAATAATATTTTGTGAAATGTACACATCTCTATGTGAATTGATTTAATCTCATTATAATTAAGTTAGAGTTAAAAAGCTTATTTCATTTAACTGTACGATGCTAACTTAAAGGCCTTCTTTTTGAGGTGCCTTTTCTCTGGTATTGACCTTTCCTCTGATGTAGTACAATGGGTCGTTTGTTGCAAAGAGTAATATAGCTTGCTTGTACTGTACGCTATGGTCCCGTGACATATTTCATTTATATTTCAAATGTTCACAGCTAAATGTTCTTGTGGGAACAGAATTTTAGCTATGATCATAAGCTGTAATTTTGTATTTCTTTTCTAGCAACGTTAGCCCTGTGTGGAATTGCAAAGTTTTGTTTTTTATGTCAAACACTGGATACCAGCTCGATGTTTCAATCATCTTAGGCGACATATAACTATGTGATGACTTTCGGTGGGGGTGTGATGCTACGCCACTAGGACTTTAATAAAGAATTTATAAAAGAAGAAACCCCAAAGGAGGGGCAAGGCACACATGCACTCAGATTGATGCAGCACAGATTGATGCAACGCACACCTATCTCACTCACAACGCATACAGCTCACAAATATTTTCTTTGCGATGCTTTTTGAAGCGCACTACATTGCATTTTACACTTGGATGCTATTCGAGTTTTGAACTTTGGCTAACTTTGGACTGCCTGGTCTATGTTCTATAGGAAAACAAGGGGGACCCTGAAGGTGGCTATGGACCAAGGGTATACGTTAATTGAAGAAAACAGAGGTCCAAAGCGGGCTCAAAATATTAAACAAGCGATGATATATAGACCATGTTAGGCTGATATATATTTAACCATGTCCAGCCGGACAGGGAGTTTATTTTAACAATAATCATGAAAAGGGACCTTTTTAAAGTAGTCATACAAGTTTAACCATCGTGTCATAATTTTTTTGTATGTGCTACCCTGGTAAACACTTCTAACACTGATTTAAAAAGTGTCCAGATTGCTCACTCTTCTTCTGCCTGAAAATCCTCCTCTCTTTCACTAAACTATCCCTATTCTTCCACTGTACTTCTGATTCTGAGTACGGTACAGGATTGTGCCCTACGTTTATGAATTGTTGTTCTTGTATTGTTAAAAATTTCATGATTATTGTTAAAATAAACTCCCTGTCCGGCTGGACATGGTTAAATATATAGCAGCCTAACATGGTCTATATATCATCGCTTGTTTAATATTTTGAGTCCGCTTTGGACCTCTGGTCTATGTTCTAGTCAGCGACATATGGACTAAACCTCTATGCCAAATTTTCTTATTTCGTATTCTAATTATGCTAATGGACTCGCCCTCAATGGACTCTAATAGGAATCCTTTCCCTTAGAAGTTGTGCTGTTAATCTACGAACTATCCTTCTATTTGGTTGTTGGATTCTGTGGCTATTGTTGATTTGAATGCCTATTTAAATGCTTGGTACTGTTATTGAAACTGTTATATTTGTAACTGAGCTTCTTAAGCAATTGCTGATTATGATGAATTTGGCATCTCTAATACAATAACCAGTGTATTCAACAATTTTTGTACCCTGTTATTGAGTCTTGTTGATTTGTTGTTTTTTCATGATTAATGGTTTAAATGTATTGTAGGAAGAATCAGCAAGCCTTGACAGTTGCTATTCTATATATTTACAGTATGCTCTTGAGAGTGGTGTATCTAAATTTGATTTCTAACTTGTGAGTTGGCTGTCAATTAAAGGTCCTCATCGGACAGCTACACAATGAGTTTAGTCATCCTAATTCCCACCCCTCGTATCAGTGGAGAAAGATTCATCAGAAGATCATTGCCACTGTGCAGTAGCGGCCCATTCTGGTAAAACCAGTGGGGCCGCGTTGGGCGGAGGGATTTCAACAGATGACGAGGGCAAGTTATTTATTTCATTTTTCCTCGTCGTCGTCTGTCGAAATCCCCCCCAACCCAGCCCCACCACTCTTACCTGCATGGGCCACTGCTGTCTCTGTGGTGAATGAATTTGAATTGATAGTTCAATCATAAAGGGCCCAGTACGGTTAGAGAAGTGATGTGAGTATAGATTAGGTAAGGAGACAATATAATATAAATGTTGTACATTTGCTTCCGCTGGATTAAATCTGCAACCCTTTAACACTTTTCAACCTCACGATAGCTCTGCGGTCCAAGGTGCAAGCTTGTAACATCTGTGCGACCTCAGGAATAGTGATGATGTCAGAGGCAACACTTGTTCATTTTTTACGAGCTGTATAATAAACATATTTGAGGTAAGCTATATTAGCGCCTTGAGACCCTCCGGGTGAGTAGTGCGCTATATAAATGTCTGTGATTGATTGATTGAAAGTATATATATGTGTGTGTGTATCTGATGGACAATTTCATTTGACTAGAGCTAAAAGTTGTTATGTCTTTACTGAGCAATTATCAACGCCATTCTGTCCTCCACACATTGATATATTTTCCACACTTGCACTTTAACCCACAGTCTGGTGCCTAATATTAGACTTCCACAACAAATGAAAACCCATTTACAAAGGTTACTACAAAATCTGCACAAGGGGTTCAACTCAGTACCAAACACTTTGCAAATGTTCAGCTGTGAATTGCTGTACTCAACACTAAAGGTCAGAATTGTGCTCAGGCGGACTAAATATCTCAAAATACTGGACTTTCATGTTGCAGGAAATGAAACCTCTACATATTTTAATGTCAGTATGTAAAATCTGACTCTTTCTTTGCCATGAAAATTATTTGTTACCTTCCTCACACAAATATGTTTATATCGTAGACTGTTTTGAAACCAACAGCATGTAATGTAAACTACTCTTTGATTCTGAAAAGAGGTGCTTATAGAGACCCTATAATGTAAACATGAAAACCCAATGTAATCGACATTCCCCAGGCCCATTCACAAAATGGTTTTTTGTGATGTGTAGCGTTTTTCTAGCTGACCCTTGCTCACTGGTGCAATTATTCGTACCTAAAACAATGTCTTACCCACAGCCAGGGCTTTAAGTGGGGGGGGATCTGTGGGGGTCTGAGCACCCCGAGTTTTTTTGGGAGGGCCTGGAAAGGGATCTCTAGGGGGCTCTATTTTTGGGCCTCAAAGATCAAAGGTAGGGTGACCAGATGTCCCGGTTTTTGTTGGTGTTTTCGGGTGAGCATGCGCGCGCACTGCTTATGGCGTGACGTCAATGTAGCAGGAAGGGAAATCCTTTGAAGAGAGACACTTTCTCTCGGGATTTCCCTTCTCTTTGAACATGCAGCGCCACCTACTTCATCGTGCCAGCCATCGGCACAACAACAGCTGGTTAGACCCGGCACGACCCTGCTTTTACGGCCTGCAGCAAGATTTCTTCAGCAACCAGTGTGACCCTGCTCTGCTTTAAATCAAGCGAGGGACGAGTGTCTACAACAGAATCCAGCAGCAGTGAAAAGGAAACTTACCTTTGTGACGCCTCCCCAGCCCTACCAGCGCTGTCGGGACCCTGCCTCTGCATCAGAGCTGCCGCAGCCAGGATCCTTCTGAAGCTACACAAGACTTGCCCTCCCAGCCTGCAAGCCCACAACGTCAGTATTTTAATGGCTGTTTTTGTAATCCCCTTCCCCGCAGCTCTCTCATTCCGCTGCAAAGCGCCATTCATCTTTTTCAAAACACACTCACTGCCAATGCTGACTTGTTCTGTTTATTGATTTATATATGCGGTGGTAAAGCACCCTCATAGAAAGCACTGCGTATGGGTAGAAAAGATTGAATAGCCCCCCCGAAGGGAAATCAAGGCAAATATTGAGCGCCACTGGTTCCCCAGAATTCGAAAATATTGTTACAATATTACGAGTTAGACCACGCCCATACTCTGATAGGCCACACCCCTTTAATACGTTTGCCACGCCCCTTTTAGAGCGCCCCCAGTTCCCCCCCCCCTAAAGCACTGCCCTCAGCACAGCAAAGTTGCTGGATTTCGATACACTCTGCTCCTCCTCATCCATGTCGTAACTGTGTTGCACTGCTAAGTGACATGTGCATGTCACTCAGCAATGACAAGATTCGTAAACAAACCACGCTCGTTACAGAGCTAATCCAAGCCTCAATGGCCTGGAGGAGTCTGATAAATAGTCCTGAATGCGCTAAAATATATTACAAATCTGGTATAAACTCTACAGGAGTAATCAAGACCTTGTCTTTAAAAGTTTACAGGTGTAGCTTGGTGACCTCATTCGAGCCACGTCCTATATTGCCCTGTTCGGGTGCACGCACTTCTGACCAGAAAAGGACAAGCACTCCAGCAGCTTCCGTCATTGTTCACTCAGGGCGTTCCCTCTGTCTGAGTCATTCTTTGCTCCGATATGAGTGACTTTCGACTGCCTTGTCAAATAACATCTCACGTGCTCTCCGCTGACGACTCCCATAATAAAAGTACTTCCTCATTCGCTGTGGTCACCATGGAAATATTGCAATAGTTCACGGGAGCTGTCCCCCTGTGTCCATTACAGCTCCCACGTCATGTTTCTTCTGATCGATCATGTGCGCTTTCATCGCAGCATGAGAAGAGTCAAGCTCTCACTTCCCGAAGCTGCGCGTGCTGCTGCCGTGGCCGGTGACGCAGCAGTATATTTGTGATGGATCTAGGGGCAGGTATGCTTTTCAGTTTTTAAAGACAGGGGGCGAGGGGTGTGCTGGGTGGATTGCTTAAGGAGCGTCTTGATTTCTAAGATGTGAGCTTAGAGAAATGTTGCTGCGTTTGGGTGATGTTTCTTTAAAATAACTTTGGGGTGCCATTTCACAGTCTGATGACCCTCATGGCACAGCGATTATAATGACGATAGCACGTATGGAGTGTGCCCAACCAGCAGTTTCTTGGCTTGTTAAATATGTCGCTTAACATTTTTGGGCGTGGCATTGTTTATGAGAGATTGAAGAAGGATGTGCAGCCCCCTCAACTCCCCTGTTCTATCCCTATGAGATGGCTCTTCCAACGTCTACATCTTTCGCTTGTATAAAGTGAAGCAGAATGTGTGGAGGAAGGCATTGATTTGTTTGAAGCAGCGCCTGTCACCTCATACAGACATCCGGATCAATACCCTCAACTTCCGAACACAAGGATGTAGCATGCTCACAGAGAATGCTTATCAGCAGGAGCGCAAATGCCGAAGTCGGCAGCCGGATGAATTGTTTGAAGCTGATAACTACAGCTGAGCGGTGTTAATGTGTATTTCTTTGTGTATGGAGGACTTTTTGCGTGTGAATGGATCATTGTGAGGGTTAGTGGTTGAGAGGATGCATGGATGAACGAGTGGCTGAGTACTTACATAATTTTTAGGTGTGTGGGCACGAGTGAATGGTTAAGTAACTGAATGTATTGGTTAATGTTTGTGAATGCATGGATGGATGCTGCCAGGGTATACCAATCTTACAGTCTGTACCTCAGATATTAGTTATGATAATGTTATATGATAATGTCATATGGATGACAGGTACCAATATTATGGTGTGCAACCATTACAGCAGGGGATGGCTACCACCATGCCCACTATATACAGATAGATATAAAGAATTTCCCTGTTATGTCATTGCGAACATTTCATCAGGAGTGGGCACCATCCAAGACTGCATATACCACTTCAAGAATTAAAACCAGTAGAATCAATACACTGCAATGGATAGCATATTGGTAGGAATGTCAACAATATTTCAAGGTTTACCACAGTTATTCTTGTCAGTGGTTTCACTGAAATGAAACAGGTGTGTGTGTGTAAAGGGGGGGTGGGGTTCTAAAAAGGGGCATGACCAAGGAAGCATAAGTAGGAATCCTTTCCTAGATGTGTGATCTATGTAATTAAGGGTGAGATACAACATATCTGAGCACAACGCTTGTACTTGACACAATATGCCTTTTGACCAGTATCTGAGTGCCTCTATGAGTTTTCGGTTATTGGATACAGACAACTCACACAAAAATCAACACTTCCCTAAAACAAAATGGATTTATTGTAATAGCCATTGCTTGTTAACACCCGAAATGCATCGAGCTGAAAAAAATAATTGTGATGAAATATAATAACCCATGGGTTTTACAAAGAAGATTTGTGTATACACGAAGTAATTTAAAGAATAAATTAATTTGGAAGTTTTCATATTCAGTGCCCTAATTGGAGCTTGAAATACTAAAGCATGTTTTTCTGATGTGATTACTTTGGGCCAAAAGGGAATTCACGGAGCCCTAGAAAAGTTAATTTCATATCATAACATTTGATTTGATTTTGAATTCAGCCGTTCTGTATATAGAAACCATTAATCAAGAAACCAGCCTTCTTGAGGCTCCTGTGGAAAAAATGTGTTTTCGGTTCAAGCCTTTACAGTGCCATATGTCAAGCTTAGGTACAGGTCCAAAGCCAGTAGGGCTCCCGGTTTTATGGTATTCATTTTTTTAACTTTCCCCGTATATTTGTATGTGTGTTTGCTAATTCAATCTATCTTTATCTATATTTTGTGAAAAAACGGCATAGTGTAATTTTCAACATGCTATGATGCTACTGTTGCCAGGGATGTGTGAATTTCACTTATTTTTCATCGTAAATATGTGAACATTACTTGAAATTAAACATATTCGCAAAATGCAAACCAACACTTGGGTTATATGTTAGTACCACATTTTGTGCTAAAAAAATGTCACACACACCGCAAACAGTAGCCACTTGGCTACTGGTCATTCACGATGTTCTTGTGTGCCTGAAACCATTCAATCAATCAATCAATCATGCCATTTGTATAGCGCACTACTCACCCGGGAGGGTCTCAAGGCGCTTGGGGGGAGGGGTATGCTACTGCTCGAACAGCCAGGTCTTGAGTTGTTTCCTGAAGGCGAGATGGTCCTGGGTCAGCGAAGGTGGATGGGGAGGGAGTTCCAAGTCTTGGCAGCCAGGTAAGAGAAGGATCTTCCTCCGGCGGTGGCTCTTCGGATGCGTGGTACGGCTGCGAGGGCGAGGCTGGTGGACCGTAGCTGGCGGGTGGGCGTGTAGAAGGTCAGGCGGTCGTTGAGGTACTTGGGGCCCAGGTCGTGGAGAGACTTGTGTGCGTGGGTGAGGAGCCGGAACGTGATCCTCTTGTCGACGGGGAGCCAGTGCAGGTTCCTCAGGTGGCTGGAGATGTGGCTGCGTCGGGGGACATCCAGGATGAGTCGGGCGGAGGCGTTCTGGATGCGCTGGAGTCTTTTCTGTAGCTTGGCTGTGGTTCCGGCGTAGAGGGCGTTTCCGTAGTCCAGTCGGCTGGTGACGAGTGCCTGGGTGACAGTCTTCCTGGTCTCGGTCGGGATCCAGCGGAAGATCTTGCGAAGCATACGCAGGGTGTTGAAGCACGATGAGGAGACGGCGTTGACTTGTCTGGTCATCGAGAAGGAGGGGTCCAGGATGAAGCCCAGGTTGCGTGCGTGGTCGGTTGGCTTGGGTGCGGTGCCCAGGGCTGGGGGCCACCAGGAGTCGTCCCAGGCGGAGGGCGAAGATCCCAGGATGAGGACTTCCGTCTTGTCCGAGTTCAGTTTCAGGCGGCTGTCCTTCATCCACTCGGCGACGTCTTTCATCCCTTCGTGTAGGCAGGTTCTGGCGGTGTCGGGGTCTCTGGTGAGGGAGAGGATCAGCTGGGTGTCGTCGGCGTAAGAGATGATGATGAGGTTGTGCTGGCGTGCGATGGCTGCAAGAGGTTTCATGTAGATGTTGAAGAGGGTGGGGCTGAGTGAAGATCCTTGCGGGACGCCGCAGATGACTTCGGTGGCCTCGGAGCGAAACGGGGGGAGGCGGACTCCTTGTGTTCTTCCGGCGAGGAACGATATGATCCACTCCAGTGCCTTCTCTTGGATACCGATGTTGCTGAGGCGCTGGACTAGGGTGCGGTGGCAGACCGTGTCGAACGCAGCGGAGAGGTCCAGGAGGATGAGGGCCACTGTTTCCCCCTTGTCGAGCAGGGTCCGGATGTCGTCGGTGGCTGCGATGAGGGCGGTCTCGGTGATGTGGTTGGCTCTGAAGCCGGACTGCGAGGTGTCAAGGGATCCGTTCGTCTCGAGGAAGGCGGTCAGCTGTCTGTTGACGATCTTCTCGATGACTTTAGCAGGAAAAGGGAGGAGCGAGATGGGGCGGAAGTTTTTGAGATCGGTGGGGTCCGCTGTAGGTTTCTTCAGGAGGGCGCTGATCTCGGCGTGCTTCCAGCTCTCCGGGAAGGTGGCGGTGTTGAAGGAGGCGTTGATGATGTTCCGGAGTTGGGGTGCGATGGTGGAGTCGGCCTTGTTGAAGAAATGTTCGCCACGAACAGCATCTAATTACGTAACATGCCGTAATTGCATAATTTTGGATATTTAGCTTAACAAGCATACCATGGAATGACGTGAGATTACGCAGATATATCGGAAATTGTGTCTGGGCCTAATTGTTACTAACTATTGCACACGTGTCATGTGCTGTTTACAGGATGTTTAGTATTTTCTCAAATTAATTGGCTGTTAATGTGCAAATGTGGTAAGACTTTCATACTTGGGTCTTGCATAAGAACAGTTTTAGCTGTGCCACTGCTCATGTAATGAAATTTTTTAAAAAATGCATAGAGGCAGGTTTTGGGTCACCCTTCCTTCAGCGATTGCTTTGTTGGAAGTGTCAGTCACTTTTTGGATCAGCCAACCCTACAGCCATAGGATGTTGAAAGTGCCATTCATCATGACCGATGATAAGGGTGTACCCTCAGCAGGGTCAAACTGGAACAGGAAATAGGCCCAGGCACCAAAATATAGCCCCCCCCCAATTAGCAAATCCAATAGCTCAAAAAATCGCTACATTTGCAAATCTGGGTACTCTTGAACTTACACATTCATGCTGTAGAGGTGTTTTGAAGGTGTGGAAGACTGCATGTGTGCCTGCTGTAAGTAATGTTTGTGGTAATATCAGGGAAATCATCATTAAAAACCGTCCCACCAGCTGTAAATTTGGCCAATAAACAACCCACACACTGCCCTATCAGGCCAGTTCTTCGGGCACTGCCAGATTTCACTACCAGTCTCATCCTGAAGTTGAGAGGCAAAGGAGCCCACCTCTGGCCTCATCACCTTTCCTCCATGGAGTTAAAGTATGAGGCAAGTGAGGGTAGTGATACCAGAGACACCAAAATTGTCCCACGCATGGGCAGTCAACTTACTCAACTTCCGCCTACCTTGCGCCATGGCCACCACCAGAGGCGCAACTAGAGTCAAATTTCGGGGGGGGGGGCTAAGAAAAAATTTCGGAAGGGGGGGCTGAATCTTTAGGCAATCGGCAGAGTCGAGCTGCAGGGGCTCTTAGAAGGGGTGAAACAACAACAAAGCCCCATTAACAAGCACAAGGTCTTTTAAAGACCTGTGAAGTGCTCGGGTGCGGCTGTGAGCGGGCCCGGGAAGCTGCCACACACGACGGGGGGGGGGGCTGAAGCCCTTTGAGGCCAATGGGTGTTGCGCGCCTGGCCACCACACACAGGGGGTGATGTAAGCAGTGTCTGAAACTGTGAGAAGAGTTCAGCAAGCAGCGGAGAGTGACTGAGCTTTGTAAGGCACATAGCCTGCATTGCAAGGAGGTAGGAGCTCCTGAAGCCCCCGGAGATGCTCAATATACTCTGCCTGTAGGGGGAGCCAGGGTGATAAGAAGAGTATCTGGGATGTTCTGGAGTGCCAACAGCCAACCAGGATACACTCTTGTCACACTCTGCATGACGACCTACAGATGCCCCGAGCTAGCAACCCTGGGGGCGGCCCAGTCTGTGGATGTTCTTTAATTGAGGCACTGATTCATCATACCTGGTCGGTCTAAAAATGGAGACAGCAGCATGCAGTAACCAGCCTGGACTGCCACTGGCTAGCGCTGCTGCTGTTTGTGCTGCTTTTAGTGGGGAACCAGACATGCAGGGCCTCTGAGGATAAGAGGCGGGCAGCTGCACTTTCGCAGCTAGGGTGTAGTTGCTTGGCATGGATGAAGTAATGGAGAGCTACCACAAGCAGAGGCAGGGAGATGTTCTGAGTCAAAGAAGGGCACAGAGGCAAGGCGAGAATGGTTGTGGGAACTGCTTCAGCAGCTGGCAGAACTATATCATCTGTATCAAGAACCCGTAAATGCCGAAACCACTTTTATTGCAGCCCCAAGGGACATACTGATCTTCTACTAGTGGGTGAGGAGCATGCTTGAAATAACCACACTGCTCTGTGGCTCTGGTGGAACTGTCACGTCTTCAAACCCACAGAATGCTTCTGCATAGAGTTGACACCTCTTCAACTGCCTTTACCTTATGACCTCTTTGTACCGAATTCAGTGTCTCTGTTCCACCCCAATTTACCAGCTGCTGTGTCCGCTCACCAGCAACTCCATGCAGATAGACATTGACCGTGAGACAGAAGGGTAGGAACACCCTGTTGCCAGAAAAACAACATACAGTCCATGTAGCACCGCAGGAATGTGCAATGTTTAATGTGTATTGTTAAGAAGAATAGACAGTCCCCAGTTCGAACTAGTGTTTGATGTGGTTTTCTGACTAACTGTTAAAATATAAGTACAATAAAGACACTGATATACAACTTCCAATTTAAATCAGTGCCTACTTCCAAATGATGCATTGAGTTCGTATGGTATCATTACACACGGGTCAGACTTCAACACTGTAATGCCAGTGCAGTGACCTTGACCATCGAAGCACTTCTGTAACCTATTTTGGAGTCATAAAACTACAGCCTTAAAGTATCTGAAGAAAATAGGTTAAACGTGCGAATTGTAGAGGTTTATAGAAGATAAGATTGTTTCTGAACGTTTGCAGGCAGAACAATCAGACTTATTACTTACAAAAGGCGTTTCCACCTGTTGAAGATATTCATAATGTCCCCTCAAAGTGGAAGCCCACGGAGCTGCCGAACGTGCACTGGGCATTGATGATTAAAATTGAATGCTACTACTCTACAGCTTGCTGTCCAGAGCATTACATTCTCCTGGGGTGTACTCTCCTGGGATGTATTCATTCATCTATTCATTCATCCTTCCACTCATTTTGTTTTACTCATTCTTGCATTCCCTAATCACCAGTTAGCACCACCGCAGATAAAAACAAAGTAACACATTAATTAATTAAGAAGGACTTTCCATTAGAAAAAAAACAGGCGTGTCGGCACAGTGGTGCATGTTTTGATGTGGGGGCATCACCCATTGTTAGTGCATTTAGGTTGTGGATATTTTTATAGTCCCCTCATCAACCTTCTCAAATAAACTTAAGATGTGTGTATGTGGGTAATCTGTAAAGTAACTTTTTTCTCCTGTTTTTTTTGCCACATGCTATTTGGTAATCATAGTTGTCGTATGAGGTATGCTCCTCTCTAAGGAAGGGTGTGTCGGATCTAAAAAATATTTTGCAGCTATTACAGATATCTTAGTGCTTGTATTTATGAAGCAATTTCATGAGTTTATTCTTTTTTCTATTAATGCAGGAGTCCAATTGAAAGAAGAAATTTCACATTATCAATATTAACTCTCCAAACACTTCCACGACTGTAAACAATCATGTTCCATAGGTAAGAATATTGTAATTTTGATCTGTACAGTTGATAAAAGAAATGTAATATTTTTAAAGAATTTACAAGATTAACATGCAGATTCATCAAGCGAAATTCGCTCGCAAAAGGGCCAGATTCTGAGAATCCCTTTGCGAGTGCAATTTTTGCATTTGGGATTAATCATCACAAATGCAAAAATCGCTACTAAAGAATTCGCTAATATGCGAGGATTAGCATTTAAGGAATCTCTATTAGAGATTCCTTAAATGCTATTCATGAAACATTTAAAAATTGCGAATTCGCAATTTAAGACCGCTATTTACCACGATGTCAAACCTCGTGGTAAATAGCGAAAACTTAGAAAAATGCATTTTAATGCATTTTTCTAAGTTGCATGTTACACACACACATGTCCTTTGGACATGTGTGTGCACAACATCAGTGTAAATTCACATTTCAGGGGTGCTACAGGGTGTCCTTTGGACACCCCTGCACCCTTGAAATCGCATCCTTATTTGCGATTAGCAAATTGCTAATCGCAAATAAGGAATAACTCCCCATGCATTCCTATGGGCCTAAAGGCCATGTCTTGGATATGTGTGTGCACAACATCAGTGTAAATTCACATATCAGGGGTGCTACAGGGTGTCCTTTGGACACCCCTGCACCCTTGAAATCGCATCCTTATTTGCGATTAGGAAATTGCTACTCGCAAATAAGGAAGAACTCCCCATGCATTCCTATGGGCCTTTAGGCTAATCGCAAATAAGGAATGTGTAGGAATCGCAATTTATTTAGCAATTCCTACATGAATCCCGTTTTGCAAGTCCTTAATAGCGATTCCTTATGAATCGCTATTAAAGACTCGCAAAACGGGTCTTTGATGAATCTGGCAGTAAGTGGTCACATTCAAGTTTATCATGCATGGAAATTTATTTTTCTTACCTAACGGTCTGTGTGACTCCAGACCCCGCCCCAAAAATAATGTATAAAGTACGTACAATTCATTGAAAACTCATGTTATTTATCTTGTAAATGAAAATCATTTATAGCTGTTCCATCGCCCACAATGTAATATTTTTCACCAACTGCGTCCTTAGTAGTATTTCAGATATACCGGAGAATGACATTTTGAGAGCCACTGGGGTAGACAGTGACGAATTCCAATCCCTCGCAAAATGGAGTTTGATCTCCGAATGGAATTATGAGTAGGGCGATAATTTTCGCATCCACACGTTTACCCACTACGATTTCGTCAGCAAACCCTGGCAAACTTTAGTGCGGGACAACACGCCCAAAAAATTACGAAAAGCTTTCGGAATTCAGTGCTATAAATACTGATTACACTTGTTATGCCTGATTGTCATGTAAAAAAAGTTGGAGTTGGATATATTTACTGCACTCTGCTGTAAATACCCCACCCGAGGATATCAGCATTCACCGCATGCCGTAAAAAGACCATCTGTATTTCATATAATTCGGAACTGGGTTAGGTCATTGTGTATGCAAATTCCATAGCTCCACCATCCACATACAAGCTTGTTATTACTGACCTGTTCATGGAAAAAAACTCAGAATTCGGATGGGTTTATGCAATTCCGCTTAGAATTCTGGCACGAGTAGCCATGTGCTTGCATCGATTATCTTATGATGACTGCTTTAGTAATAAAAACAAAAATACACTTTTTAATTGTGCTTAAACACTTTATTCTGTTTCTAAGGCGGTAAATAACTGTAAATAACAGATGTTGTCTATTAGGTTTGCAGATACCCAGGTGTTTGGTTTATTATTTATTTGTTCATCTGCCAACTACTTCAGATGTACTGTAAACAGACCCAATTATGAAACCCCAAGAGATTGCTTATATAGTCACATGATCTATATGTGCAATTACTGCATATTTCCCTGAACAACATTGAAAGCAGGTCACTGCACTCTATTATCATTACCGTACCATATTACATATGATCGTAATGTCTGGTGCATATTTGATCATCATCAAAACTTTCACCGGCACATTATTTGGGTCATCGATTCTTTTTAAGCATAAAAATGATTTCAAACTCATTCAAAATACTACAATGTAATTCATATGATCTGCAAACAATCAATTGATAGTTACAATGTCCACAGATTAAATGCCAAATTACCGGGCTTATTTCGAGTACGGCGGTCTTGGGACCTCCGTCCGTGCTCACGCTGGCGGGCCGACCACCACCACACCTGCGGGTCCGACCACCATATTCAGAGAGTGTCAGTCGGACTGCCACAAGAGCAAACGCTGCTTTGCGTCATGGACTCTCGCTTCAATGAAGCAAAGCAGGATTGCTTTTCCACAAGGGTACTGCATGTCACAAGCTCCCCTTGTGGAAAAGCTATGCCGGCTCCTGCAGGGGAGCAGGCAGGACCGTGGGGGCATTGGGGCTCCCCCCATAGTCCTCAACGGATAGTGCAGGCCCCGGGGAATGGGGTTCCAGGGGCCACAAGTGGCCCGGGAGGGGGACCCCCTCCCTCAATACATTTTTTTTAAAAGGAGGCAAAGCCCAGGGGATGGTGTCCCTGGGGCTAATCGAGGCCTCAGGAGAAGGGCCACGCAGCCCCCCTCCTTAAAAAATACTCAAATAAAAAAATATATATATATATGACCATGCCCTGGGGGATGGGGTCCCCGGGGCTGAAATTGGCAGTTAGAAATTAGAATTTAAAAAACATTGAAATTCACTGAAAAAAACATAGGTTTCAGGCTCTTTATAGTTAGAAATTAGCATTTAAAAAACCTTACAAATTCACTGAAAAAAACAGGGACAATATAGTTAGTTGGACATTTCACACGTACAAAACCACAGAAATTCCGCAGTTATAGTTAGTTCAGGTAACTATAACTTATGCCCCCGCAATACACTGCTGATGACGTCATGATTTTTTCCGTGAATTTCAATGGTTTTTATATTCGAATTTCTAACTATAACGTCCCTGAAACCTATGTTTTTTTCAGTGAATAAATATAAATACACACATAATATATTATTTGAGGTTTAATGTCTATATATATATGTATAGTATTCGGGTTCTGATATCTATACATATAGACATCAGAACTAGAATACTATGAGTTTCTTCAGTCGAGTTCTGACATCACAATGTTGCTTGCATGCTGCCTGAGAAAGCAGTCGAGGGGAATGGCAGATCACGTCAGATCACGTCACGGAGCATAATTGATGCAGCTGTTTAAAGCAAGGAAAACATAACATTGCTTTTCTTTCTTCTGCTCTATTTTAATAGTTTACAATGACAAGCAGAGAGAATACGTTTATTTTTTACAATCCTTAGATAGAGAAAATCTGATATTTTCTGGGTGTTTCTACATATTCCGAGTTATTACAGCTTTTTAAAAAAATGAATTGTTTGTCATATCTTTTTGCTACCAATCTCTAGCAGGTTTGTGATGTGTTTAATTTTGCCTTAGTGGTTTTACTTTTTATTCATGTTTGCAAATATGTTTGCTCTTTGATATGAAAGAGCTGCACACCAAGGTGTAAAGTGGATTGTGGGAAAGGTGATGGTGTGGCCATGCATTATATGGGCTAAAGTACCCCTGGCGTACATGATGAGATATTGCAAGTCACCTTGGAGTTCCATAACCTTATGAAAGAGCTCGGCCTTCTTCCTCGTTGCCCTATATGGATATGGAACTCCTCTGTGACTTACAATATCCTTATCATGTACGGCAGTGGGTACCTTATACCCTTAATCGTTAACAGAAGGGGGAGGGAGAGGGAATAGTGGATTCTGTCTCCCCTAGCAATTATTATAAACAAAATGGAATCCACTAGGTGGATTGCGGTTGTTACCACAATGGTAACAAGAAAACCCTAAAAAGAAAAAACAGAAAAAACGAACAACATATAAACTGGGACACACATTCATTCATAGTATCTGGTAAGCCCTTAAGGGCGTAGTTTCTGACACAGATGTGTTGCTTACTTATGGAAAGAGGTCAAATGGCCTCATGAGCCACAGCGTGTTGGGGGGTCCGTTCTACCCGATGTGGTAACCTGTGAGGTATTCAAGGAAATGGATCAAAAAATAGTAATTCCTCGATCTTGATGAAGGTTTTTACACACCATTCAGTATATCCATACATTCACACACACTCACGGTTACTCCTAGGGCTGTCTGGCTTCCTACCCCTCCACGCGGCTCCGACGAGTAATTCGTGTGGTCAGGGGCGGGCTTTTTATAGTCTAACTAGCTCCAATTAGCCACTGATTGAAAGCGGAAAAAGCCCATAACAGGACCTGACCCTTAGTCTCCATATAGGGTTCCTGGACCTTCATTTTTGTTCCTTGTTACCCTTCTGTGTATTTACACCGTATGAGACTAAAAAACATGTATTACCCTGTTTTACTTGATTTTCTCTGTTTACAGGTGTCTTTAATCGCCAATTGGGCGCAACGGACCTTACATTAAACATAGATAGGTACATTCTCACCTAATCTTATTTTTGTAGAGCACACTTTAAAATCTACATACATGTGAGTAAGGTGGGGATAAGTAGTGCACATCCCCGTCCTGAAGAAGGGGTTCTCTAACTCCGAAACATGTCGACGCACTAACATGGTTGGGTTACCCTAATCAGTAAACCACAACCACTTTAGCACTCTTTTTAACAATACCAGCCGGAGACTAAATAAAAAAAATTTCTGTACTCACGTGCCAGGTATTTTTTAACTTCTCGCGTTCACCTCACCACTCACATTATTTACTCACGCACACCAAACACATAGTTCACAGAAAAGTGCTCCTGCGTAGTCGTGAAGTCGTAGCACGCCGCATCCCGTAGAGGTTTGCGAAGACCCCGATGATGAAGCATGACACCAAGGGGCCTGTTGGTGTGTGAGGGGTATTTTAACAACACTGGTTGCTCCCCACCATTGTGGTAACAACCGCAATCCACCTAGTGGATTCCATTTTGTTTACCTTATACCCTTATCATGACGTTTTTATGACTTGAGATTTATTCCCTGTGGTCCAGACATTTGGGACAATCCCCTCTTGAAGTCATTTTAAAGCTGTAATAATGGTGCATAATTATTATGGCACTACGCAAGTCATTTTTCCAGAATTCAATCCTGGCGCCTTTTCCGATTTGTCTTAATACCATTTCCCATACTTTTTGAGGGCAGTAATCTTTTTCTGAAGTTCATAACTTGCATAAATGGAACTAATTTAAAATGGATAGCATTGTGCCCGAGAAGAACAATGTGTAGTGTGCATTTACTAAGAGTTCAGTCAGCTAGACGGTGGCAGGAGGGAGTGACCAGGAAAAAATGGGTTGCATGAAAATCCTACGTTTCCTTTCTTTTCCTTGTGCACACAATTGGCATAAGGCACACACTTTTCGAATTGAATAGTTTAGTTTAACCGATTTCCTAACAATTTATTTTTTAATGCCACCTCTACATGTGTAATTTAATTGAAAATACTGTATTTTCTAAACCCAAGAGATAGAGTATGCTTTAGCCAGCGCCATGCTGATAGCCATGCAATCCTGAATGGTGTAGGCCTTAGTTAGGAGACTAAGACCATTCTGTCCTTAGACCATTTGATAATATGTGTGATCCCTCTTACAATAAGAACTATATTATAGAAGAAACACTGCAGTGAATTCCTATTTAGTAATATTAGCTCCGTTCGAGAGCTGTGCAGCCTTTTTCTTTAAATGGATACGTTCAAAATGTGTTTTTATGTAATCAACATTGTTCTGTCTTTCTCTCTAATTCTCCTATTGTAGGTTTCATGATACATGCTTGAAAGGGATCTGCTCTGAATGTAAAGAAAGCAGCCGGAGTCCAGAACCATTCTTTACTTTTGGAGTCATAGCTGATATTCAGTATGCTGATAAAGAAGATGCCTTAAGTGTTTGGAAGACCAAAATGAGATATTACCGAAACAGCTACTATCTCCTGAAAAGTGCTATCGAGGAGTGGAATGGTGCAGCTCCTCAGCCCAGATTTGTACTTCAGCTTGGTGACATCATCGATGGTGTCAACGTCAAGCAAAAAACTTCGCAAACGTCACTTGACAAAATTCTGAGAGAGATTGAAAAGAGCAAAGCTCAATTCCATCATGTGTGGGGGAACCATGAATTTTATAACTTCAATAGGGATTTTTTAATAGCCTCTCAGCTTAACACTAAAGTACTTGAAGACAAAACACCGTTATGGCCCAGTACTACAGCAAGAATCTGTCCAGAAAACAGTGGCCCAGTGCAGTTTTATGCATATCACTTTAGCCCCTTCCCAAAATTTCGTTTCATTATAGTTGACACCTATGACCTCAGTGTTCTTGGCAGAGACGAGGACAGCCCAAAATATAAGCAGTCGGTGGATTGCATGTTTTCAGACAAACCGGAGAACTCTGAATTCTGTCAAGGTATTTAACAGCTCTAAGCCATGTTGCAGTGCATTTTGATGGAATGAGGGCAATCTGAATTCAAGCATTCAAGAACAGGGGCTTAAATCTTTATGGTTGTATCTCACTGTTATCTTGACTACTACTTTGTGTCTTGTTACAATCTATTTCACCTGCTCATTTAGTACATTTTCTGTGCTTTTTATCTGTGCACTAGCTGACCATCTTTTAATCTGTGTCTCAAGAATATTTTTTTAAAGTTGTTTTTTGTTTTTATAAAGGAACCATGGAAGTAATACTTCTATATCTCTTAGGTACACCCTAATGTGTATAATGGTAATTTCTTGATAATAAACATTCCTTTTTATTGTAGATCTGTCTGAGGAATATTGTTTGGAATTCAATGGAGGGTTCAGCAATGACCAGTTGGATTGGCTAAAAGAAGTGTTGACCTTTGCAGATAAGAACAACGAGAAGGTTGTAATAGCTGGTAGGTATTTTATTTTAATTTATTAGTGTTGCAGTGCTAGCCTCAAAGAATAAAACTAATTTGAAGTTTCTATGTTACAATTGCCAATTTTGTATTTTATGGTGGGATTGGAAAAAGAATGGCATTAAGTTAAAGTGTTTCTATAGTGCATGGGAGGCAGGTGCAGTCTTTGTGAGCACAACCCTAACCACTATTAATTATGTTCCTAGTGCATTTACACCTTGCTTATTTTTATGTTCTGGAGAGGCTGTTGTGTGCACCCGATGATATGTGTATTGTTGCGTCCATGGAAAGCGGGAGCGCCAAATGTCTACCATGTCTATGGCGTCTAAGAAGTCCGCAAGGACAGTGTGGGTCCGGTGTTGCAGTCGAGGGGGTATGCGATCAAGAGCGTCATCTAGTGTGTGGCGTTGAAATCGCCTCCTATTATTCAATAGCCTTGTGGGAGACATAGAAGGATTTCGCTGAGCGCCTGAAATACTGAAGAGTGGAGCGCGGGTGGGATGTAGACAGACACTATGTTAACAATGACCCCTCTTTGCTTCTGCCCTGAGTGGTCGCTCCCCTGCCTCTCCACCTGAAGCGGTATCGTTTATCTGAGCTGCATTGCGTGATTGTACCCTGTTTAGAACTGCTAAAATATTTGCATTGACCTCGCCTGCTTGCCGGTATCCTTAAGTGCGCTGCATTGTCTGGTATCTTTAAGTGCGCTGCATTGTCTGTTTGTGCCATATTTCGACCTGTGCATTTTTTAGAACAGCTAATTAAGTATATTAACTGCACCTCGCACCATTGTTGTTTTGACATAGACTTTACTGCGCGATACCCCCCGGCGCCCTGCTCGACTCCCCCCTCCATTTTGGATCTGTTGTTGTTGTGCTCCGTGTTGACCTGAGCCCGCCCCGCCTCCCAGCTGAGCCGCCCTCCCACTAACTATTTACAGCGCTCTCGCCCCTCCCCCTTCCCACCATCCTTATATGACAGCAGCCCAAGCGCGCAGCGTCCACGCGCAGCGACCGCGCCTAATCCGCGCCGAAGGTGCGCCAAAGGTAAGCCCGTCTACGCCCGTCCGCGCCTGGACCGCGCCCAGCGCCAGACCCCCTGGCCCCCGTCCCTCCCAGCCCCCCCGCATTACCTACGATACCACCACCCTCCTAGCCCTTAACCCCGGTCGCGCCCTCAACTGCGTCCAAGCCGCCCCTGGACAAACCCATGGACCTTTCTCCTGCTTCTCCTGCAAATTCAGCGGCACCGACAACATCTCCGCTACGACCACACCACTGACTCCCGACCCCAACCACCTACAATGCATCCTTCTCAACACCCGATCAGTCCACAGGCACGCCATTGACCTATGGATTCTACTAGACACCATTTCTCCAGACATCGCCTTCCTAACGGAAACATGGATGCATGCTTCCTCCACACCAGACATCACCACTGCCATCCCTGAAGACTATAAGATCACTCGCAAAGACCGTACCAGCCACACAGGAGGAGGAATCGCTATCGTCCATAAGAAATCAATCCGCATCTCAACCAGCTCTGACGCCAACCTCGCTAACTCCGAACACCTTCACTTCCAGATCCACATCGACCCCAAAACAACACTCAGAGGCACCCTCCTCTACAGACCACCAGGACCCCGCGCAAAATTCAGTGAAGACATCACGGACTTCATCACCCCACACGCGCTCCCCTCCAAAGACTACATCCTTCTGGGAGACCTCAACTTTCACCTTGAAAAGATCAACGACCGCAACACCGCCACCCTCTTAGACAACCTCACCAACCTCGGACTTAAACAACTTGTCACTTCCCCCACCCACATCGCAGGTCACACACTCGACCCCATCTTCACATCCAGCAATCATGTCTCCTTCAGCCACACTACGGATCTCCTCTGGACTGACCACAGCTGCGTTCACTTCACCTACAACAAACCAAAACCCACCATCCACCTCCAACCTACCCTGCAAAGAAACTGGAACAAAATCACCACGGACCAGATCTCCGCATCGCTCCTTCTAAACACCCCAGCCCTCTCTTCTAACGCTAACGAAGCCGCCGCCAACCTCACCCTATGGTTATCCAACACCGCCGACACCTTAGCACCACTGAAAAAACGTCAAAGCAAACCTGGCAGCAAGAAGGCCTCATGGTTCAACGATGATCTTAAGAAGTCCAAGAAACTCTGCCGCTCCTTTGAAAAGGCCTGGAAAAAAGACCCAACCACTAGCACCAAGGACGCCTTCAAAAACGCCACCCGCACTCACCACCAACTAATCCGAAAAGCCAAGAAAACAGCATTCAAGGATCGACTTGACAACAACGCCCACAACAGCAAGGAACTTTTCAACATCGTCAAGGAATTTTCCAATCCCTCGGCCAACTCCAACGACATCACCCCCTCTCAAGCCCTCTGCGACTCCCTAGCCTCATTTTTCCACAACAAGATTGCAGACATCCACAACAGCTTTGACAACCAACCCGGAAACCAACCCACCCTACCATTTGCTGAACATTCTCCCCCCGTGAACACCCTTAACGACTGGAACCCAATCTCCACTGAGGACACCATCCGCCTGATGAATTCCATCCACTCAGGATCCCCCACAGACCCATGTCCTCACCACATCTTCAACAAAGCAGACTCCATCATAGCACCGCACCTCCGAGACGTCATCAACTGCTCCTTCAACTCCGCCACCTTCCCGGAAGACTGGAAACACGCTGAACTCACCGCCCTTCTGAAAAAACCCACAGCGGACCCCACCGAACTCAAAAATTACCGCCCCATCTCGCTTCTTCCATTCCCGGCCAAAGTCATCGAGAAAGCTGTCAACAACCAGCTCGCCGCCTTCCTCGAAGCCAACAAATCCCTCGACCCCTCACAATCTGGCTTCCGAGCAAAACACAGCACTGAGACCGCCCTCATCGCAGCAACAGACGACATTCGAACTCTACTGGACAATGGAGACACAGTCGCCCTCATCCTCCTCGACCTCTCTGCAGCCTTCGACACAGTCTGCCACAGCACCCTTTTACAACGCCTCAATAACATCGGAATCCAAGGAAAAGCACTTGAATGGATCACCTCGTTCCTCACCGGAAGAACCCAGAGAGTCCGCCTCCCACCATTCAAGTCCGAGGCCACCGAAGTCATCTGTGGCGTACCACAAGGTTCCTCACTCAGCCCCACCCTCTTCAACATATACATGAGCCCCCTCGCGGACATCTCCCGCCAACACAACCTCAACATCATCTCCTACGCGGATGACACTCAACTAATCCTTTCTCTCACCAATGACCCCAGCACCGCCAAAACTAACCTACACGAAGGAATGAAAGAAGTTGCCGAATGGATGAAACAAAGCCGTCTGAAACTGAACTCAGACAAAACAGAAGTCCTCATCTTAGGTACATCCCCCTCTGCATGGGACGACTCCTGGTGGCCGGAAGCCCTCGGAAAAGCACCCATCCCAACAGACCACGCACGGAACCTAGGCGTCATCCTGGATTCTTCACTCACAATGAACAGACAAGTCAGCGCCGTATCCTCTTCCTGCTTCAACATTCTTCGCATGCTCAGAAAAACATTTCGCTGGATCCCCTCCGAAACAAGGAAAACAGTCACCCACGCTCTGGTCACGAGCCGACTGGACTACGGAAACACCCTCTACGCAGGCACTACCGCTAAACTCCAGAAGAAACTCCAACGAATCCAAAACGCCTCAGCCAGGATCATATTAGACATCCCACGCAACGAACACATCTCTGGTCACCTTAAAGACCTCCACTGGCTACCCGTCAATAAGAGGATCACTTTCCGACTGCTTACCCACGCACACAAATCACTCTACGACATCGGACCAGAATGCCTCAACTCACGACTGTCCTTCTACACCCCCTCCCGCCAACTACGTTCTTCCAGCCAAGCCCTCGCCACTGTACCTCGCATCAACAAGACCACCATGGGAGGCAGATCCTTCTCATACCTGGCTGCTAAAACATGGAACTCACTCCCCGCTTACCTTCGCCTTACCCAGAACCACCTAGCATTCAGAAAGCAACTTAAAACGTGGATATTTGACAAGTAATCCTCCTCCCCTTCCTAAGCGCCTTGAAACCCTCTGGGTATGTAGTGCGCTATATAAATTCTCTGACTTGACTTGACTGACTTCCCATTGACACGACAGTGCCGCAAATCTGCCCTGGTCATCCATGTCGGGTCCTGTTTCTTAAGGAGGATTCCCACTCCCCGCGAACCAGATATAAACTCCGAGTGTACCATGAGGAAAACTCTTTTCTTGATGTCTGAATTTTATGAGTATCCAAGATAGCTTGCTGTAAAATATCTAGGCATCTAAATAATGTTGAAAGCTTGACTTCTTCCAGTGTTAATCCAGAGTTAAATACATCCAAGGGAGAAATGGCTGACTGGCATAAAGAAAGATTAAAATGGGTATTGTACCTAAACTTATCAGTTGTATCACATCTCCCTATTAGGGATCCTAATGGAAATAGAATACTCAGTTTAAGGCATTGCATTGGCCAGAATAAAAACAAGAAAAATGTTAAAGTCACCACTTAAAAAGGAGGATTTGGCTTGCCTGAGATTAAACTTTTTAAAAATCGACCACAACTCATTGAGAAGCCCAGAAGTCTCACATGCATTTAATGCAAAAATAGCCTATAATAATATAATAAAATACCGAAAAGACAATTGTCATTTCAACTGACCACTGCTCTCACTAGAATAGGGTCAGTCGAAGCCTAAACCTAAAATGCAAGAAATTTAGGACAGTTTAGGTATGTTGTCTTTCAATAGAAGCCAATGGAGCTAAATCAAATGACAGAAATCTGTTACTTTCAACACAAATATATCTCATTAGCAGGGCCGGACTGAGAACCAAAACCGGCCCTGGCAAAGTGCTCGCCCGGCCCCCTGGGGGTGCGACCGAGCTGTTTGCCGGGGCCGGTTTTCGGCCGATTTTGTTACAGGGCCAATTTTGCAGCTATGCTGCAAAAACGGCCCTGTAACAAAAACGGCCCCTAGGGCCCTAAACCGGCCCCTACCCTTGCGGCGCACCGGGGGATTGCCCGGTGCCCGCAACGGCCAGTCCGGGCCTGCTCATAAGTAGGTTGCAGGATCTTCTCCTGGAGGAAACTCAATATCATTCATGATTACAGTACTGAGTTAATTATTCTTCTAAAATCCTGTGCATTCTTGCCGACTGTAAGAAATTAGGTTTTTTCCCTTGACCCTTGGTAGGTCGCTCCTCACACCGCACAGCATCGCCTGTGTGCCCGCACCTCAACCCTCTGGCCGCCTCTGCTGACAGAGGTTCGAGACCCTCACTGCCCACACTCGTCTCCTGGTAGTCCTTTATTTCATTTACTCCTTGACTGTAATTGTACTGTTTTCTTGCATTTCTGCTGTGTGTTTGCCCTAGTTTTGCCCTTGTGCCCTTCCTTTTTCGGCATCCCCATCGTTCTCCCCTTCAGTTTCCCGCCACTGCGGCCCCGCCCCCTGCTCTCTCAGTCACCCGCCCCCACCTCCCAACTGCTCCTCCCTCCCACCTCCCCTTCTTATGGCGGCTGCCCGCAGCAGGCACGCCAAAGGCAAGCCCGTCTGCGTCCGTCCGAGCTTGGACCTCGCCCAGCACCAGAACCCCTGGTCCCAGCAGACACAACGACACCCGACTGAACTACGATGCCAGCATCCTCCACGCACTCAACACCGGCCGAGAACACACCTGCTACCGGGCCACCCCGAAGCACACCCAAGGAGCCTTCACCTGCCGGAGCTGCAGCTTCACCAGCATCCGGCCAGCCAAACCGCCAACCAAGGAACCCCACTACCTCAATTGCATCGTTCTCAAAACCCGCTCCGCCCGCAAACACGCCGTCGAACTCTGGGACCTTCTCGACTCCACCAGCCCGGACGTCGTCTTCCTGACAGAGACCTGGTTGAACCCCGCCTCAGCACCCGACATCGCCATAGCCATCCTGGAAGGCTACAAGATCACCCGCAGAGACCGTACCAACAGAGTAGGAGGAGGAATCGCCATCGTCCACAAGAACACCCTCAGAGTCTCGACCAACACCGACGACACCCTCAGCACCGCTGAACACATGCCCTTCCAGATCCACACCGACCCCAACACCACCCTCAGAGGAACACTTGTCCACAGACCCCCCGGACCCCGACCACAGTTCATGACTCCATCGCCGACTTCATCAGCACACCCTCGCCTCCACAGACTACATCCTCCTAGGAGACCTGAACTTCCACCTCGTGAACAACAATACCAACTCCACCACCCTGATCGACAACCTCGCCAACCTCAGACTCAGACAGCTCATTACAACACCCACCCACGCCGCCAGCAACACGCTCGACCCCATCTTCACCGCAAGCCTCCACGTCTCCTTCAACCACACTACCAAACCCCACTGGACCGACCACCCCTGCATCCACTTCATCTTAAGGAAGCCCACCACGCACCACCGCACTCAACAGATGCCTCGACGCTGCTGGAGCAAAGTCACCGAAGACCAGCTAACCGCCACCCTCACCCAGAACGCACCCGCCGACCCCACCGATCCCGACATCACCGACCTCATCCTCAGACAATGGCTCGACGACTGCGCCAACACCCTCGCCCAAGTCACCCTCCAACAGCCACACCAGCAAGAAAGCCACCTGGTTCAACGAAGACCTCCAGGCCTTCAAACGAACATGCCGAAAATTGGAGAAGAACTGGCTCTGCGAACGATCACCAGACAGCTACACAGTCCACAAGAACGCCACCCGCAGTCACCATCAACTCATCAGAGCCGCCAAGAGGGCCTCCTTCAAGGACCGCCTAGATAACAACGCACACAACAGCAAAGAGCTCTTCAACATCGTAAAGGAACTCTCCAACCCCAGCTCCAACACCAATGACATCCCGCCTTCGCAAGACCTGTGCGACTCACTGGCCACCTTCTTCCACCGCAAGATCGCCGACATCTACGACAGCTTCAGCGCCACGACCACCCTGACAAACACCACCCCCACGACCACCACCCGCACCAACCGCCAGCTCTCCTGGGCCAGCGTCAACGACGAGGACACTGGCAAGATCATGAACTCCATCCACTCCGGATCACCATTAGACCCATGCCCTCACCACATCTTCAACAAAGCCAGCACAGCCATCGCACCCAATCTCTGGAGAGCAATCAACATCTCCTTCGAGACAGCAACCTTCCCAGAGAGCTGGAAGCACGCCGAAATCAACGCCTTACTCAAGAAACCCAAGGCGGACCCCAAGGACCTCAAGAACCTCCGACCCATCTCCCTGCTTCCGTTCCCGGCATAGGTCACCGAGAAAATAGTCAACAAACAACTGACCCACTACCTTGAGGAGAACAACATCCTGGGCCCATCCCAGTCCAGTTTCCGCAGCAACCACAGCACCGAAACCGCCCTCATCGCCGCATCCGATGGCATCAGGATCCTGCTTGACAACGGAGAAACAGCGACCCTCATCCTCCTGGACCTGTCAGCCGCCTTCGACACGGTCTGACACAATACACTACGAACACGCTTAAACGACGCCGGAATCCAAGAGAAGGCCCTGGACTGGACCACATCCTTCCTCTCCGGCAGAAGTCAGAGCATCCGCCTCCCCCCCTTCCGCTCCAAGGCCACCGAGATCATCTGCGGCGTACCCCGGGGCTCATCCCTCAGCCCAACGCTGTTCAACATCCACATGGCACCCCTCGCCCACGTCCCCCGACAGCACGACCTCAACATCATCTCCTACGCCGACGACACCCAGCTAATCATCTCCCTCACTAAAGACCCTCATGCCGCCAAAACCAGCCTCCACGAAGGAATGAAGGACGTCACTGAATGGATGAAGAACAGCCAACTGAAGCTGAACTCAGACAAAAGGGAGGTCCTCATCCTCTGCCCACCACCTCAGCCTGGGAAGACTCCTGGTGGCCGACAACACTGGGAACAGCACCAACACCCACCGACCACGCACGCAACCTAGGGGTCATCCTCGACCCCACCCTCTCCATGACTAAGCAGGTCAACGGCGTCTCCTCATCCGGCTTCAACACCCTCCGAATGCTCCGCAAGATCTTCAAATGGATCCCCACCGAAACGAGAAAAACAGTCACCCAGGCCCTCGTCATCAGCAGGCTGGACTACGGAAACGCCCTCCACGGGGGAACGTCGGCCAAGCTCCTGAGACACTGCAATGCATCAAGAACACTTAAGCACGCCTGATCCTCGACATCCCCCGCCGCAGCCACATCACACCCCACCTGAGAGACCTGCACTGGCTCCCTGTCAACATGAGGGTAACCTTCAAGCTCCTCCTCCACGCGCACCATGCTCTCCACAACAAAGGCCCAGTATACCTCAACAGACGACTCAGCTTCTACACACCCACCCGCCAGCTCCGCTCCGCCGGCCTCGCCATCACCACAGTCCCTCGCATCCGAACAACGACCACCAGCGGCAGATCCTTCTCCCACCCCGCTGCCAAGACCTGGGACACCCTCCCCACCAGCCTATGGCAGACCCAAGACCTACTGGCCTTCAGAAAACTCCTCAAGACCTGGCTCTTTGATCAGTAGCAGTACCCCCACCAGCGCCTTGAGACCCTAACGGGTATGTAGTGCGCTTTATAAGTGTCTTGATTGATTGATTGATTGATTGATTGATTGATAGTTGTAAAGGATGTGAGTCCTTCAAAAATAATAGGTCTTCAGCTTTCTTTTTATTAGGAGCATAGTATACCATTGTAGCACTTGATCTCTCAGAATAGCAAAGGAAAGCAGAACAGTCCAAGTCCTACTCCTACTCAGCAGGCTAGTGCCTCCAGCTCTATGATATGCAACAACAACACTCAATATAGCATTTTCCTGTCAGGGCTTTTTCTTATAAAAAGGAAAAGTACTTTAATACAGATGCACACTACTACATTCTTTGCATTAATTACAAATATATGCAACCAGGTAGATGGAAGTACTTTTGTCCCAACGCTTTATTTATTTTTTATGGGGGAGACCCCCCAAACGCCCCTTTTTTTCTTTTCATTTACCACACATGCCTTTACTACGTATTTCGTAGTAAAGGTATGCGTGGTAAAGCCTCTCGTTGTAACCACGCATGCGTTGTAAAGCATGCGTGGTAAAGGATTTCGTGGAAACGGCTGCGTTGTAGAGGCCGTTTCCAGCTCACAGCCTTTCAGTAAGTTCTAAAGATGTACACTATGAATTCCCACTGACATTATAAAGCCTACACCAAGTCAGCACCCATCCCTAAATAGTCCATTCTGCCACAGGCTACCTGTGTGCAAATACTGGGATGAGATAGTAGTGCTCTCAGCCTGCAGACATGTGCACACATGTGCGCACATGTTCGTGTGTAACTAGCCTAGAGCCTCTTATCCTAGCTGTACAGCAACTGCCTTATGTTGAAACATGGACAGTGGTAGTTAGCACTTTCATTCCGTTTCCACAGACTTAAGCACGAGTGAGACTCAGTTATTGAGATATGAAGTAAAATTCCAAATCTGGATACTCAGAAAACAAAACATCTGGGGGGGGGGGGGGTTAAATGGGTCGACCCATTTCCTACTGAAGAGAAAGTAATTACTTCCAGCTCAGCCAGAGTGTCAAGGCAGATTAATATCTCCATTTGCGTGAAAATTGCGTGATTTGGGAAGCATTTATATCAATCAGACTATGGACAATACAAATATGCTACCCTTCTGTATGCTGCAGGAGAAATATAACCTCACTAGGAACAAGATATAAAAATCTCCTCGATTAAAGAATATCTCACTATCACACACTGAAAAACAAGAAAGACTTCAAGTCTCCTGAGCTTAAAAACTATATTTTTGTGCATAGAAGAAAAAAATGTCAGTACTTTAGAAAAGCATTGGCTTTTTTGGAAGGATATTTAAAGAGGGAGAAGCAAACTTGAAAGTGTCTGTGTGCTTGAGATACAACTACAGTAGGGAACTTTTGGCGGGTGCATGGGATCTGTAGAGGGGGGCTACCTAAGAAAAAGTTGAAATGTATTCATGTGAAAACGGTGCATTTTGAAGTACAAATCATCCACCACTTTGATGCAAGGTGGATAGGCTTTGGTAGTGGTTAACAATTGTTATTGTGCAGTTCTTATCTAGATTACAATTGTTAAAAAAACATAAAGCATGCGTCACAAATAACCAAATTATGTATAGACATTGATCAATCAATCAATCAGGGAATTTATAAAGCGCGCTACTCACCCGTGAGGGTCTCAAGGCACTGGTTGCAGCTCCTTTTCAATCAAAGAGCCAGGTTTGAGGTTATTCCTGAAGTTGTGGAGGGTGGGGGAGCGTCTGATGTTCACAGGGAGCTCGTTCCAGGCTTTGGCTGCGACGTAGGAGAAGCCTCTTCCTCCTGCTCTGGTTCTGTGGATGCGTGGGGGTCTCTGTGAGGGCGAGGTCTGCGGAGTGAAGGTTCCTCTTGGGTACGTGGAAGGAGACTCTCTTGTTGAGGTATTTGGGTCTGATATTGTGTAGGGATATGTAGGTGTGGGTGAGCAGTTTGAAGGTATCGACGGAGAGCCAGTGGAGGTCACGTAGGTGTTGGGTCATGTGTTCATGCCATGGGGTTCTGAGGAGAAGTCTGGCTGCGGCGTTCTGGATTGTCTGTAGCCTGTGTAGGAGGGTTCTGTTGATTCCGGCTTAGAGGGCATTGCCGTAGTCCAATCTGCTGGTTATGAGTGCATGGGTGATGGTTTTTATGCATTCTGGGGAATCCATTTGAAGGTCTTGCAGAGGATCCAAAGGCAGTTGACCATTGTTTACCATTATTGTCACACGTATTGTGTGCCACATGGCAGGCATATATTTGAGGTGTCTGTGAATGTTACTGGTGGGACAGTAATGTAAATGTGGGATACTTGTAAAGCGCACTGTTACTCTACCCGAGTGTCCTGGCGCTGTAGACCGCTGGGGAACCCGTCCTGGTTTTCCCTGTGAGATGGTCCCTTTCTGGGTATCTCCAGGGTGAAACCAGGCATCCCCGGCGTCTGTGGGGGGCCGTTGTAGAGATGAGGCAAGCTTAATGCCCAGAGTTACCGAGTGTGTTCCCTGGTTAGAGCAGGCACTGAGGCGAGAATTATCGAGTCCATTGACCCTGGTCCAAGACCCTGCCGCGTCGGGAATTGAACCCTGGTCCCGGGCCGTTCTCTGCTTACAGGTCTGCCGCCTCTAACCAGTGAGCCAACCATAAGTTACCCTTTGTCTGTGTTATCCAGTTCCGCTTTTACTTGGCACTTGAATTGTTTCCTATTCATACAGCCACTAACTACAAGTACAGTAAACCCCAAGACTGGATAATTGCCAGGGAGACCTTGAAAGATTGTCTTTGACCGTCCTCCTTCTACTATTCCTCCCCAAATATCACTTCTCAGCAGACATAGAGGCTAAAGTTCCAGGCCACTGGTAACATCGTGATTATCCACAGTCGTTTACAATAGGCTGGTAGGGTGATTTCAATATCTGCTGCGAATGTCTGATATCACAGACAGCAGGGGATTGTTTTGATAAAGTTTTGGAATCAGATGAGTGAGAATATACACTTAATAATTAATTAATTGATGCACTTTTTCAGAAGTAGATTGTTTACCTTTCTTTTCAATGTATTTTTGATGTAGAATATACATTAACATTATAGGAAATGAAACATCTAAATAAAACTATAAACATTTGGAACAACTCATTTTACACTCTGAGAGTCAGCTAAGGGGAAGGTCCTTTCATAAGATACAATTTTAATTAAGAATCAGTGATGCACTGTTCTAAAAAAATGTACGTGCCTAAAAAGAAGGAGCTCGCTACTGTCTTTATTTAAAGAAAGAAAGAGACTTTGTATGGGCTAATTATGTATTTATTAATTTCACTAGAAATGTCTTTTGTTTGAATTGCAATTTAAATATATTTATTCTTTACCACAGGTCACATTCCAATTCATCCTGAAGCTAAACGTGGTCACTGTCTTGCTTGGAATTACAAAGCCATTCTTTCAATCTTGCATGCCCATAAATGCGTGGTGTGCTACCTCGCTGGACATGACCACAATGGCGGCTATTGTGTGGATGATAAAGGAATACATCACGTTACACTAGAGGGCGTCATCGAGTCCCCACCTGGCAGCCATGCCTTTGGAACAGTATATGTGTATGACAGCAAGATGGTGATAAAGGGTAAAGGCAGAACACCAAGCAGAGAATTGCCATACAGAAAATGCTGACATGAGAAAAACACATTGAGTCCTCTATTTGTCTTCAAAAACCATAATTATGGTTTGGCCAAGCCTGGAGTTGCTTTGTTGTTGAAAAAGGAACTATAACCACACCACATAATTGAGTAGCAAGTGTCTACATAAACGTTGCCTGCTTATCGCAGGTGTGCTAGACTGCCATAATGAACTCTCAAGGTATTCATCCTTTTTCCTGGGCATTACGTTATCAGCACTCCTTACTTTCAAGCCTACATTAAAGCCAAAGTAATGCGTGCATCAGATCTTATCCCTTTGAGCTCTGCAGTCGTGTCAAGGAGAGTTTTATATTGTTTTGCACAGAATCTCCTAAATGTTTCTGCCCAATCTTAACCAATGTAAAGAGAAAGAAAGCACTGCAGGGAATTCACTGAACTATTTTAGGTCTTCATATTTCTTGATGGAATATACCTGTTTTTCCAGAGGAACTGTAATGCACTTAAGTGCACTGGCCTTTGGCATGCTATCTCAAAGGTCCCTAACTTCTCAACAGCATTCTCTGTGCATAAATTGCAAGCTCGACAAATTGCTATCAAGCAATAACTTGTTTATGCTCCTCCTTATCACCAGAGGCTGTTATTTAAATGGGTAAGAGGTGTGAACATTATAGTTAACCCGAGAGCACTTGCACTATGTGAAACTACATACATGAATTGTGATACATTGGGACCCTGCTTCCTTGCATGAATAAAAATGATGAATTGATTTAGATTGTGTTGTGATGGCATCTTTACCGTTCATTGGGGCTTTGCGGGGGGTGGCCGACCGGAGGGAGGCTCGCCCCCCCGGGGATTTTGGGGCTCCGGGAGGAAGGGGAGGGGTACAAGGAGGCAGGACACAGGAAGGACTTTTTGGGCTGGTTGGGCTGGGTGGCAGTCTGTTGGGCTCCTTTTGGGCTAGGGGGATACATAAGCGGCCATTTTAGGTCACTTGTCACCATTAGTTGGGACAGTGACACAGCAGCCGGTCTAGGTTAGGAGTTTTTTGTTGTGGAGTTAGAGTTTTCTGTAGTGTGGCAGTCGTTTAGGTGCTGTGTGTAGTTGGAGGAAGAGCGCTTTAGACTCACTTGGTTTCGTGGCTGTTTGTGTTGGCGGCGGTCGGTGACGCGGAGAGCAGGCGAAATGGCGGCGGAGGATATGTCTGATCCGAGGGTGCAGGAGGCTCTTCGCTTGCTGGGAGAGGCCGGGAGGACCGATCTGTTGCGCACCGGAGTGCGGGTAAGGCCACCGCGGCGCGCTGCTGATGGCGCCGCGGCAGCTGTGGCGGCCTGTGACCCACCGCGGTCACGTGTGCAGAGGGGGGAGGGGGCGGGAGCCGCGAAGAGGGCGGCGCGAGGTGGCGGACTCATGGCGGCTGGGGCGCCGAAGCGCAAGAAGGCTCCGGGGAAGAAGCGCGGTCCGTGCAGGAAGGCACCGCTGGTCTTTGTGGGAGATGCGGTAGGGTTGGGGGAGGGCGGACATGACGGGGGGGCGGGGGGGGAGGGCCCTGAAGGAGCGGGAGCGGAGGTAGTCGGGGGTGTAGGGCCTGCTAGTGACGCGAGGGAGGGGGTGGGCGAGGGACGCGAGGGGGGAGGGGCCGGGGGCCTGGGGATACTGGTGGTAGAAGACGGGGGGGGTTTGGAGGGGGAAGGGGGCGAGGGGCTGTTGGAGGGGGGGCAGGGGGGTACAGGGGAGGCAGGGCATGGTGTTTTGGAGGGGGTTGGGGGGGTTTCACCGCTGCTCATTGAGGAGACAGAGGGGGAGGAGGAGGAGGGGGTGGGGGGTGAGAGTGGGCAGGAGGTGGTGGACGATGAGGAGGAGCAGGACAACCCGATAGGTGGTGGATTGGTATCCCTGGGTGGGGGGAGGGGGGTGCTGGGGGGAGGGGGTGCGCAAGGGGGTAGGAGGGTGCAGGTGGGGGGTTGGGGGATGCGCCGGGGGGTGGGGGAGGAAGGGGGTGGGGAGAGGTTTTTTGGGGGACGTAGCGGGGGTGCGTATAGTTTTGAGGGTGCGGGAGGGAGCAGCAGGGGGGATTTGCGTGGGTGGGGTGGGTGGGGGGATGTGGGGGGAGGACAGTGGGGCGGCCCGGGCGGGGTGGGAAGCTGGGGGTGGGGGGAGAGTGGGTGGGGGGGTCGCCCGGCGTGGAGGGGCGGACATTCTGCGACAGGGGGGAGAGGCGGTTGGGAAGGTAGTGGTGATGGTTATGCCCCGGCTTGCTGGACTTCCCCGTTTTTCTCTTGGCAGGAGCAGTGGGGGAGGGGCTCGGGTGAGCAGCATGCGGCTCCACCCCGCCGAGTGGATGGGCCGGCTCTGCCTAGTACGGGCGGTCGCGCTCCAACGAGGGACCTGGGGTGGTCGGAGCGAAGATGGACGGAAAGCAGATCTCCAGCGCCCCCCTCCCGATGGGTCGATCCGGCCGCCGGGGGACGGGGATGGAGCAACGAGGCAACGGTTTCTTCTGCTTACCAACATGAGGGTAGACGGAGAGTGAGTGTAGATCTGGGGGCCTTGATGACGGAGTGTAGGGCCAGAGCAGGGTTGAGTAGGGTGTCTCCTGGTAGGATTGTGGCGGCAGAAGCAGTGGGTGCGGAGTTGGAGTCGGAGGAAGACGGGGAGTTGCGGGAGGACGGGGAGGTTTGTAATGTTGTTGCCAGTGTTTTGCAGGAATGCCCCCGGCAAGTGGTGCCGCGAGTGACGGCCCCCCCTGTGGATCTGGTTAGGCGGCGGGATCCGGTGAGGACGCCAGCCTTGACGCCAGGTAAGACCAGTACGGGGTCGGGGAGTGGCTTGGGCACGCCTCAAGGAGGCAAGGCGGGGGGTAGTGGTGTTGGAGGACACCACGTGTCAGTGGGGACGGATGCGGAGGGTGGGGATACGGTGAGACTGGTGAAGGGTAGGTATGTGATGGATGCCGGCGTGTGTACTGAAGCGAGTTGCGGCTCGGCGGGGTCGGGCGAGTCCTCCGGTGCGTTAGTGGCGGCGAGTGGTGGAGCGACGGGGAGCGGCGAGGGCCCGGTTGCGGGCGCGGCGGCGGGGATCGCGGGGACGGCCGGGGGGTCAGGTGGAGCGGCTGCGTCGAGTGTCGGGGGGAAAGAGAGCTGCGACGTTCTGGTGAAGAAATTGCCGTACATGGGAGTGGCGAAGCCGTTGGGGGCGCATTTGTCTTTGGCGACCAGGGAAAAGATTTGGAAGGGGGAGTATGTTGAGATATTTAGGTTACTACACAGGGAGTTGATGGCAAAAGAAGGGTCGAAGGAGGAGGAACAGGAATTGGCACGGCGGCCGAGGGTGCCGGTCACTATTGAGAACTGGTCAGCGGCATTCTTAATCTATGCGAGCGTTTATTGCGAGAAGTATCCTGACCGGGCGGTGGCGCTTTTCAAGTACATGGACGTGGTACGGAGGGCGCAAGTGACTTACGGTGGCAATGCGTGGTCGCATTACGATGAAGAGTTTCGGGCGCGTATGGCGTCGGACCCGGAGGCGAAGTGGGGGGAGTTGGATGCGGACCTTTACCAGCAGACAATGAGTGGGGCGAAATTTGGCCGCACGATTTACACGGCCAGTGGTTTGCCACTGACTTCCACGCCCTTTTCGGCTCGCCCCACCCGTGGGGGGGGTGGGGCCGGGGGGAGCCGGGAGCTTCCAGAGCGGGGGGCCCTGTTGGGACTTTAACAGGGGTTCCTGTCTCCGGCAGACGTGCAAGTTTAGGCACGAGTGCTCCTCGTGTGGTAAAAGACATCCCGAATCGCGCTGCTGGGGGCTTTGGGGAGGCCCCTCACAGGGTCAATTCCCGGCTCCCGGACCCGGCAGGGGGAGAGGGGGGGGGTAGAGGGGGGGCGAGTACCTTGGGAAAAGGCTCGTACTCCGGTTAGGCTGGATCGGTTGGAACCACTCTTGGAGGTGTATCCGCGGGCGGATGATGCGTCGGTGCTGCGTCGAGGTTTCAGGGAGGGTTTCCGGTTGGGGTACGAGGGTCCGCGGATTGCTCGTTGGGCGGAGAACCTGAAGTCTGTGAACGCGCACAAGGGCATCGTCCGGGAGAAGCTTTTTAAAGAGGTGAGAGAGGGGAGGATGGCGGGACCTTTTGTGGTGGCACCTTTGGAGGATCTGATCATTTCGCCCATTGGTGTGGTCCCGAAGAAAGAGCAGGGTCAATTCCGCTTGATTCAACATCTCTCGTGGCCGGAGGGCGCGTCGGTGAACGATTTTATATCGGCAGACTTGGCGTCGGTGTCCTACTCGTCCGTGGACGTTGCGAGAAAACTGGTGACGACGGCGGGACGAGGGGCGCTCATGGCAAAATGCGATGTGAAATCGGCGTTCAGGTTGCTGCCGGTTCACCCGGAGGACCATCAGTTGCTGGGAATACAGCTGGACGGGTTGATTTTCGTGGATAGAGCGCTTCCGATGGGGTGCTCTGTGTCATGTGCCTTGTTCGAGCGATTCAGTTCCTTCTTGCAGTGGGCTTTTTCCTGGCGCACAGGCTCTGAGGCGATTACGCATTATCTGGACGATTTCTTCCTGGTGGGTACCCCTGGTTCAACGGACTGCCAGCAACAGCTGTGTAGTTTTATGGACTTAATGAAGTACTTGGGGGTGCCTTTGGCGCCAGAGAAGACTCAAGGGCCCAGCACGGTGCTGTCGTTCCTCGGGATAGAGCTCGACTCAGCGGCCATGGAAGCACGCCTGCCGGAGGACAAGAGGTCGGCAATGGTAGTTCTGGTGAGGGACATGTTGGCAAAAAGGAAGGTGTTGGTGCGAGAGGTACAGGTTTTGCTGGGGCACCTGAATTTCGGGTGCCGAGTGGTGCGGGCGGGGCGGACTTTTTGTCGACGGTTGGGATTGGCGTTGTCTGGGCTGTCGATGCCTCATCACCACGTACGGTTGCCGGCGGGCGCGCGAGAGGATCTGTGCATGTGGTTGGCTTTCTTGGAAAGGTTCAACGGTGTTCCCATGGCGCCGCCGGAGGAGTGGGAGTGGGACGTGACAATGTCGTCGGACGCGGCGGGAGTCGGCGGTTTTGGCCTCTACTGGGCGGGTCGGTGGTGCGCGGAACAGTGGCCGGAGCGATGGCAAGCGGGGGGGAGAAGCATTGCTTTTTTGGAGTTGTTCCCGCTGGTGGTGGCTGTGACTGTGTGGGCGCGCGAGTTGGCGCATAGGCGCGTGTTGTTCAAGGTGGACAATATGTCGGTGGTGCAGGTAGTGAACCGGCAGTCTGCGAGAGAACCTCAGGTGCTGAAGTTGATGCGCGTGTTTGTGTTGAGGTGCCTGGAGAACAATATCTTGTTTCGAGCACAACATGTGCCAGGAGTGGACAATGACATTGCTGATGCTTTGTCTCGTCAACAGTGGCGGAGATTCCATGGGCTAGCCACGGAGGCGGAGGCGGTCAAGACGAAGGTGCCGGAGGAGATGTGGTTAGTGGGAGAGCGCGGGTCGTTCGATTGGTGAGGTCATCTGTGGCGGTGTCTACGTGGAAGAGTTATGAACAGGCCTGGTTGGAGTTTCTGCGTTTTGGAGCGGTAAGGCAGCGGGACAAGTGGCGTCGGGAGGAACAGGTGGTACAATTCATGTTGGGATTGATGGACAGAGGTTTGGCGAGAGTGACTATTGCGGGCAAACTGGCGGGAGTGGCGTTTATGGGTAAACTTTGGTGGGGCTATGCTCCCTCGGCGGGGGAATTGGGAGGGCGTCTTTTGGAAGGTTGGGAGAGAGAGAAAGGGGCCCGGGTGCGGCAGAGACGGCCTATTACGGAGGCGATGCTGGAGGGATTGTTGAATCGAATGCCGGTGGTGTGTAGAGATCAGGAAGAGGCGGTGCGGTTTTCCACATTGATGTCGTGGTTGTACTTCGGGGCCTTTAGGGTATCAGAGCTGGTGGGTTTGAAGGGGCAGGCGGGCGTCAGGTGGGGGGACGTGGAGTTCAGGGGCAGGGAGGTTGCCGTGCGGCTGCGACGTTCCAAAACCGATCAAAGGGAGAGGGGCACGTGGGTGGTACTGGGGCCAGGGGACAAGGAGGCGGTGTGTCCAGTGGAGTGGGGACGGCGGTTAGCGGCCGGGGGAACAGAGGCGGGTACGGAGGTTTTTGACAGGGGTGAGGCGGGACGTGTGACGGCCGCGCAGTTGTTATGGGTCCTGCGGCACGCCCTGCGGTCCATGGGTGAGGATCCAAAAGACTTCGGGACACATTCCTTCCGCATCGGGGCGGCGACGGAGGCGGCGCGCCGGGGTTGGGGGAAGGAGGACATTAAGCGGTTGGGGCGCTGGAAATCGGATTGTTTTAAGACGTACGTCCGGTTGCGAGGGGTGGCGGTGGAATGAGAAGGGGTGCGGACTTGGTACTTACATGTGTCTCTTTTCAGGTGCAGTGGCGGGGCCTACGGTGGCGGCAGTGTCCATTTATGTGGTGGGACATTCTTTTGGTAAAAGAGCGGAAAAGGCCGAATGGGAGAAATGCAAGAATCTGAACCTGGAACTAGACGAACAGTTGTTTAGGTGCCATTGGAGAGGAAAAGGGGGTATGCGTTGGCACGAGTTGGTGCCGGTGTTAAATAACATTGTTCGGAGTGGGGTGTGCCCGGATGTTTTAGTGGTACATCTGGGTGAGAACGACCTGGTGCAATGTAAGGGTTTGGCTTTGGTGAAGCAGATGCGGAGGGATCTGTTGGAGATCAAGAGACAGTGGGCAGGGTGTCACATTATCTGGTCAGAGTTCATTCCGAGGAGATGCTGGAGGGGGGCTGTGAGACCTGGGGCGATTGATAGAACTAGGAGGAAGATCAACAGAGAGATGAGGACCTTTTGCGAGAAGGAGGGATTGGGCAGAATGGAACATCCGGAGTTAAAGTATGGGGCCATATATTTCTTCTTAGAGGATGGGGTACATTTGTCCAGGTACGGGATGGAACTTTATGTAGTACAGTTGAAGGAGGCGGTAGACAGGGCGATAGGGGTCAGACGGTATCCGAAGGTGCAGAGGTCCTAGGGGGGGGGGGTCGAAAGTAGTAAAGGCTTTCGAGTGGCGCTTTCTCTAGTTATAATGGGGGGGGTAGGATAGGAGGAAGGAACTTTACTGGTTAGAAGGGAGGGAGTGTACATAGGGCAGAGGTTATAAAACATTGAGCCAGGCGTTTGTGTACATAATAAAGAGGTTTATGAGGTTGTTTGGGGAAATGTTTAGGGGTGGGGGTGGGGGGATTGGCAGATATGTGTTTATTTAGTTAGGCCTAGTTTTGTGCGGCAAAGGCCAAGGTTTGGGGTATGTTCAGGATGCACCTGTTTCCAATAAAAGCGGCCTTTAACACACTATATACCTGTGTCCGGTCGGTTCTTCCCCTCCCCGTCTCCCGATGGGCCCCAATGGGGCTTTGCGGGGGGTGGCCGACCGGAGGGAGGCTCGCCCCCCCGGGGATTTTGGGGCTCCGGGAGGAAGGGGAGGGGTACAAGGAGGCAGGACACAGGAAGGACTTTTTGGGCTGGTTGGGCTGGGTGGCAGTCTGTTGGGCTCCTTTTGGGCTAGGGGGATACATAAGCGGCCATTTTAGGTCACTTGTCACCATTAGTTGGGACAGTGACACAGCAGCCGGTCTAGGTTAGGAGTTTTTTGTCCCTCCCACCCTCCCTGTGGTGAAGGGATAGGATTAAGGGGTGGATAGTAAAGGGTTTTTGTTGGTTACAGGTGTGTTCTGTGGTAGGGTAAAGAGTGTGTCGCTAGGAGCAGGTGCTGGGGTTGTGTTCTCGAGGTTGGCGCTTTCTCTAGTTATAATGGGGGGGGTAGGATAGGAGGAAGGAACTTTACTGGTTAGAAGGGAGGGAGTGTACATAGGGCAGAGGTTATAAAACATTGAGCCAGGCGTTTGTGTACATAATAAAGAGGTTTATGAGGTTGTTTGGGGAAATGTTTAGGGGTGGGGGTGGGGGGATTGGCAGATATGTGTTTATTTAGTTAGGCCTAGTTTTGTGCGGCAAAGGCCAAGGTTTGGGGTATGTTCAGGATGCACCTGTTTCCAATAAAAGCGGCCTTTAACACACTATATACCTGTGTCCGGTCGGTTCTTCCCCTCCCCGTCTCCCGATGGGCCCCAAACGCATTCTTCCCGTGCTCTGGTTGCTGTAGTGGCCATATGTGTGAGGTCAGGGGATTCGGAGACAAGACTGTTGCTGAAGAACAGGCGAGGGAACTCCGTTGCGCATAATTAAGAGACTTGATATAGTATTGAATCACTTCAATTTGGCAACGAGCACCTGTTTGATCAGCTGTGCCAGCTGTTACAGGAGCTGATCTCACTCAGTACTACCGCCAGGGAATAATTTATGCGCTGAGCTTCCCACTTTTAAAATTCACCTGCGTCTTTCAGGAACCTCTACATCTTGACCAATGCTGTTGGAACATTATTGGGGAAATATTTCTATACTAGAATGTGTACAAGGAAGTTTGTTACAAGCTGAACATTTTCCGTTGACCCGCTCTATTGGCTTGCTGCCGTGCGCGTCGTGAGAGAGATACTGGAAGGTGTGCAAGGTCTTATAGTCGCGAGGAGCATGCGTCACACGCCTGACATTTTCTCTTAAATCGTGCTGCTTGCTTGCTGCATCGTGAGAGAAAGTGTTTTATTATACGAGCTGCTCACTACACGCTGGTAGCGCTGCAACATACAACTCTCACCTTGCCTGATCCCCCTCAGCTATTATATAATCACTTCCGAAGATAGAGATAGCAGCAATCAGATGGAAAGTGAATTACTGCTAACAAAAACTGCATGGAAAGAGAAATAGGACTTTCGGCACAGATGTCTGTATCTTCAAGAGCAAGGTATTCTCTAGTACATTTTCTGGCTGAAAATAGAAACAGGCCTGCTAGTTAGTTCGGTCTTGTTTAACTAGAACATGGAAAGTTGTTCTGCATTCATCCCATATTTAATATGGAAAATCAAGTGTTACAGTCAGTTGCACTGCCTCCAATGTTGTTGCCACAAGCAGTATGTTTTACTACCGCCTCCAAAAAAAATGGGAGGCGGTGCAACTGACTTTCTATATTGAATATGGGAAGAATGCAGAATAACTTTCCTTGTTGAAATGTATGTGGATAAAAAAATTGGAAAATTTGGAAAACTATTTGGAGGCTATTGATGGTTTGAATTTTAGAATGTCGGAATACAAAACACAAGCTGCAGAACTAGGCAACAACCTGGAACAGAGGAACTCCCTGCAGAGAATCTTAAAGAATGCACTGAAACGTGCACGCAACAATCCCCGGGAAGCATTCCAAGAAACTCTTGAAAACCAAAGGATGAGACTCTTACATGTGTGACAACCTACACACCACAATCAAATCAAGTAAAGAAAATCCTACTAAAACACTGGAACATCCTGCACGTAGGAGGGATGCAACTGGAGCGCCCAAGATTCACCTTCAGACATACACAGAATATTAAAGACATGGTCATGCATGCAAGGCTACAGGGTAAACAACTGGACAATCAAAGGACACTGTGGGACCTCCCAAAAGTCAAAGGGCATTACCCATGCGGAACCTGCAATATTTGCCCCCTAACAACACATACCACAACTCTATAACTAAACAACCAGGAGTGGACACAGAAGAAACATACAAACTGTAAAAACTGTGTGTACATGGTACAATGTCCTTGCAACCTCCTCTATTAACCAGAGCCGTGAGAACGAGAGTGAACGAACACAGAAGCAATATACGGTGCAAGAAAAACACCACTAAAATGAGCAAACACTATATCGAAACAGGAAATACAACAGATCAAATTACCTGGACTGTCATAGAGTCCAATCCTTCATGGTCTAATAGGACACTATTTCAAAAAGAACAAGGATGGGTCTACCGCCTACGGACAAATACCCATGGTCTAAATGACGAAATACTGTGGATTGAGATAGTGTAGCCTAATGACCACCTCACCATCAACCTCTCCTCATCCCAATTCTGAAAACAAAGTTACCATAATGATGTTTAAACTATAGAGACACACAAAACAAACATATGTTGTTTTTTCAGAATACCGGCCACCTCAGACACTCCGTTTGAGGATGACAAAACCATGTATGTTGAATATTAGAAATAGGGCTTGACTATTCACATATAGTGAAAAATAACAAGATACCACTCAAAGATGGTGCCCATGGTTAAGCAATCAACCTACCAACTACACCACTCAAAGATGGCGCCTGTGCCCTATAAACCTATTTGCTTAGATCTACTTGTACATTTTTAGTACCTGCACCACCAAACATCACACTTAGAAAAATAATGAATTCATTGCAGGACACTTCCTGGTAACAATAGCTTGATAACAATAAGTATCAAGAACTATGTCTACTCAAACACCCCATTACAAGATGGCGCCCACGCATCACGTCATACACTCTCCCATTAACATGTAATTAACTCACTGATTGACAACACACCTCTGCTATAAAAGGGATAGGGGCCAATCTTCCCATTACCGGCAGAGACAGGGAGAGGCACGCAGGTGGATCGGCCCTGCTACTACGGGAGACCCATGAGTAAAATAGAAAGGGAAAACCCTGTCAGTATTTGAGGCAACATCTCTCTGGCTTTATTAGCACCTAGCCTTTAAACAATTGTTTCTTAAAAACGAAGCCTCATTAATACATGTACTGTCTTCTTTGTGTCAAGCCTGCTAAAATGCGAGTAAGGCTGGTTTTATGCATAGTTCACTGACCCACTTATAACCTTTTTGACCTGATAAGTGGGACACTATGAAGCCGCATGCATCTACGCAGAGCACTGTGCCGTTCCCCACAGGCCTCCAAAACCATTAAATCATAACGAAACGTGACAACTCCGTGCACTGTCAACTCCCCCTAACTGTACAAGGCAAATTCCTCCAGCATGCGGGGATCGTCCCTGGACTCTGTATAACAGCTATTAAGTTTTTCTTAGTCTTCAAAACAATGCAGTTTTGCTTCTCAACAACAAACTTTATTGACAACAACAGCGGGATACAACGAAACCTTTTAAGACTATTTTCTTTGCTTTCTCTTATTTCACAGTTTCTGAGTGCCCTCACTGATCTCATGAGGTCCTCACTCTAATAGTGGGGCCTACTTTGCAGCATGATCTACCTAGACAGCTATGGTTCATATACTTACCTTATGAATGGGCCTTTTTATAGAGTCACATCAACCTGGGTACTTTACCTAGGGGTACTGTATGAATGACAGAGTAAACATATGGATATAGGAACTACACTGGCAAAATCTAATCATTGATCTTATACCTATTTATGTATGTCTGTCGCTATGCTGAGAAAAATCCTTTTAATTATTCACATCACTGTTATTATACATGCACTTATGCCAACCTATAGTGATAATACTCACGCTAAGGGTAATGTGCACCAGGCCCTCCAACGGATGACCCGGACAACCTATCATGACAAGATATTAACCATACTATACTTTTGTCCTACACTTTCTCTTTTTTCAGAAACGCTACTCCCTTCTACAAGCTTGGTGGCACTGGTTAGTTCAGGCCGCCACTGATACTAAAATGGACCTTCCTTTGGTCCTGAAGAAGCGCTTTGGATCTTCTTCTGAGGCCACATACAGCGCGAAACATGTTGACTGTTATATATGTCCATTAGGGACATATGCCCAGCTACAGAGGGACACAATATCCCCTAGAGCAGCACTACACACTTTGTTTACCAATGACAGAGGGATCACCCTAATAAATAGTACCCACTCTCCCTCCAGCCATTTTTAACACACCGCTTTGGACTTCACTGCCACTTACAACCAGGCACCCAAAAGATCTCTGATAAAGAGACCCTTCCGGGGACACGTAGGGCATTGCAGAGCTGGCCCAACGAGGAGGAAAGCTCAAATGATGAAGCATGACATCCTTCGGGGTGTGTGAGGGTATTATGATGAGGACTCACTGTCCCCCACAGATAGAATGGCACACGAAAAAAAGCTTCTTCCTCTTTCATTCTCTACAAGGAACAGTGACTCCCTTTGTGTACTGGTTTGAATTTTAGACCTTCAAGGAAAAGAGCATTATTAATAAATGCGCTTGGCAAGAAGGGGCAATATATTTTTAAGTACTTAGATGTTGTAAATGGGGCAGATAACAAATTAATCACAGATACATATCTGGAAGCCATGAAAAGGTTGAATATTTATTTGGAAAGCAGGTAAACATTGTCATACAGAAGCATACGTTTTATACTCAACCTCAGAGGAGTCATGAAATGGTAAACTAGTTTGTAACCAGATTAAGAGAGCTTTCTGTGAAATGTAACTTTGGAAACATGACAGACCAAATGATTAGAGATCAGTTAATTGTACAGTGTAAGAGCAAGAAAATGCAGGAGAGATTGTGGGCTGCGTGGAATCTAAACTTACAAGAAGTGATGGGAATTGCAAAAATAGTGAAGAGTCTGACTCATAAATTAAGGAAATGTAACATATGGGAGAAGAAGAAGAAGAATTCATTATTGTACTGATGAAGGACATTGCAAACAAATCCACAAAGGAAGTGGATGGTTAAAGTTGTGGATAGATTTAAAGATAAAGAAAGCACAATTTACAACAAACCAACGTTTAAAGGATGCTGCAGACTTCAAGGGGTGATTTGAAAAACATTAGGATTTTCAAAACTGTGGAAGAAGGTCCTTTAGTAATGGTTTGTAAAGCTGCATCTAAGTCACTAAGTCAAACTTCTTTCTTTGTAAATGTTAGGCATATAGAGCTCATGGTTGATCTGGGGTCTTTGTGCAGTATTGTTCCCAAAGTATTGTTTGAGAAAACATGGCTACAAGTTGCTTTACATCCCAGTGGCATATACCTTAACCTCATCGCTGCTTGCGATATTCCCCTGCTGTGCTGGACAGCAATAAAAACGGGTGTGGTCATGACGAGCTCAGCTCGTCATAAGCACATGAGCACTGTGGTGCATGACAAGCTGAGCTCGTCAAGAGCATGGAAGGGGTTAAGGATATGATGGTGGTGGTGACATTCAGATTTAAGGATGTATTAAGCCCACATTTGCATTTAAAGGTCGAGTATCAGAAGGTAAAATGTATGTTTCACAGAATGGACCTACTATTTTAGGTTTGGTTCAACAATATGACTCACATTGTATGTGAGCCTAGGTCTGAAGAACAAGTACTAGTTGTCTAGGTCGATGAGTCTGTCAAATGAATAATAGACAATTTTACTAATATTTTCCAAGACAAAGTAGGAGCGTTGAAGGGATATGTGCATGAAATCAGACTTAAAGAGGGAGTGAGACATAACTTGAGGAAGGTTGCTGTCAGAGAGGAAGTCAACAAAAGGCTAGTAGACATGTGTAATTAGGGTATCATAGAGGCGGTTGAGTACCTGTATTAGAGACAGTCTACAAGATATCGTATGAGTCTGGGCATCTACCTGACTCGACGATGCAGGCCCTGGTTACCTCCATCCCTAAACATGGTAAGGACGCTTTGGAACTGACCAACTATAGACCCCTCTCGATGCTATCCACAGAGTATAAGATACTCAGTAAGGCCATTGCTCTAAGAATACAGGCCCAACTCCCTGCTCTGATTCACCCGGACCAGTGTGGCTTCCTCCCCGGAAGGAGTACCTCCCAAAACACGCGGAGACTCCATTCTTTAATGGCGGCCACGCCGCAGGAAATGCCCAGGGCTGGTTGTGTCGCACTGGATCTCCGGCAGGCGTTCGATTCCCTGGCATGGCCGTTTATGTTTGAGGTGTTGCGGCGCTTCGGCTTCCCGGATTCCCTGCTTAAGTTGATACGACTGCTATATACAAATCCCACTGCCAGGGCACGTACCGGCAGGTACATCTCGTACAGCTACCCCATACACAGGGGCACCCGCCAAGGTTGCCCATTGTCGCCCCTTTTATTTGTGTTGACGCTGGAGCCCTTGGCTATCGCTCTCAGGACGCGCGCAGAGAGGGTGGGCATCTCCATAAGAGGGTCCCACAACCTGATCTCGATCTATGCGGACGATATCCTGCTGTACTTCCGAGACTTGGAAGGGGATCATGCGCCGATAGCGACCATAATTGACCGCTTCGGAGGAGTGTCGGGACTAACCGTTAACCCGGCAAAATCTACAGGGTTTTACTTCAGGGCACTGCAGCACCCCCCACATATTCATTTTGGCGGACACCTGATTCCAATTGCGCAGTCCACATTTAAATACCTGGGTATTAATGTCTACAGATTGCCTGAGGACCAGATAGAGGGCAACATACGTAGAGCCATTAATGGTCTGCGCGGTAGTGTGGGATTCTGGACGTCATTACCCTTAACAGTCATGGGTAGAATTGCCGTCTCTAGGATGGTGATGCTCCCTCGTATACTTTACTATTTCGTCAACCTACCAGTCCTTATCCCTCGTCAAGATTTTAATACGCTGAATACGCTCCTCACCACGCTGGTCTGGGGAACAGGAAGAAGAAGAATTAGTCTCCGGAAACTACAACTGAGCACCAGGCGGGGAGGCCTAGGGGTACCGGATTTTCAGGGGTACTACTACGCGAGCCAGCTTCAGTGGCTGGCGAGATGGCTTGTAGGTAGGGATCTCCACGAGATTGACCTCACGTCTGATAACCTGGCACGGGGCGAACTGCACTCTCTGCTTCTGCCTGGAGCCAGGATCCCTCGGGAATGCCATCCTCTCTTGCGCACGGCCCTACTGTGCTGGCGAAAAGCACTGGCGTACACGTCAGGGGCCTTGCCGTACGCGGATAACATACCTCTACTAGGCGTGCCGACGCCGCAAGGGCGACTGACACGAGGCAGATTGCAACCCTGGACTGATGCAGGGGTAGACACAGTGGGTGATCTTTTTGGGGACGACGCACTGTTAGATCACGACTCCTTTTTGCAAATCACGGGGGCACCCCCGAGGCTCTACATCCTACATGCCACAGTGTCACATGTGGGCCCCACAGCGAGTTAAACCTGCACAGCACAAACTGGTACACCTTCTTTATTATATGGGTAACGGGGGGCGCCTGGTACACTGGCTCTACACTGGGATTAGGGAACATGCTACACTATCTCTCGACTCACTCCGGGACTCCTGGACATTAGACTCCGGCGAGGTACTGACAGAGGGAGCTTGGAAGGTTGTCCTAGAACACCCTAGGAAGGTATCTCGGAATGTTAAGTTTAAGTTCATACAAGCCATGGTGTTACACAGGGCATATCTTACCCCCCACAGACTACATAAAATGTTTCCGGACTCCCCCCACTGCTGTCCTCAGTGCAGAGCCGACGAGGCCGGCCTTATCCATATGCTGTGGGCGTGTCCTCGTCTGCGGTGCTACTGGGGGGGGGGGATATGTCAGGTCCTTAGTACAATCACGGCCCTCCCGGTTCCGGAGGAAGTACTTCCTTGCCTGATTGGTCACCGGAAACGCCCTAAATCCCACAAGGCCCAGGTGAAGTTCCTAGACTTATCCTTGCTGTTGGCAATCAGGGTCCTGACTATGAGGTGGAAGTCTGCCAGACCTCCAGACCTCGAGGTATGGCGTTCTGACTTACTCAGATGGGGTAGGGCAGAGGGAATGGTTTTGCGTAGGGAGGAAGAGAGGGGACAACGAAAATACCCGATAACGTTGGAGTGGGAGCAGATGCTACTGGAGGTGGAGGAAATAGAGGGAGAGCAGGAGCCACTTCATGCGGGCGGCCCCTAGGTGAGACGGAGCGGAGAGCGAGGTGGGATGGAGATGTAACGACCTAGCCTAGATAGCGTGCAGGTCGGTCAGCTGAGCATACCTACACTAGCAGAGATGTTAATGAATAAGGCCTGGACAGGATGCCGGATACGTGGCCCTTATAACATCCAGACTGGACTACTGCAACAGTCTTTATGCAGGCACCAATAAAACGGTGCTGCATAGGCTGCAGATGGTTCAGCATGCTGTAGCTCGCCTGGTTTTACGCTGGCCAAAAAGATCATCGGCCACGGCAGCACTAAAAACTTTACATTGGTTGCCAATTCATAAGCGAGTTCTTTTTAAAATTCTCGTGGTTGCTTTCAGAGCCTTTCAGTCCCAAGGCCCTAAATATCTTCGGAGGGGATTTCAACACTACACGCCAACGCGATGTTTGAGGTCTGCCAATCAAAACCTTTTAGTTGTCCCTAGATTTAGATTAGCCACTAAGGGAGGGAAGTCCCTCTTCGTGCTGGGTTCAAAAGCCTGGAATAAACTGCCAGCTCAGCTCCGTTGTATAGTCAAGGAGGTTGACTTCAGAAGATCATTGAAAACATGGATCTTTTCGCTCTCTGACGCAGCCTGCAGAGCTTTGGTGTAATAATTGTACAGTGTGTCACTGCCTTCTGTCTACCAATTCATCTCCATCAGGGTTGGGTGTGGAGCGCCAAGATGCTCCTCGGAGCGATAGCCGCGCTATAAAAATGTGTGCTTCATTACATTACATTACATTACATTGAATGGACCAGGAGACGTACGGACAGGGGTGGAGGGAGAGGGGTGGGCGGGGAAAGGTCAGGTCAAGATGCTCATGGACTATTGTTACGTATATCAGCCGAATGCACGATAATGTAAGAGACATTATGTGGGAGGTGAATGGCCTGTACTGTTTTACGGTTAAGAAAGTGCATGACTTCTCTGATATGTTAGTAACAAACCTTTATAGCTACTTTGGTGGCCTGGAGTTACAAGTTGAGGGAGTTAAAAGAAAAGACTGTACACTGATAGAATACATGATTGTACGTTATGTCGATCTGCAGTCGCTAATAACGAGTTTAAAAAATAAAATAAAAATAGAGGCGGTTGAGGCTTCAGAATGGGTGTCCTCAGTAGTGATAACGAAAAAACGGATGGTAGATTAAGATTTTGTGTTGATTTAGGGAGCGTCAATCGTATAGTGATGAATAGTTTTCCTCTACCCAATGTATCTGAATTGGTATTTTACTCAATCATGGAAAGTTTTTACCAGACTAGACTTGAAGTCAGTGTGTCACTAAATTAAGCTGCATCCAAATTATAAACATATTACTGCTTTCATAACAATGGAGGGAGTTTTTTAGTTCTCTAGATTTCCAGTAGCAGTAGCTTCGGCTTCAATTGCGTTCCAACGCATAATGACAAGAGAAGTGCCCAATGTTTTTTTTTTTCATGACAACATATTAATTTTTGGAGCTACAATCGAACACAATAGAGTGTTGGAAATTTTACAATATGGCGGCCTTACATTGCATAAGGACAAGTGTCAGTTTCATTTCCAGCAAATTGAATATTTGGGGTACACAATTTCTAAACAGGGTGTAATTCCTAAATAAGATCTAGTCAAAGTTATCAGATTGGCTCCTGCTCCTAAGGGTAAAGATGAGTCACGTTCCTTATGGGACTAATTGAATATTATGCTAAATTTGTTCATGATTTTGCAGAAAAGACATAACTCTTAAGAGAATTGTTAAGGAAGCAGAAACAATATATCTGGGGCAAAAGACAAGGAAGCATTTATCAACATGAAAAATGAAATCAGTAATGTGCAAATACTCACACATTTTGATCCAAAATGCATAAGTGCATTGACTATCAATGCTAGTGATCATGGTTTAGGGGCAATTTTATCTCAAACCTAAGGAGGAGAAGAAAGGACAGTTGCATTTGCATCAAGATCGTCAAGTACAAATGAACACCACTATTCAGTGATTGAGCAAGAGGCTTTGGCTGCTGCATAGGAGGTCTGAATACTTTTGTACATACGTCTGGGGAATGAGTTTCATGTTATATACAGACCATAAACCATTGCTTAAGCTCTTGCTATCTCAAGGTGCATACAAACTGTCAGTGAGATTAGCAAAATGTAATTCTCATTTTCAAGTGTATAGGCATAAGGTGAGATATGTGGCTGGATAGAGAAATGTACAGGCGGATTTTTTATCGAGATTACCTTTGACATGGGTGGGTGAGCTCAGAGAGACAGAATGTGCTGCTGTAAACATTGAAGATGTCTTAGAAGGAGGTGTGTGGTTGTAGCAGGGAAGGAATGGGAGGAAGCCTTGCATAAAGATTTGGGGGCAGATTTACAAGCCCCGTGCGCTGCTTTTATGCCACCATTGCGTCACTTTTGTGACGCAGCGGCGGCGCAAAATATGCGCCATGGTGCGGGGTATTTACAACGTGACGTATCTCCCAGATGCGTCACGTTGTAAAGCCCCGCGCCAGAAGAGGCGTACCATCGCAGGGGGAGGCGCTCCGGCGCAGGAACGCCTCCCAAAAGTGGCTGAGTGAAATCTACAAGATTTCACTCAGTCACTTTTGGGCCCATGCTGCGTCAAAACCCTGCTGCGCCTGCTTGAAGCAGGCGTAAGGATTGACGCAGCATTGTGCACATAGGGCTCCCCTGATCATTGCTGGAGCTGCGTCGCGCTTGCGATGCAACTGCAGCAATGCGCCGCTTTTACGGCACAGATGCGTCACGCATCTGTGCCGTTTTAGCCCCATGGTGCGCCGCATTGTAAATGCGGCGCATCAAGGGTAGCGGAGCTGCGGCGCACAGTTACTGGCGCATCCATGCCGATATGCAGGGATGCGCCAGTAATTGTAAATCTGTGCCTTGGTTTTTCAGAAGATGGTTAAAAGTATTTGTTGCGGTTGAGTGACAGGGATTCTCCTCAGGAACAGAACTATGCTCTGGACCATAGAACATCAGTATGTAGGAGACTGAGTCACCATACCACATCAGTATAAGCCAGAGTCCGACTAGCTATAGTGCTTCATTTGCATTCATAACCTTTACGAAGAATCAAGTGATTTGGCACCCAAGAGCATGACACGGCAGGAATGTGAACACATAGAGAGAAATATTGGCTTTCAGCGGGAAATGGTATAGTCCAAAGCTCTGTTTTTAATATAAATACAGGGCCTTCGGTGGTCATATCATTGAAAATACAGAATTTTGAAAAAATATTGTCTACTGGTGCTCGTGGAAAACAGTTTCTATGGACTGGAATCTAGGGAATGCTAAAGTGATTCTGGTATTTTACTGCCCTCTGCTGGTCGTTTCTTATCAAGAAAGTTAAATAGAGGCAGTTAGAAGAAAAATTAAAAAATAAAGTCCCTCAGCAGAAAACAATTCTGGTATTTTACTGACCTATACTGGTAGTTTTCTATCAAGACAGTTAAATAGAGGCAGTTGAACAAGCAGAAAGCAATTCTGGTATTTTACTGACCTCTACTGGTCGTTTTCTATCAAGACAGTTAAAGAGAGGCAATTGAACAGGAAAAAAAGTCCCTAAGCGGAAGCAGACAATTCCTATACTGATCCCCAGATCCCACAAAGTACTTATACATATAAGTATATACTAAAGTATATACAAGATGTCTCGAATTCTCGACCTAAAAACTAGACATGAAGGAAGTTTACAATGTTTATGTAAACTATCGTGCTCTAAGATGCAATAATTGCACCATAATTAGAAAACATACATGTCAGTAATGTCATCAGCATTGTTAATAAACCATATACAATATAGAGCCTTGTCATGTTATCTGACAGATCTGCCTATACCCTCCCGTACTGCTGAAGCTGAGTGGTTATACATTTATTGATCTCTGGGTTTAGTGGCAGACCCTGTACCTTACTATACATAGTTGGATGTTCTACATCTCAGCTGCCACTGCACTCTTGTCTCAGGGTCTTCGCTCTGTGTTTTTTCAGAATCCCGGTCCTCATTTATATGACAAAATATGTGTATTCAAAACAGCAGCTGCATTCTTTTATTATGTCTAGGTGGTAGTGTCTGACCAGAGAGAATAACAAGGGGCAATGTTGTTTGATCTTGGCTAGGCTGTTCAGACTAAATCCCAGGAAAAGTATAAAATGTGTAAACGTGTGCTGGTTCTCTGTGGAAATACAATGTGGCACAAAAGCAAGTGTGATATTTAGTAACGTGTGCAAAATAAAAGCAGCCTACAGCATGCACAATTAGGATAATATAGGGAACATGACAATGGGCCTTACAAGAAACCCACAACAGTTGGAGGAGTAAAGTGGACTTAAGTGTTTCAATGCAAGGGTTATAGCAAAGTCATAAATTAACTTAGTCTTGGTGCCACAGATGCTTTTGTTATGAGGGGAGAAAGGTATGTGCCTCCTGAGGGAGAGAAAGGAAAGTTGGTCAATATTTCACATGAGGGACATTTGGGTCAGTCTCCTAATAAGAGACGTTTAAAGGAAAGGTTTTGGTTGAAAGGTATAGATAACAAAGTCAAGGTGTAAGCAGAAGATTGTGATTTGTATATGGAAAGTGAGAAACAGTTGAAGGGAGGAAGGGAACGTACGGGCTCGTTGAGTGTTGCTGAAGGTGCATGGTTTGTGTGTGGTTTTTATTGGTCCCATTAATTATTTTGTCTAAAAAAGAAACGTTTTGCTGTTGTAATGGTGGATGTGTTTCCAAGATGGTTGGTGGTGGAATTCGTGAGAACTGTTAATCATGTCATCCATAGGGTGGTCTTCCCCCAAACATAATGCCTGCTTACCTTCTCTTTTTGCTGTATCTTTTTGTTGGCCTTGGGACTCTGAGCACTTTCCCACTGCTGACCAGTGCTAAAACGCATTTGCTTCTTCCCTAAACATGGTGACATGGGTTTATACCCAACTGGCATATTTTTATAAGTCCCTTCTAAAATGGTATACCATATACCATATATATATATATCATCAAAATGCTATAAGTGGTTCTGCAGCACTGGTTGTACCACCCACACAAGTATCCTTTCAAACCTTCTCAAGCCTGGCATTACTAAGCCTGTTTGTGCAGTTTCCTCCCACTTATATATGGCATTAAAAATCACTTCCCAAGCCTTAAACTCCCCCTTTTTACAAATACGTCACCCCTAAGGTAGACCCTTGGTATCCCTAAGGGCAGGGTGCTGTGTAAGTAAGAGGTTGGACATGAACTGGTAAGGTTTGCTTGTCCTAGTGCTGACAAACAGCTGCATTCATTTTCACTACTGCAATGCCCACTTCTCTCAGGCTATCATTGGGAATTCCTTAAAACACTTTTAAGCTAAAATTCCTGATTTGAAAGAAGTAGTACTTCAGGTTTCATATCTTTGGAATGGTAGTGATAAATCCTCTTTACTGGTAAAGGTGGATTTAACATTACTGTTTAAGAAATGCCACTTTTAGAAAGAGGACATTTCTCTGCTCTTATTGCTTTGTGTGCCTTGTAGCCTGTCTCCGATACATGTCTGGGGTGGATGACAGCTTCACATTGTGCATACCCTCTAGACAGCCCCCAACAAAGGTGGTTATGAAAGAGAACTACATTCTGATAACTCTTCTTGGGCAGGAAGAGAGAAGGGGTGCTGCCACCTGAATAGCCAGTGTCCTGCTTCCCACACAAAGGACTGATTACCCCCTACTGATAGTCTGAGCCAGGGCTGGGATGAAAGGGGGTCCTGTGCACTTCAAGGGCCTGTTTTGAAGTCACCCCCACTTCAAAGGCGCAACTGGGTATACATACTGGGCCTCTGACCCAACCAAGACACTACACTACTGGACCTGTTAACAACTCTGCCAGCGGTAAAGACTGCTGTGCTACCTGGATTGCCACTCTGCTTAACTGCTGTTCTGGAAGACCTGCTTTTCTGCTTTGCTTTGCTGTGCTGTGCTGCCCTGCTGCCTTCTGATCTTTGCACTGCTGAAGACAAGGACTGGACCCATCTCACTTGAAACCAGAATGACTCTGAGGGCTTGCTAGCTTGTTCCCTGTTCTGAAGTCTCAGGACCGTCAAATACTTCCTTCAACCCTGCAACAGCACCTGGGCTCAGCCATCTGTGAGTCTTGCCCTGCCAAGTGGTGCCAATCCAGTCCTGGGCCCCTGAAAGGTGATTTCTGCTGTACATAACCATAAAATCGACGAAGTGACAATTTTGTCCTCCGACACAGATTAACGTCATCGATTCTATGGGGTGCACGGGCTGCACGGCTCGATAACACAGCTCGGCAAGGCAACGCCTGCATCATAAAGGGGTTTGCCGACAAAGCCTTCATCGCCTGCACAGATTGGAACAAACACATCTAGTCTTCGACGTTGATGCTTGCTCCATCCAAAGGATTTTTGACCCGCATGAGTCCTGTGGCTGGCCTGCTCTCCATCGCGATCAGCCTCAACGTTGGATTTATCCCGGTCCAGCACAAACTCAACTAATCCCTAAGCGTTATTTGCTTCTCAGCAACAATTCATAATTCTGATTCTACGTATTGGATTGTTTTTGTTTTAGTCCTGTTTCAGTAATAAAAATATAATCTCATTTGTAACCCTGTGTGGACTATTTTTGTGGTGTATTCATTGTGTTACCATGTGTGTGTTTCACAAATACTTTACACATTGCCTCTTTAGGCAAGCCTGACTGCTCCTCGCCAAACTACCATAGGGTGAGCATTGGTTATCTTTTAGTGTGTATCTAATTTACCCTTACAAGAGTGGCGGATCCTGTTTGGACAGGGTGCATATCTCTACCAACCAGAAATCCCAGCTCTAGCATTGGTAATCAGCGGTAAGGATAGGACTTGTGTTTGTACAATACCATATAGTAACTCATTGCTCACTATAACTCTATATTAAGACCAATTTGAACCTTTTTCAATCCTCCCTAGATGGCATCCTTGATTTCTCCAAAAGTCTTTTTGCCCCATACTCATTTTTGATCTGCAATGATTTTGGCCTTACCAGGCAAAATTAAATTCGAGCTAGTCAATCTGGAAACCTACAAAGTGGCCCAGCTCAGAGGTTCTGCAAGAAAAAAAGTGTGTTTACTAAGGGAATTGCCAAGAAACCAGCTCTTCAGAAAGTCTTAAGAGCATGGGCAGAAGCCCACCAGATCAACACAGAGGAGGAGGGATCAGAGTCTGAGGAAAAACTGGAGCAGGACCTGTCTGGAGGTCTTGTAATGCAGCCTAATGATGTTGGGGGTAACATCCTCCAATGACTGAAAGTCTGCTGCAGACCAGGCATCTGTTTGTCTTCAAGCAGCCTGTCACCAAGGAGCTGGAGGACAAGAGGGACGGAAGAAATTTGAGCTAGAGTTTGCAAAATTGAAATTGGAGAAGGAGCATGCCCTTGCCAAGATAGAGTAGGACCAGGCCCTTGCTAAAATGGAGAAAGAGCAAGCTCTCCATGGAGTACAGAAAAATGACCCAGAAGCTCAACATGAGAGAGCTTGACACTGGAGTTCTACAAGTGGGGTCCAGCGACAGCAGTGGTGGCAGCATACCTGCAGGCTCCACTGGTGATACCAGAGTCGGGATACCCAAGGATTTGGTGCCCAGTTATGTGGTGGGGGTGATATAGAGAGATGCTTTGCAGCCTATGAAGTGGCTCTAAGAGTGCACAAGGTACCAGAGTAGTTCTGGGGTAGTAGTTTGTGGAAGAATATGCCCGCAGTGGGAAAGAACACACACCTTACACTAGAGGTAGAGGACCAGACATGCTAGACTGCTATGAAGGCCATCCTAGTCAGTGCTAGTAAGTTTGGGCTGACCCCTGAGGGGTATAGGCTATGATTCAGGGGTAGCCACAAGATCTCATTACAAACATGGGTGGATTTCTTGGCTTTTGCCAGCAAGGCACTGAAGGGCTGGGTGAGGGTCAGCAAGGTTGATTATTCAGGGCTGTGCAACTTAATTTTAAAGGAGCACATGCTTGATAGTTGTTTACCAGAGCTGCAACAGCGCTTTGTTAATAGAAGGCTTACTGACCCCTGAGCTGACAGCTGAGGAAGCTGACATCTGGATCAGCATCAGAGTGTCCAAGGAGGCATCTGGGGAACTACCAAAAGGGTGGTTAGGGTTCCCACCAGAAGGAGGGGAGAGATAAAAAGACAGAGGTCTCTAAAGGCCTCCAAAACAACTCACAGGGCAAAGGGTCTCATTCCCAATTTGGCCACCAGAAGAAAAACTACCCTGACAAAAGTCAGCAGCCCAAGACTCCTAAGTGCTATGAGTGCTTTGAGTATGGACACTACAATTGGGAATCCCAAGTGTCCAAAAAGAACATCACCTCCCACTGGTGGAAAGATTCCAGCGGTGGCAAGTGTAGTGTTGGGGGAGGAGTTAGTCCCAGTTAATGGAGGAGGAAGTTTAGTGGGGCTATCCTATTGTCCCTGAGACATTGTTTCTAAAATTCAGTACCCTCAAATACTAAGAAGTATAGGCAATGGGTCACCAGTGGGCATGGTGTTGAAGCTCTGAGGGATACAGATGCCTGCATGACTACGCTGGCACCTGTATGTAGGTCGCTGGTGTCTCCAGAGCAGGTGATTCCCAGTGCTTTCCACCAGGTTGTGGCGGCTGACAATAGAGAGGGTCACTATCCCAGGGTTCCATCTGAGTGGGGGGGATGGGGGTTCCTGTATCTGAAGGTTGCTGTGCGCCTGTTTGCTTGGTAATGACCTTGAGCACACTACCTGGAAGAAAGTGAAGCTCAACGCTCATCTGGAGATGTTTGGGTTACCTAACTGGATCTGCGCTACGACAAGGTCAATGGCACCCAGAATGGGTGGCAAAAGGGCTGGAGCCTGTGTCGATATTGATAAATATGATGTTGATATACACCATGATACATGTATATATAATAACGAACTCGCATTGCTGTTGTTGAATTCACCAGATATGAACTTCCCGTCATTCCAAGTCAGAAATACGTGGTGAGGCAGGCCCTGCTAACTAGGCCTGAAGCAACTGATTGACAGATCACAGGTGGGAGCGTACACGTAACGTTTGGACAAATGTGCAAACAGGAAAACCCAGCTCGAACCCACAAAGAGGCAGCAACACCACAACAGTGTTAGGATATTGGCCCCAATAAAACAAGTTTGGCCTGGGACGCGTGTGTGACAGGCTCGATAGAAATCGGCAATAAGCGGGTCTTGGTTTTAACGGGTTTTATTATATTATATAGGTGATCAGTACACGTTTTCCTTAAAGGCACAGTTCGACGTGGAGATCGACTTCTACTGGACCTCCTGTGGCGACGTTTGGGTGGGTCGAGTTGGCGAAAGCCTTCTGGACTCCGTCGGGGCGTTACTTCTTCCGTGTCCGTCTTGACTCTCGGATTAAACAGACAAAAATAATGTCTCGTGAGAGTGGTGTTCTTAGTTATACAAGTGGAGGGGAAAAGGTGTGAGGACGCAGTAAACCGTGCAGCACTCTTTGGTATAAGATACTAAGTGTGAAGGGTAGTGCTCAGGGAAGGGTAAACCGGGACAGGGAGATACCAAGTCCCACCCAGCTCCGGATGGAATTGCGTACCTGGGTTAGCCACACACCTCCCCTGGGTGTGTGGCCGGGCGACTCGTGAGGACGTTGGCCTCCTGGCTTCTCCTCCGTCCCAGACGCCGTAGCTCCTCCGCTCTCTATCTCCTCCGCTGTTTCCGTCTCCTCTTCAATACTGTTCCGCTCCTCAATAGTCTTCCTCCGCAACTCTTCTTCTCTCCGGGTGAACAAGCACACCTGGTTCTGGTGTTCCTCCGTATAAGACGTCTCCGCCTCATCGTACAGACCCGCCCATTCCTCCGCTGTCTCAGAATTAAAGGGCCAGTGTATCTGTTTGTTCTCCTGTGTGCTGGTTCCGGTATTGCCGTGCTGTGAAGGGTAGAAGAGGGGTGTTGAAGGTGGAAAAACCTCCTGTAATGTCCCGTGATCATGAACAGGAGTATCCTGCGAGTCTACTCTGTTACACACCTCCCCCCTTGGACACTCACGATCGGGGAGTGGGTGACGGGACAGGAAATCAGCCCCCACATTGTCCGAACCTTTGCGATGATGTATTGTAAATGTATATGGCTGTAGGGACAAAAACCATCTCAAAACCCTGGCATTGTTCGACTTGTTGCGAGCCATCCACAACAGGGGGGCATGGTCTGTGTATAGGGCAAATTTGTGTCCTTCGAGATAGTAAGCGAGTTTCTCCACTGCCCATTTTATGGCGAGGCATTCTTTTTCAACTGTTGCATATTTTAGCTCACGAGGGAACAATTTGCGGCTTATGTATAGGATAGGATATTCATGATTGTCTGACCCCAGCTGAGAGAGAACTGCCCCAATACCATAGTCCGAGGCGCCGGTGTGTAAAATAAAAGATTTGGAGAAGTCTGGAGAGGTAAGGACTGGGGTAGATGTGATGATTGATTTCAACCTGTGAAATGCATCTTGCATGGTAGTCGTGGGTTGAATGGGGGCTGTGGATTTTCCTTGACGTCTTAGTGAGTCAGTGAGGGGGGCAGCTACATGAGCAAACTGTGGGATAAATCGCCGGTAGTATCCAACCAACCCTAGGAAGGACCTCATTTCTTTCCGGTTCGTAGGGAATGGGGTGTCAGCTATGGCGCGTATCTTCTCTATCTGTGGCTCTATAACTCCATGTCCCAGTAAATAGCCGAGGTACTTCACCTTCTGAAAGGCCACTCTAGATTTTTTTGCGTTGATCCTGAGTCCGGCTTTCTCCAACTCTTTAAAAATGGTGTGTAAGTGGGAGATATGTGTGGACCAATCCGGGCTATAGATAACTATGTCGTCCAGATACGCCGACATGAATTCCGCCAAACCTTTCAAGACAGTATTCATGAGACGCTGAAAAGTGGCGGGAGCCCCGTGCAGTCCAAAGGGGAGCACTGTAAATTCAAAGTGCCCATCTTCCGTGGAAAAAGCAGTTTTCTTTCGGTCTTCCTCTCTGAGGGGCACCTGCCAATACCCCTTTGTGAGGTCCAGTGTGGTGATATATTGGGAGTCACCCAGTTTCTCGATAAGTTCGTCTATACGTGGTATCGGGTAGGCATCAAAAAGCGAAATCTCATTTAGGGCACGAAAATCCATGCAAAAACCATGACAATGGGGTTCGACCAGTCGCTTTTAGATGGTCGAATAACCCCCATGTTCAACATGTCGTTGACCTCCTTCCTGATGGCAGCCCGTCTCGCCTCTGGTATTCGATAAGGGAGGATCTTAACTCTCTTACCGGGAGGCGTATCTATGCAATGTTCTGCAAGTGTTGTTCTACCTGGAGTATTCAAGAATAAGGAATCATGTCTCCGCAACATGTTCTGAAGGTCTTTTTGTTGCAGTTCGCTAAGTTCGTCGTTTAGTATCAGTTGTTCACGTGTGGATGAGTGTTGTTGTGGATCAGATATCATATGTACCCCTGCAGGCAATGGACCCAACCACTTCTTTAGCAAATTATTATTATTATTATTATTAGCGGGTTTGTAAAGCGCTAGAATCGACTCCACAAGGGAGTATCTCTGCGCTGTTGGAGCCTTCCTAAACGGTAACTATGCATACAAATGACCAAGGCAAAAGAGCATAAAGAGAAAAAGGAGAGTATCAAAGACAGATAGGAATCACAGAGGGTCAGTAGTGCCCAAGGAAATAAAAGAACAAGAAATTTCAAATCAGCACTGGAACAAAGAAGTTTTCAATTTACTTCTAAAGCTGGAATGGTTCACACATTGTCTGAGGGAAAGAGGAAGATCATTCCAGAGCGTAGGATCAATGACAGACAGCGCCTTGCCTCCCTGTCTTGTCTTTTTTATCCTAGGCACCTACAGAAGCAGTTGATTGCTAGAACGAAGGCACCTTATAGGAGCATAAGAAACACATTTTTCTGCTAAATAGGAGGGCCCTAAACCATGGATTCCTTTATGGACAATACAACAGACCTTGAATTTAATCCTCTGACGGATAGACAGCCAGTGGAGCTTGGCCAGAAGAGGCTTGGAAGGAGTTCTAGAGGGAGCATTTAAAACCAATCTGGCAGCAGTGTTCTGCACTACTTGAAGTCTATCTAGTACTCCTTCATTAGCAGATGCTAAAAGGCCATTGCAGTAGTCAATACGACTTAATACCAACGCCTGCACCAAGGTCTTTTTGGTGGAGTCAGGCAGAAGAGGAAATACCTTGCGAAGAAGGCCAATCATGTGAAAGCAGGTCCCAACTATGTGATTTCCCTGTTGTTTAAATGTTAACTCCTGCTCCAACCGTACACCAAGGTTTTTGATCACAAGTTTTGGCTCAGGTAATGGGCCTAACTTGGTGGGCCACCAATCTGGGGCCCATAGTAACTTGGCCTCACCGAAAAGCATAAGTTCTGTTTTAGTAACATTACACTGGAGGAAATTTGACGACATCCAGCACGACACTGCTTTCATCCCTTCAGAGAAAGATCGTTTAACCTCTGTAGTTAGAGTTGTAAAAGGGAAAAGCAGTCATGTGTCATCAGCATATGAGACTGGACTGAAGCCAAAAGCTCTCATGATCTTAGCAAGGGGGGCCACATAGATGTTAAAAAGAGTGGGGCTCAAACAGGAGCCCTGTGGCACCCCCTTCGAGATCATGGCCTCAGAAGAATGAAATTCCCCCATACTGACACGCTGGGAGCGTTCAGAGAGGAAACTCTTCAACCAGTCCAGTGCAGTGTCTTCCAGTCCACTCTCAGCAAGGCGATCGATAAGAATAGTGTGGGATACCGTATCGAATGCTGCCGATAAATCCAGCAGCACCAGGACAACCGAAACTCCCCTGTCCTGGTACATGTGGAGGTCGTCAGTTATCGACAGCAAGGCTGATTCGGTACTATAGTTCGGCCTAAAGCCAGACTGAGAGGGATCCAAACTTCCAGATTGTTCCAGGAAGTTGGAAAGATGTTTGTTCACATGCTTTTCGATTAACTTACCCAAAAAGGGGAGCAGAGAGATAGGACGTAGGTTGGCTAGATCTGTCCAAGTACGGAGGTTTTTTTTCTAATAGGCCTAACCAAGGCCTTTTTACATTCTCTTGGTACACACCCTGTATCTAGCGAAAGGTTCACCAGTCTCAGGATTTCAGGACCCAAGATTTTGCGAACTACACCCATAATACGTCCTGGGATTAAATCGGACGGACTACCACTTTTAATGTGGTCAATCAACTTCTCCACCTCCAGCAAGGTTATATTAGGGAAGCTAGAGAGGGTGACCTGACGGGTGCTGCTATTAGCCTTGGGGAAGACAGTACATGGGTCAATGAGCGCGTTTGACACCATGATTTTGCTGTAGATGTTTTCAATCTTCTCGGTGAAGAAAGTTGAGACATTATCACATATTTGTTGCGAGGAAATATTTAAGCTTTCACATGCCACGGGTTTAAGGAAGGAGTTTAAGACCTGGTATAGGGCTTTAGGAGCATTCCCTGCCTCTTCAAGTTGCACAGTAATGTGATTCGCCGAGACACCGGAAGGTATTTGTGCGCTTCAGAAATTTTATAAATAAATAAATAAAATAAATAAATTCTTACGAGCAACTTTAATGGCCTTATGGTAAATGCTCATGGCTGTCTGATAGCTGGATTTATCCAGCTCCAGATGTGATGTTCTCCATGCTTTCTCCATTTTCCTAGCCTTTTGTTTTAGAGCCCGCAACTTCTCAGAGAACCAGACTTCCTGTTTCCGGGCCGGCCTTTCTTTAAACAATTTTTGCGGGGCCATTAGTTCAACCGCTCTATGGTCAGCCTCTTCATATTTGTATAGAGACAAGTCAATAGTATCGGTGGATGCAGATTCAGGCGCAACAAATATCTCTTTAAAAGCATCATACGATACTTTATGCCATGGTCTGCGCAATAGCGGGATCCTTAATGAGCGGTTAAATGTAACCTCTTGCTCAGGTATAGTAAATTCAAGGATGAAATGGTCAGTCCAGCTAACCTGTTTCGGCTGAGAGCATATCGTCTGTAAGGAGTTGGATAATATCAGGTCTAAGGTATGCCCCGCCTGATGTGTAGGGCCGGTGTTACATTGTTTTAGACCAAGCAAGGACAAATCATCCAAAAGCGATTGCGCCTCCACGTTCTCTCTCAACTCGCTATGAATGTTAAAATCCCCAAGCAATAGGAAGTCTTCATCCAAGTTAATATGAGGTGCCAATACTTCCATCAAAACATTGGAGAACTTTAAGGTAGGACCGGGGTGACGGTAGACTAGCGCCCCTTTCCTAGAGGTCTTAGGTGAAGTGCCCATTTTGAAAACTATCATTTCCAAATCGGGATTATTACATTGGCCGAGATGACGATGTTGCTCTTATGGACAATGGCTATACCTCCACCCCCTTTGGTCCGCCGGTCCATTCTAACTATCTTATACCCGTCTGGAATGCCTAAGGTGATAACCGGAAGGGAATGAGGCTTGAGCCACGTTTCAGTGAGGAAACATAGTTCAGGTTGGTAGGAAGAGATGGTATCCCAAACCTCAGTGTGGTGCTTAGATAATAATCTGACATTGCATAACATATTTCTCCAAACCGGACGAGTGTCCACCTTGGCTCTTAGCATAACAGATGGGGGAGCTTTTTTCCTCAAGGAACAGTCTGTGAGCGCCTGAAAATAGCAATGTCTACATGAAAATGGTCCCTCAGGGGGAATTTCCTTTTTAATCGTACATGTATTCACAAGAGTTGCCCTTATATTACAGAGAGTTTGGAAAGAGTAACTCACCCTACATACAGGAGTATAGCCTCCATTCCCTTCAACCATAGCCGTAGCCCCAGCCCCTCGCCCCGTCCGGTTGCGGACGGGCGCAGACAGGCTTCTCTTAGGCTTGTCTTTGGCACGCTCTTTGGCGCTCCCCTGCGCGTGATCGCTGTGCGCTCACTATAGTGGGAGGGTTAAGTAGCCCTCAGCGTCCAGAATCTAGAGCGCTAACCACTCGTGAGTGGGGGATGTCCCTGGCTCTGCCTATCGCACCCGAGTCACAACGGGGCGGGGAGGGTCAAACACACGATCCCAGGGTCGGGTTAGTCGGCGTTTTCCCCACGGAACGCTGTCTAAATAATGCGATATTGTATCCTATTTAAAAGTATTGCACCTATCTATTTAAAAGTAATGCGGCGAAATAAAAGCATCAGAACCTGTATAACAAAAAAGGTTAGAAATTGCACACAATATCACAGAATTCCACCAAGTGTTTGCACAAAATCATATACAGTCAATAAAGCTACCATAAAGCTCCAAGCGGGTTAGGAGACACTGCCACTGTCTCTTTACCGCGCTGGGCCCGCTGCTATTTCCGGCTTAAGTAGCCCTCAGCGTCCAGAATCTAGAGCGCTAACCGCTCGTGAGTGGGGGATGTCCCTGGCTCTGCCTATCGCACCCGAGTCACAACGGGGCGGGGAGGGTCAAACACACGATCCCAGGGTCGGGTAAGTCGGCGTTTTCCCCACGGAAGCGCTATCTAAATAATGCGATATTGTATCCTATTTAAAAGTATTGCACCTATCTATTTAAAAGTAATGCGGCGAAATAAAAGCATCAGAACCTGTATAACAAAAAAGGTTAGAAATTGCACACAATATCACAGAATTCCACCAAGTGTTTACACAAAATCATATACAGTCAATAAAGCTACCATAAAGCTCCAAGCGGGTTAGGAGACACTGCCACTGTCTCTTTACAGTCTCTTTGATGTGGTATGTTTGTTGTTTGTGTGGACTCAATTGTAGTCTGTAGCTGGTTTTCCCAATCGTCTCGACCACTTTATAGGGTCCGACCCATTCAGCACAAAATTTCTGTGTGGATGAGGGGAGGAGAACGAGGGCCCAGTCGTTTATTTTGAGCTGTCTCTACTTCTTCCCCTTATCATAGGCAATTTTCTGACGTTTCTGACTCTCTTCAAGGTGAGTCGAGGCCAAGTCTCTAAGTTTCCCTAATCTGGCTCTCAGGTTTTTGGCATAGTCTAGCGTGGCGGCCGTTTCTTCCGGTGTCTCATTCTCCCACGCATCTCTGGTCATCTCCAGGAGAGAGCGTGGATGCCTTCCATATAGTAGCTCAAAGGGGGATATTCCCATGCTGCTATGTTTCTGGCCCCTTATGGTATATAGTGCTAGGGGTAGCATTTGGTCCCAGTCGGCGCCGCTGACTTCCATCATCTTCCTAAGGGTCGTCTTCAGAGTGCGATTATAACGTTCCACCAGACCGTCCGTCTGAGGATGGTATACTGAGGTACAAATCTGGTGGATATTCAGGTTGTGGCAAATTTCCTTCATCAACTTTGACACAAATGGTGTGCCCTGATCCGTTAGGATCTCTTTGGGAAATCCTACTCGGCTGAACAACTCAATCATTTTCTCACCAACTTGTTTTGATGTAGCGGTGGTCAATGGAAAAGCCTCCGGAAACCGGGTGGCATAATCAACAACCACAAGTATGTGTTGGAAGCCTTTTCTGGTCTTGGGTAAGGGTCCAATGAGATCCATTCCGACTCTCTCAAATGGCTTTCCAATGATGGGCAATGGTTGCAATGGGACCGATGGCGGCTTGGTCATGTTCTTCTTTTGACATATACCGCATTCTTTGCGATATATGGATGTGTCCTTATATATTCCTGGCCCCAAAATTTTTTGGAGGATGCTTTGGGTAGTTTTCTCGGTCACTGCATGTCGGGCTATTAAATGGCTGTGGCGGAAAAATAATACCTGGTCCCGAAAGGACGCGGGTACTAGAAGTTGGAGGGAATCGTCTGGTTTTCCTTGTCTATAAAGTAGTTCTTTGTGTATCACGAACCTGGGATAGACATTGATGTTTTTATCTTGCTCTTCATGAGCTTGTTCCCATGCATTGTAGAGGGTAGGAACGTTAAACTGTGCAAACCGAAAACTTTTATCCATAACCCAGGGGTCTGGGGAGAGTAATGCCGGAAATGGACCATGAGATTTGTCCGTGGAGCCAAAACCTCCCGAACCACGTTCTGTATCATCTAGAACGTTTAGTTCTTCCAAGGTAGGATAGGATATGCGTTCACAAATCAGCTGTGCCACTCGATCGCCCTTTTTTACTTGAAATTCTTTTTTTCCAAAGTTAAAAAGTATGATTCCAACATTCCCTCTGTAGTCTTCATCAATGACCCCAGCTCCTACATCAATAAAGTATTTTGCCGTCAACCCAGATCGTGGTGCGAGTCTTCCATAACATCCTGTTGGGACAGCAATTTGGATGTCAGTTTTTACTAGTGCCTTTTCTTGCGCAGGAATTACATATTCATAAGCACTGTATAAATCATATCCGGCTGCTTTACTGGAGCCTCGTGTTGGAGTAGTTGCATGTTCCGACAATTTTACGAAGCGTAGGACAACTCCGTTTCTCTCTTTGTGGTTATTTTCCTTGGTGCCTATTCTTGGACGATAAATGTCTCGGTGTTGTACGGGGAAGCCCTGTTCCAACATTTTTTTAAACATTTGTAAAAATTCTGGGTTATCTGTCCCTATGATTAAGTCTTCTGGAAGAGTAGCGAGGATTCCCACCCTAATAGTATGAAGTTTTCCCAGGGCGGGTTGGATTGGTACGTTGGCCAAAGGGTAAGGTTTAATGTCCCCGTGTACACACCTGATATTTACTTCTTCCCGTGGAATATACTGAGCAAGAGGCACGTGTTGGGATTGAATGACTGATTGACGACAGCCTGAATCTAAAAGTGCTTGTATAGAAGAACCATTCACCTTGACACTTACTCTGTAGGAACCTCTCATCTCTGCAGAATAGAGTACGGCTTTGGGTAGGTACCCCACCTCCATCGGCTCTACTGTACTTCTTCTTTTAGGGCATAGTCGGGCGATGTGTCCCCAATTACCGCAGTCGAAACACTGGGGTTCTGAGGTTCCCGCATGCTGGGTTCTCCATGTACGAGGTCGGGGAGGGTCCAATGGTCGCGTCGATCGATTCTCGGTGTTTGGGATTAATTTAGAGGATCTTTCATAATCCCAGCTGGGGTTCTTAGGTTGTGCTCGAGAGAATGTGGAGGCCATCTCAACTGCCTGATTGGTTGTCAGATTATGGTGTTGTCTAAGCCATCTCTGAGTGGCATAGGGGAGAGCCTCCAGGAATTGTTCTAAGTAAATGCGATCTAGTATTTCTTCCTTGGTACTAGTCGCTGGAGTGAGCCATTTATCGGCTGCCATTTTGAGTCTTACGAAAAGGGTTTTCGGATTTTCTCCGGTGTTCCCTCTCTCTTTTCGAAAACACAGGCGATAGGCCTCGGCATCGCGACCTAGATGATCTAGTATTATTTTTTTTATATCATTGTATGGAGTATCGCCTGTGGGGTTGGCTACCTGGTAGGCGGCCTGTGCTTCACCTCCTAGGAGTGGTGCCAGGAAGAAGGGCCATTTACTGATTGGCCATCCGCAGGCTCTAGCGGCTCGTTCAAAGTTCAGTAGGAAAGAGTCTGGGTCTTCTCCGGGTTGGTATTTCTGGAGGGACACTGCTGGTGCTCCATGTGGAATGGGTCTTTCCCCGCCTCCACTCCTCTGTACAGGGTCACTCCATGGCTGGGAGATTTCGGGTCGTGTTTCTAAAGCTTTCTTCCATATTTCCCGGTCTGATTGTGCAGACGTTAATTGTTGTTCTACGACCCACTCTAGTCTCTCTTGCCCTTTCACCAGTTGTTGAACGACTGTTTCCATCTTTTCTATGAAGATGGTGTTGATGCCTGCATTCTCCACCACTGTGACAGGCTCGAGAGAAATCGGCAATAAGCGGGTCTTGGTTTTAACGGGTTTTATTATATTATATAGGTGATCAGTACACGTTTTCCTTAAAGGCACAGTTCGACGTGGAGATCAACTTCTACTGGACCTCCTGTGGCGACGTTTGGGTGGGTCGAGTCGGCGAAAGCCTTCTGGACTCCGTTGGGGCGTTACTTCTTCCGTGTCCGTCTTGACTCTCGGATTAAACAGACAAAAGTAATGTCTCGTGAGAGTGGTGTTCTTAGTTATACAAGTGGAGGGGAAAAGGTGTGAGGACGCAGTAACCCGTGCAGCACTCTTTGGTATAAGATACTAAGTGTGAAGGGTAGTGCTCAGGGAAGGGTAAACCGGGACAGGGAGATACCAAGTTTAAACAGTGGAACCGCCCTTACGTCCCACCCAGCTCCGGATGGAATTGCGTACCTGGGTTAGCCACACACCTCCCCTGGGTGTGTGGCCGGGCGACTCGTGAGGACGTTGGCCTCCTGCCTTCTCCTCCGTCCCAGACGCCGTAGCTCCTCCGCTCTCTATCTCCTCCGCTGTTTCCGTCTCCTCTTCAATACTGTTCCGCTCCTCGATAGTCTTCCTCCGCAACTCTTCTTCTCTCCGGGTGAACAAGCACACCTGATTCTGGCGTTCCTCCGTATAAGACGTCTCCGCCTCATCGTACAGACCCGCCCATTCCACCACTGTCTCAGAATTAAAGGGCCAGTGTATCTGTTCGTTCTCCTGTGTGCTGGTTCCGGTATTGCCGTGCTGTGAAGGGTAGAGGAGGGGTGTTGAAGGTGGAAAAACCTCCTGTAATGTCCCGTGATCATGAACAGGAGTATCCTGCGAGTCTACTCTGTTACAGCGTGTTACCAAACCACCATAAAGCTAGATGCCACACTGAGTTAGGAACACTCTGCCAATCAGAACACAGCACACATGCTACACACAGTGATCATGGGCTCCCCAGGTCCCACATCTGGACACAAACCCACTAGTTCCACTATGTGTCCACATAGGGTCGAGACTCGCCTGCGTTTCTTATCAAGTAAGCAGATGAATGACTCTGTGACTATTCCCAAATTCCTGTTCTAAAAGAATGTACAAATCACTTTATTATACTTTGTGAAATGTATAAAAAGATGGCCAAAACCAATGTACTTTGAGACAGTCTTCAGACCCCGACTGCTCTCCCGGCCGCTGCGTTTAATTCAACCAAAAGTTCCTGTTTTACCAAACTCCTTTTGTCTTTCAAGGTAAATTCTTTTTCAAGCAACATTTTGTTGAGCCAGATAGGAGAAATTGGTTCTTTGAGGCCAACTGCAGCGAAAGAAACAGGACCCCACCCGTGTGGATTCATATTTGCGTAACAAGAGTTGTAATCAGATGTCACAGTTGATTGGAAGTTCTGCTGAATCCGCAGGACGGAGGTCTGTCCAGAAACCGCCGTCAGTGGGTAAGAGACTTCATCTGATCCTTAGTCCCAGCATTTGGCACATCGCCAACTAGTATGGAGATCACCTTTCTTTGATAGTCAGCATCTTAGGGAAAGGTGAGACTTGTGTTAGTCACTTGGACCACTGGGCAGGACACAGAGGGTACACTTGTCTCTGGGTGTGATACTGGGACCACTTGGACCACTGGGTTGGACACAGTGGGTACGTTTGTCTCTGGTTGTGATACAGGGCCGCTTGGACCCCTGGGCATGACAGAGGGTATGCATAGGCTCTGGGTGTGATATAGAGCTAGCATCTCAATCTTAATTTCTTAGTCTAAAAGAGTTTTCTTAGTGTTATCAGTTTCTTAACACTGATGCATGACAACCGGTAGGCATGACATCGAGTGAAATTCGTATGTTAGTGAAAAATTCAGGCCTTGGAGAGTAAAGTGCAGCTAGTGCTGGGCCAAGGAGGGCCTGTAGTTGTTGAGTCACTTCTTCTCCACGTAAATTGTGGTAATCTTTGTCCCCCTAGCCGATACGGACAGATTATCAGGCTCACTTAATTCTGTGTACTGCGGAAAGCCTCCCTTCGTCATTAAGCAGCATGCGCTAGGAGCAGGCTAAGGTTTTTTAGACAATGTCATAATTTTTTCCTCTGTCATTTTTTCTTCTATTTTTAATGTGGTTTTCAATTGATGCATTTTTTTCTTGATATTGTGATGCTGTAAAAATTATTGCAAGCTGTGTTTTATGTTAAATGTTATGTCCAGTTAACGATTCTATGTGCATATGAAAACGTCGTTGTTAGAAATGGGATTTCTGGTTGGCTAGGGCATGCGCCTAAGCCAGGCAGAAACCACCACTCTATTCAGGGCAAGGGAGTTACACACTGAAGATAACCCCTGCTCACCCCCTTGGTAGCTTGGCAGAGCAGTCATAACCAGGCTCAGGCACGCCTGGCTTCCGTTTTGATGTTCTCTCCCTGGAGGGAGCCCCACCTGCAATCAGGCTTCCTCTGCCTGACTTCCGGCGGCTGCAGGAGCACGGAGCGAAGTCCCCGTCGGGTCCCAGCAGCAGGGGCCACTTCAGCAGAGCCCTGGCTGCATCCGTAATGCCGGTGCATAAACACAGAAGGGGGGAGCACTCAGTTTTCTCAGCTCTTGCTCCATCTCCCTGTCACAACGGAGAGTGCTGTGCTGCCCACACTACAGGGCAAGGAAAAATAAAGAGCTCAGACTGTCTGCACCAGGGAGACCAGAAACAAGGAGCTGGCAGTGCTCTGGGCTCCATTTTGAGCAATTTGTATTTGTATTTGTATATGATATTTATAGAGCGCGAACTGTCACTCCGAAAGGAGCATCCTGGCACTGATAAAGTGTACAATACAATATTAAAACCTAGATTGCAGCCATTACAAATCTGTCTGATAGACTGTAGATCCAAGTTTTTAATTGTTTCCTGAAGACATTCTCCCGAGCCAGAAGTCTAAGGTCTTTGGGCATGGCATTCCATGCCTTAGAGGCCAATACGGTAAGTGTCTTACCTCCCTTAGTTTTGTAATTAAATCTGGGGATGTTAATTAGGTTGCCGCCTGCCGACCTCAGGCATCTTGCAGGGTTATAGCGAGCAAAACGTCTCGCAAGATACTTTGGACCTATCCTATTTAAAGTTCTGAAAGAGGTCAGCAAGATCTTAAAAAAGATTCTCTTATGTAGCGGCAGCCAATGCAAGATCTTACGCGCAGTGGTAGCCGAGGATCTTCTGGGCAATTTAAGTACTAATCTCGCTGCTGCGTGTTGGACACTTTGATGTTTTTTTAGCGTAGATTTTTTCATCCCGGCCATCAAGCCATTACGATAATCCAAACGCAATAGTATCAAGGCCACTGCCACCGTCTTTCTAGAGTCAGTGGGCAGAAACTCGAAAAACTTCTTTAGAGATTTAATAATGCTGAAGCAGCTTCCTGCTGTATTCCTTACATGCTGGTCGAAGGAGAGAGCGGAGTCAAATAGGACCCCTAAATTTCTTGCGGTTTCTACTGACTGGGGTGGAGCAGATGAGTCCTCAGGCCACCAGTCCTTGGGACAGAAATTGACATATTTTCCCAGAGGCTAAATCTCCGTTTTGTTGGCATTACATTTTAAATGGCTGGTGTTCATCCATCGGAAAACCTCCATCAGACAGCTCTTGAAGTTTTGTTCCATATTGATGGAATTTTTATCCTTAGATACCACTAGCTGAGTGTCGTCAGCATATGATGTAACAAGTATTCCATGAGACTCTATTAGTGTAATAAAGGGGACCATGTAAATGTTGAATAATAAAGGGCTTAAGATGGAACCCTGCGGGACCCCAGATGGAACTTTTTTTTCTTTGGATAAAAAAGAGCGGAAGGAGACTGTTTGAGATCTGTCAGTCAAGAAGGATATTATCCATGCCAAGGCAACTTCGGTTATGCCTATACTTCTCAACCTGTCAAACAGAATCTCGTGCGAGATGGTGTCGAACGCTGCCGTGAGGTCCAATAAAATCAAGGCAGCGTTTTTGCCCTCATCCTGCAAGAATTTAATAGAGTCAGTGAGCTCGATAAGAGCAGTTTCAGTCGAAGGTTTAGGTCGAAAACCTGACTGTTGAGGATGTAATATATTATGAGTGTCAACAAAAATTTTCAATTCTTGGTATACTATCTGCTCTGTTATTTTACCCAAGACAGGGAGGAGGGATATTGGTCGAAGATTGGATAAATCCGTGGTAGATTTGTTGGATTTCTTCTTTAAAGGCTTCACAATTGCTTTTTTCCAATCAAGAGGAACCACTCCGGAGCTGAATGAGGCATTGACTATCGCATTGATAGTAGGATTAATTATATCGATTATCTGGTGAAGTATTTGGGGAGGGCATGAATCAGAGGGGGCTCCTGATTTACAAGCCAGGGTAACTTCACAGGTTTGCATAAGAGAAGCCGATTGAAAGGCACTCAGGGTGTATAGTTTGTTTTCCACCGACCTTGGATGGCTATTATCGGAGGGGGGAGGAGGAACTGGGAAATCTCTCTGTATTCGCTCAATTTTCTCCTCGAAGTAGTCAGCGATCTGGTTGCAGAAAGCTGCCGAGGGGGGAATTTGCGGCTCTAGCGCTTTTGGATGCGTGAAGGACTTCACTATAGAGAAGACTGTTCTTTGCTTCTGCTCTGCCTCTTTAATAGCATTGATGTAGTATTCCCTTTTGGCCAGCTTAATACTGGCCAGGTAGGATTTCCTTTGCTGTACGTAAAGAGTTTTGGCTGATTGATCATAGGTTTTTCTCCATTTCCTTTCACGTTTTTTACATAATAAATGACTTTCTGCTAACACCTGCGAATACCAGGGTGCGTTCAACTTTCTCCTAGTGCCCTTGCTGGGACGGTCTTTAGACGGGACACGTTCTGCGATGACTTGGCGCATCCAAGAGTGAAAGTCTCTAGAGTCCTGGGTCGCAACCCGAGACAATCTAGGGACTTGTGACTTTCTGGGGGGATTAGATTTGATACATTCAGCCACCCTCTTCCAGTTCAAATCAGAGGTAGGCTGCTGGCTAGTCCGCAAAATGTTTGCTGGGTCAGAGACACATACCTTAAAAGGAATCAAACTATGGTCTTTCCAAATTTGTGGAATCGAGGTGTGTGTTTCCAGTGCGGGAAAATTAGAACAAACACCATCCAGGGCATGTCCGGCGGAGTGAGTGGGTAGCAATGGGGCCCTCAGTTTAAGAACACAGGCAGCAGGCCAGCACACATGGTCCCTGGGCATAGGGGCAGTCCCTTCAGAAAGCAGCTCCCCTGGCAAAGTCCCAGTGGCGGTTCCCTGCCAGCGCAGTGTCTTCTCCAGTTTCAAGCAAGAAAAAGTTCCAGGTAAGCGCTAAAAAACATGGGGTCACAGCCCCATTATTTATATTACCAAGTGTCTTTGTTCTCCCCTGGCCCAGGGCTCTGAGCCAGTCCAAACCAGTTCTGGGGGGCACTTAAGAAGCTGCACACCCTTCACGGGGCGGTCCCTGAGTATACAGGAAGCCTCCTCTAGCTATTTGAAATAGCCTGGCAATGGGCATGCCACGCACATAATCTCTTAGTGGAAGCCGCAAGAAGGATCAAAACACTGTTAGCCAGTGAGGTACACAAGGAGCAAGATATCTGGGACCTCAGTTTGTGCATGTCTGCTGAGACCCCTGAGGCTAGGTGGGTAGCCAGCCAAAGGCGCATAGGCGCAATGGTGGTGACACTCTGGCACCTAACCAAATGTGAGTAAGTGGTGCAGACAAGATTGCCCGGCACTACGCATTGCATCCCCCATGCCCAACACCCACTACCTGCTGCCAAATGCAGAGCACAAGCGAGTGGGCATTGGAGGGAACTCGGCACACCCAACAGATGATACAGCACCCCAAGGAAGTGTCTCCGCCGGCCACATGGGGAGAGTTCCAGAGCCAGGGGGGGGCTGGCCCCCAGACGCACCCTCCCAGGCACACTGGGAAGGGCTAAAACCAGGAGCAAGACCAAAAAGCTCATTTAAGCCACACACCCAAAAACTGAGTAGAACCACCCCATTCAGGCCGCATTGGCCGCAAGCTTGCAAATGGCACCTGGCTTGAAAGGGACCCCACTGCTGAACCTCAGGGATTTCCAGGCCAGTTAGGGTGCATGGGACAGGAATTCTGGTGGCAGCATGGCCCTAGAGAATGTTTCTACTGCCTCAGGATGGGCTAACTGACTGACCATTGCCGCTAGAAGGTATACAATGAGCAAAAATCGTTAGGCCTGAAACAGTCCCTGCAAAAACCCCCATCCACAAAACCAAGCCCATATCAACCCGAGCGCACAGCACATTCAGCCACAAGGAAATCCGTCAGCAAACACGCTACTGCAAAAAGGACCAGGTGGTTGGCAAGCACATGGCAACCGAAGAAGGCAGGGAACCCAGCCCAGTAAGTACTGGGGTCGCGGCAAGTAGGGGTGACTGTCTGAGAAGGCACAGCCTTCATGCAGGAGCCCAACACAAATATGCAGTTCAATTCAAAATCCCAATATGACCCATCCACTTTATACTAACACCAGGAAACTTACCACAGCAATAAAGACTAGTGACAGCATTAGGGGAAAACTCAAGTCTATACTTGCATTCAGGAAAAACTCAGGCCTGTAGTATGTTCAGTCGATCGCTAAAATCTGCCCTTTGGGTTTCCACAAGAGCCTAGGCCCACCCTGCTGCAGTGCCCCACGGCGGGGTTGATTGGCCGCGCCCATAGCGGAGGGCAGTCTGATGATGGGGCAGAGCAGCCCCTACCAGCCTATAAAAGCAGGCCCCCAGGTTCTTTCACCCAAGTGTCTAGGGTGAGCTTTAGATCGAAAGGACCCCATTCTTTAACATCTTTAGGTCTACAGCTAGTGGAAACCAATTTCCAAAACGACGCAAAGCTCCGGCGCCAGAAGCCAGGTTTTCCTTGCACTTGGGATGATGGTGTCCCTCATAGAGCTCAGTAGTCTACGCACAAGTAATCAACCATTTGGCGCCAAGTCAATAGGGAGATTCACCAGACCAATTAGCCATCTCAGTTTATTACTCGCAGTACGACAAGTCCCAGTCGTGCACCTGACTCCTGTCATAAGCAAGATATTTTGCCTCTTCCTCTTTCCTAAGGCTTCGAACATCCAGATTCTGCTCATGGGATCACGTTCCTCCAATACTGCGAGAGTAGAATGTCACCGGGTAAGACGTCCTTGATCCCCGCCGAAGGTGGCAGGACCAAAGCATCCTGGAGAGAGATGGGTGCCGGGAGGGAAAGAGATGAACATCGCAGCCCCCACACCAGGTGCCCGGATACGCATATCACTGTACCGAGCTTTTCGAAGCAAATAACACAGGGCTTCGCGAACATTGTCCAAGGGGGCAATAGGCCCGATCCCAGTTATTGCCACATCTGAACCAAACAGGAACTGCCGAGCAGCTTCTCAACGCCCACCGGTATGCCTCAGCACAATGGACAACACATAAGCTCTTGGTAAAGCGTCCAATGACCTGCAGGCAGCAGCCCAAAAGTAGCCCAAAACCGGAGATTCCAGAAACAGGACTGGTTAAGTCACCCAACTTCATTAGGGAAAACCACGTTACATGCCATATGCAGGGACCAGAGGGGCATACATGTGTCCTTAGGACGTAAATTGTCTCACTTAACTTGCAGGCTGAATGTCCCGGCACTGTCTAAAACTAAATTCCAGGACGTCTGTAATCCTGCTCTTCGGGGTACCCAGGCGATTTGGGATAATAGCTGGTGGCCGTAGGCACTAGGCACCACCACAAAACCCGAGCAAGCTGCAAAAAATGTGGGCATATGTATGCAGGACCAAGTACGCACTTTGTGCGGAAAAGCTTTTGCCACACTGAAACTGCTCAGACGACTCTTTTCCTGGATCCCCTCAATTGCAGACAAACGATAACACAGACTCTGTTCCTGAGCAGACTGGACTACGGCAATGCCCTCTATGTTGGCATGGCTGACTATTGTTTTTCCAGACTCCAGGTAGTCCAGAACTTTGCGGCTAAATTAATTTGTAACAGAAAAAATACAGTTCAGCATCTCACTGTCTGAAGGAATTACACTGGCTACCATTAAGCCAGAGAGCCAGTTTCAAGCTCCTTTGCTTTGCGCATAAAACCCTGCATAAAAAAGGACCACACATTTTGCGAGATAAACTACAATTCCATGTCCCCTCACGCAATCTGAGATCATGTCACCTAGCTTTCGCCTCAGTCAAACGCACATCCAAGGTCAGGATGGGAGACCGATCCTTTCGTTTGGGCCGAAGCCCAGTTTACGGAGCACCGCTATCATGTAGGGCCATTCTAAGGTGTCAAATGCCGCATCTTCTTGCATTGTGTGGCACCTCCCCAATACACCATGCAGGCGGCGAATGTTGAGCGCCGTGTTGCGATGGGGCATGAAGCCTGACTGGTCCGGGTGGACCAAAGTGGGTAAGACAGATTGAAGCCTGTTGGCGAGAGTTTTTGCCAATATTTTCGGTTCCGCATTAAGCAGGGAGATGGGTCTGTATGAGGAATAGGACTCCCTCGGTTTCCCTTCTTTTAGTATAGCCACGATAGGCAGGGCAACAGAGTCCTCCTCCGGACGGTCCGACCCCTTGCTATACACCTGACGGAAATGCCTTGCAAATTCTGCGGTGATTTCCCGGGGTTCCGTAACCACGGCCCCTGGAGCTGTTTGTATTTCTGGTACCACCTTATTTGCCTGCTGTTTTTTTATCAAGCCAGGCTATAAGTTTGCCAGCTTTGTCGCCTTGGTCGTAGATTCTGCCCGCCTTGTGGCGAGCCACAGTTTGGGCAGCCTGCGTAACCAGCTCCGTAAATTCCGCAGTTTTAATTTGTAGCCGATGTTGCTTATCCGGCTCCCGATCATCGCGCGCAGCCTCCTCCAGCGCCCTTAGGTCTGATTCAGTGGAGTTAATCTGTGCCTCCCTTTCCTTGCGGCGGCCTGAGATGGCCGACAGGGCCTTTCCCCTGAGCACAGTTTTAAAGGCTTCCCACAGAGTTACAGAGGAGCTCACCGATCCGACATTTTGTTCGAAGTATTGAGTTATGGAGCGGGAAAGCTTTTCCCTAAGATCCTCATTTTTTAGATACCAGGCGTTTATTGGCAGAACATAGCCCTCCCGGCTATTCCCTATCGTGATGTGTGCCCAGACTGGTGAGTGGTCGGAGATACCGCGTGCTAGGTGCGAGGCCTCCCGTATGAATGTGTCCTGCTGTAGTGGAGTCAGTATATAATCGAGGCGGGAGAAGGAATGATGTGGGCCGGAGTAAAAGGTGAAGTGTCTGTCAGTGGGGTGCACCAGTCGCCATACGTCCGTGAGCCCGAAGGCATCTAGGAAGTCAGCCAGCCATTTTTGCCCTTGGGGTGTGTCTCTGGGGGGATGTCTGTCCTCGGTTCCTGAGACTACTGCGTTGAAGTCTCCACCGATGACTAGCTGACCGTCAGGGAGGGAGAGTAGGAGTTTGCCCAGGTCTGTGTAGGATTGGGTTTGAAGGCCATGGGGATATAGGTGGAAAGGAGGTTTAACCTGCGGCCCTCCCACCTCTGTTTCCAAGTGGTCAACGTGGAGGGGCAGGGAGCGGCGCAACAGCATTCCCACTCCTCTGGAGCCAGAGGTGAAGCCGGAGTGCACCGCCAAAGTATATCCCCAACTGTTGAGGGCCTGGCATGTATTACCCAGCAGGTGTGTTTCCTGCGGTAATACTACATCAGGGAGGTGTCGTTTAACAAATTGCAGGACAATGGTCCGTTTAAGCCCATCACCCAGCCCGTTCACATTCCAGCTAAGGACCTTAAGACTCCTCTACCATCTCCTAGCCATATCCGTTACTGTATGAGCTGGCCTGTCTCTGCACACCGGTGTGTTCGTTGACTCTGTTCATAATAGCAATGTATGACCATACAACCCTCCCGACTTCCCCCCCAACCATTCAAAACATTGCAAAAAGTAATAGAAACACATAGATTGTCTATTTCCTGAGCATACCATAGTTCCAGATTTAACCCCACCCGCCCTTCCTCCCGTCCCACCCCCACCCTCAACCCCAACCCCAATACCCCAGGTCCCGACCCCCCTCCCTGCGTCCCTGCTCCGTAGGTCTGAACCTACCCACATCCCCAATTAGCAGAGTGCCTTTCGCCCCGAACTCACCCCGGAAGAGGAAGAAACTACAAACTTAGTTAACTTGTCTTCCCTTCCTGGTGGACCTGATGTCAGGGGTGCGCAGTGGCCCAGGCCATGCCCGCCGCCCAGGCTCCCCCCCCCCCCAACAAAGCAATACATACTGTGCAATTTGTAAGTTCTGCATTAAGTATGTCCGTTACTCGTCCGCAACATTCCCATTTGGTAGACACGAATCCCCCCATTCACAAGCAGACGCGGATAAGGCAACAGACTCTAAACAATGATTTACCACGCAGCAGTCTTGAAGGCCCCTCAGTCTCCACGGCCATCCATCGTTTCTGGGGTGTCCCATCGAGGGCTGGCGGATCTGGATACCCAGGAGTGTTGGCTCTGCCGATCAGTCTCTGACCTTCCAGCCGCAGAGCCCGGAGATGCCACCTGCGTATCCCTCCAGTTGTGATCCTCCGCTCGCCCCCCATTAGCAGGCAGGTCTTTGTCCAGCCAATCTTGCACCTCCGAGGTTGAAGTGAAAAAGAAGGATTTGCCTCCGGCGAGGACCTTGAGTTTGGCGGGGAAGAACATCATGTACCTGACGCCCTTTTCCCTGAGTGCCGCCTTCACCCCTGCGAAGGATCTCCTCTCCCGCTGGACTTGCAGGGTAAAGTCAGGAAAGAAACGGATCGTAGCATTCTCATATTGTAGGTCTCCAGCCTGTCTTGCCGCCTGGAGGATGGCGTCCCTGTCTCTGTAGTTGAGGATTTTTGCGATGATTGTCCTGGGCGGCGCTCCTGGTTTTGGCTGCGGGATGGGCGCCCGGTGGGCGCGCTCGACCGTGAAGATTTTCGACAGACGCTTGGGTTTGAGGTGGTGGAGGACCAAGTCCTCCACAAAGAGTTCCATACTAGGACCCTCAAGGCCCTCCGGCACGCCTACGAGGCGGAGGTTACTCCGGCGGGCCCGTCCTTCCTGGTCATCAAGGCGAAGTGCCATTTGCCGGTGCTGGTGGACCACTCACCCGCTGCTCCAGTCTTTTCGCGGACGTTTTCAGCTCCACAATATCCGCCTCGTTGGCTTTGGCCGTTTCCGACGTCTTGTTAAGGTCCGTTCGGAGAAGATTTACCTCAATGGGTACCTTGTCTATTTTTGTCTCCAAGGTTGCCCCCAATGAGTGGATCGTGTCCATAATATTAGCCAAGGACGGCTCTTTCTGGTTCTGCTGTGCGTCCGCCGGTGTTTCTTTCTGTTGTGTGTTTTTCTGGACCGCATATTTATCCAGCTTGTTGTTTGCGTGGAAGTGCCAGTTTTGGCCGCATGGTTGCACTGACTGTCGCCTCTGTCCGGTCCGCAGAGGCAAGCGGCATCCGCTTCCAGCCACCAACAAAGGCAGGTAACACTTAACACTGAGGGGGGGAACTCTGGGGTACACCAGGCTTTGCGGTCCCCTCTTTGCGCGGCTCCCACTTGGCCCGGTCTCTGTATCAAAGCAGTGCGCTATCAAAAGGGGCAGCAACACGATGGCTACCAATACTCAATCCAAGCCGCACTACTCGCAGCAGATGTGCGGGTTCCCGGCTTTAGATGGCTTTGCCCCAGCGATGATTCAGGGGATAGCACCCCTGCTTCCTCCTTGTGTTACTTCTGAAGGCCAACAGACCGGCACCACAGCACCCAGTGTGTGACTGCGTTAATTACGGGCGTCGATGGTCTTATGGAGGTCTCCCGCCCCCTCCTGCACCCAAGGACGAGCCAGGCCGTAGGACACACCGAGTTATGTACCCATCCGACACCCCCGGTGTAGTGGGTATGCCGTCAATAGGGCCGCGGATATACAGGAACCAGCCCGGGTCCGCAACGTGGTGACGCAGTCCAAGGCTCAGGCCCACTTACTGACTGGGCCGACTGGGCTGACTGGGCCGCTCTCGCCTTTGGCGGCTGGCACTGGTGCTGTGGTAGGGCGAACGCGCCCCCCGGGTGTCCACGGCCAGGGGTGCGCCGGAGGTGCCGCGGGTGTTGATGGCGGGGTTCCGGTGTTTCCGCAGGCTCTGGCGGGTAGGCCCTGAAGCCGGGGCCTCGCCCTGGAGCGGAGGCCGTCCGATGCACTGTACCGCCACAGGCCCCGTCCCGGGCGGAAGTGTTCCTGGTCACCGCTTGGCAGTGGAGGATCGCAGGGGGCCCAGAATCAGACCTCCGGGGCGTCCACAATATCGACAGCAGATCGAACTCATCGGATTATGGCCGGATTTCAATTGTTGGAGGGCTGGCCGCCCGGAGCTCTCGGCTTAAGTGGCCATGTTCGCCGGCGCCTAGCCATGCCCCCTCTTCACCTCACTTCTAATGGCTAAAGGAATCCTTCTCAATTTATGTTGAATTGGAAGACAACCATCTTTCAATCTGATGAGATGAGAATACCCCTTTAGTTCCCCAAGGTCACTTCTAAACACAGTACCAAAATCATTCAAAATTGATTCCACAGAATCATCTTCCAACACCATGACTTGTTCAGGTGCTCTAGGATTAATGATAAAGGACAAATCGAATTGATGTACCCACCCCAGAATGGGAGGACCATCAAGCGAAACATAGACTTTACCGGTCGTGGACCTATTTTTGAAGAGTATATCAGACTCAAAGTACCCCACAATGTCAATAGTTTCCCCTTGAAACCCTTTTGGAGAAATGTCAGATTGCAATAACAATTTATCACTCCAAAACATCTTGAAGGTAGACTGAGGAATAATAGTCCAACGTGACCCCGTGTCCACCATGAGTGAAATGTCACACCCATCTATTCTAAAGTCAGCCTTTGGTCTATTTTCTCTTCTATCATCAAGACTCCCAACATCCGTATCATTGATGACCAATAATCTGATCTTCACTTGTGGAACATGACTGCAATAGTCCTCCACAACAGCCACCTTCTGTCTGCTTTTATCTTTGCACATTTTAGAAAAATGTCCTAAGCGGACACATTTTAAGCACTCTTTATTTGCAGCACAACAGAATCTCGCCTCCCAGGTGTGAGAGTTACTTCTACATCTTGTGCAGAACTTACTAGTAGAAGGAGATTTCTTAACATTAGACTTAAACTTATTTTTAACTACTGCGACATTCTCCTCCACTGAATAATCCGATTCGTGATCAGAAGTTTTCTCAGAAACTTCCGAAACTTCTTGTTCCATGGACTTCTTTCTAGAACTCTCAATGACCTTTATGCATTTTTCCGATTCCTCAATAACTTGAGCAAGTTCAATCGCCACCTTAAGCGTGGGATTATTTGCAGCCCATAACCTTTCTTGAATTTTCCGGTTATGGCACCGAACAATGAGCTGATCCCGTATGAGTTCCTCACACATAGCTCCAAACTTGCACTTTATAGACAGTTCCCTTAACCTTGTGACAAAATCATCAATAGCTTCCTCCGGTTTCTGCTTTTGAGTATAAAATTTGTAGTGGTGCAATACAAGATTCTCTTCCTTAGCGAACTTGACCTCTAACCTACAAATCGCCTCCTTATATTCATCGGGAATTGCTTGACCATTCCCTTGTAAAGCAATAGGCAAACATCTAAAAACCCTTTGCCCTTCCTCGCCTAATGTGCTCAATAAAATTGCTTTCTTTTGCTTTGATGAAAATTCCTGGCCATCAAGTGCCTCCAAATAATTATCAAACATTATAAACCAGTCTCCCCATTGAATTGAAGGATTTCCTGGCTCATTCAAGAAAGTAGGAGGAGGTGTAATAACCATTTGATTTGCCATAATGAGTCTGTAGAGACAATAGTAAGTCTTTATCAGAAGAAAAATACTTCAGCAAGTCTAATATATTTTTTTTTTATGAACAAAGCAATGGGCAAAGCTTAAATTTTTTTTTTTTTTAAACTGCTTCACAGGAGGTTAGAATATTCACAAAGAGAAATCCCACCTAAAATATTTTAAGGTGAATAACAATAAAATACCTTTTATACTTGATCCGCTGTAGGTATGGAACAGTTCGAACCATCAACACTCTACTGCTGAGTGGCAAAGTTCAACAGTTAAACAACAAAGCGTAAATTTTCCAAAACAGCACTTTCCGATGAAGATATGGATGAAGATGGCCGCCGAGTGAAAACGAGGCTTGACACGCACGCTGCATGCTTGCATAGCGCGTCACCTGCGTTCACTCGCTGGTTGCTAAGAGCTGTGATCACTGATGGAAAGAACGTCACGCGCTGGTTGCTAGGAGCTGTGATCACCAATGGAAAGAACGTCCAACTAAAAGGTTTCACGTTTTAAACCTTTACATGTGAAACTCTTTTTGAAGATCGGATAGCTCGAGAAACCTTTTCCGATGTCACACTACACCAAATTGAGGAATCAACATCACCGGGTTTGTTTACTGGTTGGGTCCGTCCGCTGCAGCGCCTCTGAACACTCTGATCAGCCCCAGAAATTCAGGAAACAGCAAACACAATGCCGAGACTCACTGGACAGCAGGCACTCCTCGCCAAAATGTGGTAAATAGAGTCTCTGACTAGATGTAGTAAACCAGGATAGGTTTAATAAAGAGCACAGCAAGACAAGAACCCAACGCCTGCTGACCAGTACACCAACTGAACCAGCAGAACGCGAGTCATACAATTCAGTACAACCATTCTGGAATACAGTGAAACCATAGAGAGGAGAAATAACAATAGAGACTACATTAAAAGAAACACAGTAAGTTTACAACACTACCCTTTCTTGCAAAGATCACAGAAAGATGTGTAGCGAAATAACTCTCTCGTCATATCAAGGACAATGATCTTCTTGACAATTGTCAGTCCGGCTTCATCCAAAACTGCAGCACTGAAACAGCCCTATTGCAAGTGGTTGATGACGCGTTGAGGATACTCGATTCGGGGGGGGGGGGTCCTGTCTTCTAATTCTCCTTGACCTTTCTGCAGCCTTTGACACTGTAAATCACAACACTCTCCTCAACACTCTGCAACAGAGAATGGGCATAGAGGGCACTGTGCTTAAATGGTTTGCTTCCTTCCTCTCTGATAGATCCCAAATGATCAAGGCTCTATACTTGCACCTATATTGTTCTATTTCTATTTAGAACCACTGGGAAATCTCCTAAGTAAATCCGGGATCGACTATCATCTCTATGCAAAAGACACTCAAATCTACCTCAAGGTTGCCTCCACTCACGATCTCGCCATCCTAAGCTCTACTCTTGACTCCATTCAAAACTGGATGTCAACGCATCAACTGATTCTGAATCCCTCCAAAACTGAATTCCTCCTCCTCTCCTCCTCACTTTCTCCTCCCCCGGTGCAATCATGGATGGATCAGATGAATCTACTTAACAATAAACCCATCATTGTGGACAGCGCAAAATCCCTTGGTGTCATACTCGACAAAAAACTCAATCTAATCTCCCACATCAATTCCATTGCAAAGTCTGCTCGATACCAACTGCGCCTGCTTTGGGGAATTCGTCGCTTTTTCCCGGAGCAAGAACTTAAAACCCTTGTGCAATCGCTCGTCCTCTCCAGACTGGACTACTGCAATTCTCTTCTTACTGGCCTCCCCAAATCCCACCTGTCCCCCTTAAATCTGTTCTCCATTCAGCAATTTGTTTCATTTATGGGGGCAAAAGAAGTGACCACATCACACCGATGTTATCCACCCTCCGCGGGCTTCCCATCGAGGCTAGAGCTATCTACAAGACTGCCTGTATTACCCACAAAGCCTTGCACTCCTCCTCGCCTCGCTACCTGGCGAATAAACTGAAACTCTCTCGAGGCTCTAAACCATCTCGTAATACGGAAAATTTACTACTTGAACCTCCCACTTTCAAGAAGGAAAGGCTCGATGGCCCAATCCTTTTCAGGCAATGCTGTGAGAATCTGGAACACACTTCCGCCTCAGCACCGGACCACCATCTCCTCCCATGCCTTCAAAACGGACCTCAACGTTCTCCTCCTCCAAAGACACCTCCAAATTTAATTCACGCCCTCTCTATTATCTGAAGGAAGACCTCCCATTACTGAAAATTCTATTCTCCATGACTATGGAAGTGCCTTCCCAGTGTGTTCTTGTGGTTGGAGTGTTTGCCATTTATTGCAGTATTATCCTTGTACCTGTGTTTGGTACTCTTGTTTAACATGCACACGCCACTTTTCTCTTGTAAAACACTGTTTGCTACCTCTCACAATTTGGTTGGCTTTTTGATACTTGCACAAGTGCCACCATTGCCTACGTAACGTTTGTTCTTGTGCTTGAGTGTCTACCATATATTGCAGTACTATACCTCTAATTGTACTTTGTTTTCTCTTGTAACCTGCACACATGTCACTTTTTCCTCCTGTAATGCACCGTTAGCTACTTCATGTATTTTGTTTGCTCACAATTGTCACTTTTGCTTCATGTAACTTAATGTTTGGTTTTATAATTTGTTCACTTGTAATTTTCTCCTCATGTATCATTGCTGGTCCTATTGTGAAGCGCTCTGACGCCATCGGGTAAAGTCCACGCTATATAAAAAAGCACAAATAAATAAATAACTCTTTATGAGGTCAGAGGTAAAAGTACAATACAAGTTACTCAATTACTATACGATAAGTTGCACAGTATACGTTGTGCCCTAGGGGCCTCACAAACCATATACTAAAATAGTGGTATAAGAACCACGAGGGAATTAGAAAGCAGGCCTGGGGAATCGCTGGGGCTACTCTAAACAACCAAAGGTTAGGAAGTAGGAGGCCCACGGGAGACGCGTGCAGTGTCTAAACACAGGCGCGGGTTACCATTGACTTTCTATGGGAAGCGTAGAAGTTACAAATATACAATTTAAGGACACTTCCAGATGGACTACGATGGAACCCTTTTAAACTAGGACACTTCGAGAGTCAAGACCCACAGGAGCACCGGAGTACTCGTGTTACCTCACCCAGGGAAGCCGGGTGCATAGATGTCTTTTTGTGTCGGGTTTTGTCGTCGTTTTCAATGGAGAGCTGCAAAGAAGTGCTGCAGGCGACCAGAGGAAAAGTGTCCGGGAGGATCCAAGGGTGGATCGAAAATCTGTAGAACCTGAAAGCAGAAGGGACATAGTCTGGGTCACTTACCAGTGACCAGGGTGGCGATAGGAAGATGCCACCAGATGTCGGGTGATTTCAGGTGAAAAGGTGAAGCTTGTCTCTTCAGCCACGAGGTCCAGGAGGCGTCAACGACCACCAGGAGCTGGATTCGAGCTGTCCCACAAAGGATCTATATGACTGCAGTGTCGGTATCCGGATTGGATCCAACAAGCCTTGGCAAAAGCAATCCACACAGAATGTCAAGATTTGCTTTGGTGCAGACCAGCAAGGACTGTGGTGCTTCTCCTTTGTAGGGAAGCTGGAGCAAGCCTGGAGCAACCAGGAAAGCAAGTTAGATTCAAAATGGAGTCTTCCAGGGGCTCACTAGCCAACGGACTAGGAACCAGGAAGACGCATCGAAGTGAAATGCAAGAGCGGGCCCCACGGGACACTCGTGGAGTGGGGGGGCCTGAGCTTCGGTGCAAATGGTGTTCCGGGCTGGGGCTTCTTGTACCCCAATGCACAACTGCGAGATACCTCGGGAGTCGATGCAGTTTGCAAAATGCAGGATGTCCAGGAGTTCCGGTCCCACGTCTCTCGTGTCCGCCACGAGTCTCAGCTTTGCTGTGAGCGAAGGTCGAGGTCAGCGATGTCTGGAAGTCCGTGTCCTGTGTCGCAGATTCTTTGGGATCTGGCGGGAGCCTAAAAAATGCAGACCGGCAAAGTTTCACTTGGTGCCTGTTTGAACAGGGTGGTCACTCCTTGACCACAAGGGAGATGTCTTCCGTCTTCCAGTCGAAATGGAATATTGAAGATCCAGGATTTATGTTTCAGAGTTTCGTCCAGGGTAATCTAAAGTCCTAGTGACTGGGCTCCTATACTTCTACTAAGTTTAGGGGCTGGACTACCCTTAAGGTCCCTCCTAACGGTGGACCTGGGAAGGGGGTGGTTACACCCCTTTCCTTTGTCAGTCTCATGCCAGAGCTGGGGCAGAGTGCCCCAGCAACCGGTTTGAGCTACTGGGAAATGCATGGAGCACCTTGTGTGCCCCAGGCAGTGTCTGGATAGCATTCAGTGAATGCAGCCCTCCCTGCCCCAATACACTGAAGCCTGTCTGGGGAGCTGCTGGCACCTCCCTGGAGAGGAAACCTATTGTCCAGGCCTCCCCTGCCAGAGTTTCGTACAGCAACAGGAGGTCATTTTGTGATGCTGAGGCTCTGTTTAACTTTAACCGGGTAAACCAGTAACTACATGTCTTCCGCCTCCAGAAGGCTGGAATGCTACCCCCGCCGCCAGGACTGGAAGGGGGCTAGTATTCCAAAGTGTTTGACACCTTACACGACATGTTTTGATAAAGCCAAACCAAAGTTAGCATTAACCGCGAGGATTATAATGCACTTAAGAGTATATGGTATGGCTATATCATAGAACAGCTATAAGGAGATGGTTCTGAAAGCTGCGGAGGAGCTCAGCTCATGCTAGGGCACCCTCTCACATAAAACCAAGCACTCGGCCTCCAGGATTGTTAAGACCTGCCACAGGAGTGACTTATAGGTGTATCTGTGTCTATATGTATATATAGATATAGGTATACTATATCTAAGTAAGGGGTGATTACACCACCTTACCCAGGCTGTGTGAACAGACCCGTGGTGTCAGTTTGGAAGGCAAACCAGGGGTGGCACAATACATGCTGCAGCCCCTGGTAGGCCTACGGTGCACCTATGCCCTGGGTACCTGTGGTACACTATACAGGGGCTCACAAGGGTGACCCAGTAACCAATCTGGTATGTACCTAAAGTACATGGTATCAATTTAGAGAGAGAACAACTGGGCTGTGGGCCTGATTAGCAGGGCCACAGCCACACTAAAGTCGAAAAACCAGAGAATCACAGAAAAAAGTGGGGGTAACCATAGGAAGCAGACCCTACTCTCCTACACTGTACATACTTTTGTTGAATCTCATGGAACCACCAAACTGCCCCGGAGGCAGAGCTGCGGTGTGAGGTAGCAAGTCAGTGCGGTGTTCTGAGACACCCTCTCTATCAGTCAGTCAGTCAAACAAAACTTTATTTGATTTGTTAAAACCTTAAAAGTACATTTCCCACATTCCGTGATAAGAGAAAGAACAGCAACAAAACATGACAATATTCAGCAAAGAGAAAGAGCAGCAGCATAACATGATAATATTAAAACCACAATTACACCTCAAGATACATATAGTTTAACTTCTCTTGTTCCTTTTAAAACGGAGTATTATAACATTTATTTATTAAAATTGCAAAAAAAAAAAAATATATTTAAATTAATTTTTTTTTTGCCTATACATGACTTTTTCAGAATGCAATTTTTACTACTGTTATACCTTGGTGTCTCTACCTTTATTCAAAGATAAGGGCTGCACTATACATGTTCTTCTGCGCATTTGAGGAACAACTTAACTTTATTCATATATTTCCCCAACGCACAGGCTATATCTAAATTCTCCATTTCCACCAACAGAGTAGCAGCTTGCATTCTGTGCGTAATCTTATATTTTTTTTAAATCGGACATAAAAACTCCTTTCGAAAGTCTAAAAATCTCGTACAATCTAATAAAATGTGTAAAATATCGCAGGTGGTTCCTAAAGTGCAAGTGCATTTCCCATTACATCCTATCATTAGGTTTTGAACCCCGTTATTCGCATAACCTGGGTTTATGCCAATTCACATTTTCAAGACTTCTCGCCTCAGATTGTGGCTAGGTAGCCGATCCACGTAGGGGAAGTGTTGGCTGCTCTCCCACGCCACTTTCATGTGTGCTACCGAGGTCTTTTGAGCAAGGTAGTCCCGATCATAACTACGGGACATATTTACCCCTTGAATCTTTAATTCTTTTTTCCCAATTATTATGGGGTCTTGCGGCAAGCATACCTTCAAATCTAACACCCCATAAACCTTGCTTACTGAGGCTCTCACCTCTTTTGTCCAGGGAAGCTCACGAATGGTGATTTCCTCCTTAGCCCATTGGGAGATTTTAGCGATTTCCCCTACTCCCAACCGCTGCCAGAAGCGTACAAGGCTCATACAAGCTGTTATAGCCCAGGAGGTTATTCCCAGCTCCAGTCGTGCTGCCTGCACCATAGAGGATTTTGGCAGTGCGAAAAAGCTTTTTAATATATTTCCCTCCTCTCTATCCCAGGAGGTCTTACCACTGAGATAAATAACCTCGGCTCCATACAAAAAGTGTGGGGGGACCATTGCTTGATAGGCTTTTAAGACCGGCCTATCTGACCTTTCACCATAGGTATTATTAAATCTTTTTAGGCCTTTGACCGACGCCAATGCCCTTATTTTTAATGCTTGCAGGTGTGTATGCCATTTCAAGTTACCTGAGAACCACATTCCCAAATATCTGTAATTAGACACCCTCTCAAGCAAAATTGTGCCAAGACCTCCCAAAACATACAATTTTCGTCTTATCCATATTTACCACAAATTTTTTACTCGTACAATATTCTTTAAACCTATTTAGTTTTCTCTGGAGGCCTATCTCCGTTTGATCCATAATTACTAGGTCATCGGCATAAAGGAGGCACGATATGTGCTTTCCTCCCAATTTCGGGTTCGCCCCTCTGACATCTTTTAATACTTGGGGTAGGTCAGCTAAAAACAGGGCGAACAGCAGGGGGGCTAGGACGCACCCCTGCCTTAAGCCGTTCCCAATAGGAATTCTCCCGGTCAGTCCTCCATCCGTGTCCAATATTATCTGTGCCCAATTTTCTGTATGTAATGCTTGGATAAGGACCAGCAGGTCATCCTGTAGTTCATACCCTTCTAGTGATGACCACAGCTGTTCCCTGTCCACAAGATCAAAGGCTGCACGGAAGTCAACGAAACAGCAGAATAAATTACCCCTCTGATCAATTGACTTCCGTGCGATGGACCACAGAGCAAAACAATGGTCAATCGTTGAGTGGCCTTCTTTAAACCCCCCCTGTTCTGGGGGTATTATCTGTTTGTCTTCCACCCACTCCTTTAGTATCCATAGGATTACCTTGGAAAAGACCTTTTCACCTATATCCAAAAGGTTTATTAAGCGGTCATTTTTGGGTGAGTTTGCATCGCCTTTTTTATGGATTGGCCTAACAATAGCCCCTTTCCAATTTGCAGGGAATTCACCTGTATTTAGGACCCTAAAAACATATTTGAAAGGAACTCTGCCCACCATTCTATGTTTGTTTTTATTATGACAGCTGGCAGGTTGTCAGGGCCAGCCGCCAGTGTTAGGTTTAACCTAGATATTATGGTTCTAATTCGATCTGGGGAAAAGTGGGTTTTTAATTCTTCACTTATTCCTGGCCAAGCATTTACCATTATTCCCTCCCTCATTGGCCATTTCCCATAGATTTCCTCTAGGTAGGTCAGCCACTTGTCCTCTGGCACTGAGCACTGCATGGTCCCTTGTGCTTTTCCCATACAGTCCTGTATTAACCTCCAAAAGCCTTTCACATTTTTATCCTCAATCACCACAAGTAAGTTATCCCAACATTTGTCCTTAAAACTCCTTTTTTTATCTCTGATAACTGTCTTGTATTTTAACTTCATTTTTCTGAGTTCTGTTACCACTTCCTCACTGTAGCTACCCCTGAGGAGTCTTTCTTGTTTCTTAATACCGGCCTTTAGTTTCCGGCATTCAGCATCAAACCAATGTTTGGTATTATTAGGGTGTGATGTCGCATTGTTTACTATTTTATGGTTATTGCACTTTAACTTAATCCGGAGGCATTCTACCAATTGCCTTATTATACCCTCGTACCAGGCTATGCTCTCTTCTGGTACAAGGTTACCCAAATTCACTGTTAGCTGATATGCGCTTAGTGTCTGTATATATTCCTCGGTGATTCGCGTTGTTAACCGCTTAGGGTATTCTACATCTACTAATAGCACGTTTTGTCTTTGCGGGGGGCCATTTACCTGAAGTTCAACCTGCAGTGGATAGTGGTCGCTACCCTCCACCCCCAGAATTTCAAACTGTTTGATAAGATGGAAATGCCAGGCCTGTATGAATACGTAATCTATGGGGCACAATTGTTGCCCTACCTTAAAGGTACGCTTCGCGGGCCTGTCTGCTTTCTTTCTACCATTGGTACATACAAATCCCATAACCCTCAACAGTTGCCCAAGCTCATCATCTTTGGTTGAAGTCTCACAGCGGGGAAATTGCGCCTGCTCTATTTTATATGCATCCAACAAGTCCTTCAACCAAGAGTCCATTATTTTAGGGTTCAATTTATGGTTGAAGTCTCCCAATATTATGAGCACATCCCTTGGATACCGGTTACACACCTCATCCAGGTCAGTTTTTAAACGTTCCAAGTCTGCCTTATATTCATTTGCTTTCCCTTTCTGGATATATACATTTATAATGCATAGGCTTTCACCCCCCAACATATTGTTTATTGTTCGCACTCTATTGCCCAGTGCCCAGTTGCACTTTAGTTCCAGGGGTTCAATGTCCTTGGCAATCCTTGTAGAGATCAACGTCATCAACCCCCCTGAAGGTCTACCCAGCGTGTACCTTTTAGTGGCTTTTACATAATAAGTAAAGCATACTGTAGCAGGGATTTCGCCACACAGCCAAGTTTCCTGGAGGCAAACGATATCGTTTTTCCTCAAGATATTTTTAAAATCCTCCTGTGCCACTATTCTATTGTACCCATTTATGTTCCAGGTCATTATGGATAGGCTGTGCGGCGATCCTGCTTCCTAATCGATCTCACTCGTAAAACCATCTTCCTCACCACTCATGTATGCCAGCTCTCTGTATCTATTCCCAGCTAGTACATCTTCCATATCCCACCTTTGGTCGTTCGGTCTTATCGTGATTTCTAGGGCGTCTTTAATACCTCTCCCCAGGTTGATCATTTTTATTTGTCTCTCGCCTAAAACTCCATGATTTCTGAGGAATGAATTTCCTAACTTATCCCATAATACTTCCTTCCTTTTTAGTATTCTAATGCCTTCCCGTAGCATCTCGGTCTCTGCCTTTTCTATAGCATCCTTTATTAGGGCTGAGTGGAGTAAGACCGTAGTTATTTCCTCCCCCTTACTATTTACCATGAACCCCACTTCTTTTAGATCACCAGTGCCAACATATCTTAGGCTGGGGCGCTTTCCAAATGAGGATAGTAGCTGGGAGCGATTCAAGGGGTTTTATTTCTTGATTCTTTTCCCCCCTTTCACCTGTCCTATTGGCTCTACAAATATCCAAGTGTCAGTTGGTGGTACTATCTGCATATGTTGGCGGTTCCCTCCTAACGTTACTCCCCTTAAATGTCAGGTCCGCTCCACAGGATCCGAGTGATGAATATAAAGCCCACCTCCAAACGTCACAAACACTCTGACTTTGTGTTAACAGAGGATTTGAGCCATTAGGTGAGGGGAAAAGTAAAATAACAAACAGGGAAGGGAAGGAAGGGGACAGCTGGGAAGGGAGGTACCTGAAACGACAGAACATACAAGGGTAAGGCCACCTGTCGTGCAACACCGTAATATCTAAGGTATTGATATGTAGTCTGAATACCTGTGAGGAAAAGGCAGGTCTTTCCTACTGGTTGTTTTGGCTGTTCTCTTTTTAGATATATAAACGTGAAACCTATAAGGAATACACATAGATTAGACACATTGCATTTCCCATACACTAACACGCTTATCACCCAAACAGAACCCTCTTCTATACCTTGAACACAGCCTATGCCTGTAGGATAAGGGATTCCGTGGACGTTTCGCCACCATAAAAGAAAACCAAAGAAATGACAGAGCACTAGGCAGCTGTGTACACGTCTCAATCCAGGACACGGTAATGCGTGGGAAGCAAAAACCACTGCACTCCGCTCCCTCGAGAAAAGCACCCTCTGAACACCAGGCAGTTCCCAGATACCAATGAAGAAAGAGAGCAAAGTAAATAAGCAAGGGTGCTTGAGAAGAAAGCGGAAATGTTCCAATATAACACAACACAAAATCCAGGGAGAAATGCTCCTATGGCAACGCGCAGCTGCGACCGCTACAGCGCTCCTTGAGTACTGAGCATGCTGATTGTCCCATAAACCAAAAGTAATCACACAAGCGCTTGCACTGGTTGCCTGAAGCTGCGACCGCCTCAGCGCACCGCCTCCTTCAGGAGTAGCACCCAGGTCGAAAGTAAACACAAGATAGAAGACACGGCAACGTGTGGCTTCCTACCACTCCGCTCCGCTCCTCAGATTAGTCCAACAACAATTATACAGCAAACGCAGCAGTTCCTTCACTGTGCGCTCCAAGAACAAAACGGCAACGCGTGGATCCCCACAGCGCTCCGCTTAATGACGGAGAAGTCACCGGCGAGGGGCCGCTCCTACCTGAACGCTGAATAAACACAGCAACCGTCCAGGACGAGCCCCTCCGCCAGCAGCAAGACGCGACCTCCTTCCTCCAAACCGGATGCCAGGAAACGGAATAACACGCAACAGGATGCGTGTCGCCCTGACTGATGTAGCCTCAGCTAGGGCTTCTGGGTAATGTAGTTCTTACCTCGTATTAAGTCTAAAGAGGCATCCGTCTCGCGTTGCGCTACACTGCAGGCGCCCCGACGAGACCTGACATTAAATGCCTACCAGCTTCTTCTCCTCCCCCTTTTTTGGGCCCCTTCCAACTACTTGGGTGGGGTCCCTCCGCACCTGGGGACATCTCCCTCTCCCACTCTTCTCTTGCGCTCTTTTTTACCCCTGGGGGATTTCTCCTGGTAACCTTTTTGTTCTCTCCCATATCCTTCCTCGTTATCCCCCTGAATTGTTCCTCAGGTCTGCTGCTACTTGCACCTTTCTCTACGAAATTTAATTTTTTAGTTCCTTACCTTGCTACCTTATCTATTGTCTTATATACCGGCGTTACCCCTCCCTATGATCCTGGTACTTTATGGGGTAGCAACTGGGTCAGGCCTTAATCCCTTTCCTTCGCCTTAGTATATTAGGCCTTCTATACCTCTCATCCCCATACCTCTTTATAAGCATGGGGCGGTAGGATACATATTCTGTGGGTGCATTCTCTGGGGGGCCAGTCTCCTCTTCCACTTCTTCCCCCCTGGCCACTTTATTTTCCTCCTGGGTTTCTACAGGTCTTACAACGGAGGGCATCAAGTTTTTAATCTGTGCTAATTCCCCATTTATGCCCTTAAATTGATCACCATGTCTTTTTAGAATGTCATTGTTTAGAACTGTAACCTCTAAAATGCCCTGCAGAGCCTTCTGGAGCATTAGCATAACTTCGAGCATGGATTGGCCGGTAGAACCCGTCACCTCCAGGCTACTTAAAGATATGCCTGATACATCTGATCCAACTATTTTTGGGGACCCAGGACTTTCATGACCCTTATGGCAGGGAGCCTCCCCAGTAATGTTCCCTTCTCCCATGGAGTCACTACAGTCTACTCGTTCTTTGTTCACCATATCTGCTCCTAGGTCCTGGGTGAAAATCGACTGAAACATCCTTGGCGAAGATGATAAACGTGGTTCCGTTGGTATCTCACCGATGTTAAAGTCAGTCTGATTCAAGGCCTCAATGCTTGATGCAGCCGGATCCTCGGTAATTTGCGTGGTCTCAATTACACTTGTCTCCTTTTCTGCTCTCTCTTTTCCTTTGAAATGTTTGCCAATAAAATCCTTAATGGTTTTTGATACCACCGACCCCCCTTTTGCGCCTGTTGACCTGGCAGATGCCGGCACTGGCTGCGGAGTTGTGTTTGAGGGGGGGGTTGCTCTAATGGATATTGTTCTGCCAGCGGTTGGTGTTACCATCTCATTCTTTACGTCAACCAAGCCTTTAGGTGAGCCGGTCACGTCCGCTGTTCCTGATTTATTTGCTGTTTTTTTGCTATTTCTTAACACTCTGAGTGGTTTAGTTTTCCATAGGGCCATTGCTTTTACTGTGTCCTTACTTTGCGTTCTTCTTCTCAGCTTCCCACAGGTTGCAAAAGGATTTCCTTCACCCTAGGACTTTCACCACTTATTTGTTGCACAGCGATTCCCCACTCCAGGTATGCTTCCCCTTGTTATTTATTATTTGTTTATATATGTATATATAGAGAGGGGAAGAAGAATTATAACTTCACCTACCTCTGTTTCTATGTGCCTGCACTCTTTCCTCCTCCTCCCCACTAGTACTCCAAGTATCTGTACCACCTGTACCACCTCCGCTCTACTTCTCACCCCACCTCCCAAGCCTGTCTGCCCCCTCTAAGTTGGAGCAGCTGCCGTCGGGGAGGATAGCGAGGTGTAGTTGCGGTATGTGGCGGAGTGACTACTCTCTCTGGCGTTAGAAAAGCGTTTGGAAGTCAGTTTTACCAGGTATATGATGGAGCTCAATCCCACTAGCATGGGCTGTTAGCACGCTGTTAGTCTGCCGCTGCTGTTAATTAGCTTTTATCGGGTGGACATTTCCTTAGTTAGACGTTTTCAAAACGTTTTTTCAAAAGTCACCCAGAAGTCTCTCTCCAGCTGGCAGCCCCATGCTAAGTGCATAAAGTCTGCCCCCTCAGCTCCGAACCGGGGACACACATCAGGCTGCTCCGGATTGAATCTATGCATACCTATGGAATCATGTAAATGCAGTGCACAAATTCAAAGTGTATCAATTGGAACCAGGTATCACTGGACACAGACTTTATTACACGCAAATCCAAGCCCAGTCAAGGTCTGATAATGGGGCCCTATAATCTGCCTTCCAAACATTTTGAACTCACAACGGGCCACTGATCGTATCAGCCTGCAGCACCTTGTAAATTAACAAAATAAGGTGCCCCTCAGACCTTAGCGTCAACAGAGTGCCCAGTGTGGGCGACACAGGCGGGGGCCACTGGGTAAGACGTCCAGACCGCCCTAACTGTAGCTGATACACCTGCGTAGTGTAAAAATTGCCCATGTCCCGCCCAAACCAAGTCTGTACCTCCTCAAAGTATATAAAGACATCACTAGGATATAGGTCTCCAACCAACTCACAACCGACTGGCGCCAATGATGAAATGCATAAAGTCTGCCCCCTCAGCTCCGAACCGGGGACACACATCAGGCTGCTCCGGATTGAATCTATGCATACCTATGGAATTATGTAAATACGGTGCACAAATTTAAAGTGTATCAATTGGAACCAGGTATCACTGGATACAGACTTTATTAACACGCAAATCCAAGCACAGTCAACGTCTGATAATGGGGCCCTAAAATCTGCCTTTCCAAACATTTTGAACTCACAACGGGCCACTGATCGTATCAGCCTGCAGCACCTTGTAAATTAACAAAATAAGGTGCCCCTCAGACCTCAGCATCAACAGAGTGCCCAGTGTGGGCGACACAGGCGGGGGCCACTGGGTAAGACGTCCAGACCGCCCTAACTGTAGCCGATACACCTGCGTAGTGTAAAAATTGCCTATGTCCCCCGCCCAAACCAAGTCTGTACCTCCTCAAAGTATATAAAGACATCACAAGGATATAGGTCTCCAACTAACTCACAACCGTCTGGCGCCAATGATGAAATGAAATAACTTCCTCCGGAATAGAGCTAAAACCCACAGTAGCAAATCACCACCATTATCAACCTCTGCTACACCGCCACAGCTTGGTCGCACCAAGTAGGGCGTCATGGAGGTCACACCCCTTCCTGCCATCAGTAATTCTGGGAGGTTCTCCCCTAGTTAATTTTTGCTGCATTTTTCCGTCCATTTTTTCTGCATGTTTCATAAGGGAAGCAAAAATGTAATATTCCAGGTTCAGGTCACGGAGACCTCCATCCAATATAGTATGACAAGCCACCCTGCTCCTCTTTCCTAACTGAATAAGAGAAGTAAGTAGGGTATCTAACTTCCGAAAGACACCCGCTCGCAGTAAACACAAGGAATTCTGGATCACATACAGGGTAGAAACACCAGCTTAGATACTGCTTTTTCTCCCCTTTAGTGATTTTTTTTGTTTGAATATTTTTATTGACATTTCAACATATGGTAACAATACAGAGCCATATTTGAAGGAGGGTAAAGTTAAGGTTATTTGTGTGACGTGCAGCAATGAATAAGTACAGTAACAACATTATACATTACAATCTTCTCTTTCCTTAACCGTCTTTGCCGAAAAGAAGAAAAACATTACATGTTACGAACAGCTGTCTCTCACTGCTCCCCCCACTGGGATGTGTCGTCTATACCTACAGAGCCACTAACCATCAGCCAGAATAGAGATGGCTTTGGGTGATCGAGTCAGTGGTGCATATCATGCGAGTGTGGCTCATCGCGGGCAGCGGGTGTGTGTCCAGTGGGATGGCGTAATGGCAAGGCGTCGTTGGGGGCTGTTATGGGTGTGGCACCGTCCACTCTGTTAATAAATATCTCATATGAATTGCTCATGGGGAGATAGAGAGTGAAGAGTACAGCAGACATGTTGCTACATCACTAGGATGTGGGTCTTGGTCGCGGGACGCAGCTCGCAATGCAGCTATTCATCACTCGGTAAGTCATAGTGGGTTCTCATCGCTGTTACATCAGCCGTGTTAGCTCCGTAGGGAGAATATGGAAAAAAGGGAGGGGGGAGGGGTGGGGTGCGGTCATCGAACTTGGTGGCGTGGTGTAAGTGTCGTGGTGGGAGCGCTTCGATAGTGGTGGGTTTCAGGGAAGTCATCAGGTGTGTCTGTCACTGCTTGTCTAGTCCCGGGAGGGTGTTGGGACGGTCGCGGGTGGTGTGAGGTGCGGGCAAGGCGTGGATGATGGCGTCCTGCCTGTTAGAGTGCGGTGTCATCTGCGAGTACAGCAGCCTCTCCGTCCAGTGGTGCATGTATATCCCGGCCAGGGGCGTCAGGGTCATAATCTACATCGGCTGCTCCCTCTACTGCATCTCTATCCCTCCTGGGGGAATTGTCAGGTGTGGGGTCTCCCAGCGATTGGCATTCTCTATGGAAGGAGCTGAGCGTGTCGTCCCAGAAAAATAGCAATTGGGAACTGTCGCAAACCTGCTGTCTCCTCGTTGCGGAGGATGGTGCTCTCTGCTCTTGCCCAGTTGTCCAGGGAGGCGCGCCAGTGTTGCGCTAGGGGTGGGGTCGTACGTTTCCAGTGTTTGGTAAGCAGTCTTTTGGCCGTGAGGAGGCCAAAGTCCCAGAAACGGGAGTGGACTTTATTAAGGTTGGTCCTCTTGTAGAGGCCCAGTAGGCACACCTCCCATGTGTGCGGTATCGGCATGGTCGTGCATCGCTCGAGAATCAGCAGTACCGACCGCCAGTAGGTTTGTATCTGTGGGCACCGCCACAGCATGTGTAGCAGGTCCGCTCCATCAAGTGCACATCTCGGGCAGCTAGCCGCGGCACCTGGGAAATACTGGTTGATTTTGTCTGGCGAGAGGTATGCTCTGTGTAGTATGTAAAATTGAATCAGTTTAACGCGTGCGTTGCGGGGGACGTTTTTGGGGCCTGCTAGCACCATTGCCCATTCCTTGTCCGTCCAGTTCCTCCCCCTATCGGTCGCCCATTTGTCGCGCAGAGGTTGTAGAGTATGTTGTGTGTGTGACAATAATGCTTGAGTCAGCCAATGTATCACATGCGAGCCATTCCTCATGACGTGCAGGTGTTGTATCAGTTGGTGTGTGGGGAGCTCATCAGTGATGTTTCCCCACCGTCGCGTGTATGCCGCCACTATTGAGGCGTGTTTCAAGAACTGTCCCGCTGGGATGCCCGTGTCGTTGACCAGTGTCTCAAAGGGGATCAGGGTTCCGTCAGCATATAGGTCCGCCATGGTGTCTACTCCCGAGCGTGTCCAGTGCTCCAGCGCGGCCTCCGTGACAACGGATGTTGCCTTAGGGGTGCCCAGGAGCGGAAGCGCTGGGGCATACGGTTTGACAGTTCTAGTGAGCCGTAGGCTTCTGGTGTAGCATTTCACTGCCACATCGACATGTAGTTGGGGTCGATTCTTCGTGCGCGCCAGTGGGTGGAATAGCGAGTGTATCTGCAGGAGGGACAGCGTGTCCGCGATCGCGGCTGTGTCCTCCAGGTACCTGCCTGAGAGCCAGGCCAACACCCATTGTAGTTGTGCCGCTAGGTAGTAAAGCTCCAGGTGTGGTACGGCGAGGCCACCTGCTTCCACTGGTGTGTATAATTTGTTCAGTGCCACTCTAGGCCTTCCAGCGTTCCAGATTAGCTCCCTGATCATTGTCTCTAATTCTTTAAAAGTGCGGGCCGGGACATACACTGGGATGTTGGCGAAGTAATATAGGAGTCTGGGTAGCACAATCATTTTCGTCAACGTCACTCTGCTCGGCACATTGAGTGGGAGAGTCTTCCAAAAGGCTATCTGTGACCTGATAGACGTGACGGCGCGCGTCAGGTTGCCATCCAGGATGTCCGGGAGCGTCCTGTATAAGTATATTCCCAGATACTTGAATGTGGTGTCGTGCCATGGCAGCTGTTCGTCATTGATGCTGATTCCGGGGTCCGGGACATCGGGAGCTCCCCTTTAGTGATAGTGGTAAGATGTTCCAGAACCATACAGATATACCCAAGGAGTTAATCACCCACTCAATATTGTGCTGTAGTTGTTTTTTGAGCGTGTGTGCCACCCAAATATTAGAAGTGGTCTGTCTCCCACCGCAGACCCAAGTCTGCCAATTGTTCCCTAGGCACCCCAGCCATTGCCGCCAACGTGACCAATAATTACTTTTGTTTATTGTATTGATGTTAAGTTAAAAAACCCGCCAAAATTCTCTCACTAACCCCAATAGCACTGCCATAAGACGTCTTAAGCACCCTGAGATATAAGCATCATAAGCATACAGTGAAATATCATGCCTGGTGCCCCCAACTCTATTCCCCATCATGCATGACCCGACGTACCTGTACTGCTAGTGACTATGTTGCCGGAGTGAACAAGAGAGGCAACAGCGGGCATCCCTGTTGCGTACCGCATTCTATATCCCACTGCTGTGATCTATATTGTCCCACCTTCACTTGCGCCCTGGGGCCGGTATATAAGGATTGTATCCAGGCTCTAAATTGTGATCCTATCCCCATGGCTTCGTAAACCATAATAAGGTAGGGTGCCGGTGGGAACCGAAAAGGCACAAGACCCCAGATGGGTTCAAGCAAGAAAAGGACGGGCTTGAGTCATTGTACTCTGTGATACCCATCCTTAGATTGGTTTTAAGCATACCTAGGGGCCTCATGAATGAAGGTGATAACTGAGGAACACAGAGGTATTTTTTATGTAGCTGGATCCTGTTTTTGTCCAGTAGTTTTATGTAAAAACTCCCTCCTACCGCCAAGTCTTCGCAGAGGTTGAGTCCACCCCGGTAACACCATCTTACCAGGGTGGGGAGAGGTTGCAGATGATGCAGATGATGAAGCATAACACTATTATGTGTGTGAGGCATCCTCTTCCATTAAGGATGACCTTCCCATTTTAAACGGTCCCACGTTACTTAAAGTAGGAGGTGCTTGACCCGATCTGGGGTCTTGTGCCTTTTTGGTTCCCACCTGGCACGTATCTTATTGTGGTTTGCGAATTATTGACATGGAGGACTGTAGGGGTGCCTTTTTCCTCCTTATCTGCCTTTTGTGGTAACAACCTATCCCCACGGCTTTCATCACCTCAAACAAGTACCCCCCAATCCACTGTGTCAAATATCTTTATCAATTGAGTCCAACAGCATCTCCTCCTGACTGTCTTCCACCATGTGAAGCATATATGTAAGGCACCTCAAGTTCAAGGCTGTATTGTGGCCAGGAATAAAGCCGACATAAGGTCTACATGGACCAGACCAGTCATCCCTCCGCTCAGACACTGGACTGAGAGATTACTTAATACTTTGATGTCCGAATTTTTCATAGTGAAAGGTCGGTAGGAGGCAGAATCGGAGGCCATCCCCCGAAGGCTTAGGTTACATACAAATAAGGCCTTTGCGTATACTACGTGGGAGCTCCCCTTTCTCTTTAGCTTCTAAGAAGACCGCTACCAAAGGCTGCGAAAGCGATGCTATGAATCCCTGATAAAATTCCACTGGAAATCCATCCTCTCCTGGTGCCTTGTTCTAAGGTAACAAATACAAGCAGCCCTAAATTCCTTGAGCATAATCTCAGCAACCAGGTCACCCACCGCTACTGCTCTGAGCTGTGGGATATTCAGAGATTAAAGAAAATCCCTAATGCCATCCATTGAGCTACTGCTAAACCCCCCATTCACCCTGTGAAAGTGGTGCTGTAAGGGTGCCACTATCTTGGCCCTTGGCCCTTGAAGCCTGCACCCTTATGTCCGGCTCTAGTAGATGAATCATTGGAGGAGGGTCACTCCAATTTGATTTTCAAAAAACCTTTTTTGAAAAAAGGAAAAACATGGCACATTACATGTTGGTAGTACAGCAGTAACTACAGTGTAGATTATTTGCATTTCACATTGTACGGTGTTGAGGACCAAGAGGAACACATAACATGGTTAGTGGTGTGGCTCACTGGTTAGAGGCGGCAGACCCGGAAGCAGAGAACGGCCCAGGACCAGGGTCGTGGACCAGGGTCAGCGGACTCGATAATTCTCGCCTCGGTGCCTACTCTAACCAGGGATCACACTCGGCAACTCTGGGCATTAGCTTGCCTCATCTCTACAACGGCCCCCCACATTCACCGGGGATGCCTGGTTTCACCTTGGAGATACCCAGTAGGGACCATCTCACAGGGATAGCCAGGACGGGTTCCCCAGCGGTCTACAGCGCCACGACGCCTCAGGGCAGCAGTGCGCTTTACAAGACACATACATGACCTATCTGTGGTACGTGATGATTAGGAAACATTGGAGGAAGCACACATAATGTAGCCTAGAGAGGGGGTAGGACCAGCAGTTTCGGCCCGGGCATTTGATGCGCCTGGAGTGGGAGAGTTTGGTGTTGAGTTGTCAGGAACATTTAGTCGATGGATATAGGAGATGAGAAGAGCCCATATGTTTGGCCGTGGGCCGCATTATTCAACCAATTCTGGACCGTGGGCACCGGTTTACGTCCCCAGTGTATGGCCACTGTAGTATCGTAGTATTCTGTAGTATAGAATGTTTATATTAGAATTGTGTTAGGTCATAGGGAATGTTGGGTGGAGTTAACAACGGTTTGGTGCTTACTGGGAGTGTTACCAAGTTGATCCCTTGTGGATGTTAAGCTGTACTTAATATTGGAATAAACCTGCTTATCTGGACCTGCGTCATCTTACTACGTTTACTACATAATTACTGGCGACGAGGATGGGATGAAAATAGTAATAATAGACAATACCTTGTGTCCTGGATGTAAAAGAAACAAAAGCCGGTGCTACTGTTTTTTCCACTGTTGATTTAGCAAGTGCTTATCATCAGGTTGAATTGCATGAAGAGTCTAAAAAACTCACTGCTTTTGTTACCCCTGAGGGTTTTCACAAATGCCTTTCGGGTTAGCTATGAAATGAAATGAAATAAAACTTATAACGCGCAGACTTTGCCCGAAAGCATCAAGGCGCCTATAAAAGAATCATAAAAGGCAGAACCAACAAACTAAGGGTAAGCTTTGGCAAAAAGCCACGTCTTCAGGGCTTTCCTGAAAGTTTGCATCGATGGCAACGTCCTAATTTCACAGGGCACAGTGTTCCACCATCTAGGAGCAAGGCTAGAAAAGGCTCTGCCTCCCCACTTGGGTCTTCGAGATCGGGGTACTGAGAGAAGAAACTTCTTTGAAGAGCGAAGGTTTCTCGGGGGAGCGTAAGGAATCAGAAGATCTTTTACTCCTCCAATCTCTTTCCTATTCAAGGCCCCGTAAACCAAACAGAGGACCTTAAAAGAGATCCTGGCTTCGATTGGAAGCCAATGCAGAGATTTCCTAGCGGCAGTAGCCAATGACCTTCTAGGCAAGTCCAAAACGAACTTAGCTGCGGCATTCTGTACCGTTTGAAGTCGTTGTAGCAAGCCTTTATTTACTCCAGCATAAAGGGCATTGCAATAATCAAGCCGGGAGGCTATCAATTCAACCACAATTTGCTTCCGGGCTTGTACGGTCAGATAGTGCTTAATCTTCCTCAAGATCATGATAATGCCCCAACATGTGGAAATTGTCCTGTTGACCTGGTGACCCATAGCAAGGGCCGGATCGATCAAGACCCCCAAGTTTCGCGCTAAAAGGGTGGGTACAGGGCAAGTTCCCAGAGATTGGGGCCACCATTCCGTCGACCAGATGTCCTCCTTCCCGCCAAACACCAGGATCTCGGTCTTCTCGCCATTTAGCCTCAATGAATAGTGCAGCTTCTGTGTTTCAACGTCTTATGAAGGAGTTGTTAGAAGATTGCAAAGGAGCGATCGCCTTTCAAGACGATATTTTAATATTTGGGAAGGATTGCATGGAACATGATAAGAATTTAGAATCTGTTCTACAGAAAGTTCAGATGAAAGGTTTAACGCTGAAATTTGTCAATTGCAAATTTAGAGAGCTCAAAGTAGAATATTTAGGCCATGAAATTTCGTCTGAGGGAATTAAACCTAAAGTCAATCACATAAAAAGTATTAATATGGCAGCCATTCCTACTTCTAAAGAACAGCTTTTATCTTTTTTAGGTTTAACGGAATTTTATGGAAAGTTTGTTAAGAATTATTCTACTATTGTTCATCCATTATGTATTTTGTTGAAGAAAAATGTGAAATTTCTATGGGGTAAAGACCAACAAGACTCTTTTGATTTTTTAAAGAACAAAATTTCTGATGCTCCATTTTTAAGACCTTTTAAGGTGGGTAATGAATGCATAGTTTGTGTTGATGCTAGCAATGTGGGCCTTGGTGCTGTGTTAATGCAAAAAGACAAAGAAGGTGAATATATAGTGTCCTATGCCTCTAGGTCTCTCAGTGACTCTGAATGTAATTATTCCACTATCGAAAAAGAATTACTTGCATGTACTTGGGCAGCTCAACATTTTCGCCAAAAGCGCAGAAGACATACCAGAGAATCTGGAGTGATAGGTTCAAATGTGATGTCACTGATGGCTGAGCATACACCTTACCAGAACAGGGAGTCCCTGGGGCACACCCAGGCCAGGTGGGCGAAGTCCGCGCCAGGAGCCGAGCAGCACGCACACCAGCCATTGTCTAATAGTCCCATTGAGTGCAAGGATGCGGGGGTGCTGTAGAGTCTGTGCAAGTACTTAAAGTGATTTAGCCTCAGACGATAGTTGGGGGATAGGCGCTTAATCTGGTTGCAGCAGTATAACCATTGCTCAGGAGGGAGGTCCCTGTCTAAGTCCACACTCCATGCATTGCTGGCTCACTCAGTGTTAATGGAGGAGGCAACCTGTGTAAGAGCGTATAGTCTAGAGCCCAACTTCCGCAAGGAGCTGGAGGAATGGACAGGCTCAAGGGCCACCTTCGCATAGGGGGCATGCAGGTAGGCGGGGTTATCTTCTCTGCATATCAATCTGATCTGATAGTACAATAGCTTGTTAAGTGAAACAGCGCTGTCGGGAAGGGTAAAAAACGTATTGTCAGGGTAGATGTCCGCTATGGTGTTGAGGCCTAGGTGCGCTGTGCTGCTGACCATGTCCGCTGTCTGCAGTGGGGGGAATGCTGGGTTGCTAGCAAGTCTCATGGAAGATGCATACAGTGTGCCAGCGCCGGTGTATTTACGCAGCCAGTCCCAGGCCCAACGCAGGCATTCAACAGTTTCAATCTCGCCGCGGGGGTCTGGTTGGGAGAAACAGTGGGCACCAAGTTCCATCTCGACCGCCACATAAGGTTAGAATGGCGTGGGGTGGAGCCAGAAGTCGAGAAAGCTGACTTGGGTGCACATCACGTAGAGCTTAAAATCAGGGGCCCCCATACCACCCGGTAACAAGGGTAGTGTAAGAATATCATAACCAATTCTGGGCTGGCACCCAGTCTAGATCAGAGTGATAATGTTGAAACGTAGTTTGCTGAAAAAGTGCGACGTGAGATGGACGAAGATGTTTAAAAAGAAGTACAAGAATTTGGGGAGCACAACCATTTTAGCAATGTCAATGCACCCAGCTAGCTATAGAGGGAGTTTTTGCCACGCGCGGATCTTTGTCTCCAGCCAGTCCATCGTCCATCCAAAATTGGACTTCCAGAGTTCATCTATATCTCTACTCAGCCAGATGTGAGGTATCTAGTGGGACCTGACGCCCAGACAAAGAAAGGGGTAGTCAGGGATGAAGGGCTTTGTATCATTCGTAAGGTTAAGAAGGATCGACTTGCTTGAATTAACTTGGACTCGTGACAGGCAGCCAAAACAAACCACCTCCCTAGTCATGGGTGCAAGATTTTCTTGAGGATCTTGGATGTACATCATGACATCTTCCGCGTACATGGATGTGACAAGGGCACGGGCTGAGAAGCCAATGCCCCGGTGGGTGTGGTGTTGGCGCAGTTGCGCCGCCAGGGGCTCCATGGCAATGGCGAAAAGCAGAGGAGAGAGGGGACACCCCTGCCTAGTGCCTCTTGAGATAGGGATGGGGTCAGTAACCTGCCCGTTTATCCTAATGCGAGCCGTGGGAAGTGTGTAAAGTAACTGTATCTTACGTACGAAGTTTAGACTGAATCCCAAGCAAGGAAGGAGGTAGAAAAGGAAGGGCCACTCTAGAGTGACAAAGGCTTTGATAGGGTCCAATACCACAGCCGGCAATGAGGGATTGATCTGGTGGAGGACTGAGAAGATGTTGCGTAGGTTTGTGAGAGGTAGCGCGTCACGGAATAAAACCAGATTGCTCTGGGCAGGCAATTAGCGACATTAGGGGGAGGAGGCGGTTTGCCAGCTGTTTGGCGTACATTTTATTGACAGTGTTTATGAGGGACAGTGGGCGATATGAATCGCAGCACTCAGGAGGTGTATTCGGTTTCAGGAGAAGAGTCAGCAAAGCCTCGCAAAGAGATGAGGGGAGAGAATCGTTGTACTTAGCAGCTAAGTGAGGGACTAGAAGAGACTCATATTGTTTATAGAATGCAGGGGTGAGGCCGTCCGACCCAGGACCCTTATCGCCCGGGAGTCCTGCAATGACAGTGGAGATCTCCTCCTGGGTGAAGGGCTCGTCAAGGTAGTCTCAGTGATTGTTACTAAGCCATAGAGGATGGTATAAAAATATTGATCCATAACCTCACGTGGGGCTTCCTCTCCAGCAGTGTACAACTGGGAGTAGAAGGCAGAAATCCAGCGAGGATATCTGTCGGAGAGGTCATTCTACCAGCAGTCTCATCTTGCAGCGCCGTTATATAGGAGAGGCATGTGGTTGTCTAAGGAGATTTGCGAGAGTTTTTGCGGGGCGATCACCCTCACCATACCGCAGGGCGCGCCTCTCTACCAAGAAATGCGATCCCCTTTCTGCTTCCTCATGGATTCGGTAAGTTTGGTTCTGATCGACGCAAGTGTGGCAAGGCAGGGATCACGCAATTGTTGGAAGTCTAAAGTTTTAACCTCATTATCCAGGCTCTCAAGGTTACCCTGGATTGACTTCATCACCCCGGCCTGCTTGACAATGCACTCCCCCCAAATTACAACCTTAAATCCATCCCAGAGGGTTGAGGGCGACTCCACCGAGCCGAAATTTTGTTCGAAGTAAGCGATTATAGCGCCTTGAATATCTTCACAGAAAGCAGTGTCACAGTGTGCATTGAGGGGCAATCGCCACACAAAAATACGGCACAATGTAAGCAGGAGCCGCAAGCGCAAGCGTACAGGAGCATGATTGGATAGGGTGTGGGCCATGTGGTCCACTAAGGTGGTCCAGGAGCAAAGGTCGCGAGTAGTGATCCAAAGATCAAGGTGAGACCACAAGCCCTGCGAAACTGAGATGCAGGTTCCCATGCGCCTATCAGGATACGCATGTCGCCATGCATTCAACAATGAGTTGTCAGACATAATGGAGTGGAGGAGGGAGGTGGCCTGGGGGTGTTGGGTGCGATCGCCAGAGCGGTCCAGCGCCTGTGTAGCAGATATGTTAAAATCGCCCCCTACAGATCAGGCAGTGAGATCCCAGGGAGGTAATGAGCTGCCAGACGTGTGAGAAAAAGTCAGGGTTGTCTGAGTTGGGACCATATAGTGCTGCCAAAATCAGTGGTTGATTGTAAAGGGGTCAACAAAAGAGTGGGTGTTGCGCCAGGGGAGACTGTGTCAAAAGAGAATGGAGATGCTGCTGGAGTAATTAGAAAAGGAGGAGTAAGATTCGCCCCAGTGTCGAGACAGCAGCCTGGAGGCAGTGGCAGGAAGGAGGTGCGTCTCCTGGAGGAAACAGACATTCACCTGGTGTCTAATAAGCTGCCCGTGCAGAAGGCCTGTCTTTCGATGGTCGTTTAGGCCTCTAATGGTCCAGGTCCAAAACGTAGTGTCCGTCATGTACAAATGTGGAGTGATTTAGTAGCAGAGTACCTGCGATGTGGCATGTAAGTGAATGTAATGAGTGCCATGGTGTACAACACAATACAGAGTGCATATTTCAATAACATGCCGAACACAAAACAGAACAGTGAAAAGAACAGGCCTCCTGCGGTAGGCGCAAACTCTGTAAGAGAATCCCCATCCCACCCGCCACCCACTCCAAACCCCCAATTGGGTTGAATATCCAGATCCCCCGCCCAGCGAACCCAAACTTGGAGAGTTAGCCATGTAAACGGGAAAGGGAACTATCCCAAGGAGGCATGGTTCCACCTTGCATACACCCCTGCCATGTAGACAGGGTGGCCAAGCCACATTGGTGATCGGACATTAATGAAGCAAATCATGGTTAAGCATAGAGGTGTCCCACTTGAGCTAGATTCGATACTCGGCCCAAGACCTCGTCACATTGGATATTCTGTTATCTAGGCTGCATTGCAATAAAAAACAGTGAACTAAACCCAGCAGCATAACTTGTCATTGTCACTCAATTGTCCTTTATCTGCATTGGCAAGGCTTTTAGCTGCATGACGCTTCTGCGCTTCCATCTTTGTGGCAAAAGCCAGCGCAGCCTTAGGGTCGTTGAAGATCTGTGTTTGGGCGCCCCTCTGGATCTTGAGCTTGGCAGGATAGAGCAGAGATATTGTACCTAAGTTTTTGGAGCAGTTTTTTAGCACGGAGATACTTTCGACGGGCGGCCTGCACCACCAAGGTGAAGTCGGGATAAAACAAGAGGAGATTCCCCTGGTGCTGCACCTCGCCCATCTCCCGCGCTGCTCGCAGCACAGCGTCGCGCTCACAGTAATTTAACAGCTTGGCTATGATTGGGCGGGCTGTCGCCCCCGGGGGGGGGACTCGGCCCCAAAGATCTGTGCGCCCGCTCTACAATAAAGACAGTGGAGAGCACGGTGCCAAAGAGGTCTCGCAGCAGCGAGTCCACATAGTCCTCCATCCTCTGGATGTTGGTAGATTCGGGCAAACCCGTGATGCGGATGTTGCCGCTCCTGGAACGCGCCTCCAAGTCCTCGTTCTTTGCCCGTATCAATTCCAACACCTTATCCATCTTGAGCAGTTGTTGCTTTTCTTCCGTTGTTGTGTCTTTGACCTCCGACACTCGTGCCTCCAGCTGCGCTATCTGTACCTTGTGCGTGTCCACTCTTGTCTTCACCTGGTTGATGCGAGCAGTCAAACGGTCCAACAGTAGTGCCTTCAGGTCATCGTCTTGCGCTGCGGTGGCATCCGTCTGGGTGGACTGCGTCTTGTGTGGGCTCTTCCTGCCTAGTTTGGCGCCTATTTTCAAATGAGATTTTGGTCTGCTTCGCATCCGCCTTGCCCATGATGCATGGCACAGGGGCCTAGGAGAGAGAATAGGTGAAGAAGATACCCAATGCCTCAGGGCCGATGCCTGCATGTAGGTTCTTGTGCAAAGCAGAACGCAGGCATTGATGGGCCGCCACACGAACGGTGCTATCAGGGAGTGCGTACCTCTCCCCAGTGACTCGTGGGTTGCCACTGGCCACAGTGACCACTCTCAGTGCCAGATGTGCACCATCAGGTGAGGTTAGCATGCTGCCAAATTTACGCCGTGGCGCTTCTGCCCGGAAGTTAGAGGCCAACGTCTGCCCAGCGTGGCCTGCGTCAGCTTGTCGCTCTGACTGGCTACACCGGGTCTCACCCAGGGGCGACCAACGCAGCAGGAATCGTGTCTATGCGTGGGCCACCATCTGTGGATTAGTAGTGTGGTGTATGCCCGCCACATCAATCAATCAGGCTGTCACAACGAGAGAAGTAGTGTTGCCAACTTGGCACAGCAGGTGCTCGTGGCCTCTTGGGCAGGTCGCTACAGGCAAGCCCCACCGGGCCGGGGGTCCAGTACTCGAAGAGACAAGGCGCCTGGGGCGTTTAGCGAGGGGTTGTAGGGTGCTGGCTCGTGCTGTGACGCCTGCACTTCGTGCTGGCAATGCTTCCAGGATTACGCCATAGGAGGTGTAGGACCCTAGATGCTGAGTGTGTTATGACTCCCGCAGCGGGTGCACTCTGAGCGGGGGGGCCAAGGAGGCGCGGGGCTTCCGTCGCGAGGCCTGCACAGACACACATGCAGCCGGGATGAGAACTCCCTCTCCTCACCGGGCCTCGTCAGCCCAGTCCCCGCGGTGCAGCACCAGCACCCCTACCCCGCCTGCAGCCCCTCATGTGCTGTCGCCTTCGGGTGTTCACCCCAGCCACAACGAGGGGGTCCACCGCCGGGTCGCTTTCAGCAGTGCAGTTCGGTTTGCGGCAACGTGTTGCCTCTATGACGCCAGGCACACCCGCCCCATTACATACAGTTTCACAACGGGGCCACCAATTTGGGACTTCTTCCAAGCAGCCCTCGCAGGTTGTGTCCCCTCTGTGGTGAGTCATTTAGGGAGATAGCGCCACCGCTGGAATCTCCGGGGTGCATACAGCCTCGAGCTTTAGCAAGGGGGGGGTCCGAGGAGCCCTCAGTCCGCAGGATGTTGAAGGATGGTCTGCTTGGCCCGCAGAGCTCAGTCAAGGTATGGCCATCTTGCAGCTGGCTCAAGCCTATCCCATTTTTCAGCTATTTTCGTACGGAGCCGCTGGAGCTGACGGTGTACCCCATAAGTCAGACCCAAGCATTGCCCCAGTACAGCCTTCATGGCATGCCACTCAACAGCATGGGCTCCTGTCGAGACCCAAGTAGCCGACAATTACTCTGTCAAAGCCTGTGACAGCACCTCTCTCCCCACTAAGTCTGCCAGGACATCAGAAGGGAAGCACCAATTCCGAGCCTGAACCCCATCTCCCCCAGGTCATCTCACAGAGTACAAGCAAGTGATCTGACAAGAAGCGAATCAAGTGCAACCCCGCCTACAAGGACTCACACCCTGTCCAGTCTGCTGTATGTGTGGTATGTAATAACACCTAACAAAAGGTTCAGGTACACAGATTCACTAGCAAGCTACAATTTCTACTGGAAAAATCCGTTCAAAAAATGAAAGGGGAGAGAAAGAAAGAATGAAAGAAGCCTATATTTCAAAAACAGTTACAAAAAATACTCATAATTTATTAGACATATAATTTCAAAAAACACCTTCCAAGTAAAATAAACGCTCATAAAAAAGTGTTGGCAAGACTAAGACAACCGATTCATTTTACCAAACACGTGGCTAACATACAAACATTACATATGCAGAAAGAACAACAAAAACAAACATAATGTGTCTTTCACAGTTTGTGGCCACAGAATGCGTCGACGGCGTTTCAACCGCTGGTTGACTATGCAGTCATCATCAGGACAGACAGTGGTTAGAGCGTTTTCAATAACAATATTAAAAGCTGACGATTCGGTTGATGAACAGCAGATATAATACGTTAAAATTTATGAAGCAAATCACAAGTCCTCATAACACCATTCGAGGGCTGATAAGGAAGTTTATATATAAGTGTGTCTTCAGCACGACAAAAAAGTCAGTGGGGACCAATTAGTTGTGGCCCAACGTATGCCCAGTCAATCGGCATACGTCCGCGGGTCCAACCGGGTAGTTTACGACGCTGCCACTCACAACAAACAGCAAAGTTTGTTGTGAGTGGCAGCGTCGTAAACTACCCGGTTTATTAACTGTCCCTGGTTCAGGGGTATTGGACAGCCTCTGTTGTTGTTAATGTATGTGTGGTATGTAGCTGAATGGCCGGTTAAGGTTTATCTAATAGTCTATGGGCCCTCCAGACATCAAGCAAGCCCAGATTGAGCATCACTTCACGCAGCGCCAACATCATTTGAGGCTTCAGGTCAGTCCTGGGAGGTTTCCTATCCTGCTGTCCATCCACCACGCAGTTAAAAATCTCCCAGCCACACTAACGGCCCATCAACATCCAAACCTATCAGTGCTTGAAGCACAAAGAAGAAGTGGGGGTCGTCAACATTAGGCACATATAAGTTAGGTAAGGAGACTAGTCTCCCATCGAGCTTACCCTGCAGTTAGACACACATCCTCTTCACATCAAACTCCACATAACGGGGCACAAATTATGTCCCTGGAGCCACCCAAATCAGTATTCCCCTCGAGTTGGTCGAATAGGAGGCATGATACACCTGATCAAATCGTACACACGAGGCCAAGACACCATCCGAAGCCAGACACTAACACTCTCTGGAACACCGAACCTGTACGAGGACACTACCCATGCGGAGGTTGTGCAGCTTGTCCCCAAACTTCCAAAACTGTGACAATAGATATAGGGACACCTAAACCGTGGCGTTTAAACTCCCACACCAATTGTAACTCAGACAAATTGATTTACATGATAACATGTCCCTGCAACCTTATCTACATAGGTCACACCACTAGGAAGATTAAGCTTCGGATAAGCGAGCACAAGAGCACCATTCGGTGCAACAAGCAATCTACTCGCCTTACAAACCACTTTTTGACTCAAAAACACAAGGCAGACGAAATGAAGTGGGTGGTGTTAGAGCGACCATTCATTCCACCTCATGTAACCAATGTATCACATTTTCTATTTGTCAGAGAGCAACGCTGGATACATAGGCTCAAGACGGACGTCTTGGGGTTGAATGATACCATACCATGGATTTCTCTATGATTATCATCGTTTTTTCCTAAATATATGGATATTTATACCCTGTTTGTACACAGTACTTGTCCATCGGTAAAGGAACTACACAGTTTCCCAGATTTACGTATGGACCCTTGTCCTCTTGTCTTTATGCATGCGGGACTCATGATGTTAATGCTGTGAGCCCTTCTGACACATGGTCTGGTTGTACACTACACCCTATCCACATCTTCATGTGTTTCATAATCAAGGAGGAGCACAAACATCAAATCATGCCCTGTCAATTGGTCGACTATGATAGTTGCTCTATGAAGGCGTTTTTTGTACTGTCTGTAGAAGTGATCACTATAGGTATCACCTTCTAACTTTCACAACAATGACAGTTTTATATATATCATATACCAGCAAGTTTGCATACGTGATAAGAGAATCCATATTAAATTTGGTCACATCGTCTCCTGTTTGCATCTACTCGAATCACTCGTGCCACATGGGGTTTATATTTATATTGGTTCAACTGGGATGTTGTCCTCCACATCAGTCACGCAAGCAGCTTTGCCTAGGTATTGGTGAATTTCCGCATAGGCCTCCCAATTTTACCGGGACTATCAGCCCTATAGCGGTATTTTGTTCTTTCCCAAATAAAATTGATTCCGGGGTTGTGCTAATAGATTCCCACAGCTCCGGAGTGATTATGGTATTCACTGTTCCTAGGAGCACGCAGACGCACTCCGTCTCCTCGCACCAGGGCATGTTGAAGCCTATTGCGCATGCGCGTGAGTGCGCCTTGGTCACTATACATCGTCGCATGCGTTTGGCAGCGCTGGTTCCGAGTCCCGGTTCCAGGCGCATGCGCAATGCGGCTACACTACTGCAACGCCGAGCGGGGAGACGTAGATATGCGTCGCAGACGCATCCGCCTTCCCACAGGTGTAGACGACTAACTATCAATCACCCAATCAACGTGGGTATATATACTTCCGGCATCCTGTCCGTCGGCGCCTCCCCTTCGGTTCTGGAACCCACACCGAGGTACCGACGGACAGGTAAGGGAATCCCTTTTGGCACCTCTGGTCTTAGTCTTGGTGTTAGTATCAGTTATACAGGGTTATTGACTTTTTGCTAACCACACTAGCTGCTCAGATGAGCATAAATAAGAAATGTCCCTGCATTTTACAACCACTTTGTAATTTAAAAAAGCTGAAGAGGAAGAGGAAAGTATTTCACTCCCTTCTCCCCTTAGCTTAACTAACAATCAAGTTGAGTAAATCTGCTTGATAGACTTGTAGCAACTCTTAGCTTAATTTGCAATCAAGCTAAGAAAACCTGCTTGACAGATTAGTAGTGATTAAATGGCATTTGCAAAGAGCTGTTTCATCAGCTATAATTTAGATCTGAGGCACGTTACATTTGATGTCCCAGTCAAATGACTCCCTTGCCTTTTTCGCGCCATTGTTCAGTCTGGGTTGATAGATCGGTCAGAGTCAAAACCAAGTTTTATGTGGGTGTGTTTATACCACAACAGATACATTGAGTATGACATTTATGATTGCCAAATTTGTCTTTCTCTGTATGTCTCGTAGAGCGGGGCCTCTCTATCCGAGCCGTTGCCGGGTGAGGTGAGGCTTGACTCCCACACAGAGTTGGGTGAGTTGTTATCCTTTTTCGAAAAGTATTTGATTCACTAGATTTTCTAGTACTTGACTTTCCATTAGTCATGATACAGTCTGGCTCCCGTTAGTGCAGTCAGTAGAAGTGTTTACAGACCACTAATATTTTGACCTTCACAACATGTTGATATTCACAAATGTACAATGGATGCGATATCAGTGTGTTTTTTCTTTTTCTGTCATTATATTTTCCAGGAAAGGATTGTACTTTGCATGGTGGCCAGATCGGAGACGGTAAGGTGGCTGACTCAGCCACACGATTAAGACTTACCATCCCATACCATGCTTTATAGCTTGTTTTGTGTTCTTTAAATTTTTCCATAATGATAATTTAATTAGATGTTGCAGTAGCCTATTTTCACTGCTTGGCCCTGACGAATGCCTGTAAAACGATACATGAAAGGCAGAAACATGTTGGCCTATTTATAGATGCTTTCTTGACAGTGATATTTTCACACTGTTGCCACATCTGTTTTAACCTGGCGTCCAGGGAGATACCATTAAATAATTTTTTCTACCCTGATCGCCATTTTAATTTTGCACTTTTTTCCTTGAGCACTGCACCCTATCAGTACCACTCGCAGTGAGGACTCATCTTCTTTCAGCATGGGAACTGTTGGCAACAAGTAAATACAACTGTACTTGGCCAGATGAACACCTGCTGAAAAGGTCCTAGATGACGAGGTTCCGCCGAATGGGTGGGCTGATAGGACTCTTTCATCACTGATGGACCCTCACCGTTAGTTGTGATAGAAGTGTTGGTCAACTTTTTTGTGGTCGTTTTCCTTCATTTAATAAAGACCTCCTAGTCTATTTCTTGTTATTCACGGCATGATACACCTGCCCTCTCCATTTCTGGGCCACCTTATCAATCTCCGTTTTACTGAGGTGGTATCCTGAAGACAGCAATATTTACCTTATGAATCTTCGGCAAGGACAAGATCCTATACCTCTTGACATAGGTGCCCGATCCCCGGACGTTCTAGGTAAGTATTCTAAATCTACCTCCCATTCATATGCCACTACATCACTTGATTTCCCCCCCCCCCAGTGCCTCTGCATCCTGCGGACAGTGCTGCATGTAAACCTGAATAAACAACACAACAATATAGAAACAGTAACCATCCCACCACCCCAGGACAAACATAGTAGAACTGCCATGCTACGTAAGCGCGCCCACCTCGTGCTAGGGCAACACAGTATCCCCAACTTATCCAACAGGGAGACGTTCCTCACCTCTAGACCTCCCTTTCTGGTTCCTGTCAATTTCGCAGTCCCTTAGATGCTGACTACCAAGTATGCAACCGTACACACCTCTGCACCCGGGGTTTGGTCTCGAACCCTGGCAGAAAAAATGGGCGTTAGCTATTATAGTACAACTCAATTCCGTAACTTGTACAAGACCATCCAGTATACATCACCACCATGGTGCAGTGAGGCGAAGGCTCATCTGTAATGTCAACCAATCAAGAGACATCCACCTCGGAGCGTGCCTGAGGATAAACTTCCAACACTCCCATCACTGCCCCAATAAATCACTGCACCCTAAAGAAACAGGAGGAAAACATTACGACCCATTTTCATCCTCTATCACTGTCTCTCCATGCCACAATACAAAAGTGTCTGCCACCTGCATGGTACCATCCTCTTGTATTGTAACTCTGTGTAAGGCCCGTGGCTCACCCCTTGGCTGTCTTGCACCTGCACAACCCCTCCAGGCACCTCAGATCTGCTGGGCCCCTATTCTGCAGATTGAATGCCCCTCCCACACCTCCAGCCAATCCCATATCTATCTTAGGGTGTTTGAAAGGGGTGTTTTGTAGGCGTCACTTCCAAATACTGAATCGTTATCTTGTGTATCAATGTTTTGCAACTCAAATCAATCACAACACATCAATATTTTACCAACACCTTAATGGAGGTGGTAATGCATTTTTAAATGGGAAGGGGACCCTTTGACACCTCTTCCTCTTTGTGAATGTAATAAAAAAAAAGTTTATTGAAGAGTTGGTAGTGTTAAGAAGACCACTGCCAACTCAAACAAACAAAAAATAGTAACCCTTTCTTTTTAAACGCAGTGCTGTTTCATTTAAGGAAAACAAGTTGCATTTTAAAAACGTTTGCTTAGTTCAAAAGCAATCGCAGAAATGGTGTTCTGCTGAAACCAGCAAGTCACTATGCCTGAGATTGCCTCAAATCATAGTGAGTTGCAATTTGCAACCTACCTCATTAATATTCAGGGGATAGGTCGGATTGCAACCCACTATGAGTTAAAATTTTAAGAACAACCTATTACTACATAAATTGGTTCTCAAAATTCTGTACTGGTCTCAAATTAAGACTAATAATTGGTATGTTTGACCCTTAATCTCTTAACCAGTTCCCTTTACTGTGAACAATTGCTCCTTAATCCTACATCTTATCTTTACTCCATTACCTTTACACCCTTATCCTTGCCCTTTTCCCTATTCCCCTTAGCGTTTTAGATTTAAAGCCATATTTCCTTGTCTCTTTACACTTTAAGCCCTATACCCATACTTCCTTACCCACTTACTCTTACTCTAAATCCACTTATCCCTTCATCCCATTCATTACCCTTAACCACCATACCTAACCTATTACCTTAATCCCTTTACCCTTATCATTACTCTTAACCCCATATCTTTATGTGATTAACCTTACACATAGCCCTTTACCTCATTCCCTTAACCCATTCTATCTGCCCCATAGACTAGCCCCTTAATCTTACAGTTAAACCCTTAAATTTACCCTTACCCCATCCCATTCAAAAATAGTCTCCATTTAATATTACTAATGTATTATTTCATAATATTATTTACAATGAAATATTGAAAAGACAAATGATGATTTGCTTTACAATACAAACGTAGTCCATGAGTAAACAGCATGACAATTAAATGGATGTAAACAAATGATATGTACTCCAACGGACCCTGAGAAACCACTGTACTGTGCAGGGCCTTAGAACTTGAGCAGCAAGGATTGCTCACAGAACTTTGCCTTGGACCAGACCGTTTTTTTCCTTTAAAATAAAATATTTTTAAGGGTTCGCTGACCCTACCATTTGGTTCACAAACCCTTGCTGATTTGTGGGCCCATGCTGGGCCTCCCAACACGTTTGCGGACATGGAGCCAAATCCATAGACCCTGCTGACGTTTCAGCGTCGATCGATAATAGATGCCTTAGGTTTGTGGTCCATTGGTCCGGGTTCTTGGATCTTGGGTTTCATGCACTCACCTGGTCCCAACCGCAGAGACGCCACTAGAGCCGATACTGGACCTGCTAACCCACCCAAGGACAATGCGGATGCAGGAACTGACTGCAAAATGTCCCCTGGGGGGGAAGGATTGGGCTAAAATAAGAAAAGAGAGACCTGTAGTACTCTGGCGGTGCGAAACTGCGTAACAGGATTTGTCAATTCTGAGACCTTTTATGTTTGCAAGGTAGATGCGCACTGGACCACAACTTCTGGCTTTGCCATAATGCAATGCACTGGAAATAACAAGTAAAGGCAGTTACCATCAGTACACTAACAAGTCTCTATATACAATGAACATGCATTACTTTTAGTGATACAAACTTACAAGTTTCGTCAGCCAATCACATTGAGAGCAGAAATACCAAAGTCACAGATTGGAGTGACATGCCTAGAATTAAACTTGAAATACAGATTGAAATTATAGGCACTCCTCAAAATACACTTGGAGCATAGGTTGGAGTGACTTGCACTGCTGAGTAAAAACTCAAAACACAAAGTGGAGTACAAGGTTTATGCGTATATAAAAGACTCTGAAGTGCTTTCTCTTGGCACTACTGTTCATCATAGAAACACAGGACTAAAGTCTTTAATCCTTGACCAAGAACAATTGTTACTTACCTGTAAACATGTGGTTCTCCAGTATTGGTGTCTTTTATAGATTGACATGCTTGAATATTCCCCGTCGTCGGAGTGGGAGTCCCACGGTAAATAAAATAGCAATAAAATACCGACCTGGAGGCCGCTCCGGTGGAGGGGTGGCAGCGGTAATACGGAAGAATCTTAAGATCATTGCCTCTGCCAATATGACCCTCCCCGATGTGGATAACCTGGTCCTCCGTCTTGGGACCGAGGTAGGCGCTGTCACCCTTATGGTACTTTACCGTCCCCCCCACCCCATGCCTTCCTTCCCCTCCTCCTTTATTGAACAGTTAACCAATCTTGCCACCTCTTCCCCCCATACTATCATTGTCGGGGATTTCAATTACTGGTTCCAGAATGAGGATGCCGGCCCCCATGCCACCGAACTGTTCGAGGCCCTCTCGAGCTTGGATTTTACACAACTAGTCAGGTCTGCCACTCATAGCGGTGGCCATATCCTTGACCACATCTGGGCTCACGGGGTCAAGTCCTCCTGCCCATTCATAACACCTTGTGTGTGGTCCGATCACTTCTTAATTGACACCACCTTTTCGGCCGTTGGCCAGATCAGGACCCCACTGCAGGAGGGTGGTACCGCACGCAAGTGGAGAGCCGCCGACTCCTCCAAACTCTTATCTCATCTCTCTCTCACCCGTCCCTTGTTCCCCACAGACTCAAGCACTGACGAGCTTCAGGGGCAAGTTTCTGACTGGCTCACTATAGCCAGCGATACTTTCGCACCTTTAACCAAGTTTCCCCGATCCCGACACCGTCATTCCCATAAATGGTTTACCCCTCACCTTAAGACTTTGCAGTTAGAACTCCGCCGACTCGAGCGCAGGTGGAGGAGAGACCACTGCTTACCTAGCAGAAGTGCATACGTGGCTGTGCGGAACGAGTATAAAACAGCCATTTCCGCCGCCAAAAAAGCTTATGCCTCAGACAAAATTTTATCTGCCCCCTGCAAGTCTAAGGAGATTTTTAAAATCCTCAACGAATTTACCTCCGATCCTAGGACACTTCCGACTCAGGCCCCCACACAAGAATCATGTAACGCGCTGAGCACTTTCTTTGTCCAAAAAATTGCCTCGATCAAAGATACCATTCCGACTACCCCCCCTGGCGCCGGCCCCGCTTCTCCCCCCCATAATGCTCTTTCTTTTACACTTTTCCCTCCCTTAGACCCTACCGCTTTGGCCACACTGGCCACCCGCGTTAAATCTGGATCCCCAGACAACTGTTGTCCCCCCACCATATTACGAAATATCTGCCACTCTTTACCTGATTGTATCCTTCCCCTGCTGAATTCTTCTCTGTCGTCCGGTACGGTACCCCGCTCCTTCAAGGAGGCCGTGTTGGTGCCTCTACTGAAGAAGCCTGGGGCTGATCCCGCCGTCCCGGCGAATTACCGCCCCATCTCTCTCCTGCCTTTTTTCTCCAAAATTTTGGAAGCCCATGTCACCACCTGCCTCTCACAGTTTATTGAGAACTCCACCTTTCTTGAGACTAACCAGGCCGGCTTCAGACCCGGCCACTCTACGGAGACTGTCATCTTGGCTGTGCTGGATGCCCTGAGAGACGGTGCTGACAAGGGTACCCCCCAGGCCCTGGTTTTATTAGATCTGTCGGCTGCCTTCGACACGGTGGACCACAACATCCTTCTCCACCGTGTCGAGCAAGCTGGCATCCAGGGCCTGGCGTTGGCATGGGTCAAATCCTTCCTGACCGGGAGGTCTCAGACCCTTAGCCTGGGCACTTTTAGAGCTCCTCGGGAGCACTTGCCCTGCGGGGTCCCTCAGGGCTCCTCTCTGTCCCCCCTTCTTTTCAATCTTTATCTTCGATCCCTTCTCTTTTCCTTGAGGCAGTGGGACGTCACCGTTTTCAATTACGCGGACGACCTGCAACTCATCTTCCCTCTTGATTCCCCCTCTGCTATTCCCAACTTTCAGGCAGTTATGTCCCACATCCTATCGTGGATGTGCCAAAATCAGCTTAAGCTGAATCCCGGAAAGACAGAGCTTCTTCTCCCTGGCAAGAGCTCTACCCACTGGGCTCCGCATTTTTGGCCGGCAGAACTTGGCCTTCCCCCCACCCCTGTGGCCTCGGTAAAAAGCCTAGGGATCACTATTGACTCCGGTCTCTCCCTCGGGCCCCAGGTGGGGACAGTTGTCTCCTCCTGCGTGTTCCAGCTGCGCAGGATCAGGAAGGTGGCTTATCTCCTCACTCCTGAAGCTCTCCTGCAAGTAATCATGGCCCTTGTCCTCTCCCGCTTAGATTTTTCGAATGCTATCTATCATGGTCTGCCCAAAACATCTCTCTGCAGACTACAATTCGTTCAGAATCAAGCGGCGAGATTGGCCTTTGGGATTCCGAAATGGCAATCCGCCAAACCCCTCCTTCTAAAACTGCACTGGCTCCCCGTCATCTCGAGGGCAGCCTTTAAGATCGGCTGCCTCACCTTTAAATCCTTATCTGGTTCCTGTCCTGTTTTTTTGAAATCTCTCATCAGGACCTACAGCCCCTCTCGGAACCTGAGATCCTCTCATCTGCACCTCTTACTCACTCCCCCTGTCAAACTCTGCAGATCCGGAGGCCGGAGATTTGCATTTCTGGCCCCCAAACTCTGGAATTCCTTCCCCCTCTCTCTTAAAACCTCCAATTCCCTTACCCTCTTCCGTAAATCCCTAAAAACTTGGCTCTTCCCTCAATCTGGCTAAACCCTCCCAGTCCCCCAGTTGTCTGCCAGCGCCAGGAAACCCATGGTGTCAGCGCGCTTTATAAATTCCCCTTACAATACAATACAATACAATACAATATATATGTAACAACATAAAACCTGAAATATGTACCAGAAAAAAGGCATAACCTGCCTACACATATTTCTACATAGGAATGCATGGGAAAGGAAAAAACAATATGCAGTCTATCCCTGTCATTATGTTGGTCCAAACTGCAGCCAATCAGGCGACAGCAACCCTCTAGAACCTTCTCCTCAGAGCTCAGCACCTCAGATTTTCAAGCACAAGAGTGACCAAAGAGTCTGTGAGGAGAAGAGAGCCTCTGAGGGGAGGAGGGAGGGTCGCATGTGAATCTATGAAAGACACAGATACTGGATAACCACCTGTTTACAGGTAAGTAACAATTGTTCTTCTCCAGTATTAGGGTGTCTTTCATAGATTCACATGCTTGAATATAGAATAGATAGCAGTCAGCACCAAAGAAAAGTTTCCATAGCTACAAAGCATAAAAAGAGACTGAAAATCATATGTATAGAGTACATATATATATCAAACAGTCAATAATTACTTGGAAACCAAAAGGAGGAGGGTAGAACAGAGGCTCACCTTATAGAAAAAGATTACGAAGCACAGCTTGTCCTACTGCGGTATCCGCTTCATTCTGTAGCAGGGTTTCCGTTCTCCCACAGAACTGTGCATAGAGATTTGGAACCTCGGCGAATTAGGGTGACCCAAAACTCACCTCAGTACCCAGAACCCCTTACCAGGCTAGCTACAGTGTCTCATTGGTCATCACAGACTTCCAATGATTTAGACAAACCAGAACATGAACTTACGATACCTCAGGTCACGTGGAACACATAAACACTCTTTCGTTATACAATCATTTCAAACCCGAACGTGGAGTAAATGAGGACACGTGCACATTTGAAATATTTATTTACTAATGCCGTTTCCTCAGGCGCAGTATCTTAGATAATACAAGGAAACATATTATCAAAAGCAAAGTTATCAGCATAGTTACTAGTCCATAGAATGCAAAAGGTGACAGCATGCTATTATGCTGAAATGAATAAGCTTTAACAACACCTATTTCTCTCTCTCCTTTACTAGCATATTATATTAATATCTAAGAAGGTCTCTTTGGGTTTTAGCAGGGCGGGCCCATACCTCAAGATCCTAGTATGAAGAGATCACATCTGCTTCCACCAGCTCTCTGCATGCGAACCGCATCAAGTGTATTTGTGTGCTCTAAGCAAAGCAATATAAAACGCGCCTAAAGCTAGAATTTAATTTACAAAAAGGGGTGGTGATGGACAGAGTCTCTGAATTAAGCAGAGTACTCTCACCCAGTCAAGAGATCAGGGCTAGATCCAACACCGTTTTTTTTAGCTCATTGCACCATCCCAGTTTCAGAACCTGGCTGTATGCAAATTAGTCTGTCCCTGGCCCAGTGCATCATGGGAACAGGGCAGACCAGACTACAAAAGCCAATTCTTACACTGGGAAGGAAACAAGCTTCCGGGGACCGGTTTCTGGCATTCCAGCCGTCTTCGGCCCGGCTTGCTTGAATCCTGATGGTGGAATGAGCAAGGGACTCACATCTGAGTATACCCTTCCACGCTTAGGGTGGACAAAATAATTTACAAAAAGGGGTGGTGATGGACAGAGTCTCTGAATTAAGCAGAGTACTCTCACCCAGTCAAGAGATCAGGGCTAGATCCAACACCGTTTTTTAGCTCATTGCACCATCCCAGTTTCAGAACCTGGCTGTATGCAAATTAGTCTGTCCCTGGCCCAGTGCATCATGGGAACAGGGCAGACCAGACTACAAAAGCCAATTCTTACACTGGGAAGGAAACAAGCTTCCGGGGACCGGTTTCTGGCATTCCAGCCGTCTTCGGCCCGGCTTGCTTGAATCCTGATGGTGCAATGAGCAAGGGACTCACATCTGAGTATACCCTTCCACGCTTAGGGTGGACAAAATAATTTACAAAAAGGGGTGGTGATGGACAGAGTCTCTGAATTAAGCAGAGTACTCTCACCCAGTCAAGAGATCAGGGCTAGATCCAACACCGTTTTTTAGCTCATTGCACCATCCCAGTTTCAGAACCTGGCTGTATGCAAATTAGTCTGTCCCTGGCCCAGTGCATCATGGGAACAGGGCAGACCAGACTACAAAAGCCAATTCTTACACTGGGAAGGAAACAAGCTTCCGGGGACCGGTTTCTGGCATTCCAGCCGTCTTCGGCCCGGCTTGCTTGAATCCTGATGGTGCAATGAGCAAGGGACTCACATCTGAGTATACCCTTCCACGCTTAGGGTGGACAAAATAATTTACAAAAAGGGGTGGTGATGGACAGAGTCTCTGAATTAAGCAGAGTACTCTCACCCAGTCAAGAGATCAGGGCTAGATCCAACACCGTTTTTTAGCTCATTGCACCATCCCAGTTTCAGAACCTGGCTGTATGCAAATTAGTCTGTCCCTGGCCCAGTGCATCATGGGAACAGGGCAGACCAGACTACAAAAGCCAATTCTTACACTGGGAAGGAAACAAGCTTCCGGGGACCGGTTTCTGGCATTCCAGCCGTCTTCGGCCCGGCTTGCTTGAATCCTGATGGTGGAATGAGCAAGGGACTCACATCTGAGTATACCCTTCCACGCTTAGGGTGGACAAAATAATTTACAAAAAGGGGTGGTGATGGACAGAGTCTCTGAATTAAGCAGAGTACTCTCACCCAGTCAAGAGATCAGGGCTAGATCCAACACCGTTTTTTAGCTCATTGCACCATCCCAGTTTCAGAACCTGGCTGTATGCAAATTAGTCTGTCCCTGGCCCAGTGCATCATGGGAACAGGGCAGACCAGACTACAAAAGCCAATTCTTACACTGGGAAGGAAACAAGCTTCCGGGGACCGGTTTCTGGCATTCCAGCCGTCCTCGGCCCGGCTTGCTTGAATCCTGATGGTGCAATGAGCAAGGGACTCACATCTGAGTATACCCTTCCACGCTTAGGGTGGACAAAATAATTTACAAAAAGGGGTGGTGATGGACAGAGTCTCTGAATTAAGCAGAGTACTCTCACCCAGTCAAGAGATCAGGGCTAGATCCAACACCGTTTTTTAGCTCATTGCACCATCCCAGTTTCAGAACCTGGCTGTATGCAAATTAGTCTGTCCCTGGCCCAGTGCATCATGGGAACAGGGCAGACCAGACTACAAAAGCCAATTCTTACACTGGGAAGGAAACAAGCTTCCGGGGACCGGTTTCTGGCATTCCAGCCGTCTTCGGCCCGGCTTGCTTGAATCCTGATGGTGCAATGAGCCAGGGACTCACATCTGAGTATACCCTTCCACGCTTAGGGTGGACAAAATAATTTACAAAAAGGGGTTGTCTCCTTTCTGGTGAAGAATTGGCTTGGTAGTTTGGTCTGCCCTGTTCCCATGATGCACTGGGCCAGGGACAGACTAATTTGCATATTGCCAGGTTCTGAGCTGGGATGGGGCAGTGAGCTAAATAACGTTGATGGATCAAGCCCTGATCTTTGGACTGGGTAAGAGTGGTCTGCTTAATTCAGACACTCTGTTCATCATCACCCCCTTTTCTGAATCATTTTGTCCACCATAAGCGTGGAAGGGTATGCTCAGACATGAGTCCCTTGCTCACTGCTCCATCAGGATTCAAGCAAGCCGGGCCGACGACGCCTGAAATGGCAGAAACCGGTCCCCGGAAGCTTGTCTCCTTTCTGGTGAAGAATTGGCTTGGTAGTTTGGTCTGCCCTGTTCCCATGATGCACTGGGCCAGGGACAGACTAATTTGCATATTGCCAGGTTCTGAGCTGGGATGGGGCAGTGAGCTAAATAACGTTGATGGATCAAGCCCTGATCTTTGGACTGGGTAAGAGTGGTCTGCTTAATTCAGACACTCTGTTCATCATCACCCCCTTTTCTGAATCATTAAAGCTAGAATTTGGCAGGAGCTGCACTTATGTTATGTCTATGAAGGTGCAGAGATCAGTTTCTCACAACAATCTGTGTCGTGTTATCCTTCTAGCTTCAGCACTCACTGTACAGACATAGTTTATTAAGCAAAGCTGATTTGAGAGCAATAACATATTATTCTCATGTAAACTACTAGGTTGAAAGCTAAATCAACAATTATGTATCGTGCGCAGAAGCAGCAAAAGGAAAAAATGGCGTTTAAACATTTAATGAGCCTAAGCTAATTTAACACAGTATTCAGATTATCAGTAGCTATATGACACCCACCCCCCCATGATCCGAGCACGGATAAGATAAGATAAGGGCCTCATCATGATAGCAGAGTTCAAGAACGATGAGCAATATTAATACTTTAGAAATGGATGGGAAAAAATGCTTCAGGAATCAATTTAAAAATCCATAAGGTCAATATATAATTAACTTCTGCTCATGCCAATAGTTCTGGGAGATGAAAAATGTAAGGAAACTTTGCAAAGTTACGTCAGCCGAAAGCCAGATGGCGGGATTTAAAACATGGGAAAGTTGTTAGGACATGACCGTATATGCAAAATATGCAGCAACAGCCTCCAAAATGAAATCGCCGTCTTCATCTGAAAACAGTTCAGCCATCCAATTTAAAAGCGGAAAAGAACATACGTGTTCCTCTAGTCCCGGAGCCCCTATCACCATCAGAGGACAACTCGGTGGGTTCTCAAGAAAGCTCAGTGCCAAGAAATCCTGTGCTACTGCGAGTATGTTCCAAGGACCCATTAGTCCATGCATCGCTGCTAAGGCCATAATCCTTTCGCCAGTACAAACCAACTTGTGAGTAACGACGGGACCCATCAGCTGATTAAAATCGACGTCAGGAGAAACGGGTCGGCAGAGACACAAATCAATGGCCCAATCAAAATCACAGCTTAGGCAATGAAACACAGGCTGGACACAGGTGAAGTAGGAAAATCGAAATGATAATCCATATGCCGTGCTTAAAGTCGCAAGCGGCAATGTGCCATAGTATTCAAGCATCTGGTTGCGAAACAACGCCAGAAGGGGCGGGCGGCTTCTTGCACATGAAGGGCATCCATATTTAATGAAACAAAAAATCACCAGAACGCCTGCCGCTAGTGCCAGTAAAACCGGTAATCCACCAAACAGACTCGAAAAAATAGAATGGAAGAAAGCAGGAATGACTCCAAATATTTTCTCAAATGAAGTCACGAGGCCACTGCTAACTATTTTAAAAAAATGCGCCAGCCCAGTTGTGGAGGACGCGTTAAAGGTAGAATGAACCATTTTGCTGAAATGCAACGGTAAATCAGTATTTAAAAGGGCCTGAACCTCTGTACGGGTGTTAGCTATGTGAAGCACGAATGTTTCTCGAGCCGAACTCAAGGCCACTTCTTTTTGGGACAATAGAGCTCTTATTCTGCTCATGCCGTTGAACTCCGCTGTCAAGGTTGGGATGCGCGGCCAGATGGAAACATCCCCGTTTCCCTGCGTGGGTGGGTACAGTACATTTCTGCAGCAAATTACACGCTCAGTTACTGTTACCACATAAGGAACACCTTTAATTAACCCACAACAATCCTCATTATTCAAAAGTAAATAACTACCGTTTCCCAATAAGGTAAAAGTTGGGATGATTGCTGGAACTGGCGTCCCTTTTAAAACACAGGCTAAATTTGGTCGATCCTGGTTACAAGAACCGTGTAATTGTATGTGCCTACACATTAATGAATGATCAGGTGTCTCTGTACACTCCTCCCCATTCAGATATACCTCCTGCTCATCTTTTAAACATCTGTAAGTGTATGGAAGGGACCACACTTCATGAAGGAAACCGCTACCTAAGGGTTCATATCGACCTATGGCCACATATCGCATGCAATTAGTAAATTTATACAAAGCAAAAGGTAATGTTATCACACCGTGGATAAGCCACGTCACATCAGTGGACTCAGCCACAGAAAAAGGCAAGGACTCCAATCTCTCAATATGTAACATTTGAAAAGTTGCATCTTGCATGGAAAGCAAGCGCTGCTTGTCATTCAAATTGAAAGGGGCAAAGAGAGAGGAGACATTCATGTAGGTCCATGGCACTTTGCCAGATTTTAAAGTCTGTAGGGTCCAAGCAAATTGCATGATAGAACGCAACTGATATAACACAGATACTTCATCCTGTACAATATCCACAACAGATGACACAATATTATCTAACGTGTAAATGCGGGAAGAAAGCATGTTAATGCTATTATCAACCACTGCAAGCACTTTCTCAAGATTAGCTTGATCAATTGCCCTAAGGCGTGTCGCCGCCTCAACTTGTGAAGTTTTCCAGATTTCATTGTAAATAGCATATATCCATCTTTTTGATCTACCACTAGTCGGGCCTTTTATGAAATCATTTAAATCCACATCTTCATTCAGTTTCGAAAGATGAAGTTTAACCGCAGCTAATGTAGAATGTTTCAGCCAATTCTGACATAATTTGCCCACTGAATAAGTCGTGACAGTATGGACCATGTCAAAACGGGGATCAGGCCTAACCTGTTTAAAGCCATCAGATAAACCCAGAAAACGGTGCTGGCATGAATCAGCACTACGGTGCCACATCAGCCAACCTTTGGGATCCATACTGGATATGTTAAAGGAAGAATTAAGTAAAAGGGTCTGTAATTCTCTAATGGAAAACCGAGTAAAATTACTCCAGCCAGTATATTCCTCCAAATCAGGGATGGTTGGGGTATTCAATTTTTTAGAAGTCGCCAATCCAAAGCATGTTGTTTATGAAACTGATGCATTCAAAAACAACATATGATTCGGGATGAGACATGCACGGTGCAAAGCCTCAGTGCCTCGTACCAGCCAGGCTCTAGAACCCCAAACCGATTTAAGATCAATAGATTCCTTCCATAGCTCGTAGCCTCCAACAACTAACTGATCAAGGAAGGACTTCGAGTACAATAATTTGGTATTGGTAAGTCTAACTTTGGACATAGTCTTCTGCGACATTTTAAAATAAAAAGACTCAGGATTGGACTGATTGAAGTCAGTAAAATAAGTGTACTTTTTCAAAAATGTATTTGAACTGCCTTGTTTAGGAGCTGGGCAATGCTCCCACTGTGTAAAATTAACAGCATTCCTTTGGTAAGAAGTTTTATGTAAGAAGTGATTGCCAAAATGTTGGAAGCAAAACAAATCACCATAATTAGCGGATTCTAAATATAAATCCTCAGCATCAAAGGCAGCATAGTATTTCAAATCAGAAAACAAACTTTCTACTGCATGAATATCCCAATCATCAGAACGTATGTTTTGTTTCACTACATCCCCCATGTTAACTCTAAGGACATTAGGGACATTAACCACTTCAGTAGGGCCATGAATATGAAATCTAACCGCATCCCACACAATACCATCAAGGACTGGCCAGGCAGTGATGTTAACAAATGTCAAGTCTCTTTTCAATCTGTGTGCAGAATGTGACGAGGAAAGTGGGGCCAAAGTTCCATTGAGATGTCGAATGCATGTTCTTTCCTCGACATAGTGTCCATTGATGAGTCGAAAAAAATAAAACACAAAACCAATTGACATAAAAAGGTAAATCGATAAAAGTACCAGCCAAATATATGTCCAAGGTGGAATCAAAAAATGTTTTTTAAATAAAGTGGCATAAACTGCAAACTGTGAAGGCTTCTCTGAGGCAATGGAAACAGTGTCAAATGAAAACCTTGATTCAGTGGCCAAACGGGTTTGTAGGTCAGGCATGGATAAGTCAGTGGGGTAAGTGTAATCGATGTCATCATGGTCTGTACCAGGCAAAGTACTTAATAAAGGACTGGAAAGTGCAGGTAACTCAATGGCCACTTCAGGTTCAGCATTAGATGTAGTGGCCAAAACCGAATTTCTCACAATGGACGGACAGGATACCGCTGGTGTCATACTAAGAAGAATCGGCCACTCTGTGTATCTTGACATTGTCAATGGAGATAAACCTGTTTTCCCTACGACCTGGAAGAGGGGGTAAAATGACTGTTCTTGTGCCTTTCACTCCAAGGACTGGGACCGGAGCTCGATAGGAAGGTCCAAATTCTTTCTTGTTATCGATCTTCTCTCGAACCAGTTCACCAACTTGGGGCAGCCAGCCGACTACCGGGATCTGCAATGCAAAATCCGATGTGGAGGGCAAATGTTCCTTTGCAAGACTGTCTCTGGTCTTTTGTAGATCCTGTAAAACATTACAATGTTCATCTACGTCAAAGGTCGTGGCGCGAACCACACAGTCTAGACCATCAAGGTCAGGGACGTACATCTTGATGCCAAAGAGCATTTCGTATGGGGTCCGCCCACCCAGAGACCTTCTAGGGAGATTATTAAGAGCACGCTGCATGCCATTGAGGTGGGCCAGCCAGTTTCTGCCAGTGCCTATAACTCGAGCTGTCAAAGATTGCTTTAAGTCACGGTTCATTCGCTCCACTACACTATTACCCTCAGGTCTGTAGGGAGACGCAAACTTGACTTGGACCCCCATCGAAGTCATGGCATCCTTGTATGCCTTAGAGGCGAAAGCCGGACCCTGATCCGAATGGAAGGTACCACAGGCAAAAATCCCTACAAAGACACGCAAATCTCTAATGACAGTCCGTGAATCAGCGCTGCGATGAGGCCATACCCACACAAAGCGTGTGCATGAATCAACTGCTACTAAGATGTACTTATACGCAGTATCAGAGGAAAAAGGACCGCAGTGATCTAAATAAACACAACCTAGTGGTTTATTAGATATGTACAACTGTGTCTGTGGCGGGCGCGTAGCAGTCGAAGGCTTAATCTGCTGACAGATGTCACATTGAAGGACATAATCCCGCGTCTGTTTGTACAGTCCCCGCCACCAGAAACGCTGTTGTAATTGAGTTACAGTGGCAGAGACGCCCGCATGCGCAGACGCCACACCTTCATGCGCCGCTGTAATCAAGTCAGCCCTGCGATCCGAGTTGGGAATCAAACGTTCACCAACATCAGGAATTTTCACAAAAGGAACCTTTTCGGGACTTAAGTGGTATGTGTACTTCGAAGGGAACCCCGTAGGATGTTTACCTCCCTTCTCAGTGGCAGCAACAGCCGCCAAGATGTTATCATCAATCTTACTTTTGGACCGTGTAACTGCTGCAACTAAATACTTAGACACCGCTGATCTCGCCGCTTCATCAGCAAGCGAGTTACCGACAGCGTGAACTCCTACGCGCTGATGCCGAGAGTATGAATCACATAAACAAGTGGCAGATTAGCTTTAAGCTCAGCCACTCGAACCCAGATCATCTTGTGTTTTATAGTGCTACCGTTGGAATCACAAAATTCATTCTGAACCCAAAAGAACAAGTTTTCATTGTAAGACGACACAGTAGTAAGAATCGCTCACAATAAGAGTCGTCACACTAGGATCAGCGTACTCCAACGCGAGTAAAAGAGCACGAAGCTCTGCCAATTGTGCGGTGCAGTCCCTTAGAGTCTGCGTGTGTACAACTCTGGACTTGAACTCATCGTTCACCATGGCACCGACCACAATGGCGCATGCGGAAACGTAGGCGTGTTTAGAGCCATGCGCAACCTGCGCCGAGCCATCAGTGTAAATGATGCAATGGAAGTCCTCCAAAGGTCGCATTGCCAGAGGTGCAGGATGAACGAATTCATACTGTAAGTACTCCTGCGACCGTAATGAGGCGTCAAAAATAAACGTGACATCCGTGGACGTCAAGGAAGCAGCTCATTGAATCCACCGAGGGTGCAAAGCTTTAGAATTTGGTACACTGACTTTCCGCTATCCAACCCAACATGGCTGCCACCCGATGGCGGCCAGTTGTAAGCACTAGCGCGGTCTAGCCTCCACAGCAGACCACGTGGCAATACGAGCCGGGAAGTCCTGCCTGCAATGACAATACACGCTGTCTAGTACTCTAGACAACCACGAGTGGCGGATTTTATTCCCAAACAACTCTCCCACAATTAACGTAATTTTTTTTATATATATATATATATTTTCTCCATAATCACAACAGTACATCCGCGGCAGAGTTCCGCGTTCCAACCCAACATGGCCGCCACACTTGCCATCCGATGGCGGCCATTTGTAAGCACTCGCGCGGTCTAGCCTTCACAGCAGACCACGCGGCAATACGCGCCAGGAAGTCCTTTTATACTCCCCTCGCCAGAGACACGTTAAGATGCGGTCCGACGGGGAAGCAAAGTAGGTGTTCTGGTGTGGCGTCCCCGGTCTTAAAGTAAGTGCTCTTCTTCCCTACAGGTCCCGAGGCAAAGGAGGGCATCACCGGGAACCTTTTTATGCTATAAGTACCTTGATTTAGCAGTACTCTAAAAACTGCAAATAACTGTAGCCGCCATCATTTTTAGGTCGAGCCTGTCAATGCGCGTGCGCATTGAGCTTGCGAGAGATATTGGGGCTTAACGAGAGCTTAACCATCGGCGATTTGATGCTGTGCCCGTGAAAAGCGCGTGCACATGAAAGCCAGCCATCTGTCGCTTCCCCAGCGTGGTGCCGCCAGCAGCTTCACTTGAAAAGGATCCGCTCCGCCCCCTGCTGCATCAAAGGCTTTCATTTCACACTTTCCACGGCCGCCAGGCAGTGTTGCATTTCTCCTCCCCCCTCCCCACAGCAATGCCAAGAGCTTGTTTTTCATGCTTGTCCTCGCACTCTCCCCGCATTAGCCTCTTGCTGTTTTCTGGAGCCTCGCATTGCCCTCCGTCTCATTTTGTGCTGCCAAGAGCTTGTTTTTCATGCTTGTCCTCGCCCTCTCCCCGCATTAGCCTCTTGTTACAGTAGGGAAGATCTGGGCATCTTTTATCCATGCTTTATTTCCTGTGTGTCTTGGGAGTTGTAGTTTTATTATCGCACTCACATGTCTACCAAGTTCGGCGCAGAGACCAATTTAGATTGGAAGAGCTGCGTACGCATGAACCCGGCAAAGTAAGCGCTGACGGACGACGCTGCAATGGCAGAGTTTTGCCTGAAACAACTTCTCCATTAGAAACTGTTTTTAACCCTGGTGATTCTCATTTATTACCAAGATTACATTTCATAAGCATGCTTAATGATATCCCATCTTCCAAAACCAACATTGCCAGTCTTCTTGACCCACGTAATCTCAACACATTATGCATTTCGATATGTTGTTACTCCGTTCCAAGGGGCATTCCATTTTAAATGAAGGCAGTTACCCGAAAGAAAGGCCAATATTGCCTTTAATTTTCGAGGGGTCACTAAAATGCAAACGTTTTTCCATTGTACCTATTGCGACTTTGTCTCAATGTTATCTTCTCGAGCTCCATCTCTTTTCACATTTGTCATCCGTATACATTTCAACAACCGTTTTGCCAGGCACGTTAAGCTTAACCAAATACACTCTTCATACATCAACTTGCTGTAAGATTAACAGTGACAGGGCTGCTCCAATTCGCACTAAACGGAAAGCCCTGCAAACGGAATACAGTGTAGCAATCCTGAATCCCTCACCCTCACACCCTCACACCCCCTCACCCTCACACACCACCACTCACCCTCACATCCCCTCACCCTCACATGCCCTCACCCTCACAGCCCCTCACCCTCACACCCCCTCACCCTCACACCCCCTCACCCTCAAACCCTCACACCCCCTCACCCTCACACTCTCACACCCCCTCACCCTCACACACCACCACTCTCACACCCCCTCACCCTCACACACCCTCACCCTCACACCCCCTCAGCCTCAAACCCTCACACCCCCGCACCCACACATACCATCACTCACCCTCACACCCCCTCACCCTCACACCCCCTTACCCTCACACCCCCTCACCCTCACACTCCCTCACCCTCACACCCCCTCACCCTCACACCCCCTCACCCTCACACCCCCTCACCCTCCCACCCCCTCACACACCCTCACCCTTACACACCCTCACTCTTACACACCCTCACCCTCACACCCCCCTCACCCTCACATACCATCACTCACCCTCACTCACCCTCACAACCCTCACACCAACTCACCCTCTCACTCTCACACCCCTCACCCTCCCAACCCCTCACACCTCCTCACACCCCCTCACACCCTCACAGTCACATCCCCTCACCCTCACACACCATCACTCACCCTCACACCCTCTCACCCTCACACCCCCTCACCCTCACACACCCTCACCCACCCTCACACACCCTAACACACCCTCACCAGCATAGCATACCGAAACATAGCATAGCATAACAAAACACTGCATAGCATAACAAAAAAAGCATAGGATAGCAAAACATAGCATAGCATAACAAAACAAAGCATAGGATAGCAAAACAAAACATAGCATAACAAAACGGCATAGCAAAACACAACAAAGCATAGCATAGCATAACAAAACATAGCATAACATAACAAAGCATAGCATAACAAAGCATAGCAAAACAGCATAGTATAACAAAACATAGCATAGCATAACAAAACGCAACAAAAGATAGCAGAACAAAACATAACATAACATAACAAAACATAGCATAACATAACAAAACAAAGCATAGCATAACAAAACAAAGCATAGCATAACAAAACAGCAAAACAAAACAAAATAACAAAACATAGCAAAACACAACAAAACACAACAAAACATAGCATACATAACAAAACATAGCATAGCAAAACATAGCATAGCATAACATAACAAAGCACAATACAACATAGCATAGCATACCAAAACACAGCATAGCATAACAAAACAAAGCTTAGCATAGCATAACAAAACATAGCATAACAAAGCATACCATAGCATAACAAAACATAGCATAGCAAAACAAAGCATAACATAATAAAACGCAACAAAGCATAGCATAACAAAATAAAACACAACAAAGCATAGCATAACAAAACATAGCATAGCATAACAAAGCATAGCATAACATAGCATAGCATAACAAAACATAGCATAACAAAACATAGCATAGCATAACAAAACATAGCATAGCATTTCAAAACATAGCATAGCATAACAAAGCATAGGATAGCATAACAAAGCAGAGCAAAACAAAACATAGCATAGCATAACAAAACAAAGCATAGGATGGCAAAACTAAACCTAGTATAGCAAAACAAAACATAGCATAGCATAACAAAACATAGCATAACATAACAAAACACAACACATAGCATAACAAAACAAGGCAAACCACAACAAAACATAGCATAGCAAAACACAACATATAATAGCATAGCAAAACATAGCATACCAAACACAACAAAACATAGCATAGCATAACAAAACATAGCATAGCAAAACACAGCATAGCATAATAAAACACAACTAAACATAGCATAGCGTAACAAAACTTAGTATAGCATAACAAAGCGTTGCATAGCAAAACATAGCATAGCCTAACAAAACTCAGCATAGCATAACAAATCAAAGCATAGGGTAGCAAAACATAGCATAGCATAACAAAACAAAACATAGGATAGCAAAACAAAACATAGCATAGCATACAGCATCACTCAGTACCACCACAGCATCACTCAGGGGCACCACAACATCACTATGCTCTACCACAGCATCACTGAACGCCACAGCATCACTCGTTCACCATTACAACATCACTCAGCGCCACCACAGCATCCATCTGTGCAACCATTCAACAACACCTGGTTCAAATATGTTCTCTCAATGTTTCAAGCTTTATTACAAATGTAACAAAAAGATGTTAATATTTCACTTCTGTTCTTGGATTTTCGTCACAATAAAATACAGTAAACATACTCTTCACAAAAGTTATTTACAAAACTTTAAGCTATTGCCATTATAAATTACAATAACTTTTATTTAAGTATTAATTATTTTAAAAAAATTAAAAGCCTTTGTTATTTGTAATATCAATACATGTAAGTCACGTAAATACAACACATATTGCATTACAAATGCTATAGTGTCACATTTGCGAAAGTTATAACTATTGGCATTGTAAATGACAAAGCTATTAATTTAGCTATTTTCAAAAACAAAACATAAATAAAAAATGTGTCATTTACAATACCAATAGCTCAAACTTTCCTAATGCGAGACCTATTGCATTGCAAATGCTTGTTTCTTTTCCTTCCTCTCTACCCTTCAATGACAGGATTGTTTCAAAGGGAGACACCGCCCCCCCCTTCCCCGAGATCATGATGTGCCATTACGCACGTTAACAAGTAATGATTTAAGAACCACTATTCATATTTGTTTGTGTGTATGAAACAGTATGTGTGTTTGTACTGCCATGACAAGTCCTGTGTTGTTTCTATGTGTGAATTCACGGCACACAGTCCGCTTGCTTGTTTTTAAGATTCTTCTAGGCACAATCACTCGCGCCTTGGAAGTTTGCACGCACCGATATGGAGCAAACCACCCATATATGAGTGCAGCATGGAAGTATAATTGTGTACCCCCACTCAAAGGAGGGCGGTTATTTCTAACGCTTTTTCTTTTACATTTCAGATATACAACGAGAACTAGCAATCGTATGTATTTCAACGCATGCCTTTATTAGTAGCAACGTTCACCATATTTTCCTTATTTCTACTTTCCTATTAAGGTTCATACAGGAGTGGCAAACACAGGGCTGGTCCCTGTGTGGTCCTGAGGAAGAGCTAGGGGAAGCTCGAAACTTGTCGACCACACACTGATTCCCTTCTCATTATAGATTGGTACACAGTGTCAACCCCATTTTTAACCATACCTACCTAGGAGCTGGAATAAAGTAGTTGAGGCCCACTAGCACGGTATTTTTAATCACTAACACCCACTCCACCACACATTGCACCACACATAGTCTTCCACAATAAAGTGCTCCTACGTAACTCCGCAAGTCGCAGCACGCCCTAGTTCATAGAGAGCTGGGATGGCCCCAATGATGAAGCCTGTCACCGTAGGGAAACCCTGGTGAGTGAGGGGATTCAAGAAATACATTTTTATTTCTTTCAGGCTCTTTTCTAATCATATTGGCCAGGAACCACAGTTTCAAGTTAGGTCTAAGAACCCGATACTTTGGGTTTATGTCTTGATTACACGTCTAAGGAGGGCGACCTAGACCTAAATCCTCCTCCCTCTACTTTGTGTACTTATGTTGTTTGCCATCATGTTTGTGAGTTATGAACATTTTATTTCTAGGCAAGCTGGAGTTCTAATTGTCAAACACGAAGTTCTTTTTCCCTCTTTCGCATGTGGAGACATGCTTTCTTTTTTTGTGATTATTATGGAAAGTTTTAATGGATAGCACATTCAAGTTACACCTGTAGGGTGCATACTAGAACTTCTATCTTATCTAGTTACAGATAGTGTGAGTCTGAAGTATGCAGAAAAGAGCCTGTATTGTGAGAAACCTTGAGAACCTAATGAGCCTGTAATTGTGCCATTTCACTTTAACCTGATTGGACAGTCTTGTGAGAACAGCGTGTATGTCTGCAAAATGTTAGAGTTTTTATTTCTTTAGAACAGTTGAGAGCAGGAAAGAGCAGAGTTAAATGTTCTTAGAGAGTTCTCTCAGAGAGAGGATTGACTTTTCCTTTTTACTCCTCGTTGAGGTGACTCCACGCTGGTTCATCCTCTGTTTCATAAGATTTGATTTAGCTAATTTACATATTAATAGAAGCATATGCATTCTTATTATAAGTTGCTTCTGGCATTAACTTTCCATAAACCTTCAAGGTTAGATACTAAAATATTCTATGTCCTTTTTGTGTAGCCTAATGTGCTTAACATAATATTGAATTGATTGATTTGTTCACCAAGCTCAGCTGTGATAATTCTGGGTTCAGGGGTGCAAACGAGTTTAGATACACATGCTGCTATTTCTACATTAACAGGTATGTCACAATCAAGAGTAAACTGCCATTTCTGTACCATAGGAGCATCCCAAGTGAGACTACCAGAACACTGGTTGACTGGTAAATTCGTGAATTGGAATCTGAAATGTTGGGGTGCCTTCTGAAATAATGGAGTGACATTGGGCTAGAAACTCTCGACTTGCCATGCTGCCATCAACATTATAATGCAATTATCTATAGCAGTGGTTCTAAACCTGTTGTCTGTGAGCCCCTAGGAGTTTGCAACGCCTACTCAGAGGGTCCTCGACTGTATCGAAATTCATTATTACTAGCAGATCAATGAAGTATATATAAAGGAGCAAAATGTAAAATTGAACATTTTAAACATTTTGTAAATGTGTTGGAATTTAAAATTGGAGGCTACAGATTAGGGCATGGGATCTATCAGATAAGGATAGTGTTTTCACTATGCAAAGATTTGGTGTAAATTCAGTATCTCAATAGCACTCGAGCGGATGGATATCCGACTCGAATTGAGGCTTAACATAAAACATTCAGTGGCATATTAATAACACATTTTGCCCCTTAAGAATGACAGCAAGTAGTAGATGTGCAAATCATGAAGGTTTATTAGTGAATTAACTAATAACAAACTTAAATCAGTTTTATCAATATTCATTTGGTAACGGCATGGGTCAAAATATTCTGGGCAAATCAAAACAGCAAATACAAAGCCAAATTATTCAAGGGTTATTGTAGGGAAGCTCCCTGATATTAAGATAAGGTTTCAAAAGTGAAGCCAGGGAAGTTTAAGCAAGTGGTGTCAGCACATATAACCTCTAAGGTAGAACTAACTGAAGGTTCCTATCACAAAGACGATATAGTCTTGTCGAGAGATTAACTCTATGAGCAGATATAAAAAGAAGCATGGGGTCTCATAAATGTCAAAAGGATGTCTGCCTCCATGGGTGAAATAACAAAATGAGAACGGGTCTATCTTTAGTTTCACTATTATACCTATAACCCCCTATACTTGGTTATTTTTTGGTAAGTATACTGCCTAGGAACCCATAAAGTTTTTTTTAAAAGAACCCTCACTCACCTACCTAGTAGGTGACATGCTTCATCATAGGTTTCCCACCCTAGTCACCAAATGTTTCCAGGGTGTGCTACAACGCCTGATTACAGCAGAAGTGAAGTGATGATGGTGAGTAAATTAGTGACAAAGTGCAGTGTTTAAAATTGGCTTAATACCCTCAGTCAATTTGACATACATTTTAATCAAGGAAGTATTGGTCAATGTTAAAAAAGTTTATAGTGGAGGATATGTGTAGGATATTAATTTGATCCTCAAAGCGGTCTACATGTTTCAGCCATCTCTCTATGGTGCCTCTAAGGCTTTCGTCAGGACCACAAGGAAAAGCCAGCATGCGTGCTAAGGCATGCAGAGATTGTGTGGGTGGATTGTACTTACAACCCACTGTTTTAGCAGGAAAGTCACCGTTTTGTCTTTCTTCTTTGGCTGTAGTAGCCTCTTGCTAGATGCGATTGGCCAAGGTGGTGGACCCTCTAGTCACACTTTGGTCAAGGTATGTCACCCTCCGTGATACCTGATCTGCTTCGGTCATCCCGCATCAATGGGTAGACAGGAGCAAGTCTATCTCAATTAGTGAAACACAATTAAAACATGAAACTCACAAGAAAGAAACTCCTACAGAACCCACAGAGAATGAACCAATCAAAACTAAACAGTGACAAAATTCTCAGTGCTTGCCGTCTTCTCATGACTCATACAATGGAAAATTTCAGTTCCATTACCTTAATAGATATTACACAAGGGAGGTTTTTTCTCGTCTGGTTCTTCTGACTCACAGGTGCTACGATTCAAGATTTAGCTCATTAAAAAGATACATTCAGTGTCCTTCACACACAATCTAACAATACAGTTTAAGGAGAACATAGCTCGAACTTTAATTCTGAGAAGAGAGAAAAGATTGTGCACATCAAACAGACCTACAACGTTTCATTTAATATGAGGCTTTTCAAATTGAGGCCTACTTTGATTACAGCTAACTCAACATGAACACACTAACTATAGTTAATTATTATGTAAAATGCGCTCATTAAGGTCAATCTAAATATAAAATCACACTGACACGTGAACAAGCTAAGATAATATGTGAAATGGAATAACGTGTTGTGAAATGAAAACAGTGACAACAGGTCACCACAAGCACAGTAAACAGAATATTGTATGATTGATGTGTGACTTCAATTGACATTGACAACAAGAGAGCATGCATTAGTATAGAAAAAGATAGCAATACCACTTCGGATTTTAGAATTAAAATCTGAATTTAGAAAAGCTCCAACCTTCCCATTAAAATTAAACTTTCGATGTATTTTTGTATTTGTGAATTACATTAAATATTTCAGCATTTGGGAATTTGTTTGATGTATATTTGTTTCTGTATTTTTCTGTAGTGTTTGGAGGTTCAAATCGTGGAAATCTCCTAGGTCTGGGTCCTCAGTTTTTAGTAATGATTAAGCTGGGGTCTCCCCGGATTTAAATAAGGATTCATTGGGAGCCACTGAAGTTAAAAGGTTAAGAACTTCTGATTTATAGCGTCGGTCCCTCCCTGTCTTCCATCTATCCTCAAGATTAGCTGAGTTCTGAGTGGGAGAGGCATAGGCTCTCGTCTTAGAAAGGGAGCAGGCGAGCTTCATTCGGTCTCCTTCTCCAGTTCCACCTGCCACTCGATCGCCGCTACTTGAGACCGGATCAACATTGAGCGACAACTATACCTCTGGTAAGGCTGCTAACACCACCACAGCCTGCCGCTGCTCAAAATTGTTTTTTTTTAAAAAGACGAATAAGGGACTTTTTAAAACTTCACTTACCCTCACTGCAACTCCTGCACTGACCCGCTTCCCTTGCCCCGATCCACCGCGGCTGTGTGCCGTTTGTGTGGAGGGCGTTCTAGGAAGCAGGCAGGCCAATCATCACACACCTCCAATCGGGAGGGCGGAGCCAGGCTCACTCGATCGCCGCTACTTGAGACCGGAGCAACATTGAGCGACAACGCTACCTCTGGTAAGGCTGCTAACACCACCACAGCCTGCCGCTGCTCAAAATTGTTTTTAAAAAGACGAATAAGGGACTTTTTAAAACTGCACCTACCTCCACTGCAACTCCTGCACTGACCCGCTTCCCTCACCCCGTTCCACCGCGGCTGTGTGTCGTTTGTGTGGAGGGCGTCCTAGGAAGCAGGCAGGCCAATCATCACACACCTCCAATCGGGAGGGCGGAGCCAGGCTCACTCGATCGCCGCTACTTGAGACCTGAGCAACATTGAGCAACAACGCTACCTCTGGTAAGGCTGCTAACACCACCACAGCCTGCTGCTGCTCAAAATTGTTTTCAAAAAGACGAATAAGGGACTTTTTAAAACTGCACTTACCCCCACTGCAACTCCTGCACTGACCCGCTTCCCTCGCCCAGTTCCAACGCGGCTGTGTGCCGTTTGTGTGGAGGGCGTTCTAGGAAACAGGCAGGCCAATCCTCACACACCTCCAATCGGGAGGGCGGAGCTAGGCTCACTCGATCGCCGCTACTTGAGCCAATGTGTCAGCGGACGCAGACGAGCCAAAGACTAGCCCGTCTGCGCCCGTCCGCGGCCGGCAGGGGCCAGGGGCCACAACCCCTGCACAAATTTCCAACTTAATTAGGAGTTACAGTCCCAACACTCTTCTCAAAATAAGAACAACTACACAGACCCCTTGCCTCCAATCCTGCCACCCACTGGACCGACCCACTATTTGTCCCCAGTGCAACCTCGGGCTTAGTTCAATTAAGTCAGAGAAAACAGGGTTGGAAATAAAAATGTACCTTCTGAATTGCAGATCATTACCTAAACACTATATAGAAATTGCTATACTTCTGGAAGATCTTAGTCCAGATGCCCTTTTTTTAACAGAAACACGGTTAACGATAGATTCGGAACCAGACCTGGTGCAAGCCCTCCCTCAAGGGTATCAGATTTTGCGGAAAGACCGCACACACGGGAAGGGAGGTGGTTTGGCAATTATTTGCAAAGACCATTATACCTGCTGCTACTCTTCAGACCCAATTCCAGACTGCGAAGGTCTGTCCTTTTCTATTGAATTTTCCCCTAACAGCAGCTTTTCCGGGACACTTATTTATCGCCCACCCGGAACTCTAAAAGAATTCCACAAAGCTTTACCTCACATTGTTGCTGACTTAGCCACCAGCCCAGCCAATTATACTCTATTGGGGGACCTTAATATTCATTTTGATGATAACACAGATCATCTCGCATCGGAATTAACCGCCAGTCTTTCCGCTCTGCAATTAAAACAATGTGTTCTCTCCCCCACCCACTCCAAAGGCCACCTTCTTGATCCCGTCTTTAGTAACTGCACAAATTTTACAGTGGGCCCCCCTCCCCACTCCCCTGTACCGATCACTTCCTCATTCCCCTCATCTGGACCACTCATACCTCACCTCTCTCAAACACAACCTCACGAAAATCACGTAACTGGTCAAAACTCCCCCTGGAGGAATGAATAACAGTCTTAGAATCCACTAGACCTTTGAAAATTCAGGACCCCACTCTAGCAAACCAAAGGTATAACAACGGGATTTCAAACTCACTGGACTTCACACTCCCTATATGCTGCACTAAAATTAAACGACAGTCAAAAACCGCCCCATGGTACTCTCCCGAACTGCGGGAAAGGAAACGCCAGTGCAAAAAACTGGAAAGGAAGTGGCATCTAAACTACTCCCCTTCAAACAAAGCCATCTATAGGGAAGCAATAAGGTCTTACAAAAACGATATCAAAACCACACAATCCTCCTTCTATACTGAGAAAATCAGCACATTCTCCTCCAAACCTAAAGAAATATATCAAATTGTCAAAACCCTCACTAAACTCCCTCATAATGTCCCTGCAACTCTCAACGCACAAAATCATTGCAACGACCTAGCGGAATTCTTTTTTCAAAAAATCCAAAAGATCTACATCTCCTTCTCCCTCACTCACACTCACCCCGACTGTACATCCACCTGCCTACCGGAACAAGAGCGGCATCCCCCTAACACTCTGGAGTACCTCCCACCTCTGGACTCAGAGACGCTTAACCTCATTATGCAACAAGTAAAGTCCGGCTCCCCATGCGACCCAGCACCTCCACGCACTTTGTTGTCTGCCACTCAAAGCATCCTCCCCTTTATTCTGGATGTGCTCAATGCCTCTCTTTCTACAGGCATTGTCCCAACTCCCTGGAAACAGGCAATGGTTAGAGCACTTATTAAGAAACCAAATCTGGACCCTAACAACCCCAGTAACTATCGCCCTATTTCTCTGCTTCCTTGGATGAGTAAAATCTTGGAGAAACACATCAATAAGGTTCTTACTGAGTTTCTCAAGACTAACCATCTACTCGACTCCTCCCAGACGGGCTTCCGCCCAAAACATGGGACGGAGACCGCGTTGGTTGCTGTGACAGAAGAAGCAAGGGGGATCTTGGGTCAGTGGCAGTCATCCTCCTTGATCTAAGCGCCGCCTTTGACACGGTGAACCACAGAATACTACTACATCGGCTCCTTAGTTTGGGAGTCTCAGGGAAAGCCATTGCTTGGATTCAATCTTTCCTGTGTAACCGGTCATTTCAAGTCTTCGAGGGTGATACCATCTCCCCCAGCAAACCCCTGAGCTGTGGGGTACCGCAGGGTTCCTCTTTGAGCCCGACTTTATTTAATGTGTATATGAGCCCACTAGCTGAGATAGTCCGTCCATTCGGAATAAAGATCATAACATACGCCGACGACACTCAGCTAGTGGTATCTCTCAACCAGCTCGATCCACATAATACGCAGGTTAACCTAAAGGGCGGCTTAGAAGAAGTCAACAGTTGGATGACTTCGTCTTGCCTGAAATTGAATGGAGACAAGATGGAGCTGATGCTCCTCGGCAGTTCTCCTGCTTCCTCGATCAATTCAATCTGGCCTGCTTGCCTTGGCCCATCCCCTACACCGAAGGACACAATAAAAAGCCTCGGTATCTGGCTGGATAAATCTCATAGCTTCAATTGCCAGGCGACCAAACTGTCAGCCACTTGCTTTGGGATCCTCAGGCTTATCCGGAAGATTCTCCCCCTGCTGCCCTTCGAGGCAAAACAGATTGTAATCCAAGGCTTAATCCAGTCCCGCCTGGATTTTGGTAATGCCCTCTACTTAGGAGCCCCTGAAAAAACCCTACAAAAGCTGCAAATAATACAAAACTGTGAAGCACGCACTCTGCTGCAGCTCCCCCGCCATCTCTCAGTTAAACCCGGCCTCAGAAGTCTCCATTGGCTTCCGGTTAGGGAGAGAATTAACTTTAAGACCCTTTGCATCTCCCACCAAGCGTTTTGGAAAACAGGTGCTGCTATTAACCACTCCCTGATTACCCGTTACCATCCTACCAAACAGCTCCGTTCTGCTCAGTCCTTTCTTGCTACAGTTCCTAGGATTAAAAGGTCAAGATGCGGGGGTCGATCTTTTTCCTACAACGCGGCTAAACTGTGGAATTCTCTTCCCCTTCATCTGAGATCTCAGCCCAACCTACTTCTGTTTTGCAAACATCTAAAGACCTTCCTTTTCACAAAAGTATAATAAGTTCCTGTTAACAGTCTGACCAGAAGGAACAGCTTTCCTAGCGCTAGGACGCCTCAGGGCAGCTACCGCGCTCTATAAATCTCCTTTTCATTTCATTTCACTGTTATGTATAGGCAGTTAGACCTTTACTAGGAATAAGGCAGAGGGCACCACAGTGTAATAAATGAAGGATGCAGAGTCCACTTGATAGGTTAAGATCCTTTATTCAGGTTCCTTCCAGGTTAGACAGATAGGTTACTTTATAATGTAAGTAGATAGGAAACCTCACCAGGAGCTCGCTGTTGTCAGCTCAGCCTCAGGTGATTAACTGACACAACAGGGAATAGAGAGTTACAACCAGCTAGAGAGATACTCTGGCATTCTATGATGTCATAAGTATTGTAGTATTGTCTAGCCAGAGAGGAACAGTGAAGATAGTGTTTACTACATATTCTCTCTCTTTATAGAGTAATATCAGAACAAAGGAATAATCAGTAACAATACCTCATACGTCACAAACAGCAAGAAAGTACACATTTTAGAACAACCAAAAGTAGTAGTGTACATTAAAAGATGACTTTAGCATGAGGCATTATTATTTGAGAAAAGAACAAAGATTCAATATTATGACATCAGACTATGACATAATATACCACATCCCCTCTCCTTAACAAAAGAGTGAGGTTTTGAAACAAACCAAGACTACCCTCAACACAACCCTTCATGAAGAAATGTCGACACTTGATGTATGACAAGAATGTAACTTGAAATCTCACCTATATGAAGCCCTGGCCAGTAGCCACAAGTAGGTAGACTCAGATAAAACACAGTGTACGTACAATCTCTACCAATAACAGGAGACTTTGAACCTCCCTGAGAAGGGTACTCTGCAGGACAGCATGGTCACAGTGCAGGACAGTATGGGCATTGACTACCCAAAAGAAAAACATAGTTTCCCCTGAAAAGGGTACACCGCAGAGCAGACTGAATATCTCTGGGAACCTTGGCATGGAATAGCCTTTAATACTTATTAACCATACTATGAGCGTTGACTACTCAAAAAAAACACATAACCTCCCCTAAAAAAAAAGTTTACACCACAGAGCAGACTAAATATCTCTGGGAACCAAGGCATAGATTAGCCATTTATACTTATAAAATATACTATGGGCGTTGACTACCCTTCAAAATGTCTGAACAACCACAGACACTAACGTCCCCTTGAGAGGGTACAGCTTAGAATAAAGACCATAACCCTGGGACAAACGATGGGATTAGGATTACCCACGGGACATTGTACTTTCGTATACTAGTCCTGACAAAATAGAAGAAGACACTCCACAACATGGGCATGGACTACCCAGACAGAAACTACTTCCTTTAGAAGGAGTACATTACAGAAAATCAGTCCTGACTATAGAAGAGAATACACCAAAATGTGAGAAATGGACTACCCACATAGACACCACAACCAGCATTGACTACTACTACACCATACTACGACACACTTTGTAAATAAGCACAAGGATATTACCAAAACAAAACTGTGTTAGACTATACACATTTAAATGTAAAAGAAACACATTAGGCGTCAAGAACTGTTACATAAATGCATTAATAACATAAGCTCCGGTGAGCGACTTCTCACCCGGGATCCAAACGCTCAGACTATAAACCAAACAGGATATATTTAAATTCAACTTGCCGTGTCCCATTAGAATGCTTGTGGGTCGATGTATTGTCATAACTGGTGTTCTTCGTTAGCGCTGAGCCTCGCCACACAAACAAAGTTTCAGGCCATCTATTTGATGCCATGACTGAAGAAAAGACTATAGATGTAGAACTCCACTCTTCAAGTGAAATATCTCTTAATACTATCCGCATCATAAAGAAATTGAAGAAGTGAAATGCAGGTGAAAACTCTTTTTTTTTTTTTTTTTTTAAAACTCGCATTGAGACAGACGCCTCCTGAACCTTACCCCTTCTGGTTGTTGCTGGCACCAGTGTCGGATAAGTAGTTCCAAACCAAACGACATTTGTGTGGAAAAACGGGAGGCGTGCAAAGCAAGCTGTTGTCTTGACAACCAAATTGTAGTCAAAATGGCCGCTCCATCGACCGTAGTGGCGTAGGAAGCGTGTGGAATAAGCTTGACGTGTCTTCTAAAGAAAGCGTCACAGGCGTCACAAACGTCACAGGAGCGAAGGGCATCAGAGGAACTTCGCAGCTTGAGGAGACTTTCACCAACACTCAGCAGTATTCTACAACGTCATCAGATGGACGGGAGCAGGGAAACAGAGCAGATCGCTGCCGGCCAACCGTCGGCCAATCGTCATTGACATCCAATATCGTAAGTAACTGAACAAGGCACAACGCAGTGAAACAGTAAGTTCGTGCTGAAGTGAAACTGTAATTTACGCGCTGCTGAATGCCTTCCGATGCTTGAAGAGCTCGTTTTTAAAAGTTCTCAAAGCAGAGCAACACGCACTTATTGTATAACTAAACTCATGTGCTGTAAGTAGCGAGTTCTGGTATTGCAAAACGCTATAAGAAAAATGCAAGGACTCACCAGAGAGATTGTTCTTCAAAGGTTCTTCACTAATTCAATTCAGAAACGTGCACAGCATTAGTCACTCATGCTGTTAATTAACGCACATCACCCATAAATCGCCAGTTTCTGTCAACGCTTGACACTTCCCACACTGAGAGAAGGTCTGATGAAACAAAAAAAACACTGCAGACCTCAGGGAAGAGTAAACTTTTTCCAGACAGGAGCAAGATGACAGCAGGCAATTTGGTAACACAGGTGGTTGCAGACTGTAGAGACACACGCCCAGAGTGTAGGCTGTCCAGGTGGAACAGGACACTGGTGGGGTCAGCAGGGCGTTACCTTCAGTCTGAAAATAGGTTTTCTTGTTAATTCTTGATTCTTTGAGTTCCTTCCTTTAACTTGAAAAGTCTTTTAAGTAGTCTTTACCACGCGTAGGTTCCTCCTTTTAAAATCGTCGCCAAGTTGTAATAAATGAAGGATGCAGAGTCCACTTGATAGGTTAAGATCCTTTATTCAGGTTCCTTCCAGGTTAGACAGATAGGTTACTTTATAATGTAAGTAGATAGGAAACCTCACCAGGAGCTCGCTGTTGTCAGCTCAGCCTCAGGTGATTAACTGCCACAACAGGGAATAGAGAGTTACAACCAGCTAGAGAGATACTCTGGCATTCTATGATGTCATAAGTATTGTAGTATTGTCTAGCCAGAGAGGAACAGTGAAGATAGTGTTTACTACACACAGCTCCTGGAAATCCCTCTAACGTGTCCGATTGTAGCAGTGAAATAGTTTGGCAAAACAGAAGAGACGAGTGATGCAAATGCTTGGCCCTCACGCCTTCCGTGGACCTCATTGTCACTGAATGATAGTGGTTGCCAAGGCCATGTGTGCGGGCATCTCCAAACCATGAAACAGTTATTCACTGACATCAGGAACCATTGGACGAGAGATGGGAAACGTTTTAAACACTTTGTGGCGCTGTGTTATTTTTTATTAGTGAACTATGCATCCTTGGGATGGGCATTTTTTTTCATACTATGCTAAACATAAGTGGAGAGCTCCGTGAAAATGTGTTGGTGTTGTTCAGTCTGTTACAGACGGGTTTTCTCGGTCAATTTGACTCACAACGCAAGCATATTGAAAATAAGGCCAGATTTGACCTTTTTTACAATGCAGCATATTTCTGCTTACCTCTTACATCTTCACGTGACATGCTGTACTACAGGGGTGGGCTATATGAGACACTAACTCATCCCTTCTTGTTCCAGATGTCTCCATCAGCTATTGATGTTGCAGCCTACTTCACCAGTCTTTTTTTTTTATAAACACATTTTTATTGGTTTTTAACAAAGTACCAGCAAAACGGCAAGATGTCATGATAACAGAAGGATGCATGTAACAATCTGGGCAATCCAAGGTTTTTTGTTTTTTCTTAAACCTTTATTTATAACAGTTTTAGACATAGACAGTTATATATAGATTCACAATACATCATGTGCATCGAAGGTGACAGCAGGCCTTGATAGTATACCCATTCTTGCTACTTACATCAGTTGCAGGTACCATCTCCCATCCGTCCTGTTTATATGTGACAGCAATATTTCTTGCTATATAAAGCATGAATGCTATATACGTTGGCAAGTATACATAAATAGATACACCGTATGACATTCCATACCATAAGATGTCCAGCTTGACAGTCCATTATGTATCACCAGCAGCACAGTTAATGATGTAACCCATCCATATGGCTTCCTGGCAGCAGCAGTGTCCATTCTGTTGGTCTTACAGTGCAAAGGTTACTTCAGGCCCTCCTCCCCACCCAGCACTTGCACAACATCCTGTGACAATACATCAGATCCCCCATCTGCACTTTGTACAAGATATGCTTGTAACAGCCCCCATATATCCCTGGGTCTAGAGGCCAGCGGCTGTGTCTCGGCATAAACAGCAGGTTGTTCTTGCCATTATATGATATCCCTTAGCCATGCCTTAAATTTCTGAGCCCTCCCCCTGCCCCATCGACAGGCCAGTCGTCTTTTGGCTAATAGCAATGTATTATCTAGAAACTTCCTAAAGTGTTTACGTATATGCGCAGTATATCCCAACAGCATGGTCAGTGGGTCCTTGTCCAGTGTGATGTCCAGCATTTGCTCAAGGGCCGCATGCACCTGCATCCAATACTCCCCTACCCCCGGGCACTCCCGCGCTAAATGCATGAATCCCGCTCCAGCGCTTCTACACCTCTCACACCTATCATTGTCCGACAGTTGAAATCTATATTTTTAGCGGGGGTATAATAAAGACGTTGTAGGTACTTGTAGTGGATAACTTTGAATCTACAACTAGCCGAAATATTCTCAGTGACCCCACAGCAATATGTCCATTGGCCGTCTGATATTTCCTTTCCCAAATCCTCACTTCAGTGCTTACGAGCCAAACTCTCCATCACTTGTCGATGTGCCCTGATATTACCATAAATACCTGACACCAGACGCTTCCCATCTGTGGAGCTTAGCATAAAATGTAATGGAGCCAGTATTTCCGGTTCATGAGGGAAGTCTGGCAAGGCCTCTTTCATCCCTTGCCGCAACCGCACGTATAAGAAAACCTCCAGCGGTGTGAGATGCACATCCTTAAAAAACAGGTCCATGGACCGGAACATTCCTCCCAAGAACAGGTCACCCCATGTAGGGATATTAAGTGTCCTACACTTCGCCTGAAACCCCTTTTCCTGCAATAATACCAATTTCGGGTGATAGGTGAGAGGAAGCCACGGAGAATATAAAAGTGTTGACTTCAGGCCATTTGTGAAGCGCCGCCATGCATCCACCGTACATGTTACTGTTGTGGGCGGTGTCTCTGGAGCTCCAGCAGGTCCATGTATTAGACCATTTAGAGGAAGGGGGTGCGCCAGCCAGTCCTCTGCTGCTAGCTGGGGCATGAACGGCGTAGGCACCATCCAGTGATATGCATAATGAGCCTGCGCGCTAATATAATATACATCAAAGTCGGGGATATCCAACCCACCCTTATAACAGAGCTGTGTGATGATCGACTATTTAAGTCTCGGTTGTTTACCACCCCACAGTAGTCGAATCAATTCATCCGCAGAGTTTAAAAAAAGAAGGCACTAGGGTAATAAGGAATATTTAGAAAAAGATATAAAAATTGGGGGAGAATTATCATTTTAATGAGCGAGGCTCTACCCGCCATCGACAATGGCAGAGAGATCCACCGTGTGACGTTGGTTGTCAGTCTCGTGATCGCTGTACCATAGTTGAGTCTAAGCATTTCCTCCCTGTCCCTAGATACTTGTAACCCCAGATACCGAAGATCAGCATGACACCTTTAAAGAGGAAAATCCAATGGAAAGTCAGTGACCGCAGATGTAAGCGGGAAAAATTGCGATTTTCCCCAATTGATGTGGACGCCCAAGAGCTTGCCAAACACCAGGAATTCCCGCAATAGGAGATTTAGATTCTGCTGTGGATCCCTGATATATAATGTAACGTCATCAGCGTATAACGAGATTAAAAGTTGACGCTGAATTTACTGAAACGCTCTATCCCGATGAAGTTGTCGCAATCTACACGCCAATGGTTCAATCGCTATAGCGAAAAGCAGCGGGGAATGCGGGCATCCCTGCCTAGTGCCCCGCGATATGGAGAGAGATGAAGACAAATGACCTTTGATTAGCACCCTTGTAGTAGGTTGGTGATATAACATTTGCACCCAAGAAATAAACATCTTAGGGAACCCCATTCTCTGCAGGACAGCAAATAAATATCTACATTCAACGGAGTCAAATGCCTTCGAGGCATCAAGAAACACAGCAGCAACCGGGAATTCAGGCGTCGCAGTCTGTATTAAAGAAAACAGAGTGTGCAAATTATGATTAGTGTCCCTACCAGGGAAAAAGCCACACTGATCTGGGAGTATGATCTTGGTCATCAGGAGAGACAGCTGAGTGCCCAACACCTTAGCTAATATCTTCGTGTCACAGTTAATAAGTGACAGCGGTCAATAGGAGTAACAGGCCCTATGGGGTTTACCAGGTTTCAACAGAGATGTAATAACCACCTCACGCATCGATGGCGGGAGTATCCCCACCTCAAGGGACTCTTCGAACACTTCCCTTAACACCAGCGCCATGATGTCAATATAACATTTGTAAAATTTGGCAGGCATGGTGCCTTTCCGTTCTTCAGCGACATAATAGACTCCCTGATCTCGTCGATCTCTAACGGTGCACTGAGAAATTCTCTATGTCCATCACTAAGCCAGCATAGCGCAATTTCCCCCATAAATTCATCAAGGTCTATCTCGCCAAGATTTTGTGTGGTGTACAATTTAGCATAATGTGAAGTGAAAATGTCCATGATACCTGTGGTGTCCTGACAAGTCCCACCCTCAGGTCTCTCAATCTCCAATACGCTAGTGTTAAACCGTGGACAGCGTGTAATCTCAGATAGAGCCTTCCCGGGCCTTTCCCCCTCCTCATATCTTCGCGCCACCCAGTATCGTCCCCGAAACTTAGTTTCCCTGGTAGCTTCCTCTTCATACTTGGAAAGTTTGGCCCTAAAGTCTCTCTGTGCTTGCCTGGAGTCCCCGTTCAACATCAGTCCCTCTAGCCTCCGCAGATCTCGCTCCAATGATTTCAATGTGCGCTGTATATCTCTCAATACTCCAAAGCTCTTGGAAATACAGTACCCTCGCATCGTAACTTTGAAAGCCTCCCATATTCCCTCAACACTGTCCATAGAGCCCTTGTTGCGCGAGAAAAACTCAGTTATCTCCTCCCCGAGTTCAGTCTTAAAAACTGTGTCCAGCAGAGCATTAGACTGCATACGCCATGCCGGCCTAGGTCTATCATATCCAGGTATTTTAAGTGTGAGTTTAACAGGGCAGTGGTCCGAGTATGTCCTGGCTAGGTGTGTAGCCCCACTGAGGCCTATACTCAACCCCCTAGAAATCAGACAATAGTCCAATCGTGCCCAGGTACCAGCGTACGATGTAAAATGAGTCCCCTCCTTTCGTAGAGGGTGTAGGTGCCTCCAGCTATCTACCAAGCGCCCCTCCTCCACTATGCTTATCAACAGTTCACAAGATTTATTATGATAATGTGCTACACCATCAGCTCTATCTAGTGTAGGAGTTAAGGCAACGTTAAAATCACCCCCCCATATGACATGCATAGATCCTATGTCTACTATTTTGCCCCACAATGACGTGAAGAACTCTGGCGTGTCAACATTAGGAGCATAACAGTTCGCGATGGTTAAGGAATCCCTGCCCATCCTCCCCCATACAATGACATACTGCCCCAATGGATCCAATAGTACGCCAGCAAGTGCAAAGGGGACATTTTTTTTAACCAATATGGTAGTACCTCTGGCATAGGAGGAATAAGAAGAAAAAGCACGGACACACGCCCATCTGCTGGCAAATGTATGGTGGGATTGAGGGTTTATATGCGTTTCTTGCAGCATTGCCACCTGCACCTGCTGTCTGTCCAGGTACGCCAGTATGTGCCTGCGTTTCCTCGCATCATTCAATCCTCTTATATTCCAGGACATTACCGACAGAACCAAATCATCTCCCCTCCCTGCCATACCGTCTCATGTATTCATTCTGATACTTCTGCAACATGGCATACAATATCATGCCTCTCTGCAACAAGTCATATGTCATAATTATATGATGTAGGCGGATCAAGAGAGAGAGAGAGGACTAGTTAGCTAGTCCGAGTCCCCGTGGGATTATATGTATCATCAGAGAAGACTAGCTACATGTGACTTCATGGGTTAGACTCTGACCTGTTTTGTCAGTTGGCACCTTGTCGGTGTGATCATGAAGCCCTCACCCACCAACCTGGTTAGTGGCATGCTTCATCATCGGGCCCACCCAGTGACACCTAATGTGTCCCGGGTGTGCTACGACGCCTGAGTACAGCGGAGCTGGTATTTTTCTGAGAGTGCAGTGTTGGGATTTAGTGAAGTGAAAGTTTAAAACGGCTTGGCGGGGGTCCCAGTACCCGAGGGTAAATTAAATTTTAATGACTGGGCCACCGTCAGCGGTTAAAATAAGGCAGAAGGATGTTTGGTGGTTAGTTACGACCTTCTACATCCATTGTGGGTCGACATGTTTCAGCCAGTGCCTTAGAATTAATCTGGCTTTCCTCAGGACCTTTATAAAAACGTGCTGGTGTGAATAAAAAAAAAGGGGACAGACTATGTGTTACACTTGCTAAGGTGTTTTTCTAGGTGTGAGAGGGGGATTCCCTTCTCATGCATACCTGTACATACCACATATAGGACATGGGCAAAACATATAGGTAAAGAGAGTCACTTGGCATGTTGCTTAAAGTCATAAACACATGAATGTGGCCGAGTGCATGGTGGGTAGACTAAAGTCGGCCAAAGTGTAACGGTGCTGGTGGTACCGTTAGAGTGATTATCGTCATCTAGCTAAGGCGTGGTGAGGCTAGAACACGGACATCACGCACATACAGTGTGATATGAATGACGTAAGAGATCTGTTCTTACGCTGGGGATTAGCACCCGATGTTTCCTGGAGTGAAGCGGCAAGGGGTTGACCCTTTCTTCCCTACAGGTCTCCTAACCCCCAGTGGCCACACATTTCTCCCCACATGGTCAACCCCTTGCCGCTTCACTCCAGGAAACATCGGCTGCTAATCCCCAGCGTAAGAACAGATCTCTTACGTCATTCATATCGCACTGTATGTGCATGATGCCCGTGTTCTAGCCTCACCACGCCTTAGCTAGATAACATTAGGTATCACTGGGTGGGCCCGATGATGAAGCACCAGGTTGGTGGGTGAGGGCTTCATGATCACACCGACAAGGTGCCAACTGACAAAACAGGTCAGAGTCTAACCCATAAAGTCACATGTAGCTAGTCTTCTCTGATGATACATAATTATACAATGCACATTACTGTCATTTAAGCAATTAACTTCCCCCCCTCCACCACCCTCCACCCACTGAAGCTTCCCAATTATGCCAGACATAATCCAGACCACCCCCCACCCTCCCTTTAACTCTAAGAAACAGTATAACAGGGGTATTCCCACCAGGTGACTCACAGGTACCTTGCGCCTATACAGGAGACCCACCGCACTTGTCAGGCCCCTCGTAGGTGGCAAGGGTGTCCCGATCATTTCATCCGTCGTGTTCCGCCCATCTACATCGAAACCAGTCAACAGCCCACTACTGCCTTACATTCTTGTCAAATAACAAACAATGAGAATCCGCATGCCAAGGGAAAACCGCAGTTCACTCCCAGTGAGTTATGAATAAGCACATATGGAAGAAATGGTTGCGGTTTCATGTAGATAGTTTGAGTTCCCTGATATGTGACCCGAAGCCGCGCCGGGTATAACAGGGCATAATCCACTTGCGCCTGCCGCAACTTCTGCTTCACAATATTGAACTTACGTCTCTCTTCCTGCACCCGCGCCGTGAAGTCAGGGAAGATAGTAAAGGAGACACCATCGAAATGTAGCTGCTTCTTCTCTCTCGCCACTCTCAATACCGTATCCCTGTACCTATAATTGAGGAGTGGCATTATGATGGGTCTGGGCGCGCCTCCAGGAGGAGGTCTCGGGCAAAGGGATCTATGCGCCCTTTCCACGATAAACTGAGAGGAGAGCATGCCCGCATCAGTCACCGCAGCCAGCATCTTTTCTACAAAGTCCTCAAGTCTGCCCATATTTGTGCTCTTGGGCACTCCTAAAATACGTATATTATCACGCCAGCTGCGGGCTTTAATGTCCTCATTCTTTGCGTCTATGATTCTCATTAGTTTATCCATTTGGGTAACAGCAGTCTTCTTCGTGACATCCTCTGCATCAGATATTCTGTGCTCCGCGTCTTTCAGGCGTGTATCGTGCCCCTCCAGTTTTCGCGCAATTGCATCCATTCGGGTAGTGGACGTGTCCACCTTTTCTGCCATAGTCGCAAATCCTTGTCTCATTTCCGCGAAAATTGTTTGCATCTCACTGCTAGGCCCATTACTTTGCTCAGCGGGTACCTCCACCGCGCCGTTCCCTGCCTCTGCAACCTGCTGTCGCGCATTTTTCTTGGTCTCAAAGGTGAGACGCGGTTGTCGTGAGTCCATCCTGCCCATGGCGTAATGTCTAAGTCAAGGAGGGCACCGCCCAATCCCACTATATGGGCCAGATGCAGAGGCGCAGTATATGCACTATTTTGCAGTTCCTGCTGTATCGTCCCACCTATGTAGTGTATGAAGGCCACAACAATTGTCACAAAGCAGCATCCAATACCATATCAAGCTGTCTCCGAAATCACCAGCACTTGTAGCTCCCAGATCTAGCCTATTGTCACAGTGCACAGCAGCAGCACGCCTTATAGCAGGACATCGGGGCCAATACCTTTCACGCTGCCCACATGTGCATCTAGACCATAATTAGCCCGCTTCATCAGCCTGCAGTTCCGCACTCTGTTTAGGTCCAGCTTCTTTGCCCTGTAAGCACTTAGAGGTACGCAATGCCCTCACCTCCTGGCACTACAGTTGTAAATGCAGGCACTCGTTTCCACTCTGTGTCAGAATCCTTGGTGGCCAAAATTGCAGCGCCACGCAGCACCTATATTCTGTATAGCAAGTCCAGTCAGTATTCTTCTACATCTACGGAGGTGGCAGCGCGCAAGTCTATGCACAAATCCCAGATCCGAAATATGACCGCTATGTCATCATCGCAATGACGCTATCCTCACATCCGCCGCTGTGTCTTTGATGCGGCCGCCCGCCGATTGCTCCGCGACCTACACTCCACTTAGACAGTACTGTCCGTGCCGTTAAGGACAAGTACTGTACCGTTTGTCCACAGCAGCCGCCATTTTGTTATACCGACATCAGCACTCATCCGGCCCAGCGCTGCCACGCACCAATAACGGATCCAGGGGCTTCAACCCTTCACCTCTGTGTCCGATCCTCGGAGACGTTCTGCCACGACTTTCCGCCTCCTCCGGCAAGCTTGGATAAGCCTTTCAGGCGCGTGCGACCTGCTGGCCCACTCACCACGTGGCGACCTCGGCGCTCGCGTAGCTCCCTCCTCCGGCTAGCGGCTCCACGCCGCCTCAGTGGTCACCCCGCTCCGTAGCACTCCACAGGCTGACACAGTTCGTTGCATCACGGGGGACTATACTTTCATCACCGCTTGCATCCACAGCATCTCGCCCTCTGAAGCAGGCTCAAACAAATCTATTAGGGCAAACAGACATCCAGGATAATTGTAGGATCAGTTACCGGATGGCGGGATCCTCACAGACTCGCGGCCATTCCGCTAGTGCGCCACCTAGCGCCACCAAATCTAAGGTTAATTACATACAGAATCAAAAGGACAATTTCAGAGCATCCCGTACAAGACTATGCCAGGCCCCCCAACCACTTCCCCCAAACCCTACGGTACTTCTTGGGGCAGCCACGCGCTGCATACATTGTTTCCTCCTGCGTGGTGCACCAGTCAACCCCGGCCCGCCATTTACCCACAGTGGGAGGGTCAGGACTTTTCCAGACAGAAGCTATGCCCCTCTTTGCCACCACCATCGCTGTAGTGTAAAAGAAATGTTCATTCCTGGACCCATCCAACCCATCCGTGATACCCACAATCGCATGCTTCGGGTCGTGTGGGATCTCCCACCCCAGTACCTCAGTGAGCTCCTCCTCAATGTCCCCCCAGACCCGCCCAAGCATGGGCACGACCATACCATATGGAAAAAGTCAGCTGGCTCGTAAACACATCTCGTGCAGGCGGGGGTCGGTTGTAACACCGCGCGGTGCAGGCGTGCTGGTGTCAAATAGGCGGCATGTAAGAAGTAAAGTTGTATCATAAGCAATGTGGCAGAGGCTGTGACCGTCCTGGGTGCCATAAGGGCATCGTGCCAGTCTTCCTCCTCCAGGGAGCCCACCCATTCCACCCACTGGGTCCGCAGCCGATCAAGTGAGGTGGGAGTGTTGTTAATGAGTGACCGGTAGATGCGGGAGGTACCTCCCCTCCCCAGGTTCCCCAGCAGGATTTGTACCTCAGGCGAGCTGTGATCCGGGAGACGTGTACCAGTCGTGAGGTGCATCTGAAGGGAGTGGCGCAGCTGTAAATATCTGTAAAACAGCAAATGATGCAGAGAGTATCTAGCCAGAAGGTCGCGAAAGGTCCAATTGGGGATCCATTTTGGTCTGGGTGGCGGGGGTTTTGACGGTTTGGGTGCGACTCATGGCCACAAGTAAGCAGGACAGGAGATCCAGCCACGCCTCTGACAAGGTCTCTAGAGCGTCGGCCGCAGGTCAAGGCAGCCGCAGAAGCCGGGCAGGCGCAGTGAATCAAGGTAGGTAAAACTCCCAAACTGCAGCATCCAGGGTCCAAGTCACCCTCAAAGCAGGCGGCCCATGCGGGTGGGGGGCCTCCTGCAAAACAGTCACAGTAGGGGCCCCAAGGGAGTGGCGCAGGAGTAGAACCGGGGGACTGTTAGGCGGTGTAGGTGCATCAAGCCATAGTGGGTAGGGGGATACAGTGGGCCAACTCTCAAGTTGCAGTGTCCAGGGCCCAAATCACCTTTAGGGCTGAAATCCCAGCGCGTGGGGTGCCACGCACAACACAGACAAAGTAGGGGCCCCAAGGAAAAGCGGTACAGGAGCAGCACCGGTGTCCGTTAGGCCAGGCAGGCGCAGCCAACCATGACAAGTAAGGAGACGCAATGGGCCAACTCCCAAACTGCAGCGTCCAGGGCCCAAATCGCCCCCAGGGCGGGGGGCCTCCCACCCCTCAGTCACAGAGAAGTAGGGCAGGGGGCTGCAGGGGCCCCGTCCCAGGGAGTGCGCACCGTCCACCGGTTACTGCCAGATCCACTCGCCTCAGGCCTCGTCCCCGCAAGGGTGGCGTAAGGACCCCGAGAGAATGGCATAGGGGCAGCTCCTGGGGCTGTCAGACCGGGCGGGTGCAGCAACTAATGCCAGGCGAGGAGAACAGGCCAACACCCAGCCTGCAGTGTAGAGAGCCCAGGGCACCCCAGGAGCGGGAGGCCGTGTGTGTGGGGGGGGGCTTCCACAGTCACAGCCTCCCCCCGCCACTCACCAGGTCTCCGCACCCGCCGAGAATCGGCCTCCAGTCACGTGATTCTGAAGCTGCCAGGCGGCCCTCCAACACGCCGACCCGGGACTCCCGCCGCCTGAGAATGTCAGCTGGTGCCCTAACTAGATTTCTACCCCCGTCGTTTTGTACACCCCCTACGTCGGAGGGGTGCTGATTCATGCAGGTTGTGCCTGTGTATTGGCGCTCCCCCGTCTGGCTGTGCACACCCTACGCAAGTCACTCACGCATGCGCACACACGAGGGGGAGCGGGGAAAGGCATGGATACTAATACTTGAACTTTATGCATTTTTATATAGCGCGGACTTTACCCGAAGGTGTCAGAGCGCTTCACATTAGGAACAGAAATGAAACATAATGAGAAACATCACAAAAGAACAGATTGCAAAAACATACGTTACTTACATAAGGTAATAGTGACAATTGTGAGCAAACAAAATACATGAGGTAGTAAAAACTGTGAGCAACCAAAAATACATGAGGTAGTAAAGGTAATAGTGACAATTGTGAGCAAACAAAATACTTGAGAAAAAATTGTGAGCAACCAAAAATACATGAGGTAGTCAAAAGTGCACAAAAGGAAAGTGACAAGTGACAAGTTTTATTTATTTATGCATTTTTATATAGCGCGGACTTTACCCGAAGGTGTCAGAGCGCTTTACAATAGGAACAGAACTGATACATGAGAACATTACAAGTGCACAAAATACAAAAGCAAACGGTACATTAAATGAAGCAAAATGACAATTGTGCGCCAACAAAATATAAGAGGTAGCAAACGGTGCATTACAAAAGTGACAATCGTGAGTCAACAAAATACAAGAGGTAGCAAACGGTGGATTGCAGGAGGAAAAAAGTGACGTGTGCAGGTTACAAAAAGCGTACAAAATAAATATAGAGGTATAATACTGCAATATATGGAGGACACTCCAGCACAAGAACAAACGTTACGAATGCACTGGTGGCACTTGTGCAGGTGTCGACACAAACAAATGTAGGAGTGTAAACAGTGTGTTACAGGAGAAGGTGACGGATGCAAGTCACCCACGAGTCCCCGCCACAGGAAGAAGGACAATACTGCCATAAGAGGCAGACTCTCAAACAACAAGAACACACTGGGAAGACACTTCCATAGTCAAGTAAAATAGATTTTTCAGTAGTTTAAGGGCTTCCTTCAGATAGCAGAGAGGGCATGAATTACATTTGGAAATGTCTTTGAAGAAGGAGAGCTTTGAGGTCAGATTTGAAGGCTTGGGAGGAGGAGGTGGTCCGGAGCTGAGGTGGAAGTGAGTTCCAGATTCTCACTGCGCTGCCTGAAAAGGATTGGGCCATCGATCTTTCCTTCTTGAAAGTGGGAGGTTCAAGTAGTAGATTTTCAGCGTTTCGTGATGGTCTAGAGCCTCCAGAGAGTTTCAATTTATTCGCCAGGTAGCGCGGAGAGGAGGAGTGCAAGGCTTTATGGGTGATGCAGGCAGTCTTGTAGATAGCTCTAGCCTCGATGGGGAGCCAGCGGAGGGAGGATAACATGGGAGTGAAGTGGTCGCTTCTTTTGGCCCCATAAATGAAACGAGCTGCTGAATGTAGAACAGACTTAAGGGGGGATAGGTGGGATTTGGGGAGGCCAGTCAGAAGAGAATTGCAGTAGTCAAGTCTGGAGAGGACCAGCGATTGGACCAGGGTTTTGAGGTCATGCACCGGGAAGAAGCGACGAATCCCCCAAAGAAGGCGCAGTTGGTATCGGGCAGACTTTGCAATTGAATTAATGTGGGAGAGTAGGTTGAGATTTGTGTCGAGTATGACACCAAGGGATTTTGCGCTGTCGACAATGATGGGATTAGTGTTCATCAGATTCATCTGGTCCATCCATGATTGCACCGGGGGAGGAGAAAGTGAGGAGGAGAGGAGGAGGAACTCAGTTTTGGAGGGGTTCAGGATCAGTTGATGTGTTGACATCCAGTTATGAATGGAGTCGAGGGTAGAGCTTAGGACAGAGAGATCTTGAGTGGAGGCAACCTTTAGGTAGATTTGAGTGTCGTCAGCGTAGAGGTGATAGTTGACCCCAGATTTACGTAGGAGATTTCCCAGAGGTTCCAAATAGAGATTGAACAATGCGGGTGCAAGAATAGAGCCTTGGGGAACACCTTGACCCACTGCCGAAGGAGGTGAAAGACTGTCCGCTATTTTGATCATTTGGGATCTATCAGAAAGGAAAGAAGCAAACCATTTAAGCACGGTGCCCTCCATGCCCATTCTCTGTTGAAGGGTGTTGAGGAGGGTGTTGTGGTTGACAGTGTCAAAGGCTGCCGAAAGGTCAAGGAGAATTAGAAGACAAGACCCCCCCCGAGTCTAGTATTCTCAGCGCGTCATCAATCACTTGCAGCAGGGCAGTTTCAGTGCTGCAGTTTTGGATGAAGCCGGACTGAAAATTGTCAAGAAGATCGTTGTCCTTGATATGACGTGAGAGTTGTTTCGCAACACATCTTTCTGTGATCTTCGCAAGAAAGGGTAGGTTAGTGATGGGGCGGAAGTTGTTGAGGTCATCCGCAGCCGCAGTGGGTTTTTTAAGCAGAGGGGTGACCTGCCCAGATTTGAAGGGAACAGGGAGGGAGCCTTGACAGAGGGAGAGGTTGACCAGAGTGGTCCAATAGGGAAGAGAAAGGGTATAGAAGTCAATGGCAATGGCACTGGGGATGGGGTCGAGCGAGTGGTTGGAGGGCTTTGTTTCGAGGATGCACTTGAGGAGGACATCTTCAGAGATGGGGTAGAAGTTCTGCCAGATGGCTAGTGATTTGCGCTCCTCTGGAGGGGTAGGATGAGCGACCTGAACCACAAGTGATTTCACTTTTTTGTCAAAGAATACAGCGAAATCAACAGCTTTCTTAGTAGAATCCTCCAATTTGGAGGTTGGGGGAGAGTAGTTAGAGGTCTTGATGAGATCAAATAGTTTTTTGGGTCTGTTTTTGGCTGAGTCAAGGAGGGTTCTGAAGTGTGATGCTTTCCCAAGGAAGATGTGCTTGTGGTACTCGGATCTTGCTGAACGAAGTGTGGCCAAGTTATCGGGGGAGGGTGCTTGCCTCCAATGTTTCTCTAGGCGTCTTAGGGGCTTCCTTTCTTCATATAGGGATTTGCTGAACCAGGGTGCTGAGGGAATGGGCCTTTTCGTTTTGCTTTGGAGAGGAGCAACGCTATTGATTTCGACTGCAAGGACTGAGAGGCATGGTGAGGTGAGATCATCAACATCTAGGTTCGGGTCTAGCCTTGGAAGTGACAGCAAAGCTGATTCACAGAGGGAAACAGTGTCAATATTCTTGGCGTCACGGAACCAGGAGGTAGCCCTCTTAGGTTGGCCAAGAGTGATAGAGTGTGCTAGGAGAAGAGAGAATGGGATGAGGAGGTGGTCAGACCAGTCTACGTGAATAGGGGTAGCGATAGAAAGCATGCCTGCTTTAGATATAACAAGGTCCAGGATAGAGCCCTTAGAGTGTGTTGATTCTGTGCAGTGTTGGGTAAGATCGTTTGTAGAGAGGAAGGAGGCCAGCCCGTTCGCGGAAGAGACTTGCAGGGAGCCCCAGTGGAGATTGAAGTCACCCACGAAGGTCTGATTGTCACTTTGTGCGTATTGGTCGCTGATGAAGTCAGTGAGTTCCTCCATAAATGAAGGGCCACTGCCAGGTGGGAGGTATATGGCATGGAATCTAATGGGTGAGCGGTGGTGTCGTTGAAGCTCAAGAGATAGACATTCAAAAGTGCGGAATGCGCTGATGGGAAAAGCCTTGAGTTGAAGGGAGTTTATAAAGATAACTGCAACACCTCCCCCAACTTTGATTGGACTGTCAATCCTGAGAATAGAGTAGCCAGTGGGTAGGAGGAGATCAAACATGGAATGAGAGGTATCGTTGAACCAGGTCTCTGTTAAGAAGAACAGGTCAATATTGTGAAGGGTGATCGTATCAGAGATTTCGAGTTTGTGTTTTATTGCAGATCTGCAGTTGTGAAGCATGCATCGCAGTTCTGTCGAGACTGTTTTGGTGACGGGGGCACTTGGGCAAAGAAGGGTGATAGGGATATTATACAAAATGGGGGTGCACGGGAGTGTCTAGGTGGATGCTTGGTTCTGACAGAGGAGATGGTTGGAATAGAGTAGGTAATTGGGTTACTCTGAGGTGCTGGTTGAGGAAGGGTGGCGTTCAAAGGCTTGTGTGGGTGAGCGATGTTTGCAGACGACAGGTTATGCTTGGCTATAATGGTGTGAGGGGTCAAGGTGCATCTCGTGGGAAGGTGAGAGTTTTCCAGAGGAGTTGATGAGAATGGGAAAGTTGAAATCTTAGAGCTTAAAAGTGAAATGGAAGCTACAAGCTGGGAGATGGAGATGATGAGAGAGCATATCTTATTTTCGAGAGAGAGTAGGGCAGAACACGGATGGTTGGGTCTCTCGATGGCAGAGGGATGGGGTGGTATAGGTGGTGGTAGGCAGGGAGAGGTGGGAGGACAGGAGGAGAGTTGAGGTATAGGGTTCCTAGGTGGGGAAAGGGGTAGGTTGAGAGCGGGGGTTGGGGTATCAGAGGAGAAGGGGGAGTTGTATTTGATGGCGCTGCACGAAGGGAGGGAATTAGGGACATGTTTAGGGGGGTGGGTGCGGAACAAGACTGTGGGGAGGAGGGAGAGGGGAGGACTGTGAGGAGTCATAGGAGTATAGGAGGTTTGGACGGAAAAAAGGGGAGGTGGTTAGAGAGGTCCTGTTGGCTAGGAGCGGTGGCTGTGAGGGAGCCAGTATCTGGTAGAATGGGGGGGTTGGGAGAAGGGGAAGTTGACGACAGGAAATGGTTCTGCTGTGCCTGAAGGGGGGGGATGGAAAGGGGTACCAGGGGGGTAAAGGGGGGGGCAGCACAGCATTGCTAGTGGAGTGGGGGGAAAGAAAGAGAAGCCATGGGATTGTGAAGAAGTCGGGGAAAGAGGTGAGGAGAGGAGGGGGTAGAGAAGAGGGGGAGAGGGAGGGATGAGGGGAGCATAAGGAAAGTTAGCTGGGTTGGGGAGGTTGGCGGAGGGGTGGACTAAAAAAGGGAGTAGCAGAAAGGAATAGGGGGGACGAGACGGTGCCGACTGGACGAGGAGCGTTTTGCCTAGTGGTAAGGCTGACGTGATGAAGGGTGGGGCATACTGTGGAGTGGGAGGAAAGGGAGAGGAGGGCACAAAGGAGGGGGAGGGAAGAGGGCCGACCTGAGCCTTCCGAGGGTGCAGCCTATTGGAGTGTAGGGGGGTCAGGGGAGGAGAAAGGGAGTAAAGGGTGGAGTTGGATGGAGAGTCGGGGGAAAACCTGGTCGCAGGGGAGGGGAGTAGGGAGGGGAAGAGGTGGTCAAAGAGAGAGAGAAAGAGGTGTCTTTGCCTTGGATCAAGACAGTACCATTGTTATAGATGGAGATGGTGAGGAAGCCGTTGAAATGCGCAGAAGGGGAAATCTTTAGTTGTTTCCCATGAGGGATAGAGGAGGAGGAGGTGACGTTAAGGGAATTAGATAAGCTGTTGGACCAAGAAGGGGTGTCGTGAGTGAAGAAAATGAAATCATTTTTGCGCCTCCCAGAATTACAATTGTAAAAAAGGTCAACAAAAAGGGAATCAGGGAAACGTTCAATAGTCTCATGCTTCAATCGTTTAGCTGAAGCTTTGGTTTGGCCAGGAGGATAGATGATTTTGTAGCAGTTAATTCCATCCTTAACTCGAGAGGTGGCCATGTTGGGGACGTGAGAGAGTGCTAGGAGGGTATGAGACAGGTGTACCTAGGAGAGCGGTGCAGAAGAGAAGTATAGGGACTAACAGGGGACACATAATCCAGGCGTTGGGAGTGGAAAACTGGACTAATGTGTAGTTCGGGAAGAGAGGTGGGTGTTTGATGGGCCCTTCATCTAGGTGTATATGAAAACCACTGGCACAAGATAATATTTATAAGGGACATGAATACATATGATAAAACCAACTGGGTCACTGTCAAAACCATCACAATGCACAATTAGTCGAGGTAAAGCAGATCAAAAACGAACGCCCAGTGACTATTGGTAATCACAGTACAAAGCATCAGTCTGAAACACAAGCACATTCGGCTCCAACCGCATTGTACGCCCATAGTCTCAGCGGACCACTAATGGACTCTAATCATAAACCATAATGTCAAGGTAGCTGCCAATCCAGCGAGAGTTCTGCCTCAATCAGAAATGACCCTAAGTAAAAAGGTGTCATAAACAGTGCAGCTGGCGCTACTTGCAGCACAGCTGTGACGGGCCCGAACGGTGCAGCTGGCAGTGTTTGCTGCGCAGCTGTAAAAGGTCTAAACGTTGCAGCTGGCACTACTTGTGTGCAGTTATAAGTGTGCAGTTATAAGAGAAAACAGAGTATAATTTGAGGTATAGTACTGCAATAAGTGCTAGACACTCAGGCACAAGAACAAGCGTTACGTGGGCAAGGTGGCACTTGTGCAAGTATCAAAGGTAAAAACATGTGAGAGGTAGCAACCGTGTGTTACAAGGGCAGAGTGGTGTGTGCATGTTACAAAAGGGCACCTAACACCAGTACATGGAAAATACTGCAAAAAGGCAGACCCTCCAACCACAGGCATACACTGGGAAGGCACTTCCATGGTCATGGAAAGTAGAAATTATCAGTAGTGGGAAGTCTTCCTCACAAATAGCAAGAGGACGTGAATTACTTTTGGAGGTGTCTCTGGAGGAGGAGAACTTTGAGGTCCCTTTTGAAGGCCTGGGAGGAGGCGGTGGTCCGGAGCGGAGGTGGAAAGGAGTTCCAGATTCTCACTGCGTTGCCTGAAAAGGATTGGGCCATTGTTCTTTCCTTCTTGAAAATGGGAGGTTCAAGCAGTAGATTCTCCGCATTGCGTGAAAGTCTAGAGCCTCCAGAGAGTTTCAGTTTATTCGCCAGGTAGCGGGGAGATGAGGAGTGCAAGGCTTTGTGGGTAATGCAGGCAGTCTTGTAGGTAGCTCTAGCCTCGAAGGGAAGCCAGCGGAGGGTGGATAACATCGGTGTGATGTGATCGCTTCTTTTGGCCCCATAAATGAAACGAGCTGCTGAATGGAAGACAGACTTAAGTGGGGACAGGTGAGATTTGGGGAGGCCAGTAAGAAGAGAATTGCAGTAGTCTAGTCTAGAGAGGACCAGCGATTGCACCAGGGTTATAAGGTCCTGCTCCGGGAGGAAGCGACGGATTCCCCAAAGAAGGCGCAGTTGGTAGCGAGCAGATTTTGCAATAGAATTGATGTGGGGAGTTAGATTGAGTTTTTTGTCTAGAATGACACCAAGGCATTTTGCACTGTCGACAATGATGGGTTTATTGTTTAGTAGATTCATCTGATCCATCCATGATTGAACCGGAGGAGGAGGAGAAGAGGAGTAATTCAGTTTTGGAGGGATTCAGAATCAATTGATGAGTTGACATCCAGTTTTGAATGGAGTCAAGAGTAGATCTTAGGATGGAGAGATCATGAGTGGAGGCAACCTTGAGGTAGAGTTGAGTGTCGTCTGCATAGAGATGACCTGATCCACAAGTGATTTCACTTTTTCATCGAAGAAAATAGCGAAATCCGCTGCTCTCTTAGTAGAATCCTCCACCTCGGAGGATGGGGGAGAGCAGCTCGGAATCTTGATGAGATCGAATAGTTTTTTGGGTCTATTTTTGGCGGAGTCAAGGAGGGTTTTGAAGTGTGCCGCTTTCTCAAGGAAGATATGCTTGTGGTACTTGGATCTTGCTGTGCGAAGCATGGCTAAATTGTCTGTGGAGGGCACTTGCCTCCATTGCTTCTCCAGGAATCTTAGCTGCTTCCTTTCCTCATAAAGGGCAGGGCCGGACTGACCGTTGTGGGCACCGGGCGTTTCCCCGGTGGGCCGCTAGGGTGGGGGCCGATTGTGGGCCCCTGAGGGCGGTTTTTGTTACAGGGCCATTTTTGCAGCATTGCTGCAAAATCGGCCACTGTAACAAAATCGGCCAAAACAGCCCTGGTAAACAGCTTGGACGCTCCCAGGGGGGCCGGCCATCTCTTTGCCAGGGCCAATTTTGGTTCCCAGTCCGGCCCTGATAAAGGGATTTGTTGAACCAAGGTGCTGAGGGAGTGGGCCTTATCCTTTTGCTTTTGAGTGGAGCGACGTTATTAATTTCAGCTGCAAGAACTGTGAGGCATTGGGAGGTGAGGTCGTCAACAGCTATGTTCGGGTCTAGCCTTGGAAGTGATAGCAAAGCTGACTCACAGAGGGGACCGACATCAATATTTTTGGCATCACGGAACCAGGAGATGGCCCTCTTGGGTTGGCCAAGAGTTATAGAGTGTGAAAGTTGAAGAGAGAATGGGATGAGGTGGTGGTCAGACCAATCTACATGAATTGGGGTAGTGGTAGAAAGCATGCCTGCTTTAGAAATAACAAGGTCCAGGATTGCGCCCTTAGAGTGGGTTGGTTCAATGCAGTGTTGGATAAGATCGTTTGTAGAGAGGAAGGTCGCCAGAGAGTTCGCAGAGGAGTCTTGTGGTACGCCCTAGTGGAGATTGAAGTCACACACGAAGGTCTGATTGTCACTTTGTGTGTATTGGTCGCTGATGAAGTCAGTGAGATCTTCTATAAACGAAGGGCCACTACGAGGCGGGCGGTAAATGATATGGAATCTGAGCGGTGGACAGTGTTTCAATTGAAGCTCAAGAGAAAGGCATTCAAAGGTGAGGGAGGAACTGATTGGAGAAGCCTTAAGTTGGAGGGCGTTTCTAAAGATGACTGCAACACCTCCCCCCGTGTTGTCAGTTCTGTCATTCCTAAAAATGGAATAGCCTGTGGGTAATAGGAGAGATCAAACATCGGGTGAGAGGTATCTTTGAACCAGGTCTCTGTGAGGAAGAGCATGTCAAGTTTGTGAAGGGTGATGGTATCGGAGATTTCAAGTTTGTGTTTTACTGCAGATCTGCAGTTGTGAAGCATACAGCGCAGCTCTGTCAAGACTGTTTTGGTGACGGGGGCACTTGGGCTCTGAAGGGTGATCGGGATATTGTACTTATGTGGGGGTGCTCGGGAAGGTTTAGGTGGATGCTTTGTTCTGACAGAGGTGATGGTCGGAATAGTGTAGATAATGGGGTTGCTAGGGTATGTCTGTTGAAGAAGGGTGGCGTTCAAGGGCTTGTGTGAGTTAACGACGTTTGCAGACGAGAGGTTGAGCTTGGCTGTATTGGGGTGAGGGGGCGAGGTGCATCTCATGGGAAGTTGGGAGGGAGTAGAGTTGCATGGATGGGTGGAGATCTTAGAGCATAAAAGTGAAATGGCAGCTGTAAGCTGGGAGATGGAGGTGATCAGAGAGCCTAGCGTATTTTCCAGTGAGAATGAGGCAGAGCACGGAAAGGTTGGGTGGCTCGATTGAGACAAGGGGGGGTGGAATTGGTGGTGGAAGGCAGGGAGAGGTGGGGGGACAGGAGGTAAGTTGGGGAGAGGTGGGGGACAGGAGGTAAGTTGGGGTGTGGGGTTCACAGGTGGAGTAAGTGAATTGGGCGTTAAGGGAGAGTTGTCATTGTTGGTGTTGCAAGAGGAAGAGGAATTAAGGACAAATTTAGAGGGAGAAAGGTGCGGAACACGGCGGTAGGGAAGTAGGAGGGGGGAGGCCTGAGTGGCGTCATGGGAATGTAGGAGGTTTGGGAGGAAAAGAGGTGCAGTGGTTGTGGAGGTCCTGTCAGTTAGGAGAGGTGGCAGTGAGGGAACGGTCATCTGGCAGAGTGAGGGGGGTTGAGAGAAAGGGAAGTTGAGGAAAGGAAGTGGTCCTGCTGGGCCCGAGGGAGGGAGATGGAAGGGGTTACTAGGAGGGGAAAGGGGGTAGTGCAGCAGTACTGGGGGAGTAGGAGGGAGGAGAGAGATGCAGTGGGAATGTGGCGAAAACGGGATGAATGACGAGGGGATGAAGGGGTGGAGAGGAGGGATAAGGGGAGCATAGGGAAGGTTAATTGGGGGATAGGGTTGGAGGAGAGGTGGACTAAAAAGGGGGGTGATAGGAAGAAGTATGGGGAGGAGAAGAGATTGGAGTATCGTGATAGTGCAGATGGGACGAGGAGCGTATTAGCTAGTGGTAAGGCTGAAGTAATGTGGGAGGGGACATACTGTGAGGGGGAGGAATAGGAGATGAGGTAAGTTGGGGCGGGGAGGGAAGAGGGCCGACCTGTGCTTCTCGAGAGTGCAGCCAATTGGAGTGGGGTGGGGTCGGCGGAGGAGAAAGGGAGTAATGGGTGGAGCTGGAAGGAGAGACGGGGGAAACCCGGTTGCAGAGGAGGGGAGTAAGGTGGGGAAGAGGTGGTCAAAGAGCGAGAGGCAGGCGTCTTTGCCTTGGATCATGACAGTACCGTTGTTATAGAGTGAGATAGTGAGGTAGCCATTGAAGCACTCAGAGGGGGAAATTTTTAGTTGTTTCCCATAAGGGATAGAGGAGGAGGAGGTGACGTTAAGGGAATTGTAAAAACTGTTGGACCAAGAGGGGGTGTCGCGAGTGAAGAAAATGAAATCGTTTTTGAGCCTCCCAAGACAACCATTGTAAAATTGATCAACAAAAAGGGAGTCCGGGAAACGTTCAATAGTGTTATGCTTCAGTCGTTTTATTGTAGCTTTAGTCTGGTCGGGAGGATAAATGATTTTGTAGCAATTGGCTCCAGACTTAACTCAAGAGGTGGCCATGTTGGGAAGATGAGGCAAAGAAGGGTGGGGGAGGGATGAGAGGGGTGTTATTGGGAAAGCGGTGGTGAGGAGAAATAAAAGGGCAAAAAGGGGGCGCATAATCCAAACGTTTTTGGTGAGAATACTCAGTTAATGTGCCGTCAGGGAAGTGAGGTGGGAATTTGTTGGGCCCTTCATCTAGGAGTATGAGGTACCACCTAGCACTAGATAAAAGTTACAAGGGAAATATTTGCAAATAGTAGGGACCCATCACAGAGCAAATACAGACAAAGTAGAACAGAATAAAAATGACCACCCAGTGACCATTGGAGAACACTGAACTTAGTACCAGCCTGCTAATAGAACCATATTCGGTACCAGCCGCCATGAATGCCCAAGTTCTCAACAGACTACTATATGACCCTAAGCTCCTGTGAGACACTAACGTTAGGGCAAAGAGCATAGGGTGGATCACAAAATGATTAGCAATGTCTAGAAAATGCACAGTAACCTCGTCATCTTCAGACCACCTCTGATGCAGCAGGAGTCATGACTCAATTTGAACTGTCCCCACGGAGAAAGTTGCTTAATAGGTGCAGCAGGCACTACTAGATGTGCACCTGTGAAAAGGTCTAAACAATGCAGCTGGCATTACTTGCTGTACATCAGATTGGTGGCCTAAACGGTGCAGCTGGCACTAATTGCTGCGTAGCTGTAAAAGGCCAAGACGATGCAGCTGGCACTACTTGCTGCGCAGCTGTAAAAAGGGCCTAAGCGGTGCAGCTGGCACTACTTGCTGCGCAGCTGTAAAAAGGCCAAAACGATGCAGCTGGCACTACTTGCTGCGCAGCTGCAAAATGCCTAAACGGTGCAGCTGGCACTACTTGCTGCGCAGCTGTAAAAAAGGCCTAAACGATGCAGCTGGCACTACTTGCTGCGCAGCTGTAGGAGGCCTAAACGGTGCAGCTGGCACTACTTGCTGCACAGCTGTAAAACGCCTAAACGGTGCAGCTGGCACTATTTGCTGCGCAGCTGTAAAAGTGTTAAAAATAAATATAAATACCACACAGTTAAAGAGTTAAGCGGATGGCGATTATGAGGGAAGAATGCATTTCTTGCAGATGCCCGCAGGGCTGTCCGGTTGCTGCAGGAAGCACTGGCCGTGAAGATGACACATCTGGAGGACAGGCTAGAGAGGAGGTGAGTCCAGGGGTGTAGAGGGGAGGTGAGTCCAGGGGTGTAGAGGGGAGGTGAGTCCAGGTGAGTCCAGGGGTGTAGAGGGGAGGTGAGTCCAGGGGTGTAGAGGGGAGGTGAGTCCAGGGGTGTAGAGGGGAGGTCCAGGGGTGTAGAGGGAGGTGAGTCCAGGGGTGTAGAGGGGAGGTGAGTCCAGCAAGAAGGGGGGAGGTGAGTCCAGGTGTGTAGAGAGGAGGTGAGTCCAGGGTTGTAGAGAGGAGGTGAGTCCAGGTGGGAGAGGGGAGGTGAGTCCAGGGGTGTAGAGGGAAGGTGAGTCCAGGGGTGTAGAGGGGAGGTGAGTACAGGGGTGTAGAGGGGAGGTGAGTCCAGGGGTGTAGAGGGGAGGTGAGTCCAGGGGTGTAGAGGAGAGGTGAGTCCAGGGGTGTAGAGGGGAGGTCCAGGGGTGTAGAGGGGAGGTGAGTCCAGGGGTGTAGAGGGGAGGTCCAGGGGTGTAGAGGGGAGGTGAGTCCAGGGGTGTAGAGGGGAGGTGAGTCCAGGGGTGTAGATGGGAGGTGAGTCCAGCAAGAAGAGGGGAGGTGAGTCCAGGTGTGTAGAGAGGAGGTGAGTCCAGGGTTGTAGAGAGGAGCTCCATGAGCCTTTCTCTAGCCTAGTTACTTTTAGTGGGAGTGCTTTATACTACTCTATGTATGCATTGAGATGTACTTTATAAGATCTTTGTGATTTCAAAGAAAACTTTATGCCAGTGATGGTAATCTCTGAATCCTTCATCACGTCTAGGCTTGATTCTTCATGTAGACCAGTGGTTCCCAAAGGGTGCGCTGCGGCAGCCCGGTGCGCGGGTAAAAACATGGTGGGGAGCCACGATGAACTGCCAATTAGGTCAAGGGAGCCACGGGTCAAAAAAGTTTGGGAACCACTGGGGAAGATGGTCTCTTCTATCCTGGAGAAGATAGGGGAAGAAAAAGTGGAATAAGATACGGCTTGTGGTGAAGAGTAGGGCAGGCGGGAGACAGGGACGTGGAACTGGTGAGAGGAAAGGACCAGTGTAGATCGCACAGAAGGCGGGGGGAGGCAGGATAAGCGAAATCAGTGGTGAGGGAACGGGTTGCAGAGAAGGTGCTGAAGAGAGATAGAGGGAGAAGGGTGCTGGTGACCGGTGCGGGGGCTGGGGTTGGACAGGCGGATAGGGAGGGGTAGGACTGAGGCAAGAGAAGCAGAGGGGTCGAAGGGGGAGAGAGGGAAGGAGGGCTGCAGCCCTGGAAGATACAGCTTTTTGTTTTACACTCAACATGTTCATTGATAGAAATGTCAAGTATAGAACTCTCAAAAGGTAAACTTGGATTTGGGGTTATACACTAGGGCTTCATGAAAAGAAATACTCACAGGTAGACAAAAACAACACAGATACTTTGGGTGGCAAGCACTTTTCAAAACGGTAGGCTGAGATCCCTGCACATGCTCTCGCTTTCAGAGATGCCCTGCATTTTGCTAGAGGAGCTTTCAGCTGGTTTCAATCAAAAGTTACCTTATGTAATCAAAAGAAGATGGATACTCCAAATAGATTATTTAGGTTACTTTATTATGATAAGTTGTTAAGTTATAAATGATAAAACCCCATCAGGAGCAGCTGTCCTGCTGCTCAGCCCTCACCCAACTGACATTCACAACACATTCACATTCCATTCATCAACATTCCACATCTCATGTATACTAGCTGAGCAGCAGGAAGACTCAAGATACAACAGTACCCTACAGGAAAAAAAGGAGTATGTATATTCCCAACAGGGACATGTACGTATATGGCTTTTGGGAACGCCTATCAGCACTTAGAACGTATATCGCAATAGAGACTGTGTTTATTTATAACAATATCCATTATTGGGGGTGTATATTCACACTGGGTAGTGTGCATTATCACGGATAACGCCCATAATTAGGAGAACTGTCTACAGTATATTACCACGGAGAACGCGTAGCATCCTAGGGCATGTATATGATAAAAGTCACGTATATTAGCAATAGGGCTCTGTACTCGAGGTGGAAGGCGGGAGGCTGGCAGCATTCTGGAACATGATAGTGCCCTATTATTATTCCTCACCACCCCCTTTTGTGCCACTTTGGCCACTATAAGTGTGGCAGGGTATGCTCAGACGTGAGTCCCTTGTTCACTTTGCCACTGGATTCAAGCAAGCCGGGCTGATGACGGCTGGAATGCCAGAAACCGGTCCTCGGAAGCTTGTTTCCGGTCCAGGGAAGACATGGCTTGCCAGTTCGGGCTGGACTGTTCCCATGAGGCACAGGGTCAGACTGATTTGCATATAGCCATGTCTGAACTGGGGTGGCGGAGTGGGCTAAAGAATGGTGATGGATCAAGCCCAGATCTTTCGACTGGGTGTGAGTGTTTGATTGGCTCAGATGCTCCGTCCATCACCACCCCCTTTTGTGCCACTTTGGCCGCCATAAGTGTGGCAGGGTATGCTCAGACGTGAGTCCCTTGCTCACTTGGCCACTGGATTCAAGATAGCCTGGCTGATGAGGATTATGAATCCGAAACCGGTCCCAGGATGCTTGTTTCCGGTCCATGGAAGACATGGCTTGGCAGTTCGGGCTGGACTGTTCCCATGAGGCACAGGGTCAGACTGATTTGCATATAGCCATGTCTGAAATGGGGTGGCTGAGTGGGCTAAAGAATGGTGATGGATTAAACCCAGATCAGTTGACTGGGGGTGAGTGTTTGATTTGCTCAAACGCTCCGTCCATCATCCCCTTTTGTATCGCTGTATAAGCTCCACAGCGGCCCCTCGCCAGGCACACCAGAAGCGGGGAGTGGTCAGATACATACCACGCCAGATAGGAAACCTCCCTAACCTGCCGTGCCAGCTCAGGGGTAATGAGACAATAACCCAGCCGAGTATAAGTTCCCGTCTCCGAGGTGTAGCAGGAGAAGAGTCTGGATCCAGAGTGTCTTTACCTACATACTCCAGGGTATAAATGTTGGATCCCTTCTCAACAAGGGGAGAAGGAGTGCTTTGGTAAAGGGCACATGGTTACAATAGTTAGAGTTGCAAAAGTCCAAGACAGAAGAAACCAATCCCCAGGAGAGGAAAGAGGAAAGAGGGAAGGGGGGGGCAGGGAGCTGGGAAGTGGGTTAGATCTGGCAGATCAGCAGTGGGAGTGAAAAAACCTTGTGGGGGCTCAAGACGGTAGAGTAAACGGTCTCCAAGCTTAGATGGGGTCTCATAGTCATAAATTGAAGTCTGGGCGCCATTTTAGAGTCAGGTAAGTCCCAGGTACCTGGGCGCAATGAACCCTGGGCAGAATGGCCGCCATCTTAGGGTCAGGCAGCTGGGTTCAGGTCGGCTCGTGCTGAATCCCCCAGAGTCAGGGTATATTCCGAGGCACACACTCTCAATGTCAGGGGTGCCCTCAGCATCTGTGGGAGACCCCAACCACCAACATCAGAGGTCTCCTACTGGTGCGCTCTGCAGGGGCTATGTATTGACCGCTACAGGCAGGCAGTTGCGCTGATTGTTATCGCGCTGCAATAGCCACTGGGTAGATGGGAGTCTTTGTCGCTTTTATTTCAGAGTGCTGGGTTGGAATTAGTTGGATGCTGGGTTGGAGATAGATGGATGCTGGGTTGGGGATGGATGGATGCTGGGTAGGGGATGGATGGATGCTGGGTTGGAGATGGATGGATGCTGGGTTGGGGATGGATGGATGCTGGGTTGGGGATGGATGGATGCTGGGTTGGGGATGGATGGATGCAGGGTTAGAGATGGATAGATGCTGGGTTGGAGATGGATAGATGCTGGGTTGGAGATGGATAGATGCTGGGTTGGAGATAGATGGATGCTGGGTTGGGGATGGATGGATGCTGGGTAGGGGATGGATGGATGCTGGGTTGGAGATGGATGGATGCTGGGTTGGGGATGGATGGATGCTGGGTTGGGGATGGATGGATGCTGGGTTGGGGATGGATGGATGCAGGGTTAGAGATGGATAGATGCTGGGTTGGAGATGGATAGATGCTGGGTTGGAGATAGATGGATGCTGGGTTGGGGATGGACGATGCTGGGTTGGGGATGGATGGATGCTGGGTTGGGGATGGATGGATGCTGGGTTGGGGATGGATGGATGCAGGGTTAGAGATGGAAGGATGCTGGGTTGGAGAGGGATAGATGCTGGGTTGGAGATGGATGGGTGCTGGGTTGGGGATGGATGATGCTAGGTTGGAGATGGATGGATGCTAGGTTGGGCTTGGATGGATGCTGGGTTGTGGATGGATTGATGCTGGGTGGTGGATTGATGGATGCTGGGTTAGGAATGGATGGATGATGGATTGGGCATGGATTGATGCTTGGTTAGAGATGGATAGATGCTGGGTTGGAGATGGATGGATGCTGGGTTGGAGATGGATGGATGCTGGGTTGGAGTTGGTTGGATGCTGAGTTGGAGTTGGGTGGATGCTGGGTTGCAGATGAATGGAGTGGGGCGGATGGATGTGTGAGAGGTGGATGAATGGATGCTGGGTTGGGGATGTATGAATGCTGGGGTGGGGATGGATGGATGGATGCAGGGTTGGAGATGGATGGATGTGTGAGGGGTGGATGGATGTGTGATTGATGGGTGGATGGATGCTGGGTTGGAGATGGGCGCCCCACTCACTGCTGCCGCTCCTGCCTGCCTTTGCCGCCTCCTGCCTGCAGATTCCTTCGCTCGCTGCCCGCTGCTCCTGGGAATTTCCCGCTGCTCCTGGGAATTTCCCGCTGCCCGCTGCTTCTTGGAATTTCCCGCCGCTGCCTCCCTGCGGCCCCGCCTGCCTGTGATTCCATTCGCCGCCCCGCTCCCGCCACCCAGCTGCTCCTCCCTCCCGGCTCCTTACTTATGACGCCCCCAGCGCAGCGGGAGCGCCGATTGAGCGCCGAAGGTGCGCCAAAGGCAAGCCCGTCTGCGCCCGTCCGCGCCTGGACGGCGCCCAGCGCCAGGACACCTGGCCCTCCCCGCCGAGGCAAGACGATCCGACTGACCTACGACGCCGCCACTCTCAACGCACTCAATGCCGGCCGGACCCACGCCTGCTGCCGAGCCACCCCGAGACGCACCCACGGACCCTTCACCTGCTGCACCTGCAAGTTCACCTGCCTCCGAACCTGCCCCGCACCCGCCAAGACAAACACCAGCAGCAACCACCTCAAGTGCATCCTGATCAACACCCGCTCCGTCCACAGACACGCCGTGGAACTCTGGAACCTCCTCGACGCTACATCACGCTACATCACCGGACGTCACCTTCCTCACGGAAACCTGGATGAACGCCTCCTCTGCACCCGACATCCCCATCGCCATCCCAGACGGGTACAAGATCATCAAGAGGGACCGCATCAACCAGACCGGAGGTGGCATCGCCATCGTCCACAGGAACACCATCCGCATCACGACCGACGCCAACGACTCCTTTGCCGCAGCCGAACATCTCCACTTCCAGATTCACACGACCCTAAGACGACCTTCAGAGGCACCCTCGTCTACAGACTTCATCAGCCCGCACGCCCTCCCCTCCACTGACTACATCCTCCTCGGGGACCTCAACTTCCACCTGGAGAACAACAAGGACCGCAACACCACCGCCCTGCTGGAAAACCTCGCCAACCTCGGACTCAAGCAACTGGTCAACACCCCCACCCACTACGCCGGCCACACGCTTGATCCCGTCCTCTCTTCCAACAAGTACATCACCTTCAGCCACGCCACCGGACTCCACTGGACCGACCACAGCTGCGTCCACTTCAGCTTCAAAAGATCCACGACCCACCACCAACCGCAACAGGTACCTCACAGGAATTGGAGCAAGATCACCGCAGACCAGCTCACCACCTCCCTCAGCCAGAGCCCACCCGCCAACACAATGGACCCCAACAAAGCAGCCCACAACTTCACACAGTGGCTGACCGCCTGCGCCGACGACCTCGCGCCACTAAAGAACCCTCCCAGCAGACCCAGAAGCAAGAAGGCATCCTGGTTCACCGACGACTTCAAGGACTCCAAGAAGACCTGCCGCACCCTCGAGAAAGCCTGGCTCCTCGACCGGACCACCGACAACATGACCGCCCTCAAACACGCTACCCGCAAGCACCACCAGCTCATCCGCACCACCAAGAAGAAATCCCTGAAGGAACGACTGGACAACAACGCCCACGACAGCAAAGAGCTCTTCACTATCGTCAAGGAGTTCTCCAACCCCAGCACCGGCACCAACGACATCACTCCGTCACAAGACCTCTGCGACTCCCTCGCCTCGTTCTTCCACCGCAAGATCGCCGACATCCACAACAGCTTCGGCGCCCCACCCACGCACCCAACCGTCGAACCAACGCCCCCCACCGCCACCCTTCGCACCTGGACCACGGTGACCACCGAAGACACAGCCCGCACGATGAACACCATCCACTCCGGATCACCGACCGACCCCTGCCCACACCACGTCTTCCACAAGGCCGACTCCACCATCGCACCCCAACTCCGGAACATCATCAACGCCTCCTTCAACACCGCCACCTTCACGGAGAGCTGGAAGCACGCCGAGATCAGCGCCCTCCTGAAGAAACCTACAGCGGACCCCACCGATCTCAAAAACCTCCGCCCCATCTCGCTCCTCCCTTTTCCTGCTAAAGTCATCGAGAAGATCGTCAACAGACAGCTGACCCCCTTCCTTGAGACGAACGGATCCCTCGACCCCTCGCAGTCCGGCTTCAGAGCCAACCACAGCACCGAGACCGTCCTCATCGCAGCCACCGACGACATCCGGACCCTGCTCGACAAGGGGGAAACAGTGGCCCTCATCCTCCTGGACCTCTCCGCTGCGTTCGACACGGTCTGCCACCGCACCCTAGTCCAGCGCCTCAGCAACATCGGTATCCAAGAGAAGGCACTGGAGTGGATCATCTCGTTCCTCACCGGTAGAACACAAAGAGTCCGCCTCCCCCCGTTTCACTCCGAGGCCACCGAAGTCATCTGCGGCGTCCCGCAAGGATCTTCACTCAGCCTCACCCTCTTCAACATCTACATGAAACCTCTCGCAGCCATCGCACGCCAGCACAACCTCAACATCATCTCTTACGCTGACGACACCCAGCTGATCCTCTCCCTCACCAGAGACCCCGACACCGCCAGAACCTGCCTACACGAAGGGATGAAAGACGTCGCCGAGTGGATGAAGGACAGCCGCCTGAAACTGAACTCGGACAAGACGGAAGTCCTCATCCTGGGATCTTCGCCCTCCGCCTGGGACGACTCCTGGTGGCCCCCAGCCCTGGGCACCGCACCCAAGCCAACCGACCACGCACGCAACCTGGGCTTTATCCTGGACCCCTCCCTCTCGATGACCAGACAAGTCAACGCCGTCTCCTCATCGTGCTTCAACACCCTGCGTATGCTTCGCAAGATCTTCCGCTGGATCCCGACCGAGACCAGGAAGACTGTCACCCAGGCACTCGTCACCAGCCGACTGTACTACGGAAACGCCCTCTACGCCGGAACCACAGCCAAGCTACAGAAAAGACTCCAGCGCATCCAGAACGCCTCCGCCCGACTCATCCTGGATGTCCCCCGACGCAGCCACATCTCCAGCCACCTGAGGAACCTGCACTGGCTCCCCGTCGACAAGAGGATCACGTTCTGGCTCCTCACCCACGCACACAAGTCTCTCCACGACCTGGGCCCCAAGTACCTCAACGACCGCCTGAGCTTCTATACGCCCACCCGCCAGCTATGGTCCACCAGCCTCGCCCTCGCAGCCGTACCACGCATCCGAAGAGCCACCGCCGGAGGAAGATCCTTCTCTTCCTGGCTGCCAAGACTTGGAACTCCCTCCCCATCCACCTTCGGCTGACCCAGGACCATCTCGCCTTCAGGAAACAACTCAAGACCTGGCTGTTCGAGCAGTAGCATACCCCTCCCCCCAAGCGCCTTGAGACCCTCCCGGGTGAGTAGTGCGCTATACAAATGGCATGATTGATTGATTGATTGATTGATTGAGGGGTGGATGGATGAATGCATGGGTGGATGGTTGACTGTGGGTGCTTAGAGCATGAATTGATGGATGAATTCATGGGGAGGTGCGTTTGTGCACTGCTGGATGGGTAACTGAAGAAACTGTGAGGCCAGAGGCCTAACGGCCCCCAAGGCCTGAAGTGCGGTGTATTCGCCATTCACGCTGGCTTGTGGCCTCTGTGTGTTTGCAACAAGGTGACCCGTTGCCACCGAAGGTGCTGCATTTTCTGTATTTGGCATTTAGTCGGTTTATTGGAAGTAAACCAAGACTCTTGCCTCAGAATGTATTGTTGAAGTGAATGCTTACAAATTAAATCCTCGTTTCCCTGTGACTTAGGAATATAAGGTCACCTCCCTGGGCACCATAGAGATGTATGAGTGGGAGTCCCACAGGTGAGGGCCAGTCTCTCCCCTGAAAGTGTAGTTATCCTCTTCTCCACCGGATGTGATTTCACGCTATAGATTAGTGATGATATTTAAAAACCCTGAACGCTAGATCTCTGCAACCCGCCCTTTCACCGCCTGCCTCTCCATTCAGATCCTCCTAGTTATCAAGCCAGATAGACATCCACCCATTCATCCACCACCACTCCACTCATCCTTTCATCCACACAACCACCTTTCCATCCACCACGCATAGAATTACATACATCCACCTGTCGTAATTTAGCAGCGATTAGATTAAGCATTAGCAGAAGACATCCTGTATTTAGAGACTATCTTGTCTTTTTATGGAATCCATTTTGTATTTGGCAGCCATTTTAGATGGCCATGTGCTCACCATGTACTCAGTCCTATCTTGCTGTTCTCTGCTCGGTATATTTAGCCTCTTCCTTCTACTTTGCACATGCTCAGTTGTGCTTGCAGCTGCTAATATTCTGTAACTGTCAGGATGTGCTTGCTAGCATTGGCAAAACTGTTAGCTCCTCCTACTTGTCGACTGTGCATTTTCTGTATGACCATCTATGTGTGTAACTCTTCTTATGTGCACTTGTACTGCCCTTTTTTAGCCCCTGTGAGGGGATATAAGAGATACTGTGGCCTTCAGTCCTCAGACCATCTCATACAGAGTGCTGCGGCTTCTGTGTGACATGGCCTCACTTGTTGTAATTTAATAAACATGTTTCTCTTGATTACAGATTCTGTGCCAATTTTTTTCATGCTGCTTTAAAGGATCAGGTGTTAGTGCAAACCCCTGAGATGGGATTTTTGATTTCCCTCATTTGGCGCGCCAACTTGGGGCTCATCAGAGCGGTGACTATCTGAAGGAGTGAACTTATCAGGAGTCAGACATTTACTGAGGAAGACAAGGCAGGATTCTACTAAAGGAGGTACCAATTCTGGGGGTTCTTAGTCTCTGTAGCCCAGTCTACTTCTGATCTTACTGATTTTTGATCCTCCACATGATGGCACCCCTGACTGAGAACATTTCTGGCGTGAATATTTTAAAAGAAAAGACTGTTAGGTCATTCAAAACTTGGCAGATAGAACCTGGACGCTCGTGCTTGGTAAGAACCATTGTATGGTAATTACTGTGAGCTTATGGTAGCCAGTGACTCGCAAGGCAGTTTTAGGATACGCTTGCTGTGGCTTATGGATATGGATATGGATATGTATGGATGATCGATCATATTTATGATATGGATTATGTGATATATGCGTTGCAACACATGTAGGCAGGTAATGTGGAGATGTTTCTCCATTTATGGTTATGAGCGGCGCAATGATTAAGTGCCATTTTAGATTATGATAATGCATATTTTGCATTATGTTTGTTTGCATGCCTGTTCCAAACTCACATGTAAAATGTGTAGTTTTATGAGAGGTACCATAGGGAGATATGAATTGAATTAGCCGGCTTCCCCTAGAGGGAAAACTTAAAATAGGTTTTAGGTATGAAAACATATTTCTTCCTTGGTGAAATTTTTCCCCAGGGAATTTAAATATGCCCATAATACACATGAGGATCCTTTTGTTCTGTGCAATTTTATGTATGAAGAGATGCAGAGCGGTTTTTGGTGTTCTGCCAGCCTGAATTAGTGAATTGAGAGTATTTCTACTTCAGTTTTTAGAATACTGTTGAGAATAGGGTTTCTCCTTGTAAATATGACTTACAACTGGAATTTACATAGGTGGTTTGGATGCAGTCTGCGGGCTGTCTTTTGTTTCTGGCTTTAGTGTTGACCTATGGTTTAAAAGGTGTGTTTAAATGTCTAGCTGGTTTGTGGTTTTTTTCCATTCATGTAACTTTTGCTTGTACATTGCGTCGTCGCTATTTACGAAACATGGCTAAAGCGCGCTGTATTGTGTGTCTTTTGTGTTTTACCCTTTTCTGTTTATGTCTGAACTGAGCTCATATGTATTTTTGTGGTTATTTTTGATGTTTTCAGTCTGTTCAACATACTGTTAGATTAATTAATATTGGATAAAAATTCGATAGAAATTCAGGAGTGACCTATGTGATGTGCTAAACATAACTATATGTTTCTCCTTAAAGTTATAGGGTAAGGAATAGCGCACATGTACAATTGTTAAATGTTTAAGGGATAAACTTAAAATTCTTATTCACTAGGAATATTAAAGGCCTATAGCAGAAAAATGAAATTGTGTGTTTTTGTAGACAACACACTCATAGCGTGTTTACTTAATATACATTGCATTAAGATGCTTACAGGCAAAACAGTTTAGCTGGAGTGAGTTTTTCTGAACTTAAAATGTGTATTCTTAAACACGCATTTCAAAGCTGGGAATGTCTGTTTTTAGTAAGGCTGCCTCCAGGAAATTCAACACTGGGTAGGGCCTGCCGTCAAGGACACAGCTGTTGTTTTCGCAGGCCATGTTTATTTAGCCAGGATTTCTTCCTTAGTTAAACGTGCAACTTTGCATTTCAGAGTGTTATTTTGGAAGCAAGGTTTACAAAAATAAGGTTAATTATTTGTATCACAGACAGACATTTCAATTTCGGTTTTCCTTCTCTTTTAGCATTTTTCTCGTCAGCACATGTCTGGCTCTGTTGCTAAAATCATTGTCCTTTTCAAACAAAAGTGGCGCGAAGTTGTCGTATATTTAAAATTGAGCTTATGTACTTAGGCTTGTGAATAGTTGCTCTAAAAACATAAGCAAGGGGCAGATTTAGAATAGGGATGCAGCTTGGTTTTAAATATAGGATTATTACAAAAACGAAATATAGAGAGTAATTTTGAATTATGACATAAAAAAATATTTTGAAAAAAAATAAGTGCTTTTTAAAATCGTTTTTTGATATTCATAAAGCTTAATACTCATACTGTGACCTCCTAGCATTATAATTTAATTTAAGTTGTGCAGTACTGCATAATGAGGACATTTATGTATGGGACCTTCACTTGGCGCAGGCGTAAGAAGTAATTTTTTTTTAAAGATTTACATGAGATATGTCTAAGTCTGATTTCTGCAATCTGTAAAGAACAATCTGAGGATGATTAATATGTAACACAAGTATAGGTTATTTGTTTTTAAGTACCTCAAATTGCAAAAACGATATTGAGTTAAATAGACCATTTTAAAAGGCTTTCTTGCCATTTAAACTAGTTTTATAGTGCCTTAGGCTTCAGTGAATGCATACATTCAAGTATAATACAAATGTGCACGTTTGCTTTTTCATAGCTTAGTGAGTTAATGTGCCCAGCGCAGAGGCTTATGTTTAATATCAGGGTTGAAAGTTTTGATTTCAGCGGAGCCTACTGAGCCATTTATTTATTTAAGGTTGATACAATATTGCATGAGATAGTGACACACATTTATTATGAAGCTGGTATGGTGTGTTGTTATGTTCCATAAATTATTCACAGGCTCTGAGAATAAATAAATTGTAGTTCTCTAAAAGAAGTAATATATTTAAAATGTCTTTTTTTAAATAGGGTTGATTATTGCACAGACTTGCAGAGACTTATTGTCTTTGTCAGTTTCACAGGGGGGTTACAAGAAAGCTTGGTGCTCCAGCCAGATTTTGACCTTTAGGTCAGTGTGGTGGGGGCTTAGGAGTATGTGACAACAAATGGTGAAATGATTGCTTGGAAAAGCGTCACGCAAAGGAGCCATTCACGTCGACATTTGAAGAGTGCATTCCTGACACGGCTTTTTATAAACAGCAGGGCCTAACCTGGGGGGTTGGTGTAAGGGACACGCAGAGGCTGTGAAAGAGTTTTTGCTTAAGATATTTCGTACATTTACGAAAGCTGGGTGGTTCCACTTGAGATTTTGTGTGTTATGTGAAGTATTGGCTGTATGATGAAACAAAGATGTGTTTTTATGACTTCTTTGAAATGAATTATCTGTGCATTTTCATGTTTTTTGCATTTCTTCCATGAATTTTCCCTGCTTTTCCTGTGTGTCTGACGCGACACAGTAAGTTATATTTGACAAGCTGATCTTCACTGACTGCTTGATCTGCTGTCAAAAGGGTGAGGATGGATTAAAAGAAGGTGTTATTTAGGTATAAGTCTGACAAAATTAAAATGGGCCCGAATGTTTTTTTTTTTTATGTTATTGGAGTGTTTATTGTGCAGAAAGTGCATGAAATGGTGTTGCATGCTATTGTGGTTTTTTTCTGTGCTTCGGTATATAGCAAAGTATATCTGATGGCTTGGCATGACATGTCCTATATTATGTATGTTTGTGATCCATGTTGGTGCTTTTGTAAGTTTTGCTGTGTTGTGAAGGGATGACATGACTATGTATATCCTTTGAGCAACAGTGGTTAAAACTTGTTAAGTGGTAAAACTTGCTGATACTAAATTATGATATATGATATTGTTATATTGTGAGCAAGAACAGACAGCACTTCACCAAGTGCATGCCTATGTGGTTATAATATATACAGCAAAGTGTGTCACCTTTACTCACGTTACTGCTCTTTTCCCTTAAGGAAAAGGCAGCCTCACATTTATATTTCCTTGATTGGACCTAAGGAAGCAATTATAGATCTGTGACTCTTATGTAAGGTGACCTAATTTCTATATAGTATTAGTTAAATGATGTTCTGTCTTAAAAGGAAACCAGGTTTCATTTTCCCCGAGAAAGGAAGGAATGGGATCACTAGCTGAGATTACCGTAGATGGTGTAGTGGCCAGCGGTAGAGTTATAATATGTGTACTATTTTTGACTTTTTGTATCACCCATGCTCTTGGCATTATGTCACAAACTTGATTATCACCCAAGTCAATTTTTGTCCTTCCTATAGATTTTTCTTTTGCTGCTTCTCCCCTGATTGATGTCACATTGTGCCTAGTTTTTGGGGATTTTAGCTGTGTTCTAGTCCTATTTTCTTTTTTGTTTTTCTTTCACCATTTAGAGGTTTACATTTCCAGACTACAGTGGTGTATTAGGTTCCTCTATAATATGTGTAATTCCCTTTTGTATGACCAAACTGGTTTTCAAAATTTCTTCAGGCCTACTCTGATGTTTTCTAGTCGGACTGTTAGGGTAGTGATAGATTATAGTAAGATCAGTTGTCCACCTCAATAGGAGATACTTTCACGAGTATTTAGTATGACAAATTCAAATGCCTATTCTAATTTGGTTTTTAGTTCTTTTTCCCTGCTGCTTTAATTTTTGGTGGGATCAGATGTGTCCTAATCATAGAAATACCAGGACTCTAGTTATTGTCTGTTGTTTCTACATTGCTATTAGCTTTTGTATTGTATAGTCCACCTGACGCACAATTAGTCTACATGTCCCTGATAATCTGTATTATGTGATTTCTCTTTTTGAGGTGTTCTAGATAAGGAATTTAGGAACACCTAGACTTAATCATTGAGGAAAGTGTGCTTACCCCCTTAGACAATGCCACTATGTGTGAAGACATCCATTATGTAGCTGTCTACCTTTAGATGGACGAGGGTATGCTCTCACATGGAAACCCAATTGAAGAGGCTAGAGGTGCTGTTTTACCTACTACCTTTTGTCTTTGTACTCTATGACAATGACAGTATTTTGTTTTAGATCACTATAGTCCCATGGTGTATGGCCACTCCTTTGAAGATTGCAGGCCACCTGCTTGCAAATCCCCTGCAATGAATTGTTTTTTGTATACTTGCCAATAGGTCCAGCCTGTGTTTTTCTTTACTCTCACATAGATAGATGGAAGTGGTTCTTGGGTGCCTTGCTAATATATGGGGCATCCCAAGACTAGGAAGTATTTTCTAACACTCTGTTGATAGACTGTTTCTGTGCCTTGTCTAAAGACAATTTGTTCTGTCCACCAATAGATATTTGCTGCTGTACAAACCACTACCAGAGGGGCCCGGACATCAGATTCAGCCTGGGGAGTCAGCGTCAGCACCAGTGCAGCTTGAAACCAAAGTGAAGGTAACCAGCACAGGCATTGCTGGCAACTAGGACCTCAGTGAAGGCGGAAGCCCTGTGATTAAGTGTGTACCCCTGCCACTGTTTTGAGCGAAAGACGGGGTCACAAATCAGAAAGGAGAAATCGTGGATCATGCCTAGCTGAGAGTCACAGACCGACCAGAATGGCAAGGAGGTTTTGCTTGAGGTGACCCCTTCTGAAACAAGGGTTGCTTCAGAGATCCTAGAATCAGGCCTCTGATTTCTGGTCCTAAAGTGAATACAAGTTTGCACCTTTGTTTGTTGGTCAAGAGATACCTGGGTACACTGGATGCAAATGTGTAGCCCCAACGAATGAGCAGTGCGCCAGCAGAGCAATATAGGAGATAGGGAAGGACTTGAGATTAGGGTTCAAGTGCTGTGTCTCTGGTGCCTGTTAGATTGAAGTGAAGAAAAGTGGTGCACTGTTTGAGACACTGGACAGGATCGCTAAGAGCATTTGCCTGTTGGGTGACTGCCCTATCCTGAAAGAAGAGACTTTTTTCCTTAAAACTGGACTGTGATTCTTGAGTTGCGAGTTGTGCAGCTCCACCGTGGAAACAACAAGAGCCTGCCTGTGAGGCTCAAACGGACACAGGGAGAAGACTCCCCCTCTGGTTGGTTGTACAGCGGCTTCAATTTCCCCAAGGACTTCCTCTTTTTGTTAATAATGTATCCCTTTAGTTGTCCCATTTTTGAAGAGCAGTCCTTTGCAGCTCTTGGTCCTAATTCCTATGGCCCTGTGTGGTCCTCCTGGTCCCAGATATGCTTGATGTTCTAGCCATCATAAAAGGAAAATGTAACAGTCAATTGGAAAATGTTTTTATTAGATATGAGCTGTTAGCTATTCTGAAATTTAAAATGAATAGTCACTGAAATGCATAGGAGCCCTGAAAATGTCTACTAGATGATTTTAGGATTTGCTTTAGCTTAGGCCAAGAAAAATGATAATTCGGTTTATAATAGTGGCCATTGCTTTCCCCTACTGTCTGTATGTTTATTATGATCCAATGCCCGTTTTTCTTGGATTCCTGCTGATACCCTTAGTGAAATGTTTAGACTGGAAAATGCTCCCCTAGCAATAAATTAGGATATTGATAAATTGTGAAATTGAATGTACAAATATTTTCTATGTTCTTACTGGATCATGGGAATGTCTTCACCTAATGCTGAAAGGGTCGTCTGTCGTAATTTAGCAGCGATTAGATTAAGCATTAGCAGAAGACATCCTGTATTTAGAGACTATCTTGTCTTTTTATGGAATCCATTTTGTATTTGGCAGCCATTTTAGATGGCCATGTGCTCACCATGTACTCAGTCCTATCTTGCTGTTCTCTGCTCGGTATATTTAGCCTCTTCCTTCTACTTTGCACATGCTCAGTTGTGCTTGCAGCTGCTAATATTCTGTAACTGTCAGGATGTGCTTGCTAGCATTGGCAAAACTGTTAGCTCCTCCTACTTGTCGACTGTGCATTTTCTGTATGACCATCTATGTGTGTAACTCTTCTTATGTGCACTTGTACTGCCCTTTTTTAGCCCCTGTGAGGGTATATAAGAGATACTGTGGCCTTCAGTCCTCAGACCATCTCATACAGAGTGCTGCGGCTTCTGTGTGACATGGCCTCACTTGTTGTAATTTAATAAACATGTTTCTCTTGATTACAGATTCTGTGCCAATTTTTTTCATGCTGCTTTAAAGGATCAGGTGTTAGTGCAAACCCCTGAGATGGGATTTTTGATTTCCCTCACACCTATTTAGCTCCCGCCCACCTGCCCAGGTATCACATCCCCTACCCAGGCGTCCTTAAACGAGAGAAAAGCTCCAAGTGTCAGACATTTGGTTGTAGAAGTTACTCGTTGGGGGGGAGCACTTTGAGCCCAATGGGCGTTGCACAGCGTATGGTTGTGTTTAGTGCACGACCAGCATGTGCCGTGTGCACGTGGCTTGTGTTTTGGAAGGTCAGGCTGTGGATGGGGAGTGGGTGGCCCCCCGCTGTTCCTGGGACTTCAACCGCTGCCGTGGGGAGTTTCAAATAAAAAAACATATTATATAGTGCGCATGCGTGCAAGGACACGCATGCGCACTAAAACGGCAGAACACCGGGGAGCTTAAAAATACTTGTATGAAGCCAAAAGTACATTGTGCGGTTGCGTAGGATAGTGTGCATGCGCACACACGAGGGGGGAGTGCATACAGACGGGGAGCAGGGAACCACGGAACACCGGCACGTTTGTGAGACAAACGCATGCGTGGTTACTGTCACGTGGATCCCAATAACCGCTTTAGCCTTGTTGTGAAGGACGCGATACTCTAGCCCTTACGCGTTGTGCAAGAGCAGAGACTAGTTTTGACATTTGTGAGGGACGTGGCCTGTTATTTCGGTGAGACCAACCTTTCAGCGGCCATCTTTTTGTGTGGCGCCAGCCTCCCCAGCCGCCATCTTAGCGTGGGGAGCGCTGCCGCTCATCTACCACCCAAGAAGCCATGTTTATGCGGGGCGTGCAACGCTGCGACCTGTTACCTTTAGACAGAAATGAAGGACTTCGACATCATATTAGATAAATGCGCCGGTTATGGGCGCTCCTGGAAACGCACGCACGTGAGTGTGGACTAGCTGTGGATCAGGCTTCACGGGGGTATAAATGGGGGAGGAGGGGGTGATAAAGATAAGAGATGAAAAGTGACTCCCGGTTCTCTTCTCCTGTGACGATCTGCTGTTCTCTTCCACCCCGCCTCCTTCTTTAACTCCCTGTTCTCTTCTCATGTGCTGAAAAATTAGGTAAAATTAGGATGTGCTGATCTGCTGCTCTCATCCACCCACCTCCTTCTTTAACTACCTGTTCTCTTCTCTCGTGCTGATCTGCTGTTCTCTTCCACCCCGCCTCCATCTCTACCTCCCTGTTCTCTTCTCCTGTGCTGTTCTGCTTCTCTCTTCCACCCCACCTCCTTCTTTAACTCCCTGTTAACTTCTGCTGATCTGCTGCTCTTTTCCACCCCACCTCCTTCTTTAACTCCCTGTTCTCTTATGCTGTGCTAATCTGTTCCTCTCTTCCACCCACCTCCTTCTCTAACTCCCTGTTCACTTCTCTTCTCCAGAGCTGATTTGCTGCTCTCTTCAACCCGCCTCCTTCTCTACCTCCCTGTTCTCTTCTCCCATGCTATTCTGCTGCTTTCTTCCACCCCACCTCCTTCTTTAACTCCCTGTTCTCTTCTCCTTTGCTAATCTGCTGCTCTCTTCCACCCCACCTCCTTCTTCAACTCCCTGTTCTCTTCTCATGTGCTGATCTGCTGCTCTCATCCACCCACCTCCTTCTTTAACTACCTGTTCTCTTCTCTCTTGCTGATCTGCTGCTCTCATCCACCCACCTCCTTCTTTACCTACCTGTTCTCTTCTCTCTTGCTGATCTGCTGTTCTCTTCCACCCCACCTCCTTCTCCACCTCCCTGGTCTCATCTCCCGTGCTGATCTGCTGTTCCTTTCCACCGCCTCCTTCTCTAACTCCCTGTTTTCTTCTCCCGTGTTGATCTGCTGCTCTCTTCCACCCACCTCTTTCTCTAACTCCCTGTTCTCTTCTCCTGTGCTGATCTGCTGCTCTCTTCCACCCGCCTCCTTCTTTAACTCCCTGTTCTCTTCTGCTGTGCTGATCTGCTGCTCTCTTCCACATGCATCCTTCTCTAACCGCGCACACACATACATACAACCACACGCGCGCACACACATACATACAACCACGCGCGCGCACATACATACAACTACACACACACAACCACACCACACACACAATCGCACACACAACCACACACAACCACACACACAACCACACACACAACCACACATACAACCACACACACATACAACTACACACACATTCAACCACACGCACAACCACACACACAATACACACACACACAACCACACACATCTATCTATCGCCCTCACTCTATCTATCTATTGCCCTAACTCTATCTATCTGTCACCCTCACTCTATCTATCTGTCGCACTCACTCTGTCTGTCGCCCTCACTCTATCTGTCGCCCTCACTCTATCTATCACCCTCATTCTATCTATCTATCGCCCTCACTCTATCTATCGGTCATATCGCCCTCACTCTATCTATCTATCTATCGCCCTCACTCTATCTATCTATCGCACTCATTCTATCTATCTATCTATCTATCTATCTATCTATCTATCTATCTATCTATCTATCTATCTATCTGCCTCACTCTATCTATCTATCTGTCTATCTATCGCCCTCACTCTATCTATCACCCTCATTCTATCTATCTATCGCCCTCACTCTGTCTATCGGTCATATCGCCCTCACTCTATCTATCTATCTATCTCCCTCACTCTATCTATCTATCGCCCTCACTCTATCTATCTGTCGCCCTCACTCTATCTATCGCCCTCACTCTATCTATCTATCTATCGCCCTCACTCTATCTATCTATCGCCCCACTCTATCTATCTATCTATCTATCTATCTATCTATTTATCTATCGCCCTCACTCTATCTATCTATCTATCTATCTATCGCCCTCACTCTATCGCCCTCACTCTATCGCCCTCACTCTATCTATCGCCCTCACTCTATCTATCTATCTCTCTATCGCCCTCACTCTATCTATCTCATTCTGTACTCCACCACCTGGTCTTCTAAAAGTACAGCCCTGCCACTTTACATGCCTTTTCCAAAGGTGCCAGGATACAGGAATCCTGCAATGATCTATCATCTCCAATGTTGCCTTCAGAGGTTTCTGGGAGAGGGGATCTTTTAAGTGGATGCAATTTGTTTTTATACCTGACCCACTCCACAGTGTTATTTATGAGGCCAAATTAAATGCAGGGGTGCAGGTTGTCAGCTGGTCGCCATGCCTGCTTCCAGCAGGCAGGTGATAGCTGCTGAGTCCGCCAGTGGTGCCAGTCAGCAGTTATTATGGACTGCATGGCCATGCGATGGGGGTTTCAGGCCAGTGGTGGATTGGATATTTGTATAGCCGTGCTGTCCCTGTGGTCCTGTCTTTTGCTGTGCTCTGCCTGTTTAGCAGAACACAGCACCACTGTTTGTAGATGGACATTTCTGAGAGTTTTCATTTCTATTACCTACAAACATAGCACGCATATTAGTAGACTGCAAGTAAAACCCCCAGAGTTTAGCTGTGCTATTGAATGGTCAAAGATCCTCTGTTCAATGGTACTCATTTTATCGACCCTAGAAGGATGAAAAGCTATGTAAACTCATGTGGAATCAAACAAGGGAACATGTGAGTATAGGAGAGCAAACACAGATCCTTGGAGTAGGCACATTAGCTCCTTGGGCCACCAGTGTAATATATAACTGTTACCATACCTCATGTCCCAGTAAGATAACGGTGTTCGGACAGTGTAGTAGCACACACAGTAGAGTGTTTTAGTGATACTGCCTGTCTTCAGAGCAGCCTGTGACCGAAAAGGGGGCTCTCTGTAAGCTCACTGACTCCTAGCAGTCACTGCAAACCATGCTGAGTGCTCGGGTGGCAGCTATATAAGCTATATAAATATTACATTGCCACCAGTTGACCCGTGATACTCCGGTCCTAATGGAGCAGAGCCTTTGAAAGTCAGCAGGATAGTATGATATTGACAGAGCTCTCCCTGCCAGTGCACCTCCCTGAGCCCGCGGCGCCGGTGTATAGGTGCAGCTGACCTGCTGTGGCTGCCATTAATAAATACAATTGATGCTTCATTCGTTCTGAGCTGCCTTTAGTTTACTGTGTCTGAGAGCTGTGCAGCCGCTGCCTGACTCCCTTTTGCTCTGTTTTCAGTTGCAGGCCTTGGCTGGCAGCTATGGGGTTAACGCTGCTCGAGCAGGAGGAGTGTTCGCCGCTGGATCTTGAAAGCGCATGCGTGTGCGCAGTACACGGGCAGTAGAGTGGGGTGCTTCAAAATACATGCAGCCAAGACATGGGGTTTCCACGCATGCGCATAATTATGCGCATGCGTGGAAACGCGGGGGGTGTAAAGACAGATGGGGTGGGTCTATCGATAGTACACCGGCACCACGGCAGCGCTGTGGGGGAGCCGGGGCGCAGTTCCTGGCGTCTCAGCTGCCGAAAGCAGAAGCTCCAGCCCCCGGGCCGGGCAAAACAGCCCGGCACGGCGGCCCGCAATCAGCAGCCGCAGGAGTGTGAATACAGCCGGGCGAGGGGGATGAGGGCACAGCTAGTACCACACCGGGGAAGCCTAGATGTCACCGCCAATCACTGCGGCCCGGGAGGGTCGCCTCCACCCACGCCGAGGCCAGGAGCATGCCGCAACAGCCCAGTCCGAGTGTCACAGGATCTCAGCATGTATCCCTAACCTCACTTTCTTCCCCATCTCTACGAGTGACCTGTGGAGTTGTGAGGGAACAGGGAGAGGCAGGTATTGTGGCAGGGCCGGACTGGAAACATATAGGAGCCCGGACAAATTTTGTCAGACACGCCCCTGTATGGTGCATAGCGAGTGAGCCTGACCACTACAAAAGAGGCTTTTGGAGGGTTTTCTGCCCCCGAAGCATGTTTGTGAAAAAATTGTGCATTCAACAACACATTTGTCATTATATATTCAATTGTATTATCTTTTAAAGCAGAGTAAATGGTGACCTTACTGTGCACTATGATACAACAATCTTTGTTGGGGTTTTCCCATGATTCCCTCACTATCACCCTTCAACAGTGCCCCTCATCTCTCCATAGCCCCTCAATCACATGTGTAAATTAGTGTATAGAAAATGTTGCATTCGGCAAAGGGGGCTACAAGGTGTAGAATTCACATGCCATCCATACTGGTAGGCATGTTTTAAGCATGCTTGGCCTGGAGAAGCAGATACTCAGTATATAGAACATAATAAACTGGTTGAATTGACTTAAAATATAAAAATGTATTTCTACCCAAATAAACTTTCTTTTGCAACATCAGAATAATAAAAGACTGGGAAAAAACATAATTTTCTAACCTGTACCATGCAGCTTGCATGCAGCTCTTTGATGACAGTTTATTGCTCACTGTGCTAGATTATGGTTGTAACTTATCAACTGCACAGTAACAAAAGAATCTCTGTGACAAAAGCAGTAACCCACTGAGCCATACGCATTAAATAGTGTTCTTTGCTAGGCATGGTACAAGTTCTTTGCAGCAGGCATATTAACTGCTTCCTTAGATGAGTCAAAACTGCCACTGGACAAAACTCCCATCTCTCTCCTGCAGTTGCATTAATCAGCAACCAGTTAATTTGACACTTTTATTATTGACCAAAAACTGTTGAATATAAAAGGAAATTTGCAGTGATTTGAAAACTGTTGCACTGCTTCAAAAACGCCCCCCACCTTTCCATCTTCCCGAGTAAATGAACAATGCCTCGTATGGCCAGTCCAGCCTTGTATTGTGGTCTAGGAAAATATTAAGTGATTATCCCTTCCATCTGCTCTCGACTGCAGATGTGATAACAGAAATGAGGGCCATCTAGAGGGAATGCACATGCATTACTCTGAATCTAGTGCAACTTTGGACAAGCTTGCATAAGCAAGAATCTTTGTAAAATAATTGCTTGTGGCATTCTTTTAGTTTTTCATCCACGAGGAAAAACTCTGAATTCGCTCTCTAGACATTCTTCTGAACTATGGAAAGTATGCGTTAGACATGGCCCTTTTGCTGGTTCATCCCAGAACTTTTTGCCTTCCTCATGTACTTTTTCTGACCTGGTGTTGGTTGTTTTATGACTCTGGGCACTTTATCACTGCTGTTCAGTGCTAAAGTGCATGTGCACTCTATTGTAAACTTGGTAAGATTGGTCTACACCTGTTTGGCATATTTAATTTACCTATTGGTCCCTTGTACAGTGATATCTCATATAGCCAGGGCCAGTAAATTAAATGCTACAGGTGGGCTTGCAGCTCTGCTTGCGCCACCCACCAAAGTAGCCTTTCAAATCAGCCTCAGGCCTCTGCCACTGCAGAGACTGCACATGTAGTTGTCTGCCGCTGTGAGATGGCACATAAAGTGGTTGCCACGTCTGTAACTCCCTTTTACTACATGTCAGTCCCCCCTACGGTAGGCCCTAGCTAACCCTTTGGGCAGGGTGCAGAGTAGGTAAAAGGTAGGACATGTGCCTTAACTGTGTGGCATATCCTGGTAGTGACAAACAGCCTATTCGGTTTCTCACTGCTGTGAGGCTGCCCTCTCATAGGGATGCATTGGTAATTCCTTGAAATGTGTTTCAGTGGTAATTCCTGACATGAGAGGGGTAGCCTGATCAAGTTTGGTATGTTTGGAATAGTAGTGATAAATCCTGCTTATTGGTGAAGGCGGATTTATTATTACTATTTTAGAAATGCCACTTTTAGAAGTGGGCATTTCTGTGTGCTATGTGTCTTTGGTCCTCTGCTAGGATGTGTATTGGCTGTCTGGCTTTGGAGTGACAAGGGCTGGGGGTGTGCAGAGGCTCCAGAGAGTCTGGATGAGTCAGGGCTGGGTTGAATAGACCTGAGCTGCATATAGAGTGGTGGGAGGAGATTTGCCTTGCACCGGAATAGACCTGGTCTGCCCTGAACATAGCTGTCAACACCCCCTGCCAGGAAACTACACCAATGAGGACAGAACTAGTTTGGACTGGGCTCAGAGCCCTCTACCAGAAGAGAACAAAGACTTTTGTGACTATAAGTACTGGGGCTGTGACGCCATGTATGGTGGCTTGTGTGTGAAACTGGATGAAGGAAGAACACTTTGCCAGGAGGAACTGCCATGGGACTCAGCTACTGCCTGCTGGGTGGTTGAAGGGACTGCCTTCTGCTGTGAGGCCCTGCATGCTAGCCTACCGGTGCCCTGTTCTCTGGTCCTCTGCAAGAGGGTCCGTAGCGCTAGGGAGAGCTTCAGGTTGCCCTGGACTTGCTCATAGTGGGGTACAGGCAAAGTTCCTTGTGTGCCTGATTGCCAAGAAGAGTGCTTTATGTTGCCACAGAGCGCATGGTGAGTGCTCTACTTCTGATGCCCTGGAGTGCTCTTGGGTGTAACAGTGCATGCAGCTCTACCCTGCCTGTGGGTTCCTTTTTATTATTGGCCGTGCGAGTGGAGCGCTGCAAGGAGCCTCCCTCGTCACTTTCGGCTCCTAGAGGTGAAGCCCTGCAGCTTGCAGGATTCGTGCAGCGCTGTTGTGGTGAGGCACCCTCGATTGCTTTGGCCAGCGAGTGAGGAGTGCCCTTCTGTGGCCCCAGGAGGCGCGTGGCGAACGCAGTGACTTTTCCCTTTGTTCTGGGGAAAGTGTCGGAGGAGCGCTGTCTGCGTACCACAAGGGGGGGGGAAGCACTGCACACTCTCTATAAGATCTTGGAGGAATGGGAGGGAAGAGCTGAGGGAGAAAAGCACTGTCCCTCTCCCTGCTGGTAGTGGCTGTGAAAGGAAGTCAGAGACCCACGGGTTCCCATCCGGAAGAGGAAGCGAGGTAGAGAGAACGGGCCGCATGGCCAAGCCTGTTTGTGGGTGAGGCCGAGCGGGAACGCGTTCCCAAGCCGCCCGAGGAAGAAGTGGAGCCGACGGAGACTCCGCTCCATGTCAGCTGGGCCCTTCGGGTTTCAGCAGACGAGCCCCGCAGTGCATGGCAGTCACCAGGTCAGTGGTGAGGGGGGACCCGTGAGGGTCTCCAGTGTGGAGAGCCCCTTGGGTCCACAGTTGCCAGTCAGACCACGGGGGAAGCCTCGAGGTTGTTGACATCCGGAGAGAAGGGGCACGGCTGGCCCCGTTGGCCTCCAGTAGTGTCCAGCCCCTTCCCCTGTTCTATAGGTAACTGTGCCCTGTGTCGGGGGTGATTGCCCCTCACCTCTAGAAGGCAATTGGGGGAAACCTCGAAGGAGGCCCCCAACCTTCATTTGACAGAGGAGTAGGAGGGAAAGAACCCTCCAGGATTATCACATTTTCTGGTGTAGGCAGGCAGGAGGCCCCAAAGCCTACCGGTAAAAGAATAGAACCCCCACATAACCAATCGTAAAAGCGCAGGCTCTGCTCTTATTGTTGTCCAAGGTTTGCTCCACCAGTACAGTGATAAGGTGTATGCCTAATGCCTGCTGCTTACATGTGTGTGTTGTGTTGTATTGGCATGGTTGGCACCCTACACACCACTATGGTGATCTGCATAGGCCTAAGGTGGGCCTGATGTATTTATGATGTGTGCACTGCTACAAATGTTTACAATGTGCACAGCTAATTATGTTTATGCATAATGGGTTATGCTGGGTACAGTTCCTACCAGTTTTTACTGGGTGGGGACACATATGATGTTTATGACTGTGGCACGATTGGCCAGTGATTGATGTAATCCCTGTGAAGTCATGACAAGTGCCTAGTGGCACAGTGTATTATAAGTGATTGTGTTCTAATGTGTTTTTATGGATAACACAAAGGCTATTTTTATATAACCTTGAGGGGAGTTTCTTTTGTGGTGTGCCTAGTGTGTCGCTGCTGTGTGAGTGTTTTGCACAAATGCTTTACACATTGCCTCTGGGATAAGCCTGACTGCTCTGCCAAGCTACTGAGGGGGTGAGCAGGGGTTATCTTCAGCGTGTAACTCCCTTGTCCTGAATGGGTGGTGGTTTCTGCCTGGCTTAGGCGCATGCCCTAGCCAGTCATAAACCCCATTTCTAACCGTATGTTATTCATATTTCCTGAAAATAGCTCCTGTGATCCTATTTTCTATCAGCAAACTAACTTATCTTAATTTTGCCTCCAGGCAACCCTGATTCTGCCTATCTACTGAATATCAGTTTATGCTTCTGCTCCTTTTAGAAAATATGTAGTAGGATCCTGATGTGATTAAAATCAAAACGTCTTATTTAATTTATTTACAAAACACAGGCAAATTCTTCACTGATAAAACATCTACACAGTCAAGGTAAGTCCATGCTATTGCCAACGCTCCACCCCTAATTATTAAGGATGGTTGATGGGCAGTAAAGGGAGAATCCTGACATTTAATTCTCAGTCAAGGCCATTAAGGAAACCTGCAAAACAAAGCTTTTCTAGTTCTCAGTATTTGTAGATTTATTCAAATAATAGTATCATTACAGAACGCAAAAATCATTAGAGTCAAAGGAATTATCATAAAACCAGAATAATAATAAATGGAATAAGGCAATTTGCCATTAAGAAATTAAGAGCTCAACAGAACGGATAATAATCAAATTAATAATACTAAATAGGCCTAAATACAGAAAGGACCAAAAGCATCTAGCCCTCTCTAAGCGACGAGCATAATATGATTGGTTTGTCCCCTAATAGCACATATTTTCATAGTGTTCAACACAAAGAAAATTCACAGCATGATTTTGCATAGCGAGGTAGCACTGAAAATGTAACTTGTACAACACCAATCACATTATTAATCTCAAAATAACACGTACTTGAACATTATTTTAGTTGGCTAATAAGTACATCATTTGTTGCACAAACTAAATCAAACATTTTATTAATGCAAAAACACGAGAAAAGAGCGGCTTCTACACACTCATAATGATGAAAGTTTAGCTAGTAGTTTTACAGTGTTGTAACACAAGTACATTCCTTCCCCAGAAACCTAGACATAAGTTACTTTTGCCCACAAATGTTCAGAGACAATGGTATGCAGCCAAACTTAAAAAATGTTGTGAAAATGAACAATTGTTACTTGCCTGTAAACAGGTGGTTCTCCAGTATTGGTGTCTTTCGTTGATTCACATGCTTGAATATTCCCCGTCGTCGAAGTGGGAGTCCCACGGTAAATAAAATAGCAATAATGCTAAATATATATATATAATATATGAAAACATAATACATAATAAAAGAAGAGGAAATACAACTGTAAACCTCCAAAACGATTCCTACATAGGAATGCATGGTAAAGAGAAAAACTACCTGTAACACATTAGTGTCATTATGTTAGTCCAAATTACAGCCAATCAGGCGCCAGTACCCTCTAGAACCTTCTCCTGAGAAGCTCAAGCCCTCAGATTTTCGTAGCACCAAAGTGACCAAGAGTGCATGAGGAGAAGAGAGCCTCTGAGGGGAGGAGGGTGGGTCGCATGTGAATCTATGAAAGACACCAATACTGGAGAACCACCCGTTTACAGGTAAGTAACAATTGTTCTTCTCCAGTATTAGGGGTGTCTTTCATAGATTCACATGCTTGAATAGAATAGAAAGCAGTAACCTCCGAGAGCTGACATTGCTAGGCACATATGGAAAAGCCAAGACAGTAATAAAAATACAGTCATGTAAAACATCAGTAGCAATCACAGCAAAAACACCAAGGAGGGGGGAACAGAGGCTCACCTTATTGGAAAAGATGACGAAGCACTGCCTGTCCCACTGCGGTATCCGCTTCATTGATGGCATCCAAACAGTAATGCTTGGTGAAGGTGTGCCTGCTGGACCATGTCGCTGCACGGCAAATCTGATGAAGAGGCACACCAGCAAACAAGGCGGTGGATGAAGACATCGCCCTCGTAGAATGAGCCCTCACCGAAGACTGCAATGGTTTGCCAGCTTGTAGATGACAGAAGGTAATGGCTAAAGAAAGCCAACGGGCAATTGTTGGTTTGGAAAGTGGATGCTCCTTACGCGGTCGTCCGTAAGCAATGAACAGTTGATCGGACTTGCGGAAGGAGGCAGTTCTGGCAATGTAAAATTTAAGGCATCGTTTGATGTCCAAAGAATGCAAGCGCTGCTCCGCCGGAGACCTTGGGTCCGGAAAGAAAGTTCGTAGGAACACAGGCTCATTCAGATGAAAATCCGTAGGCACTTTAGGTAGGAAAGAAGGGTTGGTGCGAAGCGCCACTCTGTTAGGTTTGAACTGTAGATAAGGTGGCTTGACAGTAAAAGCGTGAAGGTCGCTCACGCGACGAGTGGAAGTCAAAGCCAAAAGCAGCGCAACTTTCCAGGTGAGGAATTTGATATCCACCTTATAGATAGGCTCAAATGGTGACTTCATAAGTTGAGAGAGGACAACATTGAGGTGCCAAGATGGAGGAGGGCGCCGAACAGGTGGGAATTTTCGGAAGAGCCCTTTGAAGAATTGACGTATGATTCTGGACGAACAGAGGGAAGAAGAGCCATCGTGTCGAAAACGAGAGATTGCAGCTAGGAAAACTCTCAGGGTAGCATGTGAAAGTCCTGACTGAGCGAGACTTAAGAAGAACGGAAGAAGCTGCTCCAGAGTGGAATGGATGGGATGGACATTCGCTGCCATGCACCAATGACAGAATCTCTTCCACTTGAGTTTGTAAGTTTTGATGGTAGACGGAGGCCGAGCATGAGCAAGGATGTCCCTGCATTCCTGAGATATGTTCAAATTTGCGAATTCAAGGTGCTCAGGTTCCATGCCGAAAATTGTAGCGTGGAGGGGTCCGGATGGCACACTTGGCCCCTGTCCATCGTTAGGAGGTCTGGACAGGGACGCAGAGGAAAGGCTCGCACTGGGACAGCAGAAGCAATTCCAAAAACCATGCCTGTCTGGGCCAACGAGGTGCGATCAATAGGATGTGGCAGGGCTGCCTCTGCATCTTCCACAGCACCCGCGGTACTAACGGAATCGGCGGAAAAGCGTAAGCGAATAGATCGCACCAATCGATCAAAAGGGCATTCCCGCACGACCCGGGGTGGGGATGCCAACTTGCGTAAGACGGGCAGTTTCTTACCGGGCGAGGGCACTCTGGGAACCTTCTTCTTGCCGGGGATTGAGTTTACCGCACCTGGGGGTCCAACGCTGTTTGTCTCCCCTGCCGCCAAATCAAGATCACCGGCCGCAGTTGGGGGAGACTACAGCTCCCAGGCTGCCTAGCGGCACCACGTCACTTCCGGACACCATCGCGCCAGGAGGCGCAGTAAAAGGGCAGGCTCCCTCGGCGGAGCGGGGGCAGTTTCTTACCGGGCGAGGACACTCTGGGAACCTTCTTCTTGCCGGGGATTGAGTTTGCCGCACCTGGGGGCCCAATGCTGTTTGTCTCCCCTGCCGCCAAATCAAGATCACCGGCCGCAGTTGGGGGAGACTACAGCTCCCAGGCTGCCTAGCGGCACCACGTCACTTCCGGACACCATCGTGCCAGGAGGCGCAGAAAAAGGGCAGGCTCCCTCCGCGTTGCGAGATGCGCGCGGGCGGCGCCGGGAGAAGCCCGGGACAAGGGCGGGGCCATCTGTGGCCATCAGAGGCCAGAGGAGGTCGGGTCGGGACACTCATCTTGGTCGGTCTTCCGGGACTATTGACATGAACTAAGGTATGCCCAAATCAGAGACTAACTATCTAGAGTGTCATAACGATTGTCCTTGTTTACTGTTATTCAGTACCTTTTTAGTCTACCTAGATACTCACTGGTCCTGTACTAGGCGTGTGTAGCTGGGACCCAAGCTTGTTTCACTATGACCTCCAAAGGGCCATGTAAACAATCCGCCTCTCAAGGAGGGTCATTCAAGGGGACATTGGATCTATATTTAACTAGGGTGTCTTCGGCTTTTGAGACAATTGGTCACAGCCTATCCAAAGACACCATATGTTACGAACGATCCACCCCATTCTTATCCGACTCGCCGAACGCTTTACTTCTGAGGGAATTAAATGCTATTTGCAACACCAGGTATATACCCATAGAACAGGGAATTAAACAAACTGGTTCCCCATCATACCCTATGGGTATCAGAAGCCCCCAGCCCAGGAATCTGGATCAACCTAATAAAAGCTCAGTGGAGACTCCCGCAGTAATAACAGATAAATTTACCCCTCAGGGGATAGCACATTCTCAGACCCCTACCCAGAGTACAAAACGCAAGGGTATTAAACTCAAGGGAAAACCAGCTAAATTCCAAAAAATTAACTTAAGCTCCCCTCTGGTTACTGCCACCATCACCCCCGAGACACCCAAAGAATGTCAAATATTGGAAACCCCTATACTCCTTTCACCATCTATTTTGTTGGCCCACTTTGAAGAATTGGTAAAAACCCTATTATTCCCGCTTATTGACAGGATAGAGAGAATTGGGGAAAAGCTCTCAATAATAGATGAAAACACCAAGCCAACCAAGTCAAACGACCAATCCCAGAGAGTAGCTGCCTTAAAAACGTCTGACTCCACTGTACATAGCAAAATTGCTCAGATTAAGCCACCATATCCTGTACCAGCAGTCTCTAAAAATAAGGAGGTAGTCAAAGAACCGACAATGGCCCTTAGCTCTGTCCCCGAGCTGGGTGGTCGAAAGTAGGCAAACGTTCTGAGGGGTTAGCTGCGAGTAATGAATCCATAAATTTACCACCAGAGGCAGCACCTTACGTGTGTGTCCTCTCGGGAGTCCCTGAGCTCACTACCGGTAAAATTGAAGGACACCAGGACCTTAAAAACAAAGTCCAGTTTTGGATGACAAAGAACAGACCGCTTCCATCCAATATTAACGGGACAATCCTAAATGTGAGAAGGGTGGGGTGGATAGGCTCCCGTCCCAAAAACATAGCGGGAGACCTGGTTATTGTTAACTTCCGGGACAACCAGGTCGTCCCTTACTTGCAAAGCTGGGAGCCACAAAGAGGAGACGGACCTATAACAACACTTGAACTGTGCGATTTTTACCCTAGATCTGCGTATTCGCCAACTAAAAGGTGGAGTGTGGAGGGATGCCACCGGGGGGGTAGAAGGGGGCCTGCATCATTTAGTCACCAGCAGATACCCACCTATAATTATCAGAACCTACTCCCTGGCTCAGATTAATTACCCCGATAGGACAAGGATATCGCTCCTACCAATTCTGTATTGTTTGATTGGAAGGAAAACTGAAGTACTTTTTATTTCAAATTCTACTGTTATTCTGATGTTAATAATTTTAACCGCATAATGTACCTTTGATTGTTTGATATTGATCCTGCATTATGCACTTTGGATCTTGTACCTTCTAAAGCCCATGTGATTCGACCTCTCGTAATCATAACCATACTATGCTGCGATGAGTCTATTATTTACATCTAGAGTTATGTTATAATCTATGCACTTTAATCCGCACTTTGCGAAACTTCGGTGTTACTCTTAACCCCAATTATTAGAAGCTGTAATGTGTTTAATGTGTAGGGAAGTTTTATTGATCATGCACTGTACATTTTAGATCTTGTACCTTCTAAGGCCATGTGATTTGATCCCTTGTAATCATAACCATGCTATGCTGCTATGAGTCTATTGTTTACATCTAGAGCTATGTCAAAATCTATGCACTTTAGGTTTAAAGTATTTTATTAGAGTTTCTGCAACAAGAAAAAACAATAATACATACAAGGAATACAGACATCATGAAAGTATACTGCAAAGACTCTCCCCAAGAACCCCATCAGTATCCGGAGAGGACTAGCCAAGCGATTGTAGAGCCCCAATAAGAGCGTGAGCGCCATGATGTACTTGTTCCAAAACCAGAACACCCCCCCCAACTCCCACCCCTCCCCCCCCCAACTCCCCCCCACCCCCCCGTGCCTGAGCGAATGTCCAGCAACACCCTCACTTTCAAAAAGGAACCCCGCGCCCTCCCCTCCTCCCCCCCCCACCCATTAGGAAATCGGGGTGGTCAGCCGCAGCAGTCGGAGATAACGAGGACAGGTGATCTCTTTGAACTCCGATTGCAATAGGACACCAAAAGGCTGCCACAGGTCATCAAATCTGTCTACCTCCCCCGCCACCGTGAGGGACATCTTCTCCATCCCTAGAACATGCCACAACCTGTGTAACCAGCCCGTGGTTGTGGGAAGTGTGGTGGTACGCCAATATACAAGGATGTTCTGGATCGCCGACCCCAGAGCGATCGCTATTTGTCTGCCCCTCCTAGAGCGCAGTGGGTACATCAGGCCATTGGGTAACCCTAGCAAAACATAGGCAGGAAGGCGCGGCAATTCTATGTCAAAGCACTGATCTATATCATCCAGGACCTCCCGCCAATACGGACCCAGCAACGGACAATCCCATAAAATGTGCGAGAGTGTTCCCGTCTGCCCACATTCGCGCCAGCAGGTGTCCTGTATGTGATGGTTCATGTCGTGCAGCCTCTGAGGCGTATAGTACCAGTACGTAGATACATTCGTAAAAGTCTCCGTGAGCCCAGTGTGGTAGGCCGAGTGCCGAGCTCGATACGAAATGTCGTCCCATTCCTTGTGACTCAGCGTCCTCCCCAGCTCCCGCTCCCAGCGCGCCCTCCCGGGGCTATAAAAGTGATGGGGGGGGGGCTGTAGTAGCCGGTAAAGATCCGAGATGAGCTTGGCGTCGGAGGAGCGCGTCGCAAGCCACAGCTCGTATGGGGTAAGTTTCCGATCAGCCAGATCTCGCACCTGCGGCTGTAACGCCCAGTGGCGAACCTGCAGGTATCGCATACGCTCCGTCTCGGGTAAGTGGTATTCCCTGCACAAGTCAGCGAACGACACAGCACCCTCCGGGCCATAAATATGAACCAATGCACAGCACCTGGCTGTTCGCCAGAGCGAAAACGCTCCAGGTTCTGTTCCGGGCCGGAAGTCAGGATTCCCCGCCAAGGGAGTAAGCGGCGACGGGAAGGTGGTAAGTTCATGTCGAGTGCACACGGCATCCCAAACACGGAGCGTGGCCTGCGTGACAAAGGACGCATACAGATTGGGGGGCCTGTGACTCCTGCGAAGGAAAGGTATCTCCTGCAGAGTCCTGCCCGCCACCGCCTGATCCTGAAACAGCCAGTGTCTGTCCGACTCCCATTTACTCCATTCAACCAAGTAGCGCAACTGCGCCGCCTGGAAGTACTTGTGTAAGTCCGGGATGCCGAGGCCCCCGGACTCGGGTGCCAGTGTGGAGAGGGCTCCGTGACCAACCCACCTCCGGGGACGGACAGGCCCTCGACCTTCTGGCGTTGGTGTCGTACCCGCAGTTTATTCGCTAGCAACCGGCCGCAACGGTCACCGCCAGTATAGTATGCGTGCTTCAGGCGCAGCGCCGCATATTCCGCCCTGTCCATATCCAGCGCGGAGAGAAGCTTCCGCGCCGCCTTGAGCTGCCTCCAGACTCTGGGGGCCCCTGTCCTCTGGTGTACCTGTTCTAGCTCCCGAACCGTACCAGTAAGTTCGTCCCTCTTCCGCTGTCTATCCCTGTTCTCCGCCGAGGAGATGGAAATGAACTCTCCCCGCAGCACCGCCTTCAGGGCTGACCACTGCGTCGCCCGGGTGGTATCGTCGTTCTCGTTGTGCTCCCGGAACCCAGCAATCGCGGCCCGGATCTGCGACAGTACCTCCCGTCGGTGTAACAGAGTGTCCCGGAGGCGCCAGACCCCGCGTCTCGGGGATATCGGCGGCAACTGGAAGCATCCCGACACCGGAGCATGGTCCGACAACGTGAGGACCCCTATGTCAGATGCTGTCGCAAGTGCGGCCAACGGCCCCGTCACCAGGAGGTAGTCCAGTCTGGCGTAAGTCCTATGTGCGTGGGAGTAATAGGAATAGGCCCTCGAGGCGGGATGTAATTGTCTCCAAAGATCGTGCATGTCCAGGTCTCCCAAGTGTGAGGCACTAAGCTGTGAAATTTCCCCAGTCTGTGGATGGCGCTGCGCGGATCTGTCTAAAGATGAGTTGAAGACCATATTCAGGTCACCACCAATGAGTATATGCCTATCTGGGGTAGTCGCAATATCGGCTAAAGCAGACTGCAAAAACAAGTCCTGGCGATCATTAGTGCTATACACTGAACCCACCGTGAAAGGGAAACCCCCTAACCTAAATCTGTATGCCAGGAGCCTCCCCTTCTGCTCCGCCACCTTGTGCAGTACCTCCCCTCTGAACTTCCCAGACACCAAGATAGCAACCCCTGCCGTTTTAGTAGTCCCAGAGGAAAAAAGCTGAACCGGGAACTTCGGGGACCGCAACCTGGGACAGTCTCGGGCCAGGAGATGCGTTTCTTGTAAAAGGCAGATATCCGCCTGGGTGCTCTCAAGAAGGGATAGTATCGCCCTGCGCTTGACCGGGTTATTCAAACCCTTCACATTAAGGGTAACGATCTTCAGGGCCATGAGTAAACAAAGGAGAAAGAGCTGCAATGGGGCCCGGAGACACGGGAAACACCCCGCCAGGTGGGGAGGCGGAGCGGGGCAGGCGCAGGAGCGAGCCACGGTGAAATAACCAAAGGGGAGGCGACATGTGAACCTGAAGTAGCAGGGGCCCAGGGTGAATACAACAGAAGGTCAGCACTACATCTCCCCCCCTCTCCCAGCGCAGGAAGAACACAGCAACAACAGCACTCTGAAACCCGAGAGCCCGCCCAGCACACCATCAGAATCCCCTCCCGAACAGATACCTCCCCACTCAAGAAAGGCAGCATGAGGGCACAAAAAGCACAGCATAAGGCAAATGAGGCACATCCCGAACCCCGAACCCTCCCCACCCCAACACCCCGAACAACCCTCAAACTCCCCAACTCCCCATCTCTCCATCTCTCCTCCACACCCCTACACAGATCCCCTCCCACTCTCCCCAACATCAACCTTAATGGTGTGAAAAACCCCATTGTCCCAGTCCAGCCCCTAACGGGCAAGTCTGTGGTAAAGTGTCCGAGTGGACGTCCAGCCACCATCCATGCCCCCCCAGAGCCCCCCACCCCCCCCGGATCCCTCAAACCTGCAGTGCCAGGAAAGCCAAGATGATCTCCCCCAAGATGATGCTCAAGCCGTCATGGCCACGTCACTGGACGACGTGGAGCCGGATACTTCCCGTATGGCGCTGTCCATTTCCGCTCTGACCGTAGGAGAGTCCGGTCGAGAAGGCTGAGGCGTGGTCCGGCGCCGTCGGACTGTCTGCCAGCCCCCTCTAGAATTGCGGCGGCGTGGCGTCGGGACATCCTCATCAGTAGCGGTGATTCCTAGCACCCCACACGTGTCCTGAAGGGATCTCAGTTGGTGCAGTGTCCCGTTCCAGCGAAAAATAAGCCTGAAGGGGTGGCCCCAGGAGTATTGCGTGTCATGCTCTTTCAGAAAGTCCGTGGCAATTTTGAAGGACTTGCGTTTCTGCAACGTAATCGTGGACAGATCATGAAACAACGCAATCTGGTGACCCCTGAAGCTCAACGGTTGTTTCTGACGGGCTTCACGGAGGATACGCTCCTTCAGAGGGAAATCCGGGAGAAAGGCCAGTATATCTGGGGGTGGTGCCGAGGCCCTACGCGGGAGGCCCACTCTATGCGCCCTGTCAATCCTCACCGGAAAGTCAGCCGCTTCGCCCAGGACATCCCGGAACAGGTCTCGTAGGTAGGCCGTGACGTCCTCCCCCTCCTCTTTGGACAGAACGCCCCTGACCCTGATGTTGTTGCGCCTGGACCGATTCTCAAGATCCTCGGCGTGGGCCTGGAGGTCAATCTGCTGGTCCCTAAGCCGCAGCACTTCCTGTTGTAGGTTCGTGATCTCCTCGTCCCTGGATTGATTAGCGTCCTCCATGGTGGCGACCCGCTCACCAAGCGAATCCACTTCTCTTCTCACTTCTCGGACCTCGCCCGCCACCTCCTGCTTCAGGGTCTGAAAGTCCTCCCTGAGTGTGCTAAACAGCGACTCCAGAAAAGACCTGGTGACCGGGGGCTCACCCCCCTCTGCCCCACGAGATCCGGACGAGGGGCTCGGCGTCGGCTGGGATCTGTCCTGTCTCGGGGCTCCCCTGCCCAACATCTCGGGTAAGGTACGCTCACCTTTCTTGCCTCCCCTGTTACCTGACATCGCAGAGGCGGCGGTGCGTCGCAGGGAGAGAAGATGGGCGGAATGGGAGGGGGCCCGCGAACCACGTGGGCTCCCGCAGCTAGTCGGTCCAGTGCAGACCCGGGGCTCCCAGGCAGCGCCCCAAAGCTCCCCAACAGACCGGATGAGAGATGAGCACGACCAGCACTCCACTGCAACACTCTCCTAGTGCGTCCCTGCTTCCCAGGAGCGGGTCACCACCCTGTCTCCAGGCTCCCGGCCGTGTCGCTACTCCACCGCAGCTGTCCAGGTGGGCACCGCCGCCCTGTGAGACCCTGCGCCGGGCAAGCCACACTCCGGCCAGCACCCTCTGGCCAACCAAGCTCCTGCAGGGCCCCAGGTACAGCACGCGGGCCCAGCAAGCCCACTGGGGAACGAGGGTCGGCAGCACAAGCCCGAGGGGCACAGGCCCAGCGGTGGGCAGGGTCACCGAAGTTCGCCGGCGCCCTCCGCCCGGGCCCCGCGTGTGGGCCCCCCACGTGCAGCCACCAGATCAGTCCTACCGGTCACGGGCAGGCAAAGGCGTCCCACCGGGGTCCAAGCCAGGCCACTCCAGAGCCGGGGCCCGCAAAGGAAGTCCGCCGGCGTCTCCGGCCTGCTAGGCCTCCAGGCTCCGCAAATCCCCGGGTCCGCGTAGCGCTCCTCCCCGACTCCTCTCACAACCAGGGGCGGATGGCGCCGCACCGCCAAGGGCCAAGGCCGCCGGCTCTTCTCACCAGGGAGCACCGGCGCTACCGGGGGGGGACTCGACCGCGCCCCCGCTGGTCAGTGGGCTCGGGAACGCCCCACCGCACCGGGGTGCCGCGGGTCAGCCGCTCTTCCTCCGCCCGGCCTCGTTCAGGCCGCAATGTCCGCCCGCCTCAGGGGCCCGCACTATATGGCGTCGTTCTCCGCGTCTGCGCCTCCGGGGGCTCCAAAACCGCTCACACCGGGCACACGGCCGCTTCTGCTCCCCTCTCCGCTAGATCTGGGGGAGATCAGCGGTGCAGGATGGGTCAAGGGCTCCGGGGACTCAGGAGCTCACGGAAGGAGCGACCGGTCAGCCCGCCATCTTGGCCACGCCCCCAATCTATGCACTTTAAACTGCACTTTGTAAATCTCTGGTGTTACTCTTAACTCTTATTATGTAAAGCTGCAATGTGTTTAATGTTCACATTAAGAGAACTGATGTACCATAGTACGAATAATGGCAACTTGTAACTGTGTGCCCTTTTAACATGTATGTCGATTTATATCAATTTTAAACTGTCATGTGTTATAAATTGTGCTTTTATGGTTGTATGTCCCAACCGAATAAAGCTGTTTTGACTGACTGGCGTAAGACGGGCATTTTCGATTCTCCGGTGTCGCAAAGAGGTCTAGAGCTGGGCGACCCCATCGGTGGAACAAAAGATCCAGAGTCGGCTGGTGCAGTTCCCATTCGTGTGTTGAGGAAGTGGACCTGCTCAGAGAGTCCGCCAGGATCTTGGACACGCCCGGCAGATGGACAGCTGTCAAGGTGATCTGATGACGGAGAGCCCAATCCCAGATCGACTGGGCCAAGCGAGACAGATGTGGAGACTTGGTCCCTCCCTGTTTGTTCACGTAGTGCATGCTGGTGGTATTGTCCGTTTGGATAAGCACTGACCCCAGGGACTGAAACACCTGCTGGCAAAGGCGAGTGTCCTGACATAGTTGATGGTGGGATTGAGACTTGAGGCAATCATCCAAATATGGAAAGATTTGAACGCCTTGGAGACGCAGGTGAGCCACCACAGGGGCCAGTACCTTCGTGAACACATGAGGAGCTGATCGGAGCCCGAAGGGCAGGACCTTGAACTGATAGTGCATTTGTCCCACCTTGAAACGCAGGTACTGGCAATGTTGTTGGATAATTGGGACATGAAAGTACGCGTCTTGAAGGTCTATGGTGGTCATGAAATCCTCGCTGGATAGAAGACGCAGGATTTCCAGTAATGTCAGCATGCGGAAAGATTGGCACTTTAGGAATTGGTTGAGAGCCCTCAAATCCAGGATGGGTCGCCAATCTCCGGTCTTCTTGAGTATGAGGAAGAATCGAGAGTAAAACCCCTCTCCCCTTTGATGTTTCGGGACCACTTCGACTGCACCCTTTAAAACAAGAAGACGGACTTGATGGTGAAGCTCCTCGAGGTGTGGAGGAGGCGGGCCAAAAGGTGGAGTACGAGGAGGAATCTCGATGAATTCTAAGGTATGACCCCGCCGTACAATGTCCAAAACCCAGCGGTCCGAGGTGATGGAGGACCACCGAGAATAAAACAGAGAGATTCGACCTCCAACAGTTTGGGGATGACAAAAGTCATTGACGCTTAGGAGTGGATCCGCGATAGGAGGACTTTCCCCTATAGGGTCTGGAGGGCTGCTGACGAGTCTGCTGATTGGATGCGTAACGCTGGTTGCCCTGATTGTAGGAGCGGTACTGTTGCCCTCCTCGAAAATTGGAAGAAGTGCCGCGTCCGCGTGCACCTCGAAAGGACTGCTTCCGGAATTGCATCGTGCCCAAAGACTTTGCCGTATCAGTGTCCTTCTTAATGGACTCCAGGGCGTCATCGATGTGAGATCCGTAGAGCGATTCACCATCATACGGCATATCAAGTATCTTGGATTGGACTTCCTGCCGGAAGGAGGTGGATTTTAACCAACCCTGGCGTCGGAAGGCAGCTGCACTTGCAAGCAGACGGAAACCTGTACTAGCAATATCGACTGCACAGTCGATCATTTCTTCCAAAGCTCTCAGCCCATCATGAAGAATCTGCTGAGCGTCCGCCCTGGAAGCTTCAGGTATGAGGTCCATTAATGCAGATATGTCCGACCACATCTGCCAGTCATAGCGTCCCAAAATGGCCAAGGCATTGGCTGCTCGGACAGAAGTGGAAGCCATGGTTGAAAACTTGCGGCCAATAGCGTCTAGGAGTCGACCCTCTCTATCAGGAGGTGCAGTGATTGGAGACGCTGGGTTCCGGGCTCGACGCTGTGCAGCTTGAGTTACTACTGAGTCCGGTTTAGGGTGGGAAATCAAGCATGCTGGAAAACCAGTTGGGGCCTTGTATTTTTTCTCAAGGCGCGGTATTTGAGCAGGTAACGAATTTGGAGCTTGCATGAGTTTAATTCCCTCCTTCCAAACAAAATCGATGATTGGAATGTATGGAACTGCTTATAAGGCTTATCTTTAAAACCATAGATGAAACAGTCCTCCTCACGTTGCGTTCTAGGTAGTTTGAAACGCTGAGCCGCTTTATCCATAAGGAGATGAAAACTGGCGATATCTACAGGAGGTGATTCACCAGAGTTTCCTGGCTGAGGAGAGGGCGTCTGCGCTCTGTAATCGTCCCACTCCGCCATATCCTGGTCGCCTGCATCCTCGTCCGAATTGTCAGGGACCTCTCCATCCTCACGTTCTGGGACCGCCTCATCATCTGCATCCTGCGGATAAATCGTAGTATGGATTCTGATTGACGTCTGAACCTGAGACGAAGTTGTGGTTGGTAACGTCGGCGGAAGAGACGGTGGAGGCAACGCAACGGCAGCAGAAGATGGTACAGGAGTACCTTGCACCGTTGCTGGGAAACGAAGGTTGTAATCATCCAGCATATGTTAGAGATTTGAGATCAAGGTTAATGGTATTGTAGCCATAGGCACTTGGACCAGCTGTTCCTCATGGTGAGATTCCTGGTCTCCGCCATCTTCGTCAGTGTCAGACTCCTGACATTTGATAATCAAATCAGAGGGACTATGGGCCGCCCCAAACGTGTCGCCTTCATTTTCAGAGTCCGTGTCATGCTCAGAGGTAGTGGCAAACATTGGAGAAGGTGGTTGCGGCTCTGGAGCAGAGATCTGTTGGCACGGAGCCTTATTGCGACGATGGGATGAATCAGCAGAGGATCCTGAAGTCTTCAAAGGCACTAACGGCAATGAGGCAAAGGAAGCCGGTGCCACAGTCGACGGCGCCATCGACGCTATCGTGGACGGTGCTGATTTGGCTGTCGACGAAGGTAATTTTGAAGAACTCATCGTCGACTGTGCGGCCGTCGACGGAGTCGTCGTCAGGGTCACCGTCGACGGGCGATCCATCGTAGACGAAGCCGTAGACGGTAGAGTCGTCGACGCAGGCAGAACCTCCGTAGACGGAGTCCTCGTCGACGGGGCTTTGGTCGACGGAGTCTTCGTCGACGAGACCTTGGTCAACGGAGCTGTCGACGACGAAGATTTCTTTGAGACTTTCGTCGACGAGGATTCTTTCTTCTTCGTCGACGAGGTAATGGGAATCGTCGACGGGACAGGCTTAGATGGCAAAGAAACTCTCGTCGACGTGAATGCTGTCGACGAGACCGTCGTCGACGAAGTGAAGGCTGATGTCGTCAGCGTCGTCGTCGACGAAGAAGACATCGCGGTTCTCGTCGTCCGAACGCTCGTAGACGCTCCAGTCGACGACGGAACTCTAAGAGGCGTGGAAACACCCCGAGAGGCAGTAGAAGACGCCTGAGAGCCAGGTCTCGTGGGCGTAGTGGTAGGAGGAGTGGTAGGAGACACCACAGAAGCCAGAGGCAGGGCTAATTTCTTCTTTTTGAGAAAAGGAGATGGAAAATCCTGTACACTACCACGCTTAGAGGCTGCTGAAGAAGGACCAGATTGAAAACTTTCTGAATCTGACAGGGCAGAATCCTTGTCCTTTAAACGTTGAAGCCAAAGGAGAAGACGGCCTTCTCTGTCCTTGAGAGTCTTAGTAGAAAAAGTTCTACAGAACTTGCAGCTGCCAGCCTCATGATCCGGGTATAAACAATAGATACACTTCTGGTGGGGGTCCTTCTCAAAAAGGCGCAGCTTCCCACAAGAAGAGCAAGGTCTGAATAAAGACTTCTTACTTGACATGTTGAGACAAACTGGAACTAGAAGATTTGAGTTGAAGAACTGAGCAGAGCTCAGGGAGACCTCCTTCACACGACGTGCGGTAGAAAATCGGAGGGCTTGAGCTTCTGAGGAGAAGGTTCTAGAGGGTGCTGGCGCCTGATTGGCTGTAATTTGGACTAACATAATGACACTAATGTGTTACAGGTAGTTTTTCTCTTTACCATGCATTCCTATGTAGGAATCGTTTTGGAGGTTTTCAGTTGTATTTCCTCTTCTTTTATTATGTATTATGTTTTCATGTATATATATATATACGGGGAATATTCAAGCATGTGAATCTATGAAAGACACCCCTAATACTGGGGAAAAATGAGCTATATGAACAAGCGCAGCTCATGAACAACCAATAAGCATGCACTATTCTGTAAGGTGACAAGCACTCTTGTTAATGCGACCTAGTTATGCCAACTAAACTAAACCTATTTTAGGCACTATTCTCTCATAAAATATAAAAAATGAAATATTTTACTTCTACACTATTTCACAGCTAGCTGGATTTGGCTAACTGCACCAATTTAGTCTGCCTAGTTGCTCTGCCAAACCTAATTGCATGGCTGTAGACTTAAAGGATTCATACTTTTTGTATATCATAACCATACATGCCAACATTTTAGGAGAGGAAAGTGCAGGCCATTTTAAGGATTTTGGGGGGAATGAGCCAAGCATATTTTGATGGCCCCTGTTTGCAACAGCTTTTAATTTATAATCCAATTTCAGCTCTTTAATGCCCCTTTAGCCAGGGCACTGAGTGCACCTGCGCACTCGTAGAAATTCTAAATGTGTTTACATCTAATATTCAGGGATAGTGACATTATTGTAACACACCAGCAGCTCACTAATAGAACTGCAAATAATCTCTGTGACACCCTCCCGTTTCTCACATGAGAGGCCCTGTCTTGATCTAAAAGAAACTTTTTTTATGAATGTAGCATAAAACATAAACACAACATTTCTCTGCAAAATGTATGTAATAGACTCTCAGTCAACACCCACATTAAAAATAAATGAAAGGAAAACGGTATTTATAACAATCTGTTTTTGAATTATTCTATATCATCAGGCAAGACTCTGTAGAACGGAGTTAACTCGATCAGGGGAGCCCCTGAAAGCCTGGGGCCCTAGGCCAGAGCACACTTTGCTGAAGATTAAAAAGCCTCGGGAAAGTGAGAAATGTTAGAAAAATAATCAGGAGATTGTTTTTCTCCTATTGACCTCTATGGAGGCCAGAATCGGGTCTATTCTCATGTATGGAACTCAAAAGCGTGCTGTTACAGGATCGGATATCAGAAATACAGATACTTTTTTCCCCTTACCTGTCACAAGCACAGAAAAAGCGCTATATTGCGTGATAAAAATGTGCACTGGCCTGCAGGAGCTGGTTACTGGCAGTGAATACTACGAGCCTCAGTAGACCAGTCCCAGCTGAATCCCTCCAAGGAATAGGTTTTTTGAATGCAGAAATTGCGAGGCAGGAAACTAGCCTTGAAATCGGTAGTCTTCCGCCTAAATTGGGAGAGTTGGCATGTATGGTCTTAACCTAAGGAGGCAATGTGAGCTGGTGGCTTAGTTGAAGATTGGAACAACAAACCTGAATCCATCCAATCCTCACCTTCCACTTAAGCAAATTTTATGATCCAGTGCAAGCTACTTTTGAGCTCAGTGCTCTTTACTTAACTTGGCAAGAGATGTATTTATATTATTTCAAAGTTAAAAGACCATTCAAGTTTCCCAGATCCAAGCATGAGTAGCTCATCTGCTCCAGGTTCCTTGCATTGCATTTTGGGACTTTTTGTCCTGATTTTATAACTGGATGAACAAGACCACAAGTACCAGGATTCAGAGGAAAAATATGGAATTTTGTGGTCTATCTAGAAATTTAAGAAATCTGTAACATTTGTGGCGATTGTTATGTTATGTTAAAATAGGACAAAACTATCAAATGTAATATTATAGTAGGGAAAATAAGCAGTCATTCACTCATATCAAAACAATAGAATTAAGGATTCTAGAACTCTTTTTTTTCAGCAGAGCTGCTGTAGTGATGAGACGGAGGCCAGATGATGATAAAATACCTTTAATGGTATTTGTTGGAACTGGGGTCACCAGCTCCCCGAGGGTAGCATGGCACGAGCGGGAAGGCATCCGAAAGCTTACGTGTAAAGTGACCATACAGCACACACAACCACTGAGACAGTAAAATGGGCACGCAATGACTGACGCCACTCCAGTGAGTATGTGTAAAAATTTAATAACTTTAATATATAGAGCAGAGTTAGGGTAATCAAGAATTCGCAGTATTATTAGCTTATTAGCTTTCCTTTCAAATACCTGTGTTTCAACACTTGGCAATAAATACTAGAGGAATAAATATTAAATATAAGATAAATATTGAATATTAGTTACTATTAAGTAGTAGATAACCACAGGCCTGACCTGAGCCTTGCTCCTTGTCAGCACCTGCAAGAGAGTCTTTATGAAAACATTCAGAGAACTTTACATCCCATTCAGGGTAACTTTGGCAATAAAGGCATGAATATCACCTTAAAAGCTTTTTATCAGTACATTTCCATATTCCTGTCTGGAAGGAAATAACGTTTCTTCGCACAGCGGTAAACATTTCCTATCTGCAGGAATTGAACATTTCATTACTCAGCATTTAACAGATCCTGACATAACTGTCGGCCTCGGGGGCAAGAAGAACCGTTAGTACAGCATAGGAAAACCATCCCCTAAGCCTGGGGAAAACATTACATGGAATACTGCGGGATTTTATTTAGCAAGAATAAGTATATAGAACTTGGCTCATGCATAGAAAACCTTTCCTTATGGGAATAACTATTTCATTGAATGGGAATAACCATTTCAGTAATCCTGGGTAAGCATTACATTAGAGGAATGAGCGTTTCCTTACCCCTCAGTAAGCCTTTTCCTAGGCAAGAATAAAACCTGTCATTTGGCAAGAATAGGCATATAAAACCTGGCTTAGGCCTAGAACCCTCCTCTGTGGGCGTTCATTAGTCACAACCTTAGGCTGGGGTAACATCTTCTGTGAAGCAGGAGTAAAACATTTCATTAAATATGCGTCAACATTTCATCCGGTAACACTGGCTCAGTTCACTAGACAAGCACTACCACCTTTTCAGGTAATCTAACATTCCTTCCGGCCAGAATAACCATTTGAGGAATCACTGCCAGTAAGAGAAAGCATTTCATCACATAAAAAATAACAGTACATTACAAATCTGGCAGGAGTCAACATCCCCTTATGTAAATAGAAACATTACTTTCAGTCATAATGACCCATTCCCCAGGCAAGAGTAATCTGGATATTGATCAGGGCCTAGCAGTAGCCTGCGAGGAGCTAATCCCCAACCAGGGGCTACTTTTATGATCAAATTGACTCTAAAGGCTCGGTCCTCGTTCTCGCCCAGTTCAGGGGCCTTCTTTAACTAGATTAGGGCCAACCGGGCCCACAACAGTCTTGTCCCCAGGGGAGGGGTGAACTCGGGCCCTCTCCGGCCTTCCACCCTCCTCCCCGGGGTTACCTCAATCTTCGGCCCATCTCGGGCCCTTGCGGAGGCTCGTGCTCCTTCTAGAGCTCTCTGGTGTAAGGGGGCCGGCGAGGGCCTTCACCGGGCTGGCGCCAGCAGGCGGGGGGTGGGGGGGCTCGGACTCTCTCGGAGCCCTCCCAGATGAAGAAAGGCAGTTCTAGAGGGCGCAAAAGCAGCCAAAAGCTGCGCGACTATGAACAGGGGCGCGGCCGATGACGCGGTTGGCGTACCCCGTCACGTGATGCGGGTAGTGGTGGCTTCAAAGCCTTCGCGGCCCTCCGACGCGATGCGGCGGAGGGCCGCCGGGGCAATGCAGGCAGTGGTGGGGCCTAGACCGACCCGCGCCGGGCAGCGGCTGGGTTGGTGGGCCTCAGCGGGGTTTCCGGTCGGCGGAATTGCAGGCCACAGTGTTAGTGGTGCCACAGGAGACTCGGCTGCTGAGGTGGAACAGGTATGCGGCGTTTCCTTTGATCTCGCGCTTCCAGGGGCAGAGGAGCGCATGAGGTAATGACAGCGCCTAGGGGCTCACAGGGGAATACAAGCGGCACAGCAGTCTCGGCAATAGCGCTCTGCAGGCACAGCGCTTCTCAAGGCAGCATCCTCCTCCAGCACCTCAGTGCTCCTCACAGGGACAGCAGGAGAGCGCGGGATAGGCAGGGCAGGCAGCACAATCAGCTCAGGGAGCCAGCGCTTGTTAGAGATATTGCCTGAGCAATCAACAGAGTAACAGGCTACCGCGCTTGGGCAGCTTCTTTACTAGCGCTTCAGGTCCTCCACGCCAGGGCACAAAGCAGAGCAGCACTCGGCAATTTCAGCGCTTGGGTAGTTTCAGGGTGCTAGCGCTAGGGAATGTGAGCGCTCAGCCAGCAGACAGTTTATTTAAGTTGGAGGCAGATCAGCAGAACAACAGGACAGGCCACACGACAGTGGCAAATCCGCAAAAGGGAACCCAGGTGGCGTCAGGGAGCACAAGGAGCGACACAGCGCCAGTACCTGGTGGTTTCCTCAATAGTCCTGTGGGCAGAAAAGTTTCTTTTTGGCGCTTTATGTTTCTTGCGCCCTTGTAAATTCCAGTCTTTTGATTCCTTAAAAAGAGGGAGGGGGTTTGAATTGATGGCTGGTATCAAATCTCCTCAGCCGGTCTCCTCAGATGGACTCTGGGTTCCCCTCCTGCCGGGCCAGATCAGAGGGTAAGTTCAGGATTCCTCAACACTTGGAAGGCAACACCTAAGCCCTGTCACTCCCAGTATAATAGGACCCTGACTAGGCCCCACTGTCTGAACTCCTGCGTAGGTTCTCCCCCAGGTCTGTGCTCCCTCAATCTGACAGGAAAGTTTCCCTCCCTTTCCTTATATAGTGCCAGCTGACAGTTGGCAGTGGCAGTTGGTGTCACCTCACCTGTTCCAGAAGGTTCCAGGAGGTTCTAGGAGGTTCCACCATTCTGGCTATGGGCAGGCTGGCAGGCTAGTATTGATACATTGTTTGAAGGGTTCCAGCCACCTCCTGGCTACTAGAATGCGCCAGAAAGGACCACGCTGCAGTAGCAGGGGTCAGGGGCAGCCATGTTAGGGGAAGAGGGCACCTGCACTTTAACATTTGTTTAGCATTACGCAGGGCATCTCCACTACACAAGGCCTATACCCTTTTGTTACAATAGGGGTCACCCTAAACTAAGGAAGTAAAAAGCGAAACATTTCTGGGGAAAGGGTCAAGTCCTACAGTATTAAAATATAAAGTACAGGAAAAGCAGGCGAGCGCCACGTAATCAACTAACAGTCTCAGGTCCAGGCAATAACTGCTAAGCATTGGAACATACCACACGACTATACATTCTACATTCTAAAACTACACGTGAGTTGAAGGCATAATGCACTTGTTAGACCTGGCATCTTTGGCGTGGTTTCCCCTATCTTTTTGCCTCTACCTCCTGTATTTTTGATGCTGTGCTGGATTTCGTTTTTGCTGGTTGAGATGCTTTGGACACTCTGCCACTGCTGATCAGTGCCAGAGTGTAAGTGCTCCCTATGTAAATTGTTATTCTGATTGGATATACATGTTTGGCATATTTGTATCACCATGAAGTCCCTAGTAAAGTGCACTGAGTGTGCCAGGGCTGGTGATGACAAATGCTACTAGTGGGCCTGCAGCACTGATTGTGCCACCCACAGGTGTAGCTCTAAAATGGTGTCTCAGGCTTGCCACTGCAGTGCCTATGGGCAGTTTAGAACTGCCATGTCCTCCTGGTCAGTGTCCCCACTGACCAGGCCTAACCCTTCCCTTTTTGTGCACATCAGCCACCCCTATGGAAGGCCCAAGGTACCCCCCTGGGCAGGGTGCAGTGTATGTGAAAGGTAGAGCATGTACTGGTGCAGGTAACATGTTCTGGTAGTGAATTACAGCCATTTTCGTTTTTCACTACTGTAAGGCTATCTTGCTCCATAGATTAACATGGGGGATGCTGGCTACAGTGGTTAACAGCATTTCTTCCCATAGGAACAAGATAGGACATAAGTATCTAGTATCCCTGAACTCAGAATGTAATAACACACCTTTTAGGAAAGGTTGTTTTTAAATCCTGTGTTTCAGAACAGCACTTTTAGAAAGTTGCTGTTCTCTTGGCTGACCCTTCTGTGTGCCTGGGCCTGTTTGTGTATTGACTGTCTGGTTTGAGAGTGACAGGGGCTGGGGAATCCCCCAGGAGGCTGGCTGAGTCAGCCCCAGGCTGAATGGCTGCATTTGCAACTGGAGTGGTGGGAGGAGTTAGCACCTGGGATGAATAGGGCTGTGCCTGCCTTCCACAATGCTGGCTCCACCCCCCTGCTGGGCGGCTGAGGACCCTGCCCCTCACTCTGAAAGGAAAGAAGCAGCCAGCAAAACAAAGTACTCAGGAACCACCCAGAACTGGTTCAGACCGGGCTCAGGGCCCACATGCACCAAGAGAACAAAGACTTTAGGGGTATAAGTACAGGACCCCTGACAACAGAAAATTAGATCATCCTGGAACCAAGAAGGAACCTCTGCCAAGGAGAAAGCTGACTCTGAAGAAGGAAGACTGTCCTGCTGTTGCTCTGCTGGACTGACCTGCTGTTGCTTTGCTGCCAAGGAGAGGGGAAGGACTTTGCTTGTGAGCTGTGTCCCCTGTCTTGAAGGAATCTCCAAGGGCCTGAGTAGAGCTGGCTCCCTGTTTTGAAGTCCCAGGAACAAAAGGACTTCACCCCCAGCTTCCCTGATCTCTGCTGAGAGAGTTATGTCCTTCCTAGAGTGCTTGATCCAGTTGTGGGGCCTCTGGAAGTTGTACCTGTGCTGGGAAGCTTGAGACTAAAGCTTGAGAGACTTTTGAAACTGAAAAGTGTTGCATCGCCCGTTTCCGGAGCGCATCCCCGACAGTGCGAGAAGTTTCCCGCCGCTACGGAGGTCGAGATCGTCGCAGCGCCTGATGCCGCTGCCAGAGACATCGCATCCTTCATTTGCGGGACGCACCAGACCGGTGCGGGAGAATCGAACATCGCTGCGAGTATCGTCGCAGAGCCTGTCGTCGCTGGGTGAGAACGATGCACCGCTTGCTTGCGGACCGCATCACGTCGCTGCGAGCATCGTCGCAGAACCATCGCATCGAGGAGCTGCGAGAGAGAGGATCACCGCTGGACCGCGCATCGTCGCCCCGGAGATCGTCGCAGCCCCCTTCGAGATCGTCGCATCGTGCCTTTGCGAGAACAGACTTCCTACGGAACCTACGCACCGGAATCAATACAAGTGGCCTTCCTCCCCATACAGACCGGATTCGTCGCAACACGCCCGCTGCTGCAGCGGGGCTGTCGCAAACGCCTCCCCAGGGTCTCAGGAGCAACGCATCGCTTGTTTTCCACCGCACCAGCTTCTGCTTTGTTGCAACTAAAAGGTATTGTGAGTAAACGTGACGCAACTGTGAACTTTTCACGCATCTGGAGAGAATTCTATCGCAACGTAGAGAATTCTATCGCAACCTAAAGAATTTTAACGCAACCTTAAGAACTCTTTTGAAACCATATTCTTGAACTGTGTACGTTGGATTTTTGTCGTTTTGGTCTTGTGTAGTTTAGATTAAATACCTTTATTTTTCTAAAACTGTTGTGGAGTCAGTGTGTGGTGTTTTCACTGTGTTACTGTGAGTGTTGGTACAAATACTTTACACATTGCCTCTGGTTAGCCTAGACTGCTCGTGCGAAGCTACCTAGAGGGTGAGCAGGGGTTATCTCAGAGGGTTATCTCCTTGCCCTGACTAGAATCAAGGGTCCCTATTTGGACAGTAGTACCTACCTCTGCCAACTAGAGACCCCCAGTTCTAACAGCACTATTAAATAACAATCCTAATCATAATAAAAGCAATACACAACAGCTGCGGCGATTACTGGCCCTTCTGAAAGTAATTTAAAAGGCAACTTGTTTATTTAAAGTCTTTGGTGGTCACTATCTTAAGATGGCCGCTAAATTACAGCATTGTATGAGTGTGGGTGTTAGTCTCGTTTCTATATCTTCCCTTTTCATCGTACATCAGCAGCGTGGATTGTATAATAACGATGCCGGGAAATAATAATACCAACTGCTAGCGAGCCTCTTCTGATGCAGTGCTGGGGCCGGTACCATAGGAGAGCAAAAAAAAAGAGTGGGTTTCCCTGCCTCGTCTGTATTTTCTTTGGGAGAGGTGAATTTGACTTCCCAATTTACCTCACGTCATCAGTGGATGGCTGCAGTGAGGGCTGTCGTTGCGATAGAAGCCTCTCTCTGACACTGTTGATTGTACGTTTGGACGTTTGGAGAAATAGGTACGGGCGCCTGCCTCCTTAAGCTTGGAGCCTTCTATATGCGATGTGGGCCTAGTTTTGGGCGCGGGACCCTGACTTTCCAAGCCATCAGAGGAATGTAACTCTTTACCTAGGAGGCGGAAGTGAGAGCCTCTCCTCCGTCCAAATTATCCGAAAGACTATGTTAAATAAATTGTGATTAATAGTATTGTTCATGTTGTATTAGGTAGACTTGGTGTAGCACGTCTATCAGTTTATTTGTTTCATGGTGTATATAAAGGAAACGATGTGTTGTCTTTACCTTTACATTGTATTGTTTATATTTAAGTACTATTTGCGTGCATTCATCAAACAGGCACTGCCACCGGTATAACGATGCGTGGTTGTTTTTATTAGAATTGTGAAGGTCGCTTTTCTTCGGAGGTTGAGTTAGTCACCGCCTGACTCTTGATGGAGAAGGACATGTTGGCCTTCTTACACCGGAGCTTGAATACAGGACTATCACCTCATTGCTTTATGGAGAATCATTATTCACACTGTCTATACTGAAAAATAATTCTGTGAGCGGCAGTAATATTTAATTAAGTATTTTTGTAAATAATTCATTTTCCTTTTTTATAAATTTAGAAACCCCCCATGTTAATGCTAGTTCACCTTGTACGTTGTGCTTGCTACAGCGTACTAGGTGAACTACAGCGTACTAGGTGTATTACAAAATCTAGACACAACGGCATCCGTTGTCTTAATTTAACTAGTCATAGAAAAATAACCACTTAATGAGATCGGATCAGAATTACTGCTGCGCAATTTAAAACCCCTTTACTCCATTAATCAATTTTATCAAATACTCTTTCATCCTGTCTTCGAATGCACAGCGTAGACTTTTATGAGGTGAGAAGTGAAGATGTGCTACGATGTCCATTATAAAGCCAGAATTCTTATGTGCATGCCTTTAAGCACCAATGTAAATTCACGATGCTTTATTCTGGTTACCACAATATTTTGAGGTCCTATCACAAAACCCTCTTATTTTTCTCTAAAGCCTATTGTGGCGGTCCTTTATTTATTATTAAAGGCCATGAAGCTTTATTATGAAGTGTGAGGCAACTGTGAAGGAATAGGCTTGGAACTCTAACATCGCATGGCCCAGGACCAGCCCTCCAGTACCCTTCCTTCATCTGCAGATTGGATGTGTATTTGACCTTCTCTTTAAGTTCTTTGGGCCAGATGTATCAAGCCTTTTACCGGTGGCGAATCAGCCCGTTTGCGACGGTAAAAAGCCTTTTGGGATGTATCATCCCAAAAGGCATTGCAAAATAGGGAATCACAATTTTTGCGATTACCTATTTTGCAAATGCATTTAGGGAATCTCAAATTGTGGTTCCCTAAATGCACTACAGGAAGCAGGTAAAATTGCTACCTTGCTTTAAGAAATTGGTAATTTGCTAATTCCTGAAAAAATGCTATTTTTTCATTCTTCTTAGTGCCATGTGGCGCACACACAGGGTGCATTAGGGTGGCCTTTTGGGCCCCTATCACCCTTGTAATTGCATTCGCAATTTGCGATTACGGCCCATAGGAATGAATGGGAAGGCATTCTTTAATACTGAATCGTAATTTGCGATTAGCTATTAAGGAATATGTAGAAATCACAATTTATTTGTGATTCCATAATAGCGAATCGGTCAAATTCGCTATTATGGACTCTCAAAATGAGTGTTGGTGTGGCTTTGTGGGAGGAGCACAGCAATACAATTTAGGTACCCAAATGCATCTTTATTTTTGGGTTGATCTAACCGTGCAGCCAAGAGTGTTGCTGCACAGTCTTAGTCTAGGCTTTCCGTTTACAAATCATTGTTTTGATGTATGCCAGCCAAACTCATTCAGTTAAACCAAACCAAGACAATAACTCCCAAAATGCACGATCTTGTAAAATGAAAGCCTACAACTCGTAGGGAGGTGTCACTGAGGCAGTCATCTGGTAACCCTGCATCCATTATTTGCAACCTCCGTAGCACAATCTCCTCACCCTGCTACACCCCCATCACCCTTGTCCTCACAGAGCATTCCTATGTACTTCCACAACAACTTTTCACAATCCTCTTGCCACATTCTCCAATTTCCCTGATCCTCTTGGAATTTGGCATAACATCACCTATCAGTCATAGCCTCTCTCTCACCCACTATACCACACACATTCAAAAGTTTTACCATCCCTCAGAAAGTCATGCACAGTGTGTAAAAGTGCCTCTGTTGCACGGTTAGCCCCCCCTTTTTGCCTGGTTTTGATGTGGTTTCGAATGTAGTGCACAGAGTCTCTGCCAACCAGGTGCCCTGTGCCAGTGCTCCTTCTCTAAAACAAACCCCCCAATTGGTACTTCTTACTCCTGTAAGTTCGTAGTAAATGGCACCCAGGGTACCAAGGACATGGACCCTGAAGAGGGTCCCTTGGGACCCCTCACTAGGACCCTGCAACTACCTTTGCACCCTGCATGCCCATGTGAGGGAGAAAACGAGATGGCACCCTGCCTACGTGCCATGCCAGCTAGCACTGCCTGACAGTATAGGTAAGTCACCCCTGTAGCAGGCCTCACAGCCTTAAGGCAAGATGTACTATACTCCAGGTGAGGGCATATCTACATGAGCAGATGTACCCCTACAATATTGGGCTCCATTTCCCAATATTGTAAGTGCCAGTGAAGCCATAGAGACTACATGGGCTTGGAACTCGACAACTCGAGTTCCACAGCACCATGATGGCTTTACTGAATATAGGAGTGTTTGGTACCAAACTACTCTAAATAAATCCACACTGGTGTCAGTGTAGGATTTATTGTTCCATGTACCCAGAGGACACCTCAGAGGTGCCCCCTGAAACCCTTCCAACCCTGATGTGGTCTCTGACCCGCTGTAGGCAGCCATCCACCACCGGACATGTTTCTGGACCCCTGGGTAGCAAGCCCCTGCTCTCTGGTACCAGAAAGAATGCACATCCTGGGCAGAGGTTCTCATGCCTCCTCCCACAGGATGGGCCAGTACTCAAAGAGGGAAGCTGCAAAGGCCTGCCATCTATTGTAATGTGACCCCAGCCTCTGCTGCTAGCAGTAGATGGCATCCCCTGGTTTACACTCCCCACTTTGGGCAGGAAAACCAGTGGGAAGATACGAAAAGGTAGGTGCCAACCCCACCACTAAAGGTGGGGGAAAGCGAGGTGAAGCACACTTTTCAGACCCCCCCCCATCTTGAATATGGGGGGGGCCTTCAATCACAGGAGGGTGGGATAATAGAGGGTGTAGTCACCCCAAGTAAGGTGCCCATTGGCCATACCTGCTACTCCCCTAAAACACAGCTTCTAAATTTAGCATTTAGGTGGCTCCCCCAGACCTGGCCTGCAGATCTGCGACAACCTAAGAAGCAAGAAGACGACCCTGCAGAGAAGACTGAAGATGACAACTGCCTTGGCCCCAGCCCTACTACCTGTCGCCAGCTTCTGCGAACCGTCTCCAGCCAGCGACCTCTGAAACCCTGAGAAAACTGCTGCCTTCGACAAAGACTCCAACCTCCCACGTACATCGAACCTGTATAAGAAGATACAAACTTCAAAAACTTCTGCATTTGAGGACCGACACTGATGTAGATATGACTCCCTGCTACCGAACATCTCCCAAAGACCGTAGTGGTAGAGGCACCGGCACTTGTCTCTACACGACTCTACCCTGCCTGATGAAAAGACTGCAACTGGACGACCTCCACGACTTCGAGGTCTCCTCTCGTTTCCACAACCGAGTTACCCATAGCTTCGTGTCCGAGATCTTGTACTCTGCTGCTAGTGGTCCTGCCAGTCGCCTCCTGCACTGCCAGCCTGACCGCGATCTCTCCAAGATGATCCGACAACGGCTGACCCCCATCCGATCTAAAGCCAACAACCGCAGCAGTAACTGTGTTGCCCGCCGTCTGAAACCCATCTTGCACATTCTCCCCGCCGACCGCGAGGTTAAAAGATCATTGCCTGTATCGGCCGCCTTGGCAAAGATACTGAAATCCATACCTTATGGGTGCCTAGTCCCCCAATACCGGCCCTGCACGCAGTGTGGGGTTGACCACCTGAAGACTAGAACTGTAAGTTGTATACTCACTCAATACATCCCACAATTGATTTCCTCCATAGGATAATCTTGAACTGTTGGAATATTGCACGTTTGACTGTTGAATGTGAAAGGTATCTTTAATCGAAACATACTTACCTTAGCAAGAAGGTCTTGGTCTAACAATAAAATGCAAAGGAACTATAATTTTTCTAACAATTGGTCTGGATCTTCTTCATGAGTCGTGTGTGTACAGTATTGATCATGCTTGTGCTGTAAATGTCTTACACTCCTCTGTGTTGGGACTAAGGCTGCTCTTCCTCACTACCACTAATAGAGCATTTTGGGTTTTGCATTGAGCCCTGTAAGCGTTTGGGGAACCCCAGACCTCTGTGCACGGGATTGCCACCTAGTGGCAATATCATATACAGAGCCAGCTTCCTACACACCGTCACTCAAAAACCCTATGTAAAGGCCTCATCACTTAAAACAGATCATGTCTTCTGCCCTCGGTCTAGGTCCACTCTCTCCCCCCAGCTCCACTGTGCCATCTCTTGCCTCCTGACCCCGACCTCCTCCTTGGGAGGTTCGAGGCTACTGCCCGCTCCTGCTGCCCGCTCCTGCGCCTGCTGCCCGCTCCAACTGGGACCAGACTGCCTGCAACCACTGTAACCTTTCTCAGCTGTTTTTTTCTTAATTTTCTTTACTGTTGTACCACTGTTATTGTGCCCATCTGTGTCTTGCTCTAATTCCACCACTGTTTTTATTTTCTCATGCCTGGCTGTTCCTTGTGCCGCTGCTGCCCCTGAGGTCCCCCCTCCCCCGGAATTCCACTGCTCCCACATCCCAGCCTCTCCTCCCTCCCACCTCCCCTACTTACTGGTGGCTGCTGGCGCGCAAAGGCTGGCCTGTCTGTGCCTGGCCGCGACCAGGCCAGCGCCAGGAACCCTGGACCTCTCCCTACCCATCGCTACGACACCACCACCCTCCTTGCACTCAACTCTAGAAGACTTAGAGAATGCCAACAGGCCTCACCGAACATGACCCACGGCCAGTTCTCCTGCCTCCACTGCAGCCACCCCGGCCTCCAACACCGCCAACGCCAGCACCGGCGACACCCTAAAATGCATCCTCCGCAACGTACGCTCCGTACACAAACACGCCATGGAAATCTGGAACCTACTCGACTCTCTCTCGCCCGACATCGCCTTCTTCACAGAGACCTGGACCGACGCATCCTCCGCCCCCGACATCAGCACCGCCATCCCCGACGGATACAAGATCCAGAGGAAAGATACCCTTCCAACCACCCATGAGGGGGCCTCGCCATCGCCCACAAGAGCACCCTCCGCCTCACCACCTCCAGCGAAACCTTCCCCTCCGCCGAACACCTGCACTTCCAGTTCTAGACCACCCCCAAAGCACCACTCTGAGGAACCCTCGTCTACAGACCCCCTAGCCTCCGAACACTCTTAGCCACCACCATCACCAACTTCATTGCACCCCACGCCATCGTCTCAACAAACGACATACTCGTTGGAGTCCTAAACTTCCACCTTGACAACCCCAGCGACACCCAACTCCACTATCCTTTATGACAACTTTGCTAGCATCAGACTTAAACAACTCGTCAACACACCAACCCACAGAGCAGGACACACTCTCGACCCCATCTTCACGGCAGGAAACAGCGTCCAATTCAGCCACACAACGCAGCCGCCATGGACCGACCACCACTGCGTACACTTTGCCATTACCAAACCCAAGGTACCCAAACCAGCTCAGCACGCCCTCCAAAAAGGAACTGGTGCAAGGTCACCGATGAGCAACTTAACTCCACCCTTGCCTGAGACAACCACACCTGGGCACCCAACGCAAATGATGCAGCCAGAGAACTCCACACCTGGATCTCCCAACTGCGCAGACGAGCTCGTCCGCTACCCAACCCCGACAGACAACGCCCCAGGAAAGCCGCCTGGTTTACCAGCGCTCTCCAAGAAGCCAGACGCACCTGCAGACGCCTGGAGAAAAACTGGAGAAACACCAAGACAACCGCAAGCCACACCCACCTACAAGGACGCCATGACAGACTACCACCCCCAGATCAGAGCCACCAAGAGGAACTTCATCCACAACAAAATCCTGGCCAACTCCACCAACTCCAAGAAACTTTTCCGTGTAATTCAAGAATTCACCGACCCACGCAGCAAAGCCACAGACATCACCCCCTCCCAAGACCTCTGCGACAAGCTTGGAACCTATTTCCACCTCAAGATCAAAAACCTCTACGACAAGTTCGACCATCCACCAGGCGCCACAGACTGCCACAGACCATCAGAAACACCAGCCAACCCACCATCTCCATCTGGACACCGATCACGGCCGAAGACACCGCCTTGACCATGAAAAGCATCCACTCGGGGGCATGGCCCCACCGACACCTGGCCTCCTCACATCTACCACAGAGCCGCAGCCGCCATCACACCGGAACTACAACGCACCATCAACACCACCTTCAAAATAGGCACCTTCCCAGGCGACTGGAAGCACGCAAAAGTCAGACCCCTGCTCAAGAAGCCCACAGCTGACCCCACCGACTCACCGACCTCCAGAACTATCGGCCCATCTCGCTCCTCCCAATCACAACCAAAGTTGCAGAGAAAACAGTCAACAGGAAACTGAAACGAGTCATGGAAGAACCTTGGCATCGTACTCGACTCATCGCTCACCATGAACCAACAGGTTAACGTTGTCACCTGCAGCTGCTTCAACACCCTCCGCAAGACCTTCGCGTGGATCCCCCCCCTGAATCAAGGAAGAGAGTCACCCACGCACTCCTCACCAGCAGACTGGACTAAGGAAAAGGCATCAACCAGTCCCACCTCCGCAAACTCACGACAATACAGAACACCGTTGCCAGACTGGTCCTCGGCACCTCCTGACACAAACACATCATAAAACACCTACAAAATCTCCACTGGCTCCCCGTGGAGAAAAGTCACTTTCAAAATAAATCCTCACTCCGGCCTACAAATGCCTACACAACAACAGACCCAAATACCCCAACACCAGAATCAACTTCCACGTACCCAAAAGCAACCCTAATCTTCCAACCTTCACTGGCCGAAACCCCGCGCATCCACAGAGCCAGAGCAGGCGGAATATCCTTCTCTAACATTGCAGCCAAGACCTGGAACGAGCTACTGGCAGACATCAGAACACCTTCAGGAAGACCCTCAAGACCTGGCTCTTCGGCTAAACAGATCTGCAGACCCCCCTCAGCGCCTTGAGACCCTAACGGGTGAGTAGCGCGCTTACAATTCCCTAATTGATTGTCATTTACACAATGTGATACTACTCATTAAAATCTCTCATGTACTCATACACATCGATTACCATGACTGTTTCATCATACCAGAAATAATACTCGCTCCCCCATTTGTCTCCACACACACTTGAGTCCATCAAAAAACACCAAGAAGTTCTGGGACCTAATTAGATGGGGTTCTGTAAGTCTGAAAGGGCACTTGGAATTGGGAATTAACTGCATGAATTGGGCGGAACATTTTTCCAGAATGTACCAGGAAAAGCCCAATCTGCCTTCAGAGTCAAAACCAGATCAAGGGTAACGAATTTATGGAGTAAAGTATATGGGTATTCAAACAATGATCCAGACAAATGGTATGGAGTATAACTGGCTAACTGAGGTTTCACCAGAGCTCAGCACTTGTCCCGAAGTCTATATAGAGCCTCACGCCCAGATTAGGTGGTGTAAGTCGTTTTTTGGGAATAATCCTACATTGTGGGCCCCGATATAGAGAACAGCTTTTAATGCAATTTGTACCCACAATAAATTACCCATATGTTGGAAATCTGCAATTACAATACCCATTCGCACAAAAAGGGCCCCGTAGTGATCCGACTAATTATAGACTAATCTCATTATCGGATGGAGCTGGAAAAATCAACGGTAATCTTTTTTTAAATCATGTACAGGACTAGATTGAGGAAAATTATGTTGTTCAGTCTCCAAACTGGAATCCAGAAAGCAGCTGGGACTGGATATCAAGCTATGAGGTTTTACTAACATGCTTAAAATACACCGCCATTAAGAAAGTTCCAGTGTGCCTGGCCTTTATTGACCTGAAGATGACCTTGGATTCCGTGGACAGAAGTTTACTAAGGGCAACGCAATACAGCACCTCTATCATGGGAGCAAGGCACAGGTGAGAAATGGCCCTAGGAGCGAAAGTACACCTGAGTTTAACATGCAACTGGGAGTACAACAAGGTTGTGTTCTTGCCCTCATGCTGTTAAATCTTTTTATCAACTATGTTGTCAAGAGACTCACCGACAGTTGGACATGCCGAAGATAGGCAATGTCCAACTTCCTATGCTTCTATTTGCAGACGATATAGTACATGTTTCACAGACTGAGATGGCCATGCATAGATTGCTTCAAAGATTTTCAAAATTATTGTAATCTCGAAAAACCTACTATCAATACTACGAAAATAAATGTATGCACTTAAAAATAATGACTTAAAATTTACTTTCAAGATCTATGGAGCAAACTTGGAAAGAGTTGAGCAACTTGATTATCTCTGCATGCTTATAGACGAGAAACTGACCTGGGCTAAACAACTGGCAACGGGACGCCACAAACGCTATTCCTCACCTGGGTGCTGTTGGAGTTGGAGTAGCCTGCCCTTTGTCCCTCGGGATACTGCTGTTTGCCGCCACTGCTTGCCGCAGTCAGCAGCGAAGGGCGGAGGCTGCTTGGGCTGTTGGTGTTGTCGGGAGGAGGACTTCACGACCAACGAGGGCTTGTGCTAGCAGGGACTCTCAAGACCAGGAGTCCCTGCGCTGTTCGGGTGTGCACGGCCGCGCCCCCAGTGAGACACGCCCCCCCGCCTGGCCAAGATCTAAAGGCGTGCGCTTCCTGTGTGTGGTGGGACGCCACAAACGCTATTCCTCACCTGGGTGCTGTTGGAGTCGGAGTAGCCTGCCCTTTGTCCCTCGGGATACCGCTGTTTGCCGCCACTGCTTGCCGCGGTCAGCAGCGAGGGGCAGAGGCTGCTTGGGCTGTTGGTGTTGTCGGGAGGAGGACTTCACGACCAACGAGGGCTTGTGCTAGCAGGGACTCTCAAGACCAGGAGCCCCTTACTTAACAGCTCGCCTGACGCTCAGCGGGACGCGAGCGGGACGCCGAGCGAAGCCCGGGCAAAGGGCGGGCAGTCTGTGGCAGTCAGGGGCTGTCAGAGGCTGGGCCTCCCTGTCATCTGCTATCCATTGAGTTAAAGACAGTTGTCTTCTGGCTGGGGGGCCTGCTGCCATAATGCCTACCCGTTCAGGGAAAGCGATGAGGGGAGGGGGAGAGGGGGCTGCAGGGTGCACTACGATAGGTACGATGGATAAATTCATCACTAGAGTAGCTGCCGTTATAGAAAAAGAGATTGTGATGACGGAGCGCCGCCTCTCACAAGAATTTTTCCCCGCGAGACGCTCCTCGATAGGAGCGGTTGCACAGGCCCTCTCTCCTACTCTCATCCATTCTACCCCTCCTCTCCCTGGGATTTTGACCGAGCAGCCACGGCTTGCTGCAATAGGGGAAAGTATTGATAGGTTGGAAAGTTTGGTAATACAACCATTGCCCCCTAGTTCCAGCCCTGCAGTCATGGGACTATGTCCCACTGTGTTGCCAAGCCCTTCCATCGGCCAGGTCTGCCACCTACCCATTCAGGCCCTGCCCTCGGCCCCGAACCGGGTGTGCCTGGCCCATGACTCCTTGGCCCGTATTAAAAGGAAAAGGGCTGCGATTACCCGGATGTGCAGCTCTACACCACTCCATAAGCGCCCGAGGAAGCATGCGCCAAGTGGCCCCGGTTTAACAAATAGCTGCGGTTCTGCTATGCGGAACTCTGCTCTAGTAGGAGGTAATGATCCTCTGGTAGCTGTGGCTGAAGCTGTCCAGGCTCACCCCATCCCTAGTGCCTTACTAGCAGCACCACAGGAACTGCCTCCCCTAAAGCTACTCGAGAACCTGGTTAAGTCCCTATTGGTCCCGCTCGTTGACCAAGTTAAAGGTCTGGGGGAAAGGCTAGATAGGTTCGAGCAGACCACCCTAGATAACCTTTTTTCCACGAAAACTCTTATCAAACTCCAGTCCAGAGCTAGAGAGGACAGTATGGGTGGGAATGATGGAAAGGGGGCTACAGTGGGTTTAACCCAGGCAAAACTCCCGTTTACGACTGCATCCACTACAGTAGCAGGCAAGGCCTTGACTAGTGTTTCCGCGGTCCCTGCTGTCGTTCAACCGGGAATTATTATTCACACTGCCCAGGTCCACGCAAGTACCCCCCAGCCATCAAAGAATGCAAAAACTAAACCAGGCCAAATGAGGTTGCCAGTAGGAAGGGACCAATCTAAGCCAAAACAATCGGCGCAGTCCATGGTTGATGCCAGGGGAGTTGGCCTAGCTGCAAAGGCAGAACAGCAATGAGCCATTTGGGAGCCCCTCCCTCAGCGGTCTCTACGCAGAAGGCGGCCCCAAAATGTCTGCCAGTAAATCTCCCCCCGGAGTGCCAACCTTATGTTGCTGTCCTCGTCAATGTCCCCATCTTGAAGGATGCCCAGTTGGAAACCCACCAGGCCCTTAAGAACAAAACCATGCACTGGCTAAAAGCCAACAAACCCCTACCCAGCGGTGTGGATGGTCTAATTCTTGGAGTGCGTAGGGTAGGTTGGGTAGGACAGGGTAAGAAACTATGTGAAGGCGATTGCGTGGTAGTCAACTTTCAAGATACTAGAGTTGCCCACGCAATCTGCAATTCCAATCAGGTTGTGGGCGGTCCTGGTATTGATGTGGTGGATTTATCATACTTCTACCCGCGGCCAGTCATGAACCACAATGGCCTATCCGATGTGGTCACCTACCAAAACAACTTTGGTGGCCAACGGCATCCTGAGATACCCCAGTTCCAGCCGCATGCGGTATGGCCAAGGTTGAGTTGGGGTCCTATGGCGTACTGACTTGTTGATCCCCTCGGGGAGGCTAGGGGGGATCTTACATTTGGTGGGGCTCCCTTTCTCTCCCGAACGCTGATTAGCCCTTCTACCACAACAGGAAGGCATGTAGTCCCTATGGTTAGACGGGATCTAGGTAAGGGGCGGGACATTAATGGAGATGATAGTGGCCCTCCTACTCCGGTTGAGGTAGATATGGGCGGTGATGTCGCGTCCAGTAGTGTTACAGCTGTGACGGACCCACTTCTTAGGGTTCTCAGTTGGAACGTGGCTGGACTAGACAGGAAGTTGGCCTTGTCCGACTGGAACTGCCTTGTGGAGGAATACTCCATTTGTGTGTTCCAGGAGACATGGAGCAGGGAGCCCACCCATAAGGCGGGTTACTCATCCCACTCAATACCTGCTGTCTATCCGGAATCAGGCAGGGGACGCCCCTCGGGAGGCCTCCTTATTTGGGTGGCCTCTTCTCTTAACTGTAGGGTAGAGGAGCACCAAACTAACTGTCCGGATCTCCTCAAAATTACCCTAAAAAACTCCAGGGGTTGTGTTATTCTGAACATTTTTAACATCTATGCTCGGGGCACAAAGGGAGGTAGACAATCGCCCACTATAACTCTCTTAGAGAGCCTACTCAGGTTGTCCCCCTACAAATCATGCACCCTTGTCGTGGGTGACTTTAACTGTACGTTCGAGCCCCTTGGCTCGGACGTCACCCTTGAACAGGAGGAGGAAGATCAGAGGAGGGGGATACCGGCCCTAGAGCTAACCCCAATCAAGAGATGGACGGAAGTGGCCCTCCAGATTAATACTCTCACTATGGAGTTCGACCTGAGGGCCCTTAATGGTAGGACAAGATCTGATAGAGTGGGCGGCCATACGTTTAATAGGCCTAACCATACGTCAAGAATTGATTACATTCTGCTAGACGTTCACCTATGGAGCGCGGTGAAAGACATGGAAATTATATCGTCCATGGAGAGTGATCACAATCTCCTCTCCCTTGCCTTGACTCCTTGGTGGTTGGTGGGCACAGGGGGCCCCTCTCTACGCACCATTGCTCCCGGGGAAACAGTTGTCTCGAACTGCGGCAGACGGCTTAAGTGGGCCAAGCTCGCACTCTCGGTAGAGAAGGTGACCATCATAACGCAGCTATTAGCCGCAGTCCTTGACAATTTGGATCCCCTTGAGGGAGGGCCAGTAGAGTTGTCAGGGGTATTTTGTGACCTGACCCTGGCCATAAGTAACCTGTTTATTGTCCAATCCAGACATATTGGGGCTAAGACACATCCAAGGAGAAGACAGGGTTGGTATAACCACAAATGCAGGGAGTCAAAGGCAGTGCTTATTGAAGCTGTAAAATCCAAGTCCCAAACAAGGACTAGAGAGGCCAGGAAGCTCTACTCCCATTGCATGAAAACTGCAAAAAAAGAGTGGGAGGATAATTTTTGGCGGGATCTCTTGGACGCTAGTCGAGGGAAGGACGCTAAGGGATTTTGGAACTTGGTGGGCTCTAGGAACCGTCCTGATGACACACTGAGGACATGTACGATTCCAGCCCAGACGTGGTTTAACCACTTTAGGGCCCTATATTCAGCAGTAGAAGGGCCTCTTAATGAGCCTTTTTCCCTTCCCCCACTCTCATTGGATAGAGCCACAGACCTCTTCACTGCACGAGAGGTTATGAACGTTATTAAATCCCTGGTACCCTTGAAAGCAGCTGGCCCTGATGGGCTTCCAGGGGACCTACTCCGAGCCTACCCGAGCGAATGGGGTAAACTGGTTTCTGTGCTTCTGAATGCTATCCTAGAGGGAGGCCCTGTGCCTGAGTCGTGGAAAGGGGCAGAGGTTGTTCCAATTTTTAAAAAGGGCTGTCGGGATCATCCAGGGAACTACAGGCCGATAAGCCTGATAGACTCAACTCAGAAGGTGGCGGGAAAAGCGATCCTGGGAAGGCTTCTTCATTGGGTGGACGAAAACCACATATTGTCTGACTATCAGGCAGGCTTTCGTTCCGGTACGGGAACTATCGAGCAAGTGTTCAGATTGATGCTTCTACATTGGAAGGTGGTGGAGCTGGGCAAAGGCAGTCTTTACTTGGCTTTTATTGACTTAAAGACTGCCTTTGACCTGGTTCCTAGGGAGGAACTCTGGAGGGTTCTGCAGGGTCTTGGGCTGCCCCCCTATATTCTGTCACTCCTTATTAAATTACATACTGATAATTATGCACAGGTACGGTGGGGCCAGAACGGGGAAAAGACCGATAGGATCCCAGTCCTTAGGGGTGTCCGACAGGGATGCGTTTTAGCTCCCACACTATTTTCCCTGTACGTAAATGGTGTGGTAGAGCACCTGCTTGACGAACCAGCAGATGCACCCTCCCTGGGGGGTGTGCGGATTCCTACCCTGTTGTTCGCGGACTACACCCTCCTCATCTCTAAAACTCCCCAAGGTCTGCAGAATCTCTTGAACCGCTTCCAGGACTTTTGCTCAAAAAGAGGGCTGGTCATAAATGTGGATAAAACGAAATATTTGATCATGCACCCTCCACGGAAACTTGGTTGTCCCCCAGTCCTGAACTCTGTTCCCCTTGAGAGAGTTTCCGAATTTGATTATTTGGGAATTCGTATGAGTGATGCCATGAGCTGGTCACCCCACATTAACAAAATGATCCTTAGTCACAAAAGGGTGGGGGGAGCATTGCTAAGGGAGTATCGCAATTCATCAAAACAATGTGTAGCTCCCGTAATCGACATTTATAAAGCCAGAGCCGTCACGGCATCATTATATGGGGCGGAGTTATGGGGCCTTGGAAATTTGGAGGCTCTATCCAAGGCAGAGAACAAATTTCTGAAGGATATTCTGGCCATTCCTTTCAGTACCCCAACAGTCCCGGTGCTACTGGACGTGGGATGCAAAGCTATCATGGACCAGGCTCGCCTCCGGCCCCTCCTTCTATGGGCACGTCTGTGGAGGGTCCCCGAAATGAAAACCTATGCGGATGAATTGTCAGAGGTGATGGAAATGGGTGGTTGGCACAAGATCAAGTGGTTAAGGGACATTAAAAAACTTTTGGGGGAATTGGGTTTGGGGTCTTGTTGGACTACAAAATCTGCCCCACCGAAGGCAACCCTAAAAAAACTATACTGGGAGTGGGTCTCTGCCCAGCTCATCGGCAATCCACGTCACTGCAACTCCACCGCAGCTTATTTGAAAATCAGAGACGTGGTTGCCTTTGAGCCCTATCTGGACTTGATTACAATTCCTGCAGATCGGGCACTTTACATCAAATTCAGAGTGGGTACCTTACCCCTAGGTGACCTACTCTCAAGATGGAACATGCCTGCGCAGGCATCACCCTATTGTGCCCTCTGCTCCACTAGGCGTGAAACGGTGGCACATTTCCTTTTTGAGTGCCCCGATTATTCCCGTACAAGAAAACGCTGGCTTAAACCGCTTTGTAGACAATTGGGAACTCGCCAGCATATGGTGGCGCTACGCATTTTATTATTATCTGACACTTCTTCCCTCGTAGTCTGTGGCGTTTCCAAATTTTTAAAATGTGCCTGGTTGATCCGCTTGAAGAGACTTTCCATTGCAATTTAATTCTTTTTTAACTAATATATTCTGTGTACTAATGGTACTCCCTTTTTTCTACTTGTTCTTAACTTGAATCAGTCTTTTTATATTTACGATGTGCTGTTTTATACATGTAATGCTTTTATGATATATGCATATCGAAATAAAGCTATCAACCAACCAACTGGCAAAAAGTGACTCATTAATGAATCAGTGTTCAGGCACACCATACGTTTTGGGTATATCTTTGGCACAAGATAAGAGAAATCAGCAATAAAATAAGTGCTTACAATTCTAATCTATGATGCCTGGCTCCTATGCAGTTGAGCTCTGGAGCTACAGAAAGACACACGACTTACAAAAGGTCAAGAACAGGTTCCTGAAAAATCTCTGGTGCCTTGTACTAAGGACACCATTGGAGGCATTAAGGATGGAACTGAGGTTATGTAATATTGCGTTTGAGATCTCCTGCAAGCCAATTGTATTTGATTAGGCTGTTGACAAGCAAACACCTGGACACCTATCAAAAAAGCACACAAGCATGTTCCTGCCGTCAAAGTGTCAACGTCCCTTGTTTGGCTGGACCATATAGGTACAACTCTAAACAATATTGGATGACCAGAGTATTGGGATGACCCGGGCTCAATGACAAGAGAAAATATCAAGTACATCAAAGAGCATTGCTGGGAAGACATCATGGCCTCTCGGGCCAGGTGCGGTTGTCTAACAAATTTGCTTTTAGATATGACCCCATCAATTTCCTATGAACCATACCGGACTTGTATTTTCCCAGCTGAGGGTATGGAGGCTATATCTGAACTTTAAACTTTGCATTTTACCAGTATTGGCCTTTATAAAAGGATGGTTTAACATCCATTTAAGCACAGAAGCCTGCACCTGTAAATTTGTAGGACGAGAGACTCTGGTACATTTTATGTTCCTTTGCAACTCTATCATGCAGGAAAGAAGACGAGTACTCCGACCTCTAGTTTTAAAAAATAACGTAAGGAGATGTTGAGAGACCTATGATGCTCTGCTTTTGAACGGACTATGATGCTATTTATCCACCTGTTGCGAGGTGCATCTTGCAAGCTTGGAAATTAACTAGATCTCTTGAAAAATAACTGATTTTAATGCTTACATATTTATGGGAGATCATAATTCATTAATTGACTGCAGTTTAATCCCTATTTATTTCTGATGACCTAATGTTATATTTGTGGCGATTTTTCCGTCTTTCTCTTCCTCTGTCTTTCTGAATTATGTTTCTTTTCCTCTCTTGCTACTGGTAAATATCAGACACAGTCAAATAAGGTCCCCAAAAATGAGTGTCACTGGCAACCACCGGCTCATATTAAGCATTGACGATCCCATCAGCAGTATTGGGCTGACCCACTTGTTTTTTAAAACATCTTTTTATTTTGTAATTGATTCAAGACACACAGCAATTAGACGGTTCACATTTCTGCAGTTAGGCCTCTCGCAAGAGGCCAACTCTTCAGTACAGTATCTGTTTTGGTGTATTCAACCCATGACAAGATCTGGGATAAAGCCAGTTTCACCCCCTCTTTTACCTCCCTCACAAAGCCTCAAGCACCCCTGCCACCCACTCCTCTGTCAAACTCAATGTCGCCCGATATTGCAGCCAATGACCCCATGTTTTCTGAAATTTCCGTGTCGTACCCCATGCGCTATAAATGGTCTGTTCCGCCTGTTGGCTCCAGTCCAAATCCTTCTTCCAATCTTTTATAGTTGGGGGCTGCTTACTCCCCACAACCTTGCTATATTACTTTTTGCCACCACTGCCGCCACACCTAGCCAGGTAACCACATTTCTTGGCCATTTCTCTTCTACAGACATTCCGAGCAGTCGCCACTTAGCGTCCAGTGGTACTTGCACAACCGTCACCTCCGTCATCACTGCTATTATTTTAGGCCAATAATTCTGTATAACTGACCATAGTGTGTGAAAAAATGTACCCAGCTCTGCACACTCCCTGGGGCAACAGGCTGAATCTATCCGCTCAATTTTAAGCACTCTTGTCCTGGACAGATAAGACCTATGAAGTATTCGCAACTGTACTAGTCGACATCTAACCCATATTGCTATTTCTCGTGGGCTCTGAATTGCTTCGCTCCACTCTTCCTTGTCTACTTCACCTACATCAGCAGACCATGCCTCTCTTACTCTACCAAGTCTGTCAGGCTTATTGTTCATAATTTTCCTATAAGTCAGGGACAGTGCCTTACTGGGCATCGGATCCAATAGTAGCCTGTCTTCGAGAGGAGAGTAATCTGGCATCAATTCCCCACCAGGTAGGTGGACCTTCAAGGTGTGCTGTAACTGTCTGTACTGGAATATTTCTGTCTGAGCCAGATTAAACTCATTTGCCCGTGACTCAAAAGTGACCAGTGTGCCCGATCTTCATATATTTCCTAGCTTTTCAATGCCTATCATGTGCCACTTCGTGTACACTCTCAATTTCGCGACTTCACTCAGCAAATCACAATCCCACAGTGGGGTTTCCGCCGTGAGATTCCAATCCCATCCTAGGCATTTGTTAGTCGCCTTGCGGGCCTGCAGCACCGCCGACGTGTGTTTAGCGGGAGCCGGTCCCGGCCTTTCCTGCTATAAAGGAGTGCTGGGTAGTCTCTGCTTCCCATGGCCAGATGGTCTACTCTATACACTGGTTCTTGCCTCTTCCCAAACACCCACTCATTCACCACCACCGACTGGGCTGCCCAGTAATAGGCTTTAAGATTCGGGACCGCCAAGCACCCGTCATACACCCCCGTTGAAGTTTTGTTTACAAGATTTACGCTTCCCCCCGCCCACCTCCCCCATCCCTCAGCAAGGCTCTCAGGATAGCATCTAGTCTCCGCATATAAGAGTCCGGAATTTTGAATGGTGTATTTTGGAAAACATATAGGAGTCTCGGGAGGGTCATCATTTTGAAGGGAGCGGCTCTCCCCATCAGTGAGAGCGGGAGTACCCGCCAATGACCCACATCCGTCTGAAAACGATCTGAGGGACGATGTTGCGTACCAGGAATTGGTATTTAAATCCGTCACCAACTACTGGGGCAGGACAGTTTCTTGCCAGGGACTGGGGACCCTGGGTCAACTGGAAAAATCATAGACTTGTCCCAGTTGATTTGGTATCCCACATAATTACCAAATAGGCTAAAGATGTGTAAAATTCTCGGAAAGGATATACGGAGCTTGCTAACATATAGCAGGATGTCATCTGCATAAAATGATATTTATTTCCTCCCAATTGTCGTCCACTGCTATTCCCCGAATTAATGGGTCGCCACGAACTCAGGACTCCAGCGGCTCCAAGGCCAGAGCAAAAATCATAGGTGACAGGGGACAACCCTGTCTCGTACCTCTCCTTAATTCTATAGCTCATGATACACAGCCATTTACCCTCACCCTGGCTCTTGGACCCTGATACAAGAAGCATACCGATGCACAGAAATCTGTCTCGTAGAGTAATCGCGGCAGAAGGGCAAAGAGGTAGTTCCACTCCACACTATCAAAGGTCATCCAGGCGTCTAGGGATAGAACCGCCATAACTTGCGCCCCATGCTCCTCGGTCAAGTGCATAGCCCCGTATAATCTTCTTAAATTTAGGCATGTACTCCGTTTTGGAACAAAACCTGATTGGTCTGGATGAATCAATGACGGTAGCACTCCCGCTAACCTATTTGCAAGGACCGTGGCTAATATTTTAGGTTCTACATTCAGTAGTGAGATGGGCCTGTACGATGTGCACTCCTTCTGGGGCTTCCCTTTTTTTTGTAATCACCACTATGGTGGCAGTTCATTGATCTTCCGGTAAGTCCCACCTCCCTGGCCTCTAAAAACATATTAAATAGCTGTGGTACCAGAGATTGATACGTTTTCTTAAACAGCTCTACGGGCAACCCATTTGGGCCCGTGGCCTTCCCTGATTGGAAATCACTTACTGCTTCCGCTATTTCTTCTATTGTAATGTCGCCATCTAGCATCTCTGAATCCTCTTTAGATAGTGTATTTAGGGTCATAGTTGCGAGAAGCTCTACACAGTCTTCAGTGGACCTAGTGGACTGAGCTGTATATACCTCCTCATAGAAATCCGCAAATACTGCAGCAATAGCCTCGTCACCTGTATGTCCTACTCTGTCTTGATCAAGGATTTCCATCACCCAGTTCCTTTCACTATCTCTCTGTTTTAGCCAGGCGATGAGCTTTGTGGCCTTGTCTCCGACTTCATAAACCCTACGCTATACGGACAATGCACGGGCCCTAGCTGCACCCTCTGCTACCTCACGCAATTCCTGATGTGCCAACTTTAGTTGATGTGTCAGAGTCCCATTCTGGTCATTTTTTATAGTCCGTTCCAATTCTATGCCTATTATTTTTTCCTCTATTTGGTGCTACTTTTGCCTATCTACATTCTTTTTAACACCCACAAGGGCTTGATACTGTCCTCTTATAAATGTCTTGTAAGCTTCCCAGAGGACACAGCTCGAGTCCACTGATCGTTCATTTTGCTGAAAGTAATTTTCAGTGCCCCCGTAGCTTTCCTACAAACTCTTTATCTTTTAAATGCCAAGATTCCAACCTAGGCTGCATGAGACCCCTTGTTGTTTGCCCTCTAAACCAGGTGACTACTGGTGAGTGATCTGAAATACCTTTTGCTAGTTGATGTGCATCTCGAAAGCTCCCCACGTCCTTTCGCAGAGTAAATAAATAGTCTATCCGTGCTAGACTCCCATGCCTTGCCGACTGATGTGTGTATTGATGCGTCGTCCCATTATGCGTTCTCCAGTGGCCAGCCCATCCCAATGCCTCCACTAAACCCCTCAGAGGAGTATCAGTGGTGGAGGTCACCCTCCTGTTATAATCTACTTATGGCATATTCATATGCATGCCTCTATCCACTTCAAGCTGTCTAGTGGAATGCCTCTGGAATGCCTCTGCACTGTGATTCTACTGTGTTTCATCATGGAATGTTGGGTGGAGGTTGTGAGAAAGACAGTTATGATGGGGCTGAGCTACCTACTAGCTGCTCCTGGTGGGGTTTGAATTGGTCTTGTTCTTGACTTATTCCTGATTACCTAACATCTCAATAAATACTCTTTTAAATACCTCAACTCAGCTGGACTTAATTACTACATTTTGATGGCGACGAATTGGTCTTACCTACGTGTTCAGCTCAACCTTCAAGAAACCAAGACTATCAAAATCTTCATCAAGGAGGCAAGACATTCTTAAGTTTCATCTATTTCAAACTCCATCAAACTTCGTATACTAATTCTGGCACCGAGCCCCACCAGTGACCATTTCACCGGTCGCCCCCAACTTCTTTGTGCCAGATTCCTTTTCAATTTTCAAAATTTGATTTCACAGCAACAAACCTTCATCAAGCAAGGTAACTGAGTGTTTCCTTTTTGGCGTTTTGCCTTTGAACTTTCTGGTAATGAAGTGTGCTCTTATCTACGCTAGTTTTGTATGCTGTATTTACAACCAAGTCATCTTAACTTTCAAGCGTCATTCAAGAGTCAAACCGCTATGTTGTCAAAGTCTCTACTAATAAAGTTCCTGTCTCAACAAACACTTATGTACTTTCAGAGTGGTATCTGGTGAACATTTTGTCCATCTCAAATAAGGAAACCACTGCTTATGTGTTCTGACAGTACAAACATCTTCTAAATCTCAAAAGGTACTACACGTTTCTGGCGCTGCTATTTACAAGGGTAAACTCATCATCTAATTCTCAAAAGGAAATTCATAGTAAAGGTTTCTTTCTCATCAACAAGGAAAGTACATCGCTTTTGGTTCAATACACTCAAGCCATTTTTCAACCATGATAGGTACTTACTATATCTACAAAATAAGAGTGAGCTTTTCTACTTAATTTTAACCTGGATGCGAGTGTCTCCGTTTTCTGCTGTGAGTCTTGCATCATTTCTTTTTACAAACTGCCTGGAGAAAGAACCTTCATGTACAACATGTAACTTTTGTTTATTTACTCAGTGGGAAGAGACATTTTCTGTTCAACGCGAGTGTTTTTGTGCCTCTTTCTGGGAAATTTTTCTGACATTTTGTATCTGCGCCACATCGAAGTTTAAACTGTCACTGTCACTTTTCAATTAAGACAATACAAGTCTTATTGTTTTAAGTAGTGCTCACACGCTGTTTCAAATACACTTGAGGTGATTCTATCATTTTCATTATTTTATTGTTTTTGACGAGATATTGTGGCTCTTAATCCAGCGTTATTTCAACTGCCTTTCTACATTTAAAATACAGCGCGTGTCATGCAGCGTGTGCCATTCAGCGTGCGCACTCACCTTCTTTCCTTCACGGAGCTTCTATGACGCGCTGTCTTCCCTACTAAAACCTCCGATGCTGTTGGTGTAAGGAAGCGCCGTGACCCACCCGGCTTTGCGCCACTATACGTGCCTCCATCTTGTCTCTGATGTTTCTCTTATGTTTTCAGCATCCAATGCGTCCCGTCACCACCACCAGTGTTTTGTTTTCCGACATTACAAACATTTTACGAACCAGTACAGTAGTACTATTGGAAGTGTGGATCTGCTGTTTATTTAAAAAAACATCCGACGAGAAGGTAATGTGGATCTACGTTTTCTGGTGTATGCTTATTCTTCTATTTAGTGGGCATACATTACACGGGGGCAAAGATCAAGCTCCGGGGTTATAAGAGGATATGAGTACTGCATCTGCAAGTTTAATTATACATCTTCAATAGGTTTAAATAGCAATTTTTTCTTTTTGCAACGTTTCAATGCTATGCTGCCACCTAGTGTAAAAAGAAATTATTTTCGAGGTTGCACATATTCAAAAGTTTATATTTTTAATTGGTGCAACATTATTCTAATTCAATGTAAGCTGTTTGCTTGCAAGGATTGCAAGGTTTACTTTCAGAGATGTGTGCATGTTTTCAATTTCATTTTATTTGTGTTTGTGCATACGAACATGTTTTTTTTTTTAAAACATGCATTAAATCTGCATCCAGTCCAGTTGTGTTCCCATCATTGGGATTACTTTGTGGTACTTTTCGACGTACTTACGTTTTTCGAATAGTCACGTTCAAGAGATTTTCTAATGTTTTCAATGTGTGACTTTTAAGGTTTTCAAATAGTCACGTTCAAGAGATTTACTAATGTTTTCGATGTGTGACTTTTAAGGTTTTCAAATTGTTACGTTCAAGAGATTTACTAATGTTTTCAATGGATGACTTTTAAGGTTTTCAATTTCTATTGCTGCCTTTCAATATTTCAATGTTTGACCTTCAGAGGTTGTCGACATGGAGTATTCTCCATCTCAATGTTTTTGAGGATGTAATCTCTATTGCAGCCTTTCAATGTTTTAATGTTATTCATTAATTATTTCTACAGGTTGTTTATATGAGGTCCTTTTCAAAATCTCAATATCTATTCAACTTGTTTGTTAATGCTGTTGAACAGAGTGGTATGAAAGATTTTTATTTGTTCTTTCCTCTGCTTCTGTTTGGTATTTCCATCATATACTCAATGTTTCACCTTTTCATACTCTCCTTAGCAATGTGTGTGTCTGGAGTGATTGTCGGGTTGTTCTTTTTATTCTCTTCCTCGTTATTTTCTGTAGAGGAGAATGAAAGTTCTTAATTTTCTTGTGTTCCAGTCTTGTTACCTGTCTGTTCCACGTTTATGCATTCGTTGAGAACAAAGGGCAGAATAGTTCTTATTTATGTCCTTCTGCTTTTCTGTCTCTGTTCCTATTTATGTCTTTCTGCTTTTCTGTCTCACTCCTTTAATCTGGGTGTTCTTGCGCATTTTGCTTTGTCTTGTGTTTACAGAGTGGGAATGTATCTGATCTATTTTCATTTCATATCTTCTCTGTAGTTTCTATGCTTCTTGCTGTTCATTCCTTCCTGTCACATCTGTCTGGCCAGTGGGTGTGTCAACTCGTAATGATTGGTACGCTTTTTCTTTCTTTCATGTTCTATGTTCTCTATTTTGTTGTCGAAGAAAAGGAGGTATGTTATAATCTACTTATGGCATATTCATATGCATGCCTCTATCCACTTCAAGCTGTCTAGTGGAATGCCTCTGGAATGCCTCTGCACTGTGATTCTAATGTGTTTCATCATGGAATGTTGGGTGGAGGTTGTGAGAAAGACAGTTATGATGGGGCTGAGCTACCTACTAGCTGCTCCTGGTGGGGTTTGAATTGGTCTTGTTCTTGACTTATTCCTGATTACTTAACATCTCAATAAATACTCTTTTAAATACCTCAACTCGGCTGGACTTAATTACTACACCTCCCTGGCCACCTATCTTCCTTTAGGGACATGACAGCTTTCATGTCTCCCCTAAAATTAGTGTGCCTAACAGTAGTTCCAGTAATTGCACCCCGCGCCGTCCTTGTTTCTCTTTGCAGCGTTGGTGGGACGACGACTAAACCCAAATTCTCGCCATCCTTCCAACCAGTCTTTTACTTCCTCTGGAGCAGTGAAGAACCAGGACTTCCCGTCTGCTAAACTTTTTTTCTTGGCTGGTAACAACATCATATTTTTTATATCTTTCTCCCTCAGGGCCCTCTTTACATCCTCAAATCCCTTCCTTTGCTTTTGGACCTGATATGTGAAGTCAAGGAAGAAACGGATTGTCGTATTCTCATAATTAAGATCTCCCTGAGACCTTGCTGCCTGTAAAATGTTGTGCCGATCTCTAAAGTTCAACAGTCGGGTTATGATGGTGCATGGTGGGGCCCCCGGCTTTGGACTTAGAACCGGGGCCTTGTGGGACCGTTCAACTGAGCAAAATGTTGACAGGCATTTAGGTTTTAGGTGATTAACAATCAGGTCCTCCACGAAACGGTCCAGATTTTTGGCCTCCGCTCCCTCCGGGACCCCCACTATTCGCAGATTGTTTCTCCTGGATTTCCCTTCTTGATCTCCCACTCTTGCTTTCAGTACCTCTTGCCGCTTAGTTAAGCGACGCAGCCGTTCCTCTACTGTTTTCAACGAGGTCTGGAGTTCTTTAATATCTGCCTCCACTACATGCATCTCCTCTGACATTTTCTGGAAGTCTGGGCGTAGGAGGCTCACCTCTGTGGTTACTGAGTCTATTTTGGGCTTTAGGGAGGACTGGAGGGTCTGAATCGCCACCATTATTGCTCTGAGTGAGGGTTCTTCTGCAGGCCCCGTGCCCCCTTCCAGGTGGGACCTGGGGACCACATACTTTTCCATCTTGTTGGACTGCAGTAGTGGGTTTCCTTTACCCTTCATCCTCTCCTCCCCTCCCAACCCCCTACCCTAGCCCGTGTTTCTTCATGGAGAAGGACGGGGGAGCCTTGGTTTGCTAGATCTATGACCCAATGCCAATCCTCAATATTTCCTGGTCTCCACTTCTAAAGATAGCCTCCTGAAGACTGCCCTGCTGGTACACCCCCTCTGCCGCAATTCCACACCCTGCGTCAACTAAAAACAGGGGGGACAGCGACTCACAGTCTCTGCTTCCAGTCGATGCCCACAAACCCAGATCAGTGCAGGCTTGACCTCTTGTTTCCCACAAGCCTGTGATCTACACTCTCGGTATCCACCTACCTCTCCTTCCTTAGGGGCTGACTTTCAGGACTTCTCTTTAACTCACACTGACCTGGGGCTCGTCCTTGGCTCTCCGAGCCTGCCTGGTCCGCTGCGCTCTTTTGCTGTAGCCGCTAGTTCCTGCCCCAGCTCTGAGAGAGACCCACTTTGCACCGCCACTCTGGTCCATGCACAGCTGCACCTTCCATTCTGCTGGGGAAGGCCTGCGCTTTCAAGCCATTCGCCGCGCTCGCGGGGATGTCGGTCTTCCGTCCCTTACATCACAGCCGCCGCTCAATGCCTCGGCCCCTCGTACCCCTACTGCCGCCAGGCCCTCCCGCACCTCTCTCTGCAACGTGAGCCCCTTCCGGAGAGCTCCACCAAGAGGGCCGCGATCCCGGATGCCGCTACGACGCTCAGCTGCCTCCTCCGCTTCGTTGCTGATTTAACTCCAGTTTTGGAGCTCGCGCCGCTGGCCACTTTGCCGTTGCCGTCGGCTTCTCCCGGCACCTCCTCTTCCGACCAGGCTCTCAGTCACTGCTGGGCTCGTTCTCAGTTGGGCTGTGACGCACCTTTGCAGGTCCACTCGCTGGATCGATTCTAGACGCCCTATACACTGGAATCAACGGATCCCTCCTTCACAGACTCCAGACCATCCGGAAATGCCGCCGCCAGACTCCTCCTCGGGACCCCACGCCTCGAACACATGACTCAACACCTACAAGATCTTCACTAGCTCCAGTTTGAGAAGAGGGTCACCTTCAAGCTTCTAACCCACGCCTACAAATCCCTCTACAACATCGGACCCAAATACCTCAACAAGAGACTGTCATTCCACGTACCCAAGAGGAACCTCCGCTCCACCAACCTCGCCCTGGAAGAGGTCTCCCGGATCGGCAAGAACAGAACAGGCGGGAGAGCTTTCTCCCACATCGCAGCCAAGACCTGGAACGAGCTTCCCGTGAAAATCAGATGCTCCCCAACCCTGCACACTTTCAGGAGGGACCTTAAGACCTGGCTTTTCGAATGATCCAGAGCTGCCCCCCCAGTCACTTGAGACCCTCACGGGTGAGTAGTGCGCTTTATAATCCCCTGATTGATTGATTCATTGAGAGTCGCCCGCGTCCTCAACGGCCTGCAGTTGATTCCGGATGATCCCTGCAGACTTGATCACACATCCTCACTTTCTTTTCCTTGTGGGGATTGGATAGGGCTTTGGATTTTGGGTTATGGGCCGCACTCACGCCAGAGCTCTCTCATTAATCCACCATGTTCATTCGGCGGGAAGCCATGCCCCCGGGCTGACCCACTTGTGAAGTCTCTGTAAAACACCGTTAAGGAAGATTTCATTTGGGAAACAAGGTGGATGGAAACAACCCAGTAAGAACCATTTTCGCTGTGTTGAAGGACTGTGTTTCATTTAGACAGTAGTAGAAAACATGCTCAGGCTGCAGCTTGACTCATCTCTTAACTGATTGACGTTGTTGCAAGCTATGCTGAATTGGAATTCAGGTACCAGACCTAATGTAAGCGGCATGCAGGCTTAAGGACAGAGCTACACGCTGCTACTATACGATCGTAGAGTATTGCAGTGGTGGGGGTAGTTTACTTGCTCTTGAGGGGGAAAAGCCAGTGTGTGGGTGAGGGGGCATGAGTCTTTGTTTTGCCTTGGGGAAAGAGAAAATGGTGACACCTCATAGAACCACTATAGAGTGGTTTCTGACTCGCTCTGTCAGTGTAGGCTCTAAGAAAATTGATCTAGTGGAAAGGAGTCGCTCCCTGTCTAGGGAAGGCCCGGTTCTTTTCTCCCCCTCCCTGTACCAACCAGAGTACAGGAGGATCATGCCACTCCATCAGGCACAACTATTCACACGCCAGCTAGCACCCAGAAGGGAAATAAGGTAGAATCCCTGCTTCTGAATTCCACTAATAAGAGGGGGGACAGTCTCAGCAACTGGGTCATTAAGACAAGGGGTCTGTCTCCAGCCCAAAACCTGTCCTAAAGAATAATGGGAAGAAGAAAGGGGGAGCGGTTAGGAAGGGACTTTCAGTTGCTAATGTGGGCACTCAAACAGATCTGCCTTGGTTGGATCAAGGCCTCCAGCCCAACCTCTATGACATTGTGGATCAGTTAAAGGGGGTTCTACCTGCTGCAGTGGGACTCTCTCTTCTCGAGTGAAGAACGTAGAGATGGTCATTCCACAGTTAGGGGACAAAACAAGCAAACTTCTTTCTGTTTTGAACCTGCATAATAATAATGGACTGAGCGATATTGACGCCAGAACGGACCCCGGATCCATAAATATCGGAAGCCTGTAATTCCAATAGTTTTTAGACATGGCTCGAAGATCAGCACAACAGCATTGTGGCTGTTCACAATAGGATATATTCGCGCTCACCTCTTTGCAAAAGATTTTAATCACACAAAGAAAATACGAATGAGAAGTTCCTTCCTTCGGTTCTGTTATCAGTATTTACCATCTTCAATCAAAAAGTGAGACTCGCTACCATATTCTGGGGCCCTCCACCTCCCACAAGATTAAAACCTCACATACCTGTATGGACAAGTTTATTGGTGGCAACACCTGACGAAGGCACTCACTGTGCCGAAACGTGCGTCGAAGAATATATCTCTGCCACTTATTATTGCTTTTTAATTATCACACAATTTTTGTAAAATGGATTCATCAATATCGTCAATTTGATGTCTTTTTAACAGAATGTTAATGTATTTGATCTCTTGATTAAAAATTATAGTTTTTTATAAGTCACCTTTTGAGCTCATTTCTTGTACTGTAATTGCATTTGTGATTATTAGTTGCCTGGAACTATATTTTCCATTGTGTTGAACCCGCATAAGCTTTCTAGGGGCAGGGAGGGGAAGGGCAGGATTGACTGATGGCTTGCACTCACGAGAGGGGTAGGGGGTGGGTCCTCGCTATCAGGCTAATGAGAGGCAGGCACCTAGGCGGCCAGAAGACATTTCCTCCTTTCTAGCTTTGCTTTCTCTTTTTCTTCGTCTTGCTCCCTTGGTTACAAAAACCACACCAGTTATCAGGAGGAGAGCAAGGCGAATTCCCTGTCCTCACACCCGAATTCTGTCTCTAGCAAGGTAACAATACAGCTTCCTCCAGTAACTCTCTATGTAGCGGTCCTAGCCAATGTCCCCCCTTTAAAATCCTCAACATTGGAGACTTCAATCAATCAATCAATCAATCAGGACATTTATAGAGCGCGCTACTCACCCGCACGCAAGGATCTCAAGGTGCTGGGGGGGCAAGGGGGGTGCTGCTACTGCTCCTGCCTCGAAGAGTCAGGTCTTGAGTTGCTTCATGAAGGAGAGATGGTCCTGGGTCAGTCATAGGTGGGTGGGGAGGGAGTTCCACGTCTTGGCAGCCAGGTAGGAGAAGGATCTTCCTCCGGTGGTGGATCTGCGAATCCGTGGGATGGTGGGGAGGGCAAGGCTGGCGGAGCGGAGTTGACGGGTGGGTGTATAGAACGTGAGGCGGTTGTTGAGGTATTCGGGGCCAGTGTCGTGGAGGGCTTTGTGAGAATGGGTGAGGAGCCTGTACGTGATCCTTTTGCTGACGGGGAGCCAGTGCAGGTCTCTCAGGTGGGCAGAGATGTGGCTGTGTTGGGGTATGTCCAGGATGAGTCGTGCAGAAGCGTTCTGTATGCATTGGAGTCTTTTCTGTACTTTGGCTGTGGTTCCGGTGTATAGGGCGTTCCCGTAGTCCAGTCGGCTGGTGACGAGGGCCTGGGTGACCTTCTTTCTGGTGTTGGTAGGGATCCACCAGAAGATCTTTCGGAGCAAGCGGAGGGTGTTGAAACATGATGATGAGACAGCGTTGACTTGCTTGGTCATCGTGAGGGAGGAGTCCAGGATGAAGCCTAGGTTGCGTGCATGGTCAGTGGGCTTGGGGGCGGTGCCCAGTGCAGGGGGCCACCAGGAGTCGTCCCAGGCAGAGGGGGATGGTCCCAGGATTAGGACTTCCGTCTTGTCTGAGTTCAGTTTCAGCCGGCTGAGCTTCATCCATTCCGCGACGTCTTTCATTCCTTCCTGGAGGCTGGCTCTGGCGGTGGCGGGATCGTTGGTGAGGGAGAGGATCAGCTGGGTGTCGTCGGCGTAGGAGATGATGTTTAGGTTGCGTTGGCGTGCAATGGCTTCAAGGGGGGTCATGTAGATGTTGAAGAGGGTAGGGCTGAGCGAGGAGCCTTGAGGTACACCGCAGATGATCTTGGTGGCCGTTGAGCGGAAGGGAGGGAGGCGGACTCGTTGAGTTCTGTCGGAGAGGAAGAAGGTGATCCATTCCAGGGCCATTCCTTGGATCCCGGCGTGGTGGAGGCGGCTCGTTAGGGTGCGGTGGCAGACCGTGTCGAATGCGGCCGATAGGTCGAGGAGGATGAGGGCAGCAGTTTCCCCGTTGTCGAGCAGGGCCCTGATGTCGTCGGTGGCCGCGATGAGGGCGGTCTCGGTGCTGTGGTTAGCTCGGAATCCGGACTGCGAAGGGTCGAGGGATCCGTTAGTCTCGAGGAAGGAGGTTAGCTGTTTGTTGACGGTCTTCTGGATGACTTTAGCGGGGAACGGAGGAGCGAGATGGGGCAGAAGTTCTTGAGGTCCGTGGGGTCTGCGGTGGGTTTCTTCAGGAGGGCACTGATCTCAGCATGTTTCCAGCTCTCCGAAAAGGTGGCGGATGCGAAGGAGTTGTTAATGATGTTCCGGAGTTGGGGTGCGATGATGGTGTCGGCTTTGTTGAAGATGTGGTGAGGACAGGGGTCGGCTGGGGAGCCGGAGTGGATGGTGTTCATCACGAGGGTGGTGTCTTCAGTGCTGACCGGGGTCCAGGCGTAGAGGATGGTGGTGGGGGGGGTTGGTTCGGTGGTAGGGTGCGTGGTCTGGGCGCTGAAGCTGTTGTGTGTGTTGGCGATCTTGTGGTGAAAGAACGAGCGAGTGTGTCGCAGAGGTCTTGCGAGGGCTTGATGTCGTTGTGTTGTGAACGTATCTAGGACCCTATTTAAATATTCCCGATTCATGCCCTTATGTGGTTATAACAAATCATATCCTTATAAAGGCATAAGAATCATATCCATATTTAGTCATAGCCAATGCAGTCCAAATACAGCAAGGCTACTCCCATAGACTCCTAGAAAGTACAACGCGTTCTGTAAACAAACCAAGCCTCCAGCAGCCCGGGAATTCCCCCTGCTTCTGTTTTGATTTGTCCTAGAACTCCTGGAGTCCTAAAAGAACAGAGTTCTTAGTGACGTCTTATGTCCAACCTTACATTAAACTCGGCTCCTTCCAGGTATAAATATACCAGCATCTGCCTTAAGCACACACAGTGGTTTGGACCAGATCGGCTATCTACTTACCCGAAGCCCAGCTGTAACGAGTGCCGAAGGAAGCCGACCCTCCCATTGACGCACTGAGAGAGGCTCTGTCTTTTCTCCTGCCGAGAAATCCAGCTCCAGTGTTTCCAGTCACCCTTGCGGGTTGCTGGGAGATCGAGTCCTGAGAAAGAGATACAAGACCTCCTTCATTCTATAACCAAGGTACGGAGCTGATTAGATCCTTAGAGAATTCTTGATTCAGATTCTTGGCAAAAACTAACTTAACTTAAACTGCAGCACACTTACTCCTTCCCACGTACTAGGCTTAGGTTAGGTACACAGGGGTAGGCGTATCTTAGAAGCACCAGTTGAGTACGTTTGGTCAATGATTTTATGTATGTATATATTTTATCTATTTTAAACACGGTATGGCTTAGAAACTGTACCATGCTTTTACAGTATTATTTCATAATACTCCTTTTACTGTACGTACTTTACTTTATGACAAGTATTGCAATTGTGGCAACTCACTTCTCTTGCACGAGAAAGAAGACTGTTCAATAAATAACCACTTTTATTGAAAACGCCCGTCTCTCCATTTCTCTGCGCTTCTGGTGAAACTAAGCATGCACGATTGACTGAATAAAATAGTTATCTATTGTTTCCGCGACTCTGGAGATGTACTCCTTATTCTGGAGGGAGCAAAGTTGTCATTTTTATGCGGTTGTCAGAAACTAATCCCTTCTTGTCTATTCAGGAAAGTTAACTCCTTCCTGTTCACTCGAGAAAGTTTCTAGTGACCTCTGAGCTAGCTGGCATTCATAATTAAGTCTAACATATTCAGTAGAGACCTAGTCGACCTCAGTCCTACGTCTAAACTATCGTTTATGTTATTCCAATGCGCAGAGCCTACTGGGACTACACTACATGGCGCCCAACGTTTGGTAAGGCGATAATCTAACGCTAGATACTAGAGTAACTCAGTCGTGCTTTTCACACAGACCCCTTTTTCCCATAAAAACTCCAATAGACATCTGGAATGGGTAAAAGGTTAATATCCGCCAGGACTTAGGATGAGAATCCTATGTATTAGTTTTTTGTTTAGTCAACGTTGAAGCATACAGTGTTCCAAAATATTGTGCACCTAATCTTTGTTTCCTTGAAAATTGCTCTGCAACAAAAAACCTTTCAGTCAGTAAAATGTCGGAAGGTGAAGAGGATAAAGAAAGAGATGCTTTAGCAGCTCAAGTGTTGTTAGATGACACAACTCTCCAACAAAATGACCCGGATGGAATATTCATCCCGGTAAATATAAGGAAAACCATAACTATGAAACTTATAGAAAATGGAGTATCACCAAGAGGTGGTACAGTCATATTTGTGGTAGAGGCCCATGAATATCGGCAGACAGGGGTATTTTATTCCTGGATACACTTTCCAGCAGCACATGCTGTAACACGTGAGTTTCACTACTACAAAATAGAAGAATCTCCAGAGGAATACGTCCCCTTCGAGGACATTGAAATTTCGATAACATACCAAGAGCACCAGCTTTGGTTTAAAGGCGCCCTAAAACATCAAAATCACATTACCAGGCTCGGTCCACTAGGTAGACCAGGAGCCACATGGCCGGTTCTAGCCAGCTACACACCACATCCCGACATTGAAAAAATGTCAGACCGAGAACTTTTAGCTCAGCTAAAACAACTAATTAAAATACATAGACAATTGGTCCAATATGTCATGCAGACTTTAACAGTCCAACCAGCAATAGGAATTCCACAACACACCCCTCACCAGGGGAACACAAATAAAATTACACCACAGACTATACAATCAGTCATTGGCAAATTACCCGCAAAACGGGAACAAATTCCATTCTGGTTAGCTCAAAAAATCACTCAAATAGAGGCAGTATTTCCTGATACTACACCTAATGAGAAACACAGAATCCTGACTATCTGTCTTCCAATGGGGATCGCACCACATGTGGAGGACTGTGACACTTGGGGCACAGTTTTTGCTTCGATATACACAAAAACACATGGTGTTCCGTCTATGGCGGTTATACCAGACGTACTAAGACAGATTCAAAATGAATACGGTCCAGAACCTGCTTTAACTCTAGGTATGAAATTACCGAAAGACTTTAAACAGGTCTCGGATATATTACTAGCCAACATAAAAGGAGAAGCAGCATCTGTGGCGATCCGCCAAAAATTGAAAGAAACAGATATAGCAGAACAACCTTTTGAACTTGCCAGAATAATTGAAAAATCCTATGAAGAATTAGGTAGAGATAGTTTGGGTGGGAAACCACTAAAACCACAACTAACTGAAAATCCTGAAAAAAACCTTTATTAAAAATAATCTCAATACTCCAAAAAAGAGGTGGGAGGGTAATAAACAAACCACTCCCAGAGAGAAACAGTTTCAGTCTAGAGGAAGGTCTCCTCAACGGAGAGATAGATCTCCAGAACGAGGAGGCAAGTCTTCCCAGAGGGAGCCCTCTGAAAAAAGATACAACCTTAGAAATAGGGACAGTTTGCGAAAACCGGACAGATATCAAGATATTGATACACGTCCCTCTCAATCTTTTCAGACTTCCTCACAGAAATCGGAAAGAAGAGGACGGTCAGAACACAAGAAGAGCACGTCAAGTCCAAAGACAAGGAACCTGCTGACCAAAGTAAAAAATTACAATTTCCAAAAAAGAAGGTAGCTAGTATTAAAATAAAACATGCCGAGGATTCTGAGGACACAACTGAAAAACGGAGAATGGGCCCAGACAATGCTAGACAGCGCAGCAGAAGTGACCATAGCTCGCAAGATCCTGATGAATCTTCTGGAGACAGTGGACAGGAATGAATACATTCAAGTGGAAACTGCAGACACCAGAGTTAGAATACCCCATAAATTATATGAAATAACATTACGTATAGAGGGGGACAAAACTAGGAAAATAAGGGGTCTCTTTTGGGATAACCTATCTAAAGGCTATGATATCCTGCTAGAAGAAAAAGACTGGCCACCAGAGTTTGTCAGGGAGTGCCCACATGGTGAAGAAATGATTATGCCTGCCTTCTCAAATCACATTCCAATTCATAAAAAATACACATTTGCTAGAAAATGGGCAGTGGCCCAAGCCCCTGCATTATATAAAAATCATGTAGGATGGGATGAGGATTCGCCTCACCACAAAATTCAGTTAAAAAATCAACCTACTGCACAGAGGCAGTATCCTGTTAAGCAAGAAGCTAAAAAACTCACACAGTGCAGCACTGATGAATAACATCGTGCGCAAAAAATATAAAACGACATTAGATATCTCAAATGGTTTCTTCTGTCAAAACATAGCACCAGAAAGCAGGTATTTGACCGCTTTCTCCAGTATGGGGGCCCAAAGCAATTTTGTCGTCTCCCACAGGGATTCAAGAATAGCCCAGGATTATTTTAAGCCAGGGTAACAGAGTTACTACAAATGTATGATGATGAGGCATTATCTTATGTCAATGACATATATCTTACAGACGATGACCTGGAGACACACTTGAAAAGAGTGAATACCACCATACTTGGGTTCGCATCTGAAGGGTACAAATTCAACTTTAAAAAGTCACGAATTGCCCACCTAACTGTCCTGTTTTTAGGATATGAATTATCAAGTGAAGGCAAAATCCTAGCAGACAACTTCTTAGAGAAGTGTGCAGTACTCCAAGCTCCAAGAACGCTGAAGGATTTACAATCAATACTAGGTTTCCTGAATTTCAGAAGAACTTACATTCTAAATTATGCAGAGAGGGTTAAACCCCTCTACGAATTAATAAAACCTGATTTCAAACCAATTAATTGGACTCAGAAACACACAGAAATGTTACGTTCATTACAAACAGACATGTTAACTTTTAAACTCACTCGTAAAATTGCCTTAAACTGCTTGATTTAAGAAGCTTTTAATTGCTCACACCTTCCCCCTCCTCTTCGCTGCCCAGGGCCACTCTCAGCCGAGCATTGACGCTGTGGAGTTGGTCCCGGGTACAGATTAACGGCGGCCATATTGAGTGTGGTTGTGATTTCTCGCGCTCTAGTTGCGCATAAAAGGGGACGGCCATGCTTCCGCGCAGCGGACGCGATACGCGATCAGCGGCCGCGCCGGACTCGCGCCGGAGTCGTGCCAGAGTCCCGCCCGTCTGCGCCCGTCAGCGCCAAGGAGGTGCCAGAGGCCAGGTCGGCTGATGGTTCGGTCTCCCCCCCTATTACAAACACAGCTTACTCCCTTAGCACCCTGAAAGCACTCAGGCCACCCTGGCAAAACTGTCACTATAAGTACGTGCCGGAAGAACTGCAAAATGGTTTTAAGTGTCGGTGCTCTAGGAACTTGTGTAACACCTCCCCTCTCGCTCCCCCAGTTGTCCCTACTGTTATGGGGATACATTCTCCCTCACCCCTCTCTGGAGAAACGGGCTTCCTTATAAATGCTCGCTCTCTAGTGAAAAACAATATCGCATTTAGAGATTTCATCTCAGAAAGGAAGCCCTCGTGGGTCTTTGTCACCGAAACCTGGAGCTCAGAATCAGCTGGTCCTGACCTGGTTGACGCTATCCCCGATGGTTACGCCTTTGCGAGATTGGACAGAGTAGGCCGCAAAGGCGGGGGAATTGGCATTCTTCATAAGACTTCATCTACCTGCCGTATTGAATGCCTCCTCTCCCCTCATAGAACTCCTTCCAGGCAGCTCATTTTTCCCTTAGCCCCTCTCCCACGGTCTCCTTCACGGGTATTCTAATTTACAGACCCCCTGGCCCCAGGTCGGCCTTCACCGCTAGTCTCTTAGAAATTCTCGAACCATTCATCGTTAAATCCAACTTGTGGATTATTTGGCTTCCTATGGGCTTTTACAAAAGGTGGGATGCTCCACCCACTCCGCGGGCCATACACTAGATGGGGTCTTTACTAATGACCCCAGATTGGAAGTGGGCCTCCCCATTCCCCTTTCATGGTCTGATCATAAGGCAGTCCCTATTGAGTTCACACCTGGGCTACGGGATCTGCCCGTAAAGGACAAGAACATCTGGACTTTGAAAAGGAACTACAGAGGACTAAACAACGAGGCCCTTAGCCCCTTCATCGCCAATCTCAAGTCCTTTCATAAAACTGATACAGATACTGCCGCTCGGGAGCTTGTCAACACCATCTCAGAGGCGGTTAATATTCTTGCCCCTGCTAAACCCCATTACTGCACCAGGAAACGTCCGTCGGCCCCGTGGTTCTCTGACTCCCTTAGACTACGCAGGCAGGAGTGTAGGAGGCAAGAAAGATTCTGGAGAGCCCACCCTGACCCTGATGAAAGGACCAAACACAAAAACCTCATCATAGGATATAAGGCCGCAATCCTTGCTGCCAAACAGTCATATTTCACCAATTTGACCACCTCCCTCAGTTCCCCTAGAGATCTTTTTAATATTGTGGACTCTCTGTCTCTTATTCCATTTCCAGACACCATTGTCGCATCTCAAAAACTTTGCGACCAGATCTCCATGTTCTTTCACACCAAAATCGTGGACACTTATTCCGCCTTAGAAGTCCTTAACTCTACTCAGGACTCCACCCTACCATCTGACACCCCTTCTCGGCTCAGTCCGCCTTCAGCCCCCCCGAGGACATTTATCCAATTTTCCTCTACTGTCCTATGACGTCCTAAATGGACTTCTCGACAAACTCAAATCGGGATCCCCCTTGGACCCCTGTCCTCTTAAAATTTTGAAAACCTGCAGAGAGGTCCTGCTCCCCCTTTATCTTGATGTTATGAATTTGGCAATTTCGAATGGCGTCTTTCCTGCAACCTGGAAGTTGGCCATTGTCAAGCCTTTATTGAAAAAGCCCACCTTGGATCCTGAGATCCTAAAAAACTTCCGTCTCATATCCCTTCTCCCTGCCCCTGCCAAGATGCTTGAGGCCCACCTCAATCACCATCTCAGCGCCTTCCTGGACAACGCCAGCCTGCTAGATCCCTCTCAGCATGGCATTCGGAAGGCGCATAGCACCGAGTCAGCCCTTACCGTGGTGGTCAACAACATCCGCGCTAAGGTCGACAGAGGTCAGGCTACCATTCTTATCCTGCTCGACCTTTCAGCCGCATTTGACACCCTGTCCCCCTCCATCTTGGCCATGCGTCTCGGTGAGATGGGAGTGGAAGGACCAGCTCTGGGTCTACTAACATCCTTCCTCAACCAGCGGGCCCAAAAGGTCAAACTGGGTGACTTCCTTTCCTCCGCCAAGCCTTTGCATTGTGGGGTTCCTCAGGGCTCATCCCTGAGCCCCACTCTTTTCAACGTATATGTGGCCCCACTTGCAAGACTTGTTAGATCTTATGGACTGGAAGTCCTGTCGTATGCTGACGACACCCAGATAATGGTCTCCCTATCTCATTCTGTGGAGTCCACGGCCTTAAATTTTAAGAACTGCATGGAAGCCGTGGCAGGATGGATGACCTCGAATTTCCTCAAACTTAATGGGGAAAAAACTGAGGTCCTCATCTTTGGTGGCAAACATGATCTCTGGTCGGAGGACTGGTGGCCGCCTGCCCTTGGAACATGCCCCAAGCCGTCCCTTGTTGCCCGGAATCTGGGGGTCACTATTGACACCACACTTGCTTTTGACAAACAAGTCAATAAGACTGTTTCCACCTGCTGCGGGGTATTGAGGATCCCTAGGAAACTCGTACACTATCTCTCCCCTGACGCCCGGAGACAGGTTTCAGTGGCCCTCATCTCCCCTCGCCTAAACTACTGCAATGCCCTCTACCTTGGCATAAGCAAAAAGCTTATTCATCGCCTCCAAGTAGTCCAAAACGCTGCAGCCAGGTTTGTAGTGGACGCCCCCAGACGTGTTTCTGTCTCGGGGATCAGAAAAAAATCTCCACTGGCTGACTGTGCAGGCCAGGATTAATTTTAAGGTTCTTGTCCTTGTCTACCGTGCTCTACACGGCATGGGTGCTGAGGACATCGGGTCTCTCGTGTCCTTTTACACCCCGGGCAGGGCCCTGCGATCAACCCACAAAAATCTTCTGATTATCCCCCGAACCGCCACGGCCAGGTGGGGAGGGAGGGCCTTTTTCTCCCTTGCCCCTAAACTGTGGAACATGCTTCCAGCTGACCTTAAGGGCCAGCCGTCTCTTGCCCTTTTTCGTAAAAGTCTAAAAACTTGGCTTTTTGCAGAGTCCTACCCTTAATTCTCCTCACTCGGGTGCCTCCGACCACTCAGCTTTTTTCCATCAGATGCGCCTTGATGCCTCCGGGTTAAGTAGCGCCATACAAATCCCAAATTCATTCATTCATTCAACTAAAACAAAACTGCAAACACGCGCAAACGAACGCAACCTTGTAATCCGAGTCATCCCAGGAAGATGGGGATTCACGTACCTGACCTCTAATGAGGGAGAAACGGTACCAATAGCTTATAAATCACACTTGTACACACAAGCTGAAATGAAATTCAGTTCTACTGAAAAAAGTCTGACTGCGGTTCAAACTGCTGTAGCAAAAGAAAGAGCCCTAGCCCAAGGCAAGAGGATATCGGTTTTAACAGCAGTATCAGCACTTAAGGCAGTAACAAGACCGAGCATTCCAAATGCTGTGGCATTAGATCCAGAATGGATACAATGGAAAAATTGTCTTGCTGCAACAGACGTGATACACCCATTTGATCCCAAAATGAAAAAGCTAGAACATCTAGAATACGAACATGAATGTCCTCTGTCAATCGAAATTCTGCCTCTCGAACAGTACACCTGTGTAATCTACACGGACAGATTTGCACAACACTAAGTTGTGGAAAAACAAATTTACAATGCAGCGTGCGCGATTGTCAAAGGTCGCTGGTGCTTAGGTAAATTCAGACCGATGGTCACTAAAACTGAATCACTCAGAAACTGTACAGCTCAGCGAGCTGAAATAAGATCTTTAAAGATGGCGCTTGAAAATGCCGATCACGAATTCCCTACACTAATAGTGTGCGATTCACATTACTGCGTCCAGTCTTACAATAATTCCATGCAGACCTGGATTAAAAACGGTTACAAAGATGAGACAGGTGCCACAACAAAGCATAAAAAGCTCTGGGAACAAGTAGTTCTTTTACAGAAAGAACTACGAAAGACTCACGTGATACATACACTGAGTCATCGACGTGATGGCGTTCACGTTGCAGGGAATTCATTGGCTAACAGAGCCACGGCGGCAGCTGTCAAACCAGCTTCCGTAGCCACAAAAAAGCGTTCTAAAAAACAAATAGACGGTGAAACGCTACTAGCAGTAAAAGCCTCAAGGGAAGGCAACTATGCGGTGTTACCTCTAAATTATCCACTCGGAAATACATACGTAATTGATGCGAACTCCGTTCCTTTTGCTCGAATCCCTGGAGTGGGGGATAGAGTAATTCCAAACACGAACAGGAGAGCTTACTTGATACAAGAAGCACACATGGGAATGGGTCTGCGGCACCAAGAGGTCTTGAAATCTCTAATAGAATTACAATCACAATACTTGTGGCCGGGGATGAGCGTGCAAATTTATAACTTTGCAATAAATTGTCAAAACTGCAATAGAGATCGCAGTTGTGATCTGGACCAGACACCCGCCCAGACACCTCTATTAGACAGCATTAGGCTATCTATACGCAGACATCCAGACGGAACAATGCGATCCCATAATTATTACGACGAGATTCATTTGGATGTGGCCCCAGCGCTCGGCTGACGCCAAAACTGTTATAAAAGATTTGCCAGTCTTTATCGGCACATACGCAATTGGCATGCTACATTCTGACCAGGGTCCTGCGTTTAGCTCTCCAGCTTACAAGGAGGGCATGGCCAGCATGGGCATTGCATTGCGGCACTCTAGTCCATTCCATCCCGAGGGAAATGCGGTAGTGGAGATAAAAAACCGTGACATAAAGCAATCTATAACAGCGAGGGTATTAGGTTCGGGTGACGGGTGGGTCAAACATCTAATACGTGTCCAACGTAGTCTTAATAATCTGCCAAGAAATTCTCTAGGAGGTATCACTCCGTACGAACTTTTGTTTGGTACTAGAATGATCATTCACGATCTCAATTGTCAGACTTCAGTGGTGAAACAAAAAACCTTTGATATCAAAGATCGTTTGGCTATCTTACAGGACTTAAATGAAACAAGAAGAAGTCTAAGTAACACAAAGCTAAAGCCAACGGCCACTGAAGAAAAACCACCTGTCCCAGCAAGACCTGTCTGGATTCCAAAGATTGGGGATCTGGTCAGAGAAAAGATCGCGGTGAAGAAGGAATTTGGGCATCCTTACAGAAAAGCAGTACCTGTCTTAGCTGTCAGCGGAACAAGATCAGTAGTACTACCGCCCCTTGCTGGTAAAAAGGAGAACAGAGTTGTATCAATCGACCTGGTAAAACCACAATCATGTGGCCAATAATAAGTAGTAGGCCCAGTGGACTCCCAAGAAGTAGCAGAAGACCAAACCTTGCTACAATCCAAGAGGTTCAAACTGAAAGACTAATCACTTTTGATAAACCTGCAGTAAATAAAAAAGGACTATGCAACAAAGCCATGGAACTTGTGCCTCTTGAAACCCAAATTACAACAGTTCGTCAAGAAACACCAATCTACAATGATGTAGCCTCTGAACATACACATCCAAAGATAAATGAAAATCCGGAAGCAATTCCAACAATTGACAGAACTGCATCTGGCTACTTCATCAATTTCGATGACTTTTCTGATGATCCCAGTGAACATGAAGACAAGCCAGCAACAAAAACTTTCAAAGAAAAAATGACTGAACTCTTTCATCAACTCAAAGAAACATATCTGATTTCACCATGGATTGAATTATGGATTGTGTTAGGTGTACTTTTCCTCCTACTTTGGCTCATCTTGGTTTTAAGTTTGGGTAGATTTATTGATGGAAAATATAGTACAATGGACACAGCAAGTCAGAACAGCAACTTGGTCCTAAAGCCACACAGATCTTCTCACATCGAAAAAAGAGAACTGTCATCAGTGAACATCACAGCCATTCCAATACCTGGTGGTGTAGCATGGGACAAAACGGATTACGAAATCTATGGCCCGATTGAGCTCTTGAAATATCCACACCAGTTCAAGGTTTCATTAAGTGACTTTGTAAAACTAAGTACTTTCTCTGATGATTGGGACTTTGAAAATATTAATAATTTGATGTCAGATTTAGAAATGTCAGCAAAATTTACAGATCATGATTATTTGCAGGGTTCGTCAAACTATGAGGAAATGTATTGCTTTAATCATTATGGGCATCACTATTTGCATAAATCTGCTAAACCTAGAAATGTTTTTACTTATAATCAATGGGAACATTGTCCAACACCGCCAAAAGGCAGCTCGAAAACATTTTATGAGAAATTCCCATACTTCTCAGGGTTTAACAACACTGATCCAGAAATGTTTTATTTCAAAATTTTAAATAAGAGAGGAATGAAAAACATGTTGACAAATACTAAATTGATTTATTCTGAAAAAGTTTATGAAAAAATGTCTACATTTGGTTTTGAATTTTGGAAAAACAACATTGAGACAAAAACCATCTGTCAAGAGGACCGTACCTGAACTCTGGTATTCTGTGGGGACGATCTGGAGAGGGTCTTCAGAAGATAATTTCCCAACTCCCCGTCACCCCTGCTCCCAGAGGACTCTGAGCTCAGGAATGAAAGGGAAAGGGGAAGTGGATAACAAACAAGAAAGACTGCCACACCCAGGTGCCTTCACGATTAGTTGCTGCTTTGAAGACCTGTAAGAATTAGCACATCATTAATACATTCCCACAAGAACTGGCGTTGCTTCGCTAAGTTTAAACCACTCAATGAATACCTGCAATGGGTGTGGATTAGCCTCTCTCTGTATAGTTGGTAATATACTATTTTTGTAGTTAGTTGAAACACAAATCTAGAGATGAAGTAGGTCCGCTGAAGTTCAATTTACAAACCACCAATCATGAATAAGGATATAAACTATATGCGCATACATTATACCCCTAGACACTACAACAATGGTATGCCAGTCAATTGATAGAAGAAGGAACTGAACTTCAATATTATTTCACTGGACTCTTGGTTTGCTGCATTCCAACTGATAGTTCTCACACAAAGAATGTTTGTAGATACTGTAGACTGCGCTGCTCGCCTTCTCTCAAATTGTCCCTTGAATTGACTCGTGTGCTAAGAGTTCGTAATTTAAAGGAACAATGTCTTTAGTTCGAAAAGGACAATAGCAGTCCCTCTGGAATAACTTCAAATTAACAGATAGCCTTTCAATTCACTGCAGAGAGTTGTACCTTCAGACTCAGTTCTGACTCAGGAACCATAATGGATTTCTGCAACATGTTCCCAACTAGAAATGTCTAATTTCGATAAGACATCTTAGCGAAGCAAATTCACAGTTCAAGCGCTAATAAAAGGATACAAACAGAAGAACTCTGCTGCTGAAAAGCTCGAATGAGAATTCGAGCTCTGGAACGTCTTACCTCGACTCCGGAGAGAAAACTTAAGCCGGAGGAGATTCACCAAAACGCCGAAATACCTCTCACTGCTACCAGTACGATGAGACAGGTTCTGAACTCTTCTTCATTCGAAAACGAAGAACCAAAATGATAACGGTTGACAGGAATTGAGACGTCTCAGCGGAGACTCCCAGGAAACAACCGCTATCTCTGAAATCGGCAGTTGAAGTGCGCAGCGCTCAGGAAGAGCGCGCACGAAATGGCCGCTGCAAACTCGAAAGACTAGAACGCCAACCTCCATGCTAGCGTGGCGCAAATACTGAAGGTCTTTTTCCCTACATAGTTTATGCCAACAACTTCTTTCTCAAAAGATGAGAACAGTGGAACCAGGGAAACTTCTTCAGTCTTATACCTGGTAGAGGGGCAAAAGGTGATGGCACCAGGGTGGTCTTGACAGTACCCCCCACCAAAGCCCCCTCTCCAGGTTTCTGCGGGAAAGATTTGTGAAAAGCTGCCACTAGCCTGGGGGCATGAACATTACAACTAGGCTCCCAAGATCTCTCCTCAGGACCGTACCCCTTCCAGTCCACCAAATAGAACAATCTTCCTCTTTTAAACTTGGAATCTAAAATTCTTTTGACCTCAAACTCTTCCGAGGACTGAACTATAACAGGGGCGGGAGGGGCTTCCTGCCTTAGTTGAGGCGGACTCTTTCTCACCAAGGAAACATGAAAAGTAGGATGGATCTTCATGGAACTTGGAAGAGTGACTCTCCCACTAACAGGATTCACCATTTTTTCAACAGGGAAAGGGCCCACAAACCTGAGTTGGAACTTTCTATTCCCACGCAATCTCATGTGTTTAGTGGAAATCCAAACCAACTCTCCAGATTCAAACTGAGGACTTTCCTTTCTCTTTCGATCTGCTGACCTCTTATAACACGCCTTGGCCTTAGAAAGGTTGGAAAAAGCCAACTGATAGGATTGTTGTAAACTGAAAAGAACCTCTTGAGCAGCTGGAACCTCTACCTCAATCTTACCCACCATCATATTTGGATGCCTTCCCGAGTTTAAAAAGAAGGGGGAGAAACCAGTGGCTGAGTGAATGGAATTATTGTAAGCAAACTCCGCTGTACTAAGTAAGGATGGCCACTCGCCCTCCTGATCCATTAGATACAGACGGAGATATTGCTCGAGGTCCTGATTTACACGCTCAGTCTGGCCATCCGTTTCCGGATGAAAACTGGTGGACAGACGAGAATCCACTCCCATCCCCTTCAAAAAGGATCTCCAAAAGCGAGACACAAATTGTGGACCGCGATCAGAGATCACAATCTTGGGAATACCATGAAGCTTAACCACATGCTGAACAAACAAATCGGCCAGTTGAGGGGCAGTAGGAAGGGACTTTAAAGGAATAAAGTGGCTCACCTTGGTAAACCGATCCACCACCACCCAAATCACGGTGCTCCCCTGACTGGAGGGTAAGTCGACAATGAAATCCATTGAAATGGTATGCCAGGGAGATGGGGCCACTGGCAACGGCTGAAGTAACCCCTGTGGGAGCTGTCTAATGGTTTTTCCTTTGACACATTGCTCACAAGTGGCTATGTACTGCTTAACCTGAGCTTCCATGCCCGGCCAAATAAATTCTCTCTTTACCAACTCCAAGGTCTTTGCAACTCCCTTGTGACCAGCCAACAAATGATCATGAAACTGCTGTATAACTTTGACTCGGAGCTCTTCACTGGGAACAAATATCTTTCCAGATTGATAAGGTTTTCCTTCCTTTATCACACGATCGGGACCTTCCTTAGCCCAATTTTCAAACTTCTGTTGAGCAAACTCCGTACAAATTCTGTTGCCCAAATCATCCTCCACAGAAATAGCTACAATCTTCTCTTCTGGGATGACATGACGTTCCACCTGGTGCTCAGCTTCACTACCTAAATCCAACCGAGATAAGGCATCCGCCTTTGCATTAGCTGCCCCTGGCTTATAAGTGAGAACAAAATCATAGTCTGCAAAGAAGAGGGACCACCTTAGTTGACGAGGAGACAATGTTCGAGCAGACTTCAGAAATTGCAGATTTCGATGATCGGTGAAGACCGTAATTGTATGCCTGGCACCTAATAAATAATGTCGCCAGACCTGAAAAGTATCCTTCACAGCCAATAATTCTTTATCAGCAATTGAGTAATTTATCTCTGCTGGAGTTAACTTTCGAGAATGATAGGCTACTGGATGCAACTGGCCAGTGTCCTTTTGTCTCTGAGACAAAATTCCTCCAATAGCTAAATTCGAAGCGTCAGCCTCCACATAAAAGGGTTCATGCAAATCTGGATGCTGCAGGACAGGTGCAGTGGTGAACGCCTCTTTCAATGATTGAAAAGCTTCCTCCGTAACTAGTTCCCAAACAAATTTTTCATTCTTCCGCAGCAACCTGGTTATGGGACTCACTTTGCTTGAAAAATTATGAATGAACCGTCTGTAGAAATTGGCAAATCCTAAAAAACTTTGTATCTCTTTTACTGATCGGGGGGCTGGCCAATTCTTAATTGCTTGAAGTTTGGTGTCATCCATTGACACCCCATCTGGAGACAGAATGAAACCCAAAAACTCTACTTTGGAGGAATGAAATACACACTTTTCCAGCTTCACATATAGCTGATGTTCAAGAAGTCTTTCTAGAATGATTCGCACATGGGTCACATGTTCTTCCCGACTGTTGGAAAAAATCAAAATATCGTCGATATACACAACTGCAAATCGATCCAAAAACTCGCGAAGAATATCATTCACAAAGTGCTGGAACGCAGCAGGGGCATTACCGAGCCCAAAGGGCATCACCTGATATTCAAATAATCCCAGTCTGGTGCGAAAAGCTGTCTTCCATTCTTCTCCCTCAGCCATACGAACCAAATGATATGCTCCTCTGAGGTCTAATTTTGTATAGATATGAGCCTCCTTAACCTGGTCCAAAAGTTCTGAAATGAGTGGCAAAGGATAACGATTCTTCTTGGTGACCAGATTAAGCGCTCTATAATCAATACAAGTTCTTAGAGTTCCATCCTTCTTAGGGATAAAAAAGAGAGGAGATGAAACTGGGGACTTAGATGGGCGTATAAAACCATTGGCTAAGTTCTGTTCAATGTACTCTTTTAAGTGCAGATTCTCCGGTTCAGATAATGCATAAATGCGACTGCATGGAAGAGAGGCTCCAGGTTCCAATTCAATGCGACAGTCGTAAGCTCGATGAGGTGGCAATTTTCGAGCCTCCTGTTCATTAAATACCTCTGCCAAGTCGTGATATTCTTCAGGGATCTCAGGAACTTCCAGTGCGCAGATAATTTGAACTTGATCCGCTAAACTAGACGACATGGTCTGATGAGGAATTTCCGAAAGAGGATGAAAACAATGATCTTGACAAAACTTGGACGTCATGTCCAAGGTACGCTTGGCCCAGTCAATTTTCGGATTATGCTCCGTAAGCCATGGTAATCCCAAAATTAACTGAAACTGGGGAGCATCTATTAAATTGAATCGAACAAAACTCTGATGATCTCCTGGGCCGTATACTGTAATTACTTCCGTGTCAGCTACGATTGGTCCAGAAGACAGATTTGTACCATCCACTGCCCGAACTGGCTCCGGTCTAGGCTTCCTTACAAAATGAATTCCCAATGACTTAGCAAATTGGATGTCACAAAAATTGTCTGTGGCTCCGGAATCAATCATGATGGAAATGTTTTCATGAGTCGCCTCACCAAACTGAATTTTGCTGGACAAAATGAGATGAGGAGCTGAAGATTGCAAAGTATTTGCAAGAGACTGTGACTTTGGAGCTGACTCTTGTGCTGCTCCCACCAGAGCAACTCCGTCTACTGGTGGAGCCGATCTTTTACCCACGCAGACTGCTTTGGCTTCTTTGGACATTCTCGAACAAAATGGCCCGATTGACCACAATACATACAAAGCTTGCCAGCTCGCCTTTTTTCTCTCTCCTCTTTGCTAAGTGGGGCCCGTACTGATCCTATCTGCATGGGTTCCTCGACAAGACTTCCCTCATTACTCTTACTGGCTTCTGGCCGAGCACGATCCAATCTGGGTGGTATCACCCGATAATCCTTACGACGTTCACTCCGCCTTTCAGATTGTCGTTGATCAATGTGCAACACTAAGTCAATTAATTCAGACACATCAGTAGGTCTCTTTGGAATTTGAGCCAGCCCATCCTTAAGCTCGTCCTTCAATCCCCTATAGAAAATCGCTGCTCTCTTTGCCGTGGGCCAATTGGTTTCCACTATGAGTTTGTTAAACTGAGCAATATATGCCACCAGCTCTCTATTTCCCTGCTTTAAATCCAACAACTCATTGTCTGTGGATTGCGAAATTGTTCTTCTGTCAAATATTCGTAAAAATTCTGCTTTAAAGTCTTCAAATTTGTAGAGCACCGGATCATCAACTGATACCAAGGGTAAAGACCAAGCCGCTGCATCCCCACTCAGGTAAGACAAAACAAATGCCAATTTGGACTGATCCTCCTTAAACAAAATTGGTTTGCACAAAAAGTGCAGAGAGCATTGTGTCAGGAAAATTTGAGCCTTATGGGGATCTCCCTGAAATCTTTCAGGTGGGGCCAAAGGAATAGTGGGCGACATAGCATGCACCACTTGAGTTGTTAACTCTGAGGAGGACGAGGATGGTGCAAAACCCTGAAACTTGGATCTTTCAAAACTTGGATTGGGACTAATGGCTAACTCATCTAATCTCTGACGTAAATAGCTAGTCTCCCTATTGGACTTCTTAATCTCTTCCTGAGTCTCACTCAGCTGTTTTTGCATGCCTTCAAGAATGGAGGTCAAAGCCTTGACATCCCAACCCTCAGCCATCTCGCCCAGACAGAAGGCACTTAGTTGGCACTTCAATCTGTCAAGAGGACCGTACCTGAACTCTGGTATTCTGTGGGGACGATCTGGAGAGGGTCTTCAGAAGATAATTTCCCAACTCCCCGTCACCCCTGCTCCCAGAGGACTCTGAGCTCAGGAATGAAAGGGAAAGGGGAAGTGGATAACAAACAAGAGAGACTGCCACACCCAGGTGCCTTCACGATTAGTTGCTGCTTTGAAGACCTGTAAGAATTAGCACATCATTAATACATTCCCACAAGAACTGGCGTTGCTTCGCTAAGTTTAAACCACTCAATGAATACCTGCAATGGGTGTGGATTAGCCTCTCTCTGTATAGTTGGTAATATACTATTTTTGTAGTTAGTTGAAACACAAATCCAGAGATGAAGTAGGTCCGCTGAAGTTCAATTTACAAACCACCAATCATGAATAAGGATATAAACTATATGCGCATACATTATACCCCTAGACACTACAACAATGGTATGCCAGTCAATTGATAGAAGAAGGAACTGAACTTCAATATTATTACACTGGACTCTTGGTTTGCTGCATTCCAACTGATAGTTCTCACACAAAGAATGTTTGTAGATACTGTAGACTGCGCTGCTCGCCTTCTCTGAAATTGTCCCTTGAATTGACTCGTGTGCTAAGAGTTCGTAATTTAAAGGAACAATGTCTTTAGTTCGAAAAGGACAATAGCAGTCCCTCTGGAATAACTTCAAATTAACAGATAGCCTTTCAATTCACTGCAGAGAGTTGTACCTTCAGACTCAGTTCTGACTCAGGAACCATAATGGATTTCTGCAACATGTTCCCAACTAGAAATGTCTAATTTCGATAAGACATCTTAGCGAAGCAAATTCACAGTTCAAGCGCTAATAAAAGGATACAAACAGAAGAACTCTGCTGCTGCTGCTGAAAAGCTCGAATGAGAATTCGAGCTCTGGAACGTCTTACCTCGACTCCGGAGAGAAAACTTAAGCCGGAGGAGATTCACCAAAACGCCGAAATACCTCTCACTGCTACCAGTACGATGAGACAGGTTCTGAACTCTTCTTCATTCGAAAACGAAGAACCAAAATGATAACGGTTGACAGGAATTGAGACGTCTCAGCGGAGACTCCCAGGAAACAACCGCTATCCCTGAAATCGGCAGTTGAAGTGCGCAGCGCTCAGGAAGAGCGCGCACGAAATGGCCGCTGCAAACTCGAAAGACTAGAACGCCAACCTCCATGCTAGCGTGGCACAAATACTGAAGGTCTTTTTCCCTACATAGTTTATGCCAACAACTTCTTTCTCAAAAGATGAGAACAGTGGAACCAGGGAAACTTCTTCAGTCTTATACCTGGTAGAGGGGCAAAAGGTGATGGCACCAGGGTGGTCTTGACACCATCTGGGGTAAAAAAAAGACTGGCAGGTACATGGTTTAGAATCATTATTCAGAGCCTGCATGATCCCAGAACATATAATATTCCTGAATGACACCATTCAACAAACAACCTGTCTCGGCCTAGCCAAGATAAAAGACTTAAACAAACCGTCTATTCCAAAGCCCATACCTGATAGTAATAGCACTACAGATGTGGAGATAGACGTATCCCATATTTTACACCAAAACAGAACAAATCCTGATTGGAAAAAATGGTTGATCTGGCCCACAGACACAAATAACTGTCAAGATAGATTCCTGAACAAAACACAGGGGTTCAAACAGACCAGGCCAGACCCAAGATATTCCCAGAGACAACATCCAGGGATAATAACTACATATAGTGTAGGAAAATCATGCCTTGAGTGGCTACAGAAATCCACACTGCCTGAAATTAAGCAACACTTGACTTTACTTAAAGAAGGTGCTGACTTGCGAGATTTAATACTGAGACCTCGCAAACAGCGTCAAAAACGTTTCATATACGCCGGTATGTACGCTGCTTACAACGAAGCTTGGAAAGTAATGCAAATTGAAACTGCCGAAAAAATACGAGAAATTGATCGTATTAATTTGGAAAAATCACCGTCTGTAGTGGACAATGGGTTAACGACTCTGTCTATTCACTGGACAGCATTGTATCATCTGCCATTGATATAATAGAACAGGATATGCTAATGTTACAACATGGCCAGTCCCAATTGCGTTCTATTGTACAGTTAAGCTGGACATTACAAAACCTCCGTTCAGGCTACGTGCCATGGCGTCTAATCAACACAACGTCATTATTTTCTATCTTTAACCTTACAGATAAACAAATCTCTTTGGCACAAAAAGGAGCAGACTATACGGTGCTGAGCATTGAAAAACTTGAAAAATTACCATTGACAATGTCAGAACGACCTGTCATTGAATGGATAATATATGGTACAATTACGATTCCGATAACAACATTTCAGTTTCAATATTGCCAAAAGTATATACCAGCAGGCCTGTATGAAAGGTTGGGTAAAGGATACATCAAGTCAACCTGGAATTTACCTTATACACATAGATGTTATAGTGAAGGGAAAAAAGAGGTATTTCTTAGTGGTAACAACTGTAAAAATTCACTAAGTGGTACACTTCTGTGTCAAGGTATTAACTTGCATGGAGCCTGCGAAGGTTCATCAAATAACCTTTCATGTCACCTGCACGGCACCCCTGCAACACAGATAGAGCCTTTTTTCAGACAGCTTTCCAACGGCAGCTACGTTATAATAAGTGACCGAAGCTGTTGTGGCATGGTGCCAGGAATAGCCTATCTCGTGAGCGTTACTTCCAGGGTCATTTGCTGTATGCAAGTATTGTATACAAACAGCAAACCAGACAAGGAGGCAGCAATATGGCCTTCTCTGAATATCTCTTCTATTCGAATTGATACTTTAAGCAGAATGAAGTCTATTCTTTTACAGACAACTGTGCCTTTAACCTCATCCAAAGAGACGTATGATCTGCAAGTTGCAAGGACAGCGGCAGAGATACATACACTATTATCGACAAATTGCCCCGTGCATTTCGTAGAAATGTTAGGTCAAATCTTAAACATGTCTGATACCAGTGGCATCGCACATGTATTTAAGACACTTTTTTCGGGACTATTAGCACCCTTTGAAGCAGTCCTGAACATCTTCCCGAACTTCGAGCATTCTGTGTTCGGCGGCCTGACTCTCCTCTTGGGACTCGTAGCAGGAATTTTATTTTTGTTCCTTCTGCTCTGATATGGCAAGTCAAGTCACAGACAAAACTCAGGCAACAATGGAAGAAACGATCCTAGCAATGAGATACTGAGACAGGATTACTAAGGTCCTCGGCTTGGCTCGACTAAGAGATCTGAATACTACCTGGTTTCTTTCATTTAGACCAATCTGGCAAGATTGCATCTTACCTGTTCTACGATGCCTGCTATGTGGAGAAGAATGCGTGTTGGACGTCTGTCTTACACTACCATCAGCAGTACCTATGGATATCGATACTTTGCTTGGTTCGGTAACGGCTCATGCAACGTGTTGTCCCCAGCGGCTACCCATTCTAATGACAGCATTCGTTGAGACCTCACCATTACAATTAGGTGGCGGTGAGGTACGAGATGAAAGCGGCACACAGGTACAACCTTCTGTGAACATTGCTAATCTAGACACCGATGACGGCAATGAATCGCACATCTGCACTATTTCTACTTTTTCGGACTTGGTTCAACTTTCACCTACTGTTTAGACGAATTCTTTGCCAGCCTATCTGAACTTATGTTCTCCCCTAACAACGAGAATAACTTTTGAAACAAAACATGAGCACACAGCGTTCCCTGAACTCTGAATTCGACCTTCAGTTTTTGATAAACAACACTTCTGAAAACAGTGGAACTATTTTTTCTCTCTTCCCCTGAAAGCGAAATTATTTTTCCCGTTGCCAAAATATTTACTTTTTTGGCACATGATACTCTGCTTGAAGTAGAACTATTCTTAGAGAACAGAATTTCTATTCTTAAGAAACTCTAGAGACAATATTATGACTTAGTCTCTAGCACATGTACAGTCTTGTATAAATATGTGATGAAATGGTCTCGACCTTCTCTTCTGTACTAACAGCCATTTCATAAATGTAATTTTCGCAAAATCATTAAGCCAACGTACCATATATGCATTAACTGAATGTTACCTCTGCTTAAAAAAACGTACAGAATAATACTCATTTTTCGTGTATATACCATTTCAAATGCATTTTATGTATTTTGGGGTGGGTTGGAAAACACATGCATCGTTATATTTTTATTATTGCTTAGTATTTAGTAATGATGGACATTATACGTGGAGTGGGTGTTGTGAACGTATCTAGGACCCTATTTAAATATTCCCGATTCATGCCCTTATGTGGTTATAACAAATCATATCCTTATAAAGGCTTAAGAATCATATCCATATTTAGTCATAGCCAATGCAGTCCAAATACGGCAAGGCTACTCCCATAGACTCCTAGAAAGTACAAGGCGTTCTGTAAATAAACCAAGCCTCCAGCAGCCCGGGAATTCCCCCTGCTTCTGTTTTGATTTGTCCTAGAACTCCTGGAGTCCTAAAAGAACTGCGAGTTCTTAGTGACGTCTTATGTCCAACCTTACGTCAAACTCGGCACCTTCCAGGTATATACCAGCATCTGCCTTAAGCACACACAGTGGTTTGGAGCAGATCGGCTATCTACTTACCCGAACTGTAACGAGTGCCGAAGGAAGCCGACCCTCCCATTGAAATCCAGCTCCAGTGTTTCCAGTCACCCTGGGGGTTGCTGGGAGATCGAGTCCTGAGAAAGAGATACAACACCTCCTTCATTCTATAACCAAGGTACAGAGCTGATTAGATCCTTAGAGAATTCTTGATTCAGATTCTTGGCAAAAACTAACTTAACTTAAACTGCAGCTCACTTACTCCTTCCCACGTACTAGGCTTAGGTTAGGTACACTGGGGTAGGCGTATCTTAGAAGCACCAGTGGTCAAGGGTCGCTGTCCCTGGCGCGCAGCGGCCGCCATATGAGGGGAGGAGGGGTCAGCTGGGAGGTGGGAGGGTAGGACAGCGAATGGGTGCAGGGGCGGGGCCGCACAGGAGGCAGCGGCGGGAAAAAACGGGGGTGAGGAACCCGGTGACGATCGAAGCAAAAGAATGGACAGTCACCAAAGAAAATAGAAAGAAAAGCACTCACACGGGGTGCACGAGAGGAAGGGGGCAGGCAGGCACACGGGGGCACAGAAAGCAAGAGGGCACAGGCAATCAGCAGGGGACCAAGGCGGCGATCGCACAGGAGTACAGCGCCGAAAAGGAAAGCAGGTCACAGCAGTCAGAGCAGGCGGAGCTGCAGCGGTGGGGAAGCGACCTACCCAAGGGTCAAGGGTCTCAAGGGTCAACGGACTTATACCCAATTGAAAAACAAAGGTGTGCATAGGCTTTTTAAGGAGGTTAGGATTGGTCACTTGTGTGCAAAAGATATTTTTATGGTGTGCAGATAGGGTTCGGTGGGTCACTCACCTAAATCTCTTGCAGGTGACTGTGGTCATTAGTTTCTCTAACAACTGGCAGGCAGGAGTTCTGAAGGGGGAAAGGGTATGATACAGAGACTCCTTTACTCCCTTTGGGCTATTTCTATAAGTCATTATTCGGTCTCCAGGATTTGGGTGTAGAAACCCCAAGGGTCACAGGCCTTGGTATCCAGCAGGTCTCCCTCCCTTTTTGTGACCCTCCTATCACACTAGTCAATCATTTTGATTGCGTGACTGATTTAGTGTCCTTGGACTGACTGGAGCCTATAGAGCGTGTCCCTCAATGCTCAACGCCCCAGCTTTGTCCAGTGTCACTTCTGCTGTTTATAACTTATTAAGGGTTTTGAGCTGGAACATCCCCAGAATTAGAGGAAAGCTGTAAGACCAGGTGTGTCTTGATCTCCTTAATGCGAATGACTTCATCTTTCTACAGGAGACATGGCACAAGGAGTGGTTCAAAGTCTTTGAAGGGTTTGTGCTGTTTATTTATTTTGCCTTGCCCTCTGTTCATGGCTGGGCTAAAGGGGGTTCTGTCAGAGGCTGTACCAACACAAGCACGGGAGCATAATGCCGCTAGTTCCCAATGCCCACCCAAGGTTTCTCAGCAGTACGCAAATAGATTTTACACAATGCCAATGAAACCCCAGGGGGGAACGGGGATGGGACAGAGAAGAGAATGCTCACACCCATCTGATTCTTCCTTCAGCCTCAGACATCCGCTGCTTGTCTTCTTCCGGCAACTTGATGTTTGCTGTCAGATAATTATGCAAATTAAATTTCCTGACTCCTTCCTAAACCCCACTCTAGCCCGCAGATATGAACCTACCCTGTAGTGGTGTGAACTAAGCTCCTCTCCTTAAATGATTCTTGTTCTTGAGCTTGTAAACTGTAATGTTTATAATTAGACTTCTGATTATCTAATATTCTGATTGTCTTATTTTATTTCTACTCTCAGGGTCCTCACCTCAAGTTGTCTCTGCAGAAGTTTATATAGAAAATGAAGGCAAGTGTTTTTCTTTTTAAAATTATTCGTTAACTTAAACAATTATCATTTTCACCAGAATCTGTAACTAAAGCTTTTCGTTCTGTCTAGAAGTCATTTTCACTTCTAATTTGAAAGGCTTCCCAGCTTCAATACAGTAAACACCAGACTCCTGTATAATTGGTTTCATTATGTCGACTTGTGCTGACTCTTCAATTATCAGTGTCCAAATACTAGCGCATGCTCAAACCCTACTCTTGCCCTAAACTAATGCGCATGACAGAAATATGGGAACAGTCTTACTGAGTTTGCGCTTCGAACTGCCAACTCCAGGAAACGGCGATACTTTAAATATTCTCCACAGGAATTCCGCTGAAGGTACGAGGCTTTTACAGCGGCGAGATTTCGGAAAAAACTCTCCTCGCGAAAACAGGAACAGAGAGCTTGCAAATACGTGTTCTCTTCCTTACAGTTCAGGTGAAGTGCGCCACAGAGCGGGCTCAACACCTGGATCCTACTGATTGCGAACAACCACTAGAGCGCGCTGTCGCATTCTCCAAAGCATGAACATCTATCGCCCTCTTGGGTGTGAAAGGCGACCGCTTGCATCTATTCTGCCGAGCTTGATTTTTAAGGGAAATTACACTCGCAGAGAATCTAGTTCTGGTAGTCTTTTGATAATCCTGACAGGTGCAGCCACTTTAATTAGAAATACCCTCAACTGTAAAATAGACTGGATTCCCACACACCAGCTATTTTAGGTATTATATTGACATTTCCTGATCGCCTAAGGGTTCTTGTTGTTAACATTTATCATTTACCTAGGGTTGACCAGCTAGCTGTACATCAGCTTAATCAGTTTCTTATAAATATGTCCACTCAGTATTCGGGTTTTACTCTAATTCTCCTGATAGGCGATTTTAACTTACCCCCTTGGGTAGACTGTTTTTTATATGAGGACACCCCAGAAGACGGGGACGTGGTGAGTGGTGATCAGATCCGCTTGAGGCATTCGCCCTTTGGGGATAGTTTTTTTTAGATCATTCTCTTGTGAACCTTTTGACTTGACAGGAGGCTAGGAATGCTATACATATTCCGACCTTTAAGGGATAGAAGACCGCCTCCTATATTATCGACCACATATTAGTTTCCTCTTGCCTTTTAACTTATCTGATTGACTTTAAAGCCGTCATGCATACCCTGAGTGATCAAAATCCTCGTTTGGCACACTTCAACTGGAACGGTGCCAAGGATAGGATGGTAGCAGAATCAAATGTCCCTGTTGCTCAAGGGCGCAGGCTTAAGTGGGCCAAGGTGGTTCCTGAGGATTTTTTAAATACCCTGATTTCGACTCGTAGGTCGGATTTCAAAACTTGCCTAGATGAAACCGCCCCTGCTTGCTGTTGGCCGGCACGCAGCAATAGGACGACTTTCCTTAAGTTAGAACTATGGGAAAAATTAACGGAACCCTGTGCCATGAGAGATCCTAATGAGGTTTGACGGATTGTGAACGACCCCATCTCTGCCACGGATCAGGTCTGTTATCAGGCCTTCAGCAGTTTTGGCTATCTATCACTTGGAAGAGAGCAGTGATTCTGCACCATGTAAGAGGGTGGTGGGGGAGGGAGTAGCTGGGTTTTAACTTTCATTGGATGGATGTTAAGAAAGCCATCCGAGCCATTACCAACACGAAGGCCTCGTGACCAGATGGCAAACCGGGGAATTTGTTAAAGTCTGAGGTGGACCTGTGGGCCCCCCTGCTCACACAGCACTTCCATGCGACCGCGAGGGTAAAGATGTCCACAATACCAATTTTTAGGTAGGGGAGCAGGACTGATCCTGCCTGCTATCATCCTAAATCCCTGGTGGACAGCAAAGTTAAGGTCCTGGGGAGGGTATTGCTGGATCGTTTGGCATCGTGGGATAGTAAGGGGAACATTCTCACAGAGATTCAGAATGGCTTTAGGCCCAGCTAGGGGACAGTGGATCAGACTCTTAATCCTATGTCGTTGACAAACAAGTATATCTGTGAAAGGGGAGGGCCGATCAGAGCTAAGTTGTGGGCTGTACTTGGGTCCGTGGGGTCAAGCCGGCCTTGCTTTCTTTCCTGCATGCCCTCCCTTTCTGACATAGTTAGATTTGGATCAGAGGGAGAGTGCACTTAGTCCCTCCAATTGAAGACAGGGGTGTGCCAAGGGTGTATTTTGGCTTCCTTTTTCTTCACTCTATAGATCAATGGAGTGGAGGCGGCCTTGTTGGAACAGGATCTAGAAGTCCCATTAGTAGGTGCTCGTCGTTTACCAGTTTTTCTATATGCGGATGATGCTGTCCTCATGTCTAGGATTGCCAACTTGCTTGATAGAGCTGTATGAATGGTAAAAGGAAGGCCTGTACCTTTCCACAAACCATCTTGAACCCCATGTGATGGTGGTGGGACCTAAGAATACCAGGCCAAAAAGCTTTGTGTCAAAGGGTCATCCCATCTCTAGGGTAGAGCACTTTTCCTACCTGGGGATTCTTTTAGACTCCAGTTTTTTTGGGCAACCACTGATGAAGAAAAACTTGCTGACACTTCAATCGGCTACTGCGGGGGTTGCCCTCTTAGCTAGACCCTTGGGCCAAACTAATGTATAGGCAATGTTAAAGGTCTGTAGAGCTAAATGTGTGTCACTGGCCAGCTATGGCTGTGAAAGTTTGGGTTATGTATTGTGTACCCAGCTACAGGTGGTCGAAAACTCGCTTCTCAGGGGTTTCCTCAAAGTTCCTGCAAGCATCCCTTCAGAAATGATGCATGCGGAAGTAGGCATTGGTTACATAACAGACTAAATTGCCCTCCTTCCCCATATCTTCTGGCTATCAATCTGGTTGAAAGAAGATCTCTTGCTTAATAGGCTCCTAATATACGATTGTATGTTGTTGGAAGGTGCGATGAGTATTTCTTGGCTAGTCTATGTCAAGCTTGCTTTTAGGTCTTTGGGTTGATCTGAGCTGGTTTCCAATCCTGAAGGGATAGTCACGAGGGACATCCCCTGGGTAAAACAGTGTGACTTCAGAACCGGAAGCCTTAGCCCACCATAAGCTTTTCTTTCGACAATTCATTATGGTCAAGACAGTGCAGGTTATGGAACCTTATCTACTGTGGGAAATGCCTTCATATCATAGGCGTCTTCTGACTTACTTTAGGTATAACAAGATTTATCAGCTTTTGTTACCTAGAGGGGTGTGGTGTACAGTCTCGGATCTCCCTCCTTGTTTTTGCGATCATGTTTCCCTCCCTGATACTTTCCATATTGTTATGAAAGGTCCTAAATTAACCGGCTGCGCCACAACTTAGTCCGGCCTCTTCTGTTGAATCAGAATTTTATTCAACTGCTGTCAGCTTTTTACTTTCTCCAGATGTTAAAAACACTCACTATTTGTCACTATTTAGCCCTTTTTTTTAAATCAATGGTTGTTAATGGTCTCTGAACATGAATTATAGATGGCTGGTTTTAACAGGACAGTTCTTTTAATTGATGAGATAACATATTTGTATTCCATGATTTTTTTTATTTTCAAGAGGATTTTATGTACAGATTTTGTTGAATGATGGGAGTTTTGGGAGACCAATTTTTTATATTGCATGATGTATTTTCTATGTACTTATATGGTTTGAAAGAAAATCGAATAAAGTTATAACAATCTAACTAAACATGAAGAGTCCTGACAACAGTGGTGAGCAGGTACAGGAGCATTAACAGCTGTAACTCAGCATATCATTCTAAGAACCTAATTATTGTACAAGGTTAAGGTATTAATGTGGCTGTGTTTATTGTGTATTTGTGCACATATATTTTTGTCAGGCCGTCCTCAAAAGAGGTATAGAAAGTGACTATAGAGGCATAGAGTTCGAATGCCATTACATTCTGAAAAAGGGCCAAAGTTCAGAACAAAAATTCAGGACAGACATTTAGTTTTACAGACACGAGTAGCTCATGCAATTTTAAAATAGTTATGTGACACGGGTACAAGTCAAAGTAGTTTTTTATGTATTTTGTTTTTTTTATAATACATAGTACTATTGATAAAACATTCACATGTAGCTTGACTTATTTAAGGATGAAAAAATTATCAAGCATACACACTGAGCAGAGTTTGACAGCTGACAGGGCAATTTCAGTTCTTCCCCTGTACATAAATGCTATTGCCAAAAGCAGCGTTATGTTGCTAACTTTGGACTTAAAGTTCATAGGCAGTAGCACTAGTAGCTTAGGTTTACTGTTTGTATGTGTACTTTTATCTGAGCTGGCAAACATAAGCATTCTTTGTTCCTAAGAGCAAATGAATAGAAAAAAGAGCAGGAATATTTCAAATTAATCTGGATTGGAAGTTCAACTTTAACAAGTATGATACCACACTTTTTTCTTTTCTTTTTGCAGTTTTATATCGCGCAAACTCGACCCGAAGGTATTGGGGCGCTTTACATGAGCACCATTTGCATTACACAAGGACACATTCATTTTTTGGTAGGCAAGGGGCGATTATGTGATTTATCCAGATTCATACAATGTGGAGCCAACGCCAAGACTTGAACTTGGTTCCCCAGCTCCAAAGTCAGCAGCTCTGGCCATAAAGCCTCATTATCTCCAACTATTTCATTTGTCAGTACAAGTGAATTTCCTTTTTTAAAAATTCCTCTTGGTTGGTGCATTGCAGCCAGTCATGGAAAATATGATACATTCACTATAGTTTACATTGGAGGACCTGACATTTTCAAACACAGGTGTCAGCTATTTGTCTGCTAACAATGACTGAGTATATATTCACTGTGAGGCAGTACTTGATTGTAGTGTTCTCAGTTTTAATTGACAGATGAGGCTGTACAGATTAGTCTCTGGATTAATTATCTTTTTCTCTTCTCGGCTTTCCAGGTTCTATGTCAGGAGTCATCCCTGGTAACCTCGGTATAAAGGAACACAATGCAGGTAAGTCATCTATTGTTAATATGCTTTGGTTCTTCCACCAGTGTGTACAAAGAGGAGTGTAGGGGGTGTTGGGGAATTAGTGCTCAACAACGCGTGCTTAATAACGTTTGCTCAGAAGGAGAACGTCTTTCCCTTTGTATCCTTTTAATCAAGTACCCCAGGTGGTTGTTGTTGTAGTGTGTACGGTTCAGCCTCCTTTTAAAACCTTAGTGCTGCCCCATGCAGTTCCCTCCCTCCAATCCTAAGCTCGGGTTCTTGCATGCACATGCGTTAGCCAAACATCAATCAATCAGGGAATTGTAAGCGCGCTACTCACCCGTGAGGGTCTCAAGGCGCTGAGGGGCGGGGGGTATGCACATCCGTTCAGCCGAAGAGACAGGTCTTGAGAGCCTTCCTTAAGGTGTTCAGGGAGGGAGGGTGTCTGATGTCTGTCGGTAGCTCGTTCCAGGTTTTGGCTGCAATGTGAGAGAACGAACTTCCGCCTGCTCTGGTTCTGTAGATGCACGGGGTTTCAGCTAGTGCGAGGTAGGCAGATCGGAGGTTTCTTTTGGGTACGTGGAAGTTTATTCTGTTGTTGAGGAATTTAGGTCCGTTGTTGTGTAGGCATTTGTAGGCTTCAGTGAGGATTTTGAAGGTGACTCTCTTCTCCACGGGGAGTCAGTGGAGTCTACGCAGGTGTTGGCTAATGTGTTCATGCCGCGGGATGCCGAGGACGAGTCTGGCCGCGGTGTTCTGTATTGTCTGGAGTTTGCGGAGTAGGGACTTGTTGATGCCGGCATAGAGAGCGTTTCCATAGTGCAAACTGCTGGTGATGAGTGCGTGGGTGACTCTCTTCCTTGATTCCGGGGGGATCCATTTGAACGTCTTTTGAAGGATGCAAGGGTGTTGAACCAGCTGGATGGAGGTGACAGCGTTGACCTGTTGGTTCATGGCGAGTGATGAATCAAGTGCGATTCCAAGGTTTTTGGCTTGGTCTGAGGGGGTAGGTGGGCTTCCGAGGGCAGTGGGCCGCCAGGTGTTGTCCCATGCTAAGGGGTGGTTACAAGGACGAGGACTTCTGTCTTTTCCGCGTTGAGTTTTATGCAAATGTTGGTCATCCAGACTGCATTCCTCTCTGGAAGTTGAGTTTTGCGGTGGTGGGGTCTCTGGAGAGGGAGAGGATGAGCTGGGTGTCGTCGTTGTAGGATACAAAGTTGAGGCCGTGTTGTCGGACGATGGCTGCAAGGGGGGGCCATGTAGATGTTGAAGAGGGTCGGGCTCAGTGATGACCCCTGGGGGACTCCACAGGTGATTTCCGTGGGGGCGGAGAGGATCTCCAGGAGTGTGGCTGGGACCAGTAGGTCCAACTCCTTGACTTGCTTCTCTGGTTTCAGATTCATGTTTCCTCCAACATCCTTTCAAGGCTCAGAGTAGGTTAATATATTTTGCAGAATAAACTTAGTAGAACATGTGAACATCTCTTGAGTCAAACCCTTTGGTTACTGTAACTGTGGTTACTGTAACTAAGCTACTCAGCATAACCCCCCAGCTAAGTGTACATTCAGTGACTTTTGGGTCTCTTTGGACTGATTTCAGGCCGGTTTTCTCTGCTGGTGCTCAGCCCAAAATATTCCTTTCCCACCTCTTTTCCAGGGTTCTTTCCGCTCAACCAGTGTTTAGCGATAGTAAAGATTTTAAAATCTATATTTGCCAGCACAATTGGGCAATATGAGTTTATGGATCTGGGAGATAAAGGATTCATTTATTGTCAGTCACAGTCTTAGTTGTATACTCTCACTAAATAGGGGACAATCAGTGAACCAAAGACTTTATAAAAACTCCCCATATAGCTGTCCTGACCGGGCGCCTTATTGCCCTGAAGAATCTTGATGCCTGCTGTTTGTGCAGAGGTGATAGAAGAAAGGTGACAGGTATTCAAATAACAATAATGCTGTGTTTCAACATTAAGGCCCGAAGTTTACAATTGTGAATAGTAGGTTTAAAACTTCTCCTCTTCTCTAGCAAGTCTTGTTCTGTTTTCCAATATTATCTCTTTGGCTTATGTTTTTTTCTTGGTGTATCCATCACAGTCAAGTCAAGTGTGGGCCAATTCTATTACCCCGCTGTCAGAACCCTTTTCAGAGGGCCAGAGGCCTAGCAGGGGTTACTGGGCCCAGCTGTGGATATTTGAAGCCTTTTATTCCTGATGTCCCAGGGGCTGATTTGCTATGGATTTTGTGCAACTGGGCAAAGTACCCCTGCTGCACTTGACCTTTGGCAGTAACGTGGTGAGCAGTCCAGGGGGGGTTGAGGCGGGGGAGGAGGAGGGGGAGGTATGGATACAGGGGAGTGAACGTACTCAGGCTCACTACTCAAAATAACATGCAGCAGCAATAAGTCATTGCCCAGCGAAATACTCCCTTTGATGAAAAAAGAGAAGCATTTTATATCTACCTCTACTCTAAATGAGCACAGCAGCATCAAAAAATCCTTGTCTGGCCAAATATTCACTTTTATGAAAAAAGAGAAGTATTTTATTTCTACTGTTACCCACACAAAGGAAAGATACAACATTCACAAACAACTACCCCCCCTGCCCCCCCCCCCGAGGATAGGGCTCTAGTGTTTCCTTAGGCAGTTCCCCGGGTCCCACTCCTTCTTCGTTTCTAGAATGAGTGGAAATTCCCCATTCACTGTAGGCTACTACCAGGATAAGCCTCACTAGCAGTCTGAGTCTCGAGTCCACTAAATCTCTATAATTAAAGTCAACAGTTTTCTAATGCCACAGCGCTAATTTGTAGCAAGTTCCCTGGGGCTGATTGGCCCGAAATCAGGCTTATTTGCACCTCGTAGAATCCGAAAGACTGGAGTTCCTGAGCGCGCCCCTTCCACGTAGCCAATTCAGATGAGTTCGCTGTTCGCTGCCAAAGAGGATGGCACTCAGCTGTTGGAGAGTCCTCACACGCGGTTGTGCCTCAGCAGCTCCTTGGCGGCTCCTCTTTGCAGGATAAGTTTCTGGTTTCTCCCATGATTTAGGGGTGAAATGAAGTTCCTGGCATGAATCCTTCATACTAGGCTGGTGTGCCAGGGTCCACAGTGGCCTCACTGCTCTCGGCGACTACTCTGAACATGTTACCCATCTTGCTAATCCCAGTGACCCCCTCTGGCATACGGGTCACGTTAGCCTCATGGTACAAGGGCTCCGGCCTGATCAGAACTGTCAACTCCTCAGACTCCTGGCATACAAGGTCATGGTATACAACAAAAGGTACAAAGTTCCCCGGGGGATAGACAAGAAAGTGTGTGTGTGTAAAGGAGGAGAGCAAAGGCAGGGAACAGGTTGTTCCCTTGTTGGAACTGGAAGGCCTCACACACCCAGTGAGCTAGATGTCATGCTTCATCATTGGCCTACTGCTCCTCGTCAGACTGGCGCTGCAGTCTGTTCCCGTGGGGCAGCATGATAAGGTACGGTACCTCTAGTGCGTGCAGCCAGGGCTCGTAAACCTACCCACACGCGTGGCGCTCCAAAGGTAGCGCGGAACAGCTGTTCCGTACCTTATCGTGCTGCCCCACGGGAACAGACTGCGGGCCCACTAGGGACACCCTTAGGGTCACCACACTACTGCAGGACCTCCTGGCATGGTCCCTTACTGACCCAGAGAGGTTGTATCTTTTATTTTTCCTTTATTGTTTTTTCATCACTGTGTAGTACTGAGCACTTGAGGTCCTGAAGAATTGCCAGTTGGGCAAGAAACATGTCGACCTGACCAGAGGGTTCGAGGTAGTCCTCTGTGCCCCTTACAGTCTCTATCTCTCCTCCCACTCTTTTAATCAAGGGAGTCAGCCACGTGAATAAAGGTCCTTGTGAACTGACCCACCTTTTTTAACCACCATCCCCTCACGACTACACCTTCACTTGACACCTCACACGCACTCAACCATTGGCTGGAACAAAAGAACTCCAACAAAGAGCGCCTGTTAGGCGCCCGTCAGACATTGCAGCGCCAGTCTGACGAGGAGCAGTAGGCCAATGATGAAGCATGACATCTAGCTCACTGGGTGTGTGAGGCCTTCCAGTTCCAACAAGGGAACAACCTGTTCCCTGCCTTTGCTCTCCTCCTTTACACACACACACACTTTCTTGTCTATCCCCCGGGGAACTTTGTACCTTTTGTTGTATATGGTTGACTGGACATGTACACTGGACCCCGCTAAATATCGTCCAGAATTGGGTCCCTCGTTTGTATTGAAATACAAGGTCATGGTCCCCTACCACACATGGGCTACAGCCCTTACTGCCCATCATTCTTCTCACACCGTTTCCTTAGGAATACTGGTTCGCCGCTCCCCACTACCCATGGGCTCCTGCCCAATCGGCCCAGCGATGCACATGGCTCAATCCATAGCGTCCCTCCTCTGGCATACAGGGCGCCCCACTTTTCCTCACTCCCTCCAATTCCTCACAGGGCACACTGTTCTCAGCAAGCAGGCACTGGTGCTCCAGGCTCCACAGCAGGTGGTCTTGGGTTTCCAGTGTGATGTCTCCACACCCAGCGGGGAGACTAGCAGGCCTTGGACACCAGTCCTGGTCACAGGCAGATGTCTTGCAGAGCTTCCCCTCCTCACACAGCCCATCTGGCTGCTTCGCAAATTATATTTATTTTGAGCCTCAAGCTCCCTTTCTTATAGTCCATTTCCAGACCCCAAATGTGATTTAAGCTTTAAGGGCCCGATGGACGACCCTTTTTGCAATCACAAATGAGGGATCGGCCTGTTTGTACATGCCAGGACCCTTTTTTGCGGTCATAAACACTATTTTGCGAGTCACTGACTCGCAAAATAGCGTTTGTGACCCTCGCTATTAGGAAGGGGCGTCCCTTCCTAATAGCGAGTCTCAATTCCATGTACTGTTGTTTTACAACTGCATTTGCGGCCGCGAAACACTCGCAAACAGGACGGGGTCGCCAGAGGACCCATTCCTCTTTGTGAGTGCGTGCTAAAATATTTTTTAAGAGCAGGCAGTGGTCCCAGGGAAAAGGGGCTACATTTAAAGAAAAAACAGCTTTATTGAAAAAGCAGTCACAGACATGGTGGCCTACTGACCCCAGCAGGCCACCATCCCTGGGAGTGCTAGCCATTCCCACTGGGGTGTCAAATTGTGCTTGCCTCATGAATATTGAGGCATGCAATTTGCGACCCCATTTGGAATCGCAAACAGTGTCTGATACACTGTTATACATTCACTTTTGCGAGGTACAAATTCTGAGTCGCAATGCGACGCAATTTGCGACTCACAAAAGTGAATGGGCGTACATCTGGCCCTTAGTCTTTGAAGTTTGATGCTGAGGGGTATGCTTCTTTTGAAATGCCCACTCCTCTGCTCTCTTCTTCCTCTTGAAAGCAGTCTGTCACGGCAGGAACGACTCCAAATCTGATAACGGCATAACTCAGGCCATAGGGATGACTGAGTTCACACCTGAATGTCAGCCACAGTAATATGTATAAAAAGGTTAGCCCAGGGCCCCAGGCCTATTGCTCATCATTCTTTTATCAGCCCCATCTCCATCCTGAGATGTGCCCAGTCCTATTCCTTGTGACCTATCGCTAAATCAGAGAGTTTCCTGAAATGAAATTCAGGGCCCTCGATGTATTGTACCATCTACCAGTACACATACACCCAATGTATGTATACAACCTACACACATTACACACACTGTATGCTTCACGTACTATACCACTCAAAGCACACACACATCCAACACATTCATTTACTATGCACTCCTTGCACAGTAGTACTTCCTCAATGTATTGTACCACTAATAGGCAGGCATACACCGAGCACATGCACTCCCCATGCACGCACTGCTTAGTTCTGCATTACCCCTGTATTGTATCCTTCCTAGGCACACATACATCCACTGCTGCATATACACCACTACTGTGCTACGCAGCACTTCACAACAAACCGATGTAGGCCAATTGTGAGCTACAGCAGCAGAACTTTAAAAATGAGGGAACCTTAAGCTCTCGCTCTAGATGCACAGGCTAGAAAGGACATGTTCACTCCTACTGATCACTAAACGGTATGCCGCCGCCAGTGCGCTCATCCTGCTAAACTCCTGATGAAGGCAGTAGCCTTTCACCACTATGATGGTATCACTGTGAGTTCCCTTCCCAGTGCAACAAGACCATAACACGTGAGACAGAACGATATCATAGCACACTTACAAGATCCTTATTTGCCTATTACAACAAAAATCAGCATGCTTACAACCTACACATGCTGCACAACACTAGAACAGTGGCTCTTAACCTGTGGTCTGGGGACCCGTGGGGTGTACGTGGCACCTAAGCAGGGGGTCCGTGACTACTTAGAAAATGAAACAATATTAACAGAATTATAAAGCGTAGGTAAATTAAGAAGCAAAATGTAAAACTTAAATTTTTAAAAACATCACAACAAATGTGAAGAATTTTGCATCTGGAGGCTGAAAATTAAGTTGGTGTCCTCAGATTGATTCCTGGGAGCAGTGCAAATGCATCAAACAGAATGTAGTATGGACAATGAGTGGCCTCAGTTAAATTTATAAAAGCCCCAACCTTCCCAATAAAATGAAAATTTTGATTTTATTTATTTATTTTGAGATATTTACTAAAATAATTCATTTGTCTATTTGCATTTTAAGAACGGTTGTTGCCAAATTTTTGTGTATTGTTTTTGAGTGTCAGTTCACCCAAATTGCTTACAGTAATGACTTAGTGGGTGTCCCCGGATTCCAGTGATTCAGTGGGTGTCCCCAGATTGCAATAATGATGGAGTGGGGTTCCACGGAAGTTAAAAAGTTAAGAACCTCCTTAGAAGTCTAATGTCTTGAGGGCGTTGCTTTGAGCGTAAAGATGGCTTTCTCACTCTTAAGAGTGCTCCAAACCCCTTCGTCATCTGCTTGCATGGCATCAATCCTCTAGGAGCAGAAACTCTATCTCCAGCTCGCAAGTGAAAGGGCAACCTGCTGTGAGTACAACTGCACCCGAAACACGTTCTGAAATACAGCAGAGACAGACCCTGCAGCGTACCCCGGTGGAGAGACAACAAGATGGTGGTATCCTAGCTGGGACCCGTGAGGCTCGTCAGCCGCAGGTTATACCGCCGGAGGGCGGGGGAGACACACACTGAGACTCTGGCAGCCTCTATTGCATACCAGGTCAGACAAGGTTAGTGGAACTGGTCTCGTAAGCTGGTGGTGGCGCGTAAAGAGGAGCGTGCGGTCGGCCTGCGGATCTGCAGGACACCGGCCGCAGTAACCGTGGCAGCAGCAGACTCCTGGGGCCTCCAACGTAGTTCCCACGGACTGGTGGGTAGAAGAGGCAGCGCCCAGAGAGAGCATTCGGTGGTGTCTCGGCAAGGGAAGATGGCACAAAGTGTTCTCCAGGCAATTGGGTGGGCGCGAGGTAGGGCCAAGCCCCGCTGACACCGTCCCGTGGTGTGATCACGAGCCCCCCGCTACCTTCCTCCCGCTCCACGGGAAGAAGATCATGCACTCAGCCTGCAAGTTGGCAGGGTGGCGAAAGAGCCTGCAACCGCAATAGCGGACCCCCAGGGGCCATCCCGACAACTCGTGCTGCTCCTGAGGTGGCAGGGGCACCGCCAAACGAAACCTCACCTCGGGAGTTACCCGGCAGGGGTGGATGGGGGAGATGGCCTACAGGGACTACCAAGCAGTCAGGAGGGCCCAGGGCTGTGAAGAGGCCCGCTGCCACAAGCCCACGGTGTGGCCAGCTTCATTTCCTCGCTCCCCCGATGACTTGAAGACCTGATCCTGGCCGCCACAACAGAGGCGACCAGCCTTGAGTTAGAGGGTGACTGTCCTTGGACCTTTTGACCTCGAGGACACACTGGCAGTACCTACACTCCCGGGGGTCCCCTCTCACAGCATGTAGCCCCGGGCCCCTGCCAGGGTCAGACTTGGCATTGAAGCCCTAAACCAAATAGACTGGCAACCAGGAGCTGGCAGCGCCCCGCCCTGCACTGCATCACACCCAGGCCGCAGTCATACAGGGACCAGGAAGCGGTACGATGACCAGACTACGCCGAAGATCACCCTGGGAAGCTGGACCAAACTCCTCGGAGCGGTAGAGAGGGCCGGCTGGGGCCACCGCTCTTCTGTGTGCTTCTGGATGCAAAGAAAGGAATAGAGGCTGTTGAGATCCCACCATAAAGCTGCGGGTGTGCCTCACACATCTAGGACTGAGAGTGCTGGGGGGCCTGGAGGTGGGCTCTGGGACCCCTACGACCCCTGGGGGCTTCGCCTCGCCTCCCAAATAGAGGTTGCATAACTCCAACAGAAACCAACAAAGAGTCGCCTGCAGTACCCAGCCTCGAGGGTGGTCAATGGTGTTGACCTGGTGTCTGGAGGGAGGCCCCAAGGGGAATAATGCCGGGTCGTAGAGATCCCCTGCAATACAAGCAATGTAGCCCTGTCGACAGCTGACTGGGACAGCCGGAGTTGGAGCCTTGAGCGACCACACCCCTGCCGGGTCCCCCTCCTGGACATGGCAGACCCCTCCTGGCTATGGCAGACCTGGCTTCAGTGAGTTCCGACGGTACATGACATCTGACTGAGACTCATTCGCAAGGGACACACAAACCCACCAAGCCTGGGACTAGACCTACCGCCATCCCAGCGGTACACAATTGTGTTGCTGTCAACGAGAGTCCTGAGTGTCTCTGGCGGGGCACGAGATCCTCAGTGGGGACGAGGCTGCGATCATGAAACGAAGAGTGGGATTTGGTGGGTCTATGGAGACAGCCTAGACAAGTCTACCCTCTGCAGGCAACCACATACAGCAGCCATGCACCACTCCTTCTGAGGCAATCCCAGGATGGGGAAAGACAAAGGAGCGAGGCCACCACCATCTTAAACCCACATGGAACAATACACTACAGGCGGGACTAGCATCAGTGACTCCGCTCCGACCAAGGCCCCCTCCCATTCGGAGACCTCGCCACAATACTACAGGCCATAAAGTCCTCACAAGACTCGGTGGAAACCAATACAAGAGAAGTATGCGTAGACATGGCCCTCATATGGCAAGACCTCCGCAATGCCACTTGCCGCATAACAGAAGCTGAATCCCGGCTATCAACGATGAAGGACGATGTTCTACACCTGAAAGAGCAAGTTATGCATTTACTGTCCCACCCAAGCAAACTTCACATGAGTGCAGAAGACCTCAAAAGTTGCTCAATTCGAAACAGTCTCCGTTTGGTGGGCATCCCCAAAGCAGCAGAAACAGCACAAGTAGCCACCTTCCTGGAGGACTGGATCGAATCATGGATGCGATCGGCTGCTCTCAGCGCGGAGCGCGAACCCCGTGCTTTTACGTCCAGGTCACCTCCTGTAGCCCCACACCGGCCGATCATCACCAAAATCCTCAACATCCAGGACAGGGATGCCATCCTGCAAGAAGCCCGCTCATCCCACCTTGTCCTATCATGGCAATAAGGTGATGATCTTCCCGGACTATACCAGAGAAGTACAGGCACAAAGTAGATCACATTACACTGTTAAGCAGAAACTGTGGGCCCTCAACCTTCAGTGTAGACTTTCATTTCAGGCCCAACTCAGGGTGGTTTCCAGAACAAAAAAACACTTCTTCGAAACCCCGGGTGCGCAGTGGTCAGTGGGCGTCTCTTCTCCATCTGCCGTCTGGCACAACCGGCAACAACTAAAGAAACTGGGTCCTGCAGACGAAGCACCCAATCCTGTAGGGTAAGCAATGCCTGCAGAGTGGTCTCTGCCTCGCCTGCCTGCACATCAAAAAGACCAAACGGATCACCGGAACCCAGAGGAGCGTTGAATCTCGTGTGGAGCCAGAATAAAGCTAGCGAGCCATCCAGCAAAAAAACAAAACATCTGCAGCAACAGGATCAGATGATAATAATCTTTCGCGAAGCCCAACGATTTGAGTTGGAATCCAGCGTCGTCACTGCTTCTGCTCCGGAGGCATGAACATCCTGTTACATGGAGGGGTCCACCATTCTGATCCTGCATCAAGCTTTGTAGTTTAACTTTGTTTTGCGTTCTCATTATCTGGGTGACAGATGCTTTCTCGAGCAAAGTATAGGGTGGGTGGTTGGTTGGGGCGGACGGGTGGGGACCATTCTCTCTGTTCTTCTTATAGTTTTTTCTCTTGTTTGCAGCACTTGGCATGACACTCTTGATATGCACGAGTACCACCCTTGAAGCAGGACAAGGTGCCCTCAGACACTTCCAGGCCCTGGAAAATCAAGTCCAATAGATAGCCCACACAGACGCCGCCACACACATACACCCAATCGACATAACTACACCCAACTATGAGGGAGAACCCCTATGAGTCCTCTCCTGGAACGTCAACAGGCTCCTAGATAAGGTGAATTGCACAGCAGTATCAAAGAATTGACAGAGATCCACCCCGGCTGTCCCCTTGATGCAAGAGATGCATCTCATAGGGAACCACTGTTCCTTCCTTGCACATCAAGAGTTCAATAGAGTCTGGCACTTAGGCTTCTCATGAAGTTCCGGGGGGTGGCGATCCTCCAGCTGTCCGAGCCGCTTCATGGCCCTTAGGGGGACCCTGAGAGGCGCTACTCTCAACCTGGTATGCAACCTTCGTGCTACCATAGAGGTAGAATCCTCCCTTTCCCATGGTCTGACAATGGTTGGGGGACTTTAATACAGTTTTGGAGCCCAGTAAGGATACTACTGGGTTACCCTCCTCCCACAGAAAGCTAAGCACCAAGCGACTCACAGACTGGGCCTCCAGACTAGGCAATGCGATGTGTGGCAAACATGGAATCCCAGGACACTATAATACACCCACACCTCCGCTGCGCACCATACCCGCTCTTGCATTGACCTACTATTTATGCCCGCCACCGGATGCCTTGCGGTCACCAATATCCAAATCCTAGCTTGTGTTAAGTTAGCACGAGCTTATTAGAAGGTTAAACGCCATTTACCTTTTGCTTTCTTTTGCACACGGCACACGTTAGCTATTGGCTGAGTGTTTTGCTTCACATGAGAATAACTTGTTTTTCTACATTGCTAGACTTGCTTTGTAAGCTTAGTATAAACAGTGAGTGCAGAGGCCTTCAAGGTTACCTCAACACTGTAGCTGTTGTTCGAACTGATCAGTGTGCGTTCTAGCCATAACATATATGCAGCTGTGGCCAACTCAGATACTGGCGCCTTTAACAATGCACTGTGTAGGCATGATTGAACACACTTGGAGAACATTCATATGCTGAGAGCTTGTGCCGAACTCAATGTGATTCACTCCTGCTAATCTTTGAGGTATGGGGTCGCCTATGCAAGCCTAAGAGACCTTCTTTAGTCATAAAATAACCTACTAGCAAGGGAGGGTGAAATATAGGTATATATTTAACCTGTTTCCATTTAGCATTATAACATGCTTTCTCCCTTTGTATTTTATGGAATCGTAACTATGCTGACAATCTTATTTCCTATCATATGTCTGCTTGTATTAGCTAAGATGCTGCACCTGAGATCACGGCGTTAAGATAAACATTTTAAAATTGCTCGTGACTCCCTTTACTCCCTGTTCTGGACTGGTATGAGAGTGTAACGAAAGAGTACTCCTGTTTCCTACCTTACCTGAGGTATCCTAAGTTGCATGTTCTGGGTTGTCTAATCATTGGTTACTTTGCTATAGGACGAAGAGCTAATGAGACACTGATGCTAGTCTGGTAGGGGATTTTGGGTACTAAGGTGAGTTTTTGGTACATCCTAATTCACTGAGGTCCTGAGTCTCTGTGCACAGTTCTGTGTCTGAGCAGAATCCCTGCAACATGGCGCCCTAAGAGTGGTGGTCTTATTTCATAACGCTTGAGTAGGGCTTATATCAGTCCTTAACCCCTTCACTATTGTTTCCGGTTAACCGTGGTGACAGATAAACCTACCTATAGTTACATAGGTCTTTTAAAGCTTGAATCTTTCAAAACTATTTCCTTTTGAATTACTACCCAGTTGTGCTACATTGTTTGCATTGTACCTATCCTGTCTGTGTCATTATGGGTGACGATGACATACCGCAACATAGTCGCATTGCGGTCCGCAATCATTTGCAGGCTTATAACGTCGCCTTGGAGGGCATGGAGGTTATTTTAGTAGTGAGTGCTGAGATAGCTTACCCGTTTGAGATTTTTTACTCATGGGTGACATTTCCTGCTGTGGATGCGGCTACTCAGGTGTTTCACACTTAGTCTCACACAGCTGTGCCCGTGGAATATGTTCCTTATAGGACACAGGAAATTCCGATTTCTGCATGGCAGCAACGTATTTGGTTTAATGGCGCCCTTCCCCATAGTTTAACGGCGATTAGATTAGGTCCTTTGTCCATTCCAGGTGCTTCTTGGCCTGTTTTGGCTGGATTTACCCTGCATCCTTGTGCGGGGGCAGTCCCCGTTGCTGAGTTGAGGCTCCTATATACCTCCACAATTGGAGTTATTAGGGCCTTGGTTCAATATGTTACCCGCAATTTCCAGGGCGGGGCCCCTGGTGTTGCGGCACTTCCAGCGGGATGAAGCTTAGTCCCGTCATGGTTAATGTGGTTATGGGCAAGCGTACCCAGGATAAGGATGATATGCCTTTCTGGCTTGCCAGCTGGAGGCAGTTTTTCCAAATTCGAGTCCTGTAGAAAAAGACAGGATTCTTATAATTAGTTTGCCCAAGGACTTGGTACCGGAAGCCGGTGACTTCGAGTCATGGGGTAGAATCTTTGCAGCAGTGTACACGAGGTGCTTCGGCACTCCGTCAATGACTGTCCTTCCGACGGTCATTAAATGTGTTCAAGATGAACAGGGACCTGAGGCTGCGGTTGAATTGGGAATGAGACTCGGCTCATTTTACGTAGTTTCCGATCTCGTCCTTTCTAATATAAAGAGAGAGGCGGTGAACTTCCAAGTGTCTAATGCTTTACGCGAAGTCCCTGATGCCGACAAACCCCGACATTTACGTAGAATTATTACGGCGGCTTATAAGACCGTAGGCCGTAATAGTTTTGGTGTCAAACCCTTTTATGCTAAAGATAAGAAACAAACTCAGGGGTCAAAGTCTGAGAAAGACGATCAACCCAAGGTTCCAAAGCAAAATTGGAATAAAAACAAGAAACAGGGAAAACAACAACAGAAACAGGAGTCCGGTCTCGCGTCACCAGTGCCTGCGTCTACTGAGCGCTCTTATGACATACGCGACCGCGCTACGATTTAGTCACCTAATCGTTTTCAGGTTCCTGATCAACGTTCTCCTCGTACTTTGCAGGACACATCGGCCTCATCGTCCGGTGGTGGAGGCGGCGGCAGAGGACGGGGTGACCAGCAGACTCGCGACCAACCCCGCCCGAAAGACGGAAAAGGCAAGCAGGACGATTCTTCACAGAAAAAGACCCCAGTTTCAGAAAAAGAAAGTTGCCGCTTTAACAGCGAGATATGCTACAGATAGCGAGAATGCAGATTCGGATTCAGACGTGGGCGCTGACGCTGTTGGACGGCGCGGCGGAGATTACCGTTGTTCGAGAGGCCCTGCGTCCACTACTGAAGGTGACAGCGACTAACAAATTTGTTGTTGTTGAGACAGCTGATACTAGAGTAGCTCCCCCTGATAGGCTTTTTGAAATAGACCTTTTAATTGAAGGTGACATACAAAGTACCATAAAAGGGGTATTTTGGGAAAATCTTACAACTACGTATGACATTTTGTTAGCGGAGTCTGACTGGCCCCCACCTTTTGTTCTCGCAGCTCCGAGAGGGCAGGAGGTAATCCTGCCTAGTTTCGTGCACACAGTGTCAAAGGAGCATGCGCTGAATTTTGCAGAAGAGTGGGCTAAGGACCTTGCGCCTGCTTTGTACCGTGCTCACTGTGGTTGAGATAAATTCTCCCCCCAACATGGGATTCCCTTGTGGTCTATGCCACAGCCTCAACCTCAATATCCCATGCGGCTTGAAGCGAAAGCTTCGGTCGCAGAAATCCTCGAACAATTGGAATATCAAGGTGTGATTGAAACTTGTGTGTCTCCGATGAATAACCCTCTTTTTACTGTGACCAAACCTGATGGTTCTTACCGTTTGGTATTGGATTACCGGCATCTAAACTCGCATTGCCGTATCTGTGCAGTACAGAATACCCACGGCTCTGCCCAAGTGGATGGTCTTGTGCGTAAAAGGTTTAAAACCACACTTCTTTTGCCCACAATCTTTCTGATTTAAGTAGTCAATGGACCGCTTTTACCAGTGGTGGCACACAAAAAAAATGTAAACGTTTGGCTATGGGCTACAAGAATCGTCCAGGTGTGTTTGCTGCCTGTATAGTTTCTCTTTTAGAGAGAATCGACCCAGATGCGTGTTCGTATGTGGCTGACATTTATCTCACGAACGACGAGATATGGCATCTGTGCCGCGTTGACCTCATAATTTGTAATTTTGCGGACTTCGGTTACAAATTTAACTTTGCAAAGTCTCTCATTGCAGAGTACACAGTGTTGATCCTGGGCTATGAGCTCAATAACGAAGGTCGAGGATTGACTCCTCACTTCTTGGAGAAATGCGCACAACTGTGCGCTCCTACAACACTGAAAAAATTGCAGTCCTTGCTGGGATTTTTGAATTTCGGGCGTACTTCTATTTCCGAATATGCCCAGCGTATCAAGCCATTATATGCTTTGATACAACCAACTTTTACCAAATCGTGCTGGCTGCCCCACCATTCAGCCATTTTGCAATCTTTGCAGGCTGATCTTCTAGAATCGAAATTCTTACTGACGTGTGATAACCACACCGACCTGGTGATAAGAATCGTCCCTGGGGCGGTGGGTTTTACATACCTTACTTTTAACGAAGGTGACACTGTACCTATCGCTTACAAGTGACACTTGTACATATAGCCTGAAATGCTGTTTTCCACTGTGGAAAAAGTTTTGACAGCAGTGCAAATGGCGACTCTAAAAGAACGCGCACTGTCGCAGGGAAAACGCATGTTGGTTGTTACCCCGTATCCTGTCTTGGAGGCAGTGACGAAAGCTTTGCACCCACGGTGGATACAATGGGCAACATCATTGACGTCTCTGGATGTCACGTTCATTTTTGACGCCTCCTTACGGTCGCAGGAGTTTTTGCAGTATGAATTTGTTCATCCTGCCCCGTTGACTATGCGCCCTTTGGAGGATTTCCATTGTATCATTTACACTGATGGTTCAGCGCAAGTCGCGCATGGGTCTAAGCACGCATACGTCTCAGCTTGCGCGATTGTGGTTGGTACCATGGTGAATGGAGAATTCAAGTCCGATGTCGTACATACACAGACATTAGGGGACTGTACCGCCCAGTTAGCAGAGCTCCGTGCTCTGATGCTTGTATTGGAGTACGCAGATCCTGGTGTGACTACTCTTATTGTGAGTGACTCTTACTACTGTGTTCAGCCTTACAATGACAATCTGTTCTTTTGGACTCAAAACAAAGGTAGCACATTAAAACATAAAATGATCTGGGTTCGAGTGGCTGAACTTAAAGAGCACCTGCCACTCGTGTATGTTATTAATTTTCTTGGTCATCAGCATGTGGGAGTTCGCGCTGTTGGCAATAGTCTGGCCGATGAGGCCACGATCCACAGCTGATGCTGCGTTGCAGATTCCGGTAGTTGACTGGCTACCCTGAGTCGGAGAACTGGTCCGAGAGAAGGTCGAAAACAAGAAAGAGTTTGGCCCCTCATATCGAGCTCCAGTTCCTGTACTTGGCTTACAGGGCACAAGAACAGTCCTTTTACCTCCACTTCCAGGTCGTAAGGAAAAAAGGTACATCTCCATTGACAATGTCAAATTACACAGAGTGGCCGATTCTTCTTAGTATGACACCTGCGGTCTCCTGTCCATCGATACTGAGAAATTCTGTTTTGGCTCCGGCTCCTAACAACAGGCCTGACGTTGCCTTCGAGATGCCTGCATTTTCAAGTCCTTTATTGAATACCCCACCTGATGCTCATCTTGATGATACTGAGTATACTTACCCCACAGACTTATCGATGCCCGATTTACAAACCTGTTTGGCAACTGAGTCCAGATTTTCATTTGACACTAACTCTACCACATTGAAGTCCCCTTCAAAACTTTCTGTTTTTGCAACATGGTTTAAAAAACATTTTTTGATTCCTCCTTGGACTTACATTTGGTTGGTGCTTTTTTCCATTTTTTTGTTTAGGTCTATTGGGTTTGTAGTGTATTTTTTCTGTCTTGTGAATGGACACTACGTTGTAGAGAAGGCTGCTATTCGACTAATTAATGGAACATTGGCACCCTATTCCTCATCACACAGATTGAAGAGGGACCTGACTTTTGTAAATATTACTGCTTGGCCTATCTTAGATGGGATTGAATGGGATGTTGTTAAATTTCATGGTCCCACAGAGGTTATAAATGTCCCGAACGTACTAAGAGTTTCTATGGGGGATGTGATTAAACAAAATATACGCTCTGATGATTGGGATGTTCAAGCCTTAGAGGCTTTGTTTTCAGATTTGAAATATTATGCTTTTTTTTTCAGAACAAAATTGTATTATGTTGTTGAAAATTGCATGACAAACACAGCGCCCCGGGAACCGGAGGAGCTGTGAGCATTAGAGTAAAAAAAACACATTCAGGCAATTCAATCAACAGTTTAAGGTAAAGTAATTGAACTACGACCCCCCTCCCCTCCCCCTCCCACTCCCCCTACCCGGATCCCCCCTCCCCCCCCCTGCACAGCGTCTAAGTAGTTTACAAACACAAATATAATAAGAAGCATTCAGTGTGTATTCCTCATGACCCGGGATCAACGTTCAAATGCCCTTCCTCAGGTCCATCATTTGCTGGTGGTTCCAGCCATAGTCCTCTATAATCTGCACTTCTCTTCCAAATCTTATGTTGTTTTCGAGGGCAGCCCCTGGCTGCAAAGATCGGGCGCTCCAGTCCCATGTAAAAGTCCAGTCCCCTTTTCCACACTCCCACCAGGGGGGCCCTAGGGTCCTTCCAGGCTCGAACCACGTCTCTCTTGGCCACAGTGAGGCCTAACAGCAGCAGATGTCGTTTATTTCCCCCCACCTGTTCCATAACATGGAGAAGACCCAACTGTGGTGAACGGGGGAGCTCCCAGCCCAACACCTCAGACAGGCAGTCCCACACTCCGGACCAAAACCTCTGCAGCCCGGCACACGACCATACTGTATGTATAAAGGTGCCCACCTCTCTGCCACATCTCAAACAATCAGGGGACACAATCAGGCCTGCCTTCTACAATCGTTCCCTTGTATAATAGGCCCTATGTAGGTACTTGAACTGGATGAATCTTAGACGTACCGCAATGGCCGCTCCTCTCGGGGCCTCAAGCGCTTCCCTCCAGTCCTCCTCCTCAAATGCGCCCACATCACTCTCCCATTTCGTCCGCAGACCGTCTAGGGAAGACGAGCAATGTGTAACTAGTGTTTGGTAGATAGTAGATATCGTTTTACCTTCCAATTCCCCCATAAATACCTTAGCCTCCAGTGGGCTAAACTCTGGCAATGAGTCTAGTCTTTTTAGGGTGGGTGCAATAGCATGCCGGAACTGCAAATATCTAAAGAACTGGGTCTGGGGCATATCATACTCCTCACGTAACCCCTGGAACGACTTGAGGGTCGTACCCCTGACAACATGGCCTAAGGCTGACATGCCAATCGCGTCCCAGCCACGGAACCCTTGTAGGGACGTCAACGCCGGCAGTAGCCCATTCTGCCACAGAGGGGTTTCCCTCGTTAGCTTGTTCCACCACCCCATGCGGCGGAGTGCTCCGCGCCATATATGATACACTATTTGAGTGACCATGGGGAGCCTCTTTCTCTTACCAGCCGAGTACAGTAAAGTATGTAGCGTGTCAGGGTCCATCAGGTGCCTCTCCAGGGCATAAGTCGGGTCGCCCCGGTCCCCATACCACCACTCATTCAATATTAACAGATGGGAAGCTTGATAATAGGACAAAATGTCCGACGTCGCTAGGCCGCCACAATTTGTGGAGAGGAAGCACGTGCGTAATGCCACTCTCGCCACTCCCCCGGCCCAGAGAAATTGACTGAGTGTCGAGTTTACTTGCTTGAACCACTGCGATGAAATGGGATATGGGTGATTTTGTAGTTGGTATAACAGGCGCGGGAGGGCTACCATCTTAAATATGGCTGAGCGGCCGTACACGTTCAGGGGCATGCAGGACCATGTGGTCATGTCTGAGCGGACACGCTCCCACACGGGCACAACATTGCGCGACCAGGAGACTCCATACAAGTCTGTCAGGAATACACGCAGGTATTTAAGGCCTCCCGTCGCTTCCTGCAGTGCCGCCGCCCAGGACCCTAGTCCACGGCGCTCTCCCAGCACCCACAGCACAGATTTACGTAGGTTCAGGCGGAGGCCCGACACTTCCCCGAATATCCGCATTATGTCAAGGACCCGCGGCCCAGATTTGTTCAGATCTGTGAGGAAGAATAGGACGTCGTCCGCATAAAGTGCGATTCTATCGGAGGGTCCCGTCTGCCACTCGACACCCCTCATCTGAGCGTCCACTCGCACCCACGCCGCCAATGGCTCCATGGCCAGGGCGAATAAATAGGGCGATAGGGGGCATCCTTGCCTGGTGCCCTGACCTATACGGAAGGAATCGGACACTGCCCCAGCTACTCTCACTGACGCGGTCAGGTCTGTGTACAGTAAATGCAGGTATGATAGAAAGTGGGGCCCGAGATTCAGGCGGGATAGAAGTGCGCGGAGGTAGACCCAGCTTACTGAGTCGAAAGCCCTATCTATGTCTGCCAGCAGAAGTGCCGCAGGGATCTCCGCTGCTCGGGCCGCCTCCACCACCACCTGCGCGCGTCTAATATTGTGTCTTGTTGCTCTATGGGGCATAAACGCGGCTTGGTCGGGGTGGACAAGATCGGTAATGTATGGGAGGAGGCGATTGGCCAGCGCTTTCGCCAGTATTTTCGCTTCAGTATTCAATAGCGATATTGGTCTATAGGACTCGGGTAGTTCAGGGGGCCTCCCTGGTTTGCAGAAGACCACAATTTCAGCATGTCGCCAGTCTCTCGGGAGTCGGCCACCCTCCATGGCTGCCTCCAGTGCCCTACCATAGTATGTTCCTAGTTGGAGGTGGAATTTCTTGAAAAATTCACAAGGGAACCCATTGGGTCCAGGGGCTTTGCCTACATCTAATTCTCCGAGGGCTGCACCCAGCTCTTCCGCTGACAAAGGAAGTTCAAGTCGAGCACGCCCTTCATCTGAGATCGCTCGTGGCGGGAGGTCAGCGAGGAACTTGTCGACATCCTCCGCTGGGAGGAGCTCCCGGGGTTCATATTGGGCTGCATAATACTGTGCAAAGCTGGCCGCCAGGGCCGCTGGGGCTGTCATGGGCGTCCCTGCCTCATCACGAAGACACGGTAAGGACTGTGTATGAAAAGTGCTCTGGCAGAGCCTGTATAGCATCGAGCTGGATTTATCGCCCCACTGGTAGATCCTACTCTGAGTCGCCAGCCACAGCTGCCTAGCCTCATCTAACGGTACAAAAGGGGGTGGTGATGGACGGAGCATCAGAACCAATCAAACACTCACACCCAGTCAAAAGATCTGGGTTTGATCCATCACCGTTCTTTAGCCCACTCTGCCACCCCAGTTCAGCCTCATCTAACAGCAAGGAGGCGTACGACTGCTGCGACAGCAGTAGTTGACCCACATCCTCCTCACTCCCCCCCGCGTGGCATCTTTCTTCCTGGTCGCTGACCCGGTCTGCAGCTCTTACTATATCTTCCTTACGTGCCTTACGGGCAGCTGCACACCAAGCAATATCTACCCCTCGGAGTGTGGGCTTCAGAGCCTCCCAGAGGGTCATCGCATCCGTGTCCGGTTTATCATTGTCACTCCAGTAGTGAGCAATAGCCTCCCTCATATGTGTTTGATAATTTTCTTGTTGCAGATGCCACGTGGAAAGACGCCATCTGAACGGCTGTCGTCGTCTATCTAGAAGTAAATCTATCGTTATCAGGGAGTGATCAGACAGACCACGTGGCAGTATGGACGTGGAATCTATCCTCCCAACCGAGGCGTGAAGGACAAACATGTAATCGATCCTGGAGAAGGACTTATGCACCGCTGAGACGTAGGTGTATTCACGACCTTGGGTGTGTTGGCGCCGCCACGCATCCACCCATCCCATCCCTCTCACCATGCCGTTCAGTTTAGTAGGTGTGTCCGGGGGCAACTCTCCCCCCAGCCTGTGGCGATCCATCCGTGCATTCATTACATCGTTCCAGTCGCCGCCGACCACTGCCATAACATCGGGTATCCCAGCCCATACACCAAACAGCTTTTCTATAAGGGCTCCATGCAGTGGAGGCGGGGCATACACACTCCCGAAGACTATTGGTTCAGTGCCTATCTTACCCTGGACAAACACATACCTGCCTTGTGCATCAACCCACTGAGTCTCATGAACATAGGACAGACTGCGGTGTACCAAGATTGCTACCCCACGAGATCCCCTCGCAAACCCAGCATGATACACTTGCTGAAAGCCGTAGCGCTGTAAGCTAAGGGTCTTGGTACCCATGAGGTGAGTCTCCTGCAACAGTAACACATCCGCCTTATCTCTCTTCCCCTGTCTCAGGACCGCCCCTCTCTTTATTCTGTCTAGCATCCCCCGCACATTCCAGCTCACAACACGCATTGATGCCCTCTGCAGTCCCGATTCAGGAGTATAAACCGCCATCCATGGGCAGAAATATGGATAGCCCGAGCGTCTGAGGCCACACACACACATTTTGCTTCAATAGAACTTGTAAGATCACTGTGCAATTCAACTCCTCCCTCCCTTTCCCCCCTTCAACTGACCCCCAACAAACCCCCCAACCCCCAATCCCTACCAAGTCCCTCCAACAACGTCCCCACCACCCCCCACCCCATACCTCAGTAACATTGAAGTACCTGTTGCGGTATAGGTCATCTCCGGCCCCCAACGGGAGGTCAGAGATCCACTATCCCAATGGATCCCCATGAACTACCCACTCCGTTCCAACTCTCCCCCCCCAACAATCTCCTCTAAATTGAGGGGTTACCGCCTTATAGTCCGTCCCTCCCCACCCAACCCGTATCCCGTATCAGTAAGTCTACATTTGCCTGCCAGTGTTAGTGTTACTATAAGCGTAGATCGTCTCCAACCAGGCATGCAATATCAGCCACTCAGCCTGTGCTGTGATATACAAATCAAACAGGTACCCAGTGTCCTTCCGCCCCTCACGGATCAACAGTCGGAGAGTCTGGGGGTTTAGTCTCCTCTGTGTTCCCCTTTTTGGCTGGGGAGCATTTCCTTGAGCGAGATCTCCAGTTGCTTCTGCTATGCGAGCGTCGGGGCGTCCGCAGCGGCACTGCCGAGGAGGATGAGTCTGAGTCCCGAGCCGGCGGCGTATGTGGTCTGATACGTACTGTCTCGTCCGTCCATGTAAACACCTCTTATGGGGAGTTAAAGAATAGGGTGCGGGACTGATAGACCACCCGTAGCCGAGCCGGGTAAAGTAGAGCATATTGAATCTTGAGGCCCCGCAGGCGGGCTTTAGCTGCCGTGAAGGACTGCCGTTGTTGCTGCACCAATCGTGTGTAGTCCGGGAATATCATGATCCGCTGATTATTCCACAGGAGGGGCTCTTTCAACCGGGCTTGCTTCAGGATCGTGTCTCGGTCATGGTAGTTGAGCAGCTTGGTTATCACCAGCCGCGGTCGTTCGCCAACCGGCGGCTTCTGAGTGAGCGCTCTATGGGCCCGATGATAAAGCAGCGGGAGAGGGACTCCGGCGGGAGCCAACCCTCCAACCACTCGGTGAGAAAGGCTTCCATGTTTCCCTTCTCACAGTCCTCTGGAAAGCCGACAAATTGCAGGTTGTTGCGCCGAGCCCGTCCTTCGGCACCCTCAGCCCGGAGAGCCAGGCCTTTTTGTACGCCCTACATGTTAGTCACTCTTTTCTTCAAGGTCGCCAGTTCGTCCTCAACTCCTGTAATCCGGGTTTCTGCTTCTGTAATGCGGGCCACCGCATTCCGCAGGTCCTGTCGCAGCAAGGTGACATCAGCCCCAACGGCCCCAATTTTTGCATCTAACGTGTCTCGGGATTGGGTGATTGCCGCCAGTAGAGCTGCATTGTCCGGCCCCTTGGCCTGGTGGCCTCCCGAAGCTCCAGAGTTTCCACTTGGGCCCGTGAATTTATCAATAGTCCCCTGTTTCGAGGTTCCACCGCCACTCCCGCCTCTAGTCATGGTCGATGATTGATAGGGCAGTCGTCAGGTCACCCTCCGTAGCTCCCGCGTCTCACACCTTTCGCCACTGGGGGGGGGGGCCCTCGTCCTCCGCAAGGAGTCGTCCTTCTGGGCCCCATTGGCCCTGCACCCCCGGTTCCACAGGCTTCGATGGTAGGCAGCAGGGAGTCCGGGCCACGCCCGCCAACTACGGCCACAGAATCCGCCCTTAGCGGCCTCCCTCCGGACTCGCTACAATTCACGACGAAGTGAGTTTACCCACCAGGGGCCCCTTAGTCGCTGGCCATTAGGGTCTGGGTTCGTGCATCCAAGGCTGCATGAGCATTAGGGTGTAGGCCGCCATGGGTTTGTTGTGTTCCTCCCAGCAGCCGTTTGGCCCCCCCGGTGCAGCGTCAGGCCCAATGAAGTGTACTGCCAGTGGCCCCTCGCCAGTATCTGTGTCCCGGTTAGGGCCCAACGGCGCGGCCCGGGCCCCAGGTGCTCCACGAAGCCCCCCAGTTAGCGTTCGCCTGGGCCAGGTCCCCCAGTCACTCCACAGGTCCACGGCCGAGGCTCATGCAATTCAAGGTCTCTGGTTGCCGACACCACCGGGGTCCCAGCAGGTCCCCCAGCGCACCACTCGGGGTCAGGGAGTCCCACCGTAGGATCCACGAGGAGGGGACACGGACCGGGCCCCACCACCCCGGCCCCCCTCAAGAGTCCGGCTGCTAGAACTATGCCCACCGGGCAGCACCAGGTCAGACGTGACCAATGTCTTTATCTTTGTCTTTGCGGCCCGATCCAGCCGCCGAGGGGGGTGAGGGGGCACTCCTCCTCACCTACGACCACTCGGGGCCCAGCTCACACCCCCGGCCAGCACGCCTCTGCGCCGTCCGGGAAGGCCGCCACAGCTCCCGGCCTCCCGGTCGCCAAAATCGAGTCCCCGGCTCCAGACGGCCGCCTAGGCCCCACCACGGTGCCGCGTCCAGGACCAGACCTCCAGCAGCTATGTTCGGCTCTCTCCGCTGCGCTTTGGGGCCGACTCTCGCCACCAGGGCTCCGCGTTCAGCGTTCAGTGTTCCAGGCCCGGCAGCGGCCGCCGCCACAATCTGCTCTTCTGTCACCACCTCCGCCGGGTCCGCGAAACTCGAGGACCCCGGTGTCACGGCGCGGCTCAGGTCTCACCGCGTCGGATCTCGTCGTGGAATCCCCAGGGCACCCCGTCCGCCGGGAGTTCAGAGGGGGCCAGTTATCATCTTCCGCCATCAAAATACCGCACCAGGGTGCCTCGGGGTAGGGAGGGAAAGGATAATTCAACGGATGTTCGGCCGGCGGGACGGAGCTCGTCTAGGCTTCGTCCGCCATGCTGGCTGCCTTGGCCAAGCCCCAATATTATGCTGCTTTTGATGCTGAGGATTTATATTTAGATTCGGCTAATTATGGTGATTTGTTCTGTTATCAACACTATGGAAATCACTACCTGCATAAAGCAAACACAAGGAGGAATATAGTCAATTATACACAATGAGAACATTGCCCCGCTCCTGTTGAAGGCAGCTCAAGTTCTCTTTTAAAGAGATTAACTTATTTTACTGATTTTAATCAGTCAAATCCTAATGCATTTCATTTTAAGATGACCGAAAAGCCCTCTTCTAAAGTTAGACTTACCCACACAAAATTGTTATATTCTAAGTCCTTTCTTGACCAATTGGCTATTGGGGGCTATGAACTGTGGAAAGATACTATTGATCTTAAATCTGTTTGGGGTTCTAAAAGTTGGCAAGTGCAAGACACAGAGGCTTTGCATCGTGCATGTCTCATCCAAAACCATATGTTGTTTTTGAATTCAACAATTTCACAAACCACCTGCTTTGGATTGGCTACTACTAAAAAATTAAATGCTCCTTCTTTTCCAGAATTGGAAGAGTACCCCGGTTGGGATAATGATACCAGTATTTCTATCAGAGAATTACAGACCCTGTTGCTGAATTCTACTTTTAACATATCCAGTTTGGATCCTAAGGGTTGGTTGTTGTGGCACCAAAGTGCTGATTCTTGCCAACATCGTTTAGCCCCTGGCTACACACAGGTTAGGTTGGATCCCCGTTTTGAGAGTGACCATTCTGTAACTACCTATTCCGTAGGCAAGCTGTGTCAGAATTGGCTCAAACACTCCACTTTAGCGTCAGTTAAGCTTCATTTGTCTATATTGACTGATGATGTTGATCTGAATGACTTTGTCAAGGGCCCTGCTTCTGGCAGATCCAAAAGGTGGGTATATGATATTTACAACGAAGTTTGGAAACTGTCCGAGATTGAGGCTGCTTCCCGCTTAAGAGCTATAGATCAAGCAAATTTAGAAAAAGTGCTAGCAGTTATAGATAACAGCATTAACACGCTTTCTTCCCGCATTTACACATTAGATTATATTGTTTCATCTGTTGTTGATATTGTGCAAGAAGATGTCTCTGTTTTGTACCATGGTCAAAATCAATTGCGTTCCATTATGCAGTTTGCATGGACTTTACAAGGCAGGGAAGGTGCCTTGGGACTACATGAACACATCCTCCTTGTTTGCCCCTTTTTATTTGACTGACAAACAGCAATTTATGTCTATGAAAGATGCAACTTTTTCTATGTTACATATTGAAAAGTTAGAACCTTTGCCGTTCTCTGTGGCCGAGACAAATTCTGCTGTGTGGCTCGTCCATGGATTAATAACATTACCTTTTCCTTTGTTCAAATTCGAAGCTTGCATGAAGTATTATGCAATTGGCAGGTATGAACCTCTGGGCACCGCTTATCTCCATGAAGCTTGGTCACTACCATTTACCTATAGGTGCCTGAGGGAGGCAAAAGAGGTTTATTTGAATGGTAAAGACTGCACAACAACGCCTGATCACTAGTTATTGTGTAGGCATATACAATTGCTTGGCTCGTCTAATCAAAATGCACCTAATTTAGCCTGTGTCTTAAAAAGTACAACGACGCCTGCTATCACACCCACATTCACATTACTAGCAAAGGGTATTTATTTACTTTTAAATAATGAAGATTGTTGCTGGCTGAAATTCCTTACATCAATACGGTCTCCCAACGTGTAGTTTGTTGTAAAAACGTAATGTTTCCTCCTCCACACGGGAAGCTGGATGTTTCCATCTGGCCGTCGAGTCCGACCTTGAAAGCAGAGTTCAACAAGATGAGTCGGATAAGAGCTCTTTTGTCCCAGAAAGAAGTCGACCTTACATCTGCACGTGAGACATTTGTCCTTCACGTGGCAAACACCCGCACAGAAGTAAAGCCTTATTAAATATGGATCTTTCCCTGCATTTCGGGGAGTTAATTCACACTATCTTTAATGCCTCCTCGACCACAGGGCTGGCTCACTTTTTTAAAGTTGTTAGCCTTGGGACTTCTTTCCAAACTATATTCGGTTTGTTCCCGGCATGTTTTCAATAGATTTTCTCCAGCCTCTTTGGTGGATTTCCCTTGATGCTCGCTCTGGTTGCCGGAGTGCTTCTACTGCTTTGTTTATTTCAGAATGGATGCTCATCCTGTGCCACAAGACGATTTGCCCCGGCTGTTGCTGCTCTGCAACCGAATGCTTGATTACTATGGAGCGCTGCCTCTGGCTACATTGAGTGCAGTTTATGGATTATCGTTTCGATTTTCCTTTTTCACATGCGTCCAGCCTGTCTTTCATTGCCTGAGCTGCGATTTCGAATGGGCTCTGGATTTGTGTCTCTGCAGTATGGTGTCTCCCAACGCAGATTATGATCAACTGATGAGCCCCTTAGTTGCTCATGCATTGCTTTGTTCTGGCGGCGGGATTATGGCCTTTGCAGCGATGCATGGAGTCCTGGGGCGGTGCATGATTTCTTGGCACGCAGTTATATTGAAGTAAATCCGAGTTGCCCTCTGACTAGAGGCTCCGGTTATTGAGGAACATGTATGTTCATTTCCGTTACTAAATTAGATGGCTGAAATGTTTTCAGATGAGAACAATGACTTCCTGTTGGAGGCTGTTGCAACGTACTGTGCATATACATTGTTGGAGTGAGGTGCTTTCCTTCTCTCTATTTTTCAAGACCAATGTCATGCTGAACATCGGATTTTTTAAAATTATAATTTTGCTGGCCTTTTGGCTTTACTGTGTAAGTGATAACTAAATTGGAGTATTTTCAAAATTCGGAGTTTGCTCCCGTTTTTCCATTATGGCAAATTTTAACTTGATTCTGTCTCTCGAACGTGAACTCTGCGTTCCTGCTTTGCCCCCTTTACTTGTCCATGCTCCGATCAGGGGAGGGTGTAGTGGGGCTGAGCCTTGCATTCATACAGTGTTAAGTTAGCATGAGCTTATTAGAAGTTTAAACACCATTTTACCTTTTGCTTTCTTTTGCACACGGCACACATTAGCTATTGGCTGAGTGTTTTGCTTCACATGAGAATAACTTGTTTTTCTACATTGCTAGACTTGCTTTGTAAGCTTAGTATAAACATTGAGTGCAGAGGCCTTCCAGGTTACCTCAACACTGTAGCTGTTGTTCGAACTGATCAGCGCACGTTCAAGCCATAACATATATGCAGCTGTGGCCAACTCAGATACTGGCGCCATTAACAATGCACTGTGTAGGCATGATTGAACACACTTGGAGAACATTCATATGCTGAGAGCTTGTGCCGAACTCAATGTGATTCACTCCTGCTAATCTTTGAGGTATGGGGTCGCCTATGCAAGCCTAAGAGACCTTCTTTAGTCATAAAATAACCTACTAGCAAGGGAGGGTGAAATATAGGTATATATTTAACCTGTTTCCATTTAGCATTATAACATGCTTTCTCCCTTTGTATTTTATGGAATCGTAACTATGCTGACAATCTTATTTCTTATCATATGTCTGCTTGTATTAGCTAAGATGCTGCACCTGAGATCACGGCGTTAAGATAAACATTTTTAAATTGCTTGTGTCTCCCTTTACTCCCTGTTCTGGACTGGTATGAGAGTGTAACGAAAGAGTACTCATGTTTCCCACCTTACCTGAGGTATCCTAAGTCGCATGTTCTGGGTTGTCTAATCATTGGTTACTTTGCTATAGGACGAAGAGCTAATGAGACACTGATGCTAGTCTGATAGGGGATTTTGGGTACTAAGGTGAGTTTTTGGTACACCCTAATTCACTGAGGTCCTGAGTCTCTGTGCACAGTACTGTGTCTGAGCAGAATCCCTGCAACAATAAGACTATCAGAGCCAGAAATACAACACACGAGAAGAAATCAAGGAGGCAATCTCATTGGTCACATCCGGGAAGACACCTGGCGAACAATGGATTGCAGCAGAGTACTATGCTGCATTCAGGGAAACTTTGGTGCCTCCTCTCCATGCCCTGTATGAAGAGGTAACTGCAAACACAACAATGATGGACAGAATGTGGATCAATGTCACACATTCACCCCAGTCCAAAGATCTGGGCCCAAATCCATCGTTTTTCCACTCCACACCACCCTGGGTTAGACAATGGCAATATGCAAATCAGCGCTGACCCTGTGCCCCATGGGAACAGTCCAGTCCGAACTACAAAAGCCATGTCCTTCCCAGAACGGAAACAAGCATCCGAGTACCGGCCCGGTTTCGAGGTAACACCTCTCTTCAGCCCGGCTAGCTTGATTCCAGTGGTGTGGAGTGCCTGGGACTCACGTCTGAGCATCCCCAGTACACTTAGAGCGGTAACTGCAAACACAACAATGATGGACAGAATGAGACACTGATGCTAGTCTGGTAGGGGATTTTGGGTACTAAGGTGAGTTTTTGGTACACCCTAATTCACTGAGGTCCTGAGTCTCTGTGCACAGTACTGTGTCTGAGCAGAATCCCTGCAACAATAAGACTATCAGAGCCAGAAATACAACACACGAGAAGAAATCAAGGAGGCAATCTCATTGGTCACATCCGGGAAGACACCTGGCGAACAATGGATTGCAGCAGAGTACTATGCTGCATTCAGGGAAACTTTGGTGCCTCCTCTCCATGCCCTGTATGAAGAGGTGCCAGAGAAGGGTGCATTCCCCCCAGAAATTGATATGGCCACCGCTGTTGTCATTCCTATAATGCTTTCCCACCCCCCCATCAGCCTTCTGTTCGGACTACCATCCGATTTCTCTCATCCACAATGAAGTCTAAATCTACGTGACTATCCTTTGCACATGTCTTAAACCGATACTCTGCAGCCTCATACATCCCGACCAATGCGCCTTTATGCCTCATTGCAGCACAAGACACTGCCTGCGACACCTGCATGCGGCACTGGCTCACCGACACCTCCTCTTCCCATACCTAGCTTTACTGCTGATCGACTTCGGAAAGCAGTCGATTCTTGGAGAATTTGCTGGAGTGCGCAGGATTTGGTACACTTCCAGAAGCTGATAGGGTGCTCTCTTCTAATCCATCAGCTAGGGTCCTTACAAACGGGGCACTCTCAAACGTCTTCCCTATTAGGAGAGGAATGAGACAGGACTGCCTTCTGTTCCCCCTCCTCCGCGCTCTAGCAATAGAGCTGTTCGTCCAACTCATCCGTGCTGACGCGCGAATACAAGGGTGGCGATGGCAGGGATCCCACGGAAATTGCATTGGCCTACATGCAGATGACGTGTTAGTCTTCCTTGTAGACCCGGCGCACTCTGGTCCCCAGTGCTCCCATATCCTCTTGCTGTTTGCAGCAGCGACCGGCCTGCATCTGAATCCAGCCAAATCCACTCTGGTGCCTCTCCACATGTCACGCGAGTGTGTGGAATGGCAAACTAATATCCCCATACAACGCCGCACCTTTAAATATCTAGGCATCTGGATCGCGCTTCTGCCGGAACTTACCTGGTCACTCAAAATTAACCCTCGATAGAAAACCTCAGCGTATGGCAGTCCCTCCCCCTTAACCCCTTGGGTAAGATCGCCCTGTTCAAAATGATGCTGGTTCCTCGGTTCCTATACATAAACCAGAACCTTCCACTGCACCTCCCTTGCAGATGGTTCCGTGAGTTAGATTGATCATGGCATTCCTCTGGAGAAATTCGAGGCCACGCATGGCCCTTACCCACTGTCAGCGGGCCCCGTGTGATGAGGGAATGGGGATGACAAAACCTTTCCTGTATTATATGGCTATCCGCCTCACAGTGATACATGACTGGTTCTCTGGAGGATGGTCTGACCCGGCTTACTAACTGGAACTGGAGAGCCTTTGGTTCTCCCGGATCCAAGCAATGCTATATGGGGCCCGATCCCTCACACTCTCCCGGTAGTGATTCAAGCCCTCTGGAGAACGAGGACTGGAAAGAGGCCCTGATGGCCCCCCTAGTCATTACCATCTTTTCCAGGCTTCGCCTAATTCAAATATACTACCTTCATTGCACCTACCTTACCCCTGTCCACCTGCATCAGGATGGCTTTCTTCCTGCCCCCAAATGTCCATGATGCGCGGTAGAGCCTGCAGATTTTCACCATATTGTCTCGTCCTGTGCTACCCTTACACAATACTGGACAGCTGTTGGGACAGAGTTGTGCGCTATACTGGGCTGGGAGGTCCCACTTAATCCCGTAGTCCTTATCCTGGGTGTTCTGGAGGGACTGAATGGCTCCCGGCTGACAAAACATTCCTGGGGCGGCCACTACGGCGGCCAAAAGAGACATAGCGGTCACCAGGAAAGACCAGCCCTCCGCCCCCCCATCTCTGTCTATATGGCGCAAACTGGTGCGCCATGCAGAAAAAGCCAGTGTATGTGGCGAGAGGATGTTTTGCCAATTATGATCGTGTTTGGGGTAAATGGCTGGGTCTAGTGAACTGAAAATACCCTAGCTGGTTGTGGGTAAACTTTGGGACTCGTGTTGCGGGCACTCCAGATATGTCAACATAGGGCAATAAACTGTGAAATATGAGAATGTAATATATGCCTTAATGTAATGAATAATCATGCGATTGTTTTCAAAACCACCAATAAAACTTGGATTATCAAAAGTATAATGTCTCCTTCAAAAAAGCCTGCCAAGATGTTTAGCATTTTGTACAGGAAGTCACCTTATCTTGTATTGGGACGCAAACAACCACTCTTGTGAGTGCCATCCCTTCTAAAACGCTTTAGGAAATAAGTGCCTTCCTTCTTTATCCCTATTGTTATCCAAGCACTGAAATGGGAAGCTGTTACTGAGAAATAAGGCTACACCATTGTGCTTGCAATTCCCCAAGAAATAAAATGCTTGTTTTTGAATTCGCAGTTGTCTCCTCTTTTAAGGTGTATTTCTTGCAATGCAATTATTTCATATAGCCCTTGACTCGTATATTGCCAAATTTTTGTTTGGGGTATTAAATACCTTAACATTTATGGTACCTCAACACTGAAGGAGTTTGATTTGGTTGTTGGTAGAACACCTGAGATCTAGTCCGAGTATGCTAATAATAAAGCATAGCGTGGATGTGGCATTAACACTTAGTAGTTCCTGCAATATTTGGCGATTTTTGTTTCAGCCCTCCCTTCTCTCTCCAAAACCTTCTTCGTTAACCTAAACAAAGCAAGACTTGAAATAAAATGTACCATGAAAATGTCATGGACTCCAGAGGGTCCTTGTCGAGCTGACGGGTCTCCTTCCCCCTCATGAGGAGATGATATGTGCTCCATCAACGGTGGGCGAAGCTGAGAATCCTACTGCGACCAAGGCATTTATTCAGGCTATAGAATTATTTCGCAGCCGTTTTTCCTATATCATGGTAGAGGCACATTTGAGGTCTCTGTTGCGTATTAACTCGGCTCCCAAGCTGTGGCATAGGTATTCCTATAATGGCACATTTCTATCCGGACTCTTCGGTTATTGATGCAGGTGGCTGGCAGCTTCGCTGTGGTTGTGTAGTCCCCCACTCAGGCAACATCTGCCTGCTGTCTTCCAATCATGCTGTCCACATCCCAGGCTAGGTCGTTGTGGAGTCATCAAGGTTGATTTCCAGAATGCAATCACCACAGAACTACAAGAAGCCAGATGCTCCTGCAGACGCCTTGAGAAAACCTGGCAAAACCAGAAAACCACGGAAGCACGGAACAGCCACAGGAGCGCCCTTAAGGAATACAACCAGCGCATAAGAGAAACCAAACCGACCTTCATAAGAGCCAAAGTCCAGACCAACCCAACCAACGTTAAGGAACTGTTCAACGTCATACAGCAGTTTGCAAAACCCACCAGCAAAGCCACGGAAGTCACACCTTCTTAGGAACTATGCGACAAGCTCAGCTCCTACTTCTATCTGAAGATCAAGGACCTGTACGACAACTTCAGCAAATCAACGCCGGACACCACCACCCCCCTACCCACCCCCGCCAGTAAGCCAGCCATCACAACCTGGAACCCCGCACCATCGAACACATCACAGCGACCATGAAGAAAACCCACTCAGGAGACCCAACGGACCCCTGTCCACCACACTTATTCCACAGGGCTGCCGCCATCGCCATTGCCCCAGAACTAGAACGGACCATCAACGCCTCCTTCAGATCCGGCATCTGCCCAGACTACTGGAAGCGGGCGGGGGTTAAACCCCTCCTCAAGAAACCAACGGCTGGGGGCGGGGCCAGGCGCCAACGAAGATGGCAGCTTGACTCAGGAGCTCCGCCGGTGCCGAGCCCTAACCGCTAATAATCCGGCCATAATCCGCCTATTTCACACTCCTCTTTTAGCCCCTGCCTGGCACTTCATAGCGGCGTCGGAGGCTTCAACTCCGGGGCTCCTACTCGCCCGCAACGTCGTTAGAGTACCTCGGACCGCTGGGCCCTGATGGCCGCCAGGTGCATCGGCACAACACCTCCGGCCCCGAGGTCCACGTGAAGCCCCGGGTTGGCGGCCTGCGCGGCGGACCGGAGGAGTGCGCCAGAGTTCACTTTGGGGCCCTTGCTGGCCAGCTGATCTGTGAGGGAGTGCTGAAGATGACGGGCGGTCCCTGAGGGGGCTCAACCACAGCGGGGGCAACAACGACGGCGCCGGGGATCTTCCAGTGAGTCAGTGCGTGGACCGGCCTATTGTTTGTCGGGTGCCTGCGGCGCCTGTGTGCTGTGCTGCTCCTGGCCCGGGTGCCTGGCAGCTCTGCGTAACGCGGAGGGGCGGCGGGCGCGGAGCCGGTCAGCGACGGAGTCCCTCGGCCTGGGGAGGGGCCCGACACAGCGCCGGGGCCGCTGGTATGGCTTTGGCCCCATTAAGGAGAAGTGGTGAGTGCTTGAGTGTAGGCGCAGAGAAGATCGCGCCGCAACCTTAACAGAGACTCTGTCGAGCCACGTGTGCCACACTACTGCCTGGTCCTGGGGCCCACCACTTCAGACAGAGGCGAGTATGGAGGCGCCGCGGGACCCAGAATGGGTGTGAAGTCGGATTGAGGGAGTGAGGCCAAGGGTACGGTCGAGATCCAGGAGGCCACCACCTGGGAAGGCGGAGCACCTTTTGGGGGTCTATTGACTGTTCTGCGGAGGAATCTGGAGCACTCACTGAGTTTGAGTTTAAAACATTTATTGAGCGCGCGTACACCTGGCGGTTTCATGGCGCTATGAGTTACTGAGCCCTAGAGGGTAGGGAAGTCGGGGAAGATGAGGAGGGGTGGATTATGAAGGGAAGGCTTGTGAAAAAAGAAAGGTTTTTAGGGCCTTTCGGAAGTGGGAGTATTGAGTGGAAGATCTGAGGTGGGCAGGCAGAGAATTCCAAAAGGCGGGGGCAAGTGTGGAGAATTTCGTGCCCCCCCACTTTTTACGTCTGAAGCGTGGGACTGCCAACAGGTGTTGGGAAGATGAGCGAAGTTCCCTGGCGGGGGCGTATGCCTTGATTTCCGCAGAGATAAAGGCGGGAGCTGTGCCAGCCTGGGCTTGAAAGGTGATACATCCCATCTTGAACTGGACTCGTTCTCGAATAGGGAGCCAGTGTAGGGACTTTAGGAGAGGCGTAGCGTGATGGAATTTGGCCAAGTTGTAGACCAGGCGGGCCGCCTGGTTTTGAACCAGCTGTAAACGTCGCATGCTATAGGCGGGCATACCGCAATATAGAGCATTTCCATAGTCCAAGCGGGAGACCACCATCGCTAGGACAATGAGTTTAAGGGCAGAGAACGAAAAAAAACGGGAAACTTTGCGGATGGTGCGAAGTGAAAGGAAAGAAGAGGACACCACCGAACTGACCTGGGAGTGCAGGGTGAGTTGGTTATTCAGTTTGATCCCTAATGTTTTTACGGAGGAGGAAGGGAATGGAGGGGGACCTAGTGAGGGGGGCCAGAAGAGAGAGGTCCAGGGACTGGAGCAACCACCTGTCAGAATCAACTCGGTCTTATCTGGATTTAACTTTAGGTGGTTGTAATTCATCCAGTCCCGGATGAAGATCATGGTGGACTGAAAATTCACCATGGACTCTGGGGATGGGGACAGGGTGAAAATAAGCTGCAGGTCATACGCATAGTTAAGAACGGTGACTTCCATTTGGTGAAGGGCGAAAATAAAAGGGGCGATGTACAAATTAAATAAAAGGGAGAAAGGGAGGAACCCTGGGGGATCCCGCATGGGACTTTCCGGAAGTCCGCCGAGAAGTCGCCCAGGCGTACTGCCTGGATGCGGTCCCTCCGGAAGGAGGACAGCCAGACCAGGGCCGAACCTCCGATCCCCGCCGCCCTGACACGAGAAAGTAAGATGGAATGATCAACCGTGTCAAAGGCGGCGGAGAGGTCGAGGAGGGCCTGGGGATGGTTGGTGTCCATACCCTCTCTGAGGTTGTCAAGGACCGATAGCACCACTGACTCCGTGGAGTGTGCGGGGCGGAACCCCGCCTGCCGGGGGGCTAAAACCCCGCTCTCCTCCACAAAGGTGCTAAGCGTACGGGTGACATGGCGCTCTAGTACCTTCCCTAGGAATGGCAATAATGAAATAGGGCGGTAGTTGACAAGGGCGGAGGGGTCGGCTCCAGGTTTCTTTAGGATGGGCAAGATGGTGGCTGTTTTTAGGGGTTGGATAACAATGCCCTGAGACAGTGAGCTGTTGAGAAGTTTGAGAGGGGGCTGCACACAGGTGGAGTAGATATGTCTGAGGATGTGAGGGGGACAGGGATCCAGGGTTGAGCCTGATTTGACCGTCGAGAGGAGGGTAAGAAAGGCCTCCTCTGTCAAAGGGGGGAGGGATACGAGGCGAGCCTCGCCTAACGGACACTGGGGGTCGACAAAAGTAGGGGTGTGAGGAGGGATGTTTGCTTTGATATTAGAGATTTTATCTAGAAAGTAGGTATTAAGGGAGTCGCAAAGATCCTGGGAAGGAGAAGGTTTGAGGGTGGTTCTGTCAGAGTAGGCCAGATCGTGTACTATAGAAAAGATTTCCCTGGGCTGATGTTCAGCGGCTAAAATTTTTGAGGAGAAAAAGGCGGTCTTAGTGGCCAGAATTGCTTTTTTATACTGGGATAGGAGAACGGAGTACTGGGTTTTAAGGTTTGGGGAGTAGTCACGCCTCCAGGCCCGCTCAGCATGACGTACTGAGAGTTTTAGGGTTTTGAGTTCTTCATTAAACAAGCGATTAGCGTCATTCGGACGTCTGGAAGACACCCGCCTGAGGGGAGCGACAGAGTCGCAAGCCGATAGGAGCCAGGAATTTATAGAGTCGGCTTGGGCAGAAGATGACAGTGCGTCTAGGTCCGGGCTAGATGCGGAGAGTGTGACAGATAGAGCGGCCACATCCACCTTGCTCCAAGAGCGCGCCCAGGTGTTTCTGGGAAGGAGAGGCTTGGTGACTGGGTTAAGGTGTAGGGAGAAGGATATCAGAAAGTGATCAGACCAGGTGCAAGGGGAGATAGACAGGGAGGCTATCGGGCAGTTGAGGGACCAAATCTGATCAAGGATGTGGCCCTGATTATGAGTGGGAGAGTGAACGTGGGAGTCGAAGTTGAGGGAACGAAGGGTTTCTGAGAATTCTTTGGAAGTAGGGCATTCTGCAGGGTCGGAGGGCCAGAAGTTAAAGTCTCCTAACACCAATATGGAGGAGTTGTTGACCGCAAGGGTGGCCACTAGATCTTGGAAACCGGGGAGAAAGAGTTGAGAGGGCTGGGGGGGACGGTACATGAGCAGGCAGGTAAGTGGGACTCCGAAAGACGCTGAGCGCACAACTAAAAAGTCGGCTGAGCCAATGGAGGAAAATTGTTAAGGACTGAAAAGAGAACTCTCTACGAGCAATCAGTGCGACGCCGCCTCCTGATTTGCCGGAAGGACGGTCGGTGCGCAGAGCGTAGTATGTGATGGGAAGGGTAGCTAACAAAGAGGAGAGGGAGTGGTCAGCGAACCAAGTCTCAGTGAGAAATAGTAGGTCTGGTTTGTGCAGGTCTAATAACACAAAAAGTGCATGATAGCAGGCGGGTGCGCCCAAGGACTTGATGTAGAGGACTACACCTATTGACGCCAACTAAGCGATTGAAGGGAAGGGGGGCTAAGAGCTACAGCCACCGGTGGGAGTGACGGACCCCCCTGGAACGGGCCTTGTGTCCAACCGCTGTCGCCTGGGAGGCCCTTCAGTGGCCTGGAGAGCGATATTTGAAAGTTGCGGGCTGGGTGAGTGGACCATCACCATGAGACCCAAAAACACTGCTGCCGCACAAACTAACAAGCTGGGAACCCCTCAAACTGGTGGTGCATCGGGAGATCAAGCGGCAACTAAGGAACTGTTCCTGGCTTCCATCATGATGGCGATACAGACGCTGGGCACTAATCTGGAGACGAAAATTGACAAAATCTCCATCGAAGTCAACCTTCTACGTACAGACCTCAGTAAAACATCGGAGAAGTCCAAGGCAGAGGAATCTGACATAAAGGAGCTCCAGGCCTCCTCGAAGAAACCAGAGCAACGAGTAAACAAACTGGTGCATCAACACCATCAGGTGGCCCTGAAGCTGGAGGATCAAGAAGGGAGAGCCCGCAGAAACAACATTCGCGTGGTAGGCGTACCGGAGGATTCGGAGGGGCCTAGCGTGGAACTCTTTCTGAAAGACCAGATCCTCACCCACCTGAAACCTAAGCGACTATCCAACATCTTCACCATTGAACGCACTCACCGCGCGCCAATCTCTAAGCCCAAGCCAGGAGCGCCACCCAGGACAATCATAGCGAAAATCCTGAACTATAGGGATAGAGACGCTATCCTCCAGACGGCTCGGCAGACAGGTGACCTGCAATACGAAAACACCACAATCCGATTCTTCCCGGACTTCACGCTCCAGGTGCAACGCGAAAGGCGCTCATTTACCGGAGTGAAGGCGGCATTGCGAGACAGAGGACTCAAATATATGATGTTCTTTCCCGCCAAGCTCAATGTCATTGCGGGGGCCAAATCTTTGTTCTTTACTGTACCTTCGGACGTTCAGGACTGGCTTGACAGAGAGTCGTCGCCAACCTCGGACCGGATGGAGGGTAATGTCTGGAGAGACAACCAGGCTGCCTCACCGAGATCTACGGACGAAAGATCAGATGTGGACAGAACAAGTCAGCGCTCCTGGCGGTCGAGGTCTGCTAGCCCAAATTGGGGGACTCTTCGAAATGCGGCTGGCCAATAGAGGAGGTGAAACTGACGGCATGGACCCCTACGAACTGTAAAGTATTGTGTGCTCATGCGCAAAAATAAGGGACCCAGCTTCCCTTTTGGGTCCTTGGGTATGGGGGATGTTATTAAATCCTGCAAATACTTGTGGCCTTACACGGAGTTCGGCTGGGATTGCTGTAGACCTCCCCCCTTTACGAACAGGTGGCCCGCGCTGACCTTGGAGGGGTCGGAGCAATAACTTGCCAGTGAGGGGCCAAAACCTTATGTGACAGTGATTCAATCCTTGAGGAGTGTATGCATCTTAAGCAACTTGTTCTGTAATGGGGGATGGGAACGTGCGGCGGTTGGAGCTGGAGCCGGCGCACTCTCCCCCTTAAGCAGGTTCTTCGGGAGGGGGAGGTTTCCTCACTCCTGGGTTGGGCAAAAGGCGCTCTGCTAATTGGGGATGTGGGTAGTTCAAAGCCTACGGAGCAGGAAAGCAGGGAGGGGGGGTAAGGGGGTAACACCAGTTTCAGGCTGAAGGATGGGGAGGGGACGTAGTTTTGGGATGGGGGGGAAGTTTGGTAAGGTTACACCGAGGTCATGCAAATGTTTTAGAAAATTGTTTCGGGAAGCGCAAGGACAGGATGGCAGGCATTTGTGTGGATGGCTATGAAGTGGGCTAAAAGTCTAAAGGTGATTAGATGGAACGTCAATGGGCTGGGGACAAACTTAAAAGAAGTATTGTGCTACAGTTTATTAAGCGACACCTCCCTGATGTTGTTTTATCACAGGAGACCCAACTGATGGGAAACATGTGCTACGTACTAAACAGATGGGGGGAACACTCTGACGGCGCATGCGGGTTTTACATCCTGGTCCTGGGGGGGTTGGGATTCTTCTGCGACGCAGTTTTCCAATTGTCATCGATCATACAAACGTGGATCCTCTGGGGCGCTTTGCTGCTGTCTCAGGGAAATGGGAAGGATGCAGACTTAACTTGGTAACGACTTACATTCCACTGGGCCTCCAAACGCAATCTCATCACGATCTGAGAAAGTTACTGCTTTCCCTCCCAGAGGGGCAGCTCCTAATCGGTGGGGACTTCAATGCTGTGGTCTCAGGCGACTTGAACAGACACCAGCCAGGGACATTGGGGCGGGGCAGATGTGGCTTCCCAACCTCATGGAGGCGTTCAGACTCATTGACCTCTGGCGCCTCAGACATCCCACACAAAGACAGTACACTTTCTTCTCTGGCCCACACCACATTTTTTCACGCCTAGACTATCTTCTGGCACCAAAGCACCAAGATGCTACGATTCGTGAAGTCGCCCATCTGGCACGAGATATCTCGGACCATTCCCCACTCAGGGCCCATGTGACAATTGGAGACCGGAGGGAGGGTTTTGTGGCGCCGATTAACGCCTGGTACATCCGGAGTGAGGACACAAAAAAGAAACTGTCTCATTCAATTGACCGATACTTCGGGGAGAATGTTGGGACTGTGGAATCATCAGTAATCTTGTGGGAGGCCTTTAAGACGGTGATGAGGGGAGAGGCCCTCTCGGCGATCGCTGGCTGCCGTAAAGAACGAGAAGCTCAGATAATCACCGTAGAAAATGATCTACTGGCGCTTGAGGGCATGGCGCAGAGTGGTGGGTATCCAGACACGCTCCATCAGATTCAAATAAAAGCTGCGGAATAGAAGGACCTGGCCACAGACACCGCTAAAACCTTGGCGAGAGACAGGGAGGGCAGACTATATGACCAGGGAGACAAGGCGGGCAAATTAATAGCATGGCTGGACAGGAAGCCGCAGGCACAGAAAGTGGTGGCCGAGCTCAGGGTTGACTCGAGGGCCGTCATTACGGAACCCCACGAGATTGTCAGGGAGTTTGCATAACACTTTAAAAGGGTATACACTAGGAGATCGGAGCGATCGGAAGAGGATTCTTCGGCCTTACTGATCGACATTAATTTGCCCACCCTCTCTGACGAAGAACAGGAGGCTCTGAAGGCGCCCCTCACCACTGATGAACTGGTCAAAGCCATCCATGACCTTCGACTTGGGAAGGCTCTCGGACCCAACGGTCTTCCGCTTTAGCTCTACAAGCTCAAGCCTGACGGCATTGGCATACACCTGAAACATATGTTCGAGGACAGTAGAGAGCAGGGCATACTGCCGAAGGACCAGCGAATATCCACGATCGTGGCTATACCCAAGAAGGGGAAACCTAGAGAGATGTGGGATACTTGTAAATGTGGGATACTTGTAAAGCGCACTGTTACTCTACCCGAGTGTCCTGGCGCTGTAGACCGCTGGGGAACCCGTCCTGGTTTTCCCTGTGAGATGGTCCCTTTCTGGGTATCTCCAGGGTGAAACCAGGCATCCCCGGCATCTGTGGGGGGCCGTTGTAGAGATGAGGCAAGCTTAATGCCCAGAGTTACCGAGTGTGTTCCCTGGTTAGAGTAGGCACTGAGGCGAGAATTATCGAGTCCGTTGACCCTGGTCCAAGACCCTGCCGCGTCGGGAATTGAACCCTGGTCCCAGGCCGTTCTCTGCTTACAGGTCTGCCGCCTCTAACCAGTGAGCCACACCTCTCCACATGATGAGTGCCTCTCACAGGCCAATATCACTTTTAAATGCCGAGCCGAAAATCCTGGCTTGCCAACAGGCTTAAACCGGTCCTAAATACATTGGTACACCTGGACCAGTCGGGCTTTATGCCCCACCGTAGCATGGCACTGAACCTACGCCGTCTCCATAGAGTATTGGGACGCTGCCACTTGCTGCATGAGGATGCCGTGGTCGAGTCATTGGACGCAGCAATGGCGTTTGACACGTTAGAGTGGCCTTACATGATGGCTGTTCCCCAAAAGCTGGGATTCGGTCCGAACTTTATCAGCTGGGTGCGCCTCCTTTATACCGAACCTTTAGCCCAGGTGGTGGTCAATAACAAAATCTCAGAGGTTTTCACACTAGAAAGAGGGACACGACAGGGTTGCCCCCTCTCCCCTCTACTTTTTGCCCTCTCCCTAGAACCGCTTGCTGCCTGAATTAGACAGACTCTCTCCCTGAAAGGGCTCCGATGGGCAGATGGATGGGAGGACAGGACCTCGGTCTAAGCGGACAACATCCTCCTATACGTTACAAAACCCAATGAGTCCATCGCAATGGAATTAGATATTTTTAATAGTTTCAGAGAGTACTCCTGCTAATGCATCAACTGGGGAAAATCACTCCTTTACGTTCTGCATGGCGCCCCCTCTGATCCCGCGTGGCTGCCCGGTTAAGATAGCCACAGAGGGCTTCCCATACCTGGGAGTCTTCATCTCCAAGGAGCGGGCCACTCAATATGAGCGAAATCTCTTGCCGCCCTTACAAAGGCTCAAGCGAGACACTGCCACCTGGAAAAAGCTCCCGCTCTCCCTGCTTGGCCGGGCAGCACTATTTAAAATGATGGCGCTGCCACAGTTTCTTTACGCCCTCCAAAATTACCCAGACTGAGTCCCGCAAAGGTACTTTGCTTCAATCGAGGCAACCCAGAGAGACCTCCTCTGGACCGGAATGCCCCGGATCTCCTTGCAAAAACTCACGTTTGGGTGGTTCGGTGGAGGGATAGCGCTCCCGGACATCCGGAAATACTTCTGGGCGGCACATCTCTCGGCCATTAACCAGGGTACCTACTGTGCTGGGAATGACCCCGGGTACGGGATGGATAAATGGCTCCTCCCGGGCGGTAACTTTGAGGCTGCCCTTTACTCCAGACCGGGTAGATACCGTCTTACAGGACCTACAAAGCACTCAGTACACTTGTGGCACATAATTCAAAATAAACTGGGTTGGGCTGACAAACTTACACTAGCAACTCCACTCTGGGCCTCCGAAAAACTGGGCACACTTAGCCGCACAAAGGGATTCCGCAACTAGGACCTGATAGGAATATCTTGAATCAAAGATCTGTGGGGCCCGGACGGGGTAATACCATTTGATACCCTCCAACACACCTATGACCTAGCCCGGACAGAACACTTCCTCTACATGCAGGTTAGGCACGCACTTCAAGCCAATATCCCCCCAGGGACCCAACTCCCGGAGTCCTCCCCACTCGAGGACAGACTGCTTGATGGCCACCTCCCGGAGAATGCTATCTCTCTCACATATAAAAAACTCATTAATCACACCCCGGACCCGTTGCTAGCTCTAAAGGGGAAATGGGAGGCAGATGGACTCGAAATAGATGATGAAGAATGGCGAGAGGCGCTTGCATCCCCTCGGGAAATAGCAATCTCGGCAAAACTAAGACTGATCCAGTTGAAGATCCTGCACCGGGTTTATATCTCTGGCACAAGGCTGGTCCTGATGGGCCGCAGCGAAGATGGACTCTGTCGAAGGGGGTGTGGGGAGGTTGTACCTTCCTACACATAATATGGGAGTGCCCAGTGATACAGGTCTAGTGGACACGGGTACTCAGATGCATGTGTGAGGTGTGGGGGGGGGTGGAATTGCGCCCAGAGGCTAAGAGGTGCCTTCTTCTTTTTTTTTTTTTTTTTGAAAACCTTTATTGTGCATAGCAAGCATACAAATACGGGCCCATAACCATACAGGCCGGCCTCGAAAGCAATCAATAGCACAAAAAGTACGGATAGTTCAACTCAGCAGTCCCAAAGAATACACAGACGATAATTGTCCAAGACGTGGCTAAATTGAAGCGGGACCACCAGGCAAAAGAGGTGCCTTCTTAATATCTGGGAGCCCTCTGACCTACCATCGAAAGCAAATTATGGGTAATGCTAGGGCTCGCGATTGGAAAGAGAAACATAGCGAGATTGTGGGGGGCAGTCTGCCACCAACACTCAGTTCCTGGAAGAAGGATATGGATTGGTTTATGGTCCAGGAGAAGACAGTATATGTGGCTCGGGGATGACCCCGAAAGTGGGTTGCGGTGTGGTCAAACTGGAACGATTATCGTGGCACCATATGTGAACCCCCTCACATTACCCCCATTGGCGAGCTAACTGAACTGTGATTTCCGTTGTAATTGACTGAATCCTGAGATTGACTGTAATATTAGAGAGTTGTTAACCCTGTGATTTTCCTGCAGACGCCATGTGGCAAATGTATTCCCTGTATGTGATGAGCACCTTACCTAGTTCTTTTTGTAAATAAAAAGTTTTAATAGAAAAAAAAAAAGAAACCAACAGACGACCCAATGGATCTGAAAAACTACCGGACCGTCTCTCTCCTACCCTTCGCGGCCAAAGTCACTGAGAGACTCGTAAACACCCAGCTGACCGCCTTCATCTAAGAGAACTCCATCCTAGACGCCTCCCAGTCCGGATTCCCCAGCAACCACAGCACCGAGACTGCCCTCTGCTGCCACTGACGACATCCGCATGCTCCTCGACCCTCATACTCCCAGACCTCTCTGCAGCCTTCAACACTGTCTCACCCCGCATGATCACAGCCAGACTTCACGGCACGGGGATATGAGGATCCGCCCTCGACTGGATCCAATCCTATTTATCCGGCAAAACCCAGAGGATCAAACTTCCTCCCTTCCTCTCTGAACTCACCGACATCAACTGCGGAGTACCCCAAGGATCATCGCTCAGCCCCACGCTCTTCAACATCTACATGGCCCCCGTCGCGGCCATCGTCAGACAGCATGGGCTCAGCATTGTATCCTACGCCGACGACACCCAGCTCATCCTCTCACTCACGAAGAATCCCGAAGACACCAGACTCTGTTTCCAGGAAGGAATGAAGAACGTGGCAGCCTGGATGAAAGACAGCTGTTTGAAGCTCAACTCAGAGAAGACCGAGGTCCTCATCTTTGGACCCAGCACGTTCGCCTGGGACAACACCTGGTGGCCATCCACCCTCGGGAATCCACCCACCCCTACAGACCAAGCACAGAACCCCAGCATCATCCTCGATTCCTACCTCTCCATTACCCGCCAGATCAATTCCGTCGCCTCCACCAGTTTAAACTGCCTGCGCATCCTCTGCAATACCTTCAAAGGGATATTCCCCCCGCCCCCCCCCCCCGATTGCGGAAAGACCATCACCTACACACTCATAACCAGCAGACTGGACTACGGAAACGCCCTATACCCCGGAATCAACAGAACTCTTCTGCACAGACTCCAGACCATCCAGAACGCAGCGGTGAGACTCGTCCTCGGGGCACCGCATCACAGAAACATGACCCAACACCTATAAGACCTCTACTGGCTCCCCGTCGAGAAGAGGGTCACCTTCAAACTCCTCTCCCACACCTACAAATCCCTCAACAACATCGGACCTAAACACCTCAACGAGAGGTTATCCACGTACCCAAGAGGAACCTCCGCTCCGCCGACCTCGCCCTGGCAAAGGTCCCCCGCATCTGCAGAAACAGAACAGGCGAGAGATCCTACTCCTAAATCACAGAAAAAACCTGGAACGAGCTCCCTGGGAAAATCAGACGCTCCCCGACCCAGCACACATTCAGGAAGGACCTCAAGACCTGGCTCTTCGACTGATCCGGAGCTGCTCCCCCCCTCCAGCGCCTTGAGACCCCCACGGGTGAGTAGTGCGCTCTATAAACCACTGATTGAAGCAGGTGACGATAGGTCCAAGACCTGGTGCTTTTTAGGGCTCGCCTACGACGAACGCTCGCAAGCGAGAACTATAGTCGTCGTCTCAGCAGTCTGAGACCGACGAAGTGAGACAAGACCTGGCCGCGCGCAGCGTTTTTCCATAGGATAACGTTGTGCGCGCGGCCAGGTCTTGTCTCCACGGCATGCAGGGCAGACAGGATCGCGTCGCGCGCCTCTCTGGAATGCAGGGGGAGTCTGCAGAGGGGCGCGCGGCTCTGTTCACGAGGCGCGCGGCGCTGATAAGCAGGCTGGTTCTTTGTGTTAGCATTCCACGAGAATGCATGTTCTTGTTTTAAATGCATACATATTCTTCAGGGCGCCCGTTTCCGGCACACTCTAATGTCTGGTGAAAATTTGAATTTCTTGCATGCAACAGTCTCAGCTTCTTTGACACTAGCTTGTTATGGGGAGGAATGTGTACAAGTCACACGTGAGATGACGGCGTGGGATAATCATTCAAAAGAAGTAGAAAGGAACAGATGGCTGAGACTCGTCTGTGTATTGTCTTAAACTGCTCTTAGGACTGGCTACACTCCGAGGCAGCTGGAAAGATTTCAAATTGGTCACTTCCTTTCATCTGAAAAATCTGAATGCATTTATTTCCTCTCTCCGTTATCAGCGTTATCAACAGGACTTTGTATTTTCATTTGTTTGTTCTCTAACCTTGTTGTTGGTATGTTATTTCAAAAAGACTCGTTTAAATTCTTTCACAGTCCCACCATTGCAGAATGAAATCATTTTCAGTACTATATATAACGAAGCCAAAGTTGTTGCTAATTTGATTTTATGCAACTAACAACCATTGGCAAAGCCAATAGTCCTGACTTGTATGTGTAGTGTCACTTGTTATATTAAATATCTGAATGAGACGGTCGTCCCCCCAGTTTTGTCATCTCATTTAAAGCCCTGCGTAAAAGCCTTTGGATTTACCTGGTGTTTTACAGACCAGGACCTATATTAAAAGTTGTCCCGTTCATTTCGGGGGCGGAAATTAACAGGGCCGTTCGTAAATAATCCCAAAGCGAAACGTCTAAACAGATTATTTATGGTGGCTCGCGCTGCGAGACAAACAGCAATAAAGTTGGCCTACTGTCTGCTTTCTGTCAGCCAATATGCATCACTGTGTTTGATAGACACTCTCGCTTTTCTTTGTGTGCCCTAGTCCTGTGTTCTTCTGGCAACTCGCCTTCTTACGCGCAGCGCCAACAAGCACATCATTTGTTAAAAGAGATCCCTGAGTTTGTGCTGTCAGCGAGTAACCTGTCTGCATCCTTCAGGTCTGCAGCTGAGCTATATTCCTGTCCGCCTTGCCCCGTCTGTCGCCGGTGCAAATGCACTCCTCCCACTGAATGAAGGCAGCCCCTCGCCAAAGCCCTGTGGGTGGCATTTCATTGCCAGGCTCGGGTCACTGACGACGTCTCGTGCACGTGTCATTGACGGTGTCGCAGTAAAAATGAGTGAAGTTCCGGGAAATTAAACATATGCATTGCTTTCATAAATTGGTCGAGGCGGGAAACTTTGTCGTGCAATCTCTGGTAGTTGGAAGCCTTGGCCTTTTATCTTTGCTGGCAAGAGAGAAGAGACACATGCCGAATGGAAGTCAACGATGGAAAATGTCAGCTGCCAGCCAAGCATTTACAATGCAATAGGTCTCGCATTTTGTGAGTTTAAGCTATTAGCATTGTACATGACAATGCCTTTTATATATGTTTTAAAAACAAACATAAAAAGCATTGCCATTTGCAATGTTAATAGCTCAAAATCGTGTAAATGCGAGACCTATTGCATTGCAAATGCTTGTTATTATTGTGGTCAAAGGCATTTCTAAAAGGGTAGAGCCAGCAGCATTTGATCTTGTTACGATGGAGATGGTCTGTGATTCCTCTGTTGGTGTTTAAAAGAGCTTCAGCGACACAATGGGCCTGTTTCATAAAAGTAAACTTAGACAAAAAGTCTAAGTTTAGACCTAAAGTCTAACTTTACTACTACTAAAGTTAGACTTTTGGTCTAAGTTTAGACCAAAAGTCTACCTTAGAACAAAAGTCTAACTTTACTAATACTAAAGTTAGACTTTACAACTAAACTTGAACTTTTGGTCTAAACTTAGACTAAACGTCTAACTCTAGTAGTAGTTAACTTTAGGTCTAAACTTCGACTTCAGGTCTGACCATAGACTTTTGGTCTATGTTTACTTTTGTGAATCAGGCCCAATGTCTTGAAAAAGAGAACAGGAAAAGTTAAACTTTAGGTCTAAACTTCGACTTCAGGTCTGACCATAGACTTTTGGTCTATGTTTACTTTTGTGAATCAGGCCCAATGTCTTGAAAAAGAGAACAGGAAAAGTTAAACTTTAGGTCTAAACTTCGACTTCAGGTCTGACCATAGACTTTTGGTCTATGTTTACTTTTGTGAATCAGGCCCAATGTCTTGAAAAAGAGAACAGGAAAAGTTAAACTTTAGGTCTAAACTTCGACTTCAGGTCTGACCATAGACTTTTGGTCTATGTTTACTTTTGTGAATCAGGCCCAATGTCTTGAAAAAGAGAACAGGAATAGTCATCATGCTGAGGTTCATCCTTCACCTGGCTGTTTTTAAGATCCATTCTTTACACTCAAAGTCATAGAATTTGTCTTTATGTCACACCGTCCACTCGATTGACTCTGTCAAGTTTAATTTTTGTTGATGTTTCAACGCTGAGTGCTGAGAAGAGGCTTGCGATAAATTGGTCAATATCTGTGCCCTCTGCGCTTTCACGGAGGACCTGAATGGTGTCTCTTCTTGAACACTTTTCATGGTCCTCAAGTTTCCTAGTGATCACATCATTTTGAGCATGTGGCGTCATGCATTTATCCATAAGGGTCAAGTTTTGATATTTTAAAGACGTGATATGACCTACCTCGACAACCTGTGTGCCTACTGAATGTACATCTGTTCTCAGTGCCAATTTTTGTCTCCCAAATCTGATCTCAGGGTGTTTAGTTCTGTGGAGATAATTTACTTAAGTTCCTCCCTCAACTCAGATTTGAAAGTTTGTAGACTCACCAGATGTTCTGCTTTTGTCATGGCTATGGCGGATAAGAGCCTCTAGGGTCCTTCCAAGCAGGATCACAGAAGCGGTGCCACCAAAATGAGACTTCGCAGTTTCCAAAAACTCTGCAGCATTTTTTTGGGTATGTTTTTTTGGGCAGCTTATGTGGAACTTTTGGAAATGTTAATGTATAGCGCCACGGGGTGAAGGGCTTGCTCTAAAAGAATTTCTCCCAGGTGATGCCATGACATATGGACTTCAGAGGCTCAATATCTCGCTCCTTGTCCTTCGGACGTTCAGTTTTTCATTTACGTTACAACGAGAAGCCTTTTATATTTATCAGCCGTCAATTGATCGAACTCTCCAGAAATGGTACCATCTGAATGGTGTGAACTTGTTTTATGGGGCAGTCATATGTGTTTCATTGGGTTAAAAGTCATGTCAGCTGGTTTCTAACCATTCAGATCTTTAGCCATCTTCTTTGTGTTTTTACAATATTTAACCTTCTACATCAGCTCACCTCTTGGCCCCCTCCACCCTTAGCCCCCACAGGGACGACAAGCCCCGGTGTTCAATTTAACAGTTCTGGGCCTCAGGGCATATTGGGGGCAATCACTCCCCTCCCCACCCCTCTTCATTGTGAGCCTCCGGATCGTATGTTCTGCTGGGCCAGGACTCCACAGTGTCTGATTTTATTTGCTACTCAAAGTAAAGGAGGCCAATTGAGGATACATGATTATGTTGTTGGGTGCTCGTCCACATTGTAAATACCTTACTCTCCAACTCTAACCTCGTTAGTGGGTCCGCCCATCCCCAGGACTCTCCAGCTCAAGTCATTTGCAGGAAGGCCAGTTAAAAAAAAATCCTGTCTCTGGGCTCATACCCCGAAGACCAATCTCTTTTCTCCCTTGAGTGCTCTGACGAGGGGGGCACCCTGTGGCCGAAGTCCGCAACACCCTGCTCTTTATTTCACAGGGTCAGGACGCAGCTCAAAGCCATAGGGGCCATCCATGCAGCAAGTGCCATTGTGCAGAGGGTGATGCTGTGGAAGACGCCAACCCTCAGGAGCCCCAGTGCCGTTTTCGAGGCTCTACAGCACCCTGATGCCTCTAGAAATCTAGTCCATCTAGTCTCCAGCCTGGAGTTTGGAAGGAACCAATGTGTTTCAGCATCACAGCCCCTTCAGTCGCAGAGCTCTTCTCAGAAGCGGCCATCATGGGCCTCACTAAAACTTCACCCCCAAGTATTGAATATTGTTAACCATCACGCCTGTAGAATGGGAAGCCAATATTTTGTCCAACCTGCTATATGAGTAATTTGTAGATGAGTAATAGGAGTATTCCTTTCCATTTGGGTGACGTTCTCTCCATATATCTATGATTTACCATTCATTTGTAACCTAAATCAGTGCAGTGGGCATAGCTGGTTTTGTGTGGGCTCTGGGGTGGTGTCTGTCTGTAGTTCCTTCCAATATACATTTAGAATCCCCAGCCAAAATCATGGGAATGTCTAGATAGGGGTCTTACAAATCTAATAAGTACCAGAAGAAGGTTTTTTCGTCCTCGTTTGCCACATAGGTGTTTAACAAGCTTATTTTCCCTCCCATGTATCAATCCATATACTAGCACACATTTCTCTTCGGGTTCTGTGCTAGAATATTGGTTCTGTAAGGGTATTCCTGGGGCCACCAAAAATCAAGACTTATCTTGCATGAACTAGTAAGTTGCATGAGAACATTTGTAACCTCCATCTTAATTTTATCATTTTCTACACCACCTGAGAAATACTTCTCCTTTAAAAACCTTACAGCCATGGACTATTGCCTAAGATGTGTGTGAACCTGGTATCTGTTAACAAAATGATTCAGCTTTCAGACATTGCAAGGGAGATAGATATTAGACTGAGCCATTGTATGTAGTAGAGGTACAGCCATATTGTCCGCAAATGCCCATTAGTAATGCAGGATACTCATTGTCCGGCTACTATGTAAACACAGGAGGGTGATGCTCTGATGCCCCCTCCTAGTTTCTTCACTAACCAGCTGGATAGTCGATTCCTGAGACACACCTTCCCCAGCTTTCCTAAATAAAAATTGATATGACGTATCTCTACTACGGGAGACAAGATACTAAAATAGCAGAGAAATCTATCCTAGAGTATAGCCTTACCCCCCCCAAACCCATCCCATTCCGCCACTTTTTAGATACAGTTTTAATCATTCCCATTAAATATTTACCAAGCTCGAGAGGAAAAAACACAAAGATCGGAAAGTCGGAGTAAGAGGAAGACGACAAAACTGTCACTAAGGGAGAAAGCAGGAGGAACCTGGACAAATCACATGAAGGAGCAGAAGTGTCTGGTACTGGAATAAAGAGGCATGAGGTGGATTTAAAACAATCAGCCTTGGTATTTGGGACGCCAACAGGTAATAGGGCTGTCTGCTGGCTTCTGAGCTTAGCTTCGGGCACTGGCACTCTCTTTTAAAAATGAAGCACTGGATAAAGTTATTTCATACTCAGTAACTTAGCTAACACCTTACCCCGATGGATAGATGGTGCACCACAGTTCAAGTGTGTACACTGCACACTAGACCTATCACGATAGTGCAGGTCAATGATACTATTTCCGTAGGTTCAGTCTGCCTTGGAACAATACTAGCTGCTGGTGATGGTCTGTGCTTCCTCAGCCAAGACCAGGCCTCCAAGCTCTCCTGCAAATCAAGTTTATTTGTGCCATCATCTCTGATCACCACTTGAGATGGGGATCTGAAGACATGTGCAGTGTGCTCTGGACTTCTAACACTCCTTGAGGAGCTCCAGCCACTTGTCTTTTGAAGATCTCTCCCCCGCTTGTTGGCTGGCTCCAACCAGTTCCAAACCTCATCTGATTAAGGTGAAAAAGTGTGGTCAATTTTGATCCATCTTATATAACTCATCGCTTCGCTGGGAACAGCAACATGTATTTAATATTCATCACTCTTAGCTTTTGTTTAAGACCTTTAAATACATTTCTGAGCCTTTGGATCTTTTGTTTGTAATCAGGAAATACTCTCATTGTCTTTAACCTTTGTGTCTCCAATTCTCCTGATGTGCTGAAAGATAAGGTCTCTGGCCCTATAATTGAGGCCCTAGCGATGATTGGTCTAGGCAATGCACCACTCAGTGGAACCTCTCTGTGATTAAACAGTAGGACAGGCCCTCTGGTTAAAGGTTGTCGCTGATCCAGCATTCCAGGAAGAACGTTGGTTCCTTGTCTCCACTCCCCATTGGAATCTCACAAAACTTTTATCAATTCACCAGGATATTTCCTCTGCTTCCTTCATCCTAAAGTCCAGTCTTTGGACCTAGTCCAAGAGAGAGACTACCTTTTAATTTCAGGTCTGAAACATCAGATTTTGATACTTCACCTCTTTTCAGTTACCAGGGACCTGTCATTGACTTTGCAGAGATCTGCATGTAGCAGATTTACTTCTATTGATATTAAGTCTATTTTGCTTTCAAGTACCTACCGGGAGCCCTCGATGGCTGACAATATCTAAGCCTCGTAGGTTCAATATCTTTCGCTGTATATAGTAACCCATCTCTTTCCTCCGTCTGCCCCTTGCCCTGCAAACCCATCGCACATAGTCCATTTTGGTCTTGCAGGCTGATCACTGTCCCATGGTGGACCCAACAGCCAGGTCACTCAATGCTCAAGGGCAGAGTTCACCACTGTTCCCATTGCTGTTCAGTACCAAGATATATCCCCCTTAGCTCAATTTGAGGAAAGCTAATAAAAATTGTACCTGGTGTTTTGAGATGAAGTCTGGCACGATTGCATTAGGCGCAACAGGAACTCGTTCCTCAGGTCATTGCCCTGAGCCAAGGGATGTTGGCTGCCCCCAGCCACCGCACCCACACCCGACCTAGATCTTCATGAACAACATTACTGACTATGGCAGGAGGCCGCGCCAGGGCACATCCATCCATCCAGTCAAACACTGTCCCACTCCCAGATAGTGTCTGGCTCCAGAGCCAAGTGAGAGGCTAGCACGACCACGTACGAGACCTAGTCAATCCAGAATTCCAAGTGTGGCACTTTACTCTAGATCCACGTCCCGTGGGAGGACTGCTTCATTAAGGCCCTTCGCCTAGTTTAGATTGGTCCCTCAGGGCCACCACACCCAGCTCACATTTGCCAGCTGCCGCCGTCCCCAGCGTCCATCCAGGCCGAGGCACTGATCCGTGAACCCCTTTCCCCCAACTAGTGGGTTGGGAACAGGCGTGGCTTGAAACCTCAGCTTATCTGGCATGATTCCCTCTCCATCGGCACACACAAATCGCAAGCCCACACTGCAGCCGGGCCCACCTGGTCCAGAAAGGGTAGCCTTGCGGTCTTCCGTGTATGTATCGGGTGTCCCAGTACTCAACCAGCACCAGATCGGATGCAGCCTGTGTCTGCAAGAGGCAGCAATAGTCTGGGTCTCCTTTGAATGGTCCACGTCTCTAAGCACTATCGAGGCCCTGCTTTCTCACCTACCTGAAAAGGTGTCACCGTTTGACCAGGCTACGCAGCTATAATTCAGTCAATCAATTCCACAGCCGAACCTGCAGTATTTTGCTTAAGTCCCTGCCTGACGCATTCATTTCTTTTACATTTCATCAGGACGTCGAAGGAGTCTGGAGGGTTCAGCATGTTCTGTCCATCTGACCAGTTCTAAGTAAAAATGTTGTCGCCCACAAGCACATTCGGAAGTGTTCTGCAGCCCATGTGCAGTGTAATAACTTTTGCTTAATTGTTCTTCATCTTCTCATAGTCCCTTAGTGCACTAGAACCGTAAGCTACGATCCACTCTCCATACCCGTTCCTTTTTTGCAATGCTGCACCCAGTCCTCAACCACTTGCATCTACTGACACAATAGTAAAAAAATTAAAAGTAAGTTTATTGTTTAGTTAATTAAAACCTTAACAATTTTTCATCTACGGTAATTTTTTGGGATAAAAGAGTCCATAAAATCACAGTCTATTTACATCGATGGAAACCCCAATTCATCTTTTTGATTTCTGGCTGTAGCATTAATTTTCTGCTGTCGGTTCAGCCATTCAAGGTTCAGTATGCTTAACTGGTCTGCGGTTCAAATTTAAGTCACTTGGATAACTTATGAGGATTCAAGATTACCACCTTCTAGCTCCTTGTTTTTATATCAATTTTCAGGGGCAGGTCGAAGGAGTTAAGGAATTTGATCAGTTTGCAATTCAATTGAGGATCTGAGGAGTCTAGCCCTGTTATTATTGCAGCTCTACAGGTCTTGATTCTTCTAACATTTAGAGCTTTTCTAAGTAAAGTGACTCCTGCATTGTGAAGTTTGGAACACATGCAAATTATGGCATGGATGCATCAAGCATCCATTCTGCGAATCCTAAATAGCGAAAAATAACGAATCGCTATTTAGAAAGCGCAGAATGGGATGCATCATCCAAATCACAAAATATCTGCGAATCGCACCCGCCCGCGATCGCCAAATGCGACTCTGCAAAAATTCCTACAAAATCGCAGTCAGCTGTTTCCAACCCCCTAATTGCGAATCCGCAATTACCGATTTCGCAAGTACCGAAATCGCAACGGGAAGTCGCATTTGTAGCCCAATGATGACATCACTACCAGGAAGTAGCCTGCTCCATGCTTCATTCAGACCACAAATCTGGACACAGGAGGCAGAGCACTGACCTCCGGGAGCCACACCTTGCAGTGCCCATACAGGAATTGAAATCAAACCACAATGTCCCAGGAAGCTGCAGGACCAAGTGCAAAACCCCGCAAGCGCAAACTCAAGTTCAGTAAAAAAGAACTTGAGTACCTGATTGAAGGAGTGAGCAGGGACCACGATCAACTGTTCGGGAAGCTGTCCCGGAAAGTGCCCGAGGCATCCAAGAGGTGCATCTAGGTGCGCATCAAGGCAAAGGTGAATGCGGTGGGAGTCATCCACCGGTCCATTGATGATTTAAAAAAGAGGTGGTACGACCTCCGAGGCCGTGCCAAGAAGCGAATAGCTGATAGACTGAGAGAGACAAGGAGTACAGGAGGGGGACCCTCCACAGTCCCTGAAAACACCCCCATGGAGGACCTAGTGGAGGACACCATACACCCTGAAGCCTGCGTGGGCGTTACCCAACTGGACACCTCCCGCACCACACACCAAACACAAGGTAAGAGGCATGCTACTGCGACCCCGTACCCTAACAATGCCCATGCCCCCAGTGCAATCCATGTTTGTGACCACAGTATTCCAGTCCCTGCTCCTCCCAAACGCCCAAATGCATTGTGGAATCTGTAGTGTGTAAATGTGCCTTGATAGCCACACACAGCTCGTATAGTCAAGATACACAGACCCCTAAAGCCAGCCAGGAAATGCAGACATTAATCAATAGCGAGCCTGCGTGCATGTTGCAACATCCCAGGTCATACCAGTAATCATGCACTCTTCCACATCACAAGTGCTGCGGATACTGACACGTCCGACAGTGACATCCTCCACATCGCGGAGACACCGGAAGAGACGGAGGGGAGAGGCAGCCTGCACCTGCACCGACACCCAGGGCCACCCCTGCAGCTACATGCGGAGCACAACATCACGTCTCGGCACATATGGAAGTGGAGCAGACCCCACCCCCACCCAGGAGGCAGACACGAACTACAGCAAGTGTGCGGGCCCCGCCCGCAGCAGGTCAAGGTAGCGCTCCGTGCCCACCACAGCAGCCATGGAGCAAAACGCACACAACGTGGGCCTGGGCATTGAGGCTCAGATGCTGCGTGTGTACCGTAAACTGGCACAGCACATGGCAGCAATGCAGCTGCAGCTATACAAAATAGCATGCAACATCAGTCTCCTCACAGAGAGTGCGCAGGAACTGACCACGGCGGTGAAGGAGAGCAACCAGCTGATGGTAGCGCAGCAGGACGTCACCCGCAGACGCCACAGGCAGCTGCTCACACGGCTGTCAGCCTACACCCGTTCCAATCACCCGATAGGGAACGCCACATCCCAGCTCTCGCGAAGATCATTGGCCATGCAAATCCAGATGGTCCAATGCTGTGCTGACGTAGCAAGGGCCCTGGAGCAGGTCACCAACGCTGTGGAGCACCAACAGGCGGAAGACCATAGCAATGCAAGGGGGGGAGGATGATGTCAGCGAAGAGGCATCTAGACTCAGTAGCCTTTCTGTGCCGGTGCAAACAGACAGGAGGCGCAGTGCCCGGCCCAACACTGCATCCCGACAGAACCAGCCTAACGTGTAGGGTGAGAGGTGACAGGGTGCGCGCGGCAGGAGGTGCTAGTTTCATGACATTTCAGGCTGTGCCGTAATGAGACAACCATGCACACCAGCTCAGGTTACATGACCTTGGATGTTTAAAAGCTGTACCCTTATTTGTTGCTGATGGAAGCACATTGAGACTTTGTGAAATAAACAAAAGCTTTATTTTGACAACAAATCATCCTCATGTCAATCATTGATATGGCTTGCATGAGTGCAGTGTTGTGTGAGGGGTATGGATGCACTAGAAATAGTTTTGTGTGATGTGCGCGCGGCGCCTGTGACCTTCAGCAGGATTCTCCCCGTGTGCATGATGCACATGTGCAGGTGGCAGGTCGTCCCCCTCCGACTCACTACCAGACACCTCAACAGGTATCCTCCGCTTGGTGGCAATGTTCTGCAGCATGGCGCACATGGCCACGATGCGGCAGCAGATCTCGGGCCGGTATTTGAGGCCCCGCCAGTCTTGTGGAGGATGCGGAATCTATCTTTAACATGCCAAATGTTCGCTCAATCACATTTCTGGTGTGTATATGCGCACCATTCTACCTCCATTCCTGTGGTGTTGCTGGGTTGAGGTATGGGGTGAGGAGGTATTCACGGAGGGCGTAGGCGCTGTCACCTGAAGGGAGAAGCAGAGGGTCAGTGCCTGTTATGCGCGACAACATGGTCTTAACATACTGTATGTGGGCATGTGCACTTACCTACGAGATGTCCTTCGCCAAATTCACCCCTGACAAGCGGGTGTGTATGCCGCTGTGCCGGAAGATAAATGAATCATGCGTGCTCCCTGGGTATTGTGCCACAATGTCTGTAATGATGGTCTTCGCATTGCAGACCACCTGAATGTTGAGGGTGTGAAATGACTTGCGGTTCCGGTACATGTATTCGGTCTCTGCGGGTGGACAGATGTGTATGTGGGTGCAGTCGATGCAGCCAATTACATGGGGGAAATGGGCAGTTTGATCGAAGTCCTGTTTAGTTTGCATTAAGTCCTGTTGGGTTGTTGGGAAGGTGATGTTGTGATGAATCCGGCTCAGCATGGCTTCCAGGAAACTCTGTAGACAGCGTGCAACTGGGACTAGTCCCTGGAAGCTGCCAGAGGCCAGGAGGTGCAGGCAGCACAGGATCTGGACGTGGGTGGGCACGGCATTGGTCCTCCGTGTTGGGTGCTGCATCAGGGGCTGAAGGTCTGTGATGAGCTGCAGGATCATGGCCACATTGAGCCTGTATTTTGAGTAGATCTCATCTTCAGTCTGTCCCAGTAGTGTAATCCGCAGCCGGTAGATGCGTTCATGGATCCTGCGTCTGTTCTGGGCTGCAGCCTGGAGCCTCAGCCGCCTTGCCATGATGTATAGACCTGGCATTGTTACTTTCCTCATGCTCCTAATGAGTCTCCTTAAGTGTGTTTGATTTAGACAACACCCGTTTGTTATTTCCAAAGAATTTTTTTTCCACTTTGACTTCATGGTTACCACCTGGTTTAGCTTCTCCTTAAATTGCGACTCTTATTTAGCGAATTATGGTGTTTTCGCTATTTGTGATTGCTGATGCATGTGGATAGCGATTTGTTTGTTAATTCACAATTTGAATGCGAATTCGCTATTTAATTCGCAGAATATGTGGAGATTCGCTTTTAAGGAATCGCAGTGGGGGGTTCTACGGGTTTGCGATTCTTAGTTTTGCGAATTCGCTAATTGTTGCTTTTCCACTTGATGCATTGCGGAAGTGGGTTTTGCGATCGCAATCGCTGTTTCTCAGTGATAGCGAGCGCAAATTCGCTTAATGCATCTATGCCTAAATCGATAAAATCCTGTTTGTTACTATCGCAAAGTCGGCATGATATAGGCCCTTTGTGCACCCAGTTTGGCTGGTCCGTAATTGACGGTAGTTTCTCGAAGCGTATGGCCATCAAATGTCTCTTTAAATAGATTGAAAATGTAATGCTCAAGTAAGATGCTGGTGTAACGGTCTTGTATTTGTTAATTACCATCCCGGCATGCGACCTTGAGCTAAAGATGTTTTTATCAAATAGCAATGAGTGCAATTTTGTTGTTTTGTTTATTACTTGCTTGAAGGTCTGATACGGCAAGTTGTTGTTCATATGGTGATTTTTATCCTCATCCAGTTCTGTCCAAACTGCTTTCTTAAGTGGAGAGTTTGCAGTGTTCTGTTTCAGTCGATACCAAAACTTTATTGTAGTATACATTCTCCCTATTGTTTCATTTAAAAGGCCAAATTAGAGTCCAACCTGGGCTGGAGAAGCTGACTGATGTATTTGGAAAACATTTTTATAGGTTGAAACTAATAATTTGTTTATAAGATCTCGGTCTTTGCCGTATAGAGCGATACTGGCATACGTTATTGTTGGAAGCATCACCGCAAGCAAGCAGAGGTTTGTATGACGGCTCCTTCAATTTCTTTGCCAGGGTCCTACAGGCAAATGTTAGTGCACCGGCTCTCTGTGACATATAGATTTTTTGCTCTAGATGATTTTGTCTGTTGTCCACATAGAACCCCAGATATTTATAACGTGTTACTTCCTCTATCTGGTTGCCTTCAAGCCAAATATTCTGCTTAATTCTTCAATGATTACTGATCAGCATTGTTGTGGTTTTCGATGTGTTTATTTCTAATTTGTTAGATGAGATATATATTCTGACATTTCTTTGAGAGCTCTTCGGAGACCAGTCTTGGTTAGGCTCATTAAACCCACGTCATCTGCGTACGAGATATGTGTTAGTGGTAGCTTACCTAATTGCGGGGTGGGAATTGATTCGATCGAGCCTTTGAGCCAGGTTAGACATAACCAAGTTGAAAAGGTGCAGCACCAATATGCAACCTTGTTTTAGGCCTTTGGTTGTAGGCAACTGCCTGGATAGCCTAGAAACATCGCACAACTTTATTCTTATCCACGTTTGGGAATAGAATTGCAATATTCCTCGTAAAATTCTCTCTGGAATTTTCTAGGCTCTCAATTTTTCCCATAGAAGGTGACCATCCACCCTGTCAAATGCTTCCTTTAAATCTATAAAGCCGAGGTGAAGTTGTTGTTTTCTCCGCTTGCATTTGTTTGCTATTAATGAGAGGGATGGGATGTTTGTGCTCATCTCTATACCTTTCCTGAAACCTGTTTAATTTACTGCAATCAGGCTAAGCTTTTTCGACCATTCCTACAGATCTTCCAGGATAAGAGAGCCATGGTATTTTGCTTCCACATCTAGTAGGGCAATTAACCTATAGTGCGACTGACTTGTTCTGTTCTCCTCCCTTAAAGATCGGAGTCATTATTGATCCTTGCCAAATCGGTGGGATGCGATTTAATAGCTCTGTTTCTTTAAATAACATGGATAGATGCTCACTCCAGAAAGGTGGGTCATTCTTAAAGATGGCTTTAGGAATGCCGTTGGGTCCAGGAGCACTGTCTCTTCTGCCTTTCCGTATTATACATATTATTTCATCTGCAGAGTAGAAGGGCAGGTCTGTTTTTGCTTTGAGGGAACAGGTGCCATGTTTGCCATGTTGCCTGGTGGTTTCCTCAGTTGCGTGAGCACCTAAATTTGTCATTACTGTTAGACTGCTCGTTCCGTCTTCTCATTGTTTACTAGTATCAGCACCTCCTTCTGTGATGTTTTCCGATTTTATTTTGCTGCCGCTAGAGCTTGGTGGTATCGGCTCTCTTGATGATTCCAAGATGGGTGATCGAGCAATGTGATTTCTGTAAACTTGTTTGTTAGAAATATAGCCCACATGGTCTTGTATATTTGAGGTTAGCCTGTTCACCTGCCTGTACAGTTTGTTTATCGTTACTCAGAAAGTGTTACAGTTGGTATTCTTAGCTATACAGAACAATTTTGACCAGAATGTGTCATTGTTATTACTCTTTTCTTCCCATAGCTTTTTTTAAAACGCTTTCCTCAGCTGAAGCACGTTGTCCCAAGCTATTTGATTGAGGTGTGTTGTTTTTAGCCTCTTGATGGCTTTTTTTAGTTCACCTTTCAGGGAGCCAACCTCTTCTGTTGATTTGTTCATATTTTTTTTTTGTGGCCTGTTCTTTCCTGACATTAATGTTGTTAGTTTTGTTGCAAAATGTACCTATGCTTGGATTGTGTTTTAGCTCTCGTTTTCACTTTCCATTATTAGCTCCTTTAATTTGTTTTGGGGTGCTTCTGTGATTTCGTTTGACCATTTTAGACGTTTAAGATCAATTTTATAGATGCTTCCCTCTATAATGGGGTTAACCTAGTGTTTGGGTAATTTTAAGGAGAACTGGATATGCTGATAAGAGTGGTCGCTCCTAGTTGTATACTCTATCGAAAAATGGGATCCTAGTGGCACCAGTGATAATGAGATGGCAGTGTAGCCAAGTCTGGATCGCATCTTTCCTCCATGGAATGTATGTTTAGGTGATGAGTTGTCTGTAGTTCTTCCGTTTATTACTCTCAGTCGCTGAAAATCTAAAGCATTTACCAGGTGTTGGCCTGCGTGATCCGGGCATGTTGTCTTTAGCTGGTATTGAGGTGGGACGTTCCAGTTTATAGTATCAGCTGGTAGCTTCTCATCTTCTTCGTGGGTGTATATTAGATTGGAGTTAAAGCCCCCTGTCCGCACTATGTCCCATAAGGCATGTGTACACCTTATGTCTGTAATTGTGGCGATTAACTGGGCATTGTGGGCTTTTTTTTTCTCCTTGCTGTCGGATGTGCATACGTGTTGATCAGCAGAACTGTTTTTGATTTGTCAGCGATGCATGAAGTTAGTTTAATCAATTGCACGTTCGGTCATGGAGAGAATATCTGACCCGTTTCAATGTTCAATGCTGTGGAAACGTAGACTGCCAGGCCCCCTTTCGACCTGCCATATTTCTTTGTTGTGACTGCAGGTGAGGTATAATGTATATACCCAGCCAAGGGTAAGTCGTCCAATGCCTGTGTCTCCTGAAGAGCTATTATGTCACATGTTTCCCAGTTTTGAGGGAGGCAGCCTTCTTCCAGCCATTTTTTTGCTCCGGCGATGTTCCATGAAAGGAGGTGAATGTTTCCCTTGTTTAATTTGTCGGACAGCTTTTCCACGGGTCAGTTGCGCTTATCTACATTTAGTGTGCCTGGAAGAGCGCTCCATTTGTTTTGATCTATTTCTATAGCTACTTTATGATCTTTCTGCACCCCACTCCTCTGTGAGGTCGATAGACTTCTACCTTTTGCACTCTGCAGAACTGAGTAGGCCTGTTGGTTGTCTTTCCTTTGTCCTGATTCAGGACTTACATTAAGGTTAGAGTTTGCAAACAGGGGTCCAGGGTAGTGTGGTGTAATAGGTCTGGACAGGTTAATGCCCCAAGCTTCAAATTGTAAGTTATAGTTCATAATGAGCAGGACTTTTTCTTCTGACTGCCATGTGGTCAGTGCTTGTTCATTGTTTGTATGATTTTCTTTTTAAATAAATTCTACGGTCAGAAGGTTCGATGAATTTAAATGTATTAGAGCTGGGATTTCAGCTAACAATTTAATATGTTACCCCTGTTTAGTATATCATGTTGTCCTTGTGATTCATATTCTGGTACTAAAACTATTTGCTGCTTCATTAGTTCTTGGTCTTGCTTTGTTCCTTGGGTTAACTCTTCATGTTCGCTATAATTAGCTTATTGTCGTTTTTTTATATGAAATCTGAGATTTCCATATTGGGTCATACTGCTCTTTCTGGTGTTGTAAGCTGGAATTTCTAATAAAGACGAGTTTACATAAATAGCCTCCATTTTGTTTTTTCTTGTTGTTTCCTGCCCGGGGTATCCTAGTTTGCTCTGTCGAGTGCCTACCCGTGATGGTATTTAAGTGTATGCCTTCTTTTATACTTGCTCCATCTTAGACTTGGGCATGGAATCTGGGATTTTCCAATAACAGTACCACCCCTTTGCTTTTATAAGGAACGTAAGACCGATCCTTTCGGCTCTCATCTTTTTCGTTTGTTATATTAGGCTCCGATTTCCTAACTCATTGCCTTCTGTAATGCCTTTGGCATTTATTGGCCTCCCTTGTCTTGTTGTTTCCTTATTTTCTAAGCCCTCTGGGACTTGGGTGTTGGAGACGTGTGCCTTCCGCGCTATTTTTTCTGGCTGATTGTTGCTCTTCCAGTCTTTTCCGTAAGGCTGGGTGCCTTGTAATTTTATGTTTGATGGCTGTAACGTGCTTCTGTCATGTGACTGGTCACATCGCTTATTTCCGTTTTTGTGCATGACTTTTGTTTGTTCTTCCCCAAGGGCATATGGTTTGGCTCCTTTTCTAAACGTTATCAAACAATACCAGAAGCAGTTGGAGCAGGCCAGGAGACTTTTTATGTCTGGCAGCTGGTTTTACCGCATGGGCAGAGGTTGGAACCCATGAAAAGGCGATTTTACCCAATAGGAAAATACTCGCAATAGCTCCAGTGGTGGTGTGTGGCAGAAGCCTTTGGAAGGGAACGAGCGAAGGTTTATTCAACCTCGTGTCTCGTTAGCCCCTACTCAACACAACAACTCAAGGAAGGAAAATTAAGGGAGGACATATATCCTACATTCCTATTGTTTGTTTGGTGTGGTCTGGAGGTGACAAAGTAATCACATCAGAGGAAGAAACACTTCTCCTATTTCTCACTACGGATTGTATGGGGAGACACTGATTTGTAACGTTAAGCCTGAAGAAGGTGGTGAATCATATTGTGCCACCGAAACGCGTCGCTTTGTGTTCATTGAGCACCCAAGCATCTCCAGGGGTCGCTAAGAAAGATGATAACATGAAAATGTGCTGACCGTGGTTAAAACACTGTTGTAAGACTTGGTGTGCCAATCTGCTAAGATTGGGTTTTATGTCTCCAGCAATTGTCACTGTCTTTTAGATTGTGGGGTTTGAAACAATTTGAACTTTTGATCTTTTGATGTACATTGATGATGTGTTTATTTTTATGAATTTGTTTTTATTTATATATTGTGTATCCTAAGAGAACTGCATACAGTAAAATAAAAATCCTCGTCCTTTTAATATCAGCTCGAGGTGTCAGCCATGCTTGTTATAGAACTAGTGAAGTCCGTCCCTACCCTATTGAGCTAAATATAGGGAATACCTTGACGGCCTGCAGTTTTGTTAGTAGGGCAATTTTGTTTCTTGCTTTTCTTTCACGCTTTTTTTGTCTTCGAGTCTGCTTCAATGATTTATTCCCTCCTAGGTTCATTAAGCTTGATTCTTCTTACATAGGCTCTTGGGTTATGGTCTTTGGGTGTACCGGGCTTAATCGATCTTGCATTCCTTGTGGTTTGGATGGTATTTTTATTTGCTTCTGATCTTCTTTCGGTGACAATTGCAGAGGTTGCGGAGGGTTAACTGTGTGCTTGTCATGCTCTACAGCAGTATATTCTTTGGCCGCTGATTTTAACTTATTTAATGTTATTATCTGTTGTAGTAACATTGGTAGGAGGCTCAATTTGTTGATTTTCGGGCCACAAGCGCACTGTCCTGAATGTTTAGATTGTGCTCTTATTATTAGAGAAGTGGAGAAGTGTGGCTCAGGGGTTAGAGGCAGCAGACCCGGAAGCTGAGATCGGTCCTGGACCAGGGTTCAATTCCCCGCCTCGGCGGGGTCTTGGGCTAAAAATTCCACGGACTCGATAATTCTCGCCCCGGTGCCTCCTTGACTCACGGGTTCACACTCTGCGACTCTGGGCAATAGCTTGCTTAATCTCCACAACGGCCCCTCACGGCGGGATGCCTGACTTTCACCTTGTGGATACCCTGCTATCTCACAGGGGAATACCAGGAAGGGTTCCCTAAGCAAGCGCCGGGAAACCCACTGCGGGTAGCAGTGCGCTATATAAGCTCAACTACATTTACATTTACATTAGATTGTTCAGATTGTCCAATTTTGTATTTACTCTGGCATTCTGTAGGGCAGTGATGTTCCTTAATTAAATTTGAATGTCCAGTTTGTCTGATTGCATATTGAGAGCCTTTGTTGATGTCTGCAATGTTTGTAATAAAGTTTTAAAGAGATCCAGGTAGCTACTTTGGTCACACAATGTCTCCTCTTGTGTTAATTGTGATTTCGATTCTAGTTTAGTGAATTGATTTTGGTTGAGTAAGTAGCTAATATTATGGGAAGAGTTGGAGGAATTGTTGTTATTGTGTAAGATTTTTGGTCCTTGTATATTCATATTATTTTCTGTAATGACATTGAGCGTTTCTCACGTCAGTGTTCCTAGTTTAATGTTAATGGCATGTGAGGTATGCTTATTCGGTGTAAGCCTAGGAATTCTCAGCCCTGAAACATCCAGTCCTTCTGAATCATCTTGATCGCATTGATGAACCTGTGCTGCTATTTTTAACCTTTGTGGAATACGTCAGATTTTCCTGGCTTGTATAAGAATTCATTGTCAATGTTTTTGTGTTTTTTCCTCCAGTAATCTCTTCTATCCCATATTGGGAAGGGCAGAGTTCTTCGAATGCTTCAACCTTAGTTTCTACTATATCGTCTATGTTGTTATTTGGCCTTTTGTGTTTTCATCTATTAGCTGCTCCTTGTTTAAGAATGATTTCCCATTGTTGATGCCGTTTTCCTTTAATGCCGCCTCTAGGATTGCCAAGTTTGTTCCTGCCAGGTCGCAGTTTAATGATTTCGCCTGGCCGTTTGAATCCCTTGTGATATGCGTAGGGACCTATTGAATTTCTTTTATAATTTCGTAGGGAACTGACCTCTGAGGGGCCAATGTCCTCAAGAGACCTGATACCTCTCCTGGCATTGAGTATAATATGGCTCCATGGTCTTTGAGGAAGGACAATCTAGTGCTCAAGTTTGGGTATTTTTTTTTATCTCTATCTGTATTTCTGAACATTGTTCATATTGGAGAGATAAGCTGTTTTTTTTTTAGTATAGCCCGGGTCTTCAGACTTAATTGTCTTTGTATTCTGTTTTTTGACACTTTACTTTGTGCCTTTAGTCTTCTGGCCCGGTGTCCACCTGATTCAGCCGGATCTCATTTTTTTTCTCCTCTCTGGAACCACCTGCCTCTTATCCCTGTTAGTTCTATGTTGGGTATTGGGTGTTGGGAGGCGCTCAGCTTGCTTTCTGTTGGCTGTTATCTTCTTGTCCAGTTGTCGTGCTCCATTTAAATTAAATTGTGAGCTGTTAAGGATGGCTAAATGTAGCAAAATGTGGCAAAATGCAAACAAATTAACAGCCTGGTAGGGGCAGAGCTGAAAGCAGTTCACGTGATGGCAGCCTGGCAAGAGACCCAGCAGGAGTTGGCTGACCTGCAAGCTGCACCCAAACCAGGCTGGGACGCTTCTGTGGGGTGAAGGGGTGGGGCGGGGGGGGCCCACCTCACTCACTATGTTCTTTGGCCCCCGCACTTTGCACAGATCTACCGCTGCTTCAGGCGCCCCGCCTCACCTCTCAATGCCTGCTCTGCTCCACGTACTGCGGAGCACTGCGGGATGACCCGGCGTCACCTTGGGGCTCACCGGCCGCCATGCTAAACCTGCTGCGGCCCGCGCGGGTCTCTGTCGCGGTCCGCTGCGCTCTGCTCTGTTTGCCTCTGCTTGCTGCTGCTGCTTCTTGTTTCTCGCTGCTGCTGCCACTGCTCTCTCGCTGACACAATAGTTTTTTTCCCTACAACAAAAGCCTTGATACATGAATTGGAGAAAAGAACCAACCCCAGACAATATGGCCTCCCTCAAGACAGCCACCCGCAAACACCACCAACTGATTCGATCCGCCAAGAAATCAGCATTCAAGGACCGTCTCGACAACAATTCTCATAACAGCAAGGAACTCTTCAATATCGTCAAAGAATTCACCAACCCTTCCGCAGCATCCAACGACATCACTAACTCCCAAGACCTCTGCGATGCGCTATCCTCCTTCTTCTACAACAAAATTGCCGACATCCACAACAGCTTCAAGAATACTCCCAGTGACCAACCCGCCCCACCCCCTTCAGATCCCACCCCTCCAACTAACAACCTCAGCTCCTGGAACCCAATCACCATTGAAGACACCATTCGCCTCATGAACTCAATCCACTCTGGCTCGCCTTCTGACCCCTGTCCCCACTACATCTTCAACAAAGCTGACTCCATCATCGCTCCCCAACTCCGCGATGTCATCAACTGCTCTTTCAACTCTGCCACCTTTCCAGAAATCTGGAAACACGCCGAACTCAGCGCCCTTCTGAAAAAACCCACAGCAGATCCCTCAGAACTGAAAAACTACCGACCCATATCCCTCCTCCCTTTCCCGGCCAAAGTCATCGAGAAAGCCGTCAACAGCCAACTCGCCGCCTTCCTTGAATCCAACAACTCCCTGGATCCCTCACAGAACGGCTTTCGAGCCAAACACAGCACCGAAACCGCCCTCATTGCGGCGACCGACGACATCCGAGCACTCCTAGACAACGGAGAAACAGTGGCCCTCATTCTACTCGACCTCTCCGCCGCCTTCGACACTGTCTGTCACAGCACCCTCATACAACGCCTCAACAACATCGGCATACAAGGAAAAGCCTTGGACTGGATCATCTCTTTCCTAGCTGGGAGAACCCAGAGAGTCCGACTCCCCCCATTCTACTCAGAGCCCACCGAAGTCATCTGCGGCGTACCTCAAGGTTCCTCACTCAGTCCCACCCTCTTCAACGTCTACATGAGTCCTCTCGCCTCCATCGCACGTCAACACAACCTCAACATCATCTCCTACGCCGACGACACCCAGCTAATCATTTCCCTCACCAAAGACCCCAACACCGCCAAAACCAATCTTCACGAAAGTATGAAAGAAGTAGCCGAATGGATGAAACAGAGCCGCCTAAAACTCAACTCAGACAAAACGGAGGTGCTCATCCTAGGATCCTCCCCCTCAGCTTGGGACGACTCTTGGTGGCCTTCCGCTTTGGGATCAGCACCCACACCCACAGACCATGCACGTAACCTTGGCTTCATTCTAGACTCCTCTCTCTCAATGTCCAGACAAATCAACGCCGTATCGTCCTCCTGCTTCAACGTCCTTCGCATTCTCAAAAAGATCTTCCGCTGGATCCCCCTCGAGACAAGAAAGACTGTCACCCATGCACTGGTCACGAGTCGACTAGACTATGGCAACACACTTTACGCCGGAATTACAACAAAATTGCAGAAAAAGCTCCAGCGTATCCAAAACGCGTCAGCGAGACTCATATTAGACATCCCGCGCCAAGAGCACATCACCGGACACCTAAAAAACCTCCACTGGCTTCCCGTCAACAAGAGAATTACTTTCCGCCTTCTTACCCACGCACACAAGGCCCTTTATAATCTGGGACCCGAATGCCTCAACACCCGACTGTCCTTCTACATTCCCACCCACCAACTAAGATCATCCAATCAGGCCCTCGCTGTAGTCCCGCGCATCCGTAAAACCACCATGGGTGGCAGATCATTCTCCTTCCTGGCTGCCAAGACCTGGAACTCACTCCCCACCCACCTCCGCCTTACTCAGAACCACATCTCCTTCAGAAAAGAACTGAAAACCTGGCTATTCGACAAATAATGAACCCCTCCCTCTAGCGCCTTGAGACCCTCTGGGTGAGTAGTGCGCTATATAAATGCCCGAACTTGAACTTGAGTCAAGTACTATTTGCTCCTTACCTGAGTAAGCTCACATTTGCGCATAATTTCCGAAAGATTTAGAATAGAACTTTGGCGAGTCCCCAGTAAAGATAACAACTGTTCCATGGTTGTCAGGTTAGGAGCATCCAGAATTGCACAGATAGGGCGGTCGCTAGGCTGAACGCATCCCATCTATTCAGAGTCCAGGTAAGGATGATGAAAGCAGTTGATTAAGACTTGTTGCCTGAAAGAACAAGCATTTGCAATGTAATAGGTCTCACATTTGCGAGAATTAGATGTATTGGCACTGTAGATGTAAATGTTTTTTACTTATGTGTTTTAGAGTGGAGTGGATGTATGTGGTGTGTAGTGGGATTGTGTGGTATGTTTTTTTTAAACACACTTTATTAGGTTTATAATTCAAGATGATCACTTTGCGCATAGCATAATTCTCTCCCTCCCCTGTAATCCCCATACATTCGCTCATGAATTCTTTGTTATCAACCCACGGTTCATCTCCATTGCGTATTTAAAAACTGCAGTCATGGGATTAGGAGAACTGCTCCCAGTGCTCGGTGTGTTCCATATAGAACCCTATTGCTTGCCCTAATGAGTCTAACCTTAATCTAATTATCCCCCCCCCCTCCCTCCAGCCATGTCACGTCCCGTGGCTCTGTGTGTTTCAGCAGTGACTACTGATATTGCTCAGTGAGCGGTTTCCAACTCTAATCTAATGAGGGTTGATGCAGGTTTTCATTCCAGTTTCACTCTTCTAATATCTGTCGAATGTGGTTGGGTAGTCACTTCTACGCTCTACGAAGGACCTATAGTGTGCCCGGGGTTCCCGGTTCTGTATCGTCGTCACTTCCGTCCTCCGGGTCCCTCAATAATCCCACTAGGTGTTCCCACTGTCTAGCTGCCTCAAGCATTTTCCCACTCCCCGCTCTCCTCGCTAGCTGTAGCCGTATTATTCCATCGCATTCTGCCCACTTGATAACATCTCTCTTCCATCTATGTAGGCTCAGGGGCCCTCTCGCCTTCCAATGCATCGTAATTTCTCTCTTGGCCAACACCACCCCATGTCTATAAACGTGCTGGTAATCTTGGTTCTAGCTGTGTGCGCAAACTAATGCAATATACAAGTCCCCATTTCCGGCTCCAACTCTCTTTCAGTCACCTCCTTCAAGAGTGTAATTACCTCATTCCAATAGCCAGTGAGTAGCGGACAGCCCCAAATCATGTGAGGGAAATCTGCCCCCTCTCCTCTACATCTTGGGCATTCGTCTGAATCTGTGTTGAAGTATGTTTTGATTTTCGCCAATGTTAGATATGCTCGGTGTAAGATTTAGAAGTGAAGCAAGTGGAAGCGAGTATTCCTGATACTCTTCCACGACCGTTCTACTATCTCAGCCCAGGCCCTTTCCGGAATCTCTTTTCCCACATCTATCTCCCATTTTTACTTGAGTGCATCTAAGGGGGGGGCAGCTTCTCGAGTGTCATACGCTTATAGAGGCATGTAAGCGCTTTAAACCTCCCCGTTGCAGTCACCACATATTGGCATCACATCGAAACCCTAGGTTCCGCCTGTCCCTCCTTCCAGTGAGCACGGATAAGCGCAGTGAGCGCTGCGTGGAGCAAAAAGTCCCCACCTCTCAAGTCAAATCTTTCCCGTAGAGTATCAAAAGGCATTATAATCCCATCTTCATATAAATCCCCAATAACAGACAATCCCCTCTCATCCCAGTCACTCCGCTCCCGCCAAATTCCCCCATGAGGCAGTGCCTCGCACATAGAGAGTGGTATATCAGGGGCGTACGGTACTTTCATGCCCACTCTCTTAAAACTCCGGCTCCAACATTGCCTTGCTGTCTTAAGTTCCTCTGTTAAGGTCCCCAGTCGTATAGGAAGGTCTAATACTATTTGGGAGTGCTGCTGTAATTCCGGGCAACCCCTCTTTCCCCTTCCATACCTCGAAGTCTCATTGCCACTTTCTGTGCCAACCATTGCAATTATGCAACTAGGTAATAGGTATCGAAGTCGGGCACCGCCCAACATCCCTCCGGTCGCGGGCGCATCATCACCTTCAAGACAACTCGTCACCTCCCAGTGCCCCATAAAAATCCGGTAGACAAGGATGCCAGTTGTTTAAATATCCGCGCCGGTATCCAAATTGGTAGGGTCCCGAAATAATACAATAGTCGGGGGAGGGTGACCATTTTAAGTAAAAACACCCGCCCAGCAACCGACAGTGGCAGCGTTCCCCAGAAATCGATACTGCTCACCAAGCCACAAACTACTCTGACAATGTTACCCTCCAATATATCAGCCCTGGAGTGATATATCTGGACACCTAGATAGGGGAGGCACCTGCTTTCCCACCTCACTCCAGCTACATCTTATATGTCGCTCCTACTTCCATCGATGGGGAACAAGCAGGACTTAGTCCAGTTAACTCGGAGGCCAGATATCTCCCCTAATGCTTGCAATAGCGCCTTTGCTCCCATTAATTCCCCCTCTGTGTCGCAGAGGAACATTAGCAAGCCATCCACATATAGGGCTATGTGGTTTATTTGACCCTGCACCTGTAATCCTCGATAATACCTCCCCATCCTGGCCTTAGCTGCGAGAGGTTCCATAGCCAACGCGAACAGCAGGGGGGACAGCGGGCATCCCTGTCTTGTGCCCCGAGTGACCTTGCATGCATCTGATATCACCCCTCCGTCCTGACCCACGCCATAAAAGACTTGTAAAGTAAGGCCGTCCATGCTATGAAATCTTCCCCTAAGCCAAACCGGGTCATAACATGGAAGAGATAGGGCCATTTAAAGCTATCAAACGCCTTCTCTATATCGACGGCAAACACCGCAGCAGTGGTCCTGGGATAGGTGTCCACTTCAAGTATTTGCAGTAAGTGCCGTATGTTGAAGGCCGTATTCCTAGTAGGAATAAAGCCAGATTGGTTATGATTGATTAGGGTTGACATGTAGGGCAACAGCTGGGTGGCCAAGATAATTCTTAAAATCTTATAATCCGTATTAATCATGGACAGAGGACGATAGGCCGTTCTGTCCCATACCGACTTGCCCGATTTCAATAGCGGGATGATAACCACCTCTCTTGTGGTTGCAGGGAGGTGGCCCCGGTGCCTCGCCCTATTGTACAAAGTCACTAATCGCGGCGCTAACTGCTCAGCATAAGTGACATACAACTCAATCGGGAGCCTGTCTGTTCCCGGTGTTTTGTTCCGCGCCATATGTTTGATAGCAGCCCACACTTCTTGTAGCTAAATATCTCTTCCCAGTTCCTCAGCTGTATCACCCTCCAATTGTGGGAATTGGCGCTCGCTCGTGAACCCCTCTAACTCGTCTCCTGTCCTGATAATCTTGTTCCTGTATAAATCCCTGTAATAATGATAAAATAATCTGTTTATACCTTCCTGAGTAAAGCAAGCGTCTCCCCGGGCATCGTGAATCTCCAATATTGGCGAGCCCCTGCGCGATGGGTTAACCAACCAGGTCAGCAGGGCTCCTGACTTATCTCCCTCAACATGGGAGCGTGCCATATACGCCTTGTAATCAAAGCAATGTAGACACTCTACCTGCCCTGCCACCGCTTCCCACGCCTCCTCCAAGTCCCGCTGCCTATCAAGTCTAGTTGGGCGAGCTTTCTCAACCTCCCGTAGGCGTGTTTCAGCTTCCCTCACTTCCTCCAGGAGCATTCTGCGGACCATCTTTGCTATGCACCTCCCTCGCAGTACCACCTTAAAGGTGTCCCATTCCACAGCCGGTGTGGAAGCAGTTCCCACATTATCTTCAAAATATTGGTCGTGCCTACCGCATCCCTAAACACTGGGTCCTCTAGCGTCTCTGGGTGGAGTCGCCAGGTAGGTATCCGGGCCCGGGACCTCGACCAATGCATCCTGAGCAATACTGGATTATGATCACCACACTGGAAAGGCACCCCTGCTCACACCCAGATCAACTCTCCACGCGCAAAAGCTGAATAAGTTGTATAATATAATTGCCCCTGCCAGCGCCGCTGTAACGCTGCCCCCTCCTGCGCCTGCAAATGTGTTTCCTGCAGCAAGGCAATATGAACACCCCACCTCACCAAATAAGCATGTCGTTTCTGTCTGCGCCACATAGAGTGCATGCCCCGCACATTCCAGGATAGACACCTCAAGTCGCTGGTAGAACCCATTCCATCTGATTCTGAAAAACCCACCTATACCCTAGAGTAGTGACATGCCTGGCCCTAATAATCCCTAAATCTACAAAACAATCCCAACTCCCCCTCCCCAGGATAGCTATCATAGAACTAGTAACCATCCAAACCATATAAACAACACACTCAAAAAGCCTCTGACGATTTCAGAGGCAGTGGGGACTGAAGCTGGCTCAAGAACTCCTAGATATAGTCATCAGCCCCAAATCTTTTACCCCAATCCAGGGCTATACCAGTCTCTCTCCTGCCGTAGCAATCCGTGATTGCCCAATCCGCTCCTGACTTGCAGTCATTTACTTCAAGTAATGTTATCCGCCGTCTGTGGTGTCACCACAGGCATCCGCTCCTCAGCAGTCAGAGATGAGTTTGATTCCTGCCCAGCCGAGCCGAGCCGTCTGTGGTAGTGCCCTTCTCCTCCTCAGATGCAGAAGCTGCAGCGCTGCTGCCCACTCTCGGGCCATCTGAGTAGTCGTGGGTTCTATTGCGCGTACTGCGACGTGGTTGCATATGTTTATTGGGTACTCGTTCTCGCACCTCTTTCCGCACCCCATCTCTCGGGGTTTCCTTTCTGTAGTTCTCCAGCTATTCCCATGCTTTTTGTGGAGAGTCCACATAATGAGTGTTCCCATCCAGGATAATACGCAACCGGGCTGGAAACATCAGGGAATATTGTAGGCCCTCCTCTCGCAAAGCCTTTTTGATCGCTATGTAAGAGGCACGCTTCCTTTGCACCTCCATCGTGTAGTCCGGAAATAGCGTAACTTTGGCATTGTCCACCGTAAAGGGGCCATCCACTCTCGCCTTTTGCAGCAATAAGTCCCTGTCTCGAAAGTGGAGCAAGCGGGTCACCACTGGTTTTGGGGCTCTCCCCGGGGCCAATGGTCGGTCCGGCACCCTATGAGTCCTCTCAATCGTATAAAAGGATGTAAGTCCTTCCGGGGCCACTACGTCTCTAAACAACGTCTCCAGGAAGGACACCACATCTTCCCCTTCTGACCCTTCCGGCAGACCCACGACTCTTACGTTGTTCCTCTGCATCTTCAGCTCTGCGTTCCAGCGTCATTACCCTGTCCTTTAAGGCCTGTACTTGCTGCGCCATATCTTTATGCGCTCGTGCTATTTCCGCAATGTCGATTTCAGTCTTCTTAACCCTCTCCGAGAGTTTCTTGTGTTCATCCCACAATAGGCCAAGGCCCACCGCAACAGTGCTCATATCTTGATAAAGAGTCGCCTTCGTGTCGGCGATGGCACCTAGAATCTGCTGTAGTTGCCCCTGTACGGGGTCGTCCAAAGTGCTTCGCACTGGATCCTGCGCCTCTTCTTCTTGGTCTTGTGAAACCCCCGCCTGCCAACCCATGGGTTTGCCCATAGTTACGAGTTCTCCCGCTCTTGGTGCTACTCCTCACGTGTCCCACCTAGTGCTCTACACGATCGGCACCTTTCTTCTCTCCTGCCCAAGCAGGTTGGTACTGTGTTTCTCACAGCTGCGGCCTAAGTGCAGTCCTCACAGCGTCTCGGCAGGGGCTAGACGGCATTCCTCTATATGCCTTCCTCACTCTCTGACGTTGAGCAGAGGGCCAGTGCAATGTCGCTCCATCCATCTTCACTAGCGATTCCAGGGCACTAATAGGGTCACCTTCGTGCCTTCCAGTGGCAGGCTCAACGTTTCCCATGCACTCAGCTGTGTGTTCCTATGGCGAGTCGGTCATTCAGCCACCATGTGTACATAGGTGCATTCAGGGCCCCTTCTAGGTAGCAGCAAAGCCAGTGACCAATTCAGGCCCTGCTGTGATCAGGGGGGCTACCTCCAGGGCTTCTCAAGTCACCGCCACAGCCTCCCACTCCCAGGGAGCCCTCCAGCCTGTAGCCTCCGCTCCAGTACAAGCTTCCCAGCTGGGCTTTCACTCGGTGGAGGTGGGCCCCCCCAGGAAAGCTCAGCCCGTAGGCCGCCACCGATTTCCCGGGTCGGTGTCCTGGGGTGCTCAACACAGTGTCTCAGGGTGCCCCATATACCTCTCGCTCACCACTACCAGGACAACAGTACTGACAGCAAAGTCAAACAAGAGCCTCAGCTCTCCTACCAGGACTTCAGGAACTTGTGCAGGCGTGTGGGTCTTCCTTCGTTGCCCAATACGCATTTCATACGCCTCCAGCCCCTGAACCTCCAGGGCGCCCCTCGTCGGGGGAAGGGGCGCTACGAGAACTGGCCGCCCACTACTCCCCAGCAGCTCCTCACCCTATGAAATCGGGGGCGCTACTTCAAAATTGTCGTGCCTACACAGGGGCATCCACAGGGCAGTCCGCGCTTCTGACTCAGAGCTCATGGACCAGCGATCACTATCACATACGGCCCGTCTTCTCTGGCGCCATCTTAGGACATCGCGGCGTCTCCGATCGGCTTCTTCGTCTCGGGCGGGTTCCAGCCAGGTCTTCTCCCTCGATGCTGCCCGGTCCTGCCGCCAGTGCCTGGCTCGTCAAGGGGCTCAGTTGTGCCAAAATTCAGCCCGGCTGTTCGTTTTGATAGGAGAATTCTCGAGGCCGATGCGGAGCTCTCTGCTCGCGCGTCCGCCTTCGCTGCTAGCAAAGCCACGCCCCCGGAATTGTGTGGTATGTTCTGCAGGGGAATTATGTGGATAGTAAATATGTGGCATTTAGTGTATAGGAATTATGTGGAGTGGGATTGTGTGCTATGGAGAGTAAATATGTGGTATAGTATTATGTGTTGTGGAGTGTTATGTAGTGTAGTTTAATTATGTGTAAATATTGGCCCCATGCTGTTTATCAAATGCTATCTGATTTGTCTTTTACTATTTGATATTACTTATGTGTAACACAATCAGTTTTTATTTATGTACATTTTTGTGGTTGTTTTATATACATACCGAATAAAGCTTTTTGACTTTGTGGTATTTTGTGGTGTGTTGTGTAAGTATGTGCTGTGGATTGTATATGTATATGGTGTGTTATGTGGTTGTGTGGTTGATTTATATTGTGTGTTTTTTGTTGAATTATGTAGTGTGTAATGGAAACGTGCCGAGTTGATTTAAGCACTGCCCCATATATTTCACTTAATAAAAGCAGGAGAAAAGTGGTGATGAAATAAAGGCCTCTAAATGGGGAATACCATCATAGATTTTCGGTTCATCTGTGGCCTACTGTATTTTACAAGGAATACTTACAATGGTAGGATACCACCTCATGAGCATACCATCAAACCAATGGTTAAGGTACTACTTTAAGTGGTTAATTTCAGTTTTTAAGTGTTGTGTCTTAGCCATTGGCTAATAATTGATACTATTTTTTTGTTAGAAAATTTGTTATTGTGATTCAAGAGCATAATAAAATTGCCATAGGTCCAATAACAAATGACAGGTAGTAGAATGTAATACAGGTGATCGTAGGCTGCTGTCTCAAAGGAGAAATAGACTGAAGAGTTTTTGTGCATATTAACCTCGAGATGGAGAGATAAAAGTAATTCTATGTCAGGACTGGAGGCGAGGATTATGCCTTCTTTCTCCACTTTATTGCATAGCAGCGAAGACAACCACAAACTACACTTCCCATGAAACACAGGGAAGAGGAGTAAACAAGAAAAGTACATGGCAACAGCCAATCATAAGTCCCAAATACAATGTCCAATAGGGGCCAAGGATGCCTAACATAGTCCATCAACTGTGTTCTCTCCTCCTCTTTCTTCGCTGCTACGCAGCAAGATAAGTACTCTTCAGTTTTCTTTAACTGTCTAGTGCTCTGTTTTGGTGTGTTTTGTGCTTAGGATTATTCCTGGCTGATTTTCACACTGCTACCTTTGTTATGTGGTGATTTTATACTGTTAGTTTCGTTGTATTGGTGATGTTATATTGCTGTTGCGATTGTTTGGCTGTCAGCACCGTTTTGCTTTGAGGCTTCTTGGCGGTGACCGTTCCGGTGTTTAATCCGCGGGCCGGCGCCGTCACGCCCGATAAAGATTTTCGTTGTTAGGGACGCTTCGCATCTTTGGTTTCTGCATCCCGCGGAAGGGCAGCGCTGCGGGGAGGCAAGCCACGGATATGGTCACGTCCGTGCCTACGCGGCTGAGTTGCTGGCTGGGCCCGGTCCTCCCGCCGCTAGAGGGCGCGGAGACTTTGACGAGAGTGGCGCGACATTGGCACTCTCTTCAGGGAGTTTCAAACGTCGCACCTCCGTCTTCACAGCGGGCCCTGATCTGAGGTTGACTCCGGAAGGTGTAGACCAGCGAGGCAGCAATATTTAACAAAACGCCTCGCTGTTCCTTGTTTTTTCTATGCTCTCCCTCACTCCAATTCACTCGTGATTTGAGAGGGAGCCAGTATTCCACTGCGGTGGGTTGAAAGCCTCGTGACAAGAGGTCCTGTACTACTTAGCTCTGCAGCTAGGGACTCCACCCAGACCAGTTCACCCTTCTCCAGGAGGGTTACTCTTGAAAGTTTGCGCCAGCATTCAGTCCCTCGGGCTTGCACCCGGTAATTTGATAGTTTTTACCGCTTTTTCAAAACATTCAGGTTGTCACCCAACCTTTTGAAGCCTCTGTGTTGGGCCCTGCGGGAGTTACCTCTGGTTAATTAGGAGCCTCCCGGTATGGAGTACTACGAAGATTACAACAAAGAGGAGGAAGACCACCTCGCAGATATGCCCTGGGGAGATGCCTTTTATGAGGCGGTAGATACTTTTATCTATAGGGCAGTGGACCAGGCCATGTCCCCATTAGAGGATAGGCTTTCCCGGCAGATTCAGCAAGCCTTTACCCAACTGTCCCAACAACTTGCCCCCCTGCCCCAGGCCCCTTCCACCAGTACAGTTCAGGACACTATGGGTTCCCCACCACCTAAAAGGACCCGTGAAGCAGGTTTGGACATTGACGCTTTTGATCGCCTCCGGCAGGCTTTCCTTGCCAGTTGTCCAGCGCCCCTTCCTGGGTTACCACCTGCCCCGGCTTACCACCTGCCCCGGCTCCAATACCTCCTGCCCTGGCCCCACTACCGGTACCGGATCCAGCACCCGCCCAGGTGGTTCCGTTCCCTCAGGTCCTCCCTGGTACTTCCCAGGATCCCCTGAACACCTCAGACATGTTGGATCTAAAAGACATTGTGCACCCGAGATCCTCTGAGTGGTCTCTGAGTGATAAGGTTGCAGCCTTTGTGGCCGCCCATATCCGCTGGCCCGTAGAAAAAGAGGCAAATAATTGTCTACGGGCGGAATTTCCTCGCCCCTCCCTGGATGGTAAGGTTGCTCTTACACCCGAGATAGATCCCCGTATGTGTACTTTCCTCCAGAAGTTTAAAAGGGACCTCAAGAAGGGCATAGATAGATCATGGCGGGCCTGCCAGGATAAACTCCTGGACCCCCTGGGCCTGATTACGAAAATTCTCGATATGGCTGAGGAGGCTAAGGAGTCAGGATCCATCTTTTCTCCCGAGACCTTGTCTGGCTGGGCTCAACGAGTCATCATATTTATGGGCAATGCTAACTGTGCCCTCCCCACAGAACGCCGCCGGTCCCTTCTCATCAAAATCGATCCGAAGCTCGGGGACCTGGCAGATTCTGAGGCGGGCCCTGTCGCTCAAGGCGGGCTGTTTGGAGAACCTTTTGTTAAGGAGCTGGGCAAATTTGTGAACACTTTCACTTCTTTAGACCGGGCTCAATCGACCATCAAGAAGGTGTTTCCCAGGTTTTTCGCGGGGCCGGCCGAGGAAGGGGCCGCTCGGCCGGTCGTCAGCAACGCCAGACCAATCAGAAGGGCTCCGGACAAAACCAAGATCAGTCCAGATTTGGTAACTTTTACCCCACGCGAGGAAAAAGGGGTAAAGGCAGAGGTTACCGTGGAGGAACCACAACTTCCAGCCCCGGTGAGTGTTCTCCCTTCTTCCCCTCAAGAAATAGGAGGGCGGTTGGTGGGGTGTTAACAGGCATGGTTAACTGTCACGCGAGATGCTTGGGTCCTGCAGACAGTCAGGGGTTTCCATATAGAATTCGAAGGGACCCCGGTGCAGAGCTTTCTCCCGCGGCCCATTCAGTTTTCAGCGCAGGATACCATCCTAGTGGACGAGGAGGTTGGGTCTCTTCTCAGGAAGGGCGCTATCACCCTTACTTCCCGACACCCCGAAGGGTTTTTGAGCAACATCTTTTTGGTCGACAAGACCGACGGTGGCAAGCGACCGGTGATAAACCTAACCAATTTCAATCAATGGCTGGTTTATCGCCATTCCAAGATGGAGGGAATCCACCTCCTCCGGGACGTACTCCGTCCTCTCAACTGGATGGTCCGTCTGGACGCGTACTTGGTGGTTCCGATTTTTCCTCCCTACCGCAGATTCCTACAATTCCGGTGGAACGACCGTACCAATGAGTTCACCTCTCTCCCCTTCGGCCTTTCTTCGGCTCCTTAGTGTTTCACCTAGGTGCTCAGGCCAACGGTGGAGTTTCTGCGGACCAGGGGTGTCAGGATGATTGTTTATCTAGACGACCTTCTCTTGATGGCGTCTTGCCCAAAACGTCTTTTGCGTCAACTTCAGATGGCGGTATCACTGCTCCAGGACCTTAGGTTTGTAATCAACGAGAAAAAATCTGTTACAGCCTGTTCAGACCATTACATTCTTGGGATTCATGATAGACTCCACTGAATCCACACTCAGCCTTCTGGGTAGGAAAGTGACAAAAATCCGGCACGAACTGGCTCAGGTGGTAGGCCTTTTGTGAGCCTCCATACGAACCATCTTCCCGGGGCCCCTCCATTACAGGGCCTTGCAACGCCTGAAGGGTTTTTTTCTTCGAAAGGGGTATCCGTACTCTCATAAGATCCCCTTGTCTGTCGAATCCCAGTCAGAGATCCAGTGGTGGTTGGACCACATGGAGGCCTGGAACGGAAGGGCAATTTTTCGTTCCGCTCCAGATATGTTCATAGAATCAGATGCCAGCAGGCTCGGCTGGGGCGCCAGGTGCGGAGATCTGTCTACGGGAGGGTTGTGGTCTCCTGAAGAACAGAAGTTACACATAAACTGTTTAGAACTTCTGGCGGGGTCATTCGCAGTACGTTACTGGACGAAAGATTCAGTACAGTCGTGTGTGGTCCTGAAAATGGACAACGTCTCAGCGGTCCGTTATGTCAATCACCTGGGGGGGGACCAGATCGAAGGCCTTATCGGACTTGGCGGCGAGTTTTTGGCAGTATTGCCTCGATCATCAGGTGTCTGTCACGGCGGAATACCTCCCAGGCGGGGACAATCTGGAAGCCGATTTCCATTCCCGCCATTTCAGAGATTCCAGTCTTTGGCAGCTGGATCCTTCAGGTTTTGTGAGGTTGAACGCCCTGTGGGGTCCGTTCTCGGTGTACCTCTTTGCGTCCAGGCTGGATTACCAAGTTCCCCGGTTTTTCAGTTGGCGTCCAGACCCCCTAGCGGGGGCGACGGATGCATTCCTCCAGGATTGGAGCTTAGAACTGAGTTACGCTTTCCCGCCGTTCGTGATGATAACGAGGGTTTCGGCCCAGGCCCGTCGACAATCGGCGGATTTGATCATCGTCACTCCCCTGTGGAGGTCTCAAGTATGGTTTCCAGTTCTTCTAGAACTCTCTTGGGATTTTCCAATCCTACTTTCCCAGTTTCAGAATCTTCTCTCAGCTCCAGACAGGTCTTTGCACCCTCTAGTGTCCGCGAGTTCTCTGAGACTCATGGCGTGGCGGATTTCAGGGGTAGATGGGTAGCCTCTGGCCTTTCGCGAGAGGCTAAGAGCTTTATCTCTATGGCAGGGGCAGACTGCAATGCAAAAGATACCGGTCTGCGTGGGGCAGATGGACACGTTGGTGTATGCGACGGGGTTTGGATCCCTTGGTCGCGGATATGGCCTCATTGTGAATATCCTGGCCCAGTTGGCCTTGGAGGGTTCGGCTTATAGGTCTATCAATACCTTTAGGTCGGCCATCTCTTCAGGCCATGTTCTGGTTGACGGATCTCCAGTGGGTGAACACCCTTTGGTCTGCAGGCTGTTGCGCGGCATTCGATTGTCGTTGCCTCCGGAGCCCCGCTATACTGCTCTCTGGGACGTGAATCAGGTTCTTAACCTCTTCCTGTTGTGGCAACCAAACAAATACCTTTCTAGAAAGGAACTATCGGCGAAGTTGGCCATGATTCTGTGTCTCATTTCTTGCAGACGGGTGTCGGACGTCCGAGCAGGAGTTTTTCTCCGGACGGAGTTACTTTCACCCTACTCAGACGCACGAAATGCCATTCCAGATCCATTTCCTACACGCAATTTCTGGATTCCCCGAAGCTTTGTGTGGTCAATTGTCTAAAAGGCCTATGAGGAGATGACGGTGGAATTCAGACCACCTGGGGAGAGACAGCTTCTTATTTCTTTGCGCAAACCTTTTAAGGCAGTCTCTTCACCCACTATTGCCAGATGGGTTCGCTGGGTGATGCAGGAGGCAGGCATCAGTCTTAGCCAGTTTGGCGCACACTCCGCAAGAGGTGCTATGGCATCAAAAGCTTTCAGCCTAGGTGCGTGTTTAGAGGATATTCTTAACGCTGCCGACTGGTCCTCGGACTCCACGTTCAAACGGTTCTATCTTAAGCCGATTTTGAACATAGCTGATTTGGTTGTGGGCAAGCTTTGAACAAGCATAATCCTCGCCTCCAGTCCTGACATAGAATTGAAAATTTCCGTACTAACGTAACGGAAAGTTCTTGGAGGCGAGACTTATCCTGCCCTGTTCTCCTGGAGGAGATCCCTCCCCGTATTACAATAAGTAAGATGAGTTAAGTAAATATCAGTTGTGAATTCTATCTCTGTATATAACTGAGCATGCTGTTTGCTTTCAGTTGTTAGTAATGAATTGTTGTCTCTCTGACATTTCCTCGGATAAAGATGTTCTTCTTCTCCCCAGGCTCGTATTCACACATGCAAGATTCCTGAAGAGTAAGGGGATGTTGGGCTCTGCGCTCAGAAAGAGGAGGAGAGAACACAGTTGATGGACTATGTTGGGCGTCCTTGGCCCCTATTGGACATTGTATTTGGGACTTATGATTGGCTGTTGCTATGTACTTTTCTTGTTTACTCCTCTTCCCTGTGTTTCATGGGAAGTGTAGTTTGTGGTCGTCTTCGCTGCTATGCAATAAAGTGGAGAAAGAAGGCATAATCCTCGCCTCCGAGTCCTTAATAGAATTGAAACTTTCCGTTACGTTAGCTAGGAAATTTTTCATTACTGCAAAAGAAGTTTGACAAAATATATTTGGGAGTTTGCGAAAATTGATGTAGTAGCGGTTCTGTGCTCCATTAAATGACATACTAGAAGTGCAAGATAAAGGCTCGACCCAGCGATTAAAAGTTGTCAAGTGTGCATTTTGAGTGAGCTAGAAATAACTAAACATTGACAAATTATAAATATGAATTTCAGAAAATACTGCAAGATAATTTAGCAGAACAGCTGATTATACCAAATGTAAAATGGCAGAAGTGAACTATTTTTTTTTTTTTAAAACAAATTTTATTGAAAGATCGCATTGAGATCGCAGAGCTCTGTTCCCCAGAGGCAACTGCCAAAGCATTTGACTGTACATAGCGCATTGCAATCCATCATAACTTTTACATCAAATATAAGTAAGAAAAGAATGCAATTAAGCAACCTCCCTCCTGCCCCCTCCCCCCCCAACTCCCTTCCCACCCCCAACCCTCCCGGATCCCCCCCCACCCCCCCGGCACGGTTCCATTCAATGTCAACAGTTTGTGTACACGTATCCACTGACACAGCACGCTCAAGCCTCCAGTACTGGGTCCTGTTCCGGCGGAGGCTCAAGCCAGATACCCCTGAAATCAGCCCAACGTCTCCAGATTTTATAATGTTTCCGAGGGCAGCCCCGGGCAAGAAATATGGGCTTCTCCATCCCCATACAGAAATCTAGCCCCCTCTTCCACGCCACTAACGTCGGAGCCCTCGGGTCTTTCCATGCCTTCGCGATATCTCTTTTGGCAATCGTGAGGCCCAGTAACAACAAATGCCTCTTGTAGCGGTTACCCCCAACTCCATCCAACACATGCAACAGTCCCAGGCACGGCGTGCGAGGAAGCACCCATCCTAGGGCCTCATTCAAACCATTCCAGATCCCATTCCAGAACCTATCTAAGTGGCTGCAACTCCACACTGTGTGTAGGAATGTACCCTCCTCACTTCCACACCTAGTGCATATTGGGGATGCAATTAGGCACGCCCGCCACAACCTCCGCCGAGTGAAATACACCCTGTGCAAGTATTTAAACTGAATCAATCTCAGGCGGACAGAGATGGCCGCTCCTCTAGGGCCTGCCAGTGCCTCATTCCAGTCTTCCTCTTCCGAAAGAACTGCGCGCGGGGCATATGGTATTCAGCACTCAAGTCCTGGAATGACTTAAGCGACGTCCCCGCCATGACGTCTCCCAGTCTAGAAATTCCAACAGCATCCCACCCCGCAAAGCCCTGAAGGGCTGCTAGGTCAGGGAGGCGGCCGTTTTGCCAGAGAGGAGTTTCTTCCGTCAAAGTCTGCCACCAAGCCATGCGCCGTAGGGCTTGCCGCCAAACATTAAATACCACCTGCGTCACTGACGGCAGTGCCTTACGCCTCTGTGTTGCATATAATAATGTATGGAGCGTGTGGGGCTCCATAAGGGACCGCTCCAGTGCATAGGCCGGATCCCCCCTGTCTCCATACCACCATTCGTTCAATACAAGGAGATGCGAGGCTTGATAGTATGAGCGAACATCAGAGGTTGCCAAACCCCCACTATATGTCGATCGGAAACATGTGCGAAGTGCTACCCGGATCGCGCCGTCCACCCAGAGGAATTGCCCCAGAGTCGAGTCTACTTGTTTAAACCATGAGTCTGAAATAGGATAAGGATGATTTTGCAACTGGTAAAGTAGTCTAGGCAGAGCCACCATTTTAAAAATGGCCGACCTACCATAGATCGTCAGTGGCATGCGGGACCACACTTTGATGTCAGCCCGGGCGCGCTCCCAAACTGGCGTCACGTTGCGCTCCCAGGATACAGCAGTGATCTCCGACAGAAACACCCCAAGGTATTTAATACCACCTACTGCGATCTGAAGGGCCGATGCCCAGTCGCCAACTGCCGGGCCATCGCCCAGTACCCAAAGGGAAGATTTACGCGGATTGACATACAGGCCCGACGTCTCGCCGAAAATTTGTAGGATACGCATAAGGCGGGGCCCCGACCTATTAAGGTCCGTTAAAAAGAACAGGACATCGTCCGCATAGAGTGCGAGTCTATGCGATAGACTACGCTTCCACTCAAACCCCCGCATCTGTGCATCTATCCGGACCCACGCAGCTAGCGGCTCCATAGCCAAGGCGAATAAGTAGGGCGAGAGGGGGCAGCCCTGCCTGGTCCCCCTCCCTATAGCGAAGCTCGGGGATGACACCCCCGCCACGCGGCGGAGGCCGTCAAGTTTGTGTATAGCAACCGCACATATGACACGAAAACGGGACCCAGATTCAGTCGGGGCAGGAGCGAGAACAGATAAATCCAGCTAAGTGAATCAAACGCCCTGTCCATGTCAGCCAGGAAAAGTGCCGCCTGCTCCCCAGTGGAGCGAATCGCCGCCACCACAACCTGAGCCCGCCTGATGTTATGTCGCTTCGCCCGACGAGGCATGAATCCCGCCTGGTCTGGGTGTATGAGATTCGTAATATATGGCAGCAGCCGATTAGCCAACGCCTTGGCCAAAACTTTGGCCTCCACGTTCAATAGGGAGATTGGACGGTATGAGGCATGTTGCTCCGGTGGCCGACCCGGTATGTGAAATACCACAACCTCGGCATGTCTCCAGTCTGGGGGCAGACTACCGCGCTCCCTTGCCTCCTCCACGACCTCTCTGTACTGGGCCCCGAGTTGTAGATGAAATTTCTTAAAGAATTTGCTGGGAAAGCCGTTAGGGCCTGGTGCCTTACCTGCGTTCAATTCCTTCAAACCCGTACCCAATTCATCCTCCGTCAGCGGAAGATCGAGGCGATCCCGAGCCTCATCAGAGACTGTTCGCGGCGGCAGATCGGCTATGAATTTATCAACCAAATCCGCGGAGATGCATTCACTTGGGGCATAGAGGTCAGCATAGTGTACTCCTCCCCCACTTCAACATCAAACATTCCCCCCTGACGCCTACACCCTCCCCCCCTCCCCCCCATACCTCAAAAAAACAATGAAGTACCTGTTGCGGTGTAGCAGAGCCTCCACCCCCAACCCGAGGTCGACGACCCTCTAACCCAATGGATCCCCATAACACTACCCATCCCCCCAAACAACCGTCAACTACCCTAAACTCAGGGAGTGCGCCCGCCCTTAGTATCCCCCCCACCCCACATTAGCCCAACATCTACATCATCTGAAAGAAACAGGTTAGTATTAGATTCCTTACCTTAGAATATCCCCAGGCGTCAGTCTGGATCCGGAAACTTTTGCGTAGCAGTACCCCTGCGCGTCGGTAGGCGTCGTCTGCAGGCGTCCCCTGCGGCTCCGCGTCCGTCGTCGGCGTCGTGCGCCATGATGACGTCGCTGGAGTATATAGACGCCGCCTCCGCGCGCTGACGTCAGTTCTTCTTTTTTCCGCGCCAGTTAGCGCAGATCCGAGAAGTGCAGTACTCCGGTCTTTTGACCAAAGTTTTTGTGAATCCTTGATTCTTCTTACGGTGCCGGTAGGATGCCCGGTTTTAAGAACTGTGACGACTGTGACCGCACGATGTCGGTCACGGATCATCACCGACTCTGCCTCCGGTGCCTGGGCCCCGACCACGCCGTGGACGACTGTGTCGACTGCCGGGCTCTGACGAATAAAGCTAGGCGGGAGCGGTCCCGCAAGCTACTCGACCTGCGGGTGTCGGCCCCGCGTCGAGAGCGGTCCCGGTCCGGCCGGAGGTCGAGGGAGCGGTCGAGGGAGCGGTCGCGGAGCCGCCACGAGCGCTCCGGAAGTCGTCACCATTCCTCTGGTTCCTCAGGTAGGAAACACAAGAAGTCGGGGCGTCGTCATCGTACCCCCGACCCCCCCCGACGCGCGCGTGGCCCCACCCCCGCGGCTCCGCGTGAGTCGCCGGCGCGGCCTGCGCCATACCCTACGGTCCCTGGGCAAGGCGCGACGCCTGGGGAGATAGAGGAGTTCCTCAGAGCCATGAGGGCACTGCTCCCGTCCGGGGGCCCTAGCGGTTCGGGTGCTCCTGCCTCGACGCCGTCGGGTGCTCCGGCCCCGGTGCCGCCGACGGCTCCGGCGCCGCAGGGACCCTCAGGGTCGACGCCGGCTGGTCTACCGGCCTCTCCGGCGCCGATTCCATCGGGGTTGCCCCCGACGTCGCCCCCGCGCGGCGCCGGTGCGGCGCCGCACCCATACCCTCTCCGACTCCGGACGCGGAGTCGGACCGGCGTCGCCCGACGCCGAGTCTGACGCCGATGGGAGCCGGTCTACATTGTTGATTCCGAATATGGTGAAGATGTAGATTACGGAGAGGGATGGGAGGGGTCTGAGGACCCTCTGTCACGCGAGTGTCAGTACAATGTGGACTGGACAGGTGATTTGAGTGACGCCAGTGGTCTGGACGACTCTCCTAACCCTGGCTTTGTCTCGCCTCCTACCGTGGCTTCGGAGGAGGGGGCTGCTTATTCAGTGGTGTTGATGAGGGCTGCCAAGGTCTTACACCTTGAGCTCCCCGTCGCGGCCGTGAGGCCTAACATCCTCACTGAGGTCTTCAAACCGCAGTCATGCCCACAGGAGCCACTGCTGCCGTTCAACGAAGCCTTGTCTGACGTTCTTTTGGGCACGTGGTCCAGGCCCGCTTCAGGTTCGCCTGTTGATAGGAACGTGGCCAGACGCCACCGTCCGTTTCCGGATGACCCCAAGTTCCTGTCCACCCATCCCACCCCTGAGAGTCTGGTGCTACAGGCCTCGACTTCCCAGACCGCATTCCCGTCGGCCCCGCCCGACCGGGAATCCAAGAGGTACGACCAGTATGGAAAAAAGGTATTTTCGTCCCTGAGTTTGGGACTGCGGTCTTGCATGCCTCTTGGGCCGCTACTCCCACTCTCTGTGGGATACGGTCACGGACCTGCTGCCAGAATGCCCGCAGGAGGTACGGGCAACGCTCGGCAAGGCTATGATTGAAGGCCGAGACGCAGCAAAATACTCCATCAGGTGTGGTCTTGATACGACCGACTCGCTGGGCAGAGCGATGTCCACGACGGTGGCGATTCGTCGCCACGCCTGGCTGAGGTCCGCCAATTTTTCGGCAGATGTCCAGAATGCCTTGATGGACATGCCGTTCGATGGCAGTCGCCTGTTTGGCGACAAAGCGGACCACGCGCTGGAGCGCTTCAAGGACTCCAGGGTCACGGCCAAGTCCTTGGGTCTCTCGACCCAGCGCCAGCAAATGGGTTAGTTTCGCTCCTTTCGTGGCCAAGGAAGGGGCGGTCCCACACGTGCTGCCAGCCACGCGCCGCAACACATTTCTCAACGCGGTGGCGGCCGTGGAGTCCGCCGTGGTGGCGGTCGGGGACAACGGCGAGGTCAGACCACACCTCCCCCCGCAGCATCGGCCTCCAAATCCTCCTAGTCCGTGCTTTCAGGCCCATGTGACGCCAGTGGGTGGCAGGGTTCGCCATCACCACTCCCGCTGGCGCGCAATCACATTGGACAGGTGGGTGCTGCAGCTCGTCCGAAGGGGCTACTCCCTCCCCTTCGAGACCACTCCTCCAGCCATGCCACCGCAGAACCACCGTGTGTCGGGGGACCACTTGACACTTCTGCAGGAGGAAGTTACGGCCCTCTTGGCCAAGGGGGCCGTCAAGCGCATTCCTGGGCCAGAAGTAGGGCGTGGTTGCTATTCTCACTACTTTCTGGTACCCAAGAAGGACAAAGGGGGCCTACGTCCTATCTTGGATCTACGGAACGTCAACGGCTTCCTCCGGAAGGAGAAGTTCAAGATGTTGACTTTGGCTCAGGTCTTGGCTGCTCTAAACCCGCTAGACTGGATGGTAGCGTTGGACTTGCAGGATGCGTATTTTCACATCCCCGTCCTGCCGGCCCACCGGCGTTACCTGCGGTTCACGGTAGGCCACGAGCACTTTCAGTTTATCGTGCTCCCATTCGGCCTTACCAGCGCCCCACGGGTGTTCACAAAGGTGATGGCGGTGATCGCAGCCCATCTGCGCCGGTTGGGGGTTTCAGTCTTCCCCTACCTGGACGACTGGTTGTTGAAGGCGGGCTCGCCCCAGACAGTCGTCCACCACCTTCAGATGACGGCAGACCTCCTGCACGAGCTGGGGTTTTCCATCAATGTGCCGAAATCACACCTGTGTCCCTCTCAAAAGCTCCTTTTCATCGGAGCGGTTCTCGACTCGGCGCAGTTTCGGGTTTATCCTCCGGAACGGTGAGTCCGGGATATACAGGCTTTGATTCCCATCTTTCAGCCGTTATCCCGGGTTTCGGTCAGGTTGACGCTGCGGCTGCTGGGGCTGATGGCTTCCTGCATCCTTCTGGTGCATCACGCCCGGTGGCGGATGCGGGTTCTGCAGTGGGACCTGAAGTTTCAGTGGGCCCAGCATCAGGGCAACTTGTCCGACCATGTCTTGATCTCGGAGGGCACTGCGAGACAACTGCATTGGTGGCTTACGGACCGCGATTGGGTCAGAGGCAGATCCCTCTCCCTTCCCCACCCGGAGCACGTGGTTGTGACGGACGCGTCCCTCCAGGGCTGGGGAGGCCACTTGGGAGAGGCGGAGATCAGAGGCATCTGGTCTCCGGCGGAGTCCCGGCTCCATATAAACCTGTTGGAACTGCGGGCGATCCGTCTAGCACTGAAGGCATTCCTCCCCTTTGTCAACGGGAGTGTAGTGCAGGTGTTCACGGACAACACCACCGCCATGTGGTACTGCAACAAGCAGGGCGGAGTGGGGTCGTGGACCCTTTGCCAGGAGGCTCTGCGTCTCTGGCAATGGCTGGAACGTCAGAGCGTGACTCTGACGGTTCAACACCTGGCAGGTTCTCTGAACGCCAGGGCGGACAAACTCAGCCGTCGGTGCTCGGTGGATCACGAATGGCGTCTGAACTCGGACGTGGCGAAAGGCCTCTTTCTGCAATGGGGAGAGCCTTGGTTAGATCTATTCGCCACAGAAGAGAACGCGCAATGTCATCAGTTCTGCTCGTTGGAGTTTCCCAGACGGCACTCGCACGGCGACGCCTTTCGGCGCGAGTGGAGTTGCGGTCTATTGTACGCCTCTCCGCCTATACCACTTCTGCCCAGAGTGCTGAAGAAGATCAGGCGCGACCGGGCCCAAGTTATCCTTGTGGCTCCGGACTGGGCTCGAAGGTACTGGTATCCCGAGCTACTCAGCATGTCAGTCGGTCCCTCGATCCGCCTGCCCCTTCTGGAGGACCTTCTGTCGCAGCAGCAGGGGACGGTCCTCCACCCAAACCTGTCCAGTCTCCACCTCCATGCGTGGAGATTAAACGGCGACAGTTGAGGCCATTTGACTTGCCTCCTGAAGTTTGTGATGTGATTCTGGCAGCCAGGCGTCCCTCCACAAAGTCGGTATACGCCTGCCGGTGGAACAGATTTGTGGCATGGTGCACAGCAAAGGCTGTGGACCCTCTTTCTGCCCCTCTCTCCGAGGTTCTCCTCTTTCTTCTCTCTCTTGCCCAGCAGGGCTCTGCTCTGGGCACTATCAAGGGCTACCTTTCTGCCCTTTCGGCCTTTCTAAGGCTGCCTGATCAACCTTCTTTGTTCAAGTCCCCTATTGTAACGAGATTCTTGAAGGGCATCACGCACATGTATCCACCTGTTCCGTTTGTGATGCCTCAGTGGGACTTGAATCTGGTTCTGACCTTCTTGATGTGTGCTCCCTTTGAGCCACTTCATTCCTGTCCTCTCCGTCTCCTGACTTTAAAGACGGCCTTCCTGGTTGCCATCACCTCTGCCAGGAGAGTGAGTGAGCTCCAGGCTCTTTCTGTCAAACCTCCTTTCATGTCCATTCATCCAGACAAGGTGGTTCTGAGAACTAGACCTTCTTTCCTGCCCAAAGTAGTCTCTGCTTTTCACATCGGGCAGTCCATCACCTTACCCTCCTTCTTCCCGCCTCCGCATCCTTCAAAGGATGAAGAGCGGCTCCATCGTCTGGACCCAAAACGTGCGCTTTCATTTTATATGGATCGCGCTCGCCAGTTCCGGGTGGATGACCAACTGTTTGTTGGCTACGTGGGTGCGAAGAAGGGACGGGCGGTGCATAAACGGACCATCTCTCGGTGGGTCGTCCTGTGCATCAAAGCGTGCTACTCTTTGGCTCGGAAGAAGCCTCCGGTTGGGCTGAGGGCCCATTCCACTCGGGCCACGGCGGCTACTACTGCCCTGGGCCGGGGAGTCGCCTTGCAGGACATTTGTCAGGCGGCTACGTGGGCCTCGCTGCACACGTTTGCAAGGCACTACTGCCTGGACAGTCAAGTCCGGAGGGATGGCTTCTTTGGCCGTTCTGTCCTCCAGGACTTTCTGGTGTAAGCTGTATTGGTTCGCAGACCCACCACCGGGGTTGGTATTGCTGGGGTATCTATTCTAAGGTAAGGAATCTAATACTAACCTGTTTCTTTCAGATGAACAAGTTACTTACCTTCGGTAACGATATATCTGTAAGAAACAGTAGTTAGTATTAGATTCCTTACCGCCCCACCCATCCTCCCCGTTCTGCGAACTGATACATAGGGTTAAGGTCATCCCCTTCAGGGCCCTAGTTTCGCATGGCACCAGTGTTGGTTCTTACATGGCTCTGCGTGTTCTGGCGCGGAAAAGCTGTGTGCAAAGAACTGACGTCAGCGCGCGGAGGCGGCGTCTATATACTCCAGCGACGTCATCACGGCGCATGACGCCGACGACGGACGCGGAGCCGCAGGGGACGCCTGCAGACGACGCCTACCGACGCGCAGGGGTACTGCTACGCAAAGGTTTCCCGATCCAGACTGACGCCTGGGGATATTCTAAGGTAAGGAATCTAATACTAACTACTGTTTCTTACAGATATATCGTTACCGAATGTAAGTAACTTGTTCATCTCTAGAAATTCAAATGTCTTAAACGTTCGTTCCTCGCAGCCTCAGGAATATCCAGCGGGGAGGTCCCCAGCCCAGCAGTTTCCACAGAAGCATGCTTACGTCCATGTGCCACCTCAAGTAGATCCACCTTTCAGGGGACAGCCTTCAAGGAATCAGAGGCAGCTCCCCCTCCGCTCGCCGCCCCCCGGGAGGCCGAGCGTCCCCTAGATCCGGACCGCCAGTTGCTCTTGCTCCGTGATTTCCGGGGGGTCAGCACCGGTGCGCCGCTGGAAGACGAGTCTGAATCTCGGCCCGGAGGGGTGTGCACCCGTATCTTGACCGTCTCATCCGTCCAGTGAAACACATCCTCCGGGGTGTCAAAGAAAAGGGTACGGGACTGATAGACCACCCGCAGGCGGGCCGGATACAGTAAGGCATATGGAAGCTTAAGATCACGAAGGCGTTCTTTAGCTGCCGCGAATGATTGTCTCTATTGTTGCACCAGCCTGGTATAGTCGGGAAGATCAGGATTTTCTGGTTGTCGCACATGAGGGGTTCCCTTACCCCTACCTGCCGCAGGATAGTGTCCCGGTCATGATAATTCAATAGCTTGGCGATCACTGGCCTGGGGCGGGATCCGGTTGGTGGTTTTTGTATGAGAGCTCTATGCGCCCGTTCGATCACAAAACAGCGGGAGAGGGAGTCTGGCGGGAGCCAGCTCTCCAGCCACTGGGTCAAGAAGGTCTCCATGTTGCCATTTTCGCAGCCCTCCGGGAACCCCACGAACCTCAGATTGTTCCTCCGAGCCCGCCCTTCGGCATCCTCTGCCCGGAGAGCTAGGCCTTTCTGGATCCCCTCCATGCTGGCCACCTTACGTTTCAAGATCGCCACATCGTCCTCCACACTGGTCTCGGCCTCCGTGATGCGAGTCACAGCATTTCGCAGGTCTTGGCGCAGCAGCGTGACATCCGCCCCTACCGCCCCTATCTTCGCATCCAACATGTCCCTGGATTGGATTATCGCCGCCATAAGTGCCGCATTGTCCGGACCTGGGGCCGCTCCAGCTCCCCCACTCGGCCCCGTGTATTTGTCAATGGGGCCCTGTTTCGAGGCCACTCCCGCCCCTGGTCATGGTGGGCTGCGTCCGGGAGCCCCCGCCTCTGAATATGCCGTTTGCGCCCCGGGAGGTCTTCCCCTCTGGAGTCAGGAGGTTGCTAGTCTTCACCTGGACCGGCCGTGCTCGAAGGTGAACGCCCGACCCGCCGACGCCACCTCGACGACCAGAAGGACTGGCCGTGCCCCTCACTGCGTATGGTGCTCGCACTCCCGATACTGCGCCATGGCCCGGCCCGGCTGCCGAATGGGGGGGAGGGGGTCTCGCCTGTCCAAGCGTCTCCGGTCCGGCCGCAACGGCCCAATGTAGGATCCCTGAGGCAGGGACTGTGTATTGGGACTGTGTATTGACCGCCGCCGCTGGCCTGGGTCTCCTCCTCACACTCCCTGAGGGCCATCCACATCACCGATCAGAGGACCCGCCAAAATTCAAACCCAGGGGGGCCGGCGTGCGCCGATGAAGCTTGTCAGGTGTCCTGCCGGCCACAGGGGGATGTCCCCACCTTCCTCACCCTCCGCGCAGGCCCTGACCCGCTTCCGCTGTTGCAATGGGCCCCTCAGGATGGGCTCCCCGGCAGTCCACGAGTCCACCGTGTCCTGACCCGGCCGCCGATGCAGCCGCCACCCCTCTCCCGGTGTCTGCTGCTCCCCGGGCACCTGCCGCCAGCCCCAGCCAGGGGGGAGAGGGAGGGACAAAGCACGCCTCCTTACTTGTGGCCCTACGGGGCCCGCCGTTATCCGGGCTACACTCCCCACGCACCAGCACCCTGGAACGCCTCCGTGGGGGGGTCGCCAAAATCGAGGCCTCGGTTGCGCCCGGGGGAGCAGGCCACACCACTCCGGCCATCTGCCAAAGGCCACCCCACCGCCTCCGGGTCTAATCGCCGTCGAGCCTCCAGTAATGCTCAGGCCTACTCCCGGTGCACAGACCTGAAGGGCTCCGCTCCCGCCAACAGCACTCCCACCTCTCTTAGTGTGCACCGGGCTGTGCCTCCCGCCCGGAGTGCCCGAAACTCGAGCTCCCCGGCTGCACCGGCCGCCGTAGGCCCCGCCGCTCAGACCGCTGCACAATGGCCCCCGCTGCACTCCGGCGGCTCGAAACGACCCACGCCGCCTGTCGCTGCTCTCCGCTCCCTATTGGCACCTCTGGGGCAAAGCGAGCCATGGGGGAAGACGGATAAATTACAGGATAAACGTTCGGCGGGACGGAGCTCTCTCAGGCTGCGTCCGTCATGATGGCTCTCTCGGCCACGCCCCTCGAAGTGAACTATTTTTAAGATAATATTTTTTATTTGTGAATGTATTATAAATATTTACCGACCATTCTTCAGGAGGATGCAAGGGGCAAATTAAATATGTCTCTGCATGAAATTGTGTGGATTCCTCAAATGTGTTGGCAAGGCTGGATGGCCTATGAGCCTTCCATCCATCCATAAGTACAGCCCCTTGTCCTCAACATACAGTGTTTCCTTGTCGCCTATATGAGCAGAACAGTACTGAACATTAGTTTAAGAGATTTTGTACAGACTGGGAAACACTGATATTGAAATCTAGGTTGACACAAGATTGCAAATCTTAGGGACAGTACAATTGAAATGAGTAATATTATGCATATGAGGTCATGTTTTTAGGATCTGACTGAGCAAGTTTAGTTGGTTCCTGGTTGTTTAAACAACAACTTTTGATAAATTGTCGTACGTATTTTGCCCCCGCTCAAACACTAGCAAGGAAAAAACTTTTCTTTTTATTTCTGTCATCCACATTTATAGCACTTTCAAACCATAGAGATCGCTTCAGAGCACATTGGCAAGTGTCGCTTAATATTAATAAAATCTTGCAAGAAAGAAAATGCGGTCACGTTACTCTGTTCAGAAATCCGTGGAGCGATTTTCCATGAAGAGTTTAGTCAATTATTTTTTTACAATAAAACGAGGTCGAGGAAGTGCTAGAGTTTTCAAATGACAAGAAAATGGCTCCTCTAAAGTGACACAGAATTGCAAGAACACGTCTTTATCGAGGTCCAAGCTCATCAGGTCTGAGTAATTGCTGATAGGCTGTAAGAGCTGGATGCGGAGTTAAGTCCCAATTAAGTAGCATGATCTTTCTCAGCACTGAGTCAGGCAGAAGACTGGCAGTTACGATTGATTGATTGACTGGCAATGGTTAGTTGTAAGATAAATATAAATAATGTATTGCAACTCACACATGCACCGCTGGAACTGGCGTTCTTTTGGGAGGAGATGGGCGTTATCAGTGGCAAAGCGAAACAAGCCCAACCCCCCTTCAAAGGAAACCCCTTAAATGAAGCTACAAAAAAAATCTGAGATGGACATCGAAAATTGCAAAAAGAGTACAAAGCAAGGGCGAATGTGGATATGCAAATATAATGGAGCGGGGATAGCGTTGATGCTGTGGAATAGGGTTCGAGTCAGATAGGAGGCTCAACAAATGCTGCATTAATATGCAAAGCGGTACAAAAGGGGGTGGTGATGGACGGAGCATCCGAACCAATCAAACACTCACACCCAGTCAACAGATCTGGGTTTAATCCATCACCATTCTTTAGCCCACTCTGCCACCCCAGTTCAGACATGGCCATATGCAAATCAGTCTGACCCTGTGCCTCATGGGAACAGTCCAGCCCGAACTGCCAAGCCTTGCCTTCCCTGGACCGGAAACAAGCTTCCTAGGACCGGTTTCTGGCATTTCACCCGTCTTCAGCCATGCTTGCTTGAATCCAGTGGCAAAGTGAGCAAGGGACTCACGTCTGAGCATACCCTGGCAACTTAACACCTGGATAGAGCAATCAGCAACTAAAAGAGGGGTTGTCACTGTGCAGGAACTGATTCTATTGAAATTCATGTAACTTTTGATCCGTTTGTGCTAAGAACCTTTTTTAATTAAATTAATCACCTTATGCAGCAGATGGTGGATTATGTTGCAAGTGAGGCAGATCCATACTATGTGGAATATGCTGTGGCTGCAGAATCACTGGTGTTTCCATGCTCCATATGCCCATAGACAATGGAATTCATAGGGTAATATTTAATCAGATAATCCTAGTATTCTGGCACTAACAAGCACACTTTTAGACATATGGGTGCAGTTTGTAAATGATTATACTTTTATTAAATGAACCTTGACATTCTTTATGATGGAACATACCTTTAAGCAGACACTTGTCTATGGAAGACAGCAAGAGTCAAATTTTTAACATTCATACTGAAAGGCTAATACTTGCCGTTAAGCCAGATATCTTCAATTAAAATATTTGCGTGTCAATAAAAAGTAGTTTTTACCTAATTCTACTATTCTCCCATTAACAAACACTACTTTAGACGTATCATGCTGTTCGAAAACAATTTGCCTATTTATTGAACAACCCTGACAATATTATTTGTAATGAAGCAAATGCATAAATATGGAGAAAGCAGGATGTGTTAGACTGAGGGCTTTAGTCCATAACTATAACCAATACTGCAAGTCGCAGAGTACAAAGCAAACTCTAACCTAGATGAGTTCCTCACTTATTGACCATTGAAACTTGAAACCTCTGTCATTTTTTGCATTGCCTGCTACAAATACAACATGTCACCATCTTTGAAGACTCTATATTTTGTGAGATATGCAATAAAAAACTAAAATAGACATGTGAGGAGCTTGAAGGTGATTCTCTTGTTGATTGGGAGCAAGTGGAGTTGTCGGAGGTGTTGTGTTATGTGGCTGCGGCGGGGGATGTCGAGGACCAGTCTGACTGCGGCGTTTTGGACTTTCTGTAGTTTCCTGTGCTGTTTCTGGGTGACGTCCGCTTAGAGTGCACTGCCGTAGTCAAGTTTGCTATTGATGATTCCGTGGTTGACCGTCTTTCTAGATACTGTGGGGATACATCTGAATGTCTTTAGGAGCAGGCGAAGTGGAAGCAGGATGAGGATACTGCATTGATTTGGCTGTTAATTGTGAGCGAGGAGTCCAGTATGATACCGAGGTTGCGTGTATGGTCTGTAGTGGTGGGAGAGGTTCCTAGTGCGGCGGGCCACCAGGAGTCAGCCCAGGCTAAGGGGATAGGTCCCATGATAAGTACTTCGGTCTTGTCCGAGTTGGGCTTGAGGCAGCTGTCTTTCATCCAGGTAGCAACGGCCTTCATTCCGCTGTGAAAGTAGATTCTGGCGGCTGTGGGTTCGTTGGTGAGGGAGAGGTTCGGCTGGGTGTTGTCAGTGTAGGAGACAATGTTGAGTCTGTGGCTTCTCACAATGGCGGCAAGGAGAGTCCTGTAGACGTTGAAGAGGGTGGGGCTCGGGGAGGAACCCTGGGGCACTCCGCAGCTGATCTCTGTAGGTTCGGAAAGGAGTGGGGGTAGTTTGACTCTCTGTGTTCGGCTGGTAAGAAAGGATTGTGTTCAGTCCATTGCCCTGTCGCGGATGCCTATGCCGTGGAGTCTCGTGATTAGGGTGCGGTGAGAGACGGAGTCCTGTTTTCACATTGTTTGATCAGTACTACCATACATGCCGGTATTTAAGAATACATGGAAGTGAAATTGGGAGAATTTTGTTTAGTATTTAATGTCCCCGTTAACTTAAATTAAGATGGAGGACTCTATAAGTGGGAGAAAGATACATTAACATTATATTAGAAATTGGGAGTGTTGCCATGTATGCAAACAACAGAAGGAAAACATGGACTGGTTGAGCTATTTGCACTTGGAAACCTTAGAGCTTTACCTGTGGCGGTAAGTAATACTCATGCGATCTGTTTCTTATGTTACACTAATTTCATGACCAGAGGCGAAGATCATGCTTCCAGCTTATTTTTATTTTATTTATTTTGAAAGTTTTATATAGCGTGGACAAGATCTTTGCAGATATCAGAGCGCTTTACACAGCAGGAGTACATGAGCGAGCATAGTCAGATAGATAAATCAGAATCATGTAAATCAATAATACAGGTAATACAAATAAACAACGGGGTCAAACAGGTAGTACAGATCGGTGCAGAGTCTATAAAAGAATCCGAAGTAATAGTTCAGGTGTATTTTGCCATGAGGATAGCTTTTACTTCTTTCTTAAAGAGTGTAGTGGAAGAGATGAACCTAGTTTCGGGAGGGAGTGAGTTCCAGATCCTGGGTGCCATTCCTGAGAAGGAGCGTTTATAGGTTTTTTCCTTCCGGAATCTACGAGGTTTCAGCAAAAGATTGTTTGTGCCTCTAGTGTTTCTAGCACCGCCAGAGATTGTCAGCTTCTGAGTGAGGTAGCCGGGAGAGTTCAGGTGTACCGCCTTGTGTGTCATGCAGGCGATTTTCAGATGTATTCTGGTTTCAAAAGGCAGCCAGTTCAGGGATTTAAAGTCAGGAGAGATATGAGAGTGCTTTTTTGACCCAGTGATGAGTCTCGCTGCAGCGTTTAGAGAAGCTCTTAGGGGTGCAGTAGTAGTTAGGGGGAGTCCGCAGAGGGCGACGCTGCCATATTCGATTCGGGGGATGACTAGTGCTTGTACTGCGGTTTGGAAGTCTTTGGCTGGGAGGAAAGGTTTAAGTTTCCTCAGGGTATTGATTTGGAAGTTCGCTCCCTTAGTTGCCTTACTGATATGTTGCTGCATGTTGAGATTGGTGTCGAGTGTTATGCCTAAAGATTTTGCTGAGTCCACGATGGTGGGTTGGACATTGAGTGCTGTTTGGTGTTTAAGCCAAATTTGAGTGGTGGAGATCTTCGCTGGAGGTGAGATCAGAAGGAACTCTGTTTTCAGAGCATTGAGTTTGAGATGGTTATCGGCCAGCCAGGATTGTGTGATTCTGATCGTTGAGTTCAGGAGCAAATGTCTTTAGGGGATTGTAATTTGAGATAAAGTTGGGTGTCATCGGCGTACATGTGAAAGTGTACATTGGATGCCTGTAGCAGGGTGGTGAGAGGTTCCATAACTAGGTTGAACAGAGTTGGGGATATGGAGGATCCTTGGGGGACGCCCAGCGTTACAGGTATTGGCAAGGACATCAGGTTGTTGCTCTTGAATTTCTGCGACCTGTTGTGTAGAAAGGAAGTGAACCACTTGAGAACAGTTCCAGATAAACCCATTCTTGTGTTTAGTAGTTTCGAGTAAATTCTCATGTTTAACGGTGTCGAATGCTGAAGAGAGATCAAGAAGGATGAGGAGGCAGGTGTCGTTTTGGTCTAGCATTTGAAGTGCGTCGTCAATTATGTGAGTCATAGCAGTTTCTGTACTGTGTCCTGCTCGGAAGCCCGATTGATGAGGGTTGAGGAGATCAAACTGTTCAATGTGTTTAGTCAATTGTAATTGTGCGCATTTTTCCAGTAGTTTGGCGAGAGTGGGGATATTAGTAATGGGACGGTAATTGTTCAGATCAGAGGGGTCAGCTGTAGGTTTCTTTAGTATAGGTGTGACTTGTCCAACTTTGAGGGAGTTAGGTATGGTTCCTTGTTGAAGTGAGCTATTGATAATTTTAGTCCAGAGTGGGAGAAGCAAAGGGGTAAAGTCTTTTACAGCGTTAGCAGGAAGGGGGTCTGTGAGGTGATTGGAAGGTTTCAAGGTGCTGAGCAGTTTGCCAATTTCTTCTTCAGAGTAGGTGCTAAAGGATGACCATGTAGCATTGTTTTTTGGTTCAGTGAGTGCTATGCATTGGGGTTTGGAGTAGAGGCTTGCGTCAATGAGGAGATCACTCTTTATGTTGTCAGTTTTTTGGATAAAAAAAGCAGAGAAGTCTTCACAGGATGGAGCTTCGCGCACAGTGCTGAGTGGTTAGGGTTGTTCCTTGGATTGTGTTCTGATTAGCTCAAACAATTTTCTCGGACGGTTTTTTGCTTGGTCGAGCTGGAGGCTGAAGAAGTCTAGTTTTGAGCGTTTTATTTTCCTGAAATAGGCGTTTCTCTTTTTCTTCAGCGTTTTTAGGTGCATTGCAGAGGGAGCTGATCTCCAGGTGCGTTCTGCCATTCGCATGTCTCGTCTATCCTCATTGAGACTTCCGTCGTACCATGGATTGGAGATTTTAGTAGAGACTCTTTTTAGCTGCATAGGTGCAGCCTCATTAATTATTGAGGTCATAGCGTTGAGGTAGTGGTCAGTCAGGGATTGAACGTCCTTAGCGCCGGTCGGTGGGAGTAGGAGATTGCAGCTGTTAGGAGGCAGTGAGCTTGGGTTGAGTTTTTTCAGGTCTCTTTTCCAGACTTTGGGCTTGGAGGATTGACCCGGGTTAGATTTAACTTTTTCATTGATGTAGAATGTGATAATATGATGATCTGACCAGTCACAGGGTTGGATGGACTCGAGTTGGATAGAGTCCTCTTGGGAGATGATAAGGTCGAGGATAGAGCCTTTCTCGTGGGTCGGGCTGTTGCATATTTGGGTGAGGTCAAGGGCGTTGAGGAAACTTTTAAGACTATTTACCACTGCGTCGTTGCGATCGTTCCAGTGGAGGTTGAAGTCGCCAAGGTATATTTGGGTGAGCTGCCGTCCGGAATTGGTTGAAATCATATCATTATTATTATTATTATTATTATTTATTATTACTGAATTTTATATAGCGCCTGGTTACCCTTGGGCATCCCCGCGCTTATCCAGAGAGGTAACGCCACCCTACTAGGCACAGAAAATTAGGCAGGAAAGAGATAGGTTTTTAAAAGTTTACGGAAACGTATAAAACTCGGTTCCGAACGCAAGTAAAAAGGGAGAGAGTTCCACAGGGTGGCCACGTTTATGGAGAACCTTCTACCACCAGTTCTTGCCTTCCTTACCCTCAAAACCTGCAATAGGTGTTGATGATCAGAACGGAGGGAACGGGAGGCCTTGTAAGGTTGAACCATATCCCGAAGGATCGGAGGGCCTTTCCCCTGCAGACTTTTGTGGGTCAAACAAAGTGCCTTAAAGCTCACCCTCTCCCTCACAGGGAGCCAGTGTAGCGCCTTCAGCGCAGGGCGGGCTGACTGACGCCTGGGAAGGCCCGTCAGGAGCCTGGCGGCCGCATTCTGCACATGCTGCAATTTGGTTAGGGTGGACTCTGGGGCACCCAAAAACAGCACGTTGCTGAAGTCCAGCCGCGAGATGATAAGCCCCTGGATAAGTAGCCTCCTAGAGGCGACTGGGAGGAGAGGTAAGATCTTCCGAGCTGATCGGAGCAGACCAAAGCACACGCCTGCGGTCTTTTTAGCGTGCGTCTTAAAGGAAAGGTCCTGCTCCAACCACACCCCCAGGCTCTTGATCTCCTGCTTGGGGGTGGGGGCAGCTCCCAGGCAGCTAGGCCAACTGCCAGGTGGTAAGGAGGGAGGGGAATTCCCCAGTAACATCAGCTCAGTCTTGGAGCCGTTAAGCTTGAGTGCTGAGCTACACATCCACGTGAAGATCTTATCCAGACACGTGTGCAGCCGGTCGGGATGGTAAGCCGACTGGGAAAGCCCTACCACCAACTGAGTATCATCAGCATGGCTGATGATCTTAATACCCAGAGGCAGTACCACACTCTCCAGAGGGGCCATGTAAATGTTAAATAGAGTAGGGCTCAACGATGAGCCCTGTGGCACACCACACTGGAGAGGTACTGAAGATGATTTCTCATGGCCTTCCCATACCTCAAATGTCCGACCCTCCAAAAAAGAAGCAAACCACTTGAGGGCCATCCCCGAGACCCCCACCCCCGACAGCCGTTGGAGAAGCACCTGATGGTCTACGGTGTCGAATGCCGCACTGAGGTCCAGGAGGATCACTGCCACCGATCCCCCTGAATCCAAAATGCTCCTGGCATTCTCCACGACTGCCAACAGGGCAGTATCAGTCCCCTGACCGGGGCGGAAGCCTGTTTGGGAGTCACCCAAAAGAGAGTTGGACTCCAGGAAGCCCGATAAGCACCCATTCACCAACTTCTCCGCCACCTTACTAAGGCCGGGGAGTAGGGAAATGGGTCTAAAGTTGGCAAGATCGGCTGGGTCCAGGTTAGGCTTCTTCAGGAGTGCCTTAACGACCGCTCCTTTCCAACTAGGGGGCACCACTCCTTGGGTGAGTGACAGGTTTATGAGGTCCGTCACTGGACCGCCGATGATGGGGGCTACCTGCTTCAGGTACTTCATGGGTGCAGGATCTTTCGGAGAGCCGCTTTTCATGGCCGTCAAAACTGTGAGGACTTCTTCCACTGTGACGGGACCAAGAGAGGCCAGCTCCGCTGATTGCACCCTGGATTGAAGTCCCGAATTACCATCCAAGGGTACCTCCTCGGATAACCTAGGAAGAGATGCCAAGATGTTGTCTATTTTGGTTTTAAAGAAGGAGGCAAGTTCTGAGCATTTCTCACGTGGGTCCTCGTGAATGACCTGAGGTTCAGGGGTTTTCAGAAGTTCTTTAATGACCCTAAACGATTCCTTCGAGGAGTTGGCCGCAGAGCCTATTCTCTCCTCAAAGAACCCTGATTTAGCTGCCCGAATAGCGACTTTATAGGTACTAAGAGCCGCCCGATATTGTTTCCGGCTCGTTTCACTCCAGTCTTTCCGCCAGGTCAGCTCCAGCCTCTTGCAGCCCTTCCTTAATGTCCTCAGCTCAGTTGTATACCAGGGCGCAGATCCCACTCTCTTACCCCTAGAAAGTTGTTTCTTTTTGGGGAGGAGAGTGTCCAGCGAATTGGTGAGCCAGATGTTTAAATTCTCATCCGCAACTAGCGGGTTGGTACCAAGGGGAGGCCGGGACGCCTCCAGATGTAACGCCCAGGTGTCGACTGGAAGCCTAGACCAGGCTCTCTCTACGGTATATACCCTCAGGGCTGGTGCGACAGGAGCATCGGACTGCCACTGGGCAGTCCGATGATATATCCATGATATATCCATGATTTGTTGGGAAAAGGTGAGGTTGTCTCTGGGTGGGTGGTAAATGTTGTGTAGAGACCATAACGGTTTGCCCTCACTAATAATGTCGAGGCAGATGTATTCACAGGATGATAGGGAGGAGGACTTGCCTTTCAGAACGGAGAGGTTGTTCCTGTAGATGCATGCGATTCCACCACCTATTTTGCCTGACCTGTCAAGTCTGATGATGTGGTAGTTGGGTGGAACCAGAATGTCCATTATAGGTGATGAGGATTCAGTCAGAATGATTAGGTCAAGGTCCAGCGTTAAGAGGAGATCAGCGATGGCGGCGGAGTGTTTCGAGGCCGATCTGCAGTTGAGGAGAGTGCATTTGAGACGGGGTGTGTTGAGGACGGTAGAAGGTTCTAGAGAGAGAGGGACTTTTCTAAGGTTATTGGGGATGGAGGTTCTGCTGTTTAGTGTGAGGGGTCTAAGGGGATTTGGGTGTATCGTGGGAATGGTGAGGTGTGTCGTGGATGTGTGATTTTGGTGGGCTGGGTCGTATGAGCGGAGGAGAGTGAGTGTGTCGAGGTCCGAAAGAGGGTTGCAGGGGCGACGAGGGCGGTTGTTGCGATTCCTAACGGGGATTGAAGTCCAGTGTGGGGAGTGTTGGGTGAGCGAGTCAACCGAAAGGGTGGGGGACAAGTTGGGAGGGGAGGTGGAGGTGGGTGAGGGGTTGCAAGGGCGACGAGGGCGGTTGTTGCGATTGCGAGCGGGGATTGAAGTCCGGTGTGGGGAGTGTTGAGTGAGAGAGTCAACCGGAGGGGTAGGGGACATGTTGGGAGGGGTGGTGGAGGTGGGTGAGGGGTGTAAGGTGTGTGTGGATAGTAGTTCTTTGAGGATGTGAATGTCTCCTTTGATCTGGATGAGGGTGGCCATAATCTTGTCCAACGTGGGGTAGGTGTTGGGGGAGGGGGTGGAAGTTAAAGGTGAATGATGATTGACCAGTGAATTGGCGTGCAGGTGGGGGAGTGGGCTGGTGTTGGTGCAGGGGTCCGTTGTGTTGGTGTGCGAGATGGTGTTAGGGAGAGGAGATGGTTTGGGCGGGAGGAGTGTGGAAGAGGTAGGGAGGAGGTTGGTGGTATGAGTGAGGGCATTGGTGGTAAGCGGATAGATCAAGGTGGAGGATGGGTGTATGTTAGTGGAGATGAGGGTGCAGGAAGGGTAATGGGGGCTTAGAGTGGGTGGGGACATGGGATTGGAGATGGTCCTTTTGTGGGGAGGGGGAGTTAAATTAAGAGAGGAGGTGTGTTCTGCGTAGTTAGCTAGAGGGAGGTGGGGACTGAGAATGGGGGGGATAAAGGGTGGGATTTGTCATTGTGTGTGTCGTCCTGGTGCAGAACTGGGTTAGCTGTGTTGTCGGTGAGAGCTGTGATGTCAGGGGTGAGCGGAGTGTTAATGTCGGCTGTGATGTCATGGGAGAAAGGAGTGTTAATGGAACGCGTGGAGGTCCGAGGGCCGGTAGGGGGAGAGGGGGTGCGAGTGGTGTATGAGGGGGAAAGATCTGTGTCTGTGTTTGAAGCGTGAGTGGTCCCTACCTGGTGCTGAACTGGGATAAAAGGGTTGTGGGTGGGAGCTGAGAAGTCAGGGGTGGTAGGTGTGTCTCTGATTGATGAGTGTATAGTAGCTTCCTGGTGCTGAGCTAGGTTGTGGGTGGTTGGAGCTGTGAAGTCAGGGGTGGTAGGACTGGGGGAAATATGAGTGTCGGTCCGCGGATTGGAGAGGTGCTCTATGAAAGTGGGAAACAGGTTGTCAAGTAGTTCCAGGTTCCTGTCTGCGGATTTAGATAGGACCATCCCGTTATTGTAAATAGTGATGGTGGCTCTACCTGGGAAGAGTTGGGATGGTGTGATGGAGAGATAGGCCATGAGCGGATTTCCTGGTGGCGGAGACGGTGAGTAAGGTGAGGAACGCTTTTCTCCATTGAGCTCTGCGTGTGGTGTGGAAGATGATATCGGTGTTCAGGGATCCATTGATCTGTGAGAAGTAGGTGTCGGCAAAGGGGGTTTCAGGGTGGGACCTCAGGAAGTTGTGTTTAAAGCGTTTAGCGGCTTTTTTGGTGAGTGTGGATGGGTAGTTTATTTTATATGTGTGCTTGCCGATGGGATCCATGTTGGGGTGGCGGTTTAGGTGAGTATGGGAGGATGAACTAGGGTGGTACACGTGTGCAATAAACAGATGCAAACAGTAAATTACATGGGAACAAAAGTGACACTAGTGAGCAGCCGACATAATCAAAATATAGGAGGTAGCAATTGGTGCAGTCCAGGTATAAAAGTGAAATGGGTGCAGCTTACAAAAAAGAAAGAAAAATATACAAAAATATGAGGTAGCAATCGGTGCGATAGCAGTCGGTGCGATACATAAATAGAAAGTGATATGGGTGCAGCTTATAAAAATGTACAGTATACAAGTAGGAATATAATACTAATGAAATACTGGAACAAAATACAGGTGCAAACACAGAGCCAAATGAGTCAAAAATGAGACTAGAGAGCGGCCAGAAATATAGGAGGTAACGATCGATGCATTAAATACAAGTAGCAGTGTAATACTGCAATAAAAGGCAGACATTCGCTAATTGAGAATAGACTAAAGAGGCCACTAGACTAAGCAGGCCACCTCAATGGGGGACTAGTCAAAGATGGCCGCCCGAGTAGCCTATACAGAAACAAGCGTCCTTTGTAGTAGTCCTTTGTCTGTTGTGGATGTCTTTTAGAGAGTTTGGTTTCCCTTTCTTCTCAAGGGCAGGTCGGGTTAGTCCATCATCTATGTTGGTTGGTGGGGAGGAGAGAGTACAGCTCCTGTGTTGCAAGGAGGAGAGGAGAGCGTCTTATCTCTTTTTTGGTGACCCCTGAAGCTTTGGTATGTAGCCTCATGGTCATCTGGTGGGTAGTGGAGGCGATTTATTGCTCTTCTTTATGGCCCCCGCCATTTTAGTTGGTGGAGAGTGCAGGGACCGCTTTGTCCGGAGAAATACATTTTGCATGCAGGTACCACTGTAGTAGTCAGTTCTGAACATTCAGTATAATTATTTGCGTGCATAAACCTTCAGGAACCTCGTGTTCATCACGCACATAAGGCTGCACCAGTGTTGTTCACATCAAGCGCTTCACCGGGGACGCCCTGGTTGCCCAGCTCGCCTGTGCAGGCGCGGCAATTGGGGGCAGATTCTCTATTTTCTCACTTCCTTTATTGGGGGGGGGGAGCGGGGTGACGGAGTGGCATCCGGCTGAAGGACACGGCGTGAACAAAGTTCCACGTTCTCACCGAGAGTGACCACAGGGGTGGGGTCGCTCTCGCTCGCCTGCGCTCGGTCAGTCCGCTCTCGGTCTGACCGCTTTGCCTCCCATCTGCACAGTTACTTCCCCATCGCGGCTCCATAATACCACAAGGGGTGGAGTAGGGGGGGGGGACACAGAGCTCAACTTTGTTTCTGCTTTCCAGGCTCTGCCAGTTAGTGCATGTGCTTGGTATGCAGATTTCATGAGCACGTATGTGCACTTGTTTATGTTTGACATCACAAACCCTTTCTAACTGCGTCACACTCACACTGTATGTGCTCAGTAGTTACTTAGCTTGTAGACTTCATGCAAAGGCCACACATGCTGCCAGCCCTGAAATAGAAGCATGCGTTACTGTCAGCCAACTGTAAAATTTGAGAGCAGCACTGCTGCATGGTGATACTGGCCGGCACCTTTTTGCCTTCGACATGTCACAGGTAGGTCCCTGGCAAGCCCTACGTCCAGACAGGGAATGAGGCTGTGATACCACATCTTAAGCTACACGTGTGTTTCTGTGAAAGGTCACCGTCCTTGCTTGTTTCAGGTGACAGTCAAGAAATATAATTTTTCTTGTCCCTCTCATATTGTTCTGGAACAGAGGTCTTCAAACTTTTTGATGCCGAGACCCCCTTGTAAAACCTTTTTAGGCATAAGGACACCCTTCCGACAAAAGTTTCTAGAAACTGGTACTCATCATCAACAACTATCGACAACCATAAATGCGCCTGTTAGACCTCATCACATCCATCCATCAATTATTCATCCACCCACACTTTCACACATCCATCCATCCATCCTTCATCCATCCACCCTTTCATCCTTCCATCCATACATCCATCCTTCATCCATCCACCCTTTCATTCTTCCATCCATACATCCATCCTTTACCCATCCACCCTTCCATCCGTCCATCCATCCATCCACCCACCTTTTCACACATCCATCCATCATTCATCCATGCAACCTTTTATCCATCCATACATCCATCCACCCTTTCATCCTTACATCCATCCTTCATCCACCTAGCGAGGCTCAATGGTTAGAGCGGCAGACCCTGATGCAGAGGTCTGGCCCGGGACAGGGTTCAATTCCCGCCTCGGTGGCTCTTGGACTCAATTTCCCCGGACCTGATAATTCTCGCCTCGGTGCCTAGTCTAATCATATGTCCCACTCTGTGACTCTGGGCAATAGCTTGCTTAATCTCCACAACGGCCCCAGCAGCGCTTGGATGCCTGGCTTCACCTTGGGGGTGCCCAGGAGTGGACATTTCACAGGAAAGCCAGGATGGGTTCCACAGTGGTATGAATACAGCACTACGAGACCTCTGTGTAGAAGTGCGCTATATAAATACAAACACATTTACATTTACATTTACCCTTTCATCCATCCATCCACCATTCATTCCCCCACCTTTTCACACATCCATCCATGCATCATTCATCCATGCAACCTTTTATCCATCTATACATCCATCCACCCTTTCATCCTTCCATCCATCCATACATCCTTCATCCATCCACCCACCCTTTCATCCATCCATACATCCTTTCATCCTTCCATCCATACATCCATCCACCCTTTCATCCTTCCTTCCATACATCCATCCACCCTTTCATCTTTCCATCCATACATCCTTTACCCATCCACCCTTCCATCCACCCATCATTCATCCACCCACCTTTTCACACATCCATCATTCATCCATGCAACCTTTTATCAATCCATACATCCATCCTTCATCCATCCACCCTTTCATCATCCTCCCATCCATACATCCATCCTTCACCCATCCACCCATCCACCCTTTCATCCATCCTTCATCCACCTACCCTTCCATCCATCCATCCATCCATCCACTTATCATTCATCCACCCACCTTTTCACACATCCATCCATCCGTCCACCCTTTCATCCATCCACCCATCATTCTTCCACCCACCTTTTCTGTGCCTCTCTCATGGGGCCGGGGGGGTCAGTATCTCTCGGCGTCTTCTTCCTCTCTCATGGGAGGGCATCTCTGTGCCTCCCTGCTGGGAGTGAGGGGGAGGGCAGACAGGGTGTAACAACATCTCACCGTGAAGAACAGCGCCAGGTATGAGGGTTCATGGGACTTGAACCAATGATTTATGGGAAGTGTCGGCAGGGGGGGACCTTTCACGTGCAATTACTGGCGGGACCCACAGCTCCAGGCGCGCAACTTCCACTGAACTCAAAGGGCTACATCTTCCTCCCCCAGCCACCCCACCCCGGTCCCCCCTTGTGTATGTGAACCCGGCGGAAACAGCTTGGACACACACAAAGCCACAACCGAGTACTTCACAGGTCTTAAAAAGACCTTTTACTTGTTAATGAGACGTTGATGTTTTTCACCCCTCGGTGTGAATTAGTCCTCCGCCGTGAGCACCCTCAATAAGCCCGACACCACTAAGGCAAACCACGCGTTTCAAGGAACTGCTCTGAAAATCTGCGACCCCCTTCCCAGGACTCCACGACCCCCCCCCCCCGTTGGTCGCGCCCCACAGATTGAAGACCTCTGTTCTAGAAGTATGCCAGACACTGTGTAGTTTACACGCATGAGGAGCCAGTAGCAGGGTTTGTGCTGAGGAACATAATTGATTTGGCAGTACACGGTTGGCTAGATATGGCACTATCTTGGACTTTTCAGCCTCTCCAATCACGCCTGAAAAACCTTTCCACATTCCTTACTTTGGGGGGCCCTGACGAGAACTGCAATCAGGCTGCAGTTTATGACTATGACTACTAAATAGTATCCTTAGTAACAAAGCTACGGGCAGGACCAAATAAGTTCAAGAGAAGGTCCACAATTTACTCTTTGACCTTGAAGCTCTTACTTGCTTCTGCTGGTATGGAAAGATAATGACTACCAAGCAGATGAGAAGGCAGTCAATTTGTCTAAGGCATCTTTTGATTCTCAAGTGGACAAGCAAGGATATTGATGTTCTCCAGTGGGGATAAGGAAATGAGATGACAAACCCAGATATCTCTGGTGACTATTCTGCCACTGACCTAGATATTTTGAGTGTGTTGGAGGCCATGTTGTTCCCTGATGATAAAGTGCATCCAAGATATTCAGACTGGGCCCTGGCAGAGAAACCAGCGGCATATGTCCATACAGTGGAACAGCTCCTTTGAGCAGAATGTTCACTACCTTCCTTGGGTGAAAAAGTGTCTGTGACCCCAGTTTGTGACTGGCATGGCCATCCTTCTCACTAAATTCTCAAAGTACCACAACTAGGCTAGACTGGGCCTTGCATGGGTGTCCTGATAAACTGTAGGACTTCTAACTCTCAGTTACTAATGTTTTGAATTTAGCACTCACAGCAAAGTCGAATAGGTCATTGGGGTGCCCGACATCATGGCTATGTGGGGAGCATACTTCCTGCAGCTCCTGCTATGTTTTTCACTAGGACTGTGAAAAGATATCCACCGCAAGGAAAAGAGGTGAGACACCCTTTATTATAACCATCAGGTCTCCGATCCAGGTAGCAGCTGCCGCCAGTAGAACATCCACCTCCAACCGACATTCCACTCCAAATCCTGACACATATCCCCTCTTAACGATTTACACAATATAGAAGAAAAAGAAGAAACCAATACAATCAAGCATTAAAACATAATACAACCGTACTTGAATAATGTTACAACATATCAAAATAAACTAGTTCAATATTCAAATGCTTGACACACAGCTGCACCTCTGAAAATCGTGTACTTTAATATTGCAACCACAACCTGTTTTTGCGCACACAGTGAGACACCTTTCCAGAGAGAAGACCAGTGTTTGTCCTGCGATGTGAATATTGCATGTAGGCCTTGAGGTATGGGGGTCTGCTGACAAATCCCAGAGGTCTTCTGTTTTAAAATAAACTATCTCTTGTCACAGGAGGGTGGTTAGGTTGTTGCATCCTTTTACATTGTTTTCTATAACATGACATCCTGTTTGTATTCTATGGAATTGTAACAATGCTGACTATATTGTGTTCATGCATTCTGCTGCTAGTATTTGCTCGTGTACTGCACCATAGAGCGCGTTAGTTGAAATAAACATTTTAAATTATACTGCATCTCTGATTATTCGCACTGTGGACAAGTATGAGTGGCTAAGCGACAAAGTGTCTGGCTCCCATGATTCCCAAGATAGAGTTACGTGTTCTGGGTTGTCTAATCATTGGTAGCTTCACTGTAGACGGAGAATGAATGAGACACTATAGCTAGTCGGTAAGAGATTTTAGGTATGGATGCGGTAGGTTGGTACACCACCTATTCATTGAGGTTCTGTTTTCCTGTGCAAAGTTCTGTGCATGTGCAGAATCCCCGCAATACTTATTCCATAACTTTGGTCAATACTTCATCCTCCTTAAGCATTTGCAACCACACATGTTTCCATACTGCCCCATCCAACCCCCGTCCCAATAATTCAACACACAGACAAATTCCAAATCTTCCTCATTGTGGCTGCTTTCACAATTGTCATCCTATACAGGCAATCTTGACAAATAATCGGCTGCAAAATTCTTTTATCCCGAAACCTGTATTTGTATTGAAACTCCTGTATACGGTACTGCCTTTTCACAATGTGGGGAGTGGGTCTGCCCCCCCCCCACACCACAAATTCAGAATAAATCCAATAATGGCTTGTGGTCGGTACGCACAATACTACGCACCCAACACATATCTAGAGCCTCCCTTTCAATAGTTGAATATGTGGCTTCTGCTCCTCGCAGAGTCCTTGACGCAAAAGCAACAATTTCTCTACTTCCATTTGGGCGCTTCTGCATCAACACCGCCCCCAAACCAACACTACTCACATCAGTCATCAAAATGCATAAATACTTTCTGTTAAATGATTTCAAAGGACATGCAGACACTAAGCTTTTCTTTTTTATTTTTTTTTATTTTTGTTTATTGGCTTTTCAACATGTTACACACAATACTTGTCATTCAGGTTTCAATTCTTGGATACATACACTTAGTTCGCTGTGATATACATTTTCTCAGTTCACACATCAGGCAATGTTCGTCGCATCTTTTGCAAAACCAGGTTGTCCCCTCAATAGTGAGCCGTGGGCGCTCCTAAAGTTCTATCCCTCTGAGTATATTGGCACCCTCGTACAGTTCGGCATTCGGTCTCCCCCATAGTCTCGATAGCAAGAGTTACAAAGAACTTTCATCTCCCCCCAGCCAACAAGTCATATGGTCATAGTAGCATTAGCATTTCATGTTCCCCCCTTCATGGACTATTTTCAAGGTCAGATAGTTCTTTCAGAGGGTCGCACAGTTGTCCCCTGTATTCGTTCCATTTCCCCCATATCCTGGTCCATTTTTTCGGGCAGCCCCTATGTACATACACTGCCTTTTCTGCCAGCATAGCTGTGTCCATGTCTTTTTCCCATTGTGTGCATGAGGGCGCCAGACCAGAGCCCCATTTCCTGGCAATGTTCCGTTTTGCAAGGGCTAGACCCAGCGTTGTCCATGTCTGTAGTACTCGATGCATGTCTGTAGGCGACCAGATATTTAGCAAACAACATCTAGGTTCTCTTTGCAGTTCAAGCCTACTTGCCTCTGAGATTTCGGAGAGAACTTGGTCCCAGTACGATTGTATCCTGGGACAGTCCCATATTGTGTGAAAGAATGTTCCCGGGAGTCCACACCCTCGCAGGCAGCCAGGCTCTGGGATGCAGCCTAGCCTGTGTAGGAGCGTGCGGGAATAGTATATTCTGTGTAATATTTTTTATTGCACTAGCTTAAATTGTGATGGTATGGAGGCCTCTCTAGCAGATGCTAGTGCATATAACCAATCTTCATCCACTATGTCTCCTAGTTCTACTTCCCACTTGCTTCGGAGAACAGCCGTGGGGTCTGGAAGATTGTTGAGAGGTTTGCGGTATGTGAGTGAGATCCCTTATTTATCTAGGTATTCGGTGAGGAGTCTATCCTCTATCCTCCAGGGGGGAGGACTCAGCTAGCTGTGTGCCCGTTGGAATGGCCCCCTGTAAAGCATGTTTGATTTGTGCATAGCGATAGTGCTCGGTGTCTGCCATCCCGTATTTTTCTTTCAGGGCTGGGAATTTGATAACTTCACCTCTTATCCACAGGTCACCGATTTTGGAAATACCAATTAGGTCCCACTGCCTGAAACCCTTTGTATTAACTAGGGTACCCAGACGCCGTGTGCCCCAAAGTGGCGTTGCGAGTGTGAGCACTCCTTCCCATCCCAGGGCTCTCTGTGCCGCGTGCCAAATCTTAATCGTGTGAGCTGTTGGGCCTGTGAAGGTGTGGCGTCGTTTGTTCGTGTATAGTGCCCTCATGAGTTGGTCAGGTGGTAGGACAGTCCTGTCAAGGCGGAAGGCTGGGTCTAGTTGTGGAGTGTGTAGCCATTGGTTTACTGCTATTAGTTGTGCTGCCCAGTAATACAATTTAACACTGGGCAGGGCGATTCCACCGTCATACCAGGATCGGATTAATTTGGAGTGCGCTATACGGGCCGGTTTTCTGTCCCCACTATGCTTTTCTTGATTTCATTAAAGACTACCTCACATTCATCCAACCACACATACTTCACATTCTTTCTTAATAGATCACACAAAACTGCTGTTTTACTGTTAAACTGTGGCACAAACTTTGCATAAAACCCAACTAAGCCCAAAAAGACTTGCGCTGATCCTTGTCTCTTGTTGGTGGTGCCATCTTCATTTGCCCACAAAATTTTCAATTCAGGTTCCGCACTACTAGTAGATACATGATGACCCAGATAATCACACGTAATAGAGCAAATTTACACTTGTCCCTTCTTAGTGTCATCCATCTCTTCATCGTGTTCCTCCATATCTTTGCCATATATCAAGATAGCATCTTGGAAACACCCCTCCATTCCTTTAAACAAAATGTTCATCACAGAGAGGATGCTGAGGCCAATCCAAGCGGCATGCAGCTATATCTGTAAGCACTCTCTGGTGTCACAAACGAGGTAAGTTGTTTCGAAATGATGCAGCTCCACCATATGATATGCTGCTGACATATCCGATGATGTAAAAACAGCAGCATGTTTCAAAGTGGCCAACATCTTGTTAATATTTGGCAGAGGTTGTTGATCTACCCAAATATTTCCATTAAGGTCTTGAAGATCCACACATAGACGCAAGGACTTATCTGCCTTGCGTGCCAAAACAACTGGTGACAACCATTCGGACCCTTCAATAGGTTGATAATAGACATGTCACACAGTTTCCCATGTTCTTCCTTTAAGGCAAATCGGTGATTTGTGTACCACTGGAACACCTTTTAACACTATGCGATGCTTAAATCCTTGCAGTTTTCCCACCAATCACAAAATACTTCTTCATATTCACTGATCCATTTTCTCTCTCAACATCCTGATCCCAGGTAACCCCATTCAAACATAAAGCTAACAACTTATCCTTGGTTATTACCAGTTCAGGAAGGTTGGGATCCAAAATCATATTCAGTTACCCTAGATCATCCCAACCCAAGAAATTCGATCTGTTCTTTACAACATATGCATCAGTTTGGGCACGATTGTCCCTAAACTTCAATTTAGCTTTACATTTATCTAAACCTTTTTTCTTCTGTAAGCAAGTAGTTTAATATGTGACTCTTCTAGCACTTCACCCTGAAACTTTGCAAACTCACTTTCCCCTAATAACAAAAATGGTGAACCAGAATCCACTATAATGTTGACATTTTGCATCTTTGACTGCTTCCTGCTTCTCTTCCTTTATCCTTAAAATGCACCCTTCACCACACTTGCTTTCCACATCATCTTCACACACAGCACTTGCAGTGTGTTTCTTAAAATTACTTGCCCTTCAAATACAAGCAAAATGCCCTTTTCTGTTGCATTTGAAACATGCCTGACTTAAAGCTGGGCAGTGTTTATAATTTCCCACATGTGTCCTACTGCCACACCTAAAACAACTAAACTCTCTTTTCACACCCAATAAAGATCCTCCAGGTTTCTGAAACGGTGTAATATTTTGACTTTTAAATTTGTCACTACTAGTCTTCTATATGGCTTTCACTTCCCGGCATTCCATCCCTGGTCGACCTGCAGCTAGCTCCTTCATACATATATCTGACTGTTCAATGCTTCTTGCTATCTTCAATGCCAATTCTAAACTGGGATCTTCACTGGCCAAAACCTGTTCCTGAAATTCCTTGCTATTACTTTTTTCCATTATTTGATTATGAATTACCTCCTTTTTCAAATCCTGATAGATATAGTTTATAGCTAAAGTGCGTAACGCAGAAACAAAATCCTCAGTGGATTCTCCTGGAACCTGTGCTCGCTGTAAAAACCAATGCCTTTCCAACACTACATTCCGTTTCGGTGAAAATCTTTTGCTCAGTGTTTGAATTATTGATGCATGTTCATCGATTATTGGTTCAGCATTACCAACTCCACTAGGAAGCGCATGTACAATTTCTAACTGTAGAGTCTGTTTCCTGGATGTAAAAGTATCCCCATCAATTGCATCAAGATAAGCATCAAAAGCTTCATGCCACTGTACCCAATTAAATGGTGGCAAACCAGGACTCGCTAAAAATGGAGGTGGCGGAGATATTGCCTCCATAACTCAATAAAGCACGCTACAGGTGAGTTGCTGCCCACACAAACATAATTTCTAACAGCTGCAACAATATCCCTGTTTGATTGAGCAGGTACAAGAACTGGTGTGCCTGTCACCGAAACAATAGCAAACAGCAAACAGGAAGCTGCAATATGTAATGTGCCAATTTGCTGTAATAAAGTGGACAGGTACTGACACCGGTGTGCCTTCCACTGCTGTGCGTTCCTGACTCGCGCTGCTCATCACCTTGCGCAGCTCCCAGAACTGCTGTGGGCTCAAAGGAACGCAAAAGCAGGGACAGCTCACTGCTGCAGCTCGTCACTCTAATATATTGCTACGCAGCTTTAACTTTAAGAACTGCTGCTTAAAGAAAATTGCTCTGTAGCTTCCACAGAAGGAAACGGCGCTGCACTCCACCCGACCTTTTCGGGCCTCCAGGCACCTCCCATGAAAGCAGCACAGGGATCAGAAATGCTGACGTCACTTGTCGCCACTGAAAAGATGTCCACCACAAGGAAAAGAGGTGAGAAACTCTTTATTATAACCGTCAAACCTCCGATCTAGGCAGCAACTGCTGCCACTAAAGCATCCAGCTCCCACCAACATTCCACATTCCATTCCAAATCCCTACAGACTGACATCAAAGCCATATACAGTGATGTCGAACTTTTCGCCAGCTCTAGCCTGAAGCCTTGCTCCTCTAAGGAAATCCCAAAATCCAGAGAAGTATCAAAGTCTGACTGCCTACGACTTCACTAAAACCGATGTCGACCTACACCCGATCAACGCCGCGGCCATTTTGGGCGCGAATCGTGAACTTCTTATTCTAAGAGCCTTCCTGCCTTAGTTGTTGACCACATCGGGACCCCCCTCCTCATGTATTGCATCACCGTCAAGCCTTGCTTCAGCCTGCTGCCTTCGACAGCGACAAATCATCGACGACCTATCAATGACCAGAACTGTTTCTATGAAAAGAAGGTAACTTTGACTGGGACAAACCCAGCCCCTGTTTTTGTACGGTGATCGACTGTGGTTGGCCTTAACTTTTGTCTTTGGTCGGTCTAGTGTGACCAGTTTCCTTCATTTGCCCCTTTAAGATGTTTTAGTGTTATTTTCATTTACAACTTTACAAATTCATTTCTCCTGTACCCCTTATTGATTTTCTTTTATTTTGATGTCATTTTGTTCATTACAATATCCTGTTTTTATAAATTGGAGTAGGATTTTTATTGTGTGTTTTCGACTTTCGACTGTTTTGGTACTTCTGAACACTTTACATATTTTTCTCAAGTTAAGCCTGTCTGCCCTTTGCCATAGCTAATTATGTTTGAGTTCAGGTTTACATTACTACAAACTTTACTGGACCTAACCAGGATTGTGCCTTTAGTACGTTTGGTGGATTACCATTTACCCCAACCAGTATTCAACTTTCTGGTAGGTTATATTTTTATATTGTTTCCATGATTTGATTTGTGAAATATATTATAATAGTGAACTTGATCATAATGCTTAGGTATTTTGTTTTTTGTCTTAGGGAATGATATAAAACAATATCAAGCTGGAAACTGCTAATTCTCTCTCGCCGCTGCAAAGTGAGGAGGCGATGACATTGCATTGGCTTTTATGGACATGTAGTGACGTGCTTGGTGTAATAGATCATGTGTTTTGTAGAGCTGTTTTTCTTTCTGTACTTTGAGACTGAACTTCTTTGTTAATAAAGCAAAGGAATTAAGCATCCTTCTTGTCTCCGTTTCCATAATAGAATTAAAACTTTCAGTAGCAAAAGCTAAGAAAATTTGCATTTTACAGATTCAAATCTCACAGCAGAACTATAACTCGGGCTGCACATCCTTTACAGGCTTGAGCCTCAGTTTACAATCCACCAGAGGTACAGGCTTGCATTGGCACTACTGCATCTTTCACAGCAGTCTATTTCTATATATTCCTTTTTGACTCCAGAATACGGTAGCCAAAGATACTGGACACGCGAACCCCAATAGTGAGTCATTAGCATTGGCTTGCTCACTGGGCTCAAACTGTATGTCTTGAACTTCAAGCTCTTGCGTCTGACTTTGTACTAGCTTTGCATCCTCATAATATTCATTTCATCTGCATAACTTTACAATACAATAATTATAATATATATTTTTCTTAAAAATTAAGTTAACGAAATTATTTGGAAATACCAGATAATAAAACCATAATCCTGCGCCTAATGAACACTTGTTTAATCTATCATATCAAATATGGGAATCTTAAAAAAAATCTCTCCTGCAGCACCCCAAAAATACTAGATAAAATACTAGATAACTAGATAGGGTTCTCAGTGTATCATTTCTGATATGCAAAATCTATTATTATGTGGCAAGTTCTTAAAATTGCCTCCTTGATAGGGTTGGAGAGCATACCCAACCTAATTTTGGGTACGTTTTCCAATGTTATAATTTGGACATATCTAATGAATAGGTTTGAATCCCCTCCATCCAAACATAGACAATATTGTCATGGAGGACAAATTACCCAGATCATTTAGAAGATGTATACTTGAGATCTTGGTGTGCTGCCATAATAGAATGACCAGAGCTTTATTAAATAATGAAGATGAACTGTTAGAAAAAACAAATGGCATTTTGATGTATGCTTAGTAGTACAACAATAGTAATACTAGAGTACTGCATAATGCTCCGCACAATTCTACAGGTGAAGGTTCTACCTCCACCTCTCCTATGTTTTCCTTGTAGAGATCTCTGTCCTGACTGTGAAGCCCACACACGTAAGTATATGTTCTAGTAGTAAATGTGGGAGGGACAGGAAGGAGTGGCTGGAAAATGGGCAATTCTTACTTCTAAAGTTGAGGGGTTAAGGAAGCCCTTGGGAGGGGCATACACTCACCTACAGAAGAGCAAGCCTGGTTTTTATATTCACAAACTGCACTTCTAAAGTTAGAATACTGTAAATTGAAGTAAAAGTACTCCAGCTCAGAGTTAAAGTTCAGCACCACACATGGCGAAACACATTCCTTCCATAGAAAATAATGGAGGTAGGAACTTAAATAAATCCTCATAGGAAATAATGTAACATTAAATTAAATTTAATGTTAAAAAAGATCTAATAATACATTTTTTTTCTACGTTGCTTTTTTATAAATATTTTTATATTTTTGGTTTAAATAATGCAACATTGAGATGTATGGTGGGCTGGGTGGGCCTACGGGTTGCCTCTGGATGTGTTGGTCTCTGCACTGCACTTCTGTCATTTAATGTATCAATGTGGATTGTGGCTATCTTGGTCTGACTCTATCCAGTGTACTTCTGAACGGTACTGTTTGTTTGGCTGTTTTGAAAATGTAATAAAATTGATTATCAAAAAAAATAACGTAACATTTAATTTAATAAAATATACTTACATTATTTTTAATTCCATACATCACTTTTAATAATTATTAATACATCATTTAAAAAAGATTTCCTTTAGGTGGGAATTATTTTATTAATTTAAGCTTCACGAAAAATAATATATTCAGAATATTTCTATTTTAAATTGTTGTGCTGTAAGTTTTTTTTTGATTTGGTTCTACATTTAAAATACATTTATAAAATTAATGTACATTAATATCGAAGTTGAAAATATTTAACCCATTTTTTCAGGTTCAATAAACTTTTTTACTCCGAGATCACCGCCACTGGCTCTCAAATAGCACATCAGTAACACTACCAACTCCGTAGCAAACACCCTTGACCTCATCATGACACTCTGCAAGACCTCTGCATGATCCCCTCCTCCATCCTCCACACTCAATTTGAGCATCTACAAAGATTTGCAGTGCCAAGCATCATTAAGGTACAGCACGTGTTCTAAGTGTAGCAGATTAACTGTCAGTCTAAGAACCCATGAATACGGCACATAGCCCATATCTACTCACTACAATGACTACCATACAAGGACAGTGTAGATCAAAGGTTTTAAATTAAAACCCTGCAGCATGAGGATTTTTTTAATATGAACGAGCGCAAGAGGTATTTTTATATATATTGTTTTAGCGAGGGAGGGACGGGGGCTGGCTGGAAATCAAGAGGGCGGTGTTCCTTGGATCTCCTAAAGTGGCACACCACTAGGCATGGGTATGGACGGAAGTAGGAGCTTGGCTGGTGTTTATTCGGGTCTTTCAGCAGTGTGAATTGGGGCAGGGGTACCCCTTGCCTTTTCCTGGGCTTTTTACTGGTGATGTGCAGGCCGCACATGTCAGATTGCAATGGTGGCAATCTTGAGCCATGCTCCAGACAGACCTGGAGTTCTGAAGACATGGGACTATCCAGTATGCCATAGATGAACCGGAGCATGGCCTTTACAGTGTGTTTTTGTCTTCCTCTCCTGACATCACCTTGTGGTGAACTTGCAGTGCAAGTGACCATGGTATCCTGGAGGACTTTTTTGAACCTTGAAGCTGATCCCACAGGAAGGGGCTAAAAGAGGTGCTAGAGGAGCCACGTAATGACGTTGAACATCCAGAGAACAGGCTCTCATGAGAGCTATAGTGGTGCTATGATCGGAATATTTTTTTCAAGACTGTGGTCATTGAGAATGCAGTGAAGGAGGTAAAGGCTAAGCTGAAATGCCTCTCTAGAAAAGTGAAGTTGTAGAGTAAGAGCAAGAGCAGGGGTCGATGCCATGAAAGTTACAGCTTCTGGAGGGTCTGTTTACTGAGTGGGTGCACCCTCCAATCACGTGCTAAAGGACTTTGGAAAGTATCCTGCAGCTTGATGCCAAGATTGAGCAGCTCGATAACCTGCAAAGAGTGCCTCTTCTGCTGTGCCTGAAGATTCTGGCTATGATGCCATCAGAGTCTTTTTGGTGTTCAAGATACTGGCTAGTCTTCTGGATCTTGAAGGGGCTCTCTAAATGAAATTTAGCATACAACTCTACCAACCCCAAGAAAGATAATTTGTTGAGCCTTGTTCTGCACACTCTGTGCGTCCCCGACAGCTCTCACCAAACTTCCCGTTGGGGTAACTCCATTCTTTGAAAGATAATGGATGAAGACCTAAATATTCTATCATATTAATCTGGTGCCCTCAGTACAATTCCCTTATTCCAAAATTTTCAAAACTTTTTCTAGTGTCTCATCACACATCTTCTTAATCGACCCTTGCATCTACACATTGAGCTTAAAGCGTGTTCTCCCATCAAGATATTTTAAAAGATGATCTATTACTAACTGGAAAATAGCCTATGCCGAAAATAGCCGACGCTGGCTCAGTTCTTTTAAATTGGTATACATCCTTCTGTTACATTCGTACCGGGATCATTCGTATTGGAATCTGTGCAGAAGGCAGTGCCATAAGCTTACCAGAGACTGCTTGGGTTTAGAAGAAGAATCCACATGCTCTTTATTAGTGTATCAGTCATCAGTGTATTAACTAACACCGTACTGAAGCGGCTTCACCTCCTGGGTCATTCCAGTGTTTTCACAAGTTGTGGATTGCGAAAGGCGTTGGTAGAATTTAGTAATTTTGTGTGGCATGCAGGATATCAAACTTGGACTTTTTCTTCACAGTTCAATGAAATACATAATCTTCTGGAAAGAGACAGAAATAAACCTTATAAATGGCCATTTCCTAGAGGATGGATTGTCCTTCCTAGGATGCCCAAGTTTCCCAAACCAAGATGTTGTAGTCTTTTCATGTGATGTTCATTCGTGTTTAAAGCATATATAAATGACAAGAGAAAGATGCATCGCAGCATCTTTCCTCCCCTAATGTTTCGGCATTATCTTCATTCCTTGCTCCTATTTTTGTTCCAGGTTTTTAATTGGACACTACTATATAGCGCCGCTGTCTGGTTGGAAAAGACCTAATGTGGGTTTACCAAGAGCTTACCTGGATTTACAGCCACCCATTGCTTACCATTGGTTGGCTTTGTCACTCTCATTTGTTTGCTTCTTATTCTGTGGCTTTCCATGTTGCAGATTGTCAACCTCGTGTGTGTTACCTTCTTTCTGATTGGCTGCCTTTTACACCCGCCACTGCTGACCTTTAGCAAACAACTTTTTTTCTTTTAGCTTAAGCACTCCATGAGAGTGTTGGCTATTTCCCAACTGTCTCTGTTGGGCTTATTTTTTCCCACGTACTCTACATTGCTCTCTTTTATGTGTGCTTAACTCCCCCGGCCTAATATATATTTCTCTCTCTCGGATATGTGCTTCTCTGACCTACCACCTCTTCTCGCCGTGATGCTAACTCACCTTTTGCCCCATGTTGTTTTCCTTTATGTGCTTTTGGATACTTTTATTTAGTAACTGTTCCATTACATATTGGTAAATAGAAAGGAAAAAAGGTGCCTGTATCATATCGCCACCTACAAAATGACCTAGCCGCAGCTCGTCATTGAGCCTTTTTTCTTCTTGTGGAGGAGACTCTTATCAATAGTAGGCTCTCCAGAGATGTACAGCAGGTATTGCCAATGGCACAGCAGTCTTGAACTTTATGGCGACATCGAGCACAGGGGAGAGCCTCCAAAAGCTCCTATGACTATTTCATGACCTGTAACTCCTCCAAAGTATCGGTGGTGTCGTCCTGTTGCGAAGGTGATAATAATTTAAAGCAATTTTCTACAAAGCACCTAAAAGATTATATTATACTTATGTTCAGCAAAGAACACATATCTTACCCTCAAAACAAAAGAGAAAAGGTCACTGTTTTGGTCTCCTCACTTCTGATTGCTCACTGTGTCAATCCATGGCTGTGGAGCAGTGGGAAGGTCTTAAGCTCCAGCAGGCACTCTTTCAATTGGATCAGCTCAGCATTCGAAACTCAGTTGCTCAGACTCTGAAGTGTGGGTTCAGCAAACAAAGTTCCATGCAGTTTGTGAGATCTTCTTTAATTAGTTGCTGCTTCCTTTTATTATTCTTGGTACACTCCAATCCTTATATCCTGAATCTAAACATAGATATAAGAGTTTTTATCAGCCAACACGTTTTACTTAGTTATGTTCGTAAGCTTCCTAAAGGTTGTTATGGAATTAAACATATGGCTCTCCAATAACATGCCAAGGTGCGTCATTACGTCTTTTTCCAGTGCCATGCAGCACATTGCGAACAGTGATGTACAGCATTGCAAAAATCTGTTGACAAATGCAATAAGTCTAGAAGCTGAGGCCTAATGGCATTGTCATTGTTTGTTACTGCTAGCAGATTGGATTGTTTTCCTGCTGAATTATATTCCTGGTATAGAATTGCCATGTTTTTCTTCATGATGTCAAGGGAATGGTGGACTTTGTTGACTTACTAATTTTTCAAATGCTTTCTTCCTCGTCACTCAGAATTTCAAGATTCCAAAAATATTTTTTTCCGCTTGAGTCACTTGACTACTGTCACGTATATTACTGCCTGCAGGTTGGCACCGTGGCTACTTGTTAGAGTGCTCCTCTCGTCAGGCAATGGAGATGGGTACTCAACAGATCGCAACATCACTGACCTCTTAGCTTTTGCAGTGGAATGGATCCTTCTCTGAACCTGCTAAACAAGTTACAATTATGACTTGAGAATTTGCCACTTAGGCTTTGGTGTATTGGTCTACGGGCATCTCAATAGGACCATCAGGTGCACAGCATTTTTTCTGGGGATCCAGGTACATTAAAAGCGTTTGTGAATTCTGTTTGCATTCATTTTACTTTTCACCCTGCATGGTTCAATCAAGATCAAGCCATGATGGGTTAGCTGTGGCTGATCTAGTAAGTCATTGGCTGAGTTTATTTCCGTTAGAAACCAACTCAGACAGATGCTTATTAGCAGTCTTATGCTGTCTTATCATGTTTTACGAAGATGCTAAATGCCCTCCACTAAATAATCTTTATGTGATATTTAGCAAAAAGGAATGGGTGTAATCACTTAAATTACTCTCTTTCTATCGATTTAAAGGTGGACATTAAGGCCAGATTGAGTCAGTTCCAGCATTATACTTCTTTTTCACTGTTTTACAGTAGCTTTCTGTGGTCCTACTTACATTCAGTATCATTGATGATATTGTTGTATAACAACATTACTGTACCAATGTGATTTCATTGACTACTCTTATGAGAAGATTGCATGGATTATTAAGTTCTTAATCAGAGCAGAAGACCTCTGGTGACATAATATAGTGCAAATTAGAGTTTGTAATGCAGATTTATAACTTCTTGTGGAAGGACCAAGAGCAATGGTTCATAATACTAATGGGGGACACCTAGTGAAAAATAACAAAGCACACACAGAGTTCATAATCCTAGAGATGACTCTTGATGAAAATAAGCAAACACAAATCAATATACCGTGAAGCGTGGTGCAAACTTTCTTCTTTGACTCAACGATGCCCCTTGTCACCTTCTTAGGATAGTAGGTTTCAGGAATTCTAATTGCTAACAGCAAATCTGGGCTTCAGCAAGTATGTATCACAATTGCCAAGCAAGGAGATTGTTCACCACAAAGAGCTTGTATTCTAGCTATTCAAGATGACCACCAACATCATCATGCATTGCTCTGAGATGCTATGGTTCTGTCTAGACAGCACTCTCACTGCACACCCCTGCATCCTCTCCTGCTTCCAAAGACATATAAGCTATGGAGCTTCAGATAAGCCTGTCAAAAGGGACCGGCTTGTCAAGGTAGCACGATCTGCACCTCACCCTGTCACTTAGCATTGCCTGTTCCTCCTCAACCTCTCAGCTGTCTTCGACCCAGTAAACCACTAAGCATTCATCAATACCTTGAAAACAGGCATGGATTTTGCCAACATGTCCTGGCAGTGGCAGTGACATCCTTTTCAGTGCCTGTTGCTTCAGCGGCACTGAAGGCAGACATTGAAACATCAGGAGACTTGTTCTAGCCCATGTTTGGAAGGATCTAAGAAGAGGAAAAGATGTCATCTGATTGTAAGGAAAGATATCTAAGGTGTGGCCAAGCAGCATGGCCGACAGGACGTGAGCTCCGCAAGCTCCCGGCCTGAGAACCCGTAAATCCTGCATATTTATCCTGTTGGAGCTCAAAACCGGTTGCGGCGGTGGTCGGAGGACCCCCTTCCACTAGTGACCCCCCTTGTGAGTGGCGGCGGCGGTGAGTCCCTGGACGGAGAGCCGTGCTGGAAGCCAATGTGGGTGTGCCCCGGACCTCTGGCTACGCGAGGTCGGGGACTGAGGCCTAGGCAGCGGTGACAACGGCGTGGCTAACCTGCTCCCCCGTGGCTCCCGGGGGGCTCGACGCTTCCATATCCGCACCGGAGCCTGCCGCCGTCTGCGGCTAGTGTTGTGGAGCCTGGAGACTGCTGGTTGCTGCAGCGAGAAGGCTGTATCAGCCGGCGCCTGCGGAGGTGACCGCACTGGAAGGCCTTTCCCGCTGACGCCGCACTGTCTAGGTGGCGGAGGCCTTGGGAGATACCTGCAGTGGCTTGGGTGAGACCCGCTCGGCCCTAGCGATCCTGATCTTCTGACGCCCGGCCCGGAGCTCTGCTCGACGGAGGTGACCTGACCCGTGGTCTGCTGGCCTGTCCTGCTGTGGCGACGTGCCTTCTGTGGCGGTGGGCGGCCATTGAGCGGCCCGGATTTTTTCTTACCGATCCGGCCCCTGAGAGAGGAACAGCCCCGTGACCTTGAAGGCCCCACTGGAAGCGGATCGAGGGCCCGGAGGACGCTGCGGTGAGTGGTGTTGCCTATCCTGGCCCCCCCGCGCTGCATCGCTTGATCCTGGGGGACACTCACGGAAGGGGATCGGTGTCTGGCGTGAGTCCGTTCAGCCGACCTGTGGTTCCAGAGGCCTTGTTATTCACCCACTACACGCGGTGTCGCCGCTTTGCTGCCTGCTTGAACTCATTGGCTGAGAGGCACTTGGGACTTGCGGTCTGAGGGGGTCTAGTGCTCCTAGGGCACCCGGAGCGATTTTGACCGTGGCCATACGTAAAGACAGAATGTCGCGTACCACGCAGCCAAACACCATCACCCAATACACTACACCGCGGCTGCCCTCCCAGCAGATTACGCGCCAATCGGGCCAAGACGAGGGAGCGGGCGAACCCGGAGAGCCCTCTCGAGCGGAGTTGTTGAAAGCCATACAGGGCTCGCATACCGCGCTAGAGCGGCAGATCGAGACGGTCTCCATAGACGTCAACTTGCTGCGAACTGACCTTCGAAAGGTTGCGGACAAAGTCACCCATGCAGAGGGAAATATTGCAGAGCTGCAGGGTGAGGTGGCCACTCTCAAAAAGACAGTCACGCACCTCACGGCCGCGACGCAGGCCTTGGAGCGGAGGGCCGAGGATGCGGAGGGACGGGCCCGACGAAGCAACATAAGGGTCCTTGGGGTGCCGGAGCGGCTGGAGGCGGGGAACGCTGAACGCTTTTTGGAGACCTGAATTCGAACATCGCTGTGCCCGGAGGGCCTCTCGGATGTTTTTGTCATCGAGCGAGCACATCAAGCTCTGGTTCCTCCGCCGCGCCCTGGGAAGCCCCCACGAGCCTTGATCGCCAAAATCCTAAAATATAAAGATCGCGATTGTATCCTAGGGGCGGCGAGGGAGACGACTGATCTCACCATCGAGAATAGCCGAGTGTCCATCTATCCCGACTATACCCAACAAGTCCAGGAGCAGAGGAAGTCCTATTTGGGGGTAAAAAGAAAACTGCGCGAGATGAAGCTGCAATATATCCTGTTGTATCCTGCAAAACTCAAAGTTCTCTCGCAAGGGAAGGCGCACTTTTTTGAATCCCCGGCGGAGGTTTGGGAGTGGCTGGAGATCAGGGGCGATGACCTCCCGCCCGGGGAGCGGTGGGGACCCCGGGAGACATGGGGAACACGGCCGTCACGGAGACGCCGTAGCAGACGGAGACGCCGGTGTGGTTCGGCTGGCCCGGAGGAACCTAGGATTACGGTGGGCGAAGACTGTGTTATGCTCCTGGGTCCTTTGCCGGATGAGTCGGAGTTGGGGGCTCCAAGCCTGACTGGGCCTGAGGAGGTCCTGGTCCCCGACACTTTGCAGGACACGATACAGGACACTCTCTTCTCAGCTCCTGGGATCCCAGAAACTGGGGGGACTAAGTCGCTGGAAGTACCGGTTTCATCCTGAGGTGATATGACTCCTGGCCGTGCTGTATGTTGGGCCTACCGGCCCGTACCTGGTTTGTTTTTCTGATTGATAACTGCTGTCGGCAGCGCTTGACGCCTCGTGACTATAGGGCTCAGAGTACCTTCGTTACTTTTGCCATATGAGGGATGTGTTGGGGGTCGGGGCGGGGGAGCTGTGTGGTGGAACGGGGCCCGAATTGCACTGTTTCGCACCGGGGAGAGTACAACTACCCTTTGCTGGGTTCGGAGGGGGCTTGGAGGGGGGGGAGGTTGTTTGTTGTTGAGTGTGTGAGTGGTGTGGGGTGAATGGGGTGGCTGTGTACGTCCTGGCACTGGCAGAGGGAGGGCGGTGTAGCATGTTTTGTTGTTGCTTTCATCCTGCTCCTGGGTGGGGGAGGGGTTTCTTCAGAGTTTGAGTGTTTGGGGGGGTTGGGAGACTGGAGGGAGTTGTGGGAAGAAACAGTTTTGGGCATCGAGTGTACTGTTGTTCGAGCCCCTGGGAGGCTGCTTGCAGATGCTAGATTTGGCTGCCCGGATGGGCGAAGCCTGTGCTTATGGGATACAAATTTTTAACTTGGAACATGCGTGGGCTGGGCACCTGCACTAAGAGACACAGGGTACTGTCCTTTCTCCGACGCCATGGAGTTTCTGTAGCATGTTTGCAGGAAACTCATCTAAATGAGGAGGGAGCTCTTAAGCTGGCGAAGAAGTGGAGGAGTCAGATGTTTCATTCCTCCTTCTCCACCTATGCTAGGGGGGTCCTGATCTGGGTGGCACCCGGGGTTCCCCTTGAGGTTCAGTTCGCTGAGGCGGATATTGAGGGCAGGTATTTACTTCTGAGAGTGAAGTTGGATGGGAGGGATTTCCTGTTGCTAAATTCCTATGCACCCAATGTGGATGACCCAAACTTCTTCCCCAATCTCCAGGAGCTTCTTGTTTCAGATTTAGACGCCCCCCTCCTCTGGTTTGGTGACTTTAATTGTGTGATGGATCCGCTGCTGGACAGGCACCCTCCCCGTGCGGGCACAAAACCGCGGATGACGGCAGGTCTCCGGGAGGTGATGGATAACCTGGATGCTGTTGATGTGTGGCGCCTCGGTAACCCGGGGCTGAAATTATACACTTGTTACACTCCGACACACAACACACATAGTAGGCTCGATAGAATCCTTGCTGCTAATCTTGACCCATCCCTTGTTTTATCGGTCACCCATCAGGCTCGGTTTTTGTTGGATCATTCGCCCGTGACGTGCGTAGCACAGTGGGCGGACCAGTCCTCCCGCCCGCGGCTTGGAGGATGCCGGGGGACCTCCTGCAGGATTAGGTGGGTAGGGAACATGTGGAGACGGCCCTACAGAACTACTTAGACTTAAACTGGGGAGGCGGCGACTTACCTTATGCGACTAAATGGGACGCTCTCAAGGCGGTTGTACGGGGCGCGTGTATGGGCCTGACTTATGAGGTCCGGAGACAGCTGCTCCGAGATCTGGGGTGCGCTGAGGATCGCCTCCGCCACTGCCAATCCCTGTCGGAACCAGATGGGTCGGACCTGGAATCGTAACGGACGGCCCGTGAGGGCGTTCATGATATCCTTGCCCGGCTGGATAAGTTTACCCTCGGGCCAATTTCGCCAGCGTCTTCTCCGGGAAGGGGACAAGTCAGGCCGCCTGCTGGCCTGGATTCTTCAGAGGGAGTCCGCCCCAGCACGGATAGTGGCATTGAAAAACCCCGCTGGGGACATGGTGCACTCTGAGTCGGACCTCCTCGCGGTTCTCCGCACTCACCTGCAGGCAGTGTATAGAGCGAACCACTTGGTGACGGAAGCATCCTATCAGCCATACCTTCGGGGGCTGACCCTATAGACCCTCTCAAGGGAGGATGCAGAGGAATTGGACGCCGTCCTGTCGCTTCAGGAGGTCAGGGTAGCACTGGCCGCCCTGCCAATGGCCAAGGCTCCGGGTGGAGACGGTTTTCCACCGGAATTTTATCAGGCGTTTGCGGATACTCTTGCCCCCCTTCTCCTACAGGTTTACCATGAGGCGCTGGAAGGGGGCAAACTCCCGCCCACCATGCACCAGGGAGACGTTTGCATGCTTCTGAAAACGGGAGGTGATAGCTGTGATCTCGCGGCATACCGACCTATCACCCTAATCAACACTTATGTGAAAATCCTTACTAGGATCTTAGCCACCCGGCTGGCACCGCATATGGCGCACTTAGTCCATCAAGACCAATGTGGGTTCATCCCTGGCCGCAACACCGCCATGAACCTTCGACGCCTAAACCATGTCCTCCACGAGGTGCGTGATAGGGAGGATCCCCACGTCCTGGTGTCAATAGACCTGCTAAAGCTTTCGACACTGTCAGCTGGGGGTACCTCTTGGAGGTGCTTCAGCTGGCTGGGGTGGGGCCCCTCTTCTGCGCCTGGATTCGGATCCTCTACAGCCCGCCTAAGGCCAGGGTCAGACTCGGGGTGGCTCGATCGGAAGAGTGGCAATTGGGCAGGGGCACCCGTCAGGGGTGTCCCCTGTCGCCGCTCCTATTCGCTCTGGCGATTGAGCCCCTGGCGGTGTCACTCTGAACAGAGATGGTCCCATGGGGGATACAAGTGGGGGATACTGTGCACTTGATCTCCCTGTACGCCGATGACGCGTTGTTCTACCTGACCTCCCCCCGGGAATCACTGCCGCTCCGGCTGCAGCATTTGGATCGTTTTGGCGCAGCTTCGGGGCTGCGCCTTAATCCTGGGAAGTCCTTGATCTTTCCCCTGGCGGGCTGTGGCGAGGACCCCAGAGTGGGTTTCCCGCATCTGGGGCTGAGGTGGGAACTGGAGGCCTTCCGATACCTGGGAATTCAAGTGGCCGCGTCCGATGAGCAGCTGCTGGCCCGTAACGCCGAACGAGTGCTTAGTTCCCTGCAGCAGTCCGTGTCCTTTTGGAATACGCTCCCACTCTCCCTAATGGGAAGACTAGCCGTTTCAAAAATGGTAATGTTGCCGAGAGTGTTTTACGTTCTACAGAATACCCTGTGCCCGCTCCCCCCTCGTATATTTAGCAAGCTTTATACGCTGCTCACCTCCTTGCTCTGGGTGGGCAGGCGCAGCACGGTTGCACTACACACAGTAGTCCGACGCTGGGAAGAGGGGGGTCTGGAGGCCCCGAGGTTTGATTTATATTATTATGCGGCCCAACTTCTACCAGCCACACGGTAGTTCGCGGGCACAGATAACTGGGAGTTGCGACTCCTAGCGGGCAGGGCGGATGAGAGGACGCTCCAGGTGGCTCTGATGCAGGACAGGGGAGCGGACGAATCCCTTCCATATGTGGTTCGACACACTGCGGGAATCTGGCAGCGACTTGTGGAGAGGGTGTTGAGGCGGGCCCCCTTTCATAGGGAGCTACCGGTGTGGATTTTGGCGCCGGTGACGTTGATGGAGGAACACATGTCATTCCGGGAATGGCGTGAGTGCGGTTGTGAGACTCTGGCGGACCTATACCCGGACGACACTTTCGTGACCCTGGAGAGGGCTACGGAGGCCTTTGGGCTCACTGGGGGACAGTATCTTCATTACAGAGGCCTTCAGGACATGGCGAGGGAGACCTGGCCACAGTATCCAGAGGCGCCCCAGGTGTCCCACACTCTGAATATCCTTCTGTCTTGTGGCAGGGGGCGACGACTGATTACGCTGTTATATACGGCTATGAGGTGTGACTCGGCCCCGCCGATATCCCCGTCTTGGGCGGCATGGGAGGCGGATCTTGGGGTCGCCCTAGACCCGGGACAACGTAAACGAATAGGGACCCTTACCCGGAAAGTGTCGTGTAATGCGCGATTCAAACTGATTCATTTTAATTTTATGCACCGCACTTACATGACTCCAGTTGCCTTACACCGCATTGGCGCAGAGAAAACGGATGCCTGTCCTAGATGTGGTACGGTTAGAGCCGGATTTCTCCATCTGGCCTGGGAGTGCGCGCTGGTCGGGGACTTCTGGAAGGCGGTGGTGGACCACATCCGAAAGGTCACGAGCCTTCATATTGCCCTGACCCCGCTTCATTGCTTACTGGCCCTGATCCCCAAACCCAAAAAGAGGAACTTATCATACAAAATGTTGCAGCTACTCTTGGTGTTGGCAAGGCGGCGAGTGGCTATCACTTGGATGGGACAGAAGGCCCCTGCTATGTCACTATGGCTTCGAGATGTTGGGGAATGGACATTAGCGGAGGAGACACACATGCAGCGTGCACGCAGAGATGAGTGGCTGCAGGAGGACTTGCTTGCCTGGCGTATGATGTGCGCTGAGGGGTCAGTCTGCAGCGATTTGGATGCAACTAGTGCTGAATTGTTCTCCCCTGGGGAGTCGGGGTGTGAGGGTGAGGATGCTGGGGGCGGGGAGGGAGGAATGGTATCGGGGTAATCCCTCCTGACCACGCACAGTGTTCCATACTGTCAGTTTTATGATTTACTTTGCATCCCGAAGATTTGACTCTTATATTTGCTATGATATCTGCACCTGCTGGGGCCGTATTGGGGCAATGAACTATGTACACATGTGTTTTCGTTCTACCGATGCCAATTTTGGGGGGAACTATGTTGCTAATCTTTGCTGAAAAAAAAAGTTTACAAAAAAAAAGGAAAGATATCTCATCAAGATCCCCAAGAATGATGACCTGAGTAACTACGCAATCTACAGAGGAATAACTATTCTATCAGCCCCAGGTAAAGTGTTCAACAGTGTCATTGGGAACAGAATGAGGGACCACGTTGATGCTCAGTTGCGAGACCAGCAGGCTGGCTTTCGCAAAGATAGATCCTGGATTGGAACTCACCCATCTAAGGCAAAATGCGAAGGCATTACACAGCGCGGACTAGGAGAACCTTTGGAAATTCCTCCGCCACTACAGTTTGCCAGATAAACTTATAAGAATCATCATAAACTCTTACAGAAGAATGACCTGCACGATAGTCCATGAAGGACAAACTCACGGAAGCTTTCCAAGCGAGGACTGGAGTCTGCTTCTGCCTTTTCTCTTCCTGCATGCCATAGACTGGATCATGAAGTCATCCACAGCAAGGAGAAGCAATGGGATCTAGTGTGCATCGTGGATGCAGCTCAACGACCTTACCTGTGCAGACGACCTGGCCCTACTTTACAATACCCATCTGAAGATGCAAGAGATAACCGACAATGTGGCAGCCACATCAGCAGAACTTGGTCTCAACATCCACAAGGGAAAAACCAAGATCCTGAAGGAGAACACTGCCAGCACAACTGCAGTCACTCTTGCAGGTGAAGTTATGGAAGAGGGTAAGGCCTTCACCTACCTATGCAGTGTCCTAGACAAGCAGGGCAGCACAAACACCTACGTCAAGGCAACAATCAGCCAAGCAAGGGCTTCCTTCACTTAGCTAAAGAAGACCTAGAGCTCCAAGGATTGAACGCTGCAAAACAAGATCAGGCTTTCTAACACCAATGTAAAATCGGTCTTTTTGTATGGAGCAGAAGCTTAGAGGACAACAGTGACCACCACCAACAAAGTCTAGACACCTGTCTGAAGAAAATGCTCCAGATCTATTGGCCAAACACCATCAGCAACAACGACCTATGGCAGAAGACTTTTCAACGTCCTCCTTATGAAGAAAACATGAAAAGACGCTGGGGCTGGAAGGGCCACCCTCCGCAAGCTCGCATTAAACCCCACCCTCACCTGGAACTCTCAAGGGAATAGGAAAAGAGGAAGGCCAAGAAACACCTGGTGCTGAGGCCTCGAGGCTGACTGCAAGGAGATGGGTTACACCTGGAGTCAGATTGAAAGAAAGTCCAGGACAGATGGCTAGAGAGTCCTGGTTAATGGCCTATACTCCAGGAGGAGTAGTAGGCGTAAGTAAGTCCGCCGAAATGAATGAAAGGATACACCCCTACAAGCCCTGATGAAGTTGCGCCATTTAACAGCAACGAAACATGTTGGCAATTGAATAGTAGGTTAGTTAAAACATAAACCAATTTTAGTTTGATAGGCTCACAGCCCAGAATAAAGGTCATAGTGGCTAAGTGAGCCTCTCAATTTTATTGTTGAGAATCACTTTTTGTTTTGTTTTCTCACGAGGGGTTTGTATGTAGACTTGTGCACAAATGGGAATTATAATTTTTGTTCCTGTGGAGTGAATTGATGTGTTGACTACACGTTCTGTTTCTTTCCTTTCTTCTTCATTTCATGAGTGAGAGAGAGTTACCGATGATGATAAGTGGGTAAACTGGTAAATCATCAGCCAGTAACCCCTTTTGGCGGTTCTTCCGTGAGATGCTCTCTCTCGCTCCTCACATTTTTCTCACTGGATCGAATGTGGGGTTTGATGGTGGTAACTGGTTGGCAATACATGTTTTTTAGAAATTGGACACAGTGACATTTCTGGATAAATGAATTCCTTAGAAAAGGGAAACAAGAAAAGTTGATGTTCCCACAGAGTCACTTTCATAGGTGATGTGCCCAGTAGGAGGAGCCTCTTGTTGTATAAATAGGCTTTGAGTGGGGGGCAGTCTCCTCCTTTTTTTCCCCCTGTGCTCCTTGTGAAGTGAGGTTTTGAGTACGGCGGCTCAGCCGTGATAGCTTTTATAGTAAGAGAATTGAGTGTCTATAGATGCTGTACATGATAGTGTGATCGGTCACGTTGAAACACAATTGATCATACAGCCGGGTTTTCCTTTACACCTGGAGTTTGTGGACTCTTTGGGGTGGGTCAGAGTTTGATCAGTAATGAATTGTCTAGCATTCTCAGATGAGCAGATTGCCCTGATACTCTCTGGACCGTCATTATTTCCTGATGCACCGTTAACAAGCAATTCCACAGCAAGAGAGGAGTGGGATAAAGTGTCCAACCTTAAAAAAAACGTCAGGTACGAGTGGCCCTACATGGGGCACTCATGACCGAATATTTGCGAGCAGGAGCATCACCACCAAGCCTCTTAGTTAGACTTGAACCAAAAATCTTTTTAGAGGATAAGCAGTTTCGCTTAGATTGGAGCTTTATAGCTAATAAGTGTACCAGGGACTGGTTAATTTTGATCATAAATACAGCGAAACGACTTAGTGAGGACTTGTTGAAGGAGATCCTAGATCTGGAAGACAAATTAAAGAACGATACTGCACTCACAGATGCTAAGGAGCAACTAGACAGGATCCAGGGAGACCTCTTGGAATATAGAAATTATATGGTCAACCAAAAGATCAAGGGCCTGAAGAAAAATCTAGATCGGTTCTCACATGAATGGGCATTTCCCTATGTTGAGGACCAGTATTACGACAATCCCCCAGTCCAAAATCAGTCCTTCAACAACCAAAGACGAGGCCAGTATTCTTACCAGGGAGGGTCCAGGCAACAGAGGCGCACACCGAGAAATTGGGCATTCGATAATACCAGCAGCGAAGAGGAGGAAGTCGCTAGTAACTCCAGTGGACCTAACCTAAATAGGGTCAATTTTGCACCAGAAACAAGATCAAACGAAGATTTGGGTGTAGGGCAAACCCAGAGGGGCTCACGAGGGGGCGGCGGAACTTCAGCTCAGAGAGGAAGAGGCAGAGGCAGGGCCCAGGCACAATCATGGCAGACACACTCCCCACGTGTAACGCGCAGCAGGGGTAGAACATTCCAGGTGTAAATCAATGCACTAACACTGAAAGTACCAAGCCTACAGATATTGTGGTTAATTTATCGAGCCACTTTCTAACCCCGACCGAGATTTGTGTCTTGAACAAAGGACTCGGATTCGTTCCGACTCCCAAACACGACAGCTTTGTTTGTAGAATGGAACTCTCTGAGATGATGAGGAAAATTAAACTCCACAAATTCTTTAAGGATAAAACCAAAATGAGTCCGTCGGTGTTTGAGACTAATCTCCATCGTCCCTCAAACTTTTGCCCCCCCCGGTTCATCACTCGGTCCCGAAGTTGCTGTCTTCGAACAGCGTGTACTTCATGACATCCGGGCTCTGGAGGAAGCCAATCATCAACATCGGCTATCCAATATGAACAAGGACGATTGGGCAGCTTTGAGGTCTTTCCAAAACAACCAAGAAATTACAATAATACAGGCAGACAAGGGGGGAGCGGTCGTTGTTCTCAATACCAGTGACTATGAGGCTGAAGTTTTGAGACTATTGGGAATGCGCACTAATTACCATCCCCTCATGAGAGATCCCACCCCCGAATTGCTAGACATGATCACCAAGTTAGTGTCTGAAGCCTTGGAAAAGAAATGGATAACACCTAAAGAAGCTGATTTTATTGTCAACAGGAAATCACGCATACCGGCATTTTACATCTTGCCGAAAATCCATAAGCCCCAGCACCCCCCGCCTGGACGCCCGATAGTCTCGGGCATCCAATCAGTCTTGGAGCCCTGGTCGCAATTCGCGGACTTTTTCTTGAGGGAAGCTGTCATCACCCAGGATTCCTTTGTCCAAGACACGACCGACATCTTGAACATCCTGAAAGATGTTGAGTTTGACCCAGGTTCCCAGCTCCTGGTAACCATTGACATCGAGTCACTCTACACCAGTATCCCCCAGGACGCCACGCTGGTGGCAGCAGCGCGGGCACTGGGGGAACTGGAGTGGTTCTATGATACCCCCCCTTCTTTTGTCATGCAATGTATAGAAATAGCGCTGACAAGGAACATTTTCGAGTATAAGAACCAACTGTACTTACAGGTGTCTGGGACATCCATGGGGGCCACATTTGCTCCGAGCCTGGCCTGCATTTTTGTGGGCCAGTTTGAGGCAAATGTGGTCCGCCACTCTTCCAACCCCTTCAAGGACAACATCACCTTGTGGAAGAGATATATTGACGACGTCCTCTGTATCTGGACAGGTACAGAGGACCGTTTGTCTAGCTTCCTGACATGGCTCAATCAGGCGGACGATAACCTTCGGTTTACGTGGTCTATCAGCACGACGACCGCGGTGTACTTGGATGTGGATATTAAAGCTGAAGGGACTGGGCTAACGACAAGTGTACACCATAAGCCTACAGATAGAAACTCCCTCCTCCACTACCAGTCATTCCATCCCCGGGCCCTGAGGGACAATATCCCAGTGGGCCAATTTTTACGCTATCGACGTAACTGACACGAATACTTTCCTGGATCAGTCTGAGGAGTTGATGGGAAAATTGGCAGTGAGAGGCTACCCCATGAAGACTGTGAGAAGAGCGCGCAAAAGGGCTCTAAATACTCCGAGTGAAGCACTACTGGAAAGGAATATTCGAACCAAGCAGGAGTGCATCCCAGTAGTGACCACTTTTGATCCCCTGTCAACTCAAACCAGACAAATTATACGCAAACAGTGGGGCCTATTGAGCACACCCTCAGATGAAATGCCACCGCCACGCTTTGCGTTTAAGCGAGCACCCAACTTAAAGGATAAGTTGGTTCATACTCTGAACCCAAAAGTTTCAGTAACCAGCTCTGTTCCAATTGGCCATTACCCGTGTGCTAATTGCTCAGTATGTTCCCTCACTGACGCCACCAAGGAGGTTACTTTAAATGATGGGAGGATCTGGGAGCTTCGACGTTTTAGCAATTGCAACACCTCGCACGTGATCTACAGACTTACATGTAGCTGTGGTCTGCATTACATTGGGTTAACTTCACGAAAGATAAAGATCCGCATTCAGGATCATTTGAGTACACTCAAAGCCAGGAAACTCTCCACACGCTTGGTACAACACTTTGCTGAGAAAAAACATGAACCCAGGGATCTAAGATGGGTGGTTTTGGAAAGAGTGTTGGGTGAGTCTCACAACATTGAAAACATACTGGCCAGGAAGGAGGCAAGATGGATTTATTCCGAGAAAGCGGACAAGGAGGGTCTTAATGACCACATCGAATGGAATAAGGTTAGCAGGTACGGACCACCTGTACTCCACTAGTATATGATTACCTATGCAATTAGCAGAGTGTAGAGACATATATATCCAGCATAGGGATGTGTGAGGATTATTATCTAGGATAGACCGCCCCTTTTTTCTGGTGGACAACCTGGGTTTATACCATTCCTCGAGTTGCTTTTCAGTGTGGATTGGATTGGGGGCCAATGCTGTATCAACTTTGTTGCCCCTTGTTAACTTACAATTTCTGTAATGGGGTGCCTAGTAGTACTCCTTCAAAATATGGCTTAAAGTTTTCAAACCCCCCATACCTCGGGGCTATCCAATGTGGTTCCGAGTGGGGTATAAAGCATGTAACTATCGTGGTGCCCAGAATCAATGCGTTTTACCTGCAGAGGGGTGCGCTAATCTCACAATCTTTTGTCATCACCTCATGACTCATAATTGATGTACTTTATATGGACAAAGGTTGTTTTAAATATAACAATCCCTCTGCTTCTCAAGAATAATTTTTCATTGGAATTTTTCAGGAACATTTCCCATAATTTTTGTGTCCTATATTAGGGGTTGTTAATTTTCCTATCCCGATGCATCTTAGTCTTATGGCAAATGCACTGAGGGGAGACAATTATTGACGAAGTTTACATTCCCCTTAGAATAGGAATTGTATGAAAACTATATGGTATCTGTGGATAGCTAGACACTCCAAGATGGCCGCCATATTGCCGCGCTGCGCCGCCTGCCGCCTACAGCTACACACGGATGTGCGCGATGGGCGGATGTGACGTGCTTGGCTGGTTAAATGATCCAGAAAACGCTACACCTGCAGTCGGTGCTCCTTTAACGCCGGTGGGACGCGGCAGCGGTAAGGAGGTCTAGTACCAGGAAGGGCGGGCTCTCATTATTTACGCTGTGCACCGTGGCAGTCTGGAAATTCGACTGTTTGACTCGGGGGGTGGGACTCGAGGGTTGTCCCCGTTTTTTGGCACATCGCGTTTATTTTGAGTTCACGCATAGATCATCTGATAGAGATCTGATGGTGGGAGATTGATATGGGTGTCATGCATACATCCTTTTTAAATTGCACAATCGCACACCATGAGAAAAAGACATTCATCTAGAGATTTTATTGCCGGGCCAATTTGTCTTGCAGTGATAAGATAACTGTATCCACTATCACTCATACTAAGTGAATACCTGCTATTGTTCGGTTACTGTGTAACTGGAATTTAAACGCATTGACGTGTGCAATCTTATGTGTCTCTCTTCCCTGGCATACGTGTATAGAACCCTAACAGTGCAGTGGGTGTTCGCAGGGAAACGTGATCGATTGACACGGTGACCCGGACATGATGTGTGCTGGTATGTTGGCACATTGCCACCTCGAGGTAATTGTGTTTCAAGTGACTGATGTGTAACTACAAGCAACACATCATGATCATTGTTGCACTGTACAGCTTCTGTCGTTTTGTTTTTAAGTTTGTCTGTCTACCATTGTTTACCACTGCAGGTGTCGTATTGAAAGACACCATGAAATGAATGAAAGGATACACCCCTACAAGCCCTGATGAAGTTGCGCCATTTAACAGCAACGAAACATGTTGGCAATTGAATAGTAGGTTGGTTAAAACATAAACCAATTTCAGTTTGATAGGCTCACAGCCCAGAATAAAGGTCACAGTGGCTAAGTGAGCCTCTCAATTTCATTGTTGAGAATCACTTTTTGTTTTGTTTTCTCACGAGGGGTGTGTATGTAGACTTGTGCACAAATGGGAATTATAATTTTTGTTCCTGTGGAGTGAATTGATGTGTTGACTACACGTTCTGTTTCTTTCCTTTCTTCTTCATTTCATGAGTGAGAGAGAGTTACCGATGATGATAAGTGGGTAAACTGGTAAATCATCAGCCAGTAACCCCTTTTGGCAGTTCTTCCGTGAGGTGCTCTCTCTCGCTCCTCACATTTTTCTCACTGGATGGAATGTGGGGTTTGATGGTGGTAACTGGTTGGCAATACATGTGTTTTTTAGAAATTGGACACAATGACATTTCTGGATAAATGAATTCCTTAGAAAAGGGAAACAAGAAAAGTTGATGTTCCCACAGAGTCACTTTCATAGGTGATGTGCCCAGTAGGAGGAGCCTCTTGTTGTATAAGTAAGTAAGTCCGCAACAGCTTGTTGAGATGCAAACCTTTAGGCCGAATAAACTCCCTGTCATCAACTTCTTCAGAGCACTTATGGTTATATTACTCACCGATGATGATAGGATCCGTCAACATTTAAAACACATGCCTAGAGCGAAGACAGAACTGGACGTCAAGAACATACCTACATCTCAACCAATCTGAACTCCTCCTGTTCTCTAATAGTGTTAAATACCATTGATTGAAGTTTGGGTAGAAGACATGAACCTTAAAGGCATTAATCGCCAACTGACTGCAGATATAAAATCAGTTTGGGCCACTGTAGAGGCAGACCTCTACCTCAAGCAACATATAGCTAAGAAAACTAAGAATGTATGGTAGAAGCTCTTGCTCTTGAAAGCCGTTGTGTCTGAAAATGCCTTTAAATCAATACTGCAAGTACTAGTGATGGAGCAAGGATTCGCACGTAAAGCGTCTTACTTGGATCAAGAACCTCAAATAACGTTAATGAAATGTAATCAACCTGTTCATGTTACTAACATTGCACATTTCTACATTACACGGGGTGTCCCAGCGAAGCTTCCATATGTGTTTATTAACCGTAATACGCTTGCCTCTAATATGGCCGCTGCTTAGCGGGAATTTCTTCTGCGCATGCGTTGGTCACACTCACGTGACGTGATGTGACGTACTCGCAGTTCTGGTGGGAATCTTTGCACTTGCGCACTAGCTACAAAATGGCCGCTTTGTGTTCTCACATGCCGATGCTTGCCCTGCAGCTTTTGCACGGCTGTTTGTCTTGCACTAATCTTAATGCTATAAGTCACTATAAAGTAAGGGGAGTCATATAGGGATTCCTGGTATACAGTGTATTCATTTATTTCTATGTCCTAAATTGTTTTCCTTTACTTTTCATGAATCAAATCTTTTGGGCCTGGGAGGTGTTTGAAACTCCATCTTAGAAGTCCCTACTACGCATGTCATCCCAGCAGAGGGAAGAAAACCTTGTACCAGTGGAACCCAGCCAGCTGGCTGCCACAGACAAGATGCTCATGGGAACCGACCTGTGACACAGCACAACGAAGCTGAACTGTACTGCATTTGAAACAATTGTATATAAACTTTGTATTCTCCATTGTATTGTGTAAAACATGTCATGGAAACCCCAAATTCAATGGGAAGTCCCAAAATATGTAAATTGGGGCTTGAAAACGTCAAATCCTGGTTGGTGTGTTGACCTATCCTACTTTTGGACCAATCGAAATTGGGGATTCTTACACTTGCAACATTTGGGGGGTGGTACACTGACCCGAAAACAGTATCACTAGCCTAGGTTTAGCTAGAGAATTTGTCCGTCTTGTCCGAATAGCTGACCTGTCACTGACCCAACGCAGTCAATAGGTGACTGATACAGAGAGCTGCGGAGAACTCTGTCCGTAATTTCCATAGACCCAAGTGGGGTTTTGGGAAACCTTAAGTGCTGGCGGAGCACTTTGCTGGAGAATTCGATAACCCAATCGGGGTTCTGGCTGATAGCTGCAGAGAGGGTGTAGCGCAGGCGTTGCTACCGAACTGCGGGTGCTGGTCTTACCTTGGTGGTCCTGTCCTGATCCTAATCTGGTTTTCCTGTCCTGTCCTGGGGTGTCCATTCTGCACCTGGTGCCCTACTAGCGTCTATCTTCCTTGGGTTTCCTACTGTCCTTAACTGACCCGTGGCCAGGGTTGGTCTCCACACCGTGCTAGGTAAATATAGAGCTGTTAAGGAAACACACTTGTTTTCTTTATTCTCATCCTTGCCTGAACATTTGCTAAATCATAATTGCACATGTCTTTTTCCCTTACCCTACCTCTTTATAAAATACTGAAATCGTGAAAGTGTTTTCATTAGCTTGTTCCATTTTTCCCCTACCTTATAGGTGAATAAATACTGTCTGAATAGATGTTCCTTCTCTTTACCCACCCTTTACTGAATTTAAAGTCATAACTCTGAAAATCAGCATGTTCCAGTCTTACCTTCCCTATAGCTACTTTGTGTCTCAAAATTATCATAGTACAGATTAAAGTTCTTTTCCCTTTCCACTTTCATGGGATCTATTCAAACTGTGAAATTCTAGTATGTTCCTTATTTTTCCCGTCCTTTAGACATCATACTGAGTCTAAGCTCTGAACTTTCTTATTAGTATGTTCCCTGTTCTTACCTTCCCTTTAGACTCATAAATGGTTGGTCTTATTTTCTTCCTATATGGATATGTGCTCTTTATAATCTTAGTTATTGACAGTCTACTTGCTGTAAACCTTATGCTTTCTGAAACTGATGAACTCTAGATAAAGGTTTTAAAACTTTCTGAGTCTGTGGTTATTATATGAGTGCAAATAGAGTAAATAATATTTTTGTATTTTGGTGTCTGCCTTTCTTTTACAGCTAGCTCCCTGATCCATTATGATCATAGGTACCCGTAACAGTGGATTGGTAAATCGGGTACAGAGGAAATAAATAGGAAAGAACAGGGTTACTGGTAGTAGAGTGTAAGGTTACCCGATTAATAAATATGGCGAATTGAATTTATGGGCCCAAATGCGTATATGGTAAAATTATAGTCGGGTGACCTGCGCGCTCTATCAGTAATTTTCTGGTAGCAGAATGATGGTTAGGGACTAGTTAAAGTTAGGTAGGACTAGTTAAGATAGGTAGAAAGGTTATTTGCTGCTAAATCGATCGATCGAATGTACATTTGTTGTTTTATTGCTTTGAAAAATTATGAAATGTTTTAAATTGTTTTTCTTGTTGTTATATTGATATATGTACTAATCTACTCGTTAGTGATTTGTTACATGTTTGTCTGGAATCCTCGGGGCAGAATAGCGGGTAGTGAGGAGAATCCACGTCGCAGTGAGGTCACTTGCTCAAGGAAAATTGGTGCAGGTTAGGCAGAACTGGAAGCACTAATTAGGGTTTTCTGAATAAATGTTTGAATAAATGATAGCAAAGAGTTTGCTGGCAAAACTAGTAAGGGTCACGCTGAAGGAGTAGCAGGTTCGTCTAAGCTTGATTGGTAGTAAAGGAGTTCACTGATGAAACTTTTGGCTTAGTATATATCCCAAAGTGGATGAGTCGAAGGAGTAGCAGGTTCACTAATGCTTGTGTGAAGAGTAGCCAGAAGGGATCTACTCGTAGTAATTGAAAAGTAAATAGAAGAAGTTTACTTGCAGTGAAACAAATCTTTTCTTTCTAGACACTCGAGTACAGTGGCGAATGTGTTTACGTTGTAAAATAAACCGAGCACTTGCACTTTAAAGGGTAGAAATCGAAGTGTATTCTTACCTTGTGAAGGAGGGAGTCAGTTGCGGAGCTGCGCTGACGTCACTCAGTGCCGCGCTGGTATTGGTCGAGACAGCGGGCGTGTAGCTGAGTCGGAATTTGTAAAGGAGGGGTGAGCACAGGAGCGTGAGAACTCGTCTACGAGAAACGCCCCGCACCCATTGGTTGAATTATTTTGGAATCGCTCATTTGATTAGTTGCAGAAAAATAAGAGACGCAATTGTATTGGAAGTGATTTTGTAAACAAAGTCGCTTGTGGAAAAGTATATGTGGCACCCATTAGTGGAAAGGTCGTAAAAACGTTATGAACGGAAATAAGAGGAAAATGACCTTAGTAAACAAGGTGAAGAATTATTTTAAGAAAGACAAGCCTATCAAAACTAGAGAAGGAGTTGTCATTCCGCCACCTAATACTCCCGCATCATTTATGATGTTCAACAGAGGGTACCATGCTTGTGTATGGTTGGAAAATTGGGTGGAATACACTAAAAGTGATGGAATTTTGGCATTTCCATTAGAAGGTACTTTTAATAGCAGGGTTTTTTTCAATTTGAGGACCCAAATGAATGATTTACATCCCAGACCCAGACTAACGCAATATGAGGCCTTAGAAGAATGGGAGATAGAGGCTTTTGAGCGAGACAGGCCCAGAATGGACATGGGGTTGACAAAATGGTTCCCAAAAGTAAATAAAGAGACCCGAGAAAACAGAATGAAAAAATTGAGACAGGATATGATGGTAGAAGGATTGTACCCTGTAATAGCTCTAGAAGCACCCCTGGGAAAGAAAAAGACAGAGAAAACAAAGCATTTGATGACCTGTGGGGATTCAGATGATGATTATTTGGAGGAATTATTAATGAAGAATCCACCTCCTTATAATGAAGGACCCAGATCCCCAAGTGTGGGGGATACTTGCCTAAGACCACCTTACCAGGAGGGATCAAGATCTTTAGATACAAGGGATACCTGCCTACGACCTCCTTTTCGGGAGGAGGCAAGACCTTTGAGTACAGGAAACCCCTTCCTAAAACCTAATTATGGTGAAGGACCAAGTATGACGCATCCAACTGCCCCGAAATTTGCTCTCACTCTAACTCCGCAAATAATGCATGAAACTAATATGGAAAGAGTCCTACAGGATAGAGAACGAGAAGCTATAGTTAAACAGAGAACAGAATTAATTCAGAAAATCTCCCAACTGAATACAAGTCCAGAAGCTTTGACAATTCCAGTAACTATTGGACCAGTTGTTCCTTTGTACGGGGACAAACAGGGAAATCCAAAGACTCCAATTATTACCCCATCGGTAGTACAGCCGAGAAACGAGCCCTTAATTGTAGATGATCAGGCAAGTGAATGTGAATCGGTGATTTCCTTGATGGATTTACCAGTAAGGGAACCAGAAACTGGTTCACAGAGAAATAACACTCCTTTCACTCCCAGACAAGTGCAGATTGAGTCCTGTACGGGTACCAGAAGTGCCACGGTAGTGACTCCTGAAGAGACTGAAAGATGGAGCCGAGAATTAGAAAAACAAAATCCTCAGTCGAGACCATTAGATATTTACAGACTAAGAGTAGAATTGGAAGAACTGATGGCCGGAAATGTGGGTGTAGACAGACTGAACACCCTGACCGAGGAAGAATTGCTATTTATTTGCAAAAGTATCACCTGAAATACCAGAGTGTTCCATGAGAAATTAATGGACACAGTGGCTAGTATGGGAATAGATATTGGTAAATCTAAAGTGTTGCAAAAACCCTATAGAGTAGAGTTCTCAGACAAAGATTTGGGAAACATGAATGTGTCAGGGAAAAAGGTACAGATCAGAGAATTGTTAAACCTGTTACAAAAATGGGGAGAATTAGAAAAATGGAAAGCCAGGTGGGCAAAGAAAAAAGAGGAAATTAGATCAAAGCAAATGACATCTGAGTACGTGTTAAAAGAAGCAGACAAGGCAGAACATTTTTATCCTATGAGAGAAGTGCCAGGTGGAAAGTATGTCCATGTTCCATGGTCCGACAGGATATTGTGTCCTTTACAAATGACTTCCCAAAACTACGAGAAAAACCTGTAGATTGGTACCGACAGGTTGAGAGATTCGTGAAGGTCCAGAAGTGTCTCTGGAAAGATTTAGATGGGTTCTTTGACATTGTAGTTCCCGTAGATTTGTGGACATAATGTAAAATTGCTATTGATTGGCCTAGTGAAGAATACCCGAGAGACCCAAACACAGGGGCTCCTTCAGCAGAAGTAATGAAAAAGTACAATCAGGTAATATTACATCTAAAAGGAAAAGTGCCTGCAAAAGAAACTGATTGGACCCGAATAGACAGGACTACCCAGAATAGAGATGAAACTGTGCACTCCTATTATAAACGACTGTTACAGGTGTTCAAGACGTACAGTGGTCTGGACAACATCGAGATGAAAGACATGACCCACTTCATTTATAGATTTGTGCTAGGGTTAAGGCCTGAGATTTCGCAGTGGATCAAAGACAATAAAATCTGCTGGCAGTCTAAACCAATTGATGAAGTCCTGAAGTATGCTAAGTATTGCGAGGATGAATTGGCAGATAAACGAAAAGAGTTAAAGGAAAAGGTCATGTGGGCTCAGGTAAAATTAGCAGAACACCAAGAATAGCAGCTAAATAAATTGACCAATAATCAGAATCAAGGCCCCGGGGGTGGGGGAAAGCCTAGAGAAAAAATGAGCCGAGAGGTGGCCAAAAAGAAGTTCCCCTGTCACGGGTGCAGACAGATACGTCACTGGAGAGACGAGTGTCCAGCTGTACAGAATGGTAATGTGCAAATAAATGATTTAAATCGACAGACGCAGAATGAGAAACCACGGAAGACCCAGCAACAGGTAAAGCAGAATCAGTTGCCTTGTGCACCTAGACAAAATTATAGGAGCAAAGCACAACAGGGTGAAGACACCGAAGTGTGGGAAGGAAGGGAGAATAGAAATGCAGCAACTTCACAATTTCTGTTAAATGACACGTTTTTCTGTGATGACACCTACTGACGGTGCCTGAGGGGGGAGGACGAGGAGTGCGTGCTTGGCGCCTCCTTGCCGGTGGACCAGTCAGGGCCATACATTGAAGGAAAGGTCGAAGGGAATGATGTCACCTTTCTGTTGGACACGGGTGCTACCCGTTCTACTGTGAGAACAGCAGACGTTCCAAACCTACCCCTCTCGGGAGAAGCGATCCAGGTAGTTGGCATTTCTAATCAGCTAATTAGTACCCCAGTTACAAAACCTATGGAGATTAAAATTGGGAATTTTAAGGAAATGCATAGGTTTGTTGTCTGTGATTCCAGTCCTGTAAACCTGCTAGGACGAGATTTGTTGTGTAAGATGAACTGTACTATCTTTTGCACACCAAATGGCGTCGAAATTCAGACCCCAGACGAAGACGGAATATACAAATTAATGTTAGCAAGACCCGACTCAGAAATTAAATGACTGACAATACAAGAATTACCTGAAGAGCTCCAAGAAACAGTGAAACCAGATGTATGGGATTTTACTGGAAAAGATGTAGGATTAATGGAAAATGTCGATCCAATTAAAATAGCCATAAAGGAAAATGCAGTATACCCAAATATTAAACAGTACAAAATGAGTGCAGAGGTAAAAGCAGGGGTTGCCACTGAAATAAAAAGATTGTTAGATGCAAAAATCATACAAGAAGTGATGAGCAGCCCATGTAATTCACCCATAATTGGAATCAAGAAACCTAGTGGGAAGTACAGGGTAGTACAGGACCTGCGCATGGTTAACAAAATTGTGGTTCCTTGTTGTCCTGTCGTGCCGAACCCTGCAGTGATTCTATACCAAATTCCATGGAATGCTTGATGGTTTACCGTCATTGACTTATGTCATGCATTCTTTTCAATTCCATTGCACCCAGACAGCAAATTTCTTTTCTCATTTGAATTCGACAGTCATGTCTACATCTGGAATCGCGTCCCTCAGGGGTATACAGAAATCCCCTCAATTTTTAATCAAATTCTGAAAAAGTGCCTTGAAACCCTAATTTTGCCCGGAAAATCAGTTTTGGGGCAATACATAGACGACCTATTGGTGGCGTCTAAAAGTCGAAGAGACTGTGTAACTGACACAATTGCCTTGCTGAACCATTTAGGTGAAGGAGGGCATAAGGTATCACCAGAAACACTGCAATTCTGTACCACATCAGTAAAATATCTGGGGCACCAGATAGAGAGAGGTATCAGGAAAGTCACCACAGAAAGAATCAGGATAATTCGAAACATGGAATTGCCAAATACCCAGAAGGAAATCAGAATGTTCCTTGGAGTTGTGGGGTACTGTAGGCAATGGATTGTGGGATTTGCAGTCCTAGCAAGACCATTGATAAAAATGACAAAGAAAGGAGCAAAAGATCCTGTGGAGTGGGATGACGAAAGCATGACAGCTTTCACAAAATTACGAGAATGTCTGTGTACTGCTCCTGCGTTAGGAATGCCTGACTATTCAAAAGATTTTGCACTGTTCTGTGACACACGAGACAATTGTGCACTTTCAGTCCTGACCCAAATTCATGGTTTGACTCGACGTCCAGTGGCATACTTTTCTTCCACATTGGACCCAGTAGCAGCTGGATTACCTGGATGTTTGAAAGCTGTAGCTGCAACATGCATGAGTCTTGAACAGAGTGAGTCCATTGTTATGGGGCATCCAGTGACTGTGTATGTTCCACATTCTGTTGTAATTTTACTGACAAGAACAAAAACCCAGTATCTCACACCTAGTCGGCTGACTAAGTATGAGAGAATCCTTGTAGGTGCAGGAAATGTGACCCTTGAACGATGTAACATTCTGAATCCAGCTACCTTAATACCAAGTTCATTTGCAGCAGAAGTGCGGGAAGAATTTGCACATGATTGCATTGACTTGACTGAATTTAGTACCAAACCACGCCCAGACATCAAAGACAACCCTCTGTTCAGTGAAGATTATGAGCTGTTTGTAGATGAATCATGCCTGAGACATGAGGACGGTGGCCTAAGCGCTGCCTACTCCGTGTGCACTCTAGAGCGTCCAGTGGAAGCATCCTATTTGTATGGAGTCAAGTCTGCACAAGTAGCCGAATTAATTGCATTGACAAAAGCTTGTACATTTGGGAGAAATTAGAAAATAACCATATACACTGATAGCCAGTATGGATATGGGGTTGTGCATGACTTCGGCCAACTGTGGATGCAAAGGGAATTCCTGACTTCTTCAGGCACTCCTATCAGAAATGGAAAATATGTGCAGGATTTACTGGAATCAATCCAGTTACCAAAAGAATTGGCTGTGGTCAAGTGTGCTGCTCACAAATCTAGCGATGACAAAGTGACAGCAGGTAATCGATATGCTGACCAGTTAGCCCAACATTGTGCAAAATACAGAATTTCAATTAATATAAAGGTTGGGGGAAACGTAAACAGCTGCCAACTTTTGATGCTAGAGGGAGTGAATACATGGGAGGAAGTGAGAGACTTACAGGAAGCAGCAGAGCCACAGGAAAAACAGAGATGGAGAAACTTCGGTTGTCAAAGGAGAAGTACAGATGGTGTTATTGTTTACCTTGATGATATGCCTGTGTTGCCAGACTGTATGCTTGCTCCTATGGCTAGGCTGATACATGGAGGCACACATGTAGGCAGAGATGCGATGATTCGCATGTTCCGCCAGACATGGTTTAATTCAAAATTCAGGAGCGTAGCAGAGGCACTCTGCCAGAGGTGTTTGACCTGTCAACAATTTAACCCTGGAAAGAAAACTATAGTATTGCCAGGGAAAATTGGAAAGGCAGAAGGCCCTTTTATTAGACTACAACTTGACTTCATTCAGTTGCCCCCTTGTCGAGGAATGAAATACCTACTTGTCATTGTCTGCCTGTTTTCAAAATGGGTGGAAACTTTCCCTGCACGTAGAAATGACAGCATCACAGTAGCAAAATTATTACTTAGGGAACTTATACCTCGTTACGGTTTCCCAGTCTTAATTGAATCTGACAGAGGAAGTCATTTCCAGAATGAAATAATAAGTCAAATCTGTTAAGCATTCAAAATCACGCAAAAACTGCACTGTGCATATCGTCCAGAGGCTTCTGGAGTGGTAGAACAGATAAATGGCACAATCAAATCAAGATTGGGAAGGATGTGTGAATACACTCAACTGGAATGGCCAGATGCTCTGCCTCTTGTGTTGATGGGACTCAGAAGTATTCCAGATCGGAAAACGGGCTTGAGTCCCCATGAAATCCTGATGGGAAGAGCAATGCGGCAAGCATGGGTGCCAGGATACAAAATAATAAGCATATCTGATGATTTGGTACTGGAATACTGTAAAGAGCTGGCTGACCAAATGCGTTCTATCTCTCGCCAGGTTGGGGGAGAAGACGTCGCCAGGCCAACGACTCCAGCACATGGCCTGAATCCAGGTGACTGGGTCATAATAAAGAAGCACACTCGGAAAAGTTGCCTTGAACCCAGGTGGGGAAAGCCACGACAGGTGATCCTGGTAACCACCACAGCTGTAAAGTGTGCAGGAGTACCTCGCTGGATCCATGCCAGCCACACGAAGAAAGTGACTGAACCTGACGAAACTGAGGCTGAAGGTTGCGCAGCTGAAGGATCCCAAGACACCGGTCCTGAAGTAGCTGAAGAAGTTCAACCAAGCTCCAGTCAAGAAGAGTGGGTTCCATTAATCGATCTAACAATCAACCCTATACGAACTAGAAGTCAAGCCCAGTTAGATAGACAGTGGAATAGGGAGGACGAGACAGGTGAAGAAGAAGCTACTCAGATCATCGAAATTCACGTTAAATCTGATTCTGAGGAGGACCAGATAGGGGAAAAGCAGGTAATTGACACTCCACCCAGAACACCTGCACCAGAAAAGGGACAGATAGAGAATAGGGCTGAAGTTCAAGTGGAAGAAAATCAAGAGCTCGAAGAGCTTAACCAGGAACAGGTAGGATTAGACAATTGTGTTCAGGAAGAAGAGATCGAAACAGATCAAAGCCAAAATCAGCATACACTTGAACAAGGCCAGTTTAGGGACCAGGCAGAAGAAATCGATGAAAGACCTGGACCTAGTCAGTTAGGGAATGTTTGAAGAGATTGAACTGGGAAAAATGTAAAAGTTGGCATCTGGTTCTATGAAATTGTGATGGTATAAAATATCATCAAAGAGGGGATTGATGGAGCAAGGATTCGCACGTAAAGCGACTTGCTTGGATCAAGAACCTCAAATAACGTTAATGAAATGTAATCAACCTGTTCATGTTACTAACATTGCACATTTCTACATTACACGGGGTGTCCCAGCGAAGCTTACATATGTGTTTATTAACCGTAATATGCTTGCCTCTAATATGGCCGCTGCTTAGCGGGAATTTCTTCTGCGCATGCGTTGGTCACACTCACGTGACGTGACGTACTCGCAGTTCTGGTGGGAATCTTTGCACTTGCGCACTAGCTACAAAATGGCCGCTTTGTGTTCTCACATGCCGATGCTTGCCTGCAGCTTTTGCACTGCTGTTCGTCTTGCACTAATCTTAATGCTATAAGTCAGTATAAAGTAAGGGGAGTCATATAGGGATTCCTGGTATACAGTGTATTCATTTATTTCTATGTCCTAAATTGTTTTCCTTTACTTATCATGAATCGAATCTTTTGGGCCTGGGAGGTGTTTGAAACTCCATCTTAGAAGTCCCTACTGCGCATGTCATCCTAGCAGAGGGAAGAAAACCTTGTACCAGTGGAACCCAGCCAGCTGGCTGCCACAGACAAGATGCTCATGGGAACCGACCTGTGACCCAGCACAACGAAGCTGAACTGTACTGCATTTGAAACAATTGTATATAAACTTTGTATTCTCCATTGTATTGTGTAAAACATGTCATGGGAACCCCAAATTCAATGGGAGGTCCCAAAAGATGTAAATTGGGGCTTGAAAATGTCAAATCCTGGTTGGTGTGTTGACCTATCCTACTTTTGGACCAATCGAAATTGGGGATTCTTACACTTGCAACATTTGGGGGGGGGTGGTACACTGACCCGAAAACAGTATAACTAGCCTAGGTTTAGCTAGAGAATTTGTCCGACTTGTCCGAATAGCTGACCTGTCACTGACCCAACGCACTCAATAGGTGACTGATACAGAGAGCTGCGGAGCACTCTGTCCGTAATTTCCATAGACCCAAGTGGGGTTTTGGGAAACCTTAAGTGCTGGCGGAGCACTTTGCTGGAGAATTCGATAACTCAATCGGGGTTCTGGCTGATAGCTACAGAGAGGGTGAAGCGCAGGCGTTGCTACCGAACTGCGGGTGCTGGTCTTACCTTGGTGGTCCTGTCCTGATCCTAATCTGGTTTTCCTGTCCTGTCCTGGGGTGTCCATTCTGCACCTGGTGGCCTACTAGCATCTATCTTCCTTGGGTTTCCTACTGTCCTTAACTGACCCGTGGCCAGGGTTGGTCTCCACACCGTGCTAGGTAAATATAGAGCTGTTAGGGAAACGCACTTGTTTTCTTTATTCTTATCCTTGCCTGAACATTTGCTAAATCATAATTGCACATGTCTTTTTCCCTTACCCTACCTCTTTATAAAATACTGAAATCGTGAAAGTGTTTTCATTAGCTTGTTCCATTTTTCCCCTACCTTATAGGTGAATAAATACTGTCTCTGAATGAATAGATGTTCCTTCTCTTTACCCACCCTTTACTGAATTTAAAGTCATAACTCTGAATATCAGCATGTTCCAGTCTTACCTTCCCTATAGCTACTTTGTGTCTGAAAATTATCATAGTACAGATTAAAGTTCTTTTCCCTTTCCACTTTCCTGGGATCTATTCAAACTGTGAAATTCTAGTATGTTCCTTATTTTTCCCGTCCTTTAGACATCATACTGAGTCTAAGCTCTGAAATTTCTTATTAGTATGTTCCCTGTTCTTACCTTCCCTTTAGACTCATAAATGGTTGGTCTTATTTTCTTCCTATATGGGTATGTGCTATTTATAATCTTAGTTATTGACAGTCTATTTGCTGTAAACCTTATGCTTTCTGAAACTGATGAACTCTAGATAAAGGTTTTAAAACTTCCTGAGTCTGTGGTTATTATATGAGTGCAAATAGAGTAAATAGTATTTTTGTATTTTGGTGTCTGCCTTTCTTTTACAGCTAGCTCCCTGATCCATTATGATCATAGGTACCTGTAACAGTGGATTGGTAAGTCGGGTACAGAGGAAATAAATAGGAAGGAACAGGGTTACTGGTAGTAGAGTGTAAGGTTACTCGATTAATAAATATGGCAAATTGAATTTATGGGCCCAAATGCGTATATGGTACAATTATAGTCGGGTGACCTGTGCGCTCTATCACTAGTCTCCCACCTAGACAGAGTGATTGCTCTACTCCATGCTATACCCAACTCAACATTAGCAGCCCTGAAATGCATTCTCCCTGCATACAGCTAAACTAATCAAGGGTCTGAATAAATTCAACCTCATCACCCTGACACAAGCTCCCCTTCCAGGTTCACATAATTTTTCACACTTTTGTAGGCCGTCGGAAGATCATAAGGCACTCTGAAACAAAACCCCAGTATACCTACATGAGAAATTAGCCATTGTAGACATACACGAGCAGGTCAGGAGTCATGACACTGACTGAAAACGAAGAAATGCATAAAAGAAAAGACCAGAAGTCAAGCCTTCTGAGCTTACACACCCTGAATTTGAAACCACTATCAGCATCAAATATGTTTCAGAAAGAAAGCGGACTCACCTCTTCATTGAACATTGTCACCTCACTAACTATGTGGACATTTGTTATGTTTGACAGATTGTTAACGTTACTAAACATTCACTTTGTGTTTTCGACTTTCTGTTCATTGCTAAGTTTCTTCTAGATTCACAGAATTCAGTTAAAGGAAATATAACAAAAAACGTTTAAGTAAAGAGAATAATGAATTACAAAGAAAGATACATCCTACATCAGCTGGCACAAAAAAAATGTTTTGATTAGTGAAATAAAATGAAAACATTTTAAGCAACAGAAGAAATGGTTCATTTTCCTGCACTCTTGCCACACTGTTTACTAAATAAAGCAATATGAAGTAAATTTACTTTATTTCCATCTTGAATATACATATTTGGAGTTTGATTTATTAATCATTGTTACATTTATTCTGACCACATGAGCATTTTTGCACTATCCATTTTATGACCAATTTTAGGAAATTACAGAATATTGAAAAATGTCAATAAATGTTTCCTTGTTTTTCATTTTTTATGCATTTGTTTATGCATTTTAACCCCTTTGGGTCTGTTGTCAGCCAGCACCTGCTCCCCAGTGCATCTGTCGGCCAATGGCCGACACTGGGAAGGGCTGCAAAGGATCCTCCAGTGCTGGCACTGTAGGATTCCTCTTTTTTTTTTAAGTAAAAGATAGAGGAGACGCTTAGATGTTTGCTAGGTTTCCATAGGTGAGATATGGCCCAAAATCCACAGCTGCTGACATTTTAAAACAAAGTGTAATTTTCTAGTGAAAAAATGTGATCTGTCAAAGTTGCATTGTGGGCACTAGACTTATCCACACAAGTTTCGTGCTATTTTTATCAGGAGACGTGAAAGATGCTCGATTGAAGGAAGTTTGTGGATCCCCACGGATTCCAGACCTTTCCATCACAGAAATAACTTGAGATCTTGGTTTTTTGGGGGGGTCAAAGCTTGAGGTTTGTAAGGCATTCTGGGTAAAAACATCTGGTGGGAGCCACACAAGTCACACCACCCTGGATTCCCCTTGATATCTAGTTTTAATAAATGTGCAGGTTTTCTAGGTTTCCCTAAATGCCGGATGAACTAGGACCCAAAATCTACAGCTATCCACAATGTAAAAAAAGTGTCAGTTTTCAGTGAAAAAATGTGGTGTGTCTATGTTGCGTTTTAGACACTTCCCTGGAAAATGTATTTTTTAGTTGACGTTTTAAGTTTGTAAAGGTTTCTGGGTAAAATTACCCTGTGAGAGCCACGCTGGTCATTCACCCCAGGACTCCCCCGGTTTATCTAAAAATGTGCCGCTTTACTCAATTTCTCTAGGTGCCAACTGAGCTGTGGCCAAAAACCCACAGCTACCCACATTGCTAAAAAAGGGTCTGTTTTCAGTGCAAAAATGTGATGCGTTTATGTTGTGTGTGGGGGGTCTGTAGCGGGTGTCGAATTGCTGTCTCTGGAAATAGGAGAAAGGTACGCTGTATTGCTGAATAAAGAGTTATCTTTATTTCTGGATAAAATGAGCCCACAACGGTAGAACGCTCTGGATAGGTCAGAAGGCTGCTCAAGAATGGTATCTCCAACAACTTTCAGAACCTGTCCATTGTTCCACAGAACACGGGCGACATGGGCGCACTGTTAAAGGTGTATCACATAAAACACAGGAGCATGTAATAACTTTATACACACAGCAGGGCCCTTGCCTGTTCAGTCACTTGCATAGCCACACACATGAGGTATAATTTTTATTGGGAGACTTTGGGGAATGGAGGGTGGAAGGACATTTGTGGCTTCCCACAGACTCCAGAAGTTTTTCTCACAGAAATGTGTGGAAAATGTGTGCTTTTAGTCAGAGTTTGAGATTTGCAAAGGCTTCTGAGTAAATTTACCTGGTGACAGCACGCAAGTCCCCCATCCTGAATTCCGCTAGGTGTCTAGTTTTCAAATATTTGCAGGTTTGCTAGGTTTCCCTTGGTAATCAAGGCTTCTAAACTCCATATCGTGTGCCTATTTCAAAAATACCTAGGTTTCTTGATACCCATTTTCACTGTACATATTTCACCATATGAATTGGTCAGTACTCAGTAACCATTGTATGGTGCAGCTCAGTTGTTGGCTCTGGGTACCTCGGGTCCTTGGGGAACCTACACACCATATATATTCCCGCAACCAGAAGTGTCTAGTGGACGTAATGGAATATTGCTTGTGTAAATTGGCCATCGTGACAAAAGGTTATAGATAAAAACGTCACAAATGGCCGTTTTTTCCAACGCAATTCCAATGTTTCTTTATTTCAACAGTAAGTTTCTTTGTTAAAACCTGAGGGATCTACACATATGACCTCTTGATAAGTTCAGAGGTTTGTCTACTTTTCAGAAATCTATAGTTTTCCTGGATAAACCATGGATTTCATGTGGTTTCCACCACAAACTGGAAGTTCACTGAGAGCACAAAAATGGGGAAAATTGCCTACCTCTTTGATAAATGCCAAAACTGTGGTAAAAACCAGGGCCGGCGCTAGGCATGGGCTGTGTGGGCAGCCGCCCAGGGCCTCGCGCTCAGCAAAACACATGGGGCCTCGCGCCCCTGTGAAAGGTCACACTTTCACAGCTCACTACGGGGCCCCCGGCAGCGCCTCGGTTAAGTACCGGCAATGCTCGGCTCTGTTTGTGCATTTTGTATCCAGGCAACAGAGGCCCCTTTGTTTCTTTCGAGCACCAGCCGGACACAGGTAAGAGGAGGTGGGTGAGGGGAGGAGGGAGAAGCCAGATCAACTGGCTTTTGATATACTTCGAATCTTGGTAGGGCAGTGTCTCGTATCTTAATTGAACAGCTAAAGTTTAGTAATAACATTACTCCTAGCTCGATAAATTAAACGTAATTCATTTATGCTGAAGCAATATTTGACTTGTACTGATCTGACACAGGGGGGCAGTATTACATACAAAACGAAAATATATTTACTGTTCTCGTTGCCATCTAAGCTAGGTACAGCTACAATTAAAGCACACCCCTTCAGCTGAGGTTTTTTGTTTTGTTTTGCACTCTGATGAGCTCTCGGCAGTGTCTTGGGAAGTGCCTTGTTACGGTTTGAAGGCCCAGGGGAGGGGCGGCCCGTCCCAGGGCCTCATAGCACTGGATCGAGCTGCAAGGTCATGGTGTGGGGGCCCCCTTCCCTGGGCCTTGTAGCCTTCGGTGTCTGTTGCAGAAAGCGCAGAAAGAGTGTACGTTTTAAGCAGGACTCATTCATATATTGGTGATACATTCGGCAAGTCAGTGAAGGTGGCAATGTATGCCTCCAATGAGCCTGTCCTGGACTACAAAATTGTTATCATCTTTGTAATGTGGGCATTGTAGCCATCGGTGGCTATTGGGCAGGAAGCAGAGACGTGAAAAAGTAAGTGAAGCAAAATCAGTTGCAGTGGAAACCACGTTCATAAATTACTAGTAGAACGCAACAGCACCTTGCCGTTTAAGTATAGTGGACCTTTTAAACAAGCATTTGCAATGCAATAGGTCTCGCATTAGGAACGTTTGAGCTATTGGTCTTGTAAATGACATTTTTTTTATGTGTTGGTTTTGAAAATAGCTAAATTAATAGCTTTGTCATTTACAATGCCAATAGTTATAACTTTCGCAAATGTGACACCTATAGCATTTGTAATGCAACATGTTTTGTATTTACGTGACTTAGATGTATTGATATTACAAATAACAATGGCTTTTAATTTTTTTTATTAATTAATACTTAAATAAAAGTGATTGTCAATTTATAATGGCAATAGCTTAAACTTTTGTAAATAACTTTTGTGAAGATTATGTTCAGTGTATTTTATTGTGACGAAAATCCAAGAACAGAAGTGAAATATTAACATAGTTTTGTGACATTTGTAATAAAGCTTGGAACATTGAGAGAACATATTTGAAACAGTTGTTGTTTAATGGTTGCACAGATTGATGCTGTGATAGGGCGGAGTGATGTTGTGGTGGCGACGAGTGATGCTGTGGCGGCGACGAGTGATGCTGTGGCGGCGACGAGTGATGCTGTGGCTTTCAGTGATGCTATGGTAGCGCATAGTGATGCTGTGGTGGCCCTGAGTGATGCTGTGGTGGCCCTGAGTGATGCTGTGGTGGCCCTGAGTGATGCTGTGGTGGCCCTGAGTGATGCTGTGGAGACCCTGAGTGATGCTGTGGAGGCCCTGAGTGATATCGTGGAAGCCCAGAGTAATGCTGTGGAAGCCCTGAGTAATGCTGTGGAGGCCCTGAGTGATGCTGTGGAGGACCTGAGTGATGCTGTGGTGACACATAATGATGCTGTGGTAGCGCATATTGATGCTGTGGTGTTCCAGAGTGATGCTGTGGTGGTGCTGAGTGATGCTGTGGTGGTGCTGAGTGATGCTGTGGTGGTGCTGAGTGATGCTGTGGTGGTGCTGAGTGGTGCTGGGGTGGCGCTGAGTGATAATGTGGTGGTGCTGAGTGATGCTGGGGTAGCGCTGAGTGATGCTGTGGTGGTGCTGAGTGGTGCTGTGGTGGTGCTGAGTGGTGCTGTGGTGGTGCTGAGTGATGCTGTGGCGGTGCTGAGTGGTGCTGTGGTGGTGTTGAGTGGTGCTGTGGTGGTGCTGAGTGATGCTGTGGTGGTGCTGAGTGAGGCTGTGGTGGTGCTGAGTGGTGCTGAGTGATGCTGTGGTGGTGCTGAGTGGTGCAGTGGTGGTGCTGAGTGGTGCTGGGGTGGCGCTGAGTGATAATGTGGTGGTGCTGAGTGGTGCTGTGGTGGTGCTGAGTGATGCTGTGGTGGTGCTGTGGTGGTTCTGAGTGACTTCTTGCAGTGATCATTTCGATGGCCATGCTATCACATCTCAACCATATTGCTTCAAAACGCATTTTATCCTCTAGTCCTGAAGTACAGCATAGACCAGAAGATGCTCTTTATGCGTTACTGGCAAGATGTGTCAGTAAATCAGATGCTCACTCCTGACATCGGTTTTTACCTGCGGTTCCTACAAGTAAATCGTGCCTAGGCAAGCTAACACTTTTATCCTTCCAAGGTCGGTATATTACACACCCTTAAAGATTACGTAATAGTAAAGCTCGCCACTGCACAAAAAGTCTGCTCTAAATTGCTGTTCACTACCGGTAGGTGAGGTGACCTCCTCTAGAATTTTCGGCGCTTCAACACTCGCCAGTCCTCTTATAACTCCTACCTCATCTCAAGCACCTATGACCTAGGATACTAAGATTAAATGTTACTATGTTATGTTACGTCATGATGGTACCTTGACTCTACAACTTGATAGCAAAGCATGCTGTTCCGTCTCACAGTCCTCATACCCCACTATGCGATTGCTCCTCTTTCTTCTATACTGTGCCTGTACTTTTTGTTTGAAAAATCTCAATTAAAAAGATGCTGAAGCCCTTTGAGCCCAATGGGCAACGTGCCTGATCCTGAGTAACCACTGTTGTAGGTGCTGGGCTTCCTGGTGCAAGGTCGGCGATCTTTGGATCAATCTATGTAATTTTCACTTTCAAACTAAAACCAGCAGAATCAAAAAGTTTTAACTTGTCCGCTAGAAGAGCCATGGGCCAGATGTTCAAAGCATTTTTGTGGTTACAAGCGATCTGGTTTGGAGTTTGTGACCTCACTGCATTTTGCAACAAGCATTGTGTTCATTCTCTCAACCTTGTTTGATTGCAATATTTCATTTTATCTACTTTTTATAATAAATTGATATTTGCTCACCTGTTTTCAATCCCCTCTACTTTTTGTCCATGTTACTGATATCCACATTAGTTAGCTTCAGTGATGCCAAATAAGATTAATAGTACTGCGATGTCGCTTTCTGTGATGTCACTTCTTGTGACGCAATATGCAATTAGGGGGCCTCGCATCTTCCCTTTCGCCCGGGGCCTCAGAAGGCCTAGGACCGGCCCTGGTAAAAACAATAGTTCTGGTTTTGGATGGAGCACAGTGGCACGCATTGTAGTACTTTGGTGGAAGACTCCTCTAAATTGGCTGTGCTGCCTAAGTCTATCATTATGACCAATTAGGCTTAGCGGGGAATCAAAGTGGAAGTGGGTGATAAGCTGCTGTAGTACCTATTGGCTTCTGAATCCTACGACGATTGCACCTTGATCTAATTTAACATGGATTTTGAGTTTGCTTGTGATGCCACATCGTCCAGGGGAGTCATGCAGAGCCAGTTGCTAATGGGGCTGATTGGTTCACAGACTCTGCAGGTGATACATTGAATGCTGAACCTCTACAGAGCTGTGCCCCTGTCACTAGTTACTGGGGGAGCATCTGAGTTTTGAAAAGCATGTACAAGTTACCAGTCCATGGAATCGTGCTGCTTCCTTACCCACTTTATGGATATAAAATACAAGCTTGTAGACAATCTTACAACAAAATAAGGATTCTAATTCATATGTTTGCTTGTCAGAGACTGACCTTGGAGAAGTTCTGTTGAGTCGCCTTCTTGATTGCAACAAAACAGGCTAGTTGATTTGCTGCAAATGTACAGTTTATTTTTTAATATTGCAATGGAGAAGAAAAGGACAACCTCTTACACAGTATGGGACCTATTTTGTTTTGTATTAGAATGCATAGATGGCGGCTGCATTTAATTATTTAAGCAGTGATCTATGTAAAAAAATATATTTAGCAGGGCATATCATGTGATAACTATTGATATAAAGAAAATAGGAGCAATGCGATAGGACTACAAGTATCAAATCTACCTGGAACGGCTCCTCCGTTAGAGCGGAAGAGCATCACCTCACTTAAAAATCCACCCAAAGATGAAAAATAAAATGCGAATTAATTACTATTTTATTTTTCATCCCCCATTTCCGAGCAGAGCGTCAGGATGGGGGCGGGGCCGCTGCGAAGTGACAGCAGCGTGTTACTCAGCATGAAGGCGAGTAGGCTAGCTCCGCACTGTTTAAAGTGCACATGCCTATTTGGCCGGCCAGCATGTGGCTTGCTCAATACCCCTTTGGGTGACCGCAAGATCACAGTAGCTAGAACAATCCAGGCACTGAGGACATCCAGAAGTAGGCTGAGCACTGCATCCAACAGCGTGCAGTGCGTGGAGCACTCCTTCCTTCTCTGAATGAGTAAAATCTGTGTTTGGTACTTGTCTTTGAACCGAAATTGCATGCCGTCCGAGTCAGACTAGGCTAAAGAGTTCAGATGTAAGACGAAATTCCATGTGGTCTGCATTTTGTTGGTTAAGGTAGAGTCGAGGTGAATGCAAAAGTATTACGAAGAGGCTCAGTTGCTCAATATAGAGGGAAGTGAATGAAGAGAAGCATCTTAACATCCACAGATCCTGCAGCAGAATTATTTGGGAGGCACATGCAACAAATATTTTGAGTTCAGGACATTGAAGCTGCACGTAAATAAAAGAACACCTAAACTAAACAAGCATTGGCAAAGCTAATAGGTCTGACTTCTTGTTAGGGGAAGTGTCTGGTAATAGGTGGGCAGCTGTGTGTGGTGACCCAACTGTCAGAGAAACAAAATCCCACAATGAAGCAAAATCTTGGGCTGCAACAATATGTAAGCAGGGAATAGGGCTCTACTGAACAGACTGCAGTGTTATGAAATTGTATCTGAAGATAGCATTGTAAATGGTGAACTTAAAAAGTATATAAAGCAAAATATAGCATAGTAGATATATTTTTTAAATGCCACCTAGTATAACCCCTGTCCGAGAAACAGTGTACTAGCAATTGAAGGAATTTTATATTGTTGAAGCTAAACAGGTGAACATTTCCTACTCAAAAACAGTGAATGAACTAGGGTGGTTAGACATAGTAGTATAGTGTAATAAGGCAAATAATTATATATGTGCATATTTCAGTTTAAATTATTTTGTACATTTTGATTGTGGTATATGTTAAGTATGTATGAAGTAGTGAATGGTTGTAATAGGGTGACAATAGTTTGCAATAGCAGTAATTATACAAAAGAAGTGACGAAATGGATGGTTGTTTAGTATTCTTAAATACGATTAGTGTTCGTTTTTAGTTATAAGTGGGTGATGCATATGCAAAATAAGTCATTTAAGGCAAGGTGATTATTAGTAGTTCGCAGTTTTGGAAAGGTAACTTCAACAACATGTTACAATGATAATTAAAAAAAAACATAGGAACAGGTAAGGATGATTAGTTAATAATGCTTTAATTTGATAGTAGTTTAATGTATCCAAACAGCATCCACTTCCTAAAGAAAATTCCTGTAAACAAGCATCAGGGTGTTGATGTGCAGCAGAGTAATTACATCGAAGAACACACACTGGTTACTAATGGTCATGTTGCATATGCAGCCTAACAAAAGGACTACTTGATATGTGTTGATTCTTAGTTCCCTATGTGTCCCATCTGTGTGTTTATAAAGGAGGGAGCTGTGTTGGGTCCTAGTTTCCTATGTGTCTTTTGTGTGAAACTGCTTGGCCTTATAGATGCTACTTTATGGAATCTTGTGCATGTCATCCTTGTCTGTATGGTAGAGGGAGATCTGTTGAAGTAGGAGGCTGACCATCTAGCCACCAAGCTTCTGAATGGGGGGCTTCTGTGCCATACTTCTATTAAAAATCTTCCTATATGAATTCTGGAGACTGTGCTTAACAAGGATGAGATCACCAAAATCTAAGAGCAACACAAATGGAACAATGCAGCCATCCATGAAATGCATGGTTATGAACAGCCCAGACATGTAATGGCTAAAGATGAAAAACACATGAAGGCTAATGGCTGAGTGGCGCTTACCCAATGCCCACTTTTTCTTTGCACTTCTTCTTATACTACTTTTTAAACAAATTGTTGAATACATGAGGTTGTCCAGACCTGTATGACTCTTTGTAGCCAGATAAAATATTAAAATGAAGCCCATCAAACAAGAAAATCTCAATGTTCATTTTGGAGGCTATAAATTGTACGCAGCAGTCCTAGGGAGACACAAAGAGGTGACAACCTGCATAGACTCTCTTTTATTTACCACTGCTAATTATGCCAAAAACAGTGTCTGCAAACTATGGGATGGTTGTGATGCTGGGTGTGATGCTCTTAATTCATTTTGGAGGCCCGCTTTCAAACACATATAAAAAACACAAGAATCTGTTAGATTATGGATAGAGACTACCTGACAGACGCTTAAGGAGAGGAAACATGTTATTGAAAACTGCCTTGGAGAACTTAATATCAGTCAAAACTTACCTTCAGTAACTGCCGCTGTTCACGCCACTTGTCAACGCCGCCACCACCGCAGGAGTTATTCAGGGATTTGAGTGGTCCCAGGAAAGTAGGACGGACCACAATTCCCTGTATCCCTAGCGGCGCATATTCCGCACACGCCAGGAGCAAGCGCCGGGAGGCGCACAAATGGGGCACACCAAAACTTACCTTTAGTAACTGCCACTGTTCACGACACTTGTCCACGCCGCCACCGCCACAGGAGTAATTTGGGAAATTGAGTGGTCCCAGGAAAGGAGGACGGACCACAAATCCCAGTACCCCTAGCGGCGCGTACGCCGCACACGCCAGGAGCGAGCGCCGGGAGGCGCACAAATGGGGCACAGGGCTCCCGCAGCGCGGGAGCCATACCTTACCTTCAGTAACTGCCACTGTTCACGCCACTTGTCCATGCTGCCACCGCCACAGGAGTCATTTGAGGATTTGAGTGGTCCCAGGAAAGGAGGACGGACCACCAATCCCAGCATCCCTAGCGGCGCACACGCCAGGAGCAAGCACCGGGAGGTGCACAGAAGCGGCACAGGGCTCCCGCAGCCCGGGCCGCATGCGTGCTGGCCCGTCGGATGCTGAAGGAGGCCGGGCTGGGCCACATATTGAAATCTTTGGTCCTGGAGCAACCTGGTAGTGGCCAGTTAAGGTACTGAATCGTCATTATAACTGATATTGACACTAACATTAACATTGTCACTTTCTGTAGACTGAAGAGGGATACAAATGAGTAGGACTAAATGTGGAAATGGGAAAGGGGTCGTGGGGACCCTGGACGCTTTTTTACTTAGGGCTCAGTCTGCACTCATTCATGAAATAGAGCTCACTGAGTGCAGACTGTCCCTGAAACCCCAAAACCCTCAGAATCGACGTGCTTCTTCTGTCCCCATGCTACAACTTAACCCGGAAGTAAATTCAATGCATACCAGCACTTCACATGCAACAGTTTCGGAATTAGCGGTTATTAATGCCGCTAATGTATCTAATGCTTCTGATATTATTGATGTTATTGACAAATCTGTCAAATCTATTGTGCCAAATGTAATGACACGGGGTCAGAAAGCAAAATCTACACATGGAAACAGCCAGGCACCACCGGCCAAGAAAAGGAAAGGGCTGGCCTCTTTTAAACAAAACTACCTTCTGCCTAAACCATTGGGGCGTAGTGTGGTAAATAAATAATTAATTACCGGTACTATTTTTGAATACATTGAATAAAACAGATAGCTCAATAAATAAGAGACAGGATTCGAGGTATCTGAGTCTAACAGGCTTTAATCGGCATAAGGGAAGGGACAGGAACGGGATAGCCTGCACGGAAATAGAATGGATGGCAGCTGCTCTGCCTCATCGACAGTGCAGCATATATATAGTATAATACATTACATTACATTGCATACAGTAGGCGTAGCAGTAGGCGTAACTCGTAGCAGTCGCGAAAGATAAGACAAAATGGGTGTAACAAGAAGGCGTGTACAGGGCGTATACATAGACATGTGATGAAGACGTCATAGAAATGTCATGAGTGGGCGGAAACATGGAGGGGGCTACCTGAGAGCAGCTGGGACCTTTAACCTAGTGGTGCGCGCAAACGGGCAATGACGTGTTACCAGGGAGAACTGGGGGCTATGACTTCTGCACTAGAAGAGGAGACTAAAGTCTACGGTGTCAGGACGACATGTACCTATGGCATATCTGGTATCTGGTGTTTGGAGTACATGTTGATAGAATCCAAAAGTTATCAGGGCAAAGGCTACTTGACTCTAAGGCTGGTGCATGCATTATTCTACATGTATTGCGTGTGCGAGGAATATTCTATGAATATTAATACAGTATTTCTCTTGCATGGAGACAGAAAGGCTAGACCCTGGCTGAAACTATTGATGCGATTCAGTAGCTTAGGAATGCAGAGAAGGAGGGCTGAACTGATAACTAGAAGCATAACATACTCTTGGCAGACAGGCAGGCAGAGCCAGGCCGGGCCGGGCACTGTGCGGCAGGAAGTAAGCGAAGGGTCAGGGATGCAGGTGGGGGCTGCATCGCTCCTCGGAGAGGGTTCAGGAGACTGGAGCTTGAATCTGGTGTCCGGGCCCTTTTGAGGCCTAGAAACGGGGACAATGCGGTGAATTAACGTGCACACTGTAAAACATGGCAACATAGGCCTAATACTCGTTGCTTTCACGAGAACTGGAAACTGGCATACTAGAGTTGGACACAACTATGATTGCGTCTTTAATCGATCATAGGGGGATATATGCATATCGATCATGCACATATAACATAGAGTGGGGAACACGTAGGCACATATAACATGGCAAAATTTACTTTTCCACATTCCCTCCTTGTGCCCTACGTTTCCATCAGGAAACATCAATATTCATGATACCATCTATCTGTTCATATAGCATCATTTGCTCGTCTCGAATTGTCTTGGAACGGGACTTAGGACTAGGAATACAGGATGTAGCGCACAAGCCGCAAATCGCAGGGCCACATTGTAAACAGAGGCAGCAACTGAATATGATCATTACTGCTATACCTAGGAATGACAATACTTTCCATCCCCAGGCAGATATGATACTCCAGAGCCAACCGGACCATGTCCAGGTGCCTGGATCTTGGTGTAACTGATGGGCAATTTTATGAAGTCTGGTTATAGCTGAATAAACAGACGGTGCGTTATTAGGAATGAAAATGCAGCAACTAGATCCGATGACTCTACAAGCTCCTCCTCTATCGGCCAATATGACGTCAAGAACGAGACGATTTTGGAGCACGACAAATCTAATGGCAGATTGCTCTTCGGTTAAGTTACCTAGAGCGGAAGTAGTCTCATTCACTACTGCTTCAAGGGTTCTGGTTAACCTACGTATTAACTTACTATTCTGGACAGGGCCTATAAAGAAAAAGAAACCTTTATTGAAGTCTTGATATTGTTCTAGAGTAGTTTCAGTTTGATCGACAATTGGGGACTCAGTCTCCCTTCTATGTCTAACGTGTACTAGATGTGTGTTTCTGTGATAATCAGATGGGGCTAGAAAAACTGGTGGCAGTAGGAAGGCAATGTAACATGTTCCATCCCAATCGAGGGGCAGACGGATATATGCGGTCTGACCACAAACAAAATAAGAATGACGTGAGGCTTTGAAAATAGATTTCCCACTGTCACTATACTCGACCACAGTAGTACAATCACTATGTCCTACATGTGCGGAACCATTCTTTCTGACACATAATTTGCCTTTGACTGGTAGTACTGAAATAGCAGGCAAATCTGGAGTAGTATCGGACTGAACATTCAAAACCATGAAATTCGAGGAATAATTACCTAAATCATATACTTCATTTTCTAGATCTAACCCTGTTCTATGGGAAAGACCTTGCTTGTCTGGGAAACATGTTCGATTCAGAAGGGACATATCAGTTGAGGATGACGTTAACATGGACCATGCTCCACACGAACCATTGTGTGAAAACGGATAAGGAAAGAGTGGCAGAACTCCCTTCGGTGTCTGGAAAGGGGGAAGTCGACCACACACCCAACAATTAGTGGCATTGCTGGTCTGGTGTGAATAGTGTAACATTCTGATAAATGTGTTATTACGCATAGCAAGACGATAGGATAACTCGTGAGGAGGCAGGTCACTAAATGCGTGCTCTACTGTAACATTAGGAAACATATGTACATGTGAAATAGGAAAACATAAATGAAAAGCATAACTTATGCATGTAACCATAAGACTCAAAAATAATAAAAAGAATAGAACGATAATACATCTTTTAGAGTTTTGACTAACTCTCTCACTATGTGGGTCTATCTCATACATGTCAGGAACCTGTCTAACCGTTTCACCCGAGAGGGACTTAGACAATTAAACTGGCTGACTTATTTTACTAGACCGGAGTTTTGCTTTATACTCCTGCTGCGGAGTTTTCTCTAACAGGGGAAGTTTAGAGTCTGTGTCTGGACAGTCCTTAAGAACGGGGCAGTCTTTGATAAATGTCTTTGGCCGTAATCCATGGAATTTCTTGATATGGCTGGTATGCACCCAGCCCTTGCGTCCTTCGAACTTGACGGCGGTCCTTGTTGTTAATAACACCAGCTGGGGCTCCTTCCAACGGGTCTCCAACGGACTTGAACGGTCAAAATTGCGCACCAGGACGAAATCCCCTGGAACGACTTCATGCAGTTTCACCTCAGTGTTGTCTGGAAAAGCAGCGGCAACCTGTGAACGACAAGAGTGTAGGGCAGACATCAAGGAAGCTAGGTAATCTGTCAACATATTACTGGAAACGTCTGTAATCTTTCGGGGCATAGGTGTACCCCCCATATTAGGAGGACGGCCGAATACGACCTCGTACGGGGACAGACCTGATCTAGAGTGTGCAACCATTCTCATATAAAAAAGAGCAACTGGCAGGGCTACCAACCAATCTACACCTTTCTCTGCGCATACTTTTGCAATGCGGATTTTCAATGTCTGATTATGTCTCTCAACTAGACCAGCTGCTTCGGGGTGCCGTACACAGTGGAACTTCCACTGGTACCCTAACAGAAGGGAAACTTGTTTCATGAGCTCGGATGAGAATGGCTGGCTGTTATCTGAATACACGACCCTTGGTAGTCCATAGCGGGGGAAAAACTCACGAACCAACTGCCTGGCAGTGGTCGCGGCAGTGTAATCTGGAACAGGATATGCTTCTGTCCATCTGGACAAAGCACATACAATTACGAGGACATACTTGAAACCTCGACATCTCTCCATCTGAATATAATCCATCTGGAGGACTTCAAAAGGGTGGTCAGGAGGATGGAATCCACCTTGTTCCACCGGGACACTTTTACCTGGATTGAACTGACAACATATCATGCAGGTACGGACTTTCTGCTTGGCTGCTGCTCGCAAATGCTTGTTGAACCAAAGGTTCTGGATGCTGTCTAACATGGCCTTTTCTCCTAAATGTGCTGGACTATGTGCGGTATTAATAATGACTTGAACCATTGAGTCGGGGAGAAACCATGTGGCTTTTCCTTTCGTCAACCATCCCTGATCTGTCTGGACCCCTCCTTGTTCGGACCATTTCTTGATTTCATCTGGAGTGGCATGTGACTGTATATCTATTACATCTTGTGTAGGGTCCTTAACTGTCATACAAGTAGTCTGATCTGGAATGAGTGTCTGTGTCGTGTTAACTGGAATGTCTGAGGTCTGAGCTGTAAGCTTGGCTGTTCGATCTGCCAGGTCGTTACCCTGGGAAATGATATCAGTGACTTTCGTATGTGCCTTGCACTTCATGATAGCAATAGCTGTCGGTAAATGTATGGCATCTAACAGAGCTTGAATGAGGAAACCATGCTGAATTTTGGTTCCATGAGAAGTCATGAAACCTCTCTCCTGCCAGAGCACTCCAAAGTCGTGTACGACTCCGAATGCATAACGTGAATCTGTATATATGTTAACTTTCAAGTTCTTGGCACGTATACAGGCTTGGGTCAGAGCGACTAGCTCTGCTGCTTGAGCAGACAGGGTATCAATACGATGTGTTTCTATAACTTCAGTGTCCGTAGTCACTGCATACGCGGCTACTAGTTCTCCTGTACTTGTTCTCATGCATGAACCATCCACATAAAGTGTCAGGTCAGGATCAGGTAATGCAATATCTGTCAAGTCTTGTCTTGGCTTTGTCATGGTGTTAACGACTTCCACACAGTCATGTGTGGCAGGATTTGAAGTAACTGACTGTAACAGTGTAGCGCGATTTAAAACGTTGCAGCGTCTGATTTCTATGTGTGGCTGAAACAGTGTCAGTTCATAACCTGTTAAACGTGCAATCGTCAAGTGCTGAGTCTGTGTTCGGTTTAAAAGAACTTCCACGGAGTGTGGAACTTGTACTGTCAGGGAGTGTCCTAACACTATGGAATCACTCTGTCTGATAGCTAGTGCTGTGGCTGCAACTGACTTGAGGCACGCAGGCAGAGCCTGGGCCACTGGATCTAATGTGCTAGAAAAATAAGCACAAGGCTTGTACTGTCCTGCTTGATCTTGTGTGAGAACAGATAATGCAGTACCATCACGTTCTGTAACAAAAAGTGTAAAAGGCTTACTGTAGTTTGGTGTTGCTAGAACAGGTGCTTGGCATAAAGCTTTCTTTAATTCATTAAAAACAAGTGTATGTTCCTGGGTCCAAGGGAGGACAGTCGATGTGGCTGCCTCCTGTGTCGTTAACTGTATCAGTGGCTTGGCTAGAAATGCATACTGAGGAATCCATTGTCTACAGTAAGAAGTGAGGCCGATAAAAGCTCGTACCTCCTTCTGAGTCTTGGGCTGTGGAAGATGTGCTATTAACTGGATGCGGTCAGGTGTCAACTGCCTACCCCTCTTGGACAGTAAGTGTCCTAAGTAGACCACTTGCTGGACACAGAATTGCAATTTGGAAGGGAACACCTTGTGCCCCATCTCGGCCAGGAAATACAGGACTGTAAGTGACGCACGCTCGCAGTCACGTTCAGAACGGGCTGTGATCAGTAGATCATCGACATACTGGAGTAGGGCAGTGTCAGTTGGCATGTGAATATTGTCTAGTTGTCTCTTAAGTGCTTGACTGTAAATGCTAGGACTTTCTGTGAAACCTTGAGGTGCTCGTGTAAATTTATAGCTTCTTCCATTTAAACAGAATCCGAAAAGGAACTGGCTGTCTGGATGAATGGGGACACTGAAAAATGCGTTCTTGAGATCGATAACTGAAAAGAATGTGGCTTCAGAGTCAATGGCTGTCAAGAGTGATGAAATATCAGGGACTACTGGGTACTGGGGTATAATACATTTATTAAGTTCTCGAAGGTCAATCACTAATCGATAAACTGGAGGTGCAGTGGGATCAGTACGTTTCAGGACTGGAATGATAGGAGAATTACATACATTGGAGTCAGTTTCTACAACCACTCCTTGAACAATAAGCTCGTCAATAATTTTGGATAAGGCTGCTACAGCCTCAGGTGGCAATTTGTACTGTCAGATTCGTGGTAATACAACACCTTGTTTCAGAGTGACACGATAGGGTGTGATATGCATACAACCTACATCAGTTGGACCTTGCGCCCATAAATGCTGTGGTACATTCAATAATCTTGGATCAAAATCACGTAATACATAATGACCTTTAAAATCTCGGAGGAACAGGCGGACCCCTTCTGGGGAGCAGCATATAACTGCTCCTAATTCTTTTAACGTCTTAATGCCTAACAAATTTTCTGGACAAGACTTTGTTAGTAACAAATCAGTAGTTCGGGACAGTGGACCGACTTCTAGAGTAACTGGTTTCGATATTTCATTAACAATAGGCTTTCCTGAAAATCCAAGGGAAACATTTCTTGAGCCTGAGAGTGGAGCCCCTGGAACCTCGTCATGACTGATGGTAGTCCTACTTGCCCCTGTATCAATCAGAAACTTTCTGTCTTTCCCTAATACTTGACTATGTACATAGGGACCCTCTTGATCTACAGGAATCTCGATGAGAGGCAAGCCAACCTCCCTCTCTAGGCTGTTTCATGAATACGGCTGATAATCTGGATACTCTGACTGTGCATACTGGTACATCTGCTGTGTAACGTGTTGTGTTGCAGCGATAGGCTGCGGTACTGTAACTGTCTGTTGTGCATTCTGTGGTGGCTGGGAAGTTTGTAAAACTTGTTCTTGTCTAGGCGGACGTGGTCTCTCTTTGGTCTTACCAGTAGCTATGTTATGTTTCAGAACTGCACATTCGTTTATAAAATGACCTGGCTGTTTACAGTAGTTGCATGTCCCTTTAACGGGAGCTGCGGGATGACTGGCTTGATTCGGACCCCTCTTCTGACTGTCCTGTGGAACAGATTGTGCAACTAATACTTTCATTTTCGTGTCTTTCATACGTCTTCTTTCATGTTCCTGCTCTTCCCTGATTCTGTTCTGGTGATACTGGAGCATTTGAAGCATCTGTGACGGAGTATTAGCTTGCCAGGTGCTCTCGACTTTCAATACTCGATTTTTAACTTGTGGGCTTGAATTCTCGACTAGTTTGGTAACAAAAAGATGGGGGTACGATTCACTACTTGTTTTCAGACCACTATTAATAATAAAACATTTTTCAAATCTAGAATAGAAATCACTAGTATCTTCATCTTGTTTCTGTTTACAGGCTGAGATGGCATCCCAATCTTCCTTTTTCGTGGCTAGTAATCTTGGCAAGACTTGTATTAATAACTCGGGCAATGCTTTAGCTTTATCCCCAAGACCGGTACCTGGTACTCGTGAATTATCTTCAGCTTCTAGAGCTGTCCAATCTATCTTTTTCTCTCCCACCTCCCATTCTTTTTCTTTTAGTTTTTCATATATGCCCGCAGGCAACAGGACCTTTAACATTTTAATGATATCAGGATACGTGTATTCTCCCATACGGAGCATGTCTTTTAATTCATGGTGGAACCCTGCTGGATCTTTATCATGACAGGGAATTAACTTTTTCATTTCTAAGAGTTCCATCTTTGTGATAGGGGTGTAAACAAATACTCGTTCTAGACCACCACCCTCTTTCTTGACTGGATGTACTTCTCGTAACGGATTCTGTCTGTCTATGTAGAATGATTTACCTTCTGGGGGTGAGACGTGAACAAAATGTGGATTCAGAAACGTTCGGTATTTGTGGCGCTGTTCTAGAATGACATTAATTAAGTCGGTACCTAGACCTTTCCATCTGTATTGGAGTAACTCGTTCAATACATCATGTAGAGGACCTGGATCAGAATGTTGATCCTCATACAGTGTAATGAGATGCTGGATCATATACATGCCCACCAGTCGTTGCTCGGCTGGGGGCAGTTTCAGAAACATTTGTGCCACTATTTTGTCTGGAAAAGTGGTAGAATCAGTAGTCCACCGGACTGCCGATCGGGCTAGTTCTTGTTCATGCATTGTACTAAGCTCACTATAACCTATTCGCGATTTCAGAATATGATCGGTAGCTTGGAATACTTGCTCAAGAGAACACTGCTCTGGCACTGGAGGAGAAAAACTTTTCTCGTAATCTGGACGTGAATGTCTGTCGGAAAGTCTAGTTCTACCTACATACGCTATTCTGGAGGGATTCTCGTCGTCTACCTCTTCAGTAGAAGAGTCATTCTCTTTCTCGGTTGCTTGTTTTGCTTCTCGTTTCTCGTGTATCTTTATAATTTCCCTACGAATTTTCTTGTACATACTCTCTATACAATTTTGTGTCTTGTGTCTTCCCTCGGCTATATTGTCACTCCACCTGGTCAGGACTTTCATTTCTTCTTGATCTTTTTCTGGACAATCCTGCTCTCGTATTAAACAGTTAATCAAAAACTTTAAAAGCATGAGCTGAGTCTCGACTTTTCTCTGAACCATGGCTTCGTGAACACTTTCTGGATTCACTCCGGTACGGATAAAACTATATATTCTGTCTAGATGTTCTCTCATATCGGGCAGGGTGTCCAAATAGTCGGTCACCCGTCTTAAACGTAATGAATATATGACCATGTTACCATCGCCTGGAACAGGATCATAACGACATTCGGTAAGTGCTCGCTTGATATCGACGTATGTATTCACTTTTGGCGTACGCTGTAACGCTAGTTCATGTAGCGTCAGACGTCTGGGTTGAGGCGGGGTACGAGGAGAATCTCCCCCCGCGGCTCCTAAACTAGAGTCGTCGGTATATACTGTACGTGCTGGTAGAGTGACTGGTAAAGCGGGTACATGTACTGCGGACTGGGCCGGGGGTGCTGTAACAGGTGCTGTAACATTAACGGGACCCACGGGACCAGTGGCTGGAGAAGCAGGAATTACATTATTAACGGGAGCAGGCGGAACAGGATTTGTATATTCTGGGACTGTATCGTCCAAATAGGACGAGAGAAAAATATCAGCTGCGGTCGGTTTGTGACGTAGCTTAATCGGGACCAATGGCGGCGGAAAATTACAGAGTGCTTCCGGGGTTGCTTTTGGCAAGCCCTCGGCAAGAAGAGGATACATGCCCCTTATAAGAGCATTTCTCTGTCTGTCTGACTGTTCTGCTCTAACTCGTTCACCTTCTTCTAGAAGTTCCCTTTCTTGGGCTCTCTCTGAGGATTCCCTACTTAACTCTGTTTTTCTGATTTCTTTTTCGGTTCTTCTATGAGATTCTTTGCGCCATAACTCGATGGCATCTTTCTGGGACTGTCGGGCTTTCTTTTTCCATAATGCCTCTTCTACTCGCATGATGCACTCGGCATCCCATGTACCTGATACAGGCCATCTATATTTCTCTTCTAATTCCTTGGTATAGTCGACCCATAAATCTAAATACAATATGGCACTTAAGCCATGCTTATGATACATAAAATGTCCTGGACTGTCCCTAGGCGGGACAGGAACTGCTTCCTCGAGTAACCCTTTTCTGGTCTTTAACTGACGTAACTTGGAAAACAGAGGCATTCTAGACTTGAATCCGAACACAATACAATACACGATAAACACAATAATGAATAGAAAAACAAATCACTCATACCACAACATTGAAAACACATTGAATAACATTAGAATAACAGTTCGGACAGAATATTACCTGATATACTGGGAACAGAACACATGAATTTCTCGAGAACGAAACTTACTAGAATTACTAGATGCACTGCTAAAACAGTACGAAACATACCGGTCCCATAAAGAGACACGTCAGGACCCGTATCCACCTAGGTGAACACTTCGGACTGGATCTGTGTACCCAAACCCACTGGACCAGAGACAAATTAATTGACCCTGTCTAGATACTACCCCAGCAACGGTACTCACCGGGCAGCAAGAACGGAAGGCCTCGGACTGGACTGGACTGCTACGACGTCGGACTACGAACTTCGGACTTCAGTTACAGGTGGGCCTCCGGATACCTCGGACCTTGTACTCTCGGCTTGGGCTCTGGTCGGGACTCGCCGCGTTCCTCACCGCCTCGTCTGGATGCTGGACCGCAACCTCCGTCTCCTCTGTGGGCCTGAGGGATACTTGAAGCAGAAATATCTGCACGTGCACGGTATGGTTCCGTCACGGCTGCAGAGGGTCAGGGGGCCTGCGTGGCTTCGCCGGCGCGTGGGGAAAGGGCAAGTCCCTATTCGGGCGCCATTATGTGGTAAATAAATAATTAATTACCAGTACTATTTTTGAATACATTGAATAAAACAGATAGCTCAATAAATAAGAGACAGGATTCGAGGTATCTGAGTCTAACAGGCTTTAATCAGGCATAAGGGAAGGGACAGGAACGGGATAGCCTGCACGGAAATAGAATGGATGGCAGCTGCTCTGCCTCATCGACAGTGCAGCATATATATAGTATAATACATTACATTACATTGCATACAGTAGGCGTAGCAGTAGGCGTAACTCGTAGCAGTCGCGAAAGATAAGACAAAATGGGTGTAACAAGAAGGCGTGTACAGGGCGTATACATAGACATGTGATGAAGACGTCATAGAAATGTCATGAGTGGGCGGAAACATGGTGGGGGCTACCTGAGAGCAGCTGGGACCTTTAACCTAGTGGTGCGCGCAAACGGGCAAAGGCGTGTTACCAGGGAGAACTGGGGGCTAAGACTTCTGCACTAGAAGAGGAGACTAAAGTCTACGGTGTCAGGACGACATGTACCTATGGCATATCTGGTATCTGGTGTTTGGAGTACATGTTGATAGAATCCAAAAGTTATCAGGGCAAAGGCTACTTGACTCTAAGGCTGGTGCATGCATTATTCTACATGTATTGCGTGTGCGAGGAATATTCTATGAATATTAATACAGTATTTCTCTTGCATGGAGACAGAAAGGCTAGACCCTGGCTGAAACTATTGATGCGATTCAGTAGCTTAGGAATGCAGAGAAGGAGGGCTGAACTGATAACTAGAAGCATAACATACTCTTGGCAGACAGGCAGGCAGAGCCAGGCCGGGCCGGGCACTGTGCGGCAGGAAGTAAGCGAAGGGTCAGGGATGCAGGTGGGGGCTGCATCGCTCCTCGGAGAGTGTTCAGGAGACTGGAGCTTGAATCTGGTGTCCGGGCCCTTTTGAGGCCTAGAAACGGGGACAATGCGGTGAATTAACGTGCACACTGTAAAACATGGCAACATAGGCCTAATACTCGTTGCTTTCACGAGAACTGGAAACTGGCATACTAGAGTTGGACACAACTATGATTGCGTCTTTAATCGATCATAGGGGGATATATGCATATCGATCATGCACATATAACATAGAGTGGGGAACACGTAGGCACATATAACATGGCAAAATTTACTTTTCCACAGTAGGAGTAATCCAGCGGATAAAGAGTGTAATCTGGGGCCCTCTCCAACCTTAAAAGAAGTTGCATCTAAAGGAGTTTTATTACCACAAGAGGGGGAAGAATTTTGGAAAAAATTGAAGCTATCGGTTTCAGCTTTATTAGAACCAATATTGCAAAAGTTAATTGAAATCGAGGCAAGATTAATTAATCTAGAAAAGCTAAAGACTAATAGTACCTCCCAATTTTTGCTTGATCACCCCGAAAAGAGAATAGATGTTATTCCCCCATATGATCCATCTAAGAGTATTGTCGAGAGAGGGGTTGTGCACCATCCTGACCCCCCTCTAAAACATTGTGATGACTCACAACGCCTAAGGGTAGCATGCACTTTGCCAAATGGCACTGAGATTGCACAACAGACAAAAGGTTTGACCACTAACTAGGGCCGGAACACACATGCCTCAAGTAGTGCCTGCATTGATAAGTCTAGTCGCACCCAAGGTGAGAGATCCCGGTTTACAAGCACAATAGAAGGACAGTACCCTGCCCAAAGAGGCCCTTGTGGCCCCCATACCAATCTACACTTACCACCAGAAGCAACTCCATATACCCTGGTATTTGCTAAGGTTCCCCCATTGCTGCCCGGTGAGTCAGAACACGGGTCAACATTGAAGAATAAATCATTGCACTTTTTTAATGCTAGGACGGGGATAAGTGATAACGTGCTATTCTCAGAATTTAAGGTGGTGCGTCGGATTGAGTGGGTGGGTAAATCTACTAAGACCCTCCCTGGAGATTGTATAGTCTTATCACTCAGATCTCCAGCTCTGGTCAAGTCAATATTCGATAGAATGGATAACTGGTCTACAGATACAAGGGAAATAGATAGCCCTTTTACCCCTGGGGTTCTTCTATCAACCGCCCAGACCTCCAAGGCTTATTGTAGAGGAAGAGAGGCATATGCAGGCAAACAAGCACCCTCGCACCCTGCTTGGTTTCACCCAAATCGTTTTGACGCATTGAGTGGGCTTATAGATATAGATTGACAAACGTCCGCTCTGAAAAATTCTGAGAAAATGGGCACTTCCCTGAAAAATTTAGAAAAAGCCACTGATTTAGCAAATAGTGCTGTTGCCTCCTCTCATACATATGATCATGACCCTGATAATAGCTTATATCCCTTCACCAATGCCAGCCATTATTAATTTTATTGGGGAAGCCAGTGTGGAGCATGACTATACCATCAGTCCCCTTAGACTCATTTCTCGGAACATCGCAGGTATCTCCTCAAAATTAACTGATGAGACCTGGTTACAATATGTTAAGACATTTGACATAATTTGTGTCCAAGAAACCTGGAGTACCAGCGATATAGATATAGATGGATATTGTTCTTTCAATGTCTAGGCAACATCTTCAATTTCAGGGAGAGTAGAGGGAGGATTGGTAACATTGATTTCTGTTAAATATGGGTTACTAAAGACAGAGAATTTAATTGACTCCCCCTTGTACCAACTCATCTTGATTTCAAACTTGATTGATGCTACATTATTATTGGTTCACTCGTATTATAATACATTTGATCCAAATAATTGTGAGGTCATTAATACCCTCAAAGAGGAAATTGATACGGTAGCAGGAAAATGTTATCCTCTATGTATAATTTGGCCAGGCGACTTCAATTGTACATTATGTGGCTATGGTTCAACTGAAGTTTGCGGCGTTATTGATATTGAGAACATTTTAAACACACTTTGCAGGGTGAAGCATTAAACTTTATTATTGTGGTAAATGATTTATGTTTGGGTGATACCTTGGTCAGTACCCCACCCATACAATATCCAACTTACCAGGGTGGAGGTAAAACTAGTACAATCGATTTTTTGTTAATATCTAGAAAATTTGCTTGCCTCGTAGAGAGATTTGCGGTTGAACCAAACCCAGCTAGTGATCACAATCCCCTCACTATTTCCCTGTATGTAACTGCACAGGAAGGCAAGGTTAACAGGCGTCCACTCAAGTATAATCGTAACCAGGGAGTGAGACTAAAATGGGGTAAAATAAATCCCTCCCAAATTGAGGAGAATATCGTAAAGGCTAATCTAAGTCACATCATGTCATGTTTATCTCATGATTCCCACCCAGATGTGGTCATACAGGATTTCGAATTAATTTGCAAAAACTTTGCTAAAGACCTAACTAAGTTGGTGAAAACGAGAGACCGTCAAGAATCAAGATGGTTTAATGCTGAGTGTTCAGGGGCGTATAAAGATCTCAAGATTGCCTTGCATGTAATACCCCGTGAACGAACTTTAATTAAGAGAGTGAGGCAAACCTATAAACGTATAACTGAGCAGCGAAAGGATGAACTGAGAAGACTAGCCTGGGAAGATCTTGAGAGAGCTAGTAATCTCAGGGATTCTAAAAGTTTTTGGGAGGTTATCAATAGCCCCCTTTTCACTAACGAGGCAAATAGCATGGAATCAACAATACTGGGGGAAGCCTGGGAACTTCATTTTACAATTTTTTTAAGCCCAAATAGCGTCTCACCACACGAACAAAGGGATGAATTAGTAATTAACTCGGATACAGCATATCATCTTAGTTCCTCCCTTACTGTAAGGGAGGTTGAAGATGCTCTATTAAAGGGTATTTCCTCGAAAGCACCAGGCCGGGATTGGGTGCCCCTGTATTTATTTAAAAGCTATCATGAATGATAGGCACCGCTGCTGGTTAATGTTTTCAAAGCTGTAATAGTGGGTCGTATTCCTATATCACGGAAGGAGGCTGTGGTGGTGCCGATTTAGAAAAAAGGTAATAGAAACGATGCTCCTTGCTACAGGCCCATCTCCTTAATTGATGTCACATGTAAAGTCCTGGGAGGGTAATTCTTGCACACCTGGAATCCTGTGCTAAGGCCTCTGGACTTATATCCAATACACAATTAGGGCTTGGCGTAATTCGCGAAGTAGCGCTACGCGTAGCTACGCGAAGTGCACTTCGCGAACTGCGTAGTACCTTGTTCGCACTGTGCAAGATGCCGTTTTCAATGATTGCACAGTGCGGACAAGCATCCGGCACTGTGCAATCATTGAAAACGGCATCTTGCACAATGCGAGGTGTAGTTTTCTGCCGCTCAAGTAGATTTTTACTTGAGCGTCAGCCTTCTCAACGCGGACTTGTAGTTTCTCATCGCAAGTGGTCGCGAGCATACGCGACCACTCGCAAAGAGAAACCTGACCTCCCCGCGTTGAGAATCTCGCCGGGAGGTTTATTTGCTTGCTTGCTTGCGGTCGCCAACTTGACGTTGAGGACTGCGAGCAAGCAAAAAATTACCGCTGCACTACGCTACGCGTGTTTGCACTGTGCTACGTGCAGTTCGCGTAGTGCGAAGTAGCGCAAACTTTGCAAACTACGCGAGCGTAGCGCAGTGCTTTGCCCAGGGTTATACACAATATGGCTTCAGAAGGGGTATGGGAACAAACGAACAGTGTCTCAACTTGTCCCTGGTTATGGGTAAGCACATGAAGGCAAGGAGGGAATCAATCCACCTTGCCTTCATGGACTTATCCAGCTCATTTGACACTGTAAATAGGGGGAAGTTGTGGAAACTAATGGGAAAAAATGGGTTGTGAGGAGCCCCTTATAACTGTTGCGTAGGTTGCATGCCTCCACTAATGTTTCCATCCGTTATGGCCCGGGGGGAGAAAAGACTAGGTCAATTGCTTCTACAGGGAGGGTTTGCCAAGTTTGTATCCTGGCCCCTTTTTTATTCCTTGTACACACAAATGGCCTGGGGGCTTTTCTCTTTGAGCAACAACTAGACTTTCCCAGCATAGGAGGCAAATCAGTACCCCTGTTGTCATACGCAGATAACACTGTTTTGATGGCTTTGATGGCCGACAGCCTTCAAAAAGCTTTGAATGCTTTTACTGACTTTATGTTGGCATTGGACCTGGAAGTACATTTTAGTAAATCTTTTATTATGGTGTGTGGTCCGAAACAAACGAAAAGAAGGAAATTCGGGGTGAAGGAAAAATTATTGATAAGGTGCCCGATTTCACTTAGCTAGGGAATGTTTTTAATAACAAATTAAATTGGGAGCAACTGATTGTGGCCAGAGTCCAACATACCAGCAGAATAATGGAGGGGCTGTTCCGTTTCGCCTGCAAGTTAGGACATAAGCCAATTGCGGAAATGAAAACCCTATACAAATCTAAATGTTTATCAGTAGCTCCCTTTTGGGCGGGAGTATGGGGACACCACAAAAGTAACCAGCTACAAATTCTGGAAAACAAATTTTTAAAAAGACTATTAATGATCCCTATTAGTTCGCTCACTGCTTTTAGCCAATCTGAAGTGGGGATGGATTTTGTAAAAGATAGAATAAATATCGCTCCCTTGATCCTCTGGGGAAAAGTGTGGACCTCAGAGGACTTATCATTCTTAAGGAGTATTCTCAGAGATTGTATGACCCTTGAAAGGGCTCTTGCTATTCCCTGACTTCGATATGTTAAAGAATTTTTTATAAGATCGGGTTAGGGCTTTAATATGATAATCGCAATTGTATTCAATCTAATATGAAATTGATGATAAAAAATGCTTATTATGCCGAATTAAGTATGTCTAATCAATTTTTGAAACTCGATGGGCACCCAAACCAGCCGCAATTTTATTTGTCTTTTACTATTCAAGTACATTCCCGCTTCCTCATGACTAGATTCCAACATTGCACTTTCTTGTTGCTTTCCCTAAACAGGTGAGTTGGTGTGAGAGACTAACTCCCTGTCCGGGCAATAAATCAGCACAACAAAGCACGATGCACTTTGTGTTGTTCTGCACACTCTACAAGATCCAAGGGCACGGTTTATTAAACCTGTCTTGTGTGATATTCGACCCTGTTCCTATCAGGAGAAATTTCATTTCTTACACTCTTTATCCACTGCTGCTATTTGTATTGCTGTGCTTAACTTCACTCAAACTGCTTTATCAACTAGGAAACGTTATGAACTACAATAGAAAATCAAGCTTTTAAATTATTTTATAGTACTATTTTCTTCAGTATTTATGTGCGGAACACTGACATGATGAATTCATTTAATTAAATATGGTATTTATTTAGGGGGAGTTAGAAATATGTTGGAGGATGATATGTGTCTTGTGTCCTAAATTCTAAAGCTTATTTATGTATTCTGTGTCAGTATTTTTGTATAGGTCTCGCAAGAATTATTTTAGGTATGTATGCAAACTTTTATGATTCTTAAGAATCTAATAAAGTTACCACACTGACTGACTTGAAAGTATCAGTACCTGCAGAGTTGACCAACATTTCATAAATCATTCTGTGGGAATGAGTCACTTCATCGATCAAGGTAGTTAATTAAGAGTGAAGGTTTATGTATATAGGTTGCAAGTCTCTTCATATGGCAGACCTTTTTTCAGGAATAAGAGAAATGCTTCACTTTCCTGTATTCAATCTCTGAATAGATGCATTTAATTCTAAGCTTTGTGTCCTGAACTGGCTATTTGTCTTTTTCCTGTTTCAGGAGATATATTCTAATGTCCTCCACCGAGAAAACGTAAGAAGTGATGAGATGGAGCTCTACTTTACTTTTGGGATCATAGCAGATGTTCAGTATGCTGATACAGCAGACAGTTATAACTTTACCAGGACAAGAAAGCGATATTACAGACAAAGCCTTCATCTCTTCCAAAGTGCAATCGAAGAGTGGAATAAGGAAGCCCAGGTGCCCAGTTTTATACTTCAACTTGGCGATATCATAGACGGCATCAATTTTCAGCTCCAAGCTTCTGATGTATCTCTTCAAAGAGTCTTAAATGAAGTGGGAAAATGCAAAGCTGCATTTCATCATGTGTGGGGAAACCATGAGTTTTATAACTTCAGTAGGGACTATTTAACCAACTCTGAGCTTAACAGTAAGTGTTTGCAAGATGAACAAGAGTCTGTTCCTACAAGGCCGAAGTGTGTGCCTGAAGATTCTGATTCTGAAGGATACTATGCTTATCACTTTTGTCCTTTTCATTCATTTCGGTTCTTAATGGTTGATTGTTATGATCTCAGTATCATTGGTAGGAAACCATCCAGCAAAAAGTATCAAGATTCCATGAAGATTCTGAAGGAGAAAAACCCAAATACAGATCTCAATAGCCCAGAAGGTAAGTATTTCTTTTGGTCTGGTTCAGGTAGGTTCAATGTAGAACAAACTTTGTTTATACAAAATGCCAGTATGAGATTTTGTATGTTATTCTATTATAAAACTACAAGTGGATTATTTAATTAAGTGACAGCAAAATGCTGTTTAAATATTAATTATTACAAAACTCGACATGTTCTCATGTATTTACTCATGTAGGAGATTTGAAACACATATCGTATATCCTCATGGTTACTTCTAAGTGATCTCTGAGGAAAGTAAATATGAAACATAACAGTTGCGACTGCCAGCCCCGTGCATCTTTGGCAACCTAGCTACTAGTTCAAGGGCATTGCATATGTTAGTCAGATAGACGTTTGGTTCTGTGAGAACCAAAGTGATTTAAAAAGAGTAGTATTTCTTCACATAGTTCTTGCAGTTTGTTGACTTGAGAGCCTTGTGAACACAGTGTTACAGCATGCAGCCTTGAAAAAAGTAATCTGGCAAGTTCAGCTGTCAGAACCCCTTTCAGAGGGCCATGAGGTAAGCAGGAACTACTTGTCTCAACTATGGTGGTTGAGGCCTTTTATTCCTGATATTCGAGGCCCAGCCTACTATGGGCTCTGAGCAACTGTGCCAAATACCTCTTCCACGCTTGACTCTCAGTGGTAGTGTGAGTTAAGCAGTCAAAGGGTGCTTGAGCAGGAGGTAGGTGTAGGATGAACACATACTCACAACATTAGCATACATTCAACTACCTCAGTTAAAGAATGTTCAGACAAATGACTCGCTTTTATAAAAAGTAGTATTTTTACACGTACACAAACCAAAGTACGGTATACACTAAATAATAAATGGTACACACTAAATAATAAGTCTTCATAAGGTCTTTATTGTAGCACTGTCCCCGTGAGTGAGCATCAGCGCACCACTCATCCAACTACAGAGTGAGGTTATTTCCCATTTACTTAAGGCAACATTCAGGTTAGTCCACTCTAGAGAACTTAAAAGTCCCTCAATGGCTAATCAGAGTCAGTGTCCCAGTACCTTTGGTACTTCAGTCATAGCAGATCCCCGAACCCTCTTCCCACACAAAGGCTGTACAGCTCGGGGTGCAGTATTACCTGCTCCTACTGGAGTAAAGGCAGAAGTCCCAGGAGCATTCAGTGGTCCTGTTTCATAGTTAACTTCGGCTGGTGCCAGCGATGAGCGAATAGTGATGTTAGTCTCTTCACAGCCTGCATGGAATCTGGACCTCCACACTGCTCTCTGCTGTCACTGTAAGTACTGTCTATCTCCCATGGCAGCCCTGGGGCTGCTACTTGAGTTCGGATGATGACGCAGCAGCACTGAGCTCACAGTTTCACACTGTTCTCGGGTACCAGACCTGAGCTTCCTCCACTGGTCCAACCTAGTATACAGGGGTTGTGTGTAGGGCACTCAAAGTGGGGTCTCTTTTCCAGCACAACACTGCACAGGGCGACGGCTTTACCTTAACCACAGTGCTGCACCAGGCTGACCGTCATTAAGATTCACCCCGACCCCTACCAGGAAAATGAGGATCTTGAGCCACACACTTAAGGCAGTTTCCCTCTTCAAGTCACAACACTGCACAGAGCAAAGGACCTATCTTCACCACAGCATTGCACTAGGACGACGGCCTTTAAGATTTTGGTGTGGTCCCTACCTGGCATATTGAGGGGGGGGGGTTACAAGCCATAATCGCAGGCGGATAGACCTATAGGTGTGGCGGTCCCCATGGACCAGAATCTCACACTCTGCACCCGAGATCTACTCTGCAGGGTCCACACTGGACCTCGCTCTCTCCAGGCGGTCTAATTCTCCTTACAGGGTCCTCTGGTTTCAGGTCAGGTAGAAGCAGGTGCTCCAGGCTCCAACCGAGCATATCTGATTTTTCTGGTTGATGTCCCCCTACGCAACATGGAGGACTGGCAGAACCTCAGTCCCCAATCCTGGTCACAACCAGCAAACCAGCAAAACTCATGCTGAGCTTCTCCACGGTTCTGTGGTCTGAGAATACCGATCTTTGAACTCTAACCCTAGAAAAAGTCCCCAAGAGAGCTCTCGCTACCACCTGTGCAATTATGCTTTTCAGGGGTACTGGCTCAGGATACTAATTGCATGACCCACCACAACCAGTATATAATTTTTTTTTTAAATGTGTTTTATTAATTTTTGTAGACATGGTGAAGTATTAGTGACAGTTATAATTGTAAGCATACCAGCGAAACATGTATACAATATCATCTTAATGTCATTACAGCCCTTGTCACATACTAGTGTTTTGAAGCAACAAGACGAGCACATAAGCACTTATTGAAAATCGAACTGTGAGTCAGATTAGAGTGGGAATGTGACAGAGGATGTAGCATGAGCCAGTAGTGGAGGATCTAACGATAGAGCGGTCGCCCGCCAGAGGCATCTCATAGGCAGGGCGTGAGCAATCTGCGCCAACGGAGGGGGTAGCATCCAGGCGTCGAGGATAATGTGTGCCTGGGGGAGCAGGGCCGGGTCCTATGGGAGCCTTGTTGTAACATTCATGTAGGTTGATGGGTCATGTGCTGGAAGAATGGTGAAGCTGCTCTGCACAGGGCGGGATGCCTGCCAATGAGCGTGCGGATGTGAGTTCAAGCGTTTGGTAGGATAGTGTGGCTCACGAGGGCATGCATCATTTTTAGGTCTCGCCTGTCGATGCGCATGCGCATCGAGCTTGCGAGCCTATTGCGGCTTATACAAGCTTTAACTAAGAAGCAAGGAATCGTGGCGATTCCTTGCAGTGCCCGTGACTTTTAAGCTCAATGCGCATGTGCATTGAGCTTAAAAGCGCGTGCACAGCCGCCCGCATTCCTCCGACACCTTTGAAGTGAAGCTTAGCTTCACTTCAAAGGCCCGGCTTCTTCACACCCACATGCCGCTCTGCCCCGCTCAGCCCCCTCCCCTGAGTCATCCTGCCTGCCCAGACTTCTCCTCCCCCCTAATTACATCCCGCTTTCACTTGTTTGTATTTACATCATGTTGATTTATGTGCAACATAAGTTTTATCACATTACTCGAGGCTTCGTGACGCTAAATGCGCTGACCAGCATTGCAATATTAGACCTTTCTTTTCTTTTTAGCTCCGGCCGACATATGCTGCGTGTTTTTTACAGCTACTTTACACGGCAGGGATGCACCTTCTTGTCGATGGCCCTCGGTCTGCCAACAGTTTGCCTCTTGCTTTGTTCGTACCGCACAAGTGGAAGGTTCAGTCTGATGAGTTTTTGCCCACTTGGCACAGCCACGAGTACAGTCTTTCTTATCGACGGCGCCACCATTTACAACTCATCAATAGCGCCTCAAGCTGCTCACTCTCCTTCTCCCCCACCCCCCACCCCATCCGACTTGTTTTTCTTTTAACTGTACCCCAACCGAAACGGACTCAGAAGGATGAAAGGCTTTTGCATGCGACTACCCAACTCATGCGAGCACCCCCCCAGTTCTTCCTGCGCCCCGCCGATTACCACCCCCCCCCCCCCCCCCCCGCATTCCTTCACTTCCATTGAACCACGCAGCCCGGGACACAATCCCCCTGCACCCATCCCCCTTTAGCCTCCTCCCGAGCCATGCGATCCTCCCCACGTCCCTCAGTCATCCAAATTTGAACCCAACCCCGCTTACTGAAACTTCAGCTTCTCTCCCCACTCTCCACCACAAGCCCCCGCTAGCACATCGATCACGGGGGTGAAATATTCAGTTCACACTATTTATTTTGCTGATTTCTTCGTTTTCTTAGGTGCAAACCGCGTGCGCATTATAAACACTTTTTATTTGTCCTCTCTTTTGTGTGTTCTGTTACATTATATCTTTCCTTCCACTGTTATCTCCCTCGACTTACATGCGAAGCAAGCGCCCGTCACAAACAGGCTGTCTAGTCTCTCTTTAGTTTGCTGGCGCCATTCAATTCACACTATTTGTTTTTCTGCCATCTCCTTCTACTTACATGCAAAGCGAGTGCGTACTTCAAACACTTTGTATGGCCTCTGTTTAGTCTGCTGTCTACATTAAAATCACACTTGAATTTTAGGTTACCTTCATTTGCTAGTATACACATCGGGCGTGTATTACAAACAGTTGTATATTATATGTAGCTTTTGCAAGCACAAGTGATGTTGTTTACCTATATCTTAATGTCGATTAGAGCTGCTTATCATTAAAATATATAAAACCATTGATAGTATAAGGCATTTATTTTTTATATTTTTCTATGAATCGTCATGTGTAATATAAAACAAACTGATGTGTATAAACACATGCGCTCAGTGTTACAGTAGCGGACCATATTAATGCGATCTTCCTTGGTCTAATTTTTGCTGAGGCGGTTAAATAGGGTACTCTGTGGCAAAGGACCTTTGTTTTATATATCTTCCGCTTTTATTGTATCAGCATGGGGTCTGGCTTGAACCATAACAAGAGCTGAGCCATACAAAGATGTTGCGCGTAAATCGGGGAACACTTGTCATGTAAACATACGAGAAAGATCATTCAAAATTAAAAAAGTTATTTATTTTTTAGCATTAGAATTTTATTTTGATGGACATTTATTGAAAGAAATTGTTTCAAATATGAAGCCTTCAAGAAAACCCCTGTACTCTAAAAACATTGCCACGCAACGCCACTCACCCACGCAACGCCACTCACCCACGCAACGCCACTCAGCCACGCAACGCCACTCAGCCACGCAACGCCACTCAGCCACGCAACGCCACTCAGCCACGCAACGCCACTCAGCCACGCAACGCCACTCATCCATTTGCAAAACGAAAAATGTCAAACTCTTCTATTGCGAGACCTATTGCATTTTCAATGCTTGTTTACTTCATTGTTAAGCAAGAAGGTTTCCCAACATTGTCCACCAGTTCATGTATCTCCACGCATACAGAGGAGCCATAGGGTGTTGATCTAAGCCGGCATTGATATCAATTATGTGGGCAGCCAACGCTGGACATCGGGAGGGGCGGGTGCCTTCCATGCCATGGCTATCTACCTTTTATATAGGACAAAGGCGAGGTAATATGGGTATCGCCTGCAAGAGACTGGATAGCCGTCGGTTCCAAGTTGGACATGTTGTGAAATGTAGACCCACTGGTGCACTTTTCCACGTCCTTGAGTACTGCCTGTTCGGAAGTCAATATCTTGTGTGGGATCATTCCCACTGAGAGGGTGAAAGTGGAAGGATTCCGTAAACTCAGATCAGCAGTCTCGTTTGTGGGCTTGTCATAGAAGAACTCCTTGAGGCATATTGTGAGAAGTTGGCCTGATGTGCAGTGTTCACTATTCTAGTGATCACTATATATCAGTCCAAACGACCCTTATTGATGATTGGTTGTAAGTCAACCTTATAGACCAGCTATCCTAGTAGCATGGATACGAGCAGTCTAAGGCTAAGACTCTAGAGGGCGTGTTAAGCCAGCTGTTTTACCATCACATTACCCCTTGAACACCCAGTGAAAGGACACCACACAAGTGTTATGAAAATAAACAATGTATTTATTAGAATCACAACAACCCTGTACTCTTTATGAGGACCGGGTGCTAAGCACACAACAAAACTCTTACGAAAATACTTTTAAGTTAGCACGTTACACAAATGCCCGAGGGGCACGAAAAACCATATACTTTCAAAGTGGAATGCGAATTACTAGCAGGTAAGTAACGATTCTCAGAGGCTTTGGGATCGCTAGGACTGGACTACTGAACCTTTAGATTACTAGCAGGAGGCCTAGGGAACTCGGGTGCAGAGTGTGCACTCTCACGCGGGATGCGGGACAAAGTCTATGGAAGCTAGAATTCACAAAGTTAGTGTTCACGGGCGAACCCGACCTGGTAGGGAGAAAACGACAGTGGATCCTGACCCTTGGATAGTGAGGCTATGCTGGGACACCGGAGTGCCGAAGTTACCTAGCCCAGGGGCTGCAGCTGCAGCTGCATAGGTCTGAAAAGACGTCGGGGATCTCGTTGCCGGACCAGGAGCCTGGAAGGAAGAAGTTGCTGGCAGGCGACCAGTGAAGAAAAGTTCGATGGATCCAAGCCTGGATCAAGGAAGAAGAAAACCTGAAAGCAGAGGGGACCAAGTTCTTGAATCACTAGCCAGTGATTAAGTGGGCACCAGGATGGCACCGGGCGAAGTCACCGCAGTCAGGTGAGTGGGCGCTGCTGGGCTCTGCAGTCTCTCGGACCAGGAGGCGTTGTCGGCGACCAGGATGGAGGTGCGAGCTGTCCCACGGAGGATGAAGTCGTTGGCGTCGAAGTTACCCAGGATTGGGCAACAAGCCTTGGCTAATTCAAGCCCACGCGGTGGACTCAAAATGGCGTCTTGAGTGGACCAGGAGGGTCCGGGGTGCTCCTCTTCTGGGAGGGAGCAAGGGCCAGTCTGGAGCAACCAGACCAGCAGCAGAAATGTCGTCGGGCGTCGTCAGGGAGGCCACAAGCCAACGGGCTAGTAGCCAAACAACGCGGTGAGCAGCGGAAAGCAGAAGGGCCCCACGCAGATCGTGGAGATGCTGGGGGGCTGCTCTTCGGTGCTGGAGCTGCTCAGGGTGGGGGCTTCTCGGACCCCAAAGCACTCACCAGGAATTCACTCGGCGGGCTTGCTGGAAAGAAGTCGTGCAGTCTTGCAGATGGCCGGTCCCTTGAGGTCTCGTCGCACCCACGGTTCTCAGCTGGGCTGTAGAGGTGGGTAGAGGTCAGAGGTGCCAGGGAAGCCGGTTCTCGTCGAGCTGGGCAGTCGGATTCCGGAGGAAGGACTTGCAGCAGACCGCAGTGTTCTTAGATGGTGCCTGCGGATGCAGGGTGACTACTCCTTAGTCACAAGGGAGAAATCTTAGGAAGAAGTCTTGAGTTCCTTTCGCAGAAAGTAGTTTCAGGATTCAAAGATGATCTGATTTGGAAGGGGGCCAGTCTCTACCTTTATCCTGTAAAAAGGGGCTGGCACGCGACTAAGTCCTGCCCTATGGGTGGGACTAGGAGGGGGGTGGTTACACCCACTTCCTTGGCGGGCTTTTCCCCAGCACAGGGTCTGGAGTGACCCTGGAACTGGTTCAAGCCGGCCTATGCACAGTGAGCACCGGGGTGCTACTTGCAGTCACCTTCCTCTAAAGCCCTGCCTACCTACAATACACAAAACCCTGTCTGGGACGGTGCTGGCACCGCCCCTGGCAGGAAACCCTTTGTCCTTATCTCCTGCTCTGGGAGGACTCCCAGCAGCAGGAGGGCAGACTTGTGTCTCGGTGGCAGCATCCATTTTGTGGATGCTAAGGCTCTGTCTGACTTTTAACCGGGTTATAGGTTACAGGCATGTCGTGTCCCTCTAGAAGGGTGGAATGCTAACCCCGTCGCCAGAATTGGCGAGGGGTTAGTATTCCAATTCGTATGACACCTTACTCGACATGTTTTGATAAAGCGATACCAGAGTTGGCACATAACCGCGAGGATTATAATGCACTTAAGAGTATATGGTATGCGATATCATGGAAACGGCTAAGGGATGGATCCCGAAAGCCGCAGACAGGCTCAGCTCATGCCAGAGCACCATCTCACACGATTCCAAGCACTCTGCCTTCAGGATTGTTAAGGCCTGCTATAGGAGTGACTGATAGGAGATCTGTGTGTCCATTTTTAGGGTTAGATATAGGTATACTATATCTAAAGCAAAGGGTGAGTACACCACCTTGCCCCAGCTGTCGTGCAGCCAGTTGTGTCAGTTTTAGTTAGTCAATCCAGGGGTGGCATAATACATGCTTCAGCCCCTGGGAGACTTCTGGGTGCACCTCAGCCCTGGGTACAGGGACTTGGAGAGGGCCCAGTGCCAATTCAGTACCTAAGTACAATTTGGGTAGAGAGAACAGCTAGGCTGTGGGTCTGATTAGCAGGCCCACAGCCAGGGAAAGTCGTAAACCAGTGCAGCAAAAAGCAAAAATCTGGGTGATCATAGGATTGCAGACCCTACTCTCCTACATGACCCCCCCCCAAACTTTGGGACAATAAGCTAACCTTGACCAGGTGAGTCTTCTTGCTCTAAGTGGAAATACCGGGAGAGCCCATCAGCATTGCTGTGATCAGTCCCAGGTCTATGCTCCACTGTAAAATCCATCCCCTGTAGGGAAATGGACCACCTAAGCAGTTTGGGGTTTTCACCCTTCATCTGATTTAGCCACAAGAGGGGCTTATGGTCTGTCTGAATGGTGAAGTGAGTGCCAAACAAGTAGGCCCTCAGCTTCTTCAGGGCCCAGACCACAGCAAAGGCCTCCCTCTCAATAGCTGACCAATTTTTCTCTCTGGGTGTCAACCTCCTACTAATGAAAGCAATAGGCTGATCATTACCATCAAAATTCAGTTGAGACAGAACAGCTCCCACACCCAACTCAGAAGCATCTGTTTGGACAATGAATGGCTTGGAGTAATCTGGACTCTTGAGGATAGGTGCTGTGCACATGGCCTGCTTTAGGTCATTGAATGCTTTTTGACAGCTTGCTGTCCACTGAACTTTCTTTGGCATCTTCTTGCTTGTCAGGTCATTAAGGGGGGTCACTATGGACCCATAATTTCTGACAAACTTCCTATAGTACCCAGTCAGGCCCAAGAAAGCTCGAACCTGAGTCTGGGTGATTGGAGGAGTCCAGTCCTTGATGGCCTGTATCTTACTCTCCAGTGGCTGAACCTGGCCTCCACCTACAAAGTGGCCCAGGTATACAACCTGTGACTGCCCTATCTGGCACTTTGTGGCCTTGATAGTGAGGCCTGCCTTGTGCAGGGCCTCTAACACTTTCCTCAGGTGGACCAGGTGATCCTCCCAGGTGGAGCTAAAGACAGCAATATCGTCAAGATAAGCTGCACAGAAGTCATCCAGCCCAGTGAGGACTTGATTCACCAACCTTTGGAAGGTGGCAGGTGCATTTTTCAGTCCAAAGGGCATTACCACAAATTGATAATGCCCTCCAGGGGTAGAAAATGCTGTCTTAGGTTTGGCTTCCTCAGCTAACCTGATTTGCCAATACCCAGCTGTCAAATCAAATGTGCTTAAGAAGTTGGCAGAAGCCAATCTATCTATAAGCTCATCTGCTCTTGGTATTGGGTGGGCATCAGTCTTTGTGACTGCATTGAGGCCTCTGTAGTCTACGCAAAACCTCATCTCTCTCTTACCACCCTGGGTGTGAGGCTTTGGCACTAGAACTACTGGGCTAGCCCAAGGGCTATCTGAGGGCTCAATGACTCCCAGTTCCAACATTTTCTGCACTTCAGTTTTGATGCAGTCTCTAACATGATCAGGCTGTCTGTAGATTTTACTCTTGACAGGCAGACTGTCTCCAGTGTCAACATCATGGGTACACCAGTCAGTTTGGCTGGGTGTCAGAGAGAACATATGTCGAAAGGATTGCAGAACTTGCCTGCAATCCTGTTGCTGATGTTCAGTGAGGCTGCCACAAAAGACAACACCATCAACTGACCCATCATCAGGATTCTGAGTGAGCAGGTCTGGGAGAGGGTCACTCTCTTCCTCCTGTCCCTCATCTGTGGCCATGAGCAAGCTCATGTCCTTCCTGTCAACATATGCCTTGAGCCTGTTAACATGGAGCACTCTGAGAGGGCTCCTGGGAGTTCCAAGGTCCACCAAGTAGGTAACCTCTCCCTTTTGCTCAATGATGGTGTGGGGCCCAGACCATTTGTCTTTCAGAGCTGCTGGGGCCACTGGCTCCAGCACCCACACCTTCTGTCCTGGCTGGTACACAGTCAGTACAGCCTTTTGGTCATGCCAAGCTTTTTGAAGTTCCTGGCTGGCCTCAAGGTTTTTAGATGCCTTTTCCATATACTCAGCCATCCTGGAGCGGAGACCAAGTACATAGTCCACTATGTTGGTTGCAGGCTTTTTGAGAGGTCTCTCCCATCCTTCCTTCACCAAACACAGGGGTCCCCTTACAGGATGCCCATACAGAAGCTCAAAAGGGCTGTAGCCAACCCCCTTCTGTGGGACCTCTCTGTAAGCAAACAAGAGGCAGGGGATCAGGACATCCCATCTTCTCCTAAGAGGTTCAGGTAGTCCATGAATCATCCCTTTCAGGGTCCTGTTGAATCTCTCAACAAGCCCATTGCATTGTGGATGATAGGGTGTGGTGAACTTGTAGTTCACACCACACTCTTTCCACATGGCAGTCAGATATCCTGACATGAAGTTTGTACCTCTGTCAGAAACGACCTCCTTAGGGAAACCCACTCTGGAGAACACTCCAACTAGGGCTCTTGCCACTACAGGGGCTGTAGTGGTCCTAAGGGGAATAGCCTCAGGATACCTGGTGGCATGGTCCACCACCACCAGTATAAACTTGTGTCCTGATGCTGTCTGGGGTTCCATTGGACCAACAATGTCAATCCCCACTCTTTCAAAGGGGACCCCCACCACTGGTAGTGGTATGAGGGGGGCCTTTGTTGTGCCACCTGACTTACCACTGGCTTGGCAAGTGACACATGAGCGACAAAACTCCTTGGTATTCTCATTCATATGGGGCCAGTGAAAGTGTGAGACAAGCCTGTCCCAAGTCTTTGTCTGACCTAAATGACCTGCAAGGGGAATCTCATGGGCCAAGGTGAGAAGGAAACCTCTCAGAGACAAGGGGATGACCAGCCTCCTGGTTGCACCAGGCTTGGGGTCTCTTGACTCAGAGTACAGGAGTCCATCTTCCCAGTATACCCTGTGGGCACCTGTGGCATTCCCTGCAGCCTCAGCAGCAGCCTGCTGTCTGAGGGGTTCAAGGGAAGGGCAGCTCAACTGTTCCTTCCCCAGGTCTGCTCTGGAGGGTCCCCCTGAGCCCAGAAACTCAACTTGATCAAGTTCAAGCTCTTTAGGCTCAGTTTCCCTCAGCTCTTCTAGATCAGCCTCCTCAGAGACTTGATCCTCAACCTGGGGCAAGGGGGAAGGCAAAGCCTTACCCTTACTGCTCTTCTTCTTGGAAGATGTCTGGTCCATTATTTCAGGATCCAGCACCTGTTCAGTGGGGCATTTTCTGGCCTGTGACCTAGTCACAGCAAGCACATGTGCTGGCAAGCCTAACATCTCCATGTGAGTCCTCTGCTCCACTTCTGACCATTGTGATGACTCCAAATCATTGCCCAACAAACAATCAACTGGGAGGTCTGAACTGACTACAACTTTCTTTTGTCCCTTCACTCCACCCCAGGAGAAAGCTACAATTGCCACACTATGACTAGTAGTGACATTGCTGGCATTGGTCACCAGGAAATCAGTACCTGGCATGATCTGTCCAGGGTCCACAAAGTTAGGTGTCACCATGGTGACACTGGCACAAGTGTCCCTATAGGCCTGAGCCATTTTGCCATTAATCAAAGGTGTCTGCCTGTATTTGCCCAAGGTATTGGGACTTATTTCAGGGGACATATCCATATCCCCTGTACAGACAAGGACAGCCTGAGTGAGTGTGCCAACTAAGTTGTCAGACCCCTCAGTACCCAAGGTTAACCCAACTAATGCCTTGGGAGTGACACTACCACTACTGACTGTACTAGGGGGTGCATTTGCTTTAGGAGCTGTAGTGGCAGGAGTTTGTCCTCCTCCTCTTTTGGTGCACTCACTAAACCAGTGAGATTTACTTTTGCAGTACTGGCACCACCTTTTTGACTGGCCTTCTTGAGTCTTCTTCTTCTGGGAAGCCTGACCCCCACCCTCTTTGGTTTGTTGGGGACCTGGTGAAGACTTCTGGTCATTTTGCTCATTCTTAACATTACCCTTCTGGTCTGCTTTCTTCTGACCACCCTGGTTCTGGTTCTGGTTCTGCTTGATCCTTGTCCTGACCCATTTGTCTGCCTTCTTTCCCAATTCTTGGGGAGAGGTCAGATCTGAATCGACAAGGTGCTGGTGCAGCAACTGGTTCTGACAATTGTTCAAAATTTGTTCTCTCATCATTAGATTATACAATCCTGTGTAATCTGTAACCTTGCTACCCAGCAACCAGCCCTCCAAAGCCTTAGTGGCACAATCCACAAAATCAGACCAGTCCTGAGACTGAGTTTTCTGGGTGTCTCTGAACAGCAACCTGTACTGCTCAGTGGTTAAACCAAACCCATCAACCAGTGTATTCTTCAGGACCTGGTAATTGTTAGCATCCTCCACCCTTGTAGTGAGGAGCTTATCTCTACCTTTACCATCAAAGGAGAGCCACAGTATAGCTGCCCACTGACTCTGGGGAATGTTCTGCACAGTGCAGGCCCTCTCCAGAGCAGCCATCCATTTCTGGATGTCATCCCCTTGCTTAAAGGGGGGCACTATTTTAGTCAGGTGTTTAGTATCTAAACCCTTCTCTCTATCTCTTGGGAGATTGCTGCCACCAGTGGGAGCTAGCCCACTCATCTGCTGCTCTCTTGCCAGGGCAAGCTTCTCTTTGGCCAGGGCAATTTCTTCCCTTTCAATCCTCAGTTCAGCTTGTCTCATCCTAGCCTCATGCTCCCTTCTCTGAGGGGAAGTAAATCTCCTCTGTGGAGGATTCCTTCTCCCCTGAGAAGAGGCATTAGAGTGCAGAGATCTATTGGAGTCCCTAGAAAGAGATCTATCTCTCCTAACTCCAAGGTTAGGCCCACTTCGGGTTAGTACTGGGGGGCCCCCAGATCCTAGCCCAAGTAAGTCTAAGTTGGTCCTAGTTAGCCTTCTGACTACCTCAAGACCCTTGTCTACCTCATCCCCAGAGAGTACCTCCTGATCCTCCTCCTCAACTGCTGAATCAGTGTTGGGGAGGTCTGGATCCCCAGAGGTTCCCTCTAAGGCTGGCATGCTCTCATGTAACTGAGAGAGCTTTCTGGCATCATATGTCTCTAAGAGACCTATCAGAAAGGGAATGGTGGGGTTAGACCCCTGCTTCAGTTTCCTGGAGACACAGAGTTGCCTCATCTCCTGAAAATTGAGAGCTGCATATCTTGAAGTGACCTGTGGAGGGTCAACACTGACCAGGGGAGTCTCAGTAGAGTCCCCCTGAGTCGACATGCTTTTCTAGTGAGGTGTAAGTGGTGCACTTACCTACACTATATGTTTGCCTACTGATCCCTTGCTAGAGTTGTAGTTTAGGGTGTGCTAGGCCCTAGGAGCTACAACAGCTGGTTCAGTAGAACTCAGAGTATTCTAAGCTAAGTTATATGTACCTTTAGTACTTATGTGATCTTTCACAAGATATTCTTAGGGCATGTGTGGTAAAACAACAGCAAGCTCAAATCCCACCGCTGCCACCAATGTGAGAAGTTGGCCTGATGTGCAGTGTTCACTATTCTAGTGATCACTATATATCAGTCCAAACGACCCTTATTGATGATTGGTTGTAAGTCAACCTTATAGACCAGCTATCCTAGTAGCATGGATACGAGCAGTCTAAGGCTAAGACTCTAGAGGGCGTGTTAAGCCAGCTGTTTTACCATCACATTACCCCTTGAACACCCAGTGAAAGGACACCACACAAGTGTTATGAAAATAAACAATGTATTTATTAGAATCACAACAACCCTGTACTCTTTATGAGGACCGGGTGCTAAGCACACAACAAAACTCTTACGAAAATACTTTTAAGTTAGCACGTTACACAAATGCCCGAGGGGCACGAAAAACCATATACTTTCAAAGTGGAATGCGAATTACTAGCAGGTAAGTAACGATTCTCAGAGGCTTTGGGATCGCTAGGACTGGACTACTGAACCTTTAGATTACTAGCAGGAGGCCTAGGGAACTCGGGTGCAGAGTGTGCACTCTCACGCGGGATGCGGGACAAAGTCTATGGAAGCTATAATTCACAAAGTTAGTGTTCACGGGCGAACCCGACCTGGTAGGGAGAAAACGACAGTGGATCCTGACCCTTGGATAGTGAGGCTATGCTGGGACACCGGAGTGCCGAAGTTACCTAGCCCAGGGGCTGCAGCTGCATAGGTCTGAAAAGACGTCGGGGATCTCGTTGCCGGACCAGGAGCCTGGAAGGAAGAAGTTGCTGGCAGGCGACCAGTGAAGAAAAGTTCGATGGATCCAAGCCTGGATCAAGGAAGAAGAAAACCTGAAAGCAGAGGGGACCAAGTTCTTGAATCACTAGCCAGTGATTAAGTGGGCACCAGGATGGCACCGGGCGAAGTCACCGCAGTCAGGTGAGTGGGCGCTGCTGGGCTCTGCAGTCTCTCGGACCAGGAGGCGTTGTCGGCGACCAGGATGGAGGTGCGAGCTGTCCCACGGAGGATGAAGTCGTTGGCGTCGAAGTTACCCAGGATTGGGCAACAAGCCTTGGCTAATTCAAGCCCACGCGGTGGACTCAAAATGGCGTCTTGAGTGGACCAGGAGGGTCCGGGGTGCTCCTCTTCTGGGAGGGAGCAAGGGCCAGTCTGGAGCAACCAGACCAGCAGCAGAAATGTCGTCGGGCGTCGTCAGGGAGGCCACAAGCCAACGGGCTAGTAGCCAAACAACGCGGTGAGCAGCGGAAAGCAGAAGGGCCCCACGCAGATCGTGGAGATGCTGGGGGGCTGCTCTTCGGTGCTGGAGCTGCTCAGGGTGGGGGCTTCTCGGACCCCAAAGCACTCACCAGGAATTCACTCGGCGGGCTTGCTGGAAAGAAGTCGTGCAGTCTTGCAGATGGCCGGTCCCTTGAGGTCTCGTCGCACCCACGGTTCTCAGCTGGGCTGTAGAGGTGGGTAGAGGTCAGAGGTGCCAGGGAAGCCGGTTCTCGTCGAGCTGGGCAGTCGGATTCCGGAGGAAGGACTTGCAGCAGACCGCAGTGTTCTTAGATGGTGCCTGCGGATGCAGGGTGACTACTCCTTAGTCACAAGGGAGAAATCTTAGGAAGAAGTCTTGAGTTCCTTTCGCAGAAAGTAGTTTCAGGATTCAAAGATGATCTGATTTGGAAGGGGGCCAGTCTCTACCTTTATCCTGTAAAAAGGGTCTGGCACGCGACTAAGTCCTGCCCTATGGGTGGGACTAGGAGGGGGGTGGTTACACCCACTTCCTTGGCGGGCTTTTCCCCAGCACAGGGTCTGGAGTGACCCTGGAACTGGTTCAAGCCGGCCTATGCACAGTGAGCACCGGGGTGCTACTTGCAGTCACCTTCCTCTAAAGCCCTGCCTACCTACAATACACAAAACCCTGTCTGGGACGGTGCTGGCACCGCCCTTGGCAGGAAACCCTTTGTCCTTATCTCCTGCTCTGGGAGGACTCCCAGCAGCAGGAGGGCAGACTTGTGTCTCGGTGGCAGCATCCATTTTGTGGATGCTAAGGCTCTGTCTGACTTTTAACCGGGTTATAGGTTACAGGCATGTCGTGTCCCTCTAGAAGGGTGGAATGCTAACCCCGTCGCCAGAATTGGCGAGGGGTTAGTATTCCAATTCGTATGACACCTTACTCGACATGTTTTGATAAAGCGATACCAGAGTTGGCACATAACCGCGAGGATTATAATGCACTTAAGAGTATATGGTATGCGATATCATGGAAACGGCTAAGGGATGGATCCCGAAAGCCGCAGACAGGCTCAGCTCATGCCAGAGCACCATCTCACACGATTCCAAGCACTCTGCCTTCAGGATTGTTAAGGCCTGCTATAGGAGTGACTGATAGGAGATCTGTGTGTCCATTTTTAGGGTTAGATATAGGTATACTATATCTAAAGCAAAGGGTGAGTACACCACCTTGCCCCAGCTGTCGTGCAGCCAGTTGTGTCAGTTTTAGTTAGTCAATCCAGGGGTGGCATAATACATGCTTCAGCCCCTGGGAGACTTCTGGGTGCACCTCAGCCCTGGGTACAGGGACTTGGAGAGGGCCCAGTGCCAATTCAGTACCTAAGTACAATTTGGGTAGAGAGAACAGCTAGGCTGTGGGTCTGATTAGCAGGCCCACAGCCAGGGAAAGTCGTAAACCAGTGCAGCAAAAAGCAAAAATCTGGGTGATCATAGGATTGCAGACCCTACTCTCCTACACATATCTTTTAAAAGAATTGATGCTACTCACAATTGGTGCAGAATTTGTTATCTTTTGGGGTAGGGACAAAGCCCAGGCCTTTCTGTAAGACAGCCGTCTCAGTACTGGACAAGGCTCTTGTGCAAAGGAAGTCAATATCTTGTGTGGGATCATTCCCACTGAGGGGGTGAAAGTGGAAGGATTCCGTAAACTCAAATCAGCAGCCTCGTTTGTGGGCTTGTCATAGAAGAACTCCTTGAGGCGTATCTTTCAAAATAATTGATGCTACTCACAGTTGGGACAGAATTTGTCATCTTTGGGGGTAGGGACAACGCCCAGGCCTTTCTGTTAGACAGCCGTCTCAGTACTGGACAAGGCTCTTGTGTAAAGGCTCACTATGAGCTTTTTTTGTTGTTTCTGGTCTGGCTCCTCGTTTGTCATTGTGTTTCCATTTGTGGTTCCTGCAACTGCCCTCCTTTTTTCCCTCTCCCTCTGCCCCAAACTCTGCCTAAAAAAGGTGGGGTGTAGGGTTGTGGGGGGAATGCCTGATGGCGGCCCTGAGGCTACATGGGTGAGGCTCCATCGGTGAAGGGCCTTGGTATTGGGCCATCCCATAACCATAAAGTGGAGGAGGCGGACCCTGCCTGTTCTCATCACTCCCCCAGCTGCCTGAACTGGAATTGCTGATAAACTAAGTGTTCCTTCTTTGTCAGGAGCTGTTATCATCAGATGAGGTCCCCCCCTCATTTCTTGTCATTCATTATTAACGATAACACGGGGATCCACATATTAAATAATCTAGGGTATCCCTTAGTTATTTCTAACCTAATTCAATACCAGTCTACTCACATTATCACATTTAACACTGCACCTCACTCTTCACTTTGGCAAAAAACATAAGAACTCTAGCAAAGAGCCCCCTTGCAGGGCCCGTTTTCCATTGCAGTGCATGCCTGATGATGAAGCATGACACCCATTCAGGGGTGTGAGGATTTACATAGACTGATTGGGGGCTTGTATGCTGGACCTTTATTCGCCACTTGTCCCCACTCCTGGTACTTTTTTCAACTCTAACAACTACGTTTAGATGCTCATGGTGCCCAGGGTCACACGGATGGATACCTGTTCAGGGCATGTGGGTATGTGTAACCAGGCCAGCTGCCATTGTAATTGTGCCACTGCATATTGGAGCTTAAAGTTGGGCACACCAAAGCTACTTTCAGTCAGTGGTCTTTGTAGAGTGGTGAGCGCAACTTGGTGGCATCCCTCGCTCCATATTAATTTATTTATTTATTCATTTTAAGAGTTTTATACAGCACGAACCAGAGCGCTTTACAAGGTAATTGTCTTAGTATTGTCTTAGTTACATAAAAACAAGGTAAATAGCATCAAGATCGCTGATATACAATGGTAGTGTAATCATCCTATCATTGATACAAGGTATATGATACAAAACAAGGCGTTCACTGTATATCAAGCATAATAGAGATACAGTATCTAGGATACCTGGCTGGGTAGAGGATATTATAAAGTTCCATTTAGAGGATACATTGGGTCGCAAAGTGATAGTAGCCCCTGCTCAAGTGAATTTAGCCATGAGTAGCGATTTCACTTCTTGTTTGTAAAATGCAGTAGATGGATTAAGTCTGGTTTCTGAGGGTAGAGCATTCCAAATTCTGGGCGCCATCCCTGAAAATGTTCGGTTATATGTTTTTTTCTTGTTGAATCTTTGTTAGCACTTCTTGAGGATCTGACACTACAGGAGGGCACCAGTTTCTGAGCCAGGTAGCTGGGTGTATTGTGATGAATGGCTTTATGTGTCATACATGCTATTTTCAAATGAATTATGGCTTCAAAAGGTAGCCAATTAAGGGACTTTAGGTCAGGGGATATGTGGGAACTTCTTTTGGAGCCAGTGATGAGCCTCGCTGCAGCGTTGATTGAGGCTCTTAGAGGGGCTGTTGCCACTTTGGGCAGGCCGCAGAAAGAGACACTTCCGTAATCCACTCTTGGGATGACTAGAGCTTGTACTGCCAGCTTGAAGTCCTTATCCGGAAGGAAAGGTTTCAGTTTTCTCAAAGTGTTTATCTGAAGGTTTTCTCCTTTTGTTGCGTTGCTGATGTGTTTTTGCATATTGATGTTTCTGTCCAGTGATATTCCAAACGATTTTGCTGAATCCACGATGAAGGGTTGGCAGTTGAGTGTACATGTGATATTGCACGTTGGACGAGTAGAGCATTTCAATGAGGGGGTCCATGAAAAGATTGAACAATATCACAGATAATGCAGACCCTTGTGGAACTCCTAAAGTGACTGGGACAGGTTTGAACAGGGAGTGATTGACCTTGAATAGTTGTGATCTGTTTTGGAGGAACGAAGTAAACCAACTTAGAACTGATCCACCTAATCCCATTCTGTGTTTTAGAAGGTCAATCGGATTATCGTGTTTGACAGTGTCAAAGGCAGCGGAAAGGTCTAGCAAGATGTGTAAGCAGGCACCGTTCTGAGCTAGGATTTGTAGGGCATCGTCAATTATATGGGTAATGGCCGATTCCATGCTGTGGCCTGCACGGAAACCTGATTGGTATTTGTTGAGTAGGTTAAATTGTTCAATATTTCTAAGCAGCTGGAGTTGTACACACTTTTCTAAGAGTTTAGCCAGGGTAGGGATGTTGGATATAGGACAGTAATTGTTTAATTCCGCAATGTCAGTCATGGGTTTCTTTAGAATGGGGATACCTGTCCGCCCTTGAGGGTGTTAGGGATGCAACCTTGGCGTAAAGAGTTATTTATGATCTTGGTCCAGAGAGGTAGCACCAGCGGGGTGAAGTCTTTTACAAGGTTTGCTGGGAGAGGGTCTACAAAGTGATTGGCAGGATTTAAGGCAGTCAGCATTGGAATTGAAGGATGACCACGATGCATTGTTTTTTAGATTGAACTTTGATGAGATTCGGTTTGGGGAATTTAGAAGGGATGGTGAGCGGTTCATGTGTGCCACAGTGTGTGATTAGATCATTGAGAAGGTCCTTCTTTATGGTACAGGTCTTCTGAGAGAAGAAGGAAGCAAATTCTTCACCATTGGGTCGTGGGCCTAATTTATCTTGGGATCGGTGAGGTGCATCCTTAGATTGAGTTTTGATTAAGTCAAAAAGTTTGTGGTGACGTTTTTTTACCTGGTCTAATTGGTGGCTGAAGAAGTCTGCTTTAGTGCGCTTGATCATTCTGTAGTATGCGTTTCTTTTCTTTCTTAGTGTCTTGAGGTGATTGGCGGATGGAGCTGATCTCCATCTACGTTCAAATAATCTTAGTGATCGTCTGTCCTCATTGAGTCTTCCATCGTACCATGGCTTAGAGTCTTTTGTGGAGAATCTCTTTAATTGGATGGGGGCTACCTCATTCAGTATCATGTTCATGGAATTGAAGTAGTGGTTGGTGAGATCATGCACATCGGATATCCCCACGGGGAAATAGGTAAGTTGTAACTGGAAGTTGTGATTGTGTTATGGTCAATGTTTTTCAGGTCCCTCTTCCATACTTTAGGCCTTGTGGGCTGACCCAAGTTAAGTTTCACTGTTTTATTGACGAAGAAGGTGATAATATGATGACCTGACCAATCACATGGGAGGATCGTGTCTAGCTGGATGGAACCAACTTTAGCGATTACTAAATCAAGGATGGATCCTTTATCGTGTGTCGAGCTGTTCACAATTTGGGTGAGGTCGAGGTCCACGAGGAGGTTTTTAAGACTGTTAACAACTGCATCATTGGGATCATTCCAGTGGAGGTTGAAGTCTCTGAGAAATATTTGGGTGTTTTGATGTCCAGCATTAGTAGAGACTATGTCCATATATTGTTCGGTAAAGGTGAGGTTGTCACCTGGTGGATGATAGAAGGTGTGTAAAAAGCTAATTGTTTTGCCATTGCTAGTGAGGTGTGTAAAAAGCAAATTGGTTTGCCATTGCTAGTGAGGTCAAGGCAAATGTATTCACAAGAAGGCAATACAGGGGATATGGATCTGTTTACTGAGATATTGTTCCGATGTATGCAGGCGATACCCCCCCTGTCTTATCCGTTCTATCCAGCCTCATTATATCATAGTTTGGGGGTAATAGTATGTCAGTGATGGGAGTGGATGATTCCTTTAACAAGGTTTCGGTTAAAATCAGTACTTCCGGTTCTTGAGTGAGAATGAGGTCAGCTATGTCAGCTGCGTGTCTTGAGACTGATCTACAGTTTAGTAGTATACACTTAAGACAGGGCGTGAGATGGGATAAGCTGGGTTCCTGAATGAGGGGAACATGTCTGAGATTGTTTTCGATGATGCCTCTGGGGTTGTGTTTAGTGGGCCTGTGAGCGTTGGGGGGAATGGTTGGGATTAAGGCCATTTTGGGTGTGTAATCTGTAGTTATAGTGTTGTAATTCCGGTGTGGGGGTTCGTAGGACTGTAGTAGAGAGAGTAAGTCTTTCACTGATAGCGGATTAGTACTGCTGATTGGGCGGGTTGATTTACTGTGAAAAGGAACTGATTTCCATCTTGGGGTCGACAATTTTCACGTAACTACTGAGTGGGTCAGGTGAGAGTTTGATTTAGTCTGTCGTGCAAATCAGTTGTTCCAGGGTTGACTTAGAAGAACGTCAGATAAAGTTTGTATTTCTTCTTTGATTGGCCGTAACAAGAGTATGATCTGTTCAAGTCTAGGGTCTAGTGAGGGTAGGAGCAAGATCGGTGGATGTATTATGAGTGTGGGAGGAGTGTTTGCATTCCGAGGTTGGATAGAGGGAGGCACGCCTTCAAAGTTATTATGGGGCATCCTATCTAGCACCATCTCCAGATCCGGGAGTGGTGGACTGGAATGTGTAGTGGCTGTAATGAGCGTAGAGGTATGTGGTGGGTATGTGGTCGTGGTATTGGTGGGTTTGCACAGGGTAGTGTTGACAATGGGGGGCGAAATATTCGTTCCAGGGGAGGTTGCTGAGTCTGTTAAGGGTGTAAGTGCTGGTGCAATGGTAAGGGAGGAGTGTCTTATGGTAGAATCCCGTGGGGAGGGGAGCTTAATTGTAGCTAATGGTTGTGATATCAGTGTGGTGGTGTGTGAATCTGATGGGTGTGAATGCTGGTGTCGTAGGAAGGTAGGAGTGTCTTATGTGTGCGTCAGGTGTGAAGGAGGGGGTAGTTTGGAGCGTGGATGTAAATATTGGTCAGGGTAATAGGGGAGTGTGGCTAGAGGCAGAGTTTTGCGGTGTGATATGGTGAGTGCTGGTGGTGGGAGTAGCCTGGGGCGGGGCTTGGAGTTTTCTCACTTGTTCTTTGATAATGGGGGAAGATGTTAACCAACAGCAATAAGCTGTGCAGTTCGCGGGAGAAGCTCCTAGGAAGCACTATTGGGGATGCGGCAAAAAAATAAAGTAAGCAGGGGAGCACCAACATTTTGAATATCGCAATATGGCCTAACTGGGATAGGGGCAGTGACCGCCAATAGGGCAAGGACTGATGGATGGAGCCGATCGCCTTGTCTAGGTTGCCCTCCTTGATGTCTTTCTCCAAGTGATAGATCTGAACTCCCATGTATTTAAAAGTGTTGTAACACCACTGGAGACAAGCCTTCAGGGGGTCAGCATGGACCGGAGTGGAACGGGGCGGGCGTGGGAAGAAGCATGATTTGGGTCAGCACATTGGAAGCCCTGATATGTCCCCAAAGTCATCCAACATGTGCATAAGACCTGGAGAAAGGCCTGTACTTCGCGTAGATTGACCAGGGCATCATCCGCATGGAGCGCTATGACGTGATGGACACCCAGTTCTGGGATGCCCCAAGCTTGTGCACGCTGGTGAAGATTGTGAGCCAGGGGTTCCATAGCAAGGGTGAAGATGACCGTGGATAGTGGGCACCCCTGCCTGGTGCCTATTTGAATAACAAAGCTGTCGGAGATCAGCTGGCCAGTCTTGACCTGTGCCGAGGTACTGTCATACAGCTTACAAACCCATCTCAAGAAACCCAGACCATATCCCGTGGACTCAAGGGTGAGAAGAGAATCTCAGGTCAGGGTGTCAAATGCCTTTTCGATGTCCAACGATACAGCCAATTGACTGAAGGCATCGGCGGGAGTGTCATTGTCATGCATGAAGCATAAAAGGCGATGAATGTTGGTGAAAGTGCTTCACCCCGATATGAATCCATACTGGTTGACATGGACAAGAGCATTAATTATTGGGAGGAAGAGGTTCACCAGCACTCTGCCCAGGATCTTGTAAGAGCAGACATTATGTGGGTCCCTGCCTGGTTTAGGAAGGACTACGATCAGAGCCTCACAGAGCGAGACCTGAAGGCATCCCAGCTTTTTGGCCTCGGTGAACACGTCCAGCAAGTGTCGAGTATTCTGAGTGGAAAATGTTGCGTAATATTTGATTGGCTGTCCATCGGTGTCTGGGGTCTTGTTGCAGGCGATTTGCGAGATGGTGGCACGTATTTTGTCCAGTTGCACTGGTTTGTCAAGCTCGGCCCATTACAATGGGTTCATCTTGGTCATCAGCAGGTTGCGGAAGAAGCTATGTGCATGCTCCAGCATTGGTGGAGCCGTGGCTCCATATATCTTTTGGTAGTATTCGTGAAAGGTTACATTGATGGCTGGCTGAGAGGTGATGATCATGCCATTATCCGGGCCTAGTGCTCCAATCGCAGCGCTTTGTTGATCCTCCTTTATGTGCCATGCCAGTAGCTTCCCCAAAATATCCTCCTCAGCATGTTGTATGGCTGTGCGGAGTTTGCAGTCATGTTTGCTCAGGAGAGTTTCAGCTTCAGCTCGTTGCTGGAGTTGGTCAGCCATCACAGTGCGAGTGGCCACCCTTACCTCCGGGGATTGTAACTCTTGTTCAGTGGTGGTTAATACAACCACCAAGTGATGTCATATCCCACAAGGGGACGGAAAGCAGTGGCCGCGTGCAACAACTTTGTGAGCATCCTATTCTAGGGCAAGGGTCAAGGCAGTGCCCTTGTTAAGTTCAAAGTATCACGTGCTGCACTGCACCAACTTCTCTCAGAATGAGGGGTTAGAAGGTGCCTCAGTTTTCAACCGAAATGTGGGTATAGTGGGGTGTTGTATGCCACATGTGAGGGAGACCAGTAACAGGCAGTGGTCTGATGTGGTGCATGCCAAGTACTCTGCTCGGGTTATCAGTGGGCTTAGTTGTTCTGTGCAAAGGACAAGGTTGATCCTGATGCACGTCATGAACACAGAGTTAAACATGGATTCCTGGCGGGTTGGATATCCGCGCCGCCAGGCATCATGTAAGCCTCAGTTTGTGGTCCATTTGTGAAAAGTCTGTGCGGTACAGACACGTGTATTAGCGTGCAGGGGAAGGGTCGACAGCGAGTTACGGGCGAGAGCGACTTCCAGTGTGCAATTAAAGTCACCGACCCAAAGTCTCGGGTATAGGGGATCTCGCAAGTGCGCCTGGGGTAAGGAAGATTGTCTAGGAAACCCGACTGATTATTGTTGGAACATATACTGCTACCAATATTAGGTGATCACCAGTAAGTTGGCCCTCTAAGATCACAAACCGACCAGCTGCGTCTCCTCTATGTGTGTTCACTTCAAACAGGACCCCTGGTGCAATCCAAGTGAATTCCTCGTGGCATAAGTTGACATGGATGTACATATACTTGCCCCCTCCATTTTGTGCGAATCCTTTGCAGCTTTGCTGGCGTGACATGGGTTTCTTGTAGCATGGTGAAATAACGTAAGAAGGAGGTAGGCAGAGCTGATGGTGAATCCAAAAGGTAGTTTTTTCTTCAGTTCAATCAGGAGTATTTAGTTACAGAAATTGTAGATTATAACTAAGGTAGTTGTAGCAGTAGCCACATCAGAAGCCCCATGGGGAGCGGCATCCCAGCTGCTCAGCCCACACACTCCAACTGACATTTCACTCAAACAGACACATGTGAACATTCTATGACATCACTCACACTGGCTTAGCAGCAGGGCACAAAATACAAAGGAAGGATTAAATCTAAAGAAGAAGAGCAAAATACCACACATGGCAATGTGCATGTGTGAGATTTAAGATATGCATACACACAGTAGCATTTAGCAGGGGTAGCCATGTCACACAAGGATGTGGTATTGTGGCGTGTGAGAGTCAGTCATGGATCCATATGCTGGAAATTATGGTGCCTCCCCACCCTGTGACCATGCCTTCCCAGACCTAGAGAAGTCGGCCAGGTAGGGTGTCCCCTGGGAACACCCATGTGCATAGCACCCCTTTCAGCAGACTCAAATAAAACCAAATTGAATGCATGAACAGCAGCTAGGTGTAGCGACTGCATCACCCCAGGACAGTGGCCATGTGTCCCTGTCCAGAAATCCACAACTGCAAAATAGAAACAGTAACACAAAATATACAAGTTCTCATTGGAGTAGGTGTGGGGCGTGAGGTGGCACCGAGAATTGGTGTCTGTTTTCCAGGCCTGTTCTAAAGGGCCCAGCCACTAGCCCATCATTGCCAGCCGGAGCTCTCACATAGCAGGAGGGCCGAAGTGTGGTGTGAATTTGGATCAGGTGTGCCACTCGTGACAAAGAACACGGAGCCACCAGTGTCCGAGCCAGAGTCCAAGATTGGCTTGGTTTGTAGGGCTTTGACCTGGTTCGAGCAGGGCAGGGTGGTCGCTTTGGACGCCCTAAGTTGGCAGGGTATGCCCAGACGTGGGTCCCTTGCTCACTTTTTCACTGGATTCAAGCTAGCCTGGCTGATGACGGCTGATTAGCCAGAAACCGGTCCCAGGAGGCTTGTTTCCGGACCAGGGATGTCAGGGCTTGGCAGTTCGGGCTGGTCTGTTCCCATGAGGCACAGGGTCAGACTGATTTGCATATGGCCTTGTCTGAACTGGGGTGGCGGAGTGAGCTAAAGAATGATGATGGATTAAAGCTAGATCAGTTGACTGGGGGTGAATGCTTGCAATGTTCAACACTCCGTCCATCAACCCCTTTGGTTTTACTTTGTTCGCCCTAAGTTGGCAGGGTATGCCCAGACGTGGGTCCCTTGCTCACTTTGCCTCTGGATTCAAGCTAGCCTGGCTGATGACGGCTGATTAGCCAGAAACTGGTCCCAGGAAGCTTGTTTCCGGTCCAGGGAAGTCATGGCTTGGCAGTTCGGGCTGGTCTGTTCCCATGAGGCATAGGATCAGACTGATTTTGCATAGGGCCATGTCTGAACTGGGGTGAAGGAGTGAGCTAAAGAAAGATGATGGATTAAACCCAGATCAGTTGACTGGGTGTGAGTGCTTGCAATGTTCAACACTCCATCCATCATCCCCTTTGGTTTTGCATTGCTTTAAACGGGTCAGAAAAGTATGTACTACACCCCTCATGTGGCTTTAGATATGACTAAACATCTGTAAGCCCGTTATCTTGCGTTAGCTGGGTCAGGGCTCAATAGACTTTTCTTTTCCGGCTAACATAGTTGCTAGAGTTCCCATCCCTTAGCCCACCCAAGCCATTAATTTTCAAGTCCCTGCAGAATATAATTGGTATTGGCACTCAGTGAGCTCAAGAAACTCAAAAATATTGGGATCATCTCCCGTAGAGCCATAGACTGAACAGAGAGTAGATTTAACCCCTGAATATTGGCATTCCACAATTGCCCAGCGGCCAAATCTGTCGGTTGCCCGTTTGTTAAATACAAAACCCTCCTTCTTGGCCTGAATAGCCACCCCCCTGGTTCTTGTTCCTTGCGTAGTGTATGCCAAAAGCTGATATCCCAGCTGCTCTAATATATTTTGCCTGGTTCCCTCAATGTATGCCTCCTGCTAACATACTATATCGACTTGCAGCAGTCGCATGTCTTCTCTAATTTTCCGTCGCTACGCCGGGTCATTCAACCCACATATATTTACTGTCGCATTTTACATTCTAATTGCACTGTTTTACACAGTTCCACCACTTTTTCCATTCTCTCCGAACCTCTTTAGTTTCCTCACATGATGGTGTTTTTCCCCATTTTCTACACCCCTGGGTAACCCCCCCCGTGCCTGAACTCCCCCTCTACCCTGCCCTTGCCTCCTGCCACCCTCCTTTCCCACTTACTCTGAGACAAATAGACGAATGGTCTTGGTGATGGGACCTACGCTTGGGTCCCCGCGACACCGATCGGTTCTTGGCCCCTTTTTTGATAACTTTTTTTTAAAGATTTCCCTTTACTTTCCCTTTCTTACTCTGACAGAAAAAGTCATAAATACAGAGTCATAAATAAACTGCTTGAAGAAGAAAGGACTGCTCAGCCTGAGCTATTTCAGTTTATCAATGTACTCTTTTACTTGAATTTCAGAGGTCAAGTATCTTGTGGTGTTTCGAAATATGATCTTCAGACGAGCCGGGTTTATCAGATATGCTTCAGACCCCAGAGCCTGGCATGGTTGGATCAGTTGTCTGAGCATCCAGCATCCCTCCACCGTAGAGTGACAAAATCTGGCCTTACAGAAAAGGTCTGACCTTCATATGTTTGTTTGGCCTCGGCGTACCTTTGAAAACATTGCTTCTTGGAGTATATCATTTCAAAAGTAGATTTTGACTGCTCTTGGCTTCGGTGTTTCACCCTTAAGCAACTTGCCTGTTTTTTTTAGGGTCAGTGGAAGCGATGCACCCTCTGGATTTCCAGGTCCCAATTCCAGTGTTGAAGTTCCGGAAAGGCTCCCTTCATTAAATCCAATATATAAGTCTGGATGTCATTACCCTGGACTCCTTCTTTGATGCCTAAGATTCTTAGGTTATTCCTCCGTTGCCTGTTTTCAAAGTCCTCCATTTTCCATTGGATGTCGGTGATTTGTGCACCTTGCAACTCTGATTGGTTTTGAACTCAAGCCACATCCTCTTCTAGAGTAGCTGTGCATTCATCTGCAGCTGATAGACTGGTATTCATAGCTATGCAGGCTTTAGCCATCTTTCTTACTGCCCCTTGCAGCTTTTTCATTGCCAGACGTGTTTTTTTCCCATCCAGTCAGGTCTCATCTTGGAGCTGCTTGATGGACTCCTAGATCAATTTCAGAAAGGGCGCCTCTATTTGCATTGTCTTCCTGTTACTAGAAGCTTCCTCCTGTAATAGAGCCTCGGGGTAGACGTTCTGCATTAAGGAAACATTTAATTTCAGGGCGTAGTTTGCACTTTGCTTGGATAATTTGTCTGCAGTCAAGCCAAGTGACTGGGGGTCTTTACTCCTTCTGGAAAGCCTTTTCCATCTTACCACTGTCCCGGGTCCTGCCCGCTGGCTACCTGGGCTAGAGCTGGATAGCTGAGCATTGCTCCCGTTTTCTAGATCTGTAGAGATAATATCAGAGTGATCTGTAAATGAGAAGAACTTGTCACCCAGCTCCTGGAAATCTTCCAGCCCCTTAAGCCCTGTTGCCCCTTCAATCAACACACTGGTGTCTATGTAATCAAATGCCTGTATTTGCGATACATGGGATAAACCATCCGCAGAACAGTGGTGCCTAATCTCCTCAGTTGGCGCTATTTGAAGAGGGAGTATGACATGCTTCGGGTTATCAATGTCTACCGACCCCCTCCCAAGTGCAAATTCAGAGTTAGGGCTTACCAGAAGTGTAATTGGTCCAATTTGTCCTTCCCTCGCCACTTCCACCTTGTTTGCAGGACCTTCTCTGGCAAGTTCGATCTTTTCCAGGCTGTCAGCATCTCCATGTGAGTCCTTAAGGTCACAGCCGCTGGGTACTCCCGTTCCTTAACTTCCAGAGTCTCTAGCAGCGACCGTGATGGTAGGAGAAAATTATGTGAAGCTTTGCTGCTGCTGTGGGTGCTGTTGCAACGGCTGTCCAATCTGGGAGACTTGAATTTCTCCATTGATCTTCTCCAATCTTCCATCTCTCTTTCTTCTCCCTTTTGAGAAGCATCCAGACTCTGCTTTCCCTTCAAAAACATTTTGGGATTCATGGCATTAGTTGGGTTGGTATTAACTCCTAGCTTCCCCGCCTTGGAGGGATGCTAGAATATGGTGGGATACTGGTATCGTAGCAGTAGTATTGGTATCATTATTCTGCACTTGCGCAGAGCAATTCACCTTTGGAGGCATCCCTCTGCTGGTGTGAATCCTGGCCATGAACCACCCGGTCCTGCTGTCCCCTTCTCCTTCCCAGACCAAAGCTGAGTAATGTGAGTGCCGTATGCAGCGAGACGACAGCACACAAGTGAGCACCACTGTCACCAATGCCCCTTCAGCTGCCCGAAACACGGCTGTGATCCAGGAGCTGCACTGCCAATAAGTCCTCATGAATGTTTTTTTCCTTCTTTAAGGGAACATCTCTTATTCCTGATGCTTTAGACCCGAGCGGCGGGGGAGCGGATGGTGCGGCTGTTCACACAGGCGCCATCTTGTCTCCCCTGGTTCGCTCAAGGATTATTTCTATCAGATCCATGACATTACAGGAGAATTCACACTTCCTGTGGCCTTAAAGTAATATCCAAGTGTGTCTCGGGAGAAACCAGGTTTGCAGCCTATGTAGAGTACCCAACCTATAAATCATCACCTTTTAATGTGTTTGACAATATGTACTGGTGTGGTGTTTTAAGCATCATATGAGGTGGTGTGATACAGGTGGTATTGAGATAGTTGTGTAAGTCACCCATATACTATGATTATATACTGTTATTGCTGTCGTGATTTAGGCAATTTCAAGGTTGAATGTAGTGGCCATGAAGCCAACTTCTCTATTCAGGCCTTTATTTTATGTACAGTAGCTTATAGAATATATAAAGTCCTCTACAGTTCCTTGACAGTATTTTAGTTGTAGTTTTTGTTTCTGTTGATTAAACTGGTAAGCCGCTTGTGTTTCTGTTCAGTAAATCATGAAGTAAAATCTGTTTTTATATATTTGTTCATGTAGCTGCTGGAAAATCTTGACAGCATAAAGCTCTTGAAGGAAATTATTGCTTTGACACATCTACACAGTCTTGGTCAGTTTACAGTTTTATACCCCATTAATATATATAATTTGTTTGGATCTTTTGGATGTATAACATACTATAAAAACCCTGCTACGCTTCTCCCCCCCACCTGGGATTTCCACAAGAGTTCAAGGCTACGGTCCCTTATTCTGTGTAAACTTGATTACGCCAATAGCCTCTACCACTGATCATATATAATAACCATGAAAAGACTTCAGTAGATTCAGAACACTGCTACCAGACTACTCTAACATATAAAGCCCCAAGCCCACATCTCCCCTGCCTTGAAGGCCCTGTATTGCTTACCGGTTGCCTTAAGAGCCGCATACAAGCTACTTTGCATCACCTACAAAGGGATACATAGAACAGTGCGATACAAAAGGTGTGTATCACTTACAACGCAACTTTTACGTCGTAATGCTGTTACAACGCAGCTATTACAACGCAGGATCCATTACAACGCATGGCATTACAACGCATGGCATTACATCGCAGATACTATTACAACGCATACCATTACATCGTAAGTATTGGTAAGTATATAATTTATTTTAATTTTATTTAATATTATATAAATGATTTAATTAATATTAATTATAAATAAAAATAAATAAAAATATTTATTTATGTTTTTAAATATTATAAATTAATATTTATTATTTTAAGTATTATAAATTAATATTTATTATTTTAAGTAATTTTTTAAATAAATATGAGTATAGGAGTATATGTATAGGTGTTTGGGGGTACAGGGTGTTTTTAGGTTTCAAGGTAAGATTTGAGTTTTGGGGTACAGGGGTGTTTTTAGGTTTCAGGACAGGGTTTGGGTTTTGGGGTACAGGGGTGTTTTTAGGTTTCAGGGTAGGGTTTGGGTTTTGGGGAACAGGGGTGTTTTTAGGTTTCAGGGTAGGGTTTGGGTTTTGGGATACAGGGGTGTTTTTAGGTTTCAGGGCAGGGTTTGGGTTTTGGGGTACAGGGGTGTTTTTAGGTTTCAGGGCAGGGTTTGGGTTTTGGGGTACAGGGGTGTTTTTAGGTTTCAGGGCAGGGTTTGGGTTTTGGGGTACAGGGGTGTTTTTAGGTTTCAGGGCAGGGTTTGGGTTTTGGGGTACAGGGGTGTTTTTAGGTTTCAGGGTAGGGTTTGGGTTTTAGGGTACAGGGGTGTTTTTAGGTTTCAGGGTAGGGTTTGGGTTTTGGGATACAGGGGTGTTTTTAGGTTTCAGGGCAGGGTTTGGGTTTTGGGGTACAGGGGTGTTTTTAGGTTTCAGGGCAGGGTTTGGGTTTTGGGGTACAGGGGTGTTTTTAGGTTTCAGGACAGGGTTTGGGTTTTGGGGTACAGGGGTGTTTTTAGGTTTTAGGGCAGGGTTTGGGTTTTGGGGTACAGGGGTGTTTTTAGGTTTTAGGGCAGGGTTTGGCTTTAGGGATAATTAAATTATATTTACCATTTTTAAATTAAATGAAATATATTTAATAAATTAAATTAATTATTTTACATTAATTACATTTTTTAATTAAATTAAATTAATTACAATTTTTATTATATTTACATTTATTAAATAGATATTATTTTATTAAATTAAATTAATGACAATTTTTAAATGTCTTTTAATTAAATTATTTAAAAAAATTTTATTACAATAAACTAAATAACATTTAAAAAAAAAAGTCAACTTACCTATATTTACGATGTAATGCCATGCGTTGTAATAGCACCTGCGATGTAATGCCATGCATTGTAATGACATCCGTTGTAATGGATCCCGCGTTGTAAAATCTGCGTTGTAACGGAACGCGTTGTAAAATAACGCGTTGTAACATCATAGATCCGATACAAAAGGGGATGATGGACGGAGCGTTTGAGCAAATCAAACACTCACCCCCAGTCAACTGATCTGGGTTTAATCCATCACCATTCTTTAGCCCACTCAGCCACCCCATTTCAGACATGGCCATATGCAAATCAGTCTGACCCTGTGCCTCATGGGAACAGTCCAGCCCGAACTGCCAAGCCATGTCTTCCATGGACCGGAAACAAGCATCCTGGGACCGGTTTCGGATTCATAATCCTCATCAGCCAGGCTATCTTGAATCCAGTGGCCAAGTGAGCAAGGGACTCACGTCTGAGCATACCCTGCTACACTTAGGGCGAACAAATCGATACATAGAACAGTGCCACTCAGGAATAAAATCACTAGATACATTCAGCAAAGGAACCTACGCTCTAGATTGGCACCTCGCCTCAAAATCTCACCATACAAGGAAAAAACATAGGTGGCATGTTGTTAGGTTATTTCTTCACCTCTTTCTTTACACCAATACTCTCCCTTCTGTTCAGCCTGAATGACTGGAGAATATTGTATGATGTCACAGAATGTTGGTGTGTGGGTTTGGTGAGAGAGGCAGTTGAAGATGAGAGGCTGAGCAAACAGGGAGTCTGCTCCTGGCGGGGCTACACTACTATCTTACTTCCATCTTATTTACCATCTTTCTACATCTGTAATTAAAACTTAATAAAGGAACTACTTGGAACCTACAGCTTTCATACTACAACATGGCACATCCTTCTCTGGTCAAGCAGCCTAACTATGGAACTCTTCACCCCCAAACATAAGATCCATGTATCTTCTAAAGATAAGGTAGTTACCTTAACTTTGGCTGGCTACTCAGGAGTTTGCTCTTCCCCACATAAGCACCATACTCAAACATAAATATACAGCATATCCCTGTGTATATAAGCATTTATTTGGATTATATATGTGTACCTAGATATGTGTATTCCTTTTTAGGTCTCGCCTACGCAGCGCTCATGTGCTGCTTTGGCAAAAAGACCTTTTCTGATCGCTTTGGCTTTTTAGCCAAAAACGTGCACGCGTTCCATTGCCATCAATGGCAACGCGTGCACGTGAGGCCAAATGGCAGCAATTATCGCTCCCGCAAGTGCAGACCCCTTCCCCCTGCGGCCGCGCAAGCTTGTTTTCAATGGCCTGACCAAACCTAAACAGAGCAGCTGTTGCCACACCAGCCATAAGGAACCGTAAATGACTGGCTGCCATGGCTACAGCTTCTGGCTCCGTCTGCCTGCTTCAAACCTGCAAGGGCAGGAACGCCGCTGAGTGCCAACAGTGAAGGGCACAGCTGTTTCTGCACGGCCGGGTCTGGGCATTAATAATCAAAAGAGTAGCCCCACAAAGGAAAGACGTTAGTGGGCTTTCATCCCTCTCTAAACAGGCATGCAAATCGTCTCCACCCACACGCATACATTAAACGGTTTAAATCCCCCACACATAACAGGCCTGTACAAAACTAGATTGCTGCAGGAAGGGACTCGCAGAGGGGTGCGAGGCAGCAGTACGTTTGTTTTGCGTCTGTCTTGGTGCACAACATGCCTACTGATGTACAGTGCGTCACCCTTCAAAAACACTTGTGGCTGTGAGACGACGCATTGCCCTTCGCCGGGATCCTCCAGCCGCCCCGCTCCGCTCCTTCAGCCGCACTTCACATACATTCACATGTGCGTAACTTACGGAACTGAATCAATTTAAAATATGCGTAAAACGTCCATTTGCTGTGGGCGGAAAAGACAAATATCTAAGAAAAGCATTAATGTCTCAAAGCTGTTGAAGTGAACACTCTGAAGACGGCGTTCTCTAAACTGACAGCGAGCACTGCGGGCTGCTAATCTTTATATTTTTATCGCAAAGAAACAATATTTTTTGTCAGCTCTGCCTGTGAATGCGGTTAAGCAGTAGCATTTAATTGCGATGCACACGTCAGCTTCCAGAGTTGTCCTCCAGCAGAACGCGCACTGAGATCGTCTGCATAATGGTTCAGACATGCCTTGTTTCATAATAGCGATCGCTTTCGCGATCACTTTCAGTGCCGCTTGTTCCTCTCTTGGATTCAGCTAGTTTAATGCACGGAGGCGACAGATGTAAATGTGAATATATGTGTTTGTGTACGAGAATTCTTTGTGCACGTCTAAGAGGGCGAGGATTAGTCTGGCACCTTACGAGTGTCTTTGCTAGATTTGGAAGCTTCATGATGCGATCAGAAACAGTTGAAAAGCAAACCAATAAAATCCTTGGGATCAAGCACTGTAGAGAACCGGGCACTGCTGAGTAGTTATTTCCTACAGAGAAAGTTGAACATAAACAAGGACGTTAGCCGGTCATGTTCCTTGTTTAAACGCGGTTTTGCATTCTATACAGTGCTTTCAGACAGTGAGGAAAACGCGTGCACTGCGAACTGTAGTCTGCAGACAACCAAGAAGAATGCTTCCCTTGCAGCGATGAGGAGTCGGACCATGCCCCATAACCTTAAATTATCTACTGTGCAGCGGCGGGCAAGGAGCCGTTTGTGCAGGTATGCCTGGCACGTATTTGCTTTGCTTCACGTGTTTTTGGTAGTAAATCTAAAGCTTACTTTTAAGACGTGTTTCAGCCAGGGCACCGTTGCGTTTATACGGGCAGTATTCAACAGCACGTGGCGGGTGGAATTGCAGCATTCCGCTTGCCACATAGTGTCATTTGGTTGAAACTCATCAGTCACATTTGCGGATACTAAATAGGAGGCGGTTGTGAGCATTGTTTTATTAACATCAGTAAATGTTAGTTCTTTCTGAAATGCCCACCGTTATAAAATGGTTTCTAAATGTTGTGCCTAAAGTTGGTGGTTGAGGCTGCTTTTGTCCGGTCTGTGCTGCCAGGCGTCTCACGTTTTACTAGAAGTACATATGTTTTTAGGTCGAGCTATTTCTAGCTCTGAACTATTGTAGGGGAAACAACACTCTTGAACAAGCGGATTCCTCCCAAAGCATGTTGTGTACTGAAGCGTGACGCTTCGCCAGGCGCGCGCTTGGCCTCACTCACTCCCCATATGCTCTTTCCCTCCCACTCGCTTGCTCCCCTGCTCCCCCGCCCCCCCCCACCCGACTTGAAAGGAAACCTCGCACACCACCATTTGTCTCTCACACCACCAGACATCAGAGGCTGCTGCTCCCCCGCCCCCCCCCAGCAATGTCAAGAGCGTGTTTTATAAGATTAACCCTGTTACTTTCATTTCTCTCTACTTCTTTCCCTCCGGACTTTCACCGCCGATCTTTGCCTTCTTCCTCACTCCTTCTTTCCTACCAGGTTTCTTGTTTGTTAAGCTCTAGAAGAATGCATGATGTGCTTTAAATGCGGGTTAATTTAGCAAAAAATATATATGTTTAGATCGCACAACGTACTGTTTCTTTTAACATTGTATGTTTTTATTATCTTATAGCGCGGCACATCCGTAATAGCGCCAGCACATCTTCTTTTTAAAATGCGGGTTAATTTAACAAATTTATATATATTTATGTTTGCAATGCGGGACGCCTTAAGCAGGGTGTCCCGCGTCTTGCTTTTGTTAGGCTTTTATTCTGTGCACTCACTACGATCCCGGTCTTTTCAGGGCAGCCAACGCTGCCTCACAACCCCCTCCATGACGATTCCACAACAATAGGGTGTGAGGCACTGGGTGGAGCGCACGTGCGTCTTGCTCCAAGCAACCCTCACCCGCGGATGCTTTTCACCAGTTAGACAATTTCAGCTCGCGGCTATGGGTGGGTAATCACACAGTTAAGACAGAGGCTGTCTCCCACCGCTGTGCCGCTCTTATCACCAACACTCAACCCCGCCTTTCAATGCTACGAGCCTTCTTTTTTGGGCAGTTTATTAATTATGCTAGATAATAGATACCGCGACTTGCTTTACCTGCCAGATGCTTGAGCCACCCAGTGTCCGTTGTGTGCATGATATCTTGCCAACTTGGATTAATACAGTAAGACACTATCTTTCAGACTGCTTGACTGTGTGTCAAATACCCTGTGGGGCTCCCCACCATTGCTTGTTTTGTTATCAGCCGCTCAAACACACTCCTATGGACACTGACTGCAGGGACAGCGGCACGTTGGAGGAGCAGCCCCCCACTATTTGCTAGATAAGCCCTGTCTCTCACGGGTCCCTCTAGCATTAATAACATGTTGTAGTGATTAGATCGAATGAATCCCCTTGCTTTTTTGCAGACGGTTGCCAGCACAAGGCGTAGCAAATCCTTGAGGATTGCTTCATATGGGTCACATAAATCGGTAAGCAGACAATGCAATTGTGTTGGGAATTCTGCTTATTATTAACATGGTTGCGCACAACATTTGGACAGTTAATGTAGCTCGTAATAATTGGGAGCTGCAGACTTAGACACACATTGAGTTATGCTTCAAAGTGCTTGTTTGCTCACAGAGTCACGCTTGATCTCACTCATGGCACGAATATGAGATTTGACAACACTTTTTTAATCACTCTGAGCACGCACTATAGTTTACCTTGGTATTTCAAGCGCTGCACTTTTTACTGCAGTGTCTCGCGGCAAGCGGCATCCGTCAGAGTCCCAGTGAGTATAGCCTGGCAAAGGGTGTTCTAGGAGTTTCCATCATAAGGATGTCACACATTCACTCTTTGGCGCCAGATTGATCTAGAATGGGGCACATGTTCCCCCCCTCAGCTGCATCATTGAAAAGGATTGGGGAATAGGCTATGAACAGGGCCACTGGAATTATGCGGCACGGTAAGGCCAAATGAGGCGGCAAGGTTGACTAAATTATGCAGCATGCCTGTCAAAAATCATGCTGTAGAAGCAATAGGTCTCGCATATGCAAGCTTGACCTCTTGGCATTGTCAATGAAAATGCTTTCTGTTTACGTTTTAAATAACAAAACATAAAAGGTATTGTTATTTCCAATGCCACCAGATCAAACTTTTGTAAATGCGAGTTGTGTCGTAGATGACGAATGACATCAAGCTGGGTAATCTGCCATGTCCTTGCCGCAGTGGGCCGGTCCACGCTGGAGCCACTGGGGTTACAAAAATGGGCCTCATCCTTGGCTCGTCACCTGTCCATGCCGAACAAAACGGCTCTGTTGTGTAACGCTGCTTGGGCATAAAAACTCCTGTTCTGCAGCTCGCAGATGTGCGGACTTGAAATTCAATATTCCATGTTTACATTGAGAGTGGATGCGGGACGGATTAAACAGCTTGGAGCCATATGGAGGAATGTATGGATCTGAAGTCTTGTGGTGTTTACGCTGTTCCACAACACGATAATTGGGAGTGACTCTGGCCCTGACCACTTCCATATGCAGAACCTTGCTGTTTTCTGCCTCTTGACTATTATTTGATTATGTCTATACCACGTTGCTCTCGGTTTATTGTTTGCGTCTTGCATCTGTCGGTACTCTTTCTTTAGTTTTTTGCTCATTGACTGCATTGTCTCCCTTTACGTCCTCAAATCTCTGTTAGTCAAGCTCCCTCGGCTTTCTCTCTATCTACGTGTTTGAGCTTTGTGCGTTTTCACATGTCCTTAGTAACAAATGTTATACAAACTTGGCATACATTTCACCTCTATTTGGCAGGAGGCCCAGAAACTTCTTCAGCATTTGCAGTGTAAACGACCAGAGCATGCACAAGGCAGTACCGAAGCCCCATTTCCCTTCTCAAAGCTGGTCCAGATATCAATACCCACACAAATGCCCTTTAATTTTTTTCCTCTTTTCCATAGCGCCTTACTATCTTATATACCCATACACAACTTCTTTTACACCTTTTTTCAATTATTCCACATGTATTTTTTAGCTCTACTATATCTTAAATAGGCTGCCCCAAGGTCCCCCTATCACCCTACAAACACTCCATATTACCAGGGGGCTGGTAATAACCTTATACTGTACACATTATTACACAACAGTTTTTGCTTGCGCAACATTGCTTACTAACTTTTTGCCTTTTATGCGCCTTTATACACTTCAAATGTTATAAACAGCTATCTTTCCAACTAAATTACCAGCTTTTTGCATGCTGTACAAAATGTTTCCCTATTATTTCTGCTTACAGAAATGTCCTTATTATACTATTTGTTATATGCACTGATTAAAGCCAAAACCATGCAACTAAACAAGTAGTTCCAAGTAAAGTCACCTGGCACAACAAAACACATTATAAATAAATGGGTACAGCAAATGTAGTACCACCAACCTATATTTCTCATACGTTCATTCCTACATAATATTACTATATTTTATCATAATACAAGCACACACAATCCCACTCTATAAACTATCCTCCACTTTACTCAACTTAACACCACTCCACGCTAAACTACTCTACTCTACTACACTCTATAATAATTTCCTCTACTCTATACTACACCACTTCACTGTACCACACTACAATCTATAAGTCCACATTAACAAAATTTGAGCTAGTAATGTTGCATTAATATTTGCTACGTCAAAAACTCAAACTTTAATAATGCGATACCTATTACATTGCAAATGCTAGTTTTGAGTATGTCCAGTAATTATGTATATAAATATATATTAGTTAGTTCTACTTAACAAATGTTTATATTACTTATGGTTATATTATTGTATGTTTAACATGTACATAGGTCACTGCATAAATAAGTACATTTTTATCATAACTTTATGTACAATTGCTTTACCAATGAATAAAAAAATATATACATTTATATAAATTATAAAAACAAATAAATTAGCTTAAAGTACATCAACGCTTGAAAATCAGAGTTGAATAAATATAACACGCATCTAGATATATTACCTTCCTTATACATGTATGCCTTCCATGTACTTTTGTATGTTTAAATTTAGTACTTTACTCCTAATTCAGCATCTCCATTGCACTACTCTATATCTCACCCTATACCTCTCTCAATATCTCCTCTGCCTCCACTCTCTTGACTCATCCCAAACCCCATTCTACTACTACGATCCCCAAAATAACCCTTTCTAGACTCTTCCCCTCCTTACATCATCTCAAACCTCTTTTACTCTTCAGATCTCCCAAACAAACCTTTCTACACCCTTTCCCCTCCACTTCGCCCTTACCCATCCCAAACCTCCTCCTACTGCTATGATCATCAGATAAACACTTTCTAGACCCTTCCCTCTTCTGTCCCTCCGCTTTCCCTTTTAAGTCCAACTAACAGACTCACATGCCCACCACTCAATTTAATTTTAATATTTCGCTATACTAATTCACCACTAATCCTGTTGGGGCTCCAGAGTAATGTGCTACTCGCCTGTAAGCAATTGGACGACTCATCAGAGTTAGCAAGCGCTGTATAAATGCAGGCCCATCTCTCTTCTATCACTCCACTATCCTTTTTCAATCCAACTACCAGATTTGCATGTCCACCACAAAAATTAATTTCATATTTCCCTATACCAATTCACCACTAATCATTATTGGGTTCCAGAGTAGTGTGCTACTCGCCGAAAGCACTTTGCTCCTCGTCAGGGGTAGTAAGCGCTATATAAATGCAATTACAATTGGGTTTCCACTTGCTGCCCATTGCACTTGTAAGTTATGATTCAGATTTTTTTCCTTTTTTAATGTTATCTATCTTTTTTCTTTGTTCTAGGACTTTTAGAAAACCAATTTGTACAGTATAATGGAGGATTCAGCAAGGAACAGCTAGAATGGTTGGATGGAGTTCTTACGTTTTCAGATGAAAACCATGAAAGAGTTGTTATTTTTGGTAGGTTATTACTATCTTGAATGTCTTAGTGTATGCTATATTTATCCATGCAACCGTATGTTTGGTATTAGATATGTGTATGCTATCCTTGCATTTCTTACAACCTGCTGTCCACTTTCCCAGCATTCTAGGGAAACTGCCTTAAAAAATCATTGATCAACGCTGCTTTGATCGTTGCACCTCCCACCATAGTTTCTGTTCATTTGAACTGGTGTTTCTCTTCTCTTGTTTTTTTAATCCCACTGAACTAATTATCCAAATTCTGTGTAGTGTTTCTTTGGTAGTCAAAGGATCCGAGAAATAAACTACCGAAAAATCCCAAAATTAAAAAATCTCCGTGATAGATAATCTTCATTTTGTAGAAACCTGAATCCAGTAAGTCAATACCCGACTCTGAATTGAATCTTGCATCCAGTATGTGGAAAATAGCTTATCCAAAAGATCATACTATTCTTAAAATAGTGGGGATTAGTTAAAAAAATACATCTTGTAATGAAAAGAAAGTCTGGGGCCGCAGTCAATAAAAACAGCATCAATGTTGGTTCTGTGTGTCAGCCCAGGGATAAGAGAGGCAGAGACCAATTGGAAGAGAAGATTGGAGGAAACAGCTAATGGAACAGTCACAAAAAGGGACCAAGGAAAGAAAAAGACCGGGAAGGAGGAGTAATTAAAGCAGTGCTTAATTTGTAAAAAATAATAATAAAGAAATGGATGTCAGCAGGGCCCTTGTAAGGAAGACACTGTAGTTTACACCATCCATTGTCCTTGCCAGCGCTGCCAGTGACAGTGCCAACACAAGACTAACCATCCAACTCTTACAAGTGTGGCAATTCATACTTTACAAGGCCCCTAAAGTCATAGGAATGGCTTGGGTGGCAGGTATAAGTAATTGTTTTTTTTGTTAAAACATTTTTATTGTAAAGTACACATCGAGTCAAGTCGTTCACTATTATGACAAGTACAGTTGTTGTTGACATCACACACAAGGCAATACCATTATGCATAATACATGTATCAAAGCATATATTTAATTCCATCACATCAACTTATAAGTTTGCAACCCCCACTCCCCCACCGAGATATTGTACCCTGATGCACACATTGCCGATTTTTTTGTCACTCAAGTCCGGATCCGAGTCCTCGTGTGGGGGGGCACAAATGTTGCCCCTACACTTGTTCCACTTTCCCCAGACACCCTGCCATTTACGGGGCCAGCCCCAATTCATAAAGACCGCCTTTTCCGCGACCATGGCCCCATCTGGGTCGCAACACCACTGGTAGTGGGAGGGGATCGACGGAGCCCCCCAGTATCGCACAATATTCCTCTTGGCAAGTGTGATACCCAGGGTTGCCCAGGTTTGCTCTGTGTGGTTAAGATCAGTGGGTTCCTACACATTAAGCAGGCACCTCCGTGGTTCGGCAGGGGGGGACGTCGTATCCATATACCTGGAAGATCGTGGCCATAACCACCCTCCAGTATTGAGTAATGCAGGGACATTCCCATATGGTGTGAATGTACCCTGGAGACCACAACCCCTCAAGCAGACCGGTGTATCTGCCCTCCCTATTTTATGTAGTGTGGGTCTTGTGTAGTATGATCTGTGTAGTATTTTAAGTTGCACAAGCTTTAATCTGGATGGGGTCGCCACCTCCCGCGGGGACGCCAGTGCCTCCTGCCAGTCCTGTTCGTCCATTTCCCCTACCTCTGCCTCCCATTTCTCCTTTAGGGTAGTTGTGGGATCTTTCTGGTTGTTAACCAGCTTCCGATATGTTAATGATATAGCCTATTTGGTTAGTTGGTCCATTATTAAACGATCCTCAAGTGGGGAGGACTCGGGTAAGTCAGTTCCCTTAGGTATGGCCTTCTTCAGTGCGTGCTGTATTTGCATAAACCGATACTGTTCCGTCCCTGCCAACTGGTATGTCGCCTTCAGCTGCGCAAAGGGGACCACCTCGCCCTTTTTTCCATAGTTCGCCGACCCTGGAAATACCTATGAGGTCCCATCTCACGAAACATTTACTCATACGCAGCCTGCCAATCTTGGGGGAATCCCACAGCGGCATATGTTGAGTGATCACCCTATCCCATCCCAGCGCTTGTTGCGCTGTGTACCATATGTGTACGGTGTGCGCCGTGGGGCCAACCAGTTTGGTTTTTTGGGATTTATCGTATAGGGCACTAAGAATTCCATCCGGGCCCAGAATATGCCTGTCCATGCGTAAAACTGGTTTGTCCTGTGGGGCGTGTAGCCATTGATTAATTACAATGAGCTGAGAGGCCCAATAGTATACTCAAACGTTGGGCAGGGCGATTCCGCCATCATACCAGCTCTGTACAAGCTTGCACAGAGCTATGCGGTGATGCTTACCTTCCCACAGGAGGCGGCCCAACTCCGCCTCAATGGACTTAAAATAGGAGTTCGGAACCGGTATGGGCGTATTTTGCAGTGCGTATAAAAACCGTTGGAGAACCATCTTTTTAAAGCCGCCCTCCCCAGTAGCGTCAATGGGAGGGAGGGCCAGCTTTTGACATCACTTCTTAGCCTCCTCAGGGGCGGAAGCAGATTGCGCTCAATGAAATGTTCAGGACTGGGCGTAATATTGATACTGAGATGCTTAAAACCATCCTCAGCGATCTGTATCGTCACTCCTCTTGGGCAATCGTAGTGGGGGCCCATGTAGAATAGAGCACTGATTTCGCCCAATTGATTGAGTAACCGGAGACCCTACCATAGGATTCACAAATGTCGAGTAGGCAGTCAATGGACCGGCCCGGCTGTGTCATGTATAGTAATATATCGTCTGCGTACAGAGAGATACGTTCTTCCCATCCCTCTGTCCACTTCAGTCCTTTTATCACAGGGTCTCTCCGTATCCACACAGCTAGGGGCTCTAATACTAGGTCAAACAGTACTGGGGAGAGAGCGCAGCCCTGTCTAGTCCCCCGACCCAGCACGAAGTCCTCTGACAATCTCCCATTGACCACCACCTGCGCCAATGGCCGTGTATAGAGCAGTTGTATCCAAGCACAGAATTTAGGCCCAAAACCAAAATGTTTAAGTACCGCAAAAAGAAATGGCCATTCCAGTCGGTCAAAGGCCATACTATCATCTAGGGAGAGGATGACTGCATCCTCCTGGATATAGGGCCCACTAGCCAGTATGCCATGCAGTCGTCTCAGATTCATCGCCGTATTCCTACCGGGCATAAAGCCAGATTGGTCTGGGTGTATGACCGTTGCTAAGTGGGGCTGCAGTCTTGCCGCCAGAGCCTTCGCCAATATTTTCAGGAGTTCAGGAGAGAAATTGGTCGGTAAGAGGTACACTCCTGGAGGGGTTTGCCCAGTTTGAGTATCGTTATCAAAGTTGCCACCCTTTGATCACGTGGCAATGTCCCCTCTTTCAAAATGGCTTGATACATTCTAAGTAAGTGTGGTACCACCGTATCCGCTTCCCGTTTGAACAGTTCCACTGGGACACCATTTGGCCCTACTGCCTGCCCTGACTGGAGGCTCTTAACGGCTGCAGCAACCTCCTCTGCCTTAAGGTCAGCCTCTAGTAGTTGTACATCTTGTGGAGTCAGCCTTGGAAGTTGTAAGTCTTTAAGGAATGCTAAGTTCTCCTCTATGGTTGTCGTTGCTACAGGAGTGTACACTTTTTCATAATGGTTTGCAAAAGCTGTGACAATGTCGTTATGGTCCATCACAGTCTCTCCCGTGGGCAATCTCAGCTGTGCTACCCATCGGCTGGCTCTCTCTTTTTTATCTAGCCATGCCAGCAATTTGCCAGCTTTGCCCCCTACTTCATAAATTGTGTGGTGTGTTTTCACCATATGTGCCCTTGCCGCCTCCCTTTACGTGGTCCCTGTAGGCCTGTTTAGCGAGGCGGAGTGCGTGGGTATTTGTGTCTTTAGAGTCTCTGGCGTGTTCGCCCTCTGCCTGGTCAACCGCCTCTTCTAGCTCTAATACCTTTTGTGTCATGTCTCGTTTGTGGGTAGAGATCACTGAGATGGCCTGTCCACCCATAACCGTCTTGTAGGCTTCCCAGAGGACAATTGGAGAGGTCACTGACTGCGTTTTTTCCTGAAAGTAATGTTCCGAAGTCCTATGTAAGGCTTTCTGTATACTAGGGACTTTCAGATACCCCGGGTGGATGGGGAAAATTTGTCTCCTTCCCATGAGGTGTGATGTGTATGTTAACAATAGTGGCGAATGATCAGATATCCCTCTGGGGAGGTGTTTGACCTCCTGTATTCTATCAATACCCGTAGGGGAAGTGAGAAAGTAATCTATATGGGAAAGACAATTATGTGCGCCTTAGTGATGCGTATATTGATGTTCTGTGGGGTTTCGCATGCGCCAAACATCCAACAGCCCTAGTGCATTTGTAAAGTCTTGTAGAGGCTATGAGAGTGGTCCCTGACCTCTTGGGGGATGCCTATCCCATTCGGTGTCCATTGTGGTGGTAAAATCGTCCCCTATTTGAGTTCCCCGGTGGGTAGGCCCAACAGAAACCCACCCAAAGCCGGGAAGGCGAGTTCGTGTAGCGCCGGAGGGATGTATACTGTGGCAAAGTTAAATACGCGCTCCTCCCATTGACAAGACACCGCTGCAAAATGTCCCTGGTCATCTGTCCACCTCCACGTCACCACTAAGGGGTAGCTTTTCCGGATCAGGATCCCGACCCCTCTGGAACCATATGTGAATTCGGAGTGCGTTACCATTTTGAAACCCCATCCGTTGAGTGCTCTGACGGCCGTACCCACCAGGTGAGTTTCTTGAAGGAGGGTGACAGACGGAGCATGTCTCTTAAGGTGTTGTAACACCAGCCCTCTCTTTATCTTGTTACCCAGGCCATTCACATTCCAGGATATCACGGCCAAGGGGGCGCCCAAAGCATGGTTACTATCTAGTTGCGAATGTGTGGCCTCTCTGGTGGTGTTTATGGAATGTGTAGATACTGACATAGTTTACGGTCTTATCTTGTGGTGTGCCAAGTATACCCCGCAGCTTTCGCGGGAAAGGACCACGTCCTCTGTATGTGTACTCGCATGTGTAACTTAAGGTGATTAGTCAAAAGAACATGAAAAACCAAAGTTAAGAAACAGCCCCCCTCTACCACCCCTCTCCCTGCACCCCTGCCAGATTGATCCCCAACTACCTGCCACCCCAACACAGCAGAGTGCTTCAATCCCATTAAATAGCACTTGCGTATGGGGGGTGGGGGAGAAGTCTGAGAGGCGCTGCAGTCTACCCCTTCCTCAAAGACAATCGTGCTACTATGGAGCGTTACATCTCAAAGTTAGTCATGCTGCCCCGGTCCATTGTTTTTCCCCCTCTGGGGGGAAGATCAGTCTGGCTGAACCCCCGCCATCGATCTGATACGCACATCGTGGGGGCTCAAGCTGTACATGTGTCCCTCGGTCCGAGTCAGGCCCGTTCATGCAGTGTCGCCTTACGTCACTTCGCAGCCTCAGCCTGCTGAGAGTTTTCTCCCTCGTGCTCTTGTCTGTGATCCCTGGAGTCATCTTCCTCCCTGGGTTGCCGTTGGCGTCTCTCCGACCGTCTGGATCCTTCCACCCGTCACCATCCCTCAAGCCAGTCGTGGGCCTCCCCCGGCTTTTCAAAAAAACAAGTTTTTCCATCCGCTACTACTCGCAGTTTCACTCGAAACAGCATTGAATAGGGTAGTTCTCTGTGTCTTAGTTCTTTTTTTTACCTCAAGGAAGCTCCTGCGACACTTTGTAACTGCCGCCGTATAGTCCGGGAAGAAGGAGACCACCGAGTTTTGAATTCATAGCGGTGGAGCCACTCTTGCTGTTTGTAGTATGCCATCCCTATCTTGGACGTTAAAGATGCGGGCCAGGACAGGTCTAGGGGGAGCCCTAGGCTTGGGCTTACCCCCCGGCACCCTGTGTGCTCTTTCCACAGAGAAAAAGGTTGAGAGCCCCCTGGTTTGAAGTCTGGTTTTTATGAGGTCTTCTATGTAGAGATCCATGGCAGGGCCTCCCTCGCTTTCCGAAATACCCGTGATTTGCACGTTATTGCGCCGGGAGCGCCTTTCCTGGTCGTCAAGCTTTGCTGCCATGAGTTTATTTTCTGCCTCTAAGTGACTGACATTTTGGAGCAGGGTGGTGGTGTCTTTGGTAAGGGTCTTCGTCACTTGTTCAACTTCAGTGACCCTGGTGGCCATTTTTTGGAAGTCAGCCCTCAGGAAGAAGACATCAGTGGAGATCGAGCCCACTGTTGATTGCACATTGGTGAGTGCGGACATAATATCCTCCAGCGTTACCTTGGCTGCTCCCTCTAGTACAGGGGCCTTGTCTGATGGGCCTTGTCACTCAGGCAGGGCTGAAAAGTCTTTCGCATAGGCGTATTTATCCAGCTTGACCTGGGAGGTCGTGCTTGGGCCTCTGCCCCCCATCTGCGGCTGGGTAATGAGGCTCTGGTTGGTAATCGCCGCCACCTTTTGCGTGACCTCGAGCTACGCGCGGCTTGTCGGTATTCCCGCTGCGCTGCAAATTCGTGATTCGTAGGGCCAGGTGGCAGTTGGCCGTGTCTTTCAGCGTTAGTCCTGCGGGGCTACACTGATACTGTTCCTGCACACTCCTTCCCCGTGGGCTTTCTCTGACTCTTGAGGCCCTCCGCTAATGGGTCCGTGCGTTATTGTGCATGTGGCCTTGGGCGATGTTTGTGCTTAAGAGCACTGCTGCTGCAAGTGTTAGGTAGGGAGCCTTTGGGGCAATGGCAACGATCTCCCCTACCTGTCTTCAATGTAAATGCGCACAGGTCCATCCGACGACTTCCCGGGCGCCGCACAGCTCCCCGCACCTCCTACTGTGCTGTCGGCGTTGCAATCCACACTCCTTCCCCTTGGGCTCTCTCTGACTCTTGAGGCCCTCAGCTAATGGGTCCATGCGTTATTGTGCGTGTGGCCTTGGGCGGTGTTTGTGCTTAAGAGCACTTCTGCTTTAGGTGTTAGGTAGGGAGCCTTTTGGGGCAAGGGCAACGTTCTCCCCTACCTGTCTTCAATGTTAATGCGCACAGGTCCGTCTGGCGCCTTCCCAGGCGCTGCACAGTTCCCCGCACCTCCTACTGTGCTGTCGGTGTTGCAATCTCCCGCCTTGATGGGGCCGCAAGGGCGGGCGCTTTCCGATCCTGGCTACTCTCACCATCAGAGTCGCCCGCCTCACCGCCCTCAGCCGGCCGGGTCGCACACGTCTCAAGCGGGCCTTTGCATCAACTTAGGCCCGGCTTCGGCCGCGTGACTAGGCCGCGCCTTTCTCCACGGTCTCTGGGTCGCTCGGATTGTCGATGTAGGCCAGCAGTGGGATCGGCAGATGTCCCAGGCGCTCCGCTCGCCGTGTGTGTCTTTGGGACAGGATAAGTGACCGGATGATGTGTCGGATCGTTAGGGGAACCTACGCCTCCCTCGGAGCTCCTCTAAGCTGCGGCCATCTTGTTTGGCTGCAAGCCACGCCCCCTATTAGTCATTGTTAATGTATATTTAATGAATAAACTTCACTGAAGCTTTTGTTGTATTCATACCTAAATTAGTCAGAGACCGCCACCATGTAGCAGACTGTCATAAGCACCAGAGCTGACAATTAATTAACCACTGGCTCAAATTAAGCACTGGATAACATAATAAAAGGAGGGGGGAGGAGGAAGAGTTTAGAGAAAATCAAGTAGGAGAAGACATAGAGGGGGCTTGTGGACAAAGGACAGGGAAAATGGGAAGGGCAGGGGATCAGCCCTTGAAAAGGTCAGTATTATTTAATATAAATAAAGGGAAGTCAAAGGCGGATTGATAAGGGCAGAGAAGAGACATGTAGAATGTTGGTACATTGCTTTGCCTGCTGTAAGGCACACATACTGATACTTCACATGATTATGCCTCATCCTCCAGGTAATTCTTTACGATTTCTGATCGACAGATTAAAAATATTTTCACGTTTTACAGGAAATATGATCCAGTAAGGCTCTGCGGGTGCGTTATCTTATCAAGGTCCCTTTCAAATGAGAAGACTAACCTGCAGGGTTGTCTGTAGTTCTCCTGCAGCCCCTGGTTCCTCCTGTCCCTTCTCCCCCTCTATTTACCCTTAGCATCTGCCCCATGCAGCCCTCCTATGTGACCTGGGCCCCATGCAGCTCCTGTATGTGCCACTGTGACGGTAGCAATCTAACACAATGTTGACCCAATGTACTGACCAAGAACTAAGGGCAGTAAAAGTGATGCAGAAAACAACAGTTCTGTGAACTGGAGGCGCCGCAGGGCCCTGCCACCTTCCCTACCTGTGACTTATCTGTTGGGGAAGTGCCCAGTCCTCCTACCAGGCCTGGTCTTTTTGACCTGGGGCTCACAGCTTCAGTCTACCTCACTGTCACTACTTCTGGTGTCGCTTGCGACCTCTGGTCTTACCGCCTTCTGTCTATGTGCTCCTCTTTTTAACGTTTGCCATTCTTTCCACTCTATCTCTTTGCTGCATTTTGCACGCTTTTAACTCTTTACCACCTTCCTCAAACTCTTCCTCATTTCAATCTCTGCACTCCTGGCCTGTTGTGGCCCATTTCTGCACTCCCTCGCATTCTTTAGCATTCCTGCCCGCTCAGTTCTCTCATTTTTGCTCATGCTTGTTTGTTGGCCCCGTTTTTTCACTTCTCTTTTGCACTCTTTAGTCTTTTCAACAGTTGCCCATCTTTCTCTTGTTTGCATTGGTGTGTTTTTGCCTTCTTTCACTCTGTTTTGTGCCCTCTTTCTTGCCTATGCTCCTGCGTCCCATTCTTGCTGATTCTCCTGCACACCTTCCCCTAGCCTGCTTAGCATTGCCACTGCCCTCATATACCGTTTAGCTGAGGTCGACTAAGGCCCCCACCCTCTTTTTGCCTCTGACTTACACCCTCTCTGGTGTTGCATGCACCTCTGATGTTGTCGCTTTTTTCTGTTTTCGCTCCCCTTTTTCACGTTTGCCTTTCTTTCCACTTTAAAACTCCTTATTCTATGTTTGCCTGTTTTTCACGTTTTCTCACTCTTTAGCACTTTTCCTTCACTTTTCTTCCCCTTTTCAATCTCTGCACTGTTGCCCCATGTATGCCCCTTTTCCACTCCTTCCCATTCTTTAGCCCTCATGCTCACTTCTCTTCTTTACGCTTTTGCTTTCTTTTTGTCTCCGCTTTCTCACTCTTCTTTGTCACTCTAGTCTTTTCAGCTATTGCCCTTCTTTCTCGTGTTTGCTTTGCTGCTTTTTTCCCTTCTTTCACTGTCTTTTATGTCTGTTTTCCTACATGTGCTCTCATGCCCCATTTCCCACCGCTTGCTCATGCTCCCTCCCTTCTTTCCTGCCCTGCACACCATGTTCACTTAGACCCACCCACTGCCACCTGGATCTCCTCCCACCGGACTTCCTTAATGGCAGCTGCAGGCAGTGGGCGCGCCAAATGCAAGCCTGTCTGCTGTTGACCATGCTCAGTTCTAGGACCCCTGGTCCGCCACTCATTCATCGCTGCCCGAGACACTACGTGGTTGAAGACCTCCTCGCCCATCCCTGCCCTGTGCCTGAGCCCCCCCACACCTTCTCCTGTGCATTTTCCACCCTTCTCACCTCCTTCTGCTTTCCTCCCAACCCACACCCCAGATTCCTGCCCCCACATCGCACCACCCACAATCACTGTGTTCCCTTCCTCCTCTCCCGCAACCCTTCCAATGACGCACACATAAATCCACGCGCCCAGACTCCCAGTCCTACTGATCCATCCACCAACCCTGACTTCCTTCCCTACTGCACACAACCACAGCCTGATTGACAACACGCAAAACATTCACCCCTCCATTACCTGGCACACCGTAGACGTTTGGGAGCTCCTACACAACCTTTCCTCTCACATACTCTTCTTCACAGAGACCTGGCTTAACCCAACACCCACGCCAGACATCGCTGTGGCAATTTTGCCTGTCTACAATATTGCAAGATAGGATATAATCAGAAAACCGAGAGAAAGCAGTGCAATCATGTCCAGAGAGCACATCAACTGCTCCTTCACTTCGGCTGGAACCGGAGACCACTTTAAGAACACTTGGTCTTCAAGCTCAGTCCCTCCCCGCAGGGCCCCAGAACGAACTTCAGCACCAACTGGGAGATCTCTGGTTTCACCTGGAAGACCTCAACAACTCCAACGTCTCCAACCTCTAGAAAGGCCTGAGCACATTAGGTTATCATCCAATGGGTAAACAACTCCACCCAATTTGCCGGTCACACCCTCAATCTTGTATTCTGCATCGACCTAAACATCACCATGGATCAACCCTTCCCCCTCACCTGGATCAACTAATACCTCGTCTTCTTCAATCTGAGCATGCCCAACCAGTCAATAACTGAACACATCAAGGCATTCTGATGCAACTGGAACACAATTCCCTCAGAAATCTGACTCACTAAAGTCTAGTCACCAGGCCCACCTCACCACAATGACCTCACACACTGCATCAAGAATCAGCACCTGGATCACCTCCCGCACAGATTCACTGGCTCCACTCAAAACCTCCCCCATCTCTCACCTCAAGCCACAACCATCTGGTACCCGGAAGACCTCCGGCACACTAAACAGCACTGCAAACTACTGGAATGCAGATGGTGCCACACTCATGACAGCTGCAACAGAGACACCTGCAGATCAGCTCTCCGAATCTACCTCCAGTGACTCAGACCACCAGGCACTCGGCCCCACAGAATGGTTTGAAAACAGCCGCAATAGGCATTCATATTCCCTGCTGCCAGCTCCTCAACCATCACAGGAACTCTGCACTCAACTCTTCCACTGCTTCAACAGCAACATTAGCACCATCTAAAATAACTTTGCACCTCAACCAGACCTTTCCACCCTCATCATGCTCCACTCCAACAGCAAGAGCCCCCGAATACCGACCTGACCAATCCTGGGCTCGCCCTGCCTGTTTTTTCCTCTGGAAACACACGTCACTCCCTCACGATTCTTGCATTGTGTGATGACTTTTCAGAGCACTTAAATGTCAATAACGTCTTCATTTTGATTCTACCCACAGGTGATTGATATGATATATATTGTACATCCACAGTTACCTAACAAGGGATAACCCAAAATCTAACAGATTTGAGAAATGGTACATTAAAACAAATGCATTTCACAGGCCCAGTTCATAATTGTAAGTACAACTGAGGGTTTCATAATAAACACAGCAAAAAACAGTGGCTCGTAGAGGGACATAAGGACAATGTTGATAAGGTGACTCTAAATAGACCAATAGGATTCCCATCCTACTCAGGGTACATCAAGGATGCGTCCTTGTACCTACCTTGTTTACCCTGTATATAAACGATGTGGCCAAGGAACTTGCAAATTACAGAAATTTCACCTGTCATATATGGCAAAAGATGATGATGTTGCTCTTCACAGATGATTCGCTACTTATCTTGAAGACTCCCACAGGTCTCCAAAATCAAATAGCCCTATTTCTGGTTTTCTCTGCTTCCAGGGGTTTAGAACTAAATGCAACAAAAACCAAAAATCTGATATTCTGGAAGTATACAATTAAAGACCATACAACCAAAATTGCTAATGAACCTCTAGATAGAGTTTTATGCGTTGATTACCTGGGTGTTAAACTGACAAACAATCAGTTCTGGGAATCCCAGCTCAGCAAAAACTCTCTGCTTTTAGTACAGAGATCCAAAGATATACTGCGACTACACAAGCAGACCCAGACTCGATCAATAGCTCTGGCCCTGGAGGTATTTTGTGCCAAGGCTCAAAGTGCTGCACTCTTCAGAGCCGAAGTTTGGGGATATATTGATACCCAGAAGCTGGCGCTAGACGAGAATAATTTTGTCGGATCTCTTATCCTTTTCCCGACCAGCACCCCCCTTATCCTACTTGTTTTTTCCTTGGGCACCAAACGAATTGGAGATCTGGGGCAACTAAAACCCCTGATGTATTGATACGTATGTGGTCTACTCCTGAGTTAATATAGTATTGATACTCATTGGGGAACTTGATGAAGCTGAGCAGTGCTTCAAAAATCCCTTGACTGAAATTTGTCTCCACTGGGTGTAGGAAACGCTCGCTATCTAGACTGTGGGACAACCCCAAGAAAATATACAAGATAGAGGCTGCTGTCTAAAAACAAGGTATTGGGGTAACTTCAAAATGTCTGACCAATCAGTTCTTCGATTTTAAGCCAAGTTCTAAAGTACAAATTATTTTTAGATATGATCACACTATATTTGGCAAAAAAGCTTGTATGTACGATTTCGCCTGGGCAGTGTACCCCTTAAACAATTTGTAACAAATAGGCCAAAGATCTATATTCAGATAAGTGCCCTGCCTGCAGGCTGGGTTCTGAGTTGGAAGAACATGTTTTGTTCTTCTGCCCAGAATACTGTGGCTCCTGCAGGAAGTGGATACGCCCAGTGTGCCTAAACCTGAGGGTTACTCAGTCAGTCGATAATTACTAAATGTTTGGTTCAAGCATTCAAAGATTGCACTTTAGCTATGAAGAAGAGTACATCTTTTCATATATTTACTGATGTCTTAGAAATTATTTTTAGATCCTAGCCAATTAAAATAGTCAATTGCTTTTGCACTGGCTATGAGCTATCAGAACCTAATTTGTACACTTTTCTTGTTCTTGCTTTTTTCTTTGCCTTCACCTAGCACTTTTGCACTGCATAAAGCTAGATTAGTGGTCCATTACGGTTTAATAGAGTATTGTTAAGTCCTTACTGTGGACAAATGAATACATGTTTTAATAGATCAGCTGTTATTTTACACAATATGTTTTTTAAACCCTGGTAGATGAAAATGGATAACTAGCTGCAAGGAGTAATGACGGCAATGTTAAATATAAAAATTGTATGAAAATAATTTAACATTTTTACCTGTGTTATATTGTATGCTTTGATGGTTCTTGGCAAGCTGAATAAAGCTCTTTTGTTGATGCTGATGACTCTGAAGATGTAATTTGATAGTACGCTAGCTATGGTGACATGCAGAAAATATGTAAGACTGAAAGAAATGCCTTTAGAAAAGTGTTGTATATTCTCACTTGAAACACTCAGGTAGTTCAAAATTATGTTAAACTATTCCAGGTTTTAATTGATGTGGAGGTGCATCTGCCTTTACAATGACAGAAGTCTAATGGCTTTTTTTATCTTTGTTGCAGGTCATCTTCCTATCCATCCAGATTCCACTGACACTGTTTGCCTGGCTTGGAATTATGCAGAAATGCTTTCTCTTTTACAATCCCACTTATGCGTTGTATGTTACATAGCGGGACATGATCATGATGGCGGCTATTTCTTGGACTCTCACGGAATTCACCATATTACTGTGCCGGGAATTATTGAAACCCCACCTGGAAGCCATGCCTTTGGAACTGTGCAAGTATATGAAGGAAGCATGATTTTAAAAGGCAGAGGATCTGTTTCGGATCGAATTATGCACTACCGAAAATAATAATTATTTGTATAAACAAACGCTAATACTTACAACCAAAAATCGGACGTGGTGTGCTTTGAAACAGAAATGTTGTGAGAAACTGCCAATTACATGAATGGCGAGTCCTCAGTGTTATTTTACACAGAGAACCACACACGGTAGTGGTGGATATATTGTCGCACTTCAAGGAAGGTATTGTCAGATATGGGTACAAATTATTTGTCACCTTTTCACATCTTACCAATTCTGGTAGGTGCCACTCAGGGTAAGATACCCCACTACCCAGAGTATCAGTTAGAACAAGTCACAGAATGACTTATTCAAAATACACAAGAAAGGCCAGAGTATTTTTTGAGGGAAGGGAAATTAAGGGAAATTAAAAACACTTTAATTAAAAGAAGTCTTCCTGCAATTCCCGAGCTAATTATTATGCTCAGATATTCACCTCATTGAGATTCGAAGAAGGGAAGAATTCAAGGTTGAAGTAATCTTTTTCAAGACGATTCTTGTCTTGTACAAGACACGCAACCCTAAGAGGGAAATAAATATATAATTAATAATTGCATTGTTGATAAAGAACAAGAAAAGACTAAAGAAAAGATCAGTTGTATATGCATGCTGAAAGAAAAGACAGAACAGTTTTAGAATATGAATAAATTAAATAGAAAAGACCAGTAACAGAAGAGAAGCATCAGTCATTACTAAATTGGGTAAATGCAGAAAAGTTTAATTTGACAAGTATAGAATATTCGTTTAAGTTGAATAGGAGGAGACAGTTAGAAAGGTGTGACATTTTTTTTTTACATGTTCCTTTCTGGGAAGAAGAACTGAATCAAATAAAGACCACAGAAGGAAGAAGCCAGAGAAAATATTCAGGAAGGAATTCAAGTTTTGTTGACTGTCTCTTCTCTCTTCCGTTCTCCTTTCCCCCCTGGGTGCTGGACTGACAGTTGAGAGATATTAGACTGGCAGGAAAGTTCTTGGAGGGGCATTAGGACCATGGTTGTGCTGCTCCTGTGTGAAATAATAAAGAGCTCTCCTGACAAAGTGAAGGGCCCTCTTGTTTCTTGCACCCGGGCAGCATGGCTGAGGTTTGGACCTAAAGAAGTTAGGAGAGGTACTGGAGGTAATCTAAAAAGACTTAATGGCGGTTAGAGAGGAGAATAAGAGTCTGAGGCATGAGATAGTCACCTCAAGAAGAGAAACTTCCAGTTTAGCAATTAAGATGAGTAATTTAGAAGCTGGTGCAAGTTTAATTTTTTTGTCAACTGGGGAAGTAGGTACACAATCCACACCAAGTACAATACAAAAGGTCACAATGGAAGTTATACACTTTGTCTCCAATAATTCCACTCACCCCTCCAGAGCGTTTCAATGGAGACCCCCAAAAGACACAAATCTTCTTAACCCAGTGCACTTTACATTTCATGTGTTGCAATTTACCCCGATGCACAATCACGGGTGGCCTTCATATTGTCCTACCTTAGTGGCGATGCTGCCTCTTGTTTAATGCCCCTAGTAACAAGAAACAATCTGGTTTTATATGACTTTGATGAATTCAAGAAAGAGTTTCTCAGAATCTTTGACTGACGAAAAGTATCTCAAGCTACAGATAATGAGCTATTGGAACTAAAACAGGAAAATTGAGACTTGATAGCATATTTAGCTCTGTTCAACAAATTAATTGTGGAAACTGAATGGCCTGAGAGTAAGAGAGCTGCAGTTTTCTACAGGGATCTGAAGCATGAATTGAAGGATGCCTTTTGCCAAAGTTCCAAATAGACCTACAGAGATATCAGTATTGATTGATTTGGTGTTGGTAATTGATTTTCGCCAAAGTAAAAGAAAAGGTGAAAGAAGGCGAGATTTCCATCCAAGTGTGCCCACATTTGATCGGGCCAAGTCTGAGAATACAAAAACTTCAGAAGGGAGTCAGCATGAAGTAGAGCCAATGCAAATAGGTACAGTCAAAGGCCCATTGTCCAAAGAAGAGAAAGAGTATAAGAGATAACAAGCTATGTCTCTATTGTGACGCTGGTGGGCATTTTGTGAGAAACTGTCCGAAGAAACCTAAAATACCAGTGAAGGAAAACGTGCAGCACCGTCAGTAGAAGGAGTTGGGCTGATGGACGCAAATTTAAACACAACTCCCCCAAATCACCAATTGGCTAACACTTTACAGTCTTCCTCACCTCATTTGATATTGTCTATGACCCTAGGCTTCAGAGAATCAAGATTGAAGAACGTTGCAGTCACGATAGACTCAGGAGCAGCAGGAAACTTTTGTGACTTGAAATTTGTGGAGAAAATTGGTTTAAGAACAATTCAGAAAGTTAAAAGCGAATCAGTTTGAGCAGTGGACGGAATAAATTTATCATCCAGACCTATAGTAAGTCATACGGGACCAATTGAATTAACGTCTTCAGAAGGACACTGTGAGACCATTCAGTTCAACCTAATTGATGGCCCCCCATTTGAATTAATACTGGGTTTACCCTGGCTCACAGAACATAATCCTACAATCAACTGGAGTGCCAGATCAATCGCAATGGATTCAGAGTATTGTAAAGAGCATTGTTTCAGAAAAGAAGAAACCGGTCATGAGGCGACACCAGCTACCTGACGTTGTACTGGAGAAAAAACAGTATGTGTGATTCAGACCACTGAAATTCGTCCGGAGTGGTCTGATTTCCAGGATGTATTCAATGAAGTAGAAGCAGAAAGATTACTGTCTCACAGAAGCTATGATTGCAAGATTGAATTAGATCCTGGTTCCAATCTACCCTGTAGTAGAATTTACGCTGTGACAGAAAAAAAAGACCAACATCTGAAGGAATATATTCGGAAATATTTAGAAAACTGATTCATCCGACCCTCCCAATCCCAGGTATCTACGCCTCTATTTTTTGTTCTGAAGAAGGAAGGTGAGCTCTGAACCTGTATTTACTATAGAGCAATACATCGAATCACAATTAAAAATCGATACCCACTCCCTTTGATTTCAGTTCTACGGGACAAAGTGAAAGGAGCAGAAGTGTATTCTAAACTGAATTTGAGGGGATCTTCTCATCTAATTAGAATAAAAAACGATGAGTGGAAAACGGCTTTCCGGACTAAATTTGGACTCTATGAATATCGAGTAATGCTTTACGGCTTATGCAACGACCCAGCAGTATTTCAACATTTCATAAATGATGTCATGATGGAGTTCATCGATCAATGCACAATTCTATATATTTATGACATTTTGATTTTCAGTCAAGGAACATGAAAAACATGTGAGAGGAGTGCTGCAAAAACTACGGGAGAACAGCTTGTTTGTAAAGTTGGAGAAGTGTGCCTTCAATGTGAATTCCATGGAATTTCTTGGATTTGTCTTATCTCTTGAGCGAATGACAGTAGATGAAAAGTTTCATTGGTTTTGCCAATTTCTATTGAAGATTCATACAAATTTTTTCAAAAAAGTTCATTCCTTTCACACACCTCTTGAAGAAAGGAATTCCATTTGAGTGGTCAAATGATGCAGAAAAGGCTTTCTTGTCCTTGAAATAAGATTTCACTTCAGCAACTATTTTCCTACATGTCGACCCATCTGAACCATTTGTTTTTTAAACTGATGCTTCAGATTTGGCTTTAGGCGGAGTGTTGTCTCAGAGACACAAGATAACGGGACAATTGCATCCTGTGGCTTATCAATCACAAAAGTTAACACCACCGGAAGTAAACTGTACGATAACAGAGAAGGAACTGCTAGCCATAAAGGATGCCTTTAACAAATGGAGACATTACCTAATGGGAGCTAGGCATACAGTGACCGTATAGACCTATCATCGGAATGTAAAGTTCTTAAAGTCAGCAAGAATGTTGACTCCAGGACAGCTTAGATGGTCCTTGTACTTAACCGACCCGAGTCAAGAAATGGAAAAGCAGAGGCGTCAAGGGTTGGCACGGAAAACTTGCAGACGGTAAACGAGAACCCAAAAAATACTTCCAGAAAAAAGTATCATAGGAGCAGTCTTACAAGGAACCATAGAAGAAGGTATTCAAAATGTTATAACAGAGGAACAGATGAAAGAATGGGCTAGTGAAAGTTCAGAAAGAGACGTGTGAGGAAATTTACCATCACACAAAGGAGCCCTATACTTACTAACACAAGAACTACGAGACAAGGCCTTGCATGAATCCTATGACATTCTGTTGGCAGGACATAAAGGGGTACAAAAGACTATTGAATTAGTGAAAAGGTTTTGGTGGCCTGCTATGACTAAGGACATCCACCAGTATGTGGTGCTGTTTTCTTTTTCTTTTTGGTTGTTTTGTTACAGTTGTGTACTGTGGGACAGTATGAGAGTGCCACAATATTAGTTGTGGGCTACGGACCCAAATGTATTTTGGCCCCTGTGCGGATGGAGTCTGTTTCATGCCACTGATGCCTTTGTTACCCAAAGTAAATTCAATCAAAAGTTTTGTTTAAATAAAGATGATCTGTCCAAGCTCAAATCCATTTCAATAATTAAGCCTTCCCCAATGAATTTCTACATAATTAGGGTGAGCAAGGAACCTCCAGCAACATTATCAAATACAGGGCCGTCTACATTTGTATGTATGTATCTATATGGTGTTTCTATAGCACAAACCAGGCCAAAAGTCAGCGTAGCACTGTATCTGGTTAAAGACAAGAATAAAGTCAATGAGTAATAGGAGAGCAAGATGTGTTGTGGAAGGGTAATGCATTGTGATGTAGTGCTCTTTAAAGAGGTAAGTCTTCAAATCTTATCAATATTGGATCAGTGCTAGGGCGGTCCTTGAGCTTATGGGGATGCTGTTCCAGATGCTGGCTGCATAGATGGGCTGTACATGTCGAACAGTGTAACAAATTTTCCAGCCAGGTATCCCACTACCAAGAGGATATGAATGTCTGTATTTGAGATTGCCTCAAAGAATTTGAAACGTATTGGGGTAAGAAAACTTGGAGTTTTTTGAGTACCTAACAAAATGTCCTTGGCACCACTATGAAGCAGATGCTGGCCAGGCAGTTGATGTCATTTTGGCATCAGAAAATTCTGACTGTCTTCTGTCAGCCTAACACTTCAGGAAATATGTAAATGTAAATGTAGACGTACTTGTAAAGCGCACTGATACTCCTGAGTGTCCTGGCGCTGTACTCATACCGCTAGGGAACCCTTCCTGGTTTTCCCCGTGAAATGTCCACTCCTGGGCATCCCCAGGGTGCAACCAGGCATCCCTAGCGCTGTAGGGGGCTGTTGTGGAGACTAAGCAAGCTATTGCCCAGAGTTGCAGCGTGGGACCCATGCTTAGAGTTGGCACCGAGGCGAGAAATCAGGTCCGAGGAATTATGAGCCCAAGATCCGCCGAGACCAGCCAAGGCAGGAATTGAACCCTGGGCCAGACCTCTGCATCAAGGTCTGCCGCTCTAACCATTGAGCCACACTTCCCCACAATATTCCTTCTCTTTCTCGCTTCTCATCTCTGCAATACCTTTATATACATGTGCTGTGCCAAAAGTAGGATGTCCAAGCATTCCATCCGGAATTAAACCCGGATCATCAATGTACTTGTTAGTGCAACCTGACTAATGTCTGTACATTAAACCAGTCAGGTATCAATGGTGACATCCAAAAAACAACCAAAATCCAAAGAAATATAACATGAGTAGCATAGAGCAAACAATACAAAGTTAATCATTGTCATGTAGATGTTACATATTAACTAGAGACAAGCTGGATCTCTGTATTAAGCACATTTAGACAGCAAACATTAGCAAACAAACCCCAGAAACCATCCTTTCCTCCAGTAACGACACCCAGCCCACCATCACCGCCTGGACCTCAAGCACCACCAAAAATACTGCCACGATCATGAGGAGCACTCACTCAGGAGTCCCCACGACCCCTGCTACCGCACATCTTCCACAGAGCAGCCGGTGCCATGGCGTCCGAGCTGCGACTGACTATCAATGCCACCTTCGAATCCGGCACGTTCCCCGGCGAAACACGCAGAAGTCAAGCTCCTCCTTAAAAAAAACCTCTGCAGACCCAAAGGACCTGAAAAACTTCCGACCCATCTCTCTCCTTCCCTTTGCAGCCAAAGTCACAGAGAAGATCGTCAACGCCCAGCTGGCAAACTTCATCAAAGAGAACACCATCTTCGACTCTTCCCAATCCGGATTCCGCAGTAACCACAGCACGAGACCACCCTCCTCGCCGCCACAGACTACATCCTCACACTCGTCGACAAGGGGCACACCACTGCCTTTATCCTACTAGACCTCTCCACAGCCTTCGACACCATCTCGCACTGCACTCTTGCTGTCAGACTCCACAACACCATCATACAGGGAACCACCCTTGTCTGGCTCCACTCCTTCCTTGCTGGGAGAACCCAAAGCCTTGTGCCCTTCCTCTCCGAGCCCACAGAGATCAACCGCAAAGTACCACAAGGATCGTCACTCAGTCCCACAGTCTTCAACATCTACATGGCCCCCCTCGTCGACATCGTCAGACAGCATGGATTCAGCATAGTATCCTATGCAGACGACACCCTGCTCATCCTCTCGCTCATGAAGGACCCCGAAGCCACCAGACTCAGCTTCCAGGACGGAATGCTAGACGTTGCAGCCTGGATTGGCAGCAGATGCCTGAAGCTTAACTTAGAGAATACAGAAGTCCTCGTCCTCGGACCCACCCCCTCAGTGTGGGGTACACCTGGTGGCCCACCGCCCTCGACAACCCCCCACCCACAAGGACCGCGCCCGGAACCTCAGCATAATACTCGACTACTCCCTCAACATGAGCCGCCAGATCAACGCTGTCGCCTCCACCTGCTTCAACACCCTCCCCATCATTTGCCAGACCTTCAATGGGATGCCCCCGAAGCCAGAAAGACCGTAACGCACGCACTCATAACTAGCAGACTGGACTACGGAAACGCCCTCTATGCTGGAATCAACAAATCCCTGCTACACAAACTCCAGACCATCCAGAACACTGCAGCCAGACTCTTCCTCTGCATCCCACGACATGAGCACATCACCCAACACCTGCGAGATCTCCACTTGCTTCCCATCGAAAAGAGAGTCACGTTCAAGCTACTCATGCACGCCGACAAATCTCTCCACAACACCGGACCCAAATACCTCAATAAAAGTCTCCTTCCACGTACCTAAAAGAATCCTCCACTATGCCGACCTAGCCCTGGCAGAGACCCCATGCATCTGCAGACCCAGAGCGGGTGGAAGAGCCTTCTCCTTCGTCGCAGCCAAGGCCTGGAACGTGCTCCCGATCAACATCAGACGTGCCCCCTACTCTACACACTTTCAGAAAGAGCCTCAAGACCTGGCTTTTTGGCTGACTCGGAGCTGTACCCTCCCAGCGCCTTGAAACCCTCACAGGTGAGTAGGGCGATTCACAATTCCCTGATTGATTGAGAGTATTAAAGTTAATCCAGTTGTAGATTAGGTTAAAAAATGTTTGTATTATTATTTGATCTGTTGTACGTGAACGCTAGGCATATGACTCCTAAAATGTCAGCTGTACGAATGAAAAATAAATATTTTTGAACATTTGAGTTAATTTTTATGCACTAAATTGAACGTGAAACAGAGTCAGGATTTAGAGCGCTCGAAAAAACACATTAACCGATAAAAGTTTTTTAAAAAGGCTCCGCGATAAAATTCCAATGAGCAGAATCAGAACTGGAAGGCGCATCCGCCTTTGTTTACTTACAACGCAGTGGCAGTGATAAGGGTAAATGCCAAGTGTCTTCGTAACCACCTATCTCACCATCAAGTCAGTCTCTGAGTCTGGGACGTAGTTTTCGTTGGTGCCGCAGGTGCAGGGGCACCAGGGCCTACTAATCCCTGAATACTGTAGTGGCAGTAGTGCAGTTTTCAGTGACACTGATGGGTTTTCGAGGAAATCTTGACTCTTTGAAGGCTGTGGGTATTCAAAGAAAGTCTAAACTCATCCAAAAGAAGGAGTGTGGTGTCAGTGCAGGAAGCAGAGATGAAACTCCAACAAATAGGAGGATTAGAGGACAATGTATATGTTGAGCAGCACTTAAAGTTAATGGGTAACCATTTCTCTGCCACACCCTGCCAGTCTTAAACAAACCACGTAACAGAGCTCTCCTGTTTCCCAGTTTCATGCGTGAGTAGCACAACCAGTCTGGTTTTACGTTGCATTCTGGGATTGTAGTCCTATTGATTATATTATAAAAGTATAACTACAAGTCCCAGGATGCAAATTAAAACTATTTACTAGATTAGCTACTCACGAACAGGCATGTGAACTTTAGAGCTCAGCATGAAAAGGCGTAATTAAATGAAAATCCCATTCTTTTTTCATACGCTTTTTTTCTTTCTCTAAGCACCCCTCTCCAACTAAACTTTGGCCAAGCAGTATCTGTTCACACCTCAACACAAGTTTGTGAGAATTTAAGGGCCCTGAACCCTTTCGGGGTGAAGGGTGCCAGGGGAAAATTGACCAGGGAATGTTATTAGCTGAGAAAGTGAGTGTGACCTGAAGAGTGGCGCCTGTCCACCTGAGACCAGCCTTGTGCCAGCAGCTCCTCTGCCTGGACCTTCCAAACTTCACCCCCTCCCCACATGCCTCTGCCTATCTCCATCTCTGTAGCAAAGTCAAAGTGAGGGAGCGGCCGTCGGCCCTGTCAGGAAGAACTAATAGTAAAAATCCTAGAGCCGACCGCAGTGAGAGTCATTCACAGAGGAGGGCTGTGGCTGGTTGGCCTCTGGGAGTGCTAGCAGCTGCTGGGACAGAGTATGAGCAGACCCAGGCAGTGTGAGGGGAGAGGAGCAGAGAGCCTGAACCCGGCAAAACTGCCCCGCTCTCCCCTGCATACCTCCCATGCCTGTTGTCTGCTGCAGAGGCGGGAGTGAGCACGTAACTTCACACCACTGATTGGGCAACCGAAGCTAACAATAAACGGCGCGGGTGGCAGAACGGGAAGGAAAGCAGCCCGGGGCAAGCATTAAACAGCACAGGACCAATTCTAAGAAAAAAGAGTGTGTTGAGCAAACTATAAATAAACAAAAGAGTAGGGGGACATGTAACAGGGACAGGGGCAGCCACCATGGGTGGAAAAAACACCCTCAAAGGCTGGACAAATAGCAACGTTTCACTAATGAAAAGAAGGGAATTTAGAAAGACACACAAAGGAACGAATGAAAAGCAATGGTCATGATGAAAGCTCACAGAGTAGACGCATCATGCCTCGAAAAGACTGTGCATGCGCTGCCTAGGCGAGACCTAAAAAGTAGCATGGCATAAATCAGCCACCCTTGCACCACCCTCTCGGGGCACCCTATTGGAAAGATACATTCTCAACAGTGCATAAAATACTCAACAGCATCTAGGGGCGGAGCCTACCTGGAACCAGGAACGGGGGACGGTGCCCGGCCTTTTGAGGGCCCGGTTATTGTCCTGGAGGGCTGGGGCCGGTGGACACTCAACAGGCCTGGTGTCACGCTGAGAGGGCTGTGTCCCTGGCCCGGTGTGAACGCGGGCAGTGGGGCATTGGCATCTGCGTCACGGGGCCCAGGACATAGGAGGCCTCTGGCCGGCCTACATCGACGGGGCTGGTTCCCCTGGCACGACCTTCTTGTTGCGGATCCAGGTGTGCATTGGCGAGGGCCCGGGGTCGCATTGGAGCTCCCCCGGCCGTGGAACCTGTCCTCTGGATTCCCCAGCGTTCATCGGGGGACCGGGGCGGCCTAGCGTCACTGGCGGTCCACGTTAGCGAACAAGGGTACTGGAGAGTGGGCCTGCCATGCCACCCGGAGATATCTTGTGGACGCCACCCTGTCTCCTAAATTGGCCGGATCAGTGGAGGTGCACGCCGCGGTCCGGGGCGCACTACGGGACAGACGCCTGGCGCTTGGTGTGGTTGCGAGTTCAGGTGGTGCAAAATGGGGAAGCCACGGAAGGGTGCTGTCGCAGCTACGGCGGATCAGGCTGAGGACTCCCTTGATGCCCACGACCAGCGCTCGGCGGTCGACCAGACCACAGGACTACAACAGCAACAGATGGACCAGATCCTCAAAGCCATAGGGGACACAAGAGAAGCGCTGCGCCAGGATATTGCACAGGTTTCCACGGGCCTCGACCTATTGAAGGCGGACCACGACAAGCTCGCTGACCGGGTCAAGTCTGCGGAGCTGGCGCTGGAGACGCTCGAACCGGCCCAGAAAGCGACAGACGCCACGTTGGAGGACCTAGCGCGCAGGGTGCAGCAATTGGAAAGAAGGGCGGCTGACGCAGAAGGGCGCAATAGGCGCAATAATATCCGAGTGGTGGGTTTGCCCGAAAATGTCGAGGGGGACGACATGGTCTCCTATCTTGAACACTGGTTGCGAGATGTGGTGGTCCCTGAGGGCCTGACGCACTTCTACACTTTGGAGAGGGCTCACAGGGTCCCGGCCCGGCCTCTGGCACCAGGCCGTCCCCCTCGGCCTACGATAGCTCGGCTGCTGCACTTCAGAGACCGGGACATTATCCTGCGGCAAGCTAGATCAGCTGGCCCTTACAAGGTGGACAATGCATCTGTTTCCCTTTTTCCCGACTACTCCCAGGAGGTCCAGCGCAGCCGCTTCTCCTTCATCGCTGTCAAGCGGGCTCTCCGCAACGAGGGGATGCAGTACTCCCTGCTGTTCCCGGCGCGCCTGAAGGTGCTGGTGGATGGAGTGGCGACGTTCTGTGACACGCCGGACGACGCTTGGCAGTGGTTGGAGCGGTACAAAGCGGGCAAGGATGGCACAGGGACATGGATGGAGGCTACGGAGGACCGGCCAAAACCGCGTAGGAGCAGGCGCAACCGGAAGCGAGGGCAGAACTGGCGGTCCCCATCGGCATCGCAGACGGAGCTGGAGAGGCAGGCCACCCTGCAGGCGGTGTCGCTCATTTCTGGAGTGGCGACGGAGGCCCTGGCATTGGACTCGGGCTCTCGACTGGGGTCTGATGAAGCAGGCCTGGGAGGCTCGGATGGGGGCTCGGAGAAAGATCCTGGGGAGCTGCCTCAGGTTACCCCACAGACAGCCGATGGACTGATGGACGAGTGAAATCCAGGTAGCTGAGCGAGGAACAGTAATAGGGCATGCTCAGCCTATGGGGATGACATTCTTGGGGATGATGGGGTTGTTAGGGACTGGCCTCCGCTATAGACCTATGGATGGCGGCTAGACTGGAGTTGAAATGTGTTACATGGAATGTGCGGGGGCTCAACTCCATGAGGAAGAGGTATAAGGTACATGCATACCTGGTGCGCAGGGGGGTTCAGGTAGCTTTTCTGCAGGAAACGCACTTAACTTTGGCGGAGGGGCAGGCGCTGCAGCGGCGATGGAGGGGGCAACTCTTCTATACTACCTATTCCGCTCATGCTAGAGGTACGTTGATTTGGGTTCGGGCGGGTGTCCCCTTCCAGCCCATGACGACGAGGGTAGATTCAGATGGGAGGTTTGTGGCAGTACTAGGACGTCTGGATGGCCGAGACGTTACGCTTTTCAGTGTTTATGCCCCTAATTTTGATCAGGCCGCGTTCTTCTCGGCGTTGTCAAAGAGGTTGGCGGTGTTTATGGGGGGGGGACTTTAATTCGGTGATGGATGTAGAAATGGATCGCTCTCACCCACCGCTGGCTCAGTCGATAGTGCGCAGGGTGGCCAAGGCCCGGAGGAACTGGCAAGAGCAATGGGGCCTCTTGGACGCCTGGCGGACGCTTCACCCCGTCGACAGGGACTATTCGGTTTACTCCGCCCCTCATGATCTCCACGTACGCCTTGACACTATTCTTTGTACATCTGGGGCCCAGGAACTCGCGCACAGAAGCGAATACCTAGCGAGGACTATCTCGGACCACAACCCTTGCTTACTTACGGTCCTCTGGTCTAGGCAGCGGCAGCCGATCCCCACGTGGCGGCTGAATCCGCTGGTGTTGGAAGACCCGATATTTCACACAGAGTTTCAGGAATGCATTGAGGGCTATTTTCGGGAGAACACGGGCACCGCGTCTACCAGGGCGGTCGAATGGGACGCCTTCAAGGTGGTGGTCCGAGGCGCGTGCCTTTCATCCTCAACCGGGGTGCGTAGGACACTGCTGGCGGATGTGGAGCGGGAGGAGGCCTCACTTCGGCAGGTGGAGAAGGCTAACCACACGGAGGGGGGCAATAGGGAGGAAGTGTTGGCGGCTAGGGAGCGAGTAGCCACCCAAGTGGAGAGGCTTCGCTGCCATGACTACCGGGAGTACATGGTCCGGGCCCACGCCGAGAGGGATCGGGCCGGATCGTTGCTGGCGTGGCTGGCCAACCCTCATTCTGGGGGCACGCCGATTCTGTCCCTGATCACGCCCGCCGGGGCGATGGTTCATTCCCAACAGGAAATTAATGGTCAGTTCCTAGCTTACTATTCGGAGCTCTATCGGAGCAGACTGTCTGTGCTCCCGGCGTGATTGGATGCATTCCTGGATGGGGCTCGGCTGCCGCGGTTGGACTCGGAGCAGGGAACTGCCCTGGGGGCTGCCATTACACTGGGGGAGATTAGAGCAGCGGTTAAGCACATGGCCCGAAAGAAGACGCTGGGGGGTGATGGACTGCCGGTGGAGTTCTATGCTGCGTTCCTTGACCTCCTGGCGCCTCAATTGCTTCCGGTCTATGTGGAGGCGTGGGAACTGGGCAGGTTACCTATGTCGACGAGGGAGGCGATTATAGTGCCGTTATTGAAGAAGGGCGGCCTTCCCACGGCAAGAACGGCATACCGCCCGCTCTCGATGCTCACTGTGGACTATAAGGTGCTGAGCAGGATTCTGGCCACGCGGTTGTGGCCACATGTGCTCTCTGGTACACCCGGACCAGTCGGGCTTCATTCCCACGCGGAACACCTCGACGTGTATACGGCGCTTGATACGGGTCATGGAAGTTGAAGGAGAGGGCCCCCCGGACGCGGCTGTTCTCTCAGTAGATATCAAAAAGGCGTTCGATAGTGTGGAATGGCCATATCTGTTCTGCGTGCTCCGTCGGTTCGGGTTAGGGGACGGCTTCATCCGCTGGACGCAGCTATTATATGCTTCTGCCACTGCTAGGGTTCGTACGGGCCATTCGATATCCGCGGGTGCTCGGTGGAAAGAGGTACCAGACAGAGTTGCTCCCTGTCCCCACTCCTCTTTGCTTTAGCGATTGAACCTCTGGCGGCATAGGCCCGACTGGGGCGGCATTTTGAGGGGGTGCTACTACGCGGTGTTCAGCCCTATATTTCCCTATATGCCGACGACCTCCTGCTATACCTGGCTGATGTGGAGACCTCGGTGCGGAGTGCACGGGCCTTGCTCCGAGAGTTCGGTTAACTGTCGGGGCTACGAGTCAACTGGTCCAAGACCTGCTTGTTCCCCTTGACCCCCCACTGTGCCCAGCCTGCAGAGCTTGTGGAACTACGTTGGGAGTCGGAGTGTCTGCCGTACCTCGGGGTTCACATTTATCATACCCACTCGTTCCTGTATGAGGGAAATGTGGGCAGAGCGCTGAGAAGCATCAGAGGCAGCATGGGATTTTGGCACGCCCTTCCATTATCTGTGGCCGGACGAATAGCCCTGCTGAAGATGGTGGTCCTCCCGCGCTTGCTTTATTTTTTCCGCACACTGCCGGTGTGGATTCCGCTTTCTTTCTTTCGGACGTTGCGGTCGATGGTGATAGGGTTTATATGGGGCTCTGGCAGGAGGCGTGTAGCTTTAACCACCCTGCTGAGATCGCGGGAGGAAGGAGGCCTGGCAGTGCCGGATTTTGAATGGTACTATCTGGCAGCGCAGCTACAGTGGCTCACGTAGGCTGTGGCGTGGGAGTTTAGGGGCCCAGATGGCTCGCAGGGCAGGATTATACAGCGCCATGTCCTGTCTTTCATAATGCTCCAACAGGGACTTCGGTTGGAGCAGCTGACCTTGGAGTAACGCACTCTTCGCCAGTGCTGGCTTCGTAGTCAGAAGCGGGCGGGTTTCCATACTCCTTATGCGCCGGAGATTCCCTTGGGCATGTGCACTGCCCTCCCACACGGCGGGGACTGGTCAGGGCTGGCTACTTGGGAGGACCGTGGGGTCCACATGGTAGGAGACCTATATAGGGAGGGTGTCTTGCTGTCGTTTTCCGACCTACAAGAGGCATTTGATTTGCCGAGGGGCGACTTTTTGCTCCACGCGGCTTTAGTGTCTGGGATCCAGAAACGCTGGAGGATGGGTCTGGCGGAACCCCCCACGTCGTTGGGCTGCCAGTACATCGTGATGGCTGCTGGCACCTTTAAAGCCATCACTTGTCTGTACAGGAGAATGGCGTTAGATGGCCCTCCCCCTCTAGATAGGCTACGGGAGCGCTGGGAAACGGACCTCGGCCGGCAGATACCGGAGACGACTTGGCCCCAGCTTGAGTCGGGCCTGGAAGGGCACGCGCAATGCTCGGTTCCAACTGGTCCAATACTTCACTCTACATAGGGCGTATTAGACGCCGGCCAAGATCCAACGGGTTTTCGGTGGGGCGCAATCGGCGTGTCCTCGTTGTAATTCGGAGGGTGCTGACTTTGGGCACATGTTCTGGTCCTGCGCGGGGCTTGGCTCGTATTGGGCTGATGTTATGATTTGTTTGAATGAGGTTAGAGGACGCCAAGTTGAAACTGACATGGGGGCTTGCCTCTTACTCTGGTTCCCACACACCCCAACCACGAAAATTACCAGTACATTTTTCGATTTGGGGTTAATCCTGGCCAAAAGGGAGCTCACGCTACATTGGAAATCTAGAGGGGGCCCCAGCTTCCTGAGATGGCGGGGGTGTTTTCAGCAATGGGCGACTAGTGAAGGGACTCTTCGATTACAACTAGCCAGACGCACCACTAATGATAAGGCGCTAGAATCAGCCAGGGCATGGAGTGCGCTCGTGTTAGAATTACAATCATTGTCAGAAGTCGCTGAGGGTAGTGAGGCGGGTGCGCAGGCGAACCAAGAAGAGGAGACAGGGACGGGGAGAACTGGGACACATGCCGGGGAAGTGGTATGCTAGGCCTACGTACTCACTGACAGGCGAGGATTTGAATGCTTTTACCGAGGGCTGTGGGAAATAGAATGAATAGCATGCATTGTTCTGAGTAGGTTTTGGACCCCCTATAGGCTGGGGAGCCGCAGTTGCAGATCAAGGAGGAGTCGAACGCCGTTCCGTGAAGATTTATGATGGGCTGCAGGAATGACGACCAGGGCACACTGACATGGGGGGGTGGGGGTAGTGGGGGCGGGGGGAGTGGGAAGGATAGGGCACTGACGTGTGGGTTGTTTTAGATGTACTAACGATGCGTATCGTGATGCTGGAGATGACAGCGATGCATGGCTGTATGTTGATGACTAAAATCAATAAAAGTTTGTTTAAAAAAAAAAAAAATACCCAACAGCGCCAAGAAGCCAAGAGATTGGGGAATTTAGTAAGTGCTCTACAAAAACCACATAACATATAAAAATTGATTTTGAAAGCGGATCTGTGAACATTTTGGAACAACTCAAGCATATAATTATGCAGTAGCCTAAAAATAAAGACTCTATTGGCTTAAGCAAGCATATATAATTGTAGGCCTAGAGAGACTTGTCGATCATCAAACCTGCCCTCCATTTTCCCACACCAGAAGATACAGTGAAAAAACTGGCTGTTTGGTGGAATGACAACTTTTAATAAGATGTCACAGGGGAGTCACCATCAAAAGATTCTTCCTTATCAAAAAATCGTTCAACAATCCATCGCAGATAGAGCACTGCTTGCATAGGTTCCCTCGATTCAAAGTTAAACTACTGTAATTGATCTTTATATCAGCCTCTGGTAAGGCTTGGTAAAAAAGCTGCTACTTGCAGAGTTTGAGTCAGACTAGTCTTTAACCTCTAGAAAAAACATGAACATATCTAAAGTACCTCCTGATATTCTACACTAAATAGCACCTACAACATTTGTCTAAAATAATATCATGATGTACATCCAAGTTAGTAAATGACTGATGGAGTCACTTCTGTTAATCTGGTTACTTATGAAAGAGAAACTTTTTTGTCCGGCCTAGGCAAAAATGAAACAGCTCACCAATACAGAGCAAGAATAATCTAAACACCCATAGAATTTAGGCGAGTCCTAAATTTCATAAGTATCCTTATATAAACTTTTCCGTTTGTCTGCTGTCCTACATTTAGTAGAGGGGTAAAGTTGCCTTCAAGGGATATGATTTGATTAAGAATCAATTAATTAATAGAACTTCATTTATGAGGAGAAATCAATTATCCTCATGTGTAATTAATACATTAACATACAGGAGATCTATTTGCTTGAATCACATTTAACAAGTCTTAACACATATAAAACATATAAACAACAAAACACAAAGGTGTATATAAAAAGTGAATTTTATCAAAAGTTATTAAATCAGCAATAATTCAAAAAAGCAGGGAAGGAAATGCAGGTACAAAAATGATAGTAATAGACTAATAAATGACACAGCAAAACCTAAAAGAGCATCTATCCCAAAACAAAATGAATCAAACACTGCAGGGATAAGACGAGTGTCGACGTTTCGGTCTCCTAGAGCAAAGTTATCGAGACCATCCTCAGGACTGATGTCAATTATACACTGCTGAAAGCTGAAATGTAATCTGAAACATAAATGTTTACAATTACATGTCCACCCATGTGACAAACCTCACTACATAAATACAAAGACCACTACAATTAACATTACAAACATATTTAAAGCTTACAGAGACAAACATGGACACCTATTGCGTCACTGATTTGAAAAGACAATGGCATTGCTCATTATTTAGGGCTGAATTGTGTCTTCAGACCGGAAACTACTTGTGCAAAAACAGAATTGATCATACACATGTCAATGTTAACTAAACCATTTAGAAAAAATTTTTGACAAATGCTGAACATAACAGCACTGCTTACTTCATGCAATGAAACTGGTCAGATAGATTTAATCATACACCTGTCAATATTAGCTAAACCATTTTGGAAAAATTAAATTGACAAGTGCCGAACATAGCGGCACTGCTTCCTTCATGTAATGAAACTATTCAAATCTCACACGTTGGAGGAGGAACCATCTTAGTTCCAACAAACACGAATAGTCACAACAGAGGGAAGTGCCTAGCGCACTGACTTTAATAAAATAAATGCGGATGCTTCACAAACATACCGAGGTAGAGACAGATGCCACAATGTGAGTCACGGCGAGGGATTTTTGAGGGCCAAATGGGTTGCCTAAACAAACAGGACTGATTACTTAGTACCAAGGACTAGCAATTACAGCTTATAAAGGTACCTAAAGTTCACATAAAGTATACAGTACCTAGTGGTACGGCAGACCAACGCCTCAGGTTGATGACAGAGGAAAGATGGACTGTCACAGAAGGTGTACAATTGTGACTAAAAGTTAAAAACACTGGAAAGAATAAAGAGGACCGTGAATACATTTATAAGGTCCCTCTAGTACATTCAAAATTAAATTAAAACAGGAGTTTTTACACACCTCTGTATAGGGTACATCTGGGTTGCTCACTTTTCGTTTGATCGTCCTACATTTAGTAGCACAGTGAATGGAGATGGTTGACCCACATTGTGTAATCTAACTGTGCACGCTCACTCGAACACTGTTGACTTTCAAAGTAAATGTTAGATGCTGAGGTCGCTTCCCCTTAAGACTTTACAATAGGCCCTATTTATCTGGTTCTTAGATATAAATGAATCCTGGTCTAAACCATTTGTGGGAAGTAGCACTGAGGACCTGAACTGGACAGATTCAAAAGGCTAAGATTCAGAATTGTAAATGAAGAGACCATGAACCTTGCACACCCATCACCTGTAGACTCCCTTCCATCTGAAAAAGAATTATATTTTGCGAAGGGGATCCTTTTCTGGCTTTCTTTAGTACAAATTAATTACATTCTGGTAAGATTAAAATGCCTGAGCATAAAACAACCAAAGCTTCTTTCTTGTATAGAGATATGGTACATTCACATATTTGTAGGAAAGCATAGCTGACGTTCAGGGATAGGTGAAGGATGTCTGCCTGACGTCCCTCAGACCCGTAAATAATATGTACATTGTGGTATTCCCAAAGTTGGGAATTAGTTTGAGGGCAAGTGAAAGAAAAACACAGATACTCCCTGCACAAAGTCAGTGAAAAGAAGCTTGTTTTGTTAGATGTTGCCGTACTAAGGGAAAAAGTCCCCAGCAGTCAGTTTGCCATGAAATTGAGAATATGTTTGAACGTTGACCAGATAATGGCAGGGGTGGATTGGTGATCTCAGATATCCACTGAGGTAGGGCCACACAGACTGAGCAGGTCCTCGTCAATGTCGAATTTGGCGGAGAGTTGCGGGGGACAGAGGAAGGTGTCCTCCAGGGCATGATGCAGAGGGCAGAAGCTATCCGGAAGCAGCAAATGGAGGAGTGGAGTGCCACAGCCTCGTTGCTACCACCAATTCGGTATCAGCTACATGAGGATGAAAACTACCCCTAGTCCATAGACTCAGACGCCACCAATGTTCGACCAGAGAGTGTCTATGAATGTCGGGGAACAGACTAAGTGGCACCGGGGCTGAGAGGGGATGCAGTCTGCGATGATGATGATACACTGAAATGAAATGAACCATTGCTAAATCAAGACTCTGTGACCTACTGGACTGCAGTGTAGGCCGGAGGCAGCGGTCAGCAGTGGCCCACAGCCACATGTCGTAGGTTTGCGATGCACAGAGCTAGTGACACCAGGGCAGTTGTCGGTAGTGTTCGATCACCTCCGTAACGATGATCCTTTTTTCTTCCCAAATGCAACGCGCCATCCTCTTATGCCTCTCCATGTGTGCAATGATATGTACTCTGCCTTTGAATAATCGATGTTCAGTCCCAATTGTGTGACCTACTCGAGCGCAGCGTAGGCCGAGAGCAGTAGTCCGCGTGGGCCCACAGAATCTTGCGGTTGTGATGCACTACTAAGACCTGGTTTTACAACAAGGGGTGGTGATGGACAGAGTCTCTGAATTAAGCAGAGTACTCTCACCCAGTCAAGAGATCAGGGCTAGATCCAACACCGTTTTTTAGCTCATTGCACCATCCCAGTTTCAGAACCTGGCTGTATGCAAATTAGTCTGTCCCTGGCCCAGTGCATCATGGGAACAGGGCAGACCAGACTACAAAAGCCAATTCTTACACTGGGAAGGAAACAAGCTTCCGGGGACCGGTTTCTGCCATTTCAGGCGTCTTTGGCCCGGCTTGCTTGAATCCTGATGGTGCAATGAGCAAGGGACTCACATCTGAGTATACCCTTCCACGCTTAGGGTGGACAAAATTATTTACAACAAGGGGTGGTGATGGACAGAGTCTCTGAATTAAGCAGAGTACTCTCACCCAGTCAAGAGATCAGGGCTAGATCCAACACCGTTTTTTAGCTCATTGCACCATCCCAGTTTCAGAACCTGGCTGTATGCAAATTAGTCTGTCCCTGGCCCAGTGCATCATGGGAACAGGGCAGACCAGACTACAAAAGCCAATTCTTACACTGGGAAGGAAACAAGCTTCCGGGGACCGGTTTCTGCCATTTCAGGCGTCTTCGGCCCGGCTTGCTTGAATCCTGATGGTGCAATGAGCAAGGGACTCACATCTGAGTATACCCTTCCACGCTTGGGGTGGACAAAATTATTTACAACAAGGGGTGGTGATGGACAGAGTCTCTGAATTAAGCAGAGTACTCTCACCCAGTCAAGAGATCAGGGCTAGATCCAACACCGTTTTTAGCTCATTGCACCATCCCAGTTTCAGAACCTGGCTGTATGCAAATTAGTCTGTCCCTGGCCCAGTGCATCATGGGAACAGGGCAGACCAGACTACAAAAGCCAATTCTTACACTGGGAAGGAAACAAGCTTCCGGGGACCGGTTTCTGCCATTTCAGGCGTCTTCGGCCCGGCTTGCTTGAATCCTGATGGTGCAATGAGCAAGGGACTCACATCTGAGTATACCCTTCCACGCTTAGGGTGGACAAAATTATTTACAACAAGGGGTGGTGATGGACAGTCTCTGAATTAAGCAGAGTACTCTCACCCAGTCAAGAGATCAGGGCTAGATCCAACACCGTTTTTTAGCTCATTGCACCATCCCAGTTTCAGAACCTGGCTGTATGCAAATTAGTCTGTCCCTGGCCCAGTGCATCATGGGAACAGGGCAGACCAGACTACAAAAGCCAATTCTTACACTGGGAAGGAAACAAGCTTCCGGGGACCGGTTTCTGCCATTTCAGGCGTCTTCGGCCCGGCTTGCTTGAATCCTGATGGTGCAATGAGCAAGGGACTCACATCTGAGTATACCCTTCCACGCTTAGGGTGGACAATTACTCTGTCCATCACCACCCCCTGTTTGTAATTATTTTGGCCACCATGAGTGTGGAAGGGTATGCTCAGACATGAGTCCCTTGCTCATTGCACGATCAGGATTCAAGCAAGCCGGGACGAAGACGGCTGTAATGCCAGAAACCGGTCCCCGGAAGCTTGTTTCCTTTCCAGTGAAGAATTGGCTTGGTAGTTTGGTCTGCCCTGTTCCCATGATGCACTGGGCCAGGGACAGACTAATTTGCATATAGCCAGGTTCTGAACTGGGATGGTGCAGTGAGCTAAAAAACGGTGATGGATCAAGCCCTGATCTGTTGACTGGGTAGGAGTGTTCTGATTAACTCAGATACTCTGTCCATCACCACCCCCTGTTTGTAATTATTTTGGCCACCATGAGTGTGGAAGGGTATGCTCAGACATGAGTCCCTTGCTCATTGCACCATCAGGATTCAAGCAAGCCGGGCCGAAGACGGCTGTAATGCCAGAAACCGGTCCCCGGAAGCTTGTTTCCTTTCCAGTGAAGAATTGGCTTGGTAGTTTGGTCTGCCCTGTTCCCATGATGCACTGGGCCAGGGACAGACTAATTTGCATATAGCCAGGTTCTGAACTGGGATGGTGCAGTGAGCTAAAAACGGGGATGGATCAAGCCCTGATCTGTTGACTGGGTAGGAGTGTTCTGATTAACTCAGATACTCTGTCCATCACCACCCCCTGTTTGTAATTATTTTGGCCACCATGAGTGTGGAAGGGTATGCTCAGACATGAGTCCCTTGCTCATTGCACCATCAGGATTCAAGCAAGCCGGGCCGAAGACGGCTGTAATGCCAGAAACCGGTCCCCGGAAGCTTGTTTCCTTTCCAGTGAAGAATTGGCTTGGTAGTTTGGTCTGCCCTGTTCCCATGATGCACTGGGCCAGGGACAGACTAATTTGCATATAGCCAGGTTCTGAACAGGGATGGTGCAGTGAGCTAAAAAACGGTGATGGATCAAGCCCTGATCTGTTGACTGGGTAGGAGTGTTCTGATTAACTCAGATACTCTGTCCATCACCACCCCCTGTTTGTAATTATTTTGGCCACCATGAGTGTGGAAGGGTATGCTCAGACATGAGTCCCTTGCTCATTGCACCATCAGGATTCAAGCAAGCCGGGCCGAAGACGGCTGTAATGCCAGAAACCGGTCCCCGGAAGCTTGTTTCCTTTCCAGTGAAGAATTGGCTTGGTAGTTTGGTCTGCCCTGTTCCCATGATGCACTGGGCCAGGGACAGACTAATTTGCATATAGCCAGGTTCTGAACTGGGATGGTGCAGTGAGCTAAAAAACGGTGATGGATCAAGCCCTGATCTGTTGATTGGGTAGGAGTGTTCTGATTAACTCAGATACTCTGTCCATCACCACCCCCTGTTTGTAACTACTAAGACCTGGTGGCACCACATCAAAGGGAGTATACTGATATAAACTCAGCCATAATTAATGTGCTCTTCCATGGTGTAATCAAGATTCAGTTCCAAATGTGTGACCTACTTGTCTGCTGTGTTTGCTTGTAGAGTACGTCAACGGAAAGGAGTACTGCGGGCCTGTGTCACGAAAGCCATGAACGTCTGAGGAGGCTGCCAAGGTCGCGGCCCTCTGGCTTGGAGATTGCACTGGCACGTGGTTGGCCCTCTTCGATACATGCCGGTATCGGCAGGTGAGCAGTGAGGCCTGAGTGGACAGGGGCGGGCAAGACGGGTTCGGGGACCAGCGTCCCGGGGTGCAGCAGGTGCACAGGATCGCAGGCAACCCCGCTCACGGCAGCGGCGGCCTTGTGGCAGGGTGAGAGGTGCCGCCCTGGCAGAGACGTTGGGCATTCCGGAAGAGGACCACGCCCATAGTTACAGGCCTTTTATTCACACACCTATGCTGGCCTGGCATACGCTGGACCAGCCCACTCCACTCACATTTCCGGGGGGACGTAACAAGCTTCATTTCCGCGATCTTCCCCACTGGCTGGGGTGACATGGTTGCGTCCAGTGTCCACTACACACCAAACACCAGCCGGGTGTGTCGACATGGATATTTGTATGGTCTGCATACTGCAGTCTGGCCAGCACATCCATGCCACACTTGGCATTGTGTACATTCTCATTCATCGGTCACTTGCATCTTTCGCACATGCCTGGTCCCCACCTCTCTCCCGACATTATGCTATTGTGTGGCTGAGGTGCCATGCAGTTGATGGCTTGTGTACATGGCTGGCCCAGGTTCCCACAGTGAGTTGTGCTGTCGTGTCTGGTGGGTAAGCATGTTGTTTTTGAGCTTGTGACGTGTGCATTTCCTGTGTTGTGAGTTGCATGATTGTGGAGTGGAGGTGTGTGCATTAGGTATTGGCCAATGTGCAGTGCATTTCCGTGGGTGCCATCCTGTTAGCACAGTTTGATGATGGACTGTCGGAAGATGTAGGAATCATGCACTCTGCCTCGGTGGTTGGCGTCGACGTTGGTGGAGATTCCTCGGTGGTCCACTATTGCCTCCACATTGGTGGGATACGTGCACTTTCTGTTGTGCTTATTGTGTGCAGTGTTGCCAGGGGACACTAGTAGGAAATGTGTGCAGTCAATTGCCCCCTGAGACGTGCGGGAAGCCAGCTGTGACGTAGACGCCTTGCTTAGTCTCCGGCTGTTCCTGTGCAGGGTGTGGGAAGTTTAGATGGTGTCATCCATGAACGTTGAGGGACTAGGATTGGCCTGGCTGTGTGACTCCTCTGTCTCAGGCGGATGTTGGTTGGAGGGTACCAGAGGCTAACACGTGCAGCACGGCCAGCAGCTTTGTCTGAGGTGGGATGTTGGTTGTCCACTGTGTTGGTACCGCCAGCCTGTGGACAGTGGTGGTCAGGATGCTGAGGAGGGTTGTCCCTTTGAGCATGTAGTGGGCAATGTCATTCTCTTGTGTTGGGTCTCTGAGGTTGGTGCATTTTCTGAGGGTCACTGTCTTTGTCTGTGCTGCCTCAGTCTTGGTCCGGGGGGTTGGTGGGTGTCCGGGGGGTTGGAGGGGATCCTGGAGGTGAGTGCGGTGGATGTTGTGGCCCTCTTGAGTGTCCGGCCCGCATGTTCAGTGGCTCCATGGCATCTGTTGTTCTTCTGGTGTGGCTCTGGACTGGGCTCCCTTTTCTGGTGCAGGCTTCCGTCCGACTTTACACCAGGTCAGAGCAGGTGTTAATTTCCTGCTGCTAACGCGCCTTATCGCATGTTTCACCGATCTGGCTGGTCGTTGAGAATGTTGCTGAGTGGTGTTGTTGCGGCTTTTGGCACGGGAACGCCTACTCTGCATCTCATTAGCGATAGTTGCCGGGGTCGTCTGTGGCGATTATTTTGCGGCTGCTGTCGCGGGTAAACTGGTGCCATAGGCTATTAGCATCAGCTTGTGAATGGGGTGATAAATTTATCGCGAGTTTGGCTGCGATAAAGTGCCGTTAACTCAGCGATAACTCCTTGAGAATATGCCCCTTAGGATGCCATCAACTTCTCTTCTCGTAGGGCGTTTCCATTGCCACACTGGTGGACCATAGTCACTCTGCTGATGATGTGTACACTGAGAACTTCATCTCATTGGGGCCGAGTGCTCCTAAACACAAGAAATTAAGAGCAAAAGCCTTACACAATACACCATCCATTTAAACAAACAACACAAAAAAATATACTAACCTTCTAATTACTTATCTTGAGTTTTGGAGTAGCGCCCTACTTGTCGCAAAACAAGCACTTCAATGCCTCGTCAGAGGTCGTAAGTGTCAAATCCACGGAAACTCCTCGAGATCCGGTCGATGCTCAAAAGGGTCCACCTCTCGACATCCCCAACTCTGACACCTGAGATACAGAGTATTGGGGTGATCAAGTGAGGGAAAGGAATTAGGGTGGGAACAGGGGGAAAGGGAGACCTGTAACCAAAAAACGCATAGATTAATACAAACCTACAATTCTAGCTACTCTCAAAAGGTCTCACTAGTGAGGACTAGTACCTGTAAAACAAGTTCCACCACCCACTGTGTTTCTTTGTGACCTCTCTACCTCAGGCACGATTCTTCTCGCAGCGGGGGAAGCTTCACAAAGCACACAAATTACTCTGCATTCATAATCCCTTCCTGTTATTAAACACACATACCCTGGTTGGTCAATTCCCCTTGTTGTAAGTATGTATGAACTAGAACCAAAATGTCACCAGCCAAGACCAGAGACGGTAAATATCATCAAAGGAACAGTATGAACTCCACACTCCTATGGGTCTTTTAAAGAAACCAAATTTCTTTGGGCAGATTATCCAGCAAATTACTGCATTCGCCAGATCCTGAGATAATCCAAGTTCATAAATGCAATAACTGGATCCAGTAGAGCATCCAGCAAATGTATTTGTTTGTCCTTCTCACGCACTCGAGAGGTATTGAAAGCATACCAATTGCGCCCAAAGACAGCACAAACATGGGCGGCTGAAAAGTATGTATAGCGCAGGAGCGTGGGCTTCCCTGTCAAGAGCCTCTCACGCCCGAGCCGATACAGCTGTAGCGGCCTGCCTCCCCCTTACCCGGTGCCGCTATCTGAAAACATCAAAACATCAACGCCTCTCTTGGTGCTCGTAGAGTGACAAAATGCAGACTCCGGTTTAGACAAACAACCCTGAGTCTGCTATAACCGGCAACGGCTCACCAAGGTCCAACAGGCAGCCAAGGAAACAAAACCGATCCATTCCTTCCTTCAGGACAGACGAACTCTCCCTCTGAAACGCCACAAATGGGAAATGAGAATTACGCACGCTGCTTGCAGAAGGCAGCATTTAGAAAGGACAAAGACACAAGCCAATGACAAAGATGGGCGGGGGAGTGGGCGTGGCTTCTCTCCCATACTCAGCTACCCTAGATCAACCCCAGAGCAGCGCTTGCAAGCTGGCTCAGGGCTCGACCTAAAAAGGGTCCTTGTGATTATCCAAAGAGTTACCTTGTTGGATATTTTGAGTCAAATCCAGGCCAAACACCTTTAATATGCCTTGGAAGAGTTGGCTGGAGAGTATACCTATAAAAGAAACCAGTGTCTTTATGATGCATGTAGAGATATGTCTATGGAATTCGATGCTGTGAATCTGGCTCTTCTTTGGAAAAATGGCTATTTGGAATATTCTGATTGGATTGTTGAAATTGATAATCCAAATCCATAAAGGGTGGAAATTGGTAGTAATGGGGCATTAACAAGGAGGATATATTCTCCAAACGTCTTAAGACAAGGGTGCATATTAGCGCCTTTGCTATATATATAAATATATATATATGAACAAATCTTCGCCAGATGCTAGAAACGCCTCCAGTTATCCAGTTATCGTTCTCAATAGGATAATAACGAAGAGTAGAACCCAGTTTGGTGCCAGAACAAAAGGTGCCTTTATTTGTGCAAAATTCTGCTCAGCATGCCGCCATGACGCGTTACGACTGTCTCCACAGTCTTGATCACATGATGTGATTGCTATGCCACAAGTGAGATATATATAGTAAACACAAAGGGCGGACCATATAATCCCACCCTCCACATGTCAATGGTTCATTTCAAGGAAACAAAAGAAAGACTGAAGACAAAGTAATAGTCCTCTGTCTAAAATATGAATAAAACTCATAGTGAGTAAAGATCATACATAATTCATCATATGGATATATACATGTGCAACAAATCGCAAAGGTCACATATCTGTACATATAAATAAATATAAATATGTAACAACTTAAAACCATATGTCGATTTAAATCACATACATGATCTTACTTTTTCTTGTTTAAAACCTTAATAATAAATATATATATATATATGTATGTATTTGTGTGTGTGTATATATATATATATGTATGTGTGTGTGTGTATATAAATATTTTGCTGTTGCTCCACTTTTTCTCAGCCATGTTCCCTCATTTCTTCTAAAAATAGGCGTTCAAAGGCAATTAGATGCTTTCTCATTATTCTTGAGTGTGGATGATTTGACTATAAATATTTTGAAAACAAAAATGATGGTATTTTCCAAAAGTTGTATACGGAAAGGTAACCAGAAGTGGCGGGTAAATGGGGCACAATTAGAGGTGAAGGAGTATAGGTACTTGGGTCTTCTTTTTACATATAATCATAATTTTTAAGCAGACGTAGAACAACAGGAGTTACGAGCAAGGGTTATAGCAGGTCTTCTACAAAAGAATGGGTTTGGAACATGTACATCTGTAGATGTGCTCAAAGAAACATATAAATAGTACATCTGCTATTATTTGTTTGCCAGTTATTGAAATGAAGATTTGGAAAAGATAGCTTGGCCTCCCGAATGGCACTGTTAAAAGCGCATTAAGACTTGAGGTTGGCCTAACTAATATAATATTTAGGTATCAACAAAAGATACTTTTGGGCCCGTCTTGATAAAGCAGCTGATGGCTCACTGAGGCAGTTAATAATTGATTATTTACAGTTAAATTCAACAGAACCTTGGAGCACAAATCTGCATAATACTAAGGATAGTCTAAATATACTACCATTGTTTGACATCCATTGTATATCCATTGGCCAACTGAAAAGGGTAATAAAAGGTGTGGTTAGAGAGACATTTTGAAATAGTGATCTAGAAGACGTGGGCATAAGAAATACATTGCTCCATCTATTGGAAGCAGACTATAGGAGTGCTTCACAAAAATATCTGTGTGATATACAGAACACCTATGTTATGTCTTGTTGCCCATTTTGTAAACATTCCTAGCTGACACTTTCTAATTTATTAGTTTGTTGTGTATCTTTTGTGATAGATAGGAAAAGTTTTTTATTACCAATTTTTTGTGTTGTAAAGGTTTATTGCATTCTTTTTTTTTTAGATTTTATTTTTTATGCAAGGAACAAGAAAAAGATACAGAAAGTGCTTTACACACAACGTCAAATGAAGACAGTTTCAACAAAAGTCACAATGGAGAACAAAAAGCCTAGAATACAGACAATCTTCAAAAATACTAATAGGCTTACCAAAAACAACATATGATATTACAAACATATAATGAATTAAGTTGAGAGAACGAACAAGAAAAACATATATAGTTTCTTAAATCCACTCTACTATAGGAGCCCATATTTTTAATCCTCTTGTCCTCTTTCGGCTATTCTTAGTCTTATAAATTGCAGCCTCACTATTATACGTAGCCAAGAGCTGAGCCCTCCAGGAAGGAAAATGAAGGAGGATCTAGAGAGATCCAGTCCTTAGTAATACAGGCACACAGGATAGTCATACAAATGAATAGGAAGTAGACCGTTGATTTAGATCTAATTTGCCCGTTGGATTCGACTCCTAACACTGCCAGCTCCCCAGTAATGCATATTGGTGAACCCAGTAGTTCTGCCAGAAAATGTTGGATTGACATTAACAGGTCTGTCAATTCGGGACAGGAATAGAACATGTGAAGCGCGTCTCCTGCGAAAAAGCCACATCTACTACAATTTGCTCCGGCTCCTGTGCTTCATTTAGAAATTTTTCGAGGAGAGTAATATACTTCATACAAAGCCATGTAATGTTGTGCCCTCATCCTGCCTGAAATCAGAACTTCATTAGCCAGAATAATAGAGGCATTTACATCGATTCCCTCTATGTTTAGATTTATTTTGCATTTATCCTGACATTGCTCTATATCATCTGGCAGTAGAAGTATTAGATTTGAATAACGAAACCCTATCGGCATTTCTTTTCCCAACCCCTCGATTAATGGAAATTTCCTAAGCTGCGTATTACTTCGCCCTAAAATAATGTAGAAGCTGCGGATTTGCCAGTATTTAAAAAAAAATCCTCCTTAGGTAAGCCATATTTGAGTTGTAAGTCTGTAAAGGACGGAAATTGTGAGTCTAGCAATAAATCCCCTAAGCAACTGATCCCTTTCTGACGCCACTTCATAGTAATTTGATCCCGGAAAATAATAGGTAGAATGCCGGCAGCTTCAAAAGGAGTATAGCCATTTACATTAAATAATCCTAAATGTCGCTTTACCCGTCTCCAGATTGAATATGCTGCTTTTAGAATTTTAAACTTAGTTTTTTTTATAGTAACTTGGCTCTACAATTTTCAGAAAACAACTATTAGCTTGTTCACCCATCCCAAATTTATATATTGAAGGGTTATGACATGATAATAGCCTGGCCTTCTCCCCCACTACTAGGGGGGAGATGAATTGCAATGCTGCCGCCCTATAGTAAAATAAAAAATATGGTACGCCCCACCCCCCTCTGGCTCTAGGAAGAACTATCTTTTTAAAAGCCCTTCTATGTCGTTTGTTGCTCCATAAAAATCTAGAGGTAATATTTTCCAGCCTTTTAAAACAAGTTAGTGGGAACTCTAATGGGACAGTTCTAAATAAGTAAAGAAATTTAGGGAGCACCAGCATCTTTAATACATTTGATCTTCCATAAAGTGATAAGTGGAGATGGTTGAGTCGCTCTAAAGTAGAGTTAACTTTATCTAGGACTGGGTTGATATTTATTTCAGGAATCTTGCTAATCGGTGAAGTGATCTTAATCCCAAGATAAGTTGCCTCTGACACCGTAGTAATGTCACTGGGGGGATTACCCCCAACATAGAGTATCTGTGTCTTAGTTAGATTTAACTTGTAGCCAGAGAAGAGACCAAACTGTGAAGCTAGATCTTCAGTTGTTGAAAGGGCTAACGGTAAGTCAGTAGTTACGACAACAATGTCGTCTGCATAAGCAAGAGCCCTGTATTCAACATTACATACATTCACTGGTTTAATATCTGTGGATTGATTTAGTTTAACTAGAAAAAAATCGATAAATAAAGCAAATAATAATTGTGAGCTGGGATAGCCTTGTCTTGTTCCACATAGAATAGGAAAAGGTTCAGACTCTCTACCCGCTAAACGTATTGATGCTATTGGGGATTGAGATAAAGTTCTTATAGCTTGGAGAATCCCAGGTCCAAATCCCTTTAGTCATAGAGCCTGCCATAAATAGGGCCAGGCCACCCTGTCGAATGCCTTCTCGGCATCCAACAGGGTGATACCAATAGGGGTCTTCGTAGCCTCGGCCCAATCCATCAGGGCAATAATTCGATGCACATGGTCGGTCGTGTCGCGGCCGGGTATAAAACCATGTTGTAATGGTGACACTAAGGTAGAGATGATCCGGGATAGGCGAGTAGCTAAGATTTTGGAATAAACCTTACTGTCCGCATTAAATAATGAAATTGGTCTGTACGAAGAGGGTAAGAGGGAGGGTTTATCTTTTTTTGAAAACACCATTATTATTGATTTCCACCAAGAAACCAGGGGTGATCCTTTCTGTGCAGTCAGGCACAGCTTCAGGAATTGTTTCCTTCAGTCTCGAAAAGAAAGTACGGAAAAATTCCAGCAGGATCCCATCTGGGCCGACTGCCTTTCCTGTTGCTAGTGATAGGATTGCTGCCTCAAGTTCTTCTAAGGTATTGTCGGCCTCTAGTTCTTCTCTCTGAGTGAGGGTAAGCCTAGAGAAATCTTGGTCCCCCAATAATTCTTCAAGCTTCTCTGATGTGTCGGGGTTATCATCATTTGAATAAAGATAATTATAGAACTCATTAAAGATTCCCAAAACTTTCACAGGATCTCTGTGTATTAGTCCCTGTGGATCTTGTATCGCTTCCACTCTCCTAGCCATCTCCCTCTGCCTTAACCTTTTGGCTAGTAGCCGTCCCGAATTTTCTCCCACCTTGTACAGATCAGCACGATGGACCACAATCTGAGCAGCTAATTTATTGGCAAAGCTTTGGTATACCTTCATTTTTTGTACAGCAATAGCTGCGATCTTCTGTTCGTATTCCAGACTGGAGCTACTTATTTGCATCAACCCGATCTCTAAAGTGCGCAATTTGCTCAACTCCTTATCTTGTTCTACCCATAGTCTGTGCTGCTTATTTATAGAAAAGCTAAGTGTCTCTCCGCGAACACCAGATTTGAACGTGTCCCATACTGTACTAACTGAGGCAGAACCAGAATTAAACAAAAAAAAACTCTGGTATCCATTTGACCATTTGTTCTATATAAGCCTGATCTACCAAGAGCTGGCACTCAAATGTCCATGGTTTCCTATTAAGTTGGACCTGGGTTTCGATTTCTAATTCCAGAATGATAGGATTATGGTCCGATAATATTTTAGGTAATATATCAATTTTGGCATTAGTTAATAATTCAATAGGGACAAAAAAAATAGTCAATTCGGACATGTTTTTGATGTGGGGAAGAGTAATATGTATACCCAGGGTCTTCCAGATTCTTAAACCACCAAACATCCACTAATCCAAACTCGTTAATAAGACCCCTGGTAGCTTTGAAAACCTTATTTTTTTTACCTTCATAGCGGGTATTATTACGAATATCAAAATCTCCTTGCATGTGTAGGTTGAAATCTCCGCAGAAAATAAGGGGTGATGGCCAAGAAGCAAGTTCAATTCTAATGTCATTGAGCATGCCAGGATCGTCCAAGTTGTGGCCATATAATGAACATATCGTGACCAGAAGGGGTCGATCCTGAGCTCAATAATCACCCACCGGCCCTGTTGATCTGCTCTCACACGTTTGCACTCACCCCATCCATATTTCTTTAGAATAGCAACCCCTCTAGTTGTAGATCCCTGTCGCGTGCAGGAAAAAGCTTCATATCCCAAATCTCTTAGCCAGACCCTATTATTCCAAACAATATGTGTCTCTTGGATACAAAGTAACTCTATCCCCATGGTTTTAAGAATTTGCACCATAATCCCTCTTTTCTTTCTATTATTTAACCCGTAAACATTCCAAGAACAGATAGCAAATTTACCCATCTTTAAACAAAAATCATATCAACAAAACTGACAAGGCAAATACATGATTCTGAACGCACATTTCAACATTATAATGCAGATTGTAGCCACTACTTCCAATACTTTCAGAGGAATTATTAATGAGTCATACCTGACTCGAATTCTCCTGATTCATTTTCCCAAATTTGTTCCTTTTGTTCCTTGCCCCCGAAACCCACCCAGCACACCCTACCCCGCTCACACTCCCACCCCCCACCCCCACAAAGAACACCCAAACCCACTCATGTGAGGCAGAGGGACTGAAAAGTCCCTATGTGTGATGGCGAGAAAGGATTGAGTGCCCCCCGGACCCCCCCACCCACCAACCCTTGCCTTCACAGTAAATAAAAAAAAAAAAAAAGGAAAGAGCAAAAGAAAGAGGCACACCATGCTAGTATTAGGTGAAAAAAAAAAGAACCAGAACTAGCAGACGGGAGAGCAGACAGACGAGCTGGGGCACTATTCCTTAAAGAGTCTCCAAGAACTCCTTTGCCTTTATTTCAGAGGAAAAAAATAAAGTTTTATCCTTGAAGATGACTTTAAGTTTTGAAGGGTTTAGTAAAAAAGCTTGTGTCCCTTTTCCTTGAAAAGGCGAGATAAGTTGGCGCAAATGCCATCTTAATTGGACAGTAGCCTGACAGTAGTCAGGGCGTACAAAGAATTCAATGCCCCTTAGCCTTACGCTTAAGATCAGGGCGAGCCAAATTGTATAGCTGTTCAAGCAGTAAAAAATGATTAAGGCAAATGAGTATTGCCCTTGTTTTAACCTCCATCCCCTTTGAACCACCCCGGGCTTGGAAGGGGAATCTATGTACCCTTTGGAGCTCACGCACCCAGCTCCATTCTTTTAACTCTGGAAAAGCTTCCGTACACAAATCAATAACAAATTGGCGGATGTCTTTCCCCTCCAAACCTTCGGGGACCCCAAGTATGCAGAGATTATTTCTCCTCGCCCTTTTTTCCATATCGATCAGGTTCCAGTTCACATCGTCCCGGACTGAATGTAGGGCAGAGACATCGGCTTTGCATGCAGAGAAGTCGTCTTCTATTACAGAGATTTTTCCTTCAGCGTCTCTCAATCTTACAGTGAGTTCAGAACAGGTTTTCGCTACACCGCGCACAGTGTTCTGTAATTTGCGCACAGCTCCATGAATGCGTAGACTCTCAGCCTTCGTCTCATCCCGATGAAGCATAATAGCCTGGTATATCGTGGACAGGGTAATACTACTGTCAGATTCTCTAAAAGGGGGCCCTTGAGGCTCTATATCAGACGCCAGTGTTGCTGATCTAGGGTCTAATAGAGACATCTGACATTGAATAACATTTCCACCCTGAGCCACAACAATCCAAATCATTCACAGTTTATTTTTCTAACAGGGGGTTCTGATGATAGCTCACAACACCTCGTACAGGGCCACTGTGAGCCTGTTCTGACCCTGGGAGCTCAGAAACATCATTAACCTGTAAATTCTGGTAATTTTCAATGGGTATACTCGGGACCGCGCTAGATAATACAGCTACTGCCGCCCCTACGGTCTTGATTACTGGATTAGAATCGTAAGAGGTCAGGGCTTGCTCGTTTGTAACTTTAGGGACTAAGTTTTTTTTCTTAAGATTGGTGGAATTATTACCTTAGGACCTTGTATAGCAGCATTGGAGTCCGTTGTCAAGACCTCAGTGTTTACACTCTCATTACTTCCGCTCTTAGGCTTACCAGCATTCCGGACGCCTTGTGCCTTAGCCGCATTATCCGTACTGGTATAGCCCGACTGTTCCTGTGAAGCATGATCAGATGGAGCAGGAGTATGTGCAACAGCAGCTGCCATTGTTGTTGCCCCCTTAGACGCCGTGTTGGAGCTTGGATACTTAGGTCCCATCGTAAACAAGTCGGTACTCCGCTCCGGGTTTTGACAGTGGCCCTCCAGCTGCTGCCTGGTAGATAGAGAATCTTCCTTCTCCTGCTCCTTTACAGCAGCACACCCCTAATTTCGCCCTCGTAATGCCTCTGTAATATCTCTGTAATACTGCTCTGCTTGCTCCGTTCCGCTCCGTTCTGCTCTGCAGAGGCTACTAACGGATGAAGACCCAAGATGAAGACACCAGTCCCCGGCAGCCAGTAAGTAGAAGAATCGACGTTTCTGGCGGGACCCTCCGAGGAATTTTAAAAGCGTCAGCATACCACAACGCTCCAATTTTCTCCCTTATACTCAACTCCTTTATATTCTTCTGACATGAAACCACTAACGCTGTATATTAACACTGGTCCGCCACTGCATTTAATAAGTGGTACCAAAAACTGTGTTAATGGGACCAGAAAAACCTGCACAGCTGCCGAGCACCCAATAATTCTGCCGTTTGTGCCGTATTGCTGCGCAGTTAGATGTGCCTCATGAAGGCAAGGTGATCTGGCAGGCAGATCGAAGGAGAGCACTTCAGCCTGGCTCACTCGGACACAGCCGTATCCGCTATCTTGCCCCCTGAAATCAAGGTTTATTGCATTCAAGATCTTTTGAATAAACAATTTTGCTGTGACAATATAAGATTATGTTATGGTATTGTAAAATTCTTATCTATTGTATCGTAACATTATATAAATTGACTGGCAAGTTTTTATAACATGAATTTCTGGTTTGATGTTTATTATGATTATGTTTGCACTCTATCGGTTTTTAGGGGCTTCAGTTAGAGCTAAGACCTTCCGACCATCAACCTATCATGTGGGGTGCCACAGGGCTCCTCTCTCAGCCCCACACTCTTCAACATAAATGTCTCCCCCCTTGGAAGCCTTAGTGAGATCCTTTGGATTCCAGGTAGTATCATCCACCGACAACACACAAATTATAGTGTCATTCACTGACAATCTACCTGAGACAGTTAAGGAAGTTTAAACTTTGCATGACTGGTGTAAGTAGCTGCATGAAGGATCATTTCCATAAGCTTACTGCTGATAAGACTGGAGTCATGGTCTTATATGTGATTTTTTTTTTTTATGGAAAGTGTTTTGAAATGTATAGAATGTAATTTTCTGGTAGGTTTTTAAGTGTATTGTATATTAGTATGTAACGTTTGTGTTGCCTTTTTTGGTACATTATCAAACTAATAAATAAAATACAGAATACCTACAGTTGAACAAAAACCTATGGCTGCTTCTCTCACCGAATGATCATACTGTAAAATGAGGTATCTGACTGCGGGACCGATCAAAAGTCAGACATTCAAACATAAAAATCAGATAAATGAGCAGCTAATAAATTACACCTGGGTTTTACCAAGTACCTGCAGATACTATTTAGGTTTGATTTCTTTGATTGAGAACTTTAGTCTGTGCTCTGATCCTTCGTCTTTGAAATAAGGGCAGACATTGGTCACTTCACTACAGTGGCTTCCAGGGACAGATCTGCATCAGCCAATTAGACCTCAGCAGTCATACTCACCTTCAATACTGCATTGAGCTGATTTAACCCAACCCAGTCTTAATTAACACATCTATTTATTTCACCAAGAATACTTTTTTATGGGGAAAACCTTATGAACAGCCGATAGAAAAATTCTTCACATAAGAGGGACTACAATAATGAAACGTACATAACACACTTTGTCAATCAAATGCTTTGCAACCACCCTTTCTCATTTTAACCCAAGCCTGATCCATGATTATTAACCTAGCCCTTATGCAAACCTTAATCCTACATCGAACCCATAACCTAACCCTTAGACTGACCCCTAAACTAGCCCTTAGTTAACTTTACCATGTGCAACACATCTAACTCCTTATTTTAGTCACATTACTTATTTTTAATAACAAAACAAAAACGAACTCCTTTACCGTTGTGTTTTTTTAATGTTAGCTACCTAAAATTAACATTTGTTATAAATCTTTATTTATGAACTAGTGCTTAATTAATATTAATGATATTTCCTAAATAATATTTCCTGCACTGCTTGGGGACATGCCTAATTCCATGCTGAAATACTATTGCTCCTAATTTACTTCGTCACGTAGATATTTTGGGCCCACTTTTTAAGTTGAAATTCCTCGGTTAATATTTGCATTCACTCTTATTTATTTTGCATCTTGTAGAGTGGTTCAATGCATTTTCCACCTCTGTTCTCAATTGTCAGTGACCAGACATTCGTGAAAAAGGTTGAAATGATGGTGGGTTGTGTGGGAACTATTAAAATGCGAATGCATTCACCTTTTTATGTGTTACCTTTTGTGCAGGTCACGTGCCCATTCACCCTGAAGCGACCAAGAGTGTTTGTTTTGCTTGGAATTACTTCGTCGTTCTCTCGGTCCTACATTCACAAACGTGTGTAGTATGCTGCTTATCTGGAGCTGACCATGATGGAGGTTACTTCCTGGACTCCCATGGGATACACCACATTATTTTAGAAGGAATAATGGAAACCACACCAGCGAGCCATGCCTTTGGAAAAATGTATGTTTTTGAAGATCAGATGATATTGAACGGAAGGGGCAGAACGTTAAGCAGAGTTATAAGTTACTGAGGAAAATAGAACATGAAAAGACAACCAGAGACCTTTGACAACATAGAGGTATTCATGTTTAAGACGCTAAAGGAACATCAACCTTATTTAGATCATCAAACACATTTGCGTGAAACTACATTTTCATAAATATACGTTTTAGAAAGGGTGGACTTGTTTTCCCACGTTCTGAGAAAAAAGCAATCTACACCGACTGGCACTGAATATAACTTTGTAACTTATTTGTAAATGGGCTAAGATTTTCGTGAAAATGTAGAGAGGAAACAACAGTATTGAAGGCCGCATTAGTAGTCCTAACACTGAAACATGAAGTAGCTAAAACATAAATGATTTCCTGACAGATTTCCAGACAGGGAGAGATTATGTTGAAAGTTCAACTAGAGGCACCCAAATGATCTGGAGTAGGGTAGATATGCAGAGTGTAAGCGAAACAAAAGGCTTGAAACATGATGAATGGACTGGCAGAAAAATGGTTTCAGTTACTGGGTGGGGACAAGGTGAGATGCAGAGCTGCAGGCACCTGGCAGGAACTGGGGACACCTTACAGGCCAGACGCATTAGCTGAACTCAATCAAGCTATGGATCAGCTCTACCTGAAGAGAGCTGTGGACAGTCTTAAAGGGACATGATGCAAGCTTCAGCAGGAGAGGTCATAGAAGGATAGATAAACTGTGGATGTGCTAAAGACAGCTGACGAATGGTTAATGTAGTTCTTTATTATGAACCATCACAAAGGCCAGCTTTGAGAAACCGATGGAGGAAATTACATGATGCAATAAATAAGATGAATTATTCCTTATACAGCATTTTCTTTTTTAAGTGGTGACAAGTCAAGTCACTCACAAGGATGACCCTTACATTCATCCTACAAAATGACTATTCCCTCAGACAGCGGAACGATAGTGTATGACACACATGTTGCACACTGCACAAGCTGGATTAAATCCCAGGTTCAAACGATGGTGGAAATCACTTTTACGCAAACAGAAACCTGGCTTAGAAGTATTCAGTCAAAAGAAGCAGGAGAACAGAGGGGCCGGATCCAGCAACAGAATTACCGTGAATGCTCATCAAGTATAAAGCACTTACAGACCAGGAGATAGCAGAGGATGCAGTACCGCACCATAGAATCAAGCATCTGGTTGATCTCATATTCTGGCTTGTTGACAGGATGACACCGTTTTAGCAACAAAACATGGATCACTGGATGGGTGTTTAAGAAAGCCAGTCAGTCAGTCAATAGAGCTTTATGTCGACAGTTTTCAACCATAAAAGCAGTATACAAAACACAATATAAAATCTAAAATTTTAGATTGTTGATCCAAAGGATAGTATAAAAATTTACATTCGACCAGATTAAAAGTGTGAGTAAAATCGAGATAGAAACATGACATATAACAAAATATTAAAATTGAAAGTAAAAGTAGGGAGGGAAGCATATGACAAACATCAAATAAGAAGAATATTTAATAGTAGGAGATGCTTATTATTCCTAGAGTTCATTTACTGCAACCAAGCTTGGGAGACTTTCTATAGCCTTAATCCTGGCTCTACGAGTGCACCACATTGAAAACAAAAACCTTGAGGTGGCAAAAGCTATCAACGGGGTAGAGTCATAATTCAGGATCCTATATGCTACTAGGTAATTCCTGAGACCCAAATTATTACATAGTTGCCGAATCCACCTTACTCTGGCTTTTTTATAAAAATAAAAAGGGTAAAATAACACAACATGGAGGTCTGATTCTTCCTTTTCAGTGCAGCCTGGACAACAGAAGGGAGTGGTAGAAATACCTCTCCATTTGTTTGTTAGAGCCCTTAATGACAGTGTTCCATGCCTGAATTGCAAGTAAAGTTTCTTTGCCATGAGGGGCTGAATGTTGTCCAGAGTCTGTTCAAATTTATAAGTGTGTTTGACTATTAGTTAGGGCACCCAATCGACTGTTCTCGGTTAGACACGCCAAATTGTATTCCTTTAGTGCCAGGGAGAGTAATTTCTTAGAAATGAGACCTGGCAAAGCACATAAGGAATTCACTAAACTATGCAACAAATTCCACATGATAGACACATGGCGTATTCAACACCCCGATGGTAGAGACTACTCTTTCTACTCTCCACCTCATGACTCGTTGGTCATGACCGATGGTAGAGACTACTCTTTCTACTCTCCACCTCATGACTCGTTTTCAAGAATTGATTACATTTTCATAACCAGGAACGCGGTACCCAGAATAGATGAAACAGACATCCCAGCACGGCTCGTTTCTGACCACTTTTGCATTTCACTTACTCTGTCAAATGTTAAACCGACAACTCGCCAATCAATGTAGCGCCTTAATGACGCCATTTTGAGTAACGAGAAACACAGAGAAACTATAGAAGGCGCCCTAAAAGACTACTTAATAATTAATAAAAAAGGTGACACCTCTGACTTAACTAGATGGGAAGCCCTAAAAGCCGCAATAAGAGGACTGATTATAAAGATATCATCAGCAATGAACAAAGATCATAATGCCGCCCTCTTAACTCTGGAAAAAGATATTTCTATGCTACAACGCGAATACCTGCACAACAGAAATCCAAAATCACTGTCTGAATTAACCAATCGAAAATATACCTATAACAAACTAGTGAGCGAAAGAGCGGGAGTCTGGCTAGACAAGAGGAAACGCTTTAAAATTTGTGACTCTAATAAGGCGGGGAAAGGTTTAGCTGCCTACCTTAAATTTAAAATTCAGAGGAACGCGATAGACTCACTAATGGATGACCAAGGCATCCCTACTTCGGACCCCAATAAAATTGCAAACTTATTCAAAGACTTCTATGAGAAGCTGTATGCCAAAAACACAAAGGTGAATAAGGAGAAGGTTGGGGACTTCCTCGCCAAGTGCACACTTCCAAAACTTACCTCCTTAGAACAAGAGTCCATAAACAAACCGATATCTGAAGCGGAGGTTGCAAGTGCGATCAAGTCCCTTAAGAGTGGGAAGGCCCCTGGCCCCGATGGGTTTACGGCAAAATGTTATAAATGCTTCTCACACACACTTACAGAACCACTTCTGAACGCATTTAGTGAGATTAGTGATACGGGTGAAGTAAAGGGAACGATGGCTGAGGCGGTGATAGCCGTGATACCCAAAGAAGGGAAAGATTCCAAACTCGCAAAGAACTACAGACCCATTTCACTAATAAACCTGGATTGTAAGCTTTATGCATCAATCCTTGCAAAACGCATTCAAAGACTCCTGCCCTCCCTAATCCGTCCCTCACAAGCTGGTTTTCTGAAAAATAGATTGTCTAGTGACAACACCAGAATCCTAAGCCATGTCATAGAAAAGGCTAGGCTCCTCTCCACACCAACTGTTGCGATAACACTCGACGCAGAGAAAGCGTTTGACAAGGTGGACTGGTCATACCTGGAAGCGGTACTGCAGAAATTCGAGTTGGGTCCGCTTTTTACTAGAATGGTAATGTCACTATATACCTGTCCCACTGCTAGAGTGAGGGCTGGTGGAGCCTTCTCATCGCCTTTCAAACTGGAGCAAGGGACCAGACAAGGCTGCCCCCTGTCCCCATCCCTATTCCTCCTGGCAATCAAACCCTTTCTGTACCGTATCCGAGAGAATCATGACATACAGGGAATCCCATTCAATGAATGTGTTATAAAACTCACGGCATACGCCGATGATGTTTTAGTACTTAGTGAACAGGCTGACAAAGCTGTACCCACGTTACTTTCCACGATTGAGAAATTCTCCGGATACTCCCTAAATAAAGACAAGACTGAGGTGAAATTGCTAAATAACATGGGTAATAGAAACATCTTGGGTGACTCTGGGCTCACTTGGCAGCCTAAAAGCTTCAAATACCTTGTCCTGGAATTTGAGAAGGACCTGATCATGACGCTGAAAATCAATGAAGATATACTCTTCAAAAAAGTAAGCAAACTCCTGGAAGGGTGGTCCCCGAAATTCCTCTCGTGGTGGGGTAGAGCAGAAACGTTAAAGATGATGATCACCCCCTTGATCAATTATATGGCAAGCATGCTCCCAATGAACTTCACGGAGGACTTCCTAAAACAAGCATTTACAATGCAACGGTTTCGCCTTTGGAAATGTTAAAGCTATTTGCAATGTAAATGACAATGCCATTTATTTATCTGTTTTCAAAACCAACACAAATACAAATGTTGTCATTTACAATGCCAATAGCTCAAACTTTTCCAAAGGCGAAACCGTTGCATTGTAAATGCTTGTTTAAAGAATGGGGGTGGCCCACTGAACTAAACGTGGTTTAGCGTTGCCGATGGGTCACTACTTTCAGCACCGACACCGAGGAACAGCAGTTTAGCTTTAGCGCCATCAGCGTTTCAAAACACTTGCCTTCCATTCTCTGATAACATAGGCAAGAAAGGCATCTTCTCCTCGGCTTGACTGCAGCTCAGAAGGCAAATGTTTTAAAGTCTAAACAACCCATACGTGAAACATGCTCCAGTGACCAACGGTAACCAAGGCCTACTGAGGTTTAGAAAAGGATTTTTTTTATCCATCTCCTTTGATTCCACGACACTCGCATGCACCTATAAAGGAGCTTAAAGTAACTCCGCGAGTAAAACTGTGCGTCTAGAACAAGTATTTGATTTTGTCAGAAATATGGACCAGCCTATGGAACCAGGCAGCTGCACCAGTTGTTGAATTGCAATCCCCAATTAAAGCAGGCTCGTAATACATCCGTTTTTAACGTGAAATCCATACAACTGCGCCCACTGCTCCACGAGCTCTGCAGTAACTGTCATATTTCAGACACGCCATGACGAAAGACGACAGGCCTCCAAACTAGTAAAATGCCGAAGAATGCAAAGTAGCCGGTTGAGCATAGCTACAAAAGTAATACTACCGCCCCACTCTCCTACACCCGGCTGTCAGACCAAATTGTCAATCTGCAAATAAACCTAGCCTAAACGTTCACTTAACCTTCTAAAAAGGCCAGCATGGTTCCCCTTAACAGAGACGAACCTAAGGGCCAAAAGACCATTCCCACTCTGGTGTTTTCACGCAGCCTGCAGCGCGTGATAACTCGTTCCACTAGCAAACAGGTCTCGGTCAGAAGAGAAAAGGGGTAGAGCTGCAGGCATTTGTTTAAACTGCCGTTTTAGAGAACCCTTTACATGCTGAGAATCTCACATTGGAGTGAAAAGATTGCAGGGTGCCATATCTTGAAAGATCTTTGGCGTAGGTATAAAGAGATGGGAAAACGCGAGGCCATGCATGTTAAAATAAACTTTAAGGATTTAAAACACTGCTTTATATTTTTCGTGTGATGAAATACTATTTTCGCAACTGTCAAAATCTGAACAGATTTTGATAAAAATGACGGAATTTAATTACCATATTGATTTGCACTTAAGTGGTGGGCGAAAGTGCGCGATCTTAAACAGATTTTTTTTACATTATACGTTTGTGGAAGTCAACCATATAAATCAGCGTTTGTGAACACTATGGGAAGTCAGAACGAGATTAAGTGTGCCAAGAAAGTGATATCACTGCTAATGACTGGCGTGGGCACACGGACACACGAGACCCGACAATCCGCTGTGGGCAGAGGCGGGAAAGCCTCTCGGGCAGACTAAACAAGTCAGGTCCCGGGCCGTGCTGTGATTGGCTGACGTCACGGGGTGTCCCGGGCCGGCAGCCAATCACAGCGCGGCCCGGGAAATGACGTCACTGGGGTGTCCCGGGCCTGCAGCCAATCACAGCGCGGCCCGGGACACACGTCAACAAGGGACGGGGCTTAAAAAAAGACCCAGAAACGCCCCCGAATCGCGTTTTCTCTGGAAAACGTGATTGACGGCCAATCCTTCCAATGGCTAGCCTCCATTTATGGAGCTAGCCAATGAAAGACAAGGCGGGACTAAGCCCCACACTGTAAGAACATGAGATTTCTCCTGGGCGGAGCTAGGAGCTCCGGCCCAGGCGAAACCTAAAAAAAGGCGAGTACAAGTGTTACTGGCAATACACAATTTCCAATAGGTACATATACAGTTATGGCAAGCCATCAGGGATCATGTCCGCAATATACTGGCAGTCTGTCCAATCCACCATGGCCGGGGATGGTGATATATGGGAACAAGGTATGAATGAACTAGTATTCAGTCGTATCAAACTCATATTTCCGCTTAAGTTCCTGCCAAAACACACAGCTCCTCCAATATTTGCATTTCTATCCACTTTTCCGTCTGTATAGACCATGAACTTACATCTGCCCTGTCTCTCCTCATGTAGGGAGAGCGGACAGTCTGCTGGTTCGCTTTTGGAGATGTCTTGCTATGATCTGTTGATGTACCATCTTGCCCAGGCATCTCAGCATCATTATATTGAACAGATACGCCCTCACTGGGCCCTGTGTCTTTGTGAGCCGCGAAGCCCACGGCTGTAACAATGCTGTGGCTGCATCATTGCTTGTAATCCTATCTTTAGCCCTGTCTTCCTCAGCTGGCACAGGGACCCTGCAGCAGTGGGTTGCAACTCTGCTCCTGGGCAAGGGCAGTGCAATTGCAGCAAATCTTTTAAAGCTGTTGGAAAGCCTTTTAACATAACCCAAGACAGCAACCATTGCATCTCGGTCAATGCGTCTTCACATAATTGTAGATGTAATTCGTAGAATGTTGGCCCAAAGACCATGGAATGGTGCGCAGAGGAAAACAGCATCCTTATTTGCACAATGAAGATGTACTATTAGCTTTAAATTAATGTAACCTCAAGACCTACATAAATACTCCGGAAAGATTAAAAAAAGGTTAACAATTGGAAAGAAGGGGCCTCGGGAAAATAAAGAATTGGTTACCAGCAAGGGGCTGAAGTGTATGTTTTTATCCATTAAATGGATGTGCACGTGATGACTGAAAGTGCCCTGGAATGCAGGCAACCCTGTGGCTTAAGTAGGCTGGCCCACTGCCTGAGACAGCATGCCATTGTGGACAGGCCTGTGGGTGAAAAGGACTGACTCTATGTATGTGTGTTTGTATTTTTGATTTCAATGTATAACGTAACAAAATAAATGAAGGCTCTTTCTAGCCAGAACTAAAAACCAAGCGGCCTTCTATCCATTCTTAAAACAGTTATTGGCAACGCCAACAGGACAGGTTTATATTTTGAGTCCGGACTAATACATGTATGCCTGTTGCAATAAAAACAGAAAAGCAAAGGCATAACTTTCTGCATAACGGACACTTATGAGATAAAGAATGTGTTGTGTCCTGTTTGTGTACTTCTGAGATGTAGAATAGTTCCTTACACACTGCAATGCAAGCACTCCGTGGAGGCAGAATGATACACCAAACAGCCAATAGCAATAGGCGCGAGAGTTGACTCTTCTAGCTGGGTCCGAAGCCCACTCAATGTAAATTTTAAAGAACTGGTGATATTATGTCTTACAGACAGACCGAGCAAGTGGTGCTTCCAAGTAGATGTAAAAAATAAATGCTCGGTATATACGTAAATAAAATTAACGCTGCTTTTAGCTAGATGGAAATAAACTAGCATCCACCACATTTGTACACATGTTGTTTCACGTGGCCTTTTAATGCGTCGCAGGTTTGGGCATTAATGCCTTGTTTGGCAGAACTTGATGCCTGGAAGGGAGTCGTTTGTTCCATGATGCTTTCCTTGTGCCCGTGCCAGCTGCAGAGAGTAAAATAACAGGGTCTGGAGTGATAACTGCGATGGCCTGCGGCTCCGATTGTCCCTGGAAGGGGCCGCGTTCGGGAGATGTCCGAGTCGCAGCGCTCCTCTGCCGCCGGCCCCACCACCCCTCCTCTGCTCTCACACCAGACAGGCACACCTTTATCTGCTCTCAGTCACACAGCGCAGTGCAAACAGGTGACACGTCGGCTAATTGCCTGTGTGCGAAGCAGGTGGAGCCGGGGAGTGCTCCTGCTGCAGACACCTACCCGAGCTTAGAGTTCGCCCGGATCCCTGTCCGTCCCCGGTGCCGCAAAGAAGGTGAGTCGCTTTGTGTTTTATACAAAAAACAGCTTGCATCCAAGATACAAAAGTTACGCTTTCACTAGATCTCTTAGCAGCCGTCCGCTGCCCACCGAGGGCAGTGCGCGCGCAAAAGCAGCTGCGACTGATGGATGTTGTGCGCGCGCCTGGATGGTTTTACCTCACGTGTGGCGCTGCTGGGCTCACAGCAACAGGTGTTCGGGAAGGGCTGCGAGCCCTGGCGCGAGGTGTGGTACTCGTGAGGCGGAGCCGTCTGCCTCCGCTCAGCTCGTGTTCGACGTACTGCGGGGCACACACCGGCGTCACGGGCAGCCTCTTCCGCCACCTTCTCAGCGCTTCATCTAACAACCCACAATGAATGTGCCTGTCGCGTTTTAACAGGAGCATTAAAGGCATGCGCGATTGGGTACTTGAGTCCTTATTGAGAGCTGTCGAATAGTCAGCTGCAGATTTCACCTAACTGTTAAATGGTCCCGTGTCTTTTGTTGGCTTCCAGTTTTAGCCGACAAGAAGAAGCATGTTGGGACTTGTAGTTTATTGTTTCCAGGTAGTGGGTACAAGTCCACAGGAAGCTTACAGCTGCCGTAATAAAACAAAATCCACAGAAAGCAGTCCCCGTGACGTGACTCAATTGACAGCTGTCGTGCGTTCCTTAAACGTCCATGCTGCCCAACCTGATGTGCAGCGGAAACAGGAACATGTAACATTTCAACTCCAGTATCGCTGGGTGATGTGCACGTTTCACTCTCACTGAAAACACTGCTAACACCACACGCACCACCCATAGGAGTTCAGGGGCCCGGCGCGCCAGTTATCACCACGAGAAGTTTAATCTGTTGATAGGGTCGAGGCTCCCAGCTCAGCATGCCAAGGATGAGCTGCTCAGCTGCTCCCCCCTCTGGAGTCTTAGCTCTTAGGAAGAGCTGGGGGTGAGTAAAATTACTCAGAGGAGGAGACCAAGTGCCCGGTATTTGGGGAGGGAAGGTGGAAAACGAGTCAAACCAGTAGAACAAACTGGACAGGTTGCTTGGATAAAGGTGAGGGGTGGGGCTGGCTGCCTCTCTGCCAGAAGTGCTTCAAGCGGAAAATGCAGAGAGCCGGGCGTTCTGTACATCGCTCTGCTTGATCGCAGCAGTACACAGCTGCTAGGCACCGGTGGGCAGGGAGAGGTGTACAGGACCACCGGGGATCGAGATTAAGTGTGCCAAGAAAGTGATATCACTGCTAATGACTGGCGTGGGCACACGAGACCCGACAATCCGCTGTGGGCAGAGGCGGGAAAGCCTCTCGGGCAGACTAAACAAGTCAGGTCCCGGGCCGCGCTGTGATTGGCTGACGTCACGGGGTGTCCCGGGCCGGCAGCCAATCACAGCGCGGCCCGGGAATGACGTCACGGGGGTGTCCCGGGCCGGCAGCCAATGGCAGCGCGGCCCGGGACAAAGGGGCGGGGCTTAAAAAAAGCACCAGAAACGCCCCCGAATCGCGTTTTCGAGAGAAAGCGCGATTGACAGCCTCTGCCTCCCAATGGCTAGCCTCCATTTATGGAGCTAGCCAATGATAGGCAGAGGCGGGTCATCACCCCAGATAGAAATCAAGAGGTTTTGCTAGCGCATGCGTACTTCGTACGCATGGCTAAGGCAAAACCTAAAAAATAAACAAATTAATCAGTAATTTCCTATGGAAAGACAAAAAGCCGAGAATCTCTATGAAAAAACTGCAGCTCCCCAAACAAAAAGGTGGACTAGGACTACCAAACTTCAGGAACTACCAAACGGCCTTTTTATGTAAACAGGGAATCTCCTGGTTCCATGAAACACCTAGCTACACGCCGTTATGGGTAAACATAGAGAAAGCTATCATAGGTAAAGCCCCTCTAACAGCAATATTAACCATGGACCTGTCCCACCTCATGCACTCCAAATAAATCCTGCTTAATACCAAAAGGGCTCTTCTCAGACTAGACCGAACACATAAAGCTGGCCTACAGATAGGGAAGTCGGCGTCCTCATCCCTATGGTGTAATCCACTCATAAAGGTTAATGGCTCGTCCCCTCTTTGGAAACATTGGTCAGACAAAGGACTCAATGTTGTCTCAGATCTCTACGACAAGCATGTGCCGTTGCCATTCTCTTCGATTCAATCTAAACACTCCCTTGAACCAATTGACTTCTATGCTTTCCTTAAACTAAAGTGAGCTATGTCTACACGCACATTCATACAAGCGACGCCGTGGTTAGTAAAGATACTCCCTCTCCTACAATCTTCAGGTCATTTTGTATCTAAAGTTTACAAGTTGCTCACACCGAACTTGAGTAAAACGCTAAGGCGTAACGAAATTAAATGGGAATCAGAACCTTACGACACCGGAATAATTATTGATTTGGATAGGATACACGCTTCAGCCCTCACACACAAAGTTTCACCAATCCTCTCGCAGACCAAATACATGATACTCAATAGGGTGTTATGGACCCCCCAGAAACTTTAAACTAAAGCTAAGAGACACCCCCACTTGTTGGAATTGGTCCCTAGCTGATGGAGATCTACTGCATATGCTATTTCACTGTACCTTGTTGAAGAAATACTGGTCCGATATATTTGACTATATTGAACGCATATTTAACATCAAACCAACGAGGGAATTCATTTACATCATTCTAGGGGCCATTGACCCATTGATAGAAAAAGACCACGACCGCCAACTCCTGGACCTGTTCCTCACCTTGGCGTGCAAGGTCGTCCTTTGCCACTGGTAGACAGCTTCCGAGGTCTCTTTCAATGCTTGGAGGGAGTGGTTGGCTTGTATTAGAGGGGTGGACAATCCGGCCCTGAACTCTTCCCCATGGCACACTACAAGCAAGAGACTCTGGTCTTCTCTGGACGCAGCCTCCCTCTATTTTAAACCACCATAAAGGTTCCTTCACTTATGGATGCACATCAGATTGCAATAGGTAGCTCTGGCACATGCATTGTCTGTCGAACCATTCTGGTTGCACAATTGGATTCGTATACTTTATAGGCGCATCAGCACGACGGTTGCATATAATCTGTATAATTTTCAGAATTGATTATCAATCTAAGACCACACTGTTATCATAAGCATGTTGTTTTGTGCTATTGTACTGCTGAATGTCAACTATAATTCCCATGATCAGTCATTTGACACTTTATTGTAAGACTCCCATCTCAAGTATCAATACCAACTGTATGATTGTCAAATGTTAATCAGTGATGACGATGTGGCTCTGATTTGCTCTTATTTTATTCTTATTTTATTTTACTTTCTTATCTTCATATCTTCTTATGTTCTTATTTTCATTTTCTTTGATCATTGTAGTGTACTCACATGACTGTATCGCATTAATGTCTGTACATTTACTTTCTGTTTAATGAATAAAAACGATTTGAACAAAAAAAAAAAGAAAAAAGAAATGAGAGGACATGAGTCCTCCGGAGAAGTCCAGAGTTTAGGTCTCCCGATTTTAATACAAAGCTGTCTAATAAGCTGGAGCCATGGTAACTTCCCCGCACCCAAGTTGGACAGGACGTTCTTTAATTCCTCCCTATACGTAACAAGTTCAGGGGTGCTCTAGAGCCGTCGCCAAAAGAGAAGGGAGTGGTTGGCGATTATATCCTTTATGGGGTCAACTCCCAGATCTAACCTCAAGGGGATAAGTGGTGTACCGTTCGGGAGCCCCAGAAGACGTCTAAAAAAGTTGTTCTCTGTCAGAACCAGTGAATTCTCGATGCGATGGCCCCACAGTTCGACCCCATATAGGGTTTCCCCCCTGGCTTGCGTCTTATAGATTTCCACCGGGGGGCCCACCATTTTCAAACTGCATTTGTTATGGACCTTAGGAATACCACCGGAAGATTGTATCAATTTAAGGTTTGCTTTTGTTACTTGGGGACCCCAATCCATTTGGTCATTGATACTGACCCCCAGGTATTCAAAAGTGGACGTTCTCTCCAAAGCTATCCCATTCATTTGCGGTTGAGGACAATTGAGAGTTTGCATGAAAGACCATATATTTGGTCTTAGAGAGATTAATCTCAAGATTTCTGTTTTTGCAAAAATTACAGAACTCTCTCAAAGTCCTTTGCAACCCCACGGGGGACTTGGATAATAAAAGCGTGTCGTCCACAAACATGAGTGCAGGAATCTTACAGTTCGCCAGCCGGGGGGAATCCACATCTTTTGGGGCCAATAAATCAGCAATCAAGCCATTAAGGAAGAGAGAAAAAAGTGTTGGGGCCAGGACACAACACTGCCAGACCCCCTTTTCCACCGGGAAGGGGCTGTTAATTCCCCTCTTTTCCCAAATCGTACCCTTGCACATGTTTCTTTGTGCAGGCGGTCGATCTGGTCGCATAGATATGGTGGCACACCCATGGCTCTCATTATTGCCCAGAGCTTATCACGCCTGACCATGTCGAACGCAGATCTTATATCGACAATAGTAAGGTAAAACTACCCCCTTCCATAATAACAGTCTTCCAGTGGATCATTTGCAGTCTAAATACCTGGTCGATGGTAGAAACCTTCGACCAGAATCCTGCTTGTAATGGTGTAAGAATCTGATGTTCCTCCATCCAAGACTACAATCTTGCCAATAAAAAGCGTGCGTATAGTTTCTGGGAGACATCGATTAAGCTAATTGGGCGGTTGTTTGCCAGGTCTAAGGGAGAGTCCTTTTTGAATATTGGCACAATTTCTGCTCCCAGCCAGGTTGAAGGTAGCTTCGTACACTGAAGGAGGGCATTAAAGAATACCCATGGATAGGGCGCCCACACCTTGCGTTCACTACGGTACAAGTCGTCAGGGATTTTATCCAGGCCGGGGGCCTTCGCTGGCAGTAAAGAATCCAGAGCCATCCCCACTTCTTTCATAGTACATGGAGGGATATTATTATCTATGCTACTGGGGTCGGATGTAGCACTGGGGATCGCAAAAGCTACTAGCGGGTCTAAAAAGGTGTCTTCGATGTCTATGGAGTATAATTTCTTAAAATGACGACTCCAAACAGCTTCGCTAACATTGGGCACGATTGCTGGTGCTCCTTCAGTATTGCCAGACTTGACAAGGTTCCAAAAAGTTCTTAGGTCATGGTTATCGAGAGCATATTTAATATTTTCTGTCCGCCTCCCATTCCCGCTTCGCCTCGGCAACAATTTTCTTATAATGGGCCCTAGCAGCTCTTATACACAAGGGAGTTCCCTTTTTAATTTCCACAAGTAGGGCACGTTTGGCTAAGCCACATGATTTTTACTATGAGATATTGCCTTGGAGTCAGCGGTAGTATAAAAGAAACCCACTAGTTTACTGCATAATTCTTGATGAATGTTCTGGAAAGAGGAGAGATAGACCTGACTAAAACTATCATGTGGTAAGCTAAAAGCATTCTCTAGAAGGGGGATGGCGAGATTGTATAGTGCAGCAACCTTGTCCTCGGCCTGTACAAAATTGGTCCATCTAACCCTTCTCCCTCCATTGGCAACAGTTAAATTGGAGTGGGGGAAAAGCTCCACAGAGGAGTGTTTTTTTCTATGTCCCGCGATGGATTTCAGTTCCAGAACCAGTGAATTATGGTCACTATCGGGCCTAGGGCTTACCCAGAAGTTTTTTATACAGCTCCAAAATTCAACACTAACCATAATATAATCTATAGTGGAGCTGCTTCCGGGCCTGTTATAAGTGATTTACCAGGAATGTCCAGAGGGAATCTACCATTGCATGCTCTAAGTGAATGGGAGACTGTAAGCTTATAGAGTTGCACCCCTAAGGGGGTCCAACCACAAGCAGGATACATATTACATTCTGGGATGGACCACACCAAATCTTCGTCGTGGGTAATAGAGTTGATGCCAGGCAATGGTTCATAATGAGAATTAAAATCCCCCCCCTATAACTTTATGTTCAGAAATGGAAAGGGACAAAAGTAAAGTGTCAAGCAAGGCCATAGTATGTGAAGTCTGCGTGATTGGTGTAGGGCGAGAGTACACATTAATGAGGGCTACCTTGGGACCATCAACAAAAGATAGGAGACACAGAATGTCTGGAGATCGATCAGTTTCGCAGAGCAGCCTAAGTGGGTGCCCACCCAGATGCAAAGACCCCCAAACGGTCTCCCCCTAGAGCCCTGGGAAGTGGGGTTTGCAAATGAAGTAAATCCCGCTCTATGAGGGGTTGTCAGTGCCCAGGTTTCCTGAAATAGGCACAGGTCGAACGTGTCTATATATTCCCCCCAGTCAGGGATATCCAGGTTTGAGCTGATTCCTGCAATGTTCCAGGATATAATTCTAATATTGGGGTGCTCAACTACCATGGTGTTGGGTAGAGAAGTGGAGCTCCGAGCTAGCTCAGCTCGGGTAGAGGAGTGCCCGTCAGTTTCTATATTATCTATGGGTGGTTGCAGAGCATGAGAAGAACTCAATACCTCCCTCCCAGTGTATCTATCCTTATTACGAGTCACCTTTTGGGCGAGTGTCATGGAAGTCTGGGTGCATCTGTGTGTGTGTTGCTAGAGGAGGTAGGAGTCAATCCACCAGTACCAGGGAACTAAATCTATTATTAACGGGGACACCAAAGTTTTCAGCAGACACTCCAGATGAGGGTTGGTAGTCCCTATGGCCCCTGGTTACCATGTAGTCCGGTCTTCCCATAGAGGTCGTCACATCCGGTCGGTAAAAGTAACCTAATGGGAGTGACTGTATAGTGCCAGCTGTATTCCCACACCCCCACTCGAGTATATAGTTAACCACACCTCGGTCCCTAAAGTTGATTACTACGCAGTCCCCCGAGAGGTCTTTGCACCTTGACCCAACCCAACTAACCCTGCGAGCAAACAATATTTCTCCCTGCTCGGGCCATTAAATGGTCTATTCCTGTTAAGCCAGAAAATTATCTTATTTTTTAATTCAGGATAGGATTCTGAATGATCTGGTTTTCGGTTCGGGACCCCGGCTAAAACAACTACATAGGGAGATGCCCCTGGTGGCAAGTTCAAACAGAGTAGATGGCTCTTAGTGTCATTGTAGTATGATTTTGTTTTAGCACCAGTAGGTGCTAGTGTCAGTTGTTCATGCCTTTGTCTTTCACCCTGGGTGTTAGTTGGGGGGTTTACGACATTAGCCTCATTTGTGTATTCTTTATGGGTGCTAGCCGTTGTTTTGGGCATTGGGGTTAAGGGCAATTCAGGGGGAAGCCTCGTGCAGGGGCACTTGTAAGGGTGTATTGGCTGCTGATGACAAACTATTCTCTCGATTAGCAGTGTCTGTAGTAGTGGTATTCCTCTCCATTACTGCTACACCAGTGTTCCCACCCACAGGACGTCCCTTAGTGTTTAACATGGAAACTACTTTATCAATCCGACTTAACACAGTTTTAAACTGTGATTTAATTAAATTCTCTAAGTGCGTTAGTAAATCTGCCAGCAGGTAACGCACCCAATCTGGGGGGATTTTTGGGTACTGGGCTGGATCAATACCCTTGTGAGCTCCCCCACTTTCCTCAGTGGTAGCTATGTGCGCTTTCTTAGTTGTCTTGCCTCTCCCTTTTGTTTGTCTCAAGCTAGCTTTTTTGTTGTTTTTAGGGCCCTTAACATGTTCAGGTGTTACTGTTGGTGTTTCCAATGGTACGGGGTGAGCACATGGTATCTCTGCGGCAGAAGATTCAATCACAGTAGTGCAGGTATTAGAAATGTGAGAGACCTCTAACCCTTAGTTCACTGGATCAGATACAATCAAGGGGGTAAGCGACAGGCGCCTCTCTGTGCTTTCAATAGCCCTGGATACGGCACCAATAGCTTGTTGGAGCATTTTGTCTATCGCGGTGGGATGGGTGCCCAAGCAGGGTAATTTAGATTTCTGCCTTGTCATGGGTCGAGCATTTAAAGGTGAGGATTTACTACCCATTGCAGGCAATAGGCTGTGCTACTAATAAAACTAGTACACTCTTGCCTATGAGTAGGCTGTCCTGTTTTCAGTTTCTATTTTTGGTAAATTCTGGTGGGGTTTTTTCAGTGTTTTCAATATTTTAAAAAACAGTTATCAGTGGTTACACATTTTCACGCCACTAAAACAACAGAAAAAGGGGTTTTCCGGTGTTTATGGAACGTTTTGCTTTTATCATTGCTTGCTTTCTGCACTGAAAGAACATGGTATATAGACAGTGTATGTATAGTGTATATGAGGTCCAAAGAGATTTTTGCAAATTAATCTTATTGTAGTACACCATACAATACTTCTTCAGTGAGTCTTTGGTCATGTGCGTTCACGCTTTCCTTCCCATGTAAACTTCTGTGAAAAGGCCCTCTCAGCATTCATAGCCCCTTGGGCTGAGAACCGTCAGCTAAGGGACACAGTTGGGATGACTCTTTCTTTGATGCCACATGAATCACGAAATTATAAATATTTGTGTTTTTGTTCCTGGGCATAAGGAAACAGTGCTCCAGAATGGACTAAAAAGTCAATAGCATCCCTCATTAACTCTGAAGATTGTAAAGATGCTTTCAGCATACCATCTAACAAGTGGCAAGGATCTCCTACAGGCAATCACTTCAGCTCGGGTATCAATTTTGACAGGTCATCACACAAATTTTTTATATACGTAGCTGAATCACTGCAAATACAAACAATATCACTCCAATCTTTGTTGAACTTGGAAAGAACCTTTTTTGCAGAGCATAACAAGTGACACTGCGTTCCATGTTTTCTAAAAGTCTGGTGTCACGTTGTCACCACTATCCCAGATGTTTGGTGATATATATACTTGTCACTATACCTTGCATTTAATGTTTAAAGCCTGAGGTGTTGGCAATTCACCTACTATAAATACTGACCCACTAGAAACTATGGTCTGATGTATTAAGGGTTTTTACCCATTCTCTGTGGGTAAATGTGATGACACATATTAGGAAAGATTTTTATGAAACTAGCCATTTTACCTATCAGTGAAAGAATCAAATGCAGCCAAAATATCAAATATGAGTTTGATATGTCCTGATTCTCTATAGTTTATAAAATAATTAAACTAGACCTTAAACATGAAACTAAACCCTGCATCTTTAGACCAAAGGCCATAAAACTGAAAAAAGTAAAAGGAAGAAGAAACAATATTTTAGTGGCATCCCTAAAGAACAAAACTCAAGCAGAATAATGTTTGCCAGTCTTTCTTACTGCAAGCTTGTATAACCAAGTTACATTTTATTGACCCCTTCAGTAATAACAAAATGATTCTCACTTTCTTTTTCTTTTCTTTGAATGGTATTTAGTTTGTGGTTGTGCAGGTGTTTTTTCAGTGTTTATATGTTCTCACCGGTAAGGGCTATTTTTCTTTCAGTGGGGTTTTATCAGTTAATATAGGTTTAAACCTAAAACCCCACAGCCTACCTATGAGATAAGCAACAAAACAGGAGATACCACTTGACTAAAATGTTGCAAGCCCCACAGTAACCGCTATGTCCCACAGTTAATGAGCAAAAGGTATAATCTGTTACCAAAGTCCAATGGAGGGGCCCAGTCCAGTCTCCCAGTCACGGGCAGGCACAGACAGGCCCGCGTTCTGCGCCGTGACAAAAGGAGAGTGGCTTTTAGGCGCGGTGTCAGCGCCTCCCCCTGACTCGCAGCAGGTGTGTGGGCATTGATGCACCCTGGGGGCTGTAGTCCAAAGCACGAGTGTAGGTGGTGTCGCGGTCGTTGCTCGGGCGGCAGGCAGCCCTCCTCTCTCAGCGCAGCCTGCACTCTCCGCCTCGCAGGTCACCTCACAGGTTACTCAAAAAAACACTCCCGCGGATTGTAAAAGCAATAGGGTGGTAGCTTAAACGCTGCTTCTTGTGTTTCTTTTTTTTTTTTTTCTTTTTTCTTTTTTGGTTTTCCTCATATACCATTGTGAAATTCTTGAAGGGAAACTTGGGCAGCTCAAATGAGTTGGTCAACCTTGTCTGGCCCTGATGTTTAAAGACCATACTCAGGAGAAGCAATGCCTGATCCCTCAAGCTGCCACTGCTTTCCCAATCCACTCCTGTTCGCGCCGTATCTGACACCCTGCGTTACTAAGAAGATAAGGGAACCAGCAGGGCCCAGGCTAAATCATAGGAAGACCAAAATACCTTTCACCTTTCACCTATCCTGCCAGGCCACTAAGGGCGCCCAGATTTTTTCCAGACTTGAGGGGTCACACGCCATGTCGGATTTGCTGGTAAAAACAACATGTTTGAGACAGTTTGAAAAGGTGGGGGGTATTGGGTCCTTCCATGCTCTGCAGATTTCGCGCCTAGCAAGAAGCATGACGTAAAAAAATATACCTTGTGTGGGGATCGTTGACATTGTAGGCAGAGCTCAACCCGAAAAGAATGGTGCTAATGGTAATTTCCAACGGTAGTTGGAGAACATCTTCCAGAAAACCCTGGACCATACCCCAATAGTTTCTTATCTCAGGGCAGTCAGCGAGCATGTGTACATCATCTGCAGCCAAATGTCTACACCTGGGGCAATGATATTCCAGGTTGAAAAATGTCATTAATTTTTTGGGAGTTATATATGCCCTATACATAGTGAAGAGATGATTCCGCTTCAGTGTTGCAGGCTTTACCACAGCCTGCAAGGTGGTGAAGGAATCGGTCCACAGGCCCACAGAGATTTCTCTCCCAAGATTTGATACGCTATCCCACAGATTATGTAACTCCGGTTCTGCAATGTTCTCGGCTTCTAACATAGCTGCGTACCAATAAGAAATTTGTTCTTTCCACCTGCCAGTCCTGAATATAAGATCGAATTTGGGATTAGGTTTATTGAGATTCCAAGGTCTGGATAACCACCATCTAGACAGCTGGAGATATTTAAATCTGGTGAGAGTTCCCCCAGTCAGACTTGATAAAACCTCCCAGTTTAACAGCTGTGAGTCTTCCTGGAGATCCCCCCAATATTCGATCCCCGCTGTCCTGAGAGTCCGAGATAGTTGGTCTTCCAGGCAAACCGGCGTACCAGGAGATTCCCAGATCGGGCCTGCGCTGCGTAATAGGGAATATCCAGCCTCTGCCTAACAAAAACCCAATTTCTTAGAGCTGTCCCCAGAATCTTAAGTCTTATTAAACTTCGGGTCTCCATAGTGTGCCTGACCCTGTGGTACATCCTGCAGCAGCGCTTTAAATAATAAACCTAGGGACGATGTGTCAGTTTTATCCGCCAGTAACCTGAAGTTTTTAAAATGGAAAGCGTGGCAGTAGACCAGTAGGTCTGGGAGAGCCAGTCCTCCTGTTTTTAGGGATCTCCTAAGCTTTTTCCAAGAGATTCTCTGCGATTTTGAATTCCAGATAAAGGAGCCAACCTTCCCTTGTAACTTTTTAATAGATGGTGTGTGGAATGATAAGGGGATAGAATTAAATAGAAATGTGAGCTTAGGGAGGATGATCATCTTAATCAAGTTTACTCTCCCAAAGATGTTTAAAGGGAGAGATGACCATCTTTGCAAAAGGGCACAAACATCCCGTGAGACCCTGTCTAGGTTGATTTTAGTTATATCTTCAATTTTATGGGCCAGAAGAACCCCCAGGTACCTCATCTTAGACTTTGCTCCCGCAGTCCCAGGATCTTGGTTCCACTCTATGATTTCCATTTTATCCTTATTAATGGAGTAGCCAGAGACCTCTCCAAACTCTTTGGCTAGGTCTACTAATCTGGGCAGAGCGTCCCCAGGGGTTGGAGAAAACATAAGCAGGTCGTCTGCATATAACGCAAATTTTAACTCTAAATCAAAAATCTTAAAGGGTTTAAACACCAAATCAGATCTAAGCAAACAAACAAAAGGCTCTATATACAAATTAAACAACAAAGGTGACAATGGACAGCCCTGTCTAGTCCCGCAGGCAATAGGAACCCAGTTAGTTAGGGAACCATTGATTAAGATCTTTGCACGCTGTGAGCTGTATAGGGATCTTATAGCCATTATGAAGTTGTTTGGAAAACCAAAACCAGCCAGAGCCTTCCATAAATACAGCCAATCTACTTGATCGAAAGCTTTGGCGGCGTCAACCTCCGCCAGCGTTAAGGGGAGCTTCTTATTGACTGCAACGTCTATGGCTGCGATGGTTTGAAATGTCAATTCGTTGAGTTGTCTATCCGGGATGAAGCCCCTCTGATCTTGATGGATAATTGTTTTGACTATTTTGGACAGTCTAGCTGCTAGTACTCCAGCAAAAACTTTATAGTCTTATATTTAACAATGAAATCGGTCTATAGGATTCGATTTTCGAAGGCTCTTTATTTGGCTTCAGGATCAATGTCACAGTAGCCTCTGCCCATGAGTCTGGGGCTTCTTGTGTTTCTCATTACAACTCTGGTGTTAGTCCGGGGTCATAGTAAGACCAGAATGCATCTGTGATCCATCAGAAGCTGCCCCGATGCGCCTGCTCCACTTGGTATGTTTTTTGCCCTGATCAACCAATGTCCTGCACCGCACCGCTGCCCTCTGCCCCTCCTCAGGCTAGAAGTGCTCCGCAGCTTTCTCCAGAACAGTCACGATCCCCTTCGCAGAGTTTGCACACCAGGGCTCCACCGATTGCCTGAGCCACGATCTCTCTGCAGCTCCGATCCAGCCCTGCAGCTCACTCCTCGCTCCTCTGCTAATCACTCAGTGGCTCCGTCCTCTGCACACAACGACCGCCCTGCACGAGTGCAAGACCAGACCATGGTAGATTAGCTTTCTTTTCCTTTTCCAGTTATTCTCTCCATGAAGAATTTAGCTTTCCGCTGCTTTTCGCCACTTTTCAAAAACGCCGATTTTGCAGTTTTTTTTCCCCGAGCAGAGAGGAGACTCAGCGGAGCTAGCCTCTCACACGTCCCTCCTTAAGAAAGCAGGAAGCATTAATTTCTCTGCTACCGAGGAAACTAAACAACAAATCAGGAAGTTCCCATGAAGCCTAGTTTCAGCTTGGTCATGCATATGATTACAACATTATTAAATGACAAGAACATTTTGTCCACGAGATAGTAGTCTTTGGCAGTGTTTATTTTGTAAAAGATTAAGTGCCAGGGCCCTCGTCATCAGGCCACTTCACTCACTGCCACTGCCAAAGACAGACCCAATACAACTTTTGAACATCACACCTTACAAGTGCAACAATTCAGACTATTTTAGGACCCAGAGCTATAAGGATGGCTTGGACAGCAAGTATTAGTCAATTTTAATGTATATTGAATTAATAAATAACTGTTGTTTTGTTCATCTATAATTTAGACAAACAGTGCCACCATGTGGCAGACTTTCATAAGTGATGGTGTTGACAATTAAGTGCCAGTGCTGAGCACCAGAAACCACCAGCTCAAACTAAGCACTGGCTTGGGCTAGGAGGAGTTTCTGGGTTGTACAGTGTTATATGCTTTTTGGGATTTTACATGGTATCTTAGGCTGCATTTACAGGCCATATTTGTTTTCAAAGATCATGAATGCCAGTCTCAAATGTTTTAAAACGAAGACATGCCAAAGAACAATGCAAAGAATTACTGTATGCAAAATCAACTGCCCGTAAAAAATCAGCAAAGATCCACTTTAATTGGTTCGATGTAACAATACAAATCTAATTCTGTTGTGTAAGTTTGACAACTTTCCCTAATGACAATTCTGTTAGTGATTGAAAAAGTCCTTCTAACCAGCTTCTCATTTGATTGATAATAAATCCGTTGATAAAGCAATGCTTTATTATTGTGCTCTCTTTATAGGAAGCGTAAAGTCAGGTACAAAATACCTATATAAATAAAATATACAATCCGGACAAGCAGTTTTGCATGTTTCTATTTCCTTAATTTGGAAAATCCTTTTGTATGTTTTGCCTTGGGCACGTTTTTATCTTAGGATATCCAAGTTAAGGGGAACATCAGGTCAGTAAAATGTTTTCAAACATCTTTTGGCATTATTCTTTATGAATGTATATGCTGTTAGGTGTTTTTTGTGATGACTTACGAATATCATCACAAATACTTTCGTACATCATAAATCTTTTATGTTATGTTACATTATGCCATGCTACTATTTCTACCACTGGAACTGCCTTAAGGCCCTTTTCGAGTCCGAGTTCCCTTTCTGTATTATTCTCATTGTCTGGAGTCAGATTATTCTACAGTCACTGTGAGTGCTCAACGAAGATCTGCCCACGCTATTTCCAGTAATGATTTTAAGAGACAATGTCCAATTAAAAGCATAGTCATGTAATACAGAATAGGGTGCATTGTTGGATGGTGAGAGTGAGATCTCCTGATAGCCACCTATATGACTTGAGTGAGCAGTGCTGCATGAATATAAGATTGTCAGTCTATTGTGTTCTACTGGACGTTTGTATCGCATTTCGTGGTGTCTGGTGCTAATGGAGGTATCGTTGTACCCATCAGGCGAACCTCAGCACTACTGAATGTGTGTATACTGTCTAATGTGTTCTGTTGCGCTGTCCTGTGGGAACAAAGCAGTAGAACAAACAACAAACATTCCTTACAATCATAAATATGTAGGTCGCATATCAAATATTTAGTTGAAACAAAAGCATTAAAGCGAGATGTTACGGTTTCATCCCTTTTAGGGGATGAAAGGTTGGTGCTGGCACCACTTCATAGCAACTACTGTCATGTTGGAAAGGAAGGACAATACATCTATGGAGCCCCAAAAACGTCTCAGGGATGAAAAGAGAACTTTGTTGGTTGTGAGAGAACTTTCACAGGTTTATATTTCAAAGTTACTTACTTAAAATGTATGTTGGGGCGCAACGATAAGCATGCTTGGAAGGAAACTGCACCTGTGTATAGAGTCAGAATGGGAACCATAAGCAGTCCTGCTCCTTTCCTCTCTTTCATTTACCCATATACTCTCTCTTTATCTCTTCCTCACCCTACTTTTATTACCCAGTGGAAGATACAAATTATCTTCCATTAGGCAGCCTTCATTATAGGAACAAATATAGCATAATTCAGAATAATTATTTAAAAATTTAAATTCATGGGAGTGGTAAGATTTGTTTCATCCAAATGCAGACTAATTTGTCTATGTCGACTGAATTCCGGACAGGGCGGCAGTCCTTGGGCGTCTGTTGAGAATACTACCAAATTCCATTAATGCTACTCTGCAGACAATTTCATCACATGAAACAATTACACAGATGCAATGCTTCCATGTCGCTAACAAATGAACAATAACGATGATTTTATTCTTTATGTCAAATCAAATCAAATCAAAAGAAACTTTATTTCGATTGAATTTACAATCATAAAAGTGCATTATCGAAAATTTGCAACAATTTAAAAAAAATTCCACAAAGGCAATATTAGCTGATAGATACAAAAAACATAAATTTAAATCTTTGAAAGAGTCGTCTGTACAGTGATATCCTGTGCGGCGATGAAATAAAAGTTATTCACATAGAAAAACAGAAAAATTTATGATGCAGAAACAGTTAATTGGGAACGAATTTTCAAGCAAGCCTTTAAAAAGCAAGCTGTAGATTTGGCAGCAAATGGAGTGTCTAAAGACTGTAGTGCCAAAAGAGCAGGTCTGCATCTTCTCAGTCCAGATTGTCGGAGAAGTGGGACCAACCAGCGTTTACGCGGGATCTCATAAAAGCTACAAAATAATGTTACATGCAAAGTAGACTGAGTAGAACAATCGTCACAGGGACATCTGATTAGTTCACGAGTCCAATCTAGGGGCTCAGGGAACGAGACAAGACGGTAAAAGGAATCAAACCGAAATCTGGTTAAAACATATCTATCATAATTTGACAAATAAAAAGACAAATATGGTTGTATACCATTGGAGGATTGTATCATCATTAAATGGGTATTTGATTGTTTGCCAATTTCAGAACACATGCGTAGTTCTCTTAAATGGGTAACACATAAATTCTTCAAGGTCTTTCTAGGTATGGCCATTAGTGAGACAGGGTTAGTGAAAAACGCTGGGCAATTCAAGTCGTTCAAAAAGTTAAAAACATAAGAAAGCCAGGGAATCTTTTTCCAGTGGGTCAATGTCAGGCAATCGGTTATTAACGACCGAGTAAGGAGGCATTGCTCCTTAGTCCAGATACGGTGCCAGAGGAGGATCAGTTGGTATCTAATGGTGTCAGATAGATAATCCCAACCGAGCTCAATGTGGCTACCGTAATTTGGAGCACTACGGGGGAGAGCCAATACATATTTCAAGAAATCGTTTTCAATCACTTGAAGCTCAGTGGCGGGAGCATAGCCCCATACACCCGCTCCGTAAGTAGCCACGCTCAAACATTTAGCTTGATAGATTTTCAATATCACAGCAGGAGCGGGCTTGCCCAATTTCCTTGAGAAAGAGGTCAGCGCCGTTGTTGTGCGCTGAAACTGCAATTTCTTGTTGGAGGTGGCAGGTTTCCAGGACATATGGTCGTCTATTAGGATCCCTAAGTATGGATATTTTCTAGCATTATCTAGCCTAGTATTGTCAATATAGAGAGGTTTACATTTCTGAGCTTTCTTGCCAATATGCATAACAAAAGTCTTGGATTTGTTTACTTTTAAGCCAAGAGAAAGCATATAGTGACAATACTTGTCCAGTTGAAGCTGGAGTTGATTTGGTGTTCTCGCTAGGATGACGGAATCGTCGGCATATAATAATGCAGGGATTGGCCGGGTGTTTATACAGGGAAGATCCTTATTGCCTACCAGCATCGCTTCCTCCAATCCGTTTGTATAAAATTAAATAGAAATGGAGCAAGGACGCACCCCTGCCTGACGCCTTTTGTGATGCTGAAAGATTCCGATAGCTCGCCATTAATGCCATACCTCACACATGCTTTGGCATCCGAGTAGAGCTCTCGAAGAAATTTCAGGAGTGGAGGATCTATGCCCAAGTTATTCAGAATCTCCCATAATTTAGAGTGGATTACGCAGTCGAAAGCGGAGCTTAAGTCCACGTAGACCAGATAAAGATTGCCGCCTTTGGCCCAAGCATATTTACCCATGAGTAGTGTCAAGTTAAGGGCCTGTTCGACAGTGCCCAATCCCTCTTGGAACCCGAACTGAAGGTTGGTTAAGATCTTCTTCTCTTTAGCCCAGTCCTGGAGACGTTCCAAGATTAGTCTCCCAGCGACCTTACCCAGCGAGTCCAAGAGGGAAATAGGTCTGTAGCAGGCTGGGTTGTCGCGTTCTCCCTTTTTAAAAATGGGTAGGAGCACAGATGTAGACCAGGAATCGATAAGGCCGACTTGTGAAGCTGCAGACATGACTTGCATGACAATTGGAGCCCATAGGTCTAGGTTGCTCACAAAGATGTCAAGTGGGACTCCATCCGGGCCGGGAGCTTTCCCGGTTTTTGAAGAAGTCAGTGCAGCGGTCACCTCCACAAGGTCGAAGTGGAGGTCAATAGGATAGATGTTATCCCTGGTAAAGACTGCCTCCCCGATTCTGGTAGCCTCAGTTGTTGAAGGGGAGTCACCAAAGATCTCTGAGTAGTGGGTTACCCATTTTTCGGCAGGAACTGCCACGTCTAGGTGACGAACAGCTGTATCGTCCGCTAAAAAGGGGGACTTGACTGTTCGCCAGAACAACGTGGTGTCCTTGTTTCTTGTGCTCTCGTGCAATTGGGCCCAGAGGTTGTTTTTTATTTCCTGTTTACGGGTTTTTTGGGCCAGCTTGTAATTCTTTCTTAGTGAGGCTATTAAGGCCATGTCCCTATCTTGGTTATGTAAAGCTCGTTTTAGTGCACTAAGGGCTTTGCGGCAATGAGAATCAAACCACCCCCGGGAATCCTTATCGTGTGTCTTATGTTGGCGAGTGAGCTCCTGCCGAATAGCTTCTAAGATTTTAACGATGCTAGAGAGAATCAACTGGGGAGATGAGGTCGCCTCCAGGCAATTAGATATTAAGGGAAGGGTTTTTTGGATAATCCTGCTAATAACCTCATTGGGGTTGATCTTTGACCATTTTACTGTAAAACCGTTGGTTTTATCCATCTCCAGACAATGCTGCGTTAAAAGACTAGTCTTGGAATGGGTAGAGGGAGCTGAATTAAATATAATGGTGATACTGTTAGAGTAATGATCGCTGGAAGGATCAGTACCGGTTGTAAAGTTTTTTAATCGTTTATTTAAAGTTTGCGAACAAAGAATGTAATCAATGGTAGAGGAAAGACCTCTGCCATGAAAGGTCGGCATGAACACGACAGCAGGACACACTGATTCATTCGCAAATTCGATTTCCAGTGAAAAGAGACAGTTATTTAAACTAGTCCCAATACTGGAGTGAGTAAAGTGGGTGATGGGGAGATCGTGCTCATCTGGGAGCCCGCAGGTACCATTTTTATAGTTGCTGCATAGATAAACATTAAAATCCCCACCCCACACAACATAGCATTGTAACTGTGAGTACTTAGCTTTCTGATCATGCAAGTATGTGGTAATTTCTATCAGAGACTTTACACAGTCGGTAGGTGTGGAGTTATTATACATGTTAATAAAATAATAAATGGAGCTTTTGTCAGAGGCTAACTTAAGAATTTGGAAAGTTGGAGACACCGATGGTACTTCATTAATCGTAAATGAGATTTGGTTAGAAATATAAATAGCTAGGCCACCCTTAGATCTTCCATGTATAGACGGGCTAGCAGGAATATGGAAAGTTTTATAGCCCTGGATATGAATTGAGTCGATAGCCCAGGTTTCATGGAGGCAGACTATTTTATGCCTATTAATCACGTCAATCCAGGACTGAAGGTGTATCTTGGATCTAAGCCCCGCTACATTCCAATAGATAACTGGAAGATCCCAGGTTGATGGTAAAGTGGAATTTGTGATTTGTGAATGAGCAGAGGGTGGTGGATCACGGGACTGAGTGGTTGGAGTAGAAATAGGAGAGATGAATTTTGTAACACAGGAGATAGAAGTGGTATGTTGTTGCCTTGTGTCTGTCTCCTCAGAAAGGATTGAATGGACATGGCTGGGATCTTGAACCCGAGGGTTTAACAAGGGGGTACGAGGCTTAATATGAGAGCCAGACGGAGAGGTCAGAGTGAATCCTGACAGCGGAGTTTTTCTGGAAATATGGTTAAAATGACTCTGGGTGTTAATAGTGGCTTTGGGGTTTATGGAGGGAACTGATGGTCAGTCGACCATATCCAAGCATTCATATCTGTTGGATAACAATGGGCCTCTCCAGTTGGTAAAATGACCAGGGGCTGGATTGCTAAATCCGTAGCCTGGCCAGTGGCCGCGATCTCTATTCCCATCCCAGTTCCCCACTCTTGTCCAGCTCCAAGGGGGGCCGGGGTTATGTCGTGGATCCGGGGGGTAGCAATATGACAGATTGTGGGTAGCTATCCCTTCAGTGGAAGTGTGATCTCCCCAGGAGCAGATATGTTCAACTGTATTAGGATCGGCGAAGTTCACTATGACGCAGTCACCCTGAATACTTTTAGGCTCAGTACCTAGCCAGGGCACTCTGCGCACAGTAGTGACTCTGTTGTCCAAAAAATTTGGTAGAGGTCTGTTATTGGACAACCAATATATAACTTTATTTTTTAACGACCAGACCCGTTCATCCTGATTAGGGGGGAGTTCCGGGACACCTGTCATAATTACTACATAAGGGGATGCCTCAGGCGGAAGATGGATAGGATGGCCCCTCCTCATGATTTCTCGGGATGATGTTAAATCCAGCAGAGTTTTTGGGGAGGGTGGGGGCCGGGATAGGAAGAGCAGGTGGAGGTTTTGGTTGGATAGACGACTGTGGCTTGGAAGTGATTAGAGGTTGAGTCGGTAGGGGGTTAAGTGGATTAGGTGGTACTGGGGGCTTGGTAATAGTTGGAAGTGGTAGTTTTTGTATAAGTTTCTGCGAGGCCTTTTGATTAGTAGTAGAGGGATTAGATACGGTCGAGCCGGGCTTAGATGTTTTCGTGTTATGGGTAAGGGGTCGCCCGTGAGCTAAATTGGGATCTTTGATGGTACCCTTACTTGGGTTCAAAGCTAAAGACAATTGGGTTAGTTGGGATTGGACCTGGTTCAATGTCTTTTCTATGGGCTTTAGATAGGACTTAATTAGGTCACCAATTTTGCTAAGCAGTAAATTATCGTTGCTACAGGTGTTAGTAGTTAGATTACCGTTGTCAGCCGTACCACCCTCATCATCATAGCTACTAGAACTAGTGGAGCTAATGTTTAGATTGTCTGTGGTAGGATTCGTTACGGTTGCTAGTGAAGGGAAGGGTGATTGATGGGGAGTCAGAACAAGATTAATAGTTTGTGAAGGAGGATGGGAAGTGGACGGAGTTGTGAAGTTAGCTATGGGGAGGGAATTAATGGTATAATGAGACTTACTAGTTTTCCTCTTCTTTTTTTGGGGGGATTGCGCCTTCGCGTGTACCCCTATCTGTAGTTGGAGAAGGGGCAACATCGGTTTGGCTAACAAAAATATCAGGAGTTTTTTCAAGTGACAGATGTGATTCAGAAAGATCTAGGGATGCAGACAGGTCCACAGTACGGGAGACCGAATGCAGTTCTGCGTGCACTGTCAATGGCGGGGGTAACTCTACAGGACACTGGGGTGTTTTAGCAGTAGCCAGTAAGCCCATGGAAGAGCGTCTGGCAATAACCAGGTCCTGTGAGACTCTCCGTTCCAGTAGGGTAATACCCTGTTCAATGGCTGCGTTGGCTTTGGTTATAAATTGGTCTATCGGCCCGATAACCTCAGCAGCCGCCTGGGCCTGTTTTTTGACAGTATTCCTAGTAGTTCTAGGGGACATGATGCAATGTAAATCGTTATAAGATAGAAATACTGTAGATACTAAGTGCAAACTGAAAACAAATTATTTACAATGCGTGCAGTATCAGCATAAATAAAAAGAGAGGAGACAAACGTAAATAGGGTGGCCCAGTCCAGTCCTGCCCGGTCTTGAACGGGCTTAAACGGGCCCGCCCTTGGCCCGGGCTTCGTCCCGCGCGCGTTGCGGGTAGGGCTGATCAAGTTAATGGGTTCGTGCAGGGGGGCGTGGCCGCCGGGGGAAGAGGCACCAGCTGAGAGGTGTAAAGGCTGCTGGTCCTCGCAGTCCCCCGGTGAAGGCAGCTGGTAGTTTAAGGTCAAGCGCACGCTGGGAGCGTACAGGCAAACCGCCGATTGCGGAGAAGCTCCCACCAGCGCACCACCACACTAGAGCATATAGCATGGGCAGTGGGGCAGCCTACTTAAGCCCCTGGTTAACTTCACTTTGGGTTACTGAATTTTGCGAACTCACACTGAGCATATCCACACATAAACTAGTTCCCGTAGGTGCCAATGTTTTTGTTTTTACTTTATAGTTACTTTATTTATTTATTTTTAGAGTTTTCTATAGCGAGTGTTGCTTTTATGTTTAGAGCCTGGTGTGATAGCAAGTCGCTTCCGATACCCATTCTATCTTTATCCGATCCCATCTCCTGCCAATGCTTTTGGGGTGTTTTGTTTTTCTGACTGCAGCTACTTCACAGCATTCCAGATTGTGTGTCCATTTGAAACTGTTTTGTATTAAGTTATTCTCTATGTTTTTTCTTTCTCTACTTTTCTTTGTTAATTTCTTTCTTTCTTGCCTTCTTTCTCTATCTTACTCTGTTTTACTTTCCCTCCTTTCTTTTTTGACTTCTTTCTTTCGCCTTTCTTCCTTCCTGCTTTATTTCTTGCCTGATTTCTTTGTTGACGTCCTCTATTTTCTTCTATCTTTCCTTCTTTCTTCCTCTCAGGCTTTCTTTCTCAACAGCAACAGGCTTGCACCCAATGCCAGACTGATTGACTTTTTTTGAGGTCTGTGTTAGCAAATACCTTTTGATTTTACTAAAATTATGTGCACAACAGTTACTTATAGGGGTTTCAGCCAGACTTTATCCATAACATAGTTACTTATAGGGGTTTCTGCAAGACTTCATCCACTAGTCTGTCATTGGTGTCAACGACATGTTTCTTCCACCCACTCCAGTATACAGTAAGAGTCAATGTATCAGCCCACTTTAGCCATTGGTTCAAGAACAAGGACTATATCCGCAAACAAAGTTGTTACCTTCAGTGCCATTGAGTACTATGTAATGCGTGTTTTTTTTCTAGATTGACAAGAGTTGGGCATATTCTCAAACAATACAGGTTTGCAAAAACCATGACATAAAAAAAACAAGAACTGCACGTAGGCTGGCTACCAACGCCAGACCTGCTGCCTTTGCCAAGACTTATTTCAATTTGATTCTGCTCCAAGCTCCTGGCTCTCCTAGTGACGCATTTAAAGGAAAGGCGAATTAGACATATCTGTGGTATGAAAGTAGAGTTATGTGCAACCTTTACAAAACAAAATCTCTATCTTCATTTGCATATAATGTATTTTTGCAGTGTTTCTACTCCCGCCTTTTGGTAGAATCCACGACTTTCAGTAACTCGATGCTCGATCAGTGTTTTTTTCACTTTTCTGCAAATTGCACTCTATATCTCATCAAATTTTAAATTTTGGAAGACTGTATTCACCAGCTTATCGGCACTTGGAGAGTAAATATATGAAAAGTGTGACATTGAGTGACTACAAACAAAGTTGCAAAGAAAAATGATATGTCCATGACATTTAACACATTTCCCAAATTATAGCATTTAAATGTCACATAATGAACTCTGAACTATAAGTCTACTTAAGTGCTTTATTTTCCTTGCTAAACAGCAAGAAAATCATTTGGATGATAAGGCTCCCCGCCATCCCCACGTCCAACCCTTGCTACAATGCTCGAAACAGCTCTAAACTGTTCCTCGATTTGTATTCAAGTTTTATTGAATTGTCTTTTTCATGAAATCTGAATTGTTTGTAACCCTCCTAACAATGTTCAGTAGATGGTATATTTGCACGAAGAATGTGAGAATAATAGATGTATGTACACAAGATCTATTCTTAGCGTAAATCTAAACTCTTATGTGATCTCACTTCTGCGATCCACTGACAACTTTGTGAATGCCAGTCCTCAAACCTTTTAGCCAGGACCTTACAAAACCCTCACTTTTAGTGAGATGTAGAGACTATTAACTAGTCTGAATTTCAACTTTTCGTTGTTAACAGAATGAACTCTAAGAAGTAAACATATTCTTATTGACTGCATGCCGATCAGTGATTATGTGGAGCTAGTGTATCCCCAACTACTTTGCAAGCTAACCATACTAAGCACTGTCGTTATTCTTTCGATCCTACATATATTTTTAGGAATGACGTGCTAAAGTGCTTGCATCATTCATGGCTAATGTACTGTATTCTCCATACTCTAAGGAGTTTGGGTTCTGCCCCCTTCGGCCTTTACCTTGAACCTTTTTAATTGCATCTTGGATTAGCATACCGGAGTTTTAATCTAACCTTCTATCTATTCACTGTTTGGGGGTATCTGTCCTCCACTGGAATACATTAAGGGTTTTTTACTTCAGAAATGTACAACACTCACCACAAGTTTAATTTTCATCTCATTCATGCATTGTATACACAAAATAATACTTAATTGTTGTGCACTGCTGCAGGCGTTTTTTTATTGTTTTTGCCTGTGCTCATCTGCAGACATCAAACGTACAGCTTTTGCCTATGCATGTTGACTTTGTACTCAGAGAAGTTCCGGCAGGTTCAAATATTTGTTTTTCAATCCTTGGCTCGTGTTCTATCTTTAGATTTATTTGATGGGACTTTCACAACAATTCTTTAAAAGATTTGGAAAATGTTTCCTGGCAAATGAAAGCGAATTAAGCTTACAAAAACAGTGCTGTAATATATATATATATATATATGTATATATATATATATATATATATATATATATACACAAATATATCTCTCTATATATATATCCACTTTTATACTCCACAACTGGGTGGCTAGACATGTTCGATTGTGTAAGCCTGTATGAGCCTGCCTCTGGGACTGTCCTACTGTGCCCCACCAAATCTGGACTACGCCCAAACTAGAATTGATAGTTTTAAATTTGTTAGAAAACTGAGATTGCGCACATTTTTCAATAATAAAAAATACGGCATTGCCGGATGATTCCTGGGATCGGGAAGATTTGGACAATCACGCTATTTCTTATTTGAATCTTTTAAGGGACATGGACAGTTTATCCAGAGGAGATTACAATGAGGCTACAGATGAAATACTTATTCAAGATCAAGGGCTTAATGTCTATGAAAGACCGCAAACCCCTAGAGATCTTTCTACCGGTGATGCCACAAGACTCAATAGACATTGTTGTGTGGCGTTTTAGGCTCCGAGTGAATTTTCCTGATTCATGCCCTTATATAGGTACAATTCACATTGCCCTAATATGGGCATAGAAATCAAGCCCTTATTTAGACATAGCCCATGCAGACCAAATACAGGCATGGCTACTTCCACCCGTACCAAACGTCACAACGATTTCTTGGAAAATCGGCTTAAGCAGTTAGGGAACTTCCCCGTGCTTGAATATTGATTTGTCCAGGGACTCATGTACTTTGCAAAGAACGACTATTCCCTAGGGGTTCTTTCCTAACATTATTATGCCCGACTTTAGGTCAAACTAGACACCTTCAAGGTATAAATATGCCTTCACTTGCTCTAGCAAGACACGGTGGCACAGAGAAGTTTGACTATCTACTTGCCCATTGCAGCTCGCTACAGCAAGTGCCGAAGGAAGCCGACCCTCCAGCTGACGCACTGATCAAGAGACTGCCTTTCTCTCGCCGCGAATCCAGCTCCAGTTTTTACAAGCTCCCCTTGCGGGGTGTTGGGAAATCGAATCCTGAGACAGAGATACCAGACCTCCTTCATTCCAACCTAAGGTATGGAGCTGATTAGAACCTAGAGAAATCTTGGAAAGATTCTTGGCAAAGAAAACTAAAACCTATGCTACACAATACTTACTTCTTCTCGCATACTAGACTTAGGTTAGGTACATTGGGGTAAGCGTATTTAGAAGCACCAGTTGAGCATTTTAGTCAAAGTTATTTATGTATGTATTTTTATATGGCTTAGAAACCATACAATGCTTTTACAGTATTATTTTATAATACTATTCTCGCTGTATGCATTATACTTTGCAGTCTGCATTACGATTGTAGCAGTTCACTTCTCTTGCATGAAAAAGAAGACTTTTCAATAAACCTTTTCATTGAAAACGCCAGTCTCTCTATTTCTCTGCAACTCTGTTGTAACGAAGCATGCACGATTGACTGAGTGAAATACTTATCTATTGTTTCCACGACTCTAGAGATACATTTCTTATTCTTGGGAAACAAAGTTGTCATGTTAATGCAGTTGTCCGAAACTAATCCCTTCTTGTGAATTCAAGAACGTTTCTAGTGACCTCTGAGCTAGTTGGCACTCACTATTAAGTTTAGTATATTCGATAGAGACCCAGTCAACCTCAATCCTACGTCTAATCTTTAGGATATAGTATTCCAATGCGCAGAGCCTGTTGGCACTATAGGAACTACACTACATGCGCCCAACGTTTAGTAAGGCACTAATTTAACGCTAGATACTAAAGTAACTCAGTCGTGCTTTTTTCAGAGACCCCTTTTTCCTGTAAAATACTCCAATAGACGTCTGCAGTGGGTAAAAGGATACAATATCCACCATAACTGAGAAGGACGAAAATCCTATGAATTAGTTTTTGGTTTGTTCAATATTGAAGGATACAGTGTTCCAAAATATTGTGCACCTTATATTTGTTTCCTTGAAACTTGCTCTGCAAACTTTCATTAAACAATGTCGATTAACGGCGACAACAACGCAACCGGTGGAGCTGCAGCAGATACAGCCCTACAAGCCTTGACGTTACAGGTTCCCAAGATACCGATATGGATGCTATAATCATCCCAGAACATTTTTAAAAAGTCATCACTATAAAACTTATGGCCTATCATCAAGAGGTGGTAGGGTAATTTTTGTAATAGAGGCACATGAATATCGTCAGACAGAGGTATTCTATTCATGGATTATCTTCCCTGAAGCAAATCCAGTATCACATGTGTTACACTTCTACAAAGAAGAGAAACATCCAACGGAATGCGCTCTGGTTTAAAGGTGCCCTACAACATCAAAATCACATTACCAGGCTCGGTCCACTAGGTAGACCAGGAGCAACATGGCCGGTATTAGCCAGCTATACACCACACCCTGCCATTGAAGAAATGTCGGATGCGGAACTATTAGTTCAACTAAAACAACTAATAAAAATTCACAGACAATTGGTTCAATATGTCATGCGGACTCTAACAGTCCAACCTCCTATAAGGATTCCGCAACACACCCTTTACCAGGGGAACACAAATAAAATTACACCACAGACAATACAATCAGTCATTGATATATTACCTGCAAAATGGGAACAAATTCCATTCTGGATAGCTCAAAAAATTACTCAAATGAAGGCCGTATTTCCTGTACTACCCCTCATGAGAAACACAGGATTTTAACAATCTGTGTACCTATGGGGATCGCACCACACCTGGAGGACTGCGACACTTGGGGTACAGTCTTTGCTGCAATCTACACCAAAACACATGGTGTTCCGTCTTTGGCAGTAATACCAGACATCCCGAAACAGATTAAAAAAGAATACGGGGCAGAGCCTGCTTTAAATTTAGGTATGAAATTACTGAAAGATTTCAAACAGGTCTCAACAATAATATTAGCTAATATTAAAGGTGAAGCAGCATCCGTGGCGATCCGCCAAAAGCTAAGAGAATTTGATGTAACTGAGCAACCACAAGAACTATCCAGAATAATCGAGAAATCCTATGAAGAACTAGGTAGAGACAGCTTGGGTGGTAAACCATTGAAACCCCAACTGACAAAGTCCTGACAAGATCTTTATTATAAACACTCTCACTCTTCCTAAAAAGAAGTGGGAAAACACTAAACAAAATTCTAAAGAGAAGCGTTCTCAATCCCGAGGTAGGTCTGCTCAAAAGGAGCCCTCTGAAAGGAGGTATAACCTCAGGAATAGGGATAATTTGAAAAAACCTGACAGATATCAAGATACTGATACACGTTCCTCCCGTACCTTTCAGACTTCCTCACAGAAATCGGAAAGAAGAGGACGTTCAGAACAAAAAGAAGAACGCGTGAAGTCCAAAGACGATCAGCACGTTCGAAAAAATAAGAAAACCCAATTCACCAAAAAGAAGTTAGCAGGTCTAAAAATCAGACATGCCGAGGATCTTGAAGACACAACTCAAGAACGGGGAGTGGGCTCAGACAATGTTGGACAGCACAGCAGAAGTAACTGTAGCTCGCAAGATCTTGAAGGATCATATGGAGACAGTGGACTTGAATGAGTACATCCAAGTTGAAACTGCTGATACCAGGGTTAGTGTCCCACATGAGTTATATGAAATAACACTCCGGATTGAGGGGGATAAAACTAGAAAAATAAGAGCACTCTTTTGGGAGAAGCTCTCTAAGGGTTATGACATTCTTCTAGCTCATGGGTACTCACTTTCCCTCAGGGGCCAAATTTACAGTTTGGTTTGTGTCCGAGGGCCGCACCGATGGGGGCGGGGTCAGTGGGGGAGGGGGCGGGGCTAGAGCAATAAAAAAAACTGACCATGAGGTTGATCACAGGTCCCTGCAGCGGACGTCTCCGTCCACTGAGCCACCAGACCCGACATACACACATCTCTCGCTCTTTCTCTTTCTCTCTTGGTCTCCCTCTCTCGCTCTAGCTCTCTCTCTCTTTCTGTCTCACCCTCCCTCCCTCTCCCCGTCTCCCTCTGTCTCACTCCCTCTCTCTCTCCCACTCCCTCTCACTCCCTCTCACTCTCTCTCACTCCCTCTCACTCTCTCTCACTCCCTCTCTCCCTCCCTCTCTCCCTCTGTCTCACTCACTCTGTCTCTCTCTCTCCCTCCCCCTTTCTCTATCTCTCTCCCTCTCTCTCTCCCTCCCTCTCCCTCCCTCTCTCCCTCTCTCTTCATCTCCCTCTCCCTCTCTCTTCCTTTCCCTCCCTCTCACTCCCTATCCATCTCCCTCCTGTTCCCTCCCTCTCACTCCGTCTCCCTCCCTCTCACTCACCCTCCCTTTTTCTCCCTCTCACTCCCTCTCCGTCACCCTCCCTTTCACTCCATCTCACTCCCTCTCCGTCTCCCTCTCCCTCCCTTTCCCTCCCTCTCCGTCTCACTCCCTCTCACTCCCTCTCATTCTCCCTCCCTCGCCGTCCCCCTCCCTCTCATCTCACCCTGCCTGTGTGTCAGCCGGGGAACACACACACACTCACAGCCGCAAACAGGGTTGTGAATAGATAACACCTACAAAAACATAATATTTTTTAAAACAAATATAGCGCATAATTTCTGGAAGTCATAGGGCCAAATCTAGAACTAATAGTCGGCGCTGAATCAATAGTACATACACTACTTTAACCAATTAAAAGCTGGGCAATCCTTCTTAGTAAAACCTGACCTGTGCTATAAATGTGTTGCTGAATATGAAAGAGTATTCGAATTCTTACAGGCATCCAGGATAGGGAAAGTGCTAAATTACCTTGTTTGGGTTTAAAACCGATTACATGCAAGAAGGTTACTCAAAGCTGCAGTAGCATTTGTTAGCTCTCATTATTTTTGGACAAAAATTTAAATCGGAATTTTCTTTTGGGTGGTCTTGCATTCCATGGTAGACCCTGAATGTGGGGCAATAGACTGAGCGAGTGAGAAGCGCCGATTAAGTAGGTAGTTTTCCAGCTAAAGAATGTGCTTTTCTTCTGAGGTGTGCATATGTTTATAAGAAAACAGGTGGGAATTCGCCTGCCAACTTCAAGACAGTTATCAGGGCTACAGTGCCTAAGGTAGCTGCTCCGATATTCATACTCGCTAACGAGTGCTTGGCAGCTTTCCTGAGAAGAAATACAGTGTGCGGGAAAATGAAGCACTGGCTTTTCGATGAATTAAAAAAAAAGCGTCTTAAAATACTGACTTCCTAATACTTTGAAAATAGTTGGCTGGTGCGTGGTTGGGAACTGTTTTTGCTAATTTCACCTGAGGATTGAATAATTACCAAAAACAAAAGGGGTTTCCTCCCTCTCACTCACCCTCCCTCTCCGTCCCTCTCATCACACCCTGCCTGTGCCGCACCTGAGCACTTAACAGGTCTTTAAAAGACCATTTTCATGTTAATGAGGCCTTGATGTATTTCCCCTCTTCTTAGGCCCCTGCAGCTTTACTCTGGCTATCGCTGGGATTGCCCGGACCCCACAGAGCAGCAGAGTCTCTCGCGCTGCTGCAGACACTCTTAAAAAAATAATTTCAAACACGGGTATGATGTCTCAAGGTCCGCGGGCCGCCACGGAAGGCTTGCCGGGCCGCCACTGGCCCGCGGGCCGTACTATGAGTACCCATGTTCTAGCTGAACAAGACTGGCCACCTGAATTTGTAAAGGAGTGCTCACATGGCGAGGACATCATTATGCCAGCCTTCTCCAATTATATTCCAATTCATAAAAAATATACTTATGCCAGAAAATGGGCAGTAGCCCAGGCTCCTGCATTATATAAAAATCATGTAGGATGGGATGAGGATTCTCCCCAACATAAAATCCAGTTAAAAACTCAACCGACTGCATAAAGGCAGTACCCAGTTAAGCAAGAAGCTAAAAAACAGATCAGGGAGATATTAGATCAACTTGAATACCAAGGGGTGATTGAAACATGCACCTCGTCAATTAACAATCCTTTGCTTCCTGTCTCCAAACCAGACAATACATATTGTCTAGTTTTGGATTACAGACCTCTAAACTCCTGTTGCAAAACTTTTGCATTACAAAATGCACACAGTGCAGCACTAATGAATAACATTGTGCGTAAAAAATATGAAACAACATTAGATATTTGTAATGGTTTCTTCTGTCAAAACATTGCTCCGGAAAGCAGGTATTTGACCGCTTACTCAATAATGGGGACACAAAGTCAATTCTGTCGTCTCCCCCAGGGATTCAAGAATAGTCCAGGGTTACTTTCAGCCAGCGTAACAGAGTTACTACAAACATATGATGATGAAGCATTATCATATGTCGATGACATCTATCTAATGGACGATGACTTCGATAGGCACTTGAACATGGTGAACACCATAATATTGCGCTTCGACTCTAAAGGGTATAAATTCAATTTAAAAAAATAACAAATTGCCCATCTCAACGTCCTGTTTTTAGGATATGAATTATCAAGTGAAGGCAAAAGCCTGGCAGCAAACTTTCTAGAGAAATGTGCGCTGCTCCAACCTCCAAAAACGCTGAAAAACGTAGTCAATTCTAGGTTTCCTGAATTTCAGAAGAACTTACATTCTAAACTATGCAGAAAGGGTTAAACCTCTCTACGAATTAATCAAACCTGATTTCAAAACAGTTAATTGGACTCAAAAACAAGCAGAAACTTTACGTTCAGTGCAAACAGACATGTTAGCAACAACACAATTACAATCACACGTTAACGTACTCAACCTAGTGATCCGAATCATTCCAGGAAGATGCGGGTTCACGTACTTAACTTTTAATGAAGGAGAAAAAGTACCTATTGATTATAAATCACACTTGTACACACAAGCAAAAATGAAATTCACTTCTACAGAAAAAATTCTGACAACAGTTCAAACTGCCGTAGCAAAAGAGAGATCCCTCGCACAGGGAAAGTGCATAATGCCTGTTACTCCTGTACCTGCCTTAGAGGCAGTGACAAAAGCGAGCATTCTGAATGCAAAGGCTTTACATCCGATATGGATACAATGGGTTAATTCTCTTGCTGCAACAGATGTTGAATACGTTTTTGACCCCTATTTGAAAACATAGGAATTTCTACCATACGAACAAGAATGTCCTCTGCCCGCTGATGTTCTGCCTCTAGAACAGTACGGATGTATAATTTATACAGACAGATCAGCACAACCCGCTATTGGGGGTAAACAAGCATATAGTGCTGCGTGCGCGATTGTTAAAGGTCACTGGCGCGATGGTAAATTCCAACCTATGGTCACTAAAACGCAATCTCTCGAACATTGTACAGCTGAGCGAACTGAACTACAAGCATTCATGATGGTGCTTGAAAATACTGATCGCAAATTCCCCGCACTCAATAGTGTGCGATTCCTATTATTGCGTTCAATCTTATAATGAATATTTGCAGAACTGGATTGAAAATGGTTTCAAAGTTGCAAAAGGTGGCACAATCAAGCATAAGTTGCTTTGGGAACAATTAGTTCAGTTACGGAAAGAACTACAAAAAGCTCACGTGATCCATACAATGAGTTATCAACATGATGGCGTTCACGTTGCAGGGAATTCATTGGCTGATGAAACCGCGAAGGCAGCTGTGCAAACGTCTTTCATAGCTGCAATCACTCATTCAAAAACGAAAATAGATGGCGAAATAATGCAAGCTGTCAATGCTTCAAGCAAAGACAGTGGTAAAACATTACCAAAAGGCTTTCCACTCAAATACTCATATATAACTGATGCAAATAATGTTCCGTTTGCTCGAATCCCTGGAGTGTGGGATAGAGTAATTCCAAACATTGAACATAGATTAGGACTAATCTTAGCAGCACATGAAGGGCTCGCCTCTGCACACGCAGGTGTTTCTGCTACAGTATAATTATTAAAACAGCGATACTGGTGGCCGCGCATGAGGAAACAAACCAGAAACTATGTTTTGGAATGTGAAATCTGCCAAAAGAGGAAAGTCTCTACTTTGAAACGTCCTGCGCAGATGCCCCTGTTAATTTCAGACAATCCATTAGCTTGCGTTTACCTGGATCACTGAGGTCCCTTACAGAGGGATAGTAACTATAAATATATCATGGTCACAGTAGATTCGTGCTCAAGGTTCATTTGGATGTGGCCTCAGTGCTCGGCTGATGCCCGAACTGTTATAAAAGATTTGCGAGTCTTTATCGGTACATACGCAATCGGCACGCTACATTCTGACCAGGTTCCTGCGTTTAGCTCAAAAGCTTACAAGGAGGCCATGGCCAATCTGGGCGTTGCATTGCGGTATTCTACTCCATTCCATCCTGAGGGAAATTCGGTTGTGGAGAGAAAAAACTGAGACACAAAGCAATTTATAACAGCTAGGGTACTAGGCTCGGGTGACGGGTGGGTCAAACATCGAATAAGTGTCCAACGTAGTCTTAACAATCTGCCAAGAAGTTCTCTAGGTGCAATCACTCCATATGAAATCATTTTTGGAACTAGAATGATTGTCCAGGACCTTGATCGTCACACTTCAGTGGTAGAACAAAGACATTTTGATATCAAAGACCGTTTGGCTGTTTTGCAGGACTTAAATGAAACAAGAAAAAGTCAAAGCAACGCATTGCAGCAGCCAACAACCACTGAAGAGAAACCACCCGTCCCAGCAAGGCTTGCCTGGTTTCCAAAGACTGGGGATCTAGTCAGAGAAAAGATCGCAGACAAGAAGGAATTTGGGCCTTCATACAGACAACCAGTACCTGTGCTAGCAATCCACGGATCGAGAACAGTGTTACTGCCGCCCCTTGCTGGAAGAAAGGAGAACAGGTTCGTATCTATCGACCTGGTAAAACCACATCATGTGGCCAATTATAAGTAGTAGGCCGAGTGGACTCCAAAGATGTAGCAGACGCCCGAATCAGGCTACAATCCAAGAGGTTCAAACTGAGGGACTGATAATATTTGAAGACTCTGCAGTACAGAATAAAGGACTATGTAACAATACCATCGAACTAGTGCCTCTTGAGACCCAAATAACAGTTTGTCAAGAAACGCCTGTCTACAATGAAATAGCATCCGAATATACTAATATGACAAGTGATCAAGTGGTTCCAGCGAGTTCGTCAAATCCTGAAGCAATCCCTACAATTGACAGAACTACCTCTGGCTATTTCATTAACTTTGATATGTTTTCCGAGGATCCTAGTGAACCTGAAACGACGCCAGCTAAAAGAACTTTTAAAGACAAGCAACGGAACTCTTTCACCAACTGAAAAAACATATCTGGTTTCACCATGGGTTGAAGTATGGATTATCTAAGGTGTACTTTTTCTTCTACTTTGGTTGACTCTGGTATTTACCTTGGGAATGCTGAGCAATGGAAAATATAGTATAAAGGACAGAGTAGGAAAGAACATCAACTTACTCCTCAAGCCACACAAATCATCACATCATGAACAAAGAGACTTGTCAGCAGTGAACATCACAGCCGTTCCTATACCAGGTGGTATAGCTTGGGACAGAACTGAATATGACATTCTTGGTCCGGCGGAGCTGTTGAAGATTCTACACCAATTCAAGGTTTCCTTGACTGACTTTGTTTCATCTAGTACCTTTTCTGATGATTGGGACTTTGAGACTGTTAATGATATGATGCGGTACAAAAGGGGGTGGTGATGGACGGAGCATCTGAACCAATCAAACACTCACACCCAGTCAACAGATCTGGGTTTGATCCATCACCGTTCTTTAGCCCACTCTGCCACCCCAGTTCAGACATGGCCATATGCAAATCAGTCTGACCCTGTGCCTCATGGGAACAGTCCAGCCCGAACTGCCAGCCATGTCTTCCCTGGACCGGATTCAAGCTTCCTAGGGCCGGTTTCTGGCATTACAGCCGTCTTCAGCCAGGCTTGCTTGAATCCAGTGGCAAAGTGAGCAAGGGACTCACGTCTGAGCATACCCTGCCAAACTTATGGCGAACAAAGCGGTACAAAAGGGGTTAATAATATGATGTCAGACTTAGAAATGTCTGCAAAATTTACAAATCATGAATACTTAGAAGGTTCATCAGATTATGAACAAATGTACTGTTATAATCACTATGGTCATCATTTCCTGCATAAATCTGCAAATCCTAGAAATGTATTAACTTATAACCAATGGGAACATTGTCCTACGCCACCAAAGGGTAGCTCTAAAACATTTTTTAACAAATTTCCATACTTTTCCGGTATTAATGTTTCCAATCCAGAAACATTTTCCTTAAAAAATGTTGACAGGAATGAAAAGTATGTTGACAAATATAAAGCAAATTTATTCTACAGCCTTTTATGCTCAGCTGTCTACATTATGCTTTGATTTTTGGAAAGACACCATTGAGACGAAAACTGTCTGGGGCACAAAAGGCTGGCAGGTGCAGGGCTTAGAAGCTTTATTTAGAGCCTGCATTATCCCTGAACAATTAATGTTTTTGAATGACACTGTTCAACAGACATCTTGTCTTGGATTAGCTCAAATAAAAGAGTTAAACAAACCGTCAATACCTACACCTACACCTGTAAACAGATCTTGATTGGAAAATATGGTTAATCTGGCCCACAGACTCAAACAACTGTCAAGATAGATTCCTGAATAAGACACAAGGGTTCACATTCACTAGGCCAGATCCAAGATATGTCCAGAGACAACATCCAGGGATAGTAACATCATACAGTGTGGGAAAACTGTGCCTTGAGTGGCTACAAAAATCTACACTAAAGGAAGTAAAACAGCACTTGTCTTTACTTAAAGATGGCGTTGATTTAAGGGACTTCTTACAAGGACCTGCAAAACCGCGTCATAAATGTTTTATATACGCCGGTATCTATGCCATTTATAATGAAGCTTGGAAAACAACGCAAGCAGAGACTGCAGAACGAATACGAGAAATTGATCATATTAATTTAGAGAAATCTCTCTCTGGAGTTCACAATGGGTTAACAACTCTGTCATCCAGAATATATTCTTTGGACAGCATAGTATCTTCTGCCATAGACATAATGGAACAGGACTTGGCCATGTTACAACATGGTCAGTCGCAATTGTGTTCTATAATGCTTTTGGGCTGGACGTTACAAAACCTTCGTTCTGGATATGTGCCTTGGCGTCTAATCAACACCACGTCATTGTTATCTGAATTTAACCTTACAGATAAACAAATCACACTGGCACAGAGGGGAGCAGACTATACAGTGCTGAGCACTGGAAAGATTGCTATTGACTGTTTCCGAGAAACCAGCAACAGAATGGATAATACACAGTACAATCACTCTGCCTGTCACAATTTTCCATTTTCAGTATTGCTTAAAACATATACCAGCAGGCGTATATGGAAGGTTGGGTAAAGAATACATCAAGACATCCTGGGATTTACCTTAAGCACACAAATGTTGGAGTGGGGGAAAAGAAGTGTTTCTTAGTGGTACGAATTGCGACAATGCACTAAGCGGTTCACTCTTATGTCAGGGTATTAATTTACACAGGGCCTGTGATGGTTCTTCGAACAACTTATCCTGCCACCTGCAAGGTTCTCCAGCTGCAGTTATTGATCCAATTTTTAGGCAGCTTTCTAATGGAAGTTACATTATGTTGAATGATCACAGCTGCTGTGGCATGTTGCCCCTATCTCGTAACTGTGTCAGCCAGGGTCACTTGCTGTATGCAAGTATTGTTTCCTAAAACTAAGACAGACAGGGAGTCGCCTTTATGGCCTTCACTGAACATCTCTTCTATACGAATTGATACTTTGAGCAGAATGAAAGCCATTCTTTTACAAAAAAACTATGCCACTGACCTCAGCCAAACAGACATATGATCTGCAAATTGCAAGTACTTCTGCAGAGATACATATGCTTTTATCGAAAAACTACCCTATACATTTCTCAGAAATGTTAAGTCGTATCTTAAACATGTCTGATACCAGTGGTATTGTACATGCATTTAAGACCGTTTTTTTCTGGACTGTTAGCACCCTTTGAAGCAGTCCTAGGCATATTTCCAAACTTCGTGCACTCTGTGTTTGGCGGCCTGCCTCTGGTTTTGGGACTCGTAGCAGGGATACTATTTGTGCTCCTTCTGCTCCGATATGGCAAGCCAAGTCACCATCGACACCCAGATCACCTTGGAGAACACCCTCCTGGCAATGAAGTGTCGTGAGAGCGTGATACAAATTCTGGGCTTGACTCGTTTAAGAGTTTTGAATACCACGTGGTTTCTATCATTCCGACCAATCTGGCAAGATTGCATCTTACCTGTTCTACGATGCCTGCTATGTGGAGAAGAATGCGTGCTAGACATCTGTCTGACACACCTATCAGTCCTGCCAACGGAAGTTGATACTTTGCTTGAACCGGTAACGGCTCATGCACTGTGTTGTCCCCAACGGCTACCAATCCTAATGACTGCATTCGTTGAGATCTCACGGACGCAAAATGCAGACGGTAAGATACATGGAGCAGCAGGCACACAGGTACCATCTACTTTGAACATTGCTAATGAGACTGACGCTGACGGCGATGATTCTCATCTATGTGCGGTTGATCTCCTTAACGAGGTTGTCCAACTTTCACCTACAGTAGTAGACCAATTCTTTACCAGCTTAGAAGATTTGATGTTTTCTCCAAAAAATGACAATGACTTTTGAAGTTAGCACACAGTGCTCTGTGAAGACTCTGAATTCGACTTTCACTTTCCAAAACAAACTTCTAACTTTGGAACTCTATTTTTTTATAATTTTACTTTTTTCCAAAATTGTATTTTTTTTTGGGGCACAGAGTAATCTGCTTAAAGTAGAACTATTCCTAGAGAACAAGAATTCTTTGAAAACTCCCAAGAGACAATATTTGACCTTGTCGACACTAAAACAATTTATATATTCTGTCATGAAATGGCCTTGACTTTTCCTCTGTATTTAAGAGCCATTTCATAAATGTATTTTCATGATTCATTCGGATAGCGGTTTTCAAATGTCATCTATATGCTTTGAATGAAACATTGCTTTTAAATGCGTACAGCACAAAATGCTCTTTTTGTGTACAACCATTTCGAATGCATTCTTATGTATTTATGGTGGGGTTTTAACACATCATGTTTAGATATATTTTATGTGTTTAGAACTTAGTAATGTCGTACATAATAAAGTGGAGTGGGTGTTGTGTGGCGTTTTAGGCTCCGAGTGAATTTTCCTGATTAAGGGTACAATTAGGTACAATTCACATTGCCCTAAAATAGGCATAGAAATAAAGCCATTATTTAGACATAGCCCATGCAGACCAAATACAGGCATGGCTACTTCCACCCGTACCAAACGTCACAACTATTTCTTGGAAAATCATCTTAAGCAGTTAGGGAACTTCCCCTTGCTTGAATATTGATTTGTCCAAGAACTCATGTACTTTGCAAAGAACAACTATTCCCTAGGGGTTCTTTCCTGGCCTTATTATGCCCGACTTTATGTCAAACTAGACACCTTCAAGGTATAAAAATGCCTTCACGTGCTCTAGCAAGACACGGTGGTTCGGAGCAGTTCGGCTATCTACTTGCCCGACGCAGCTCGCTACAGCAAGTGCCGAAGGACGCCGACCCTCCAGCTGACGCACTGATCAAGAGACTCCCTTTCTCTCACCGAGAATCCAGCTCCAGTGTTTCCAAGCTCTCCTTGCGGGGTGTTGGGAAATCGAGTCCTGAGACAGAGATACCAAGCCTCCTTCATTCTAAGCTAAGGTATGGAGCTGATTAGAACCTAGAGAAATCTTGGAAAGATTCTTGGGAAAGAAAACTAAAACCTATGCTACACAATACTTACTTCTTCCCGCGTACTAGACTTAGGTTAGGTGCATTGGGGAAGGCGTATTTAGAAGCACCAGTTGAGTATTTTAGTCAATGTTATTTATGTATGTATTTTTATATGGCTTAGAAACCATACAATGCTTTTACAGTATTATTTGATAATACTATTCTCGCTGTACGCATTATACTTTGCAGTCTGCATTACGATTGTAGCAGTTCACTTCTCTTGCATGAGAAAGAAGACTGTTCAATAAACCTTTTTATTGAAAACTCCTGTCTTTCTATTTCTCTGCAACTCTGTTGAAACGTAGCATGCACGTTTGACTGATTGAAATACTTATCTATTGTTTCCGCGATTCTAGAGATACATTTCTTATTCTTGGGAAACAAAGTTGTCATGTTTATGCGGTTGTTAGAAACTAATCCCTTCTTGTGAATTCGAGAAAGTTTCTAGTGACCTCTGAGCTAGCTGGCACTCACTGTTAAGTTTAGTATATTCGATATAGACCTAGTCAACCTCAGTCCTATGTCTAATCTATAGGATATATTATTCCAATGCGCAGAGCCTATTGGGAATATAGGAACTCCACTATAACATGTTTGCCGAAATTAGTGGTGAATGATCTCAAGATGCTTCAAAAGAGTCAACACACTACTCAGAAGGTGTTTACAGACTCAATGCAGATTCAATATGTCTTTAGTCAACAAGTGACGCCAAAGGAAAGACATAGTAGTGAGACAGGCGGACAAGGGTGGAAACATTGTCCTCTGGCCGCTTGCAATGTATTTGGAGGAGGCCATGAGACAATTGGGGGACAGACACTGCTTTTGCAAAATTGACAAAAGTGAGGTAAATAAATTAAAATTGCATTGCACACTTAGTTATCCAAATGGAGGTCAAAGTGATTTTCTCTTTCTTAAAACAGACTCACCCATTTTGCCCATCCTCTATCTTATAATGATTATTTTCATCAGGAATCAGTTAAAAATGTCTCATCTTATGTTCAAGACACCGGGGATTTAAAAAAATAAATGTATATGATGTCAATTGGGACGACAAATACATTTTAATGACTCTAGATGTGTTGGCTTTATACACATTCATTTCCCATAAAGATGGCATAGGAGCAATGAAATACTTCCTGAGCTCTTGGGCTCTGACATTTTACAAACATACTCAGATGATTCTCGAAATGATCCACTGGTGCTTGCACAACAACATCTTTCAGTTTGGGTCAGATCTCTATTGCCAATTGAGGGTGACGTCCATGGGCACCTGTTTGGCACCCAGTTATGCCAATTTGCATATGGGCTGGTGGGAGGAGCAGGTTCTGGCCCAGGATTTTCCCCAAGAGATGACAGACAATGTGGCATTATGGCCACAAAATATTGATGATATATTTATCAATTGGAAAAAATCAAAGGATTCGGCAGAGTGATTTGTAGAGAGAATCAATATTAACCATCTGAATTTGCATTTTACTTCCCAAATCAGTGTGGAGGCAGTCAAATTTATGGATCTTACTGTATATATTGATAAGCATAAATTGCACACGAAAACCTTTCAAAAGATCACTGTGGGCAATATAATATTACATTTCTGCAGTTTCCATCCAAACAATCTAAAATACAGTATCCTGCATGCGGAGAAACTGTAGTAGTAAAGCACAACTGGAAGTATCACAGCAGGAACTGTGCGACAGATTTGTCGCACAAGGATATAATGAGAAAGTGATGCAAGGTGCTAGGAGTAAAGCAAATTCCAAAACAAGAGATCAATTGCTGTTTTCGGAACAATTGAGGGAAGACAGTCAGCAGGAGATCCGACTCATTATAGGCTTTAGAACCCAGCATACGCAACTGAGACGGATCTTGCAGCAACATTGGCAACTATTATGTAGTGATCCTGTTATAGGCTCAAAGATTCACTGAAGGCCGTGATAGCCTTTAAGAGAGCGAGGTCAATGAGAGGTGACCTTGTAGTCAGCAGTCCAGAAATGCAACAGTGATGTACATGGCTCATGGGCAGTGGGGGCTGCAGGAAGTGCCACAAATGCAAGGCCTGTAAACACGGAGTTAATACCACACAATTGGCCTTACCTTTTTCAGATGGGTTTTGGAAGATCAGGCAAACATTACATTGCAGGAGTGAATTAGCTGTTTATGAGTTGAGATGCACTTGCTAAAAAATTTACATAGGCAGCACAATTGTAAAAGTCCATCTACGTATTTTACAGCATGTCAGGGCGATCAAACACAAGGATCAGACAAACCCTGTAGCTAAGCACTTAGAAACAGTATATGAGAGTAGGATAGATGACTTGAGCTATTGTGTACTAGATCAAGTGCCAAATAGAATCAGGGAATGTTGCCTGAGGCAATTGGAGTCCAAACATATTCTTAGATTTAATACCAAAGTTCCGGCAGGATTGAATACAGAAGAGGATCTCTATATTCATATATAGAACAGTGACAACAAACAGTGGTTTAGATTCAAGTAGGCAACAGCAGTGATGATGTTTAATCCTAGTTTAATCCTAGTAGTGCGAGCCTGCATGGAAGTCTGCACTATTGATGATCAGTTCATAGACTCTTTATTTCGATTATAAAATCATAAAAGACAATCCAGCATTAATGAATCCAGTAAAAACACATTAGAATAAATAGTTAAAATGTATACAAACAACCCTAAAATAAGTATTAAACTACAAGTCAAGACTCACTATTGAAAGACCATGATTAGTAGACAATCAATAAATAAGATAGAACACTCAGCAGCTCTAGTTTTATGCCATAAAGAAGTTTAAAAGAAATGTACACAACCCCAGAGCTGAATTCAGAATAAAAGGACACATCTTTAGGCCCTGAGTTTGTTGGCCCGCAACTTCCATGCCCACCCAAGACATTTAGCAGTAGCAATAACAAAGGCCTCCTGGGGGCATGACTGTAGGATGCTCAAGGCTTCACTGGCAACCCTTGTACCGAGGACAAGACATATAGGTTTAGGCCATATCCTCCTCGGGACACTGTAAGCCGAACAAGCAAATAGCATGTGGGAAATAGTTTCAGAGTAGGCCTGACATAGCGGGCATAGGTCCAGAGTGGGCCTAAGCCATCTGCTTGTGAAGGCTCTTGTGGGTAGGGAACAGACCCTAAACTGAATAAGATCCCAGTAGGGCTCAAACACCGGTACATGCTTGACGGATAGGAAGTCACTATTGATGATCAAAAGAGCTTCTTTTTAATCATGATCTTGCATACATCTAGTGAACACTGCATGCCAATTTGCACAAATACACTTTATGGAAATGGGCACATGCCCCTAATTCTTTGTGTATGCATGTTATTGGGTTATTTTATCTTTAAATGAGGGTTGTTGATAACATAAGCTAAACTAGTTAATACAAACAGCTGCAGGATTTTGCACATGTTTTTACACATTTGCAAAATTTTGCACATTGCTGTATAACATTTTGCACTATATGCATCTTTGCACATATAATATATTTGATTGAACATTCCGTACTTTTGTGCAGAATGGCATTTGCCGACATAGTGGCCAGGAAGAAAAAAAAAACGAGTGCAATGTTGTCATGCAAATAATAAGTCTGATAAATACACTGTTTAATTCTAGAATAATCATCAATCACTATTTAATTTCTATTATTTTATTTCATTTCACTTTATTATAAGATTGTATGTAACAGTTGGAAGAGTGACCCCTATTTATTTATTTATAAAGTTTTAAATAGCGCAAACTTGATCCTGTGTATATATCCCCCCTTTTATACTCAACGATTGGGCGGCTAAGATCTGTGTTGGCAAGCTAAGAGTCTAATATGAAATTCAATAAACATGTTCGATTATGTAACAGTTACAAGCCTGTGACTAATTCATGAAGACAAAAAGGTACACTGGGAATTTTTCACAAAGTGTTAATCAGTATCCGCACAACAGTGCCTTTGAAAATGTTCATTCCTCATCAGTTGAGAATTTGTGATCAGTTATAAAATTAATTTTTTGCACTTGAACTTGTGGCAATCTGACGTATATTTGGAAGCCTACACACTGCATGTCGTCATAGTCTACGAGAGAGACCTTCCAACACAACACAGTCCTGTTTTCTGGCCTTAAGGAACATTTGACAGATGGTGCGGTCTGTGAACGTGCAATGTGTAAAACAATGTGGCCCAAAATGAGATGTCTATATGTAAACAGTTAATCTCTTCCATGATAAAAATACTCTTTGTACACCAGAAGGACACTTCTTAATTCTCCACCGAGGTTTCCTGCTCTGTTTTTAATTAAGTCTAGCAGTGTTTAAAGATATCTCAACGGGACCTCCAGCACACACCAAACAAGCACTCGGACCTCCATGGCCGGAACAAGAATGCTCATAATGTTCAACGAAATATGCGTAGTGGAGGAAGGTTCTCATCAGCAGATGTTCCACAGTGAAAAGGCTTTGTGCCTCGTTGGTTGTTCAGGACTTGATACGTTTATGGTGAGTATTGGAAGCCTTACATTAAGGTAGACGTGGCTTTGTCGAAAATAACTTTTTTCGAACTGTCGCCAGATGATTTAAGACATAAATACGTTGATGTGATTCAGATCCCAACCATCTTCCGAACCTTATTCTGTTTTGTGACGACACAGATAAGCGTGATCTTTACGTTTACCTGCTCCTGTATTTCCTGAAACAGTAAACACACACACTGGTTAAGTATATTAAAACTGGTTTTCCTTAGATCTTTTGAAAACTCATGCAACATGCATTTCCACCACATATGAGACTAGAAACACTCTACTGATGTTAAAAACCGGCCAGTGCCAGTTTTAACATCTAAGTACATATTACCAAATGCGCACAATACTTGCTCTAATTAGTGTGAATCATGAAGACCTGAATCAGGCCTTAACGTGTAAACCAGTGCCTGTTCCTGTCAAGAACAGACTATGGTAATCGCCCACGACTAAGTCTCTCAAAAGGTTGACAGGCTTGATTTAAAACACCAGTATAGGAAACAGCTCACCTGATTTCGGACTCCCGCTATTGAGCCCACAGAACACTTGCTCAAAAATCCATTAAATGCCTTCCAATAGCGTCTACAAGTACTTCCAAAATGGCGTCCCTGATCTATGATGGAGGGAATATAAATTGCTCTAGATACCTTTTCTAGAAAATATAAACTTTGAGTGAGCAGAGCACCCTTGACAACCTAGGCACCCAGAAGCTTAAGAAGCAGAAAACCCTGCTACAATCCTTGGAGTGCGCCACTGCGATCTGGAATTCCCAGCCTTCACACACATGTCATTCTATAGAATTGCTTGATTTAAAAAAAAAAAAGACCAGAAGAAAATGCTTTTGAAATCCCAAACAAAGCTATTCTCTTCAACACACCTCAGTGAAGTGTGTACACTTTCTGCTGTTGTCCTACTCACTGACGTTCAAAGCCTGTTGCAGGCACTGGACGCATGCCCTTAGGGTCTCAAGCAAGCTGGCTGCAATGCTGCCCGGCCTCATTCTGCTTTCCATGGACATATTGAGTAGTATTCTCCGATCTCTATTTACCCCCTTCTGACTTAGGTACAGAACAGAAAACAGCATTATCTGTATTTGTTTACAGTGGTAGCTCCTCCTTCCCTCTGCTAATGGCGCCCCTCAAGCGCTCTTTACCAGTACATCTAAGCTTCAAATTAAATATGTAAAAATCTTCTCCTCCTCTAACTGCATAATACGAATGTGAATATGTAAACACGGTTAGCACGTACAGTCCCTTCGACAACCAAACTTGCTCAGCACCGAACACTGCTGTGGGTGTTGTCTGCACCTTAGTAAACAGTCAAATAATAGAAATGTTTAAATAAATATTAAAAGATAAATTTGGCTTCCATGAACACGCCATTGTGGCAAATAAATACATTCTGCCTGAAGCCATTCATTAGAAGTAGCTGATCTTACAGCGTTGTCAAATACTGGCATCATGTTTTTCACAGGAACATGGAGGCATATTAGCAAGGGCCATATCGCCGCTTTAGCAGCACTTTTTGCTGCTAAAGTGGCGATATTTTTATCGCCCTATCAGTTTAGGTGACAGCGACCGGTTTGGGGCCCATTTTGCATTTCAGCGATATTTATCGCTAATGACATGCAAAGTGGGCGTACCCAAACTGTTAGCGACTGAAAGCAGTGGCTAACACAGCTATCGCCTATTGGAAAGGCAGGCAACGCGATTAAAAAACGCGCTAAGTGCGATTATTGCTATATTCTAACGCCTGCGAAAAACATGACTTACCTGTTTATCCAATGGGAGGTGGATGGTAAGGTTAAGTCCCCATTGGCGTTAATGCGTGAATATCGCTAGATTTCCAGCGATATTCACGCATTTCGCCGCTATCGCTGTATATTTTAGCACAATGGAGAAAAACGTTGCTAATAGCATCTTTTCTCCGCTAACATATCCAGCGATAAAAAAAAATGCGCTAAGTGCATTTTGCAATAAATATCGCTATTCCTTGCTAATATGCCCCATGGTTTTCACTCTTCTTCATCAGAAGATGCTTAGATCGGGCTGATGCATTTTAATAATGCATAAGATACATACTGCGAAATGCCCTACCTTAAGTCTTTTCATTATCTTGAACCTAAAAATCAAGAGGTTTTGAGAAACTGCAATACTCCAACAGAAGGGTTAATACTCCAAAGTATGGCATCCAGGTTTGGCGAAAAGCGGGTAGTCATCGAAGGGTTAATTTCAAGAGTTTCCCTTGCACTTCTGGGAAAAAAGCCTTGCCCTAAAGCCATCTTCGCCTTCCGAGACCCATCATTCCCACTAATTGCTAGAGGCCTGATTTAGACGCAACTGTGACGGCATCAATGATGGCTGCCAAAGCACTAGCCTCTTTCTCATGGTAGCTTTTGCCGCATAGCCCTTGTCTCCTGAAATTAGTTTCATTACCAGAGCAATGATGCACCACATGCCACAATATTAGCTGCAAATAAAGCAAGATTATTCTCCGCCCGACTAGATGTTGCAGAATGAAGTTTACTCTCTTGCCCAGGGCATCAATACACCCCGTCTTGGTCAGGACACAGTGGAGGTAGGTGTGACTGAATTGTGAGACCTTAGTTAGGCAGCTGCAGCAATGACATCATCTGGATTTGGATGACCCCTGAAGTGGGCTGGGGAGAATCTGGCCCTGATACTTCTTCTCCAAGTGCTGGACCATAGCAAGGACATTAGCTGAATTCCTTCTTTCAGCCAGAGTCCACAATGGGGATGAGTTTAATAAATTTCATAGACTGCTTCTGAAGGTTGTATAACAAAACCTTGCTGCTCCATTCAGGTCATGGGTACGCCGAATTTCTTTGCCATGCTGCCAAGTAGGGAGTGAAACCCGGCGATATTGTCCAGTGGGGAATTAACCTCTGTGGTGGCATCTTCAACCCACTGCCAGGTTAAGGCATAATCCCTACATTCCTCTTTCCACTGTCCTATGGGTCTTCATGATCACTTTATTGTCCCTCCTGCACTGCTTCACTGTGATCACCAATATAGTCCGGTTTGGGCAGAAGCTGTTTCTGAGGCGATCACAGAGGCGATCGTGCAGGCTTGTGCAATAGAGATATGGACATACCATGGGCTGTGAAAGTGGATGTGACTAAATGAATGTGGAATAGGTTGCCACGGAGGTTGGACATTGGGTTGTCTAGTCTTGAGCAGATCATCTCTTGAAAGGATCTGAAGTAATCTACTAAAACATATGCCATCTGTTAGAAATGGGATTTCTGGTTGGCTAAGGTATGCGCCCAGGCTAGGCAGGAACCACCACTCAATTCAGGGTAAGCTAAATAACCTGTGCTCACCCTCTGGTAGCTTGACACAGAGCAGTCAGGCTTATCTAAAGAGGCAATGTGTAAAGTATTTGTGCATATATCTATCTCTCTCTCTCTCTCTCAATGAATGCACCAGAAAAAGACTCCACATAGGTATAGAGCAATAGGGAATATTTATCAGAGCAAAATAAGACCAAGATGACAAAAATCCGATCAGTAGAAGCCAATGTATGAATGTTTAAAGATTAAATGCAAAAATAGTGCTTAGAAGTCACTAGAGGTCTAAAGGATACTTGAGGTAGTGGGGCACCGGTGCAAATTCAAAGTTCAGGCCGACCGCTACGGGGCCCATGTAGGGCCTACTGAGAAAGTACCTTGGATGGAGCAAAGCGTCGACACTGAGGGCATGATGCGTTTATCTTTCCATGCAGTCGGGATACTGCATCGTTAACGAGCTTTGGTGAGGTGAAGAAAATGCGTCATCGCCCACCTGCGCTGAGCATCTGGCTGCTAAGGATCTGGAACTACTGTCGTCGAACAGCGTCGGTGTCGAAGGGCGATATGTCGGTTCTGACTAGTGTGGTGGTGATGATGATGTCGGTTTTGTACAGCAGCAATTGCAGGAAGTCTTTTGCGTCCCTGAGACTTCAGAAAACAGGAGGCAAGCAAGCCAGCCCTTGGAGATAACTTGCAGGAAGGCAGAGACCAGTTCTTCTTCAGCAGAGTCAGGGAGCAGCAGACAGAAGGGCAATAAGCGGAAAAGAAGTCCTTCCAGAAAATAAGTCCAGTTGAGTCCTTTAAGCAGCACAGCAGTCCTTCTGACAAGAGGTTCAGCACACGATCCTGAAGTGTCTGATTTTAGGGGGTCAGAGACCCAGTACTTATACCCAAATATGCCTTTAACCTAGGGGGTAATTTCAAAGCAACTCTGAAGTGTACAAGGATCCCTTTCAACCCAGTCCTGTCTGCCAGGCTATCCATCAGAATGCAGATGAGTGCTCAGAATGCAGATGAGCTTCACCTTCCTGTATTTGTGACTGTCTAGAAGGAATGCACAAAGTGTAGCTGTCGGCCAACTCAGATGTGTATTGGAGACAGGCACAGAGAGCAGTAGGTGCAGAGAAATGTCCACTTGCTAAAAGTGACATTTCTAAAACAGTAATGTTAAATCCAACTTCACCAGTAAGGAGGATTTATCATTACCATTCGAAACATATGAAACATGAAAAAAAATACTACTCTCGGATCAGGACTTACCGCTTAAAAGTGTATTAAGGATTTCCCAATGCTGGCTTAAGAGAAGTACATGCCCTACCTTTTACTTACATGGCACCCTGCCCCTTAGGATTACTTAGAGCCTACCTTAAGGATGACTTATGAAATAAAAGGGGAGTTTAAGGCTTGGCAAGTAGTTTTAAATGCCAGGTCGAAAAGGCAGTAAACCACAGGCACTGCATTGGCAGACCCGAGACAAGTTTGAAAGGCTACTTCTGTGGGTGACACTGTCACTGCTGCAGCCTACTAGTAGCATTTGAAGTACAGGCCCTGGGTATATGGTATACCAATTTACAAGAGACGTACCAGTACAACAAATATGCCAATCAGGTGAACACCAATGCCATCATGCTTAGGGGAGAAGCAGATACACTTTAGCACTGGTTAGCAGTGGTAACGTCCTTAGAGTTCAGAGGCCAAAAAAAAGAATCAGCAAAACTTGCAGGCAAAAGGCAAAATGTTCAGGGGAAGACCACCCTAAGGATGACAGGTCTAACACCATCTGAGGATCTCTGGGATACTCTTCAGGGTAATGGCATGGTTAGTAGGGATCATAATTTCCATAATGTTTTGAGTTGTCATAATGTAACAGCTTCTCGTATTGATCTTTTATTATCGCTGCAGTGCCTCCTGCTCATATCTTAGGATGTAGTGGTGGAGATTTAGTTGGCATGAAGTGTATGCTGTCCTTTCCAGAGATAGTGGAATGGCATCATTGACAGTGTAGGATTTGGCACTCTCAGTGACTGTGTGTGTGTTGGGGAGATGTCAATGAGGACATCAATGAAAAGATAATCATCGATGATGCTGTTGTGGTTGATGATAAGGTGGCCCTTAATGAAGGTAGGATGGTCGACATTGGGGCACTGACATTCCCACAAAGAGGGAACTGTAGGAGAGGTCATTGACCGGTATAGAAATAACTATACCAATTTTGACAAGGCTGCCCCAGCAACAGTTTCAGCAAGAGAGGTGACTAGATGTCTGCCACAGTCAATATTTGTACCAATTTTTTGAATGAAGGGCTAGAATGATGTTTGGAGGCCTTATATCAAGCAGCAATATTCTTGTCTGAAGCAGAGGCTGATTTCCCAGGTATATCCTTGATGAACACCTGAGACACCTGCTAGTGCATCCTTTTTTATACCACTTTAGCAACCGTCCCTGGCGGGGAGGATTCTCAGTAGGCAAGGCATCTCACTTGTGCACCAAGAGTTTTGAAAGTAAAGGTTTTAAAATCTTCTCATTTGGATATATGTTATGGAAAAAGGCAATAAAAGATTTAGTGTGGATGAGCTATAAAATCTTCTTTTGGTCACGCGCTTGTGAGGAAATGTTGCCATCACTGTTAAACCCTCCCTGGGCCAGAGAGATTGCTTAACAAAAAACTCACTGCAAAACTGTGATGACTCTGAGCCTGTTCTGATCCCCAGGGTAACAAAGAAAAACTGAAACACTCAAATGTTTTTCAGGAAATTGGAGTTGACAAAGCAGAGGTCTGTTCATGAACATCCTCACACTCGACGTGTGTTAAAAATATGAGACATATGAGCTATGGTGTTCTCTAGGAAGAGTGCGCAGTGCATCCACCTTATTGAGTAAAGTTTTGGTGCTTTTCAAAAAGGAAAACATGCTACCAAACTACTGTTGGACTTGGTGTGCATTGCAATCAGGTTCCCCAATTCAGAACACCCAGATTTCTTTTTTGTTTTTTTGGAGCACTTGGCTTTGGAATTTTTACTGTGGATGAGTCTCACTACATGATGCTCACTCATGGTAGACAAATTGACTGCACATGTTTACAGCCAGTGTCTTCCTTTCAAGATAAGGCTCCTACAGTGCAGCCAGGGTAAGGGGCATGTGGCTGGTGACACATGTACACATGTGTGTACACACGTGCTGGCTGCACCTGGGAGACTACTGTTGTACACAGCCAGGTACCACACACAGGTAGCCCCACACACTGGTAGCCTGGGGCAGAGGGGGCTCTGCAGGATTGAATATTGAACAGGGATATGTCTTATAATATTAGTGTCAATCACATAAGGGAAGGGGGGACAGGGAGCTGTTAAAAGGTCCTGTACCCTTGCTCCCATGAAGAAGTAAAAGTACACAAGGTGGCTGGTTGGACTGTGGCTGGACTGAAGAAGTATTTCTTATTGGAAGGTAGTGCCCTCACAAACCTGTGTAGGTGTCATGCTTCATCATCGTGCTTAACTCCTCGAGGGGCTGGCGCTGCAGTGCCCCACGAGACCTGCGACAGGGCTCTTTGGCGGAAATGTTTTGTATATAGCAGTGATGATGAGTGAAGGTTTGTGGGGAGGGTAAAATGGTGAAATTAAGTGAATTAAAACTACCTAAGCGGCACAGAAGGGTATTTTAATCAGGGTCCTCTGGCAGGATTAAAATTGTGTGGACTGTCAGCTAAGGTTATAAAGACGTACCATCTTTCAATATGTGATGTAGAAGGTCAACAAGTTTCATGCCTTTGAGGTCCAGGAGGGATCAGGGCGTTTCTTCAAGGCCAAAAACAGGTATTCCTACCCTTAGTCACGGCTGGGTGCATAGATCAAGGAATAGCAATTGATTCTACAGAGACTAATAAGGAAGTGAGTCAAAAGTACCTACAGTGAAAAAACCTATTCAGGTGTCTCCCAATCCAACTCTAATGTCAAGGAGCTGAAGCGCTGTGAGTGTTATGTTATCCGGATTTATAGAGCGCACAGATGCCCCAGCAAAGGGGCGTCCTGGCGCTGGTGAAAAGCATAGGACCGCATAAAGACTGCGGTTGACCCCAGAACCAGTGGGTCTCTCCAAGGGCCAGGGTGCTTTTCTCCATTACAGCCCCCCCACCCGAGGACCAGTTGGGAGAAAGCCCTGTACGTCTGCACTCAGAGACAGAAACCAGAAGATAGAGGGGCACAGGGAGACAGGAGAAACAGCTTTCTGAGACAAATACAGCTTTGGTGGTGAGGTCTGCTGCTAGAGCTTGCTACCTGGAGTAAAATGATAATACAATAATCAAAATCGGACTAATGGGGCCTGAGTAATGGCATTTTAAAGTCTGTTGACTTTTTACGACGAAGCTGTGTGGCTCTGTGGGTCTTTTCTAAAAAATACTCCTGGGGTGGGGGCCAGGCCCCGGAGGTCAGCACAAGATTGTGTATGACATTTTTTCCCCAGGTACGGGGCATGCATGGGTCCCCTCCCAGGCCCTCCTTCGGGCCCGGGCTGTATTTGTAATAGAGCGGACCAGGACCCAATCTCCAACCAGCAACGGACAGGAGGAGCGCCATCTTGCTTACCCCCAGTGGTGGTGGGATTGCGGGTGGAAACGCCACAAGAAGGAACGTGTGACAGCAGGAGCGCTCCATAATACCATGAGGGGCTTATGTATGTGCTTGATTTTTTTTCTCACTTGTGGTGGCCCAAGGATGGCAGGGACACCACCAATGATATAAAGCAAGCATAGGGGGGCGGGGGGGCAGCAGGAGCACAGCAGCTCTCCCTGAAGCATCTTTATAAGGCACTGACTGTGTTTGCGGGGGTTCTAGAAATAAGTACCCATCTGAACCTTTTATCACTGTTTTTAAAACTCTCCCCAGGCTGGAGCTTAGGCTGTACAGCTGGGAGTGCAGTGCCCTCTGGGGGCTTATTTTATGGTTGCATGTATTGCGACCTAAAGTTGGCTTAAAGAAGGCACATGTTGTACATCCCCCTCTACATTACATCTAAGCATAGGCTTAGCCTCTAATCAAAATGTGATGCCCTCTAGGAGCTGATTTTATGGCTGCAGTTTCAATGTTGGAAAGTATAAAAGCACACAGTAACATGTTTTGCTCATTTGTAATGCTTTATCAACAAAATAATCACAGTGAATAAGGATTCCCAGTAAATATGCATTATTAGCAATAAGTCCATTTATTAGTTTATTAGTATTGATGATTGCATTTACCGCCAAAATGATGTCTTTAACATGTGGATTGCTCATCTTGAACCTTTGACAAAGCCAGTAGAATTATCTTGTATGTTTGCATGACCCCCTTTAATGGGTAAATGGTGACTTTGTAATTTCATCTATGTTATTTTCCATCCACCAAAGTGCATAATTGTAAATTACTGCATGTTATGTTAATTTATTTTTCTAATGCGCACAGCTGCCCAACCAAGGGTTTCCCAGCGCAGGCCAAAAAAAGACTCTAGAGATCTGAAATTAGATTTATTGAGTGAACAGCCAAATTTTTAATTGCTTTCGGAAATTGGAATACAGCTTCTCCTTCCGCATCGCATTTAGTAGTGTGTGTAATACATGTACTCTTCCTTTTTTGTAAAGGAAAGGCACTGACTGCACAATCATTTATTGAGTGTTATTGTTGTGTACCAGTGAAAGCTGAATACTAGCCCACACCACCTCCCCTGAGTAGGCCTTGGACTGCTCTGCTTCGCTACCCTGAGGGAGTCAAATGCTACAATGAGGTGCTTGGTTCTCAGTAAGTAGAACTGTGGTCTTATTACTTGTGGAGGGCGCACAACTAATAACCCAATTTCCTATAGTGTGCTTTTTACCCAACTCACTTGTTACCACTGCTAATGAGTATTTGTGCTCTCTCCCTTAAATATGGTAATATTGGCTTACACCCAACTAACGCATTTAATTTCTTGTGGGTCCCTTGTACAGCGGTATTACATGTACACAGGGCCTGTAAGTTAAATGCTAAAGTGGGCCTGCAGCACTGATTGTGCCACCCACTTAAGTAGCATTTTAAAAATACAGTTTCGAACTGCCATTTCGACCTTGCAAAATAAACCTTTTTGCCAGGCCCAACCTTTTCTTTTTAATATATATAAGTGGCCCTTAGGATAAGCCCTAAACAGCCCATAGGATACAGTGCAGTGTCTCTAAAAAGTTAAGACATGTACCTTTCACTTTTTCAATGTCCTGGTAGTGAAAAACTCTTATGTTTGTTTTCCAGTACTGCAAGGCCTGCGTCTCCCATAGGATACCATTGGGTTAACTTATGACATTTAATAAGTGCTAACTTTCATTTGGCAGCACGTAGGAATATCAAGTTTAGTGTCTAAAGAATTGTAATATTAAACCCTCTTTAATGTTAAAGTCGGATTTTAAGTCGCTATTCTGAAAATGCCACTGTTAGAAAGTTTGCATTATCTTGTCCTAACCATTTGGTGCCTGCAGACTGTCTCCTGGGTGTTGGTGACTCAACGACACTGCACCGCCTCCAAGAACCAATGCATCACTCTGCTATGGTGACACCTCACCTCCTTTACGTAATACATCATCCCTGAGCACCAATGTGCCAACGACCTGCATAGCAGTAAAGAACCAACGCATCACCTGCCTTCGTGACACCTCACCTCCTCTACGCATCGCTCTGTCTTTGACTTTGTGAAGCATCCATGTTACTGTACTGAGGCCCGTGCAAACTCCTGTAGCTAGCCCGTACTCCATTGCCATCGGAGTGTACCTGTGGGTTTGTCTTGGTCAAGCACGACCAAATAGCCCCAGTTGGAGCTATTGTTTTTCTAAATGCTATAACTGCTTGTAATATTGAAGGATTCGTATGTTGAACCTTTATTGTTCTGGTCATGTTTTACTCAGATAAATATTGACTATTTGTCTAAACTGGTGGGAGTACTTTTGTGGTGTCTACACTGTTACTGTGTATGTGTGGGGAAGATGCTGACTTCCTCCATACCCGCTCTTTCATTGAGAGTGGTATGAGACTCGACATACCTGTTTCTCCTGTTGTCATTGGCGGGTCACTGGGTTATACCCTAATATAAACACCAGGGCCGGACTGGCTGTTGCGGGCACCGGGCATTTACCCACTAGGCCGCCAGTGTGGGGGACAGTTTTGGACCCCTAGGGACCATTTTTGTTACTGGGGGCTGGTTTTACAGCATAGCTGCAAGATTGGCGCCCTGTGACAAAAGCATCTGCAGTGTTTCCCATGCCAACGCCCCCTATCCCCCTATCCCCACGTCCGGCCCGACAATTGCCAGGGCCGGTATGCGTTTCCAGTCAGGCCCTGATAAATACTGGTTGGCTGCCCCTGCTGCTGGGATGGGGGACCCACCAAGCCATGCTGCAGTCAGGTTTGCTGCACTTGCTGTGTCCTTGCCAAGTTGCTACCCACTTGCCTGAGTGGCCCCTGCAAGAGCTGATTGGCCCACTCATGCTTTCCTCCCCACCCTCCCCCAGTCTTCATGTCTCTTGCTGTTGGGTAATTGTGGCCATTGTGGTACCCAACAACCCTACATTGGGTTTCTGTGCCTGCATGGTTGCTGCACTTTGTTGCTACATAGAGGAATTCGGAGTTTGGGTACTCAATGCGCCCTGCTGCTGCGCATCCTGGTCCCATGCCGCTCCTTGCAATGTAGGGCCCGACTAGCTCGTGGCATGACCTGCATTATAGTCTGCCCAGCCCCATAGCCTAATCCTGGATTGGGCATGTGCATCATAGCAAAAGCCTGTGAAGCTTCATTGGCCCTAGTGCAATCCATTAGTAGAGGTGCCTGCAGCGCTGCCATTAAAAAGGGGTGGACCCAACGCCGCCCGTCTATGCAAGGCTCCCACCTGATGCGCCATCTGCTGCTGTGGTACCCCCAGATAGCCTGCAGCACCACTTTCCTGCTCGATTCAGCTGCCTGAGCAAGGGGCTTTGTGAACGCATAGTTTTGACCCAGGTGCATTGTTGTGACACTGTTTACTACCACCAACTGAGTGCTGTAATTGCTTATGCTCATCGCTGGGCCCTGCGCTGTCTCTAATCCGAACTGCTCACCGTTTGTTTAGTGTTGTTGCCCCGTGTTCATCCTGCCTACATCGTAGGCGACCACGATGGCTTCAGGTGCTGCAGTATTGTTACCTATTTCTATCACCGGCCGTTCCAGTGTCAGCTACAGTTGCACAGGGGCGCTCCCTTCTGGGCTGGTTTCCAGTTGCCCTTCTCCCGTCTTGAGCCTTTTTGTTTTCCAGCTATGTTTGCCTTGTTCACATGGGCCAAGTTCTTCATAGTGCACTGATCAGCGACCTTGACCTCTTGATGCTGAGCCTGCTGCGGGGGAGCTCCAAAGACATGCCCCAAAACCAGTCCTGGCAGTGTGGTCCAACAAATGTGCATGTCTTCTAGATCACCATCTGCATTTTGTTTTCAGTGTCGAGCTCTCAGAGGTCGGTCTCTGGTCTTGGTAGATGTTGACCGAGCTCCACCCGATGCTATAGTGGAGTTGCTACCATCTTCTTTCCATCCCTCTCTCTGCAGTTGGCTCGTCCTGTCGGTAGAGTGCCAGAATCTGATACTGACGTAGGGTTGCAGTTCCCCACCTACTGCCTGCCTGTCTGGGCCCTATAGGTGCCAATACCACTGACTTGCTGCTTGCCTGAGAGGTCTGCTGCTGCTGTGCCTACTAGATTGCTGCACCAGGCCTCCCTTTCCTGCTATGCCGGTAATTCCTCTACAGCGAGTAGTGTCTAGACGCCCTTAAACAGTAGTTGCGCTACATAAATAATGTTTACATTTCATGCTGCCGCAGAACTCGCTCCAGGAAATCCTCTTGCTGATCAGCTCTGCTTCAGCGTCCAAAGTGTGTGGCTATACTGCCTTACACAAAGCTTTTGTCCACTGCTCCTGGGTCCACCCTTTGGCCCCTTCAAATCCTATGTGCTAATGCAGATTTGGGGGGCAGCAGATTGTAGGGAGGTCTGCCCCGGGTAATTCCGGGAAGTCTCACAACTGCTCTGGGGTTGTGCGAGTTTTGGGATACCTATGTAGCCCAAGGAGTACATTTTGTAGATACCAGCCACCATTTTGTCTAGGTGACATGGTGGCTACTGACAGTTTTTGCTGTTGTGATGTAAGAGTTCTAGTTGACTGGCAGGTGCAGTTTAGCATAGCTGTTCATCAGCGTTAATATTTTACTGGTAGCAACATTCTCTATAAGAGCTTACCAGGATGTTCTCTTCAGTAGCCAGAGAGCAGATGGTAGCGCAGGTCTTGCGGCTTCTGGAGGCCGCTGGGAGCTTGGACTTAGTTGCGAATGGTGGGCCGCATCATAGCGGTCGGCCCATGAGGATGCCGCTGAGCGGGTCACGGCCGCATTCATGGTGAATTCTTTGCCGCGCTAGACCCTCAAACGAAGCAGCCTTCAGGTAGGCAAAAGGTGTCAATAGCTTTTTCGCTGGGCTTTGTCTCCTTTCTTTTAAATTGGCACGATAACAGATGTCCTCCATGATTCGGGTGGACCCACATTGGTGATTACATTGAAAACATTAGTGAGCACCAGCCCCCCACGGGTCAGGGTGCTCCTGGGAAAAAATAAACTGGGGTGCCGTCTGGACCAGGGGCTCTGTTGGTAAAGGGCTGTAGAGTGCCAATCTAATTATCTGGAGGTTAAAAGACATAGGCGAATTTATAGTGTTTATTTGACAATAGCTGGCTGACCGACCCCTCTGTACGAGCATTAAAAATAGAGGAAAAATGTGTGATCCAGGAGTCCTCGTCCACATGGCACGCAATACCCGGATCCTCTGGAGATTTGAGAAATGGAGCGTTTATTACTCTCCAAAAATCCCCAGGGTTTTTTGAGAGAGCCGCTTGATGGAGTTTCTCCCAGGCATCTTCCTTGATGGTATTATTTCTTTGCTTCCTGGCCTCAGAGTAATGGTGCTGTAAGGTCTTGACCAGTGCTGGATCCCTTAGGGTAGATCTAAGAGCTTGACGTAAATTTGAAAGGGCCTTTGTGGAGGAGTGGTCAAACCATTTAGGACCCGAAATATTAGGGGTTCTTCTTTCCCTAGTTAGTATCTTTTTTGCTTCTGATAGTATCCTCTCAAAGCCTGTCATTAATGGTATTGGGTCAGGGGTAGCTGCTAATCAGATCATGATGTCATCAGGACTGTTACCGACCACATCTCTAATGAGTTTCCTTTTATCATTTCCCATTTTAGGATTATCCCATTTTTCCTTGCTATCTCTGGGTTAATGTGTCTTAAATGCTTCAGAGGAGTTCCTCCACATACCAGATTAGCAATTAAAGCACAGTGGTCACTGGGTCCATATGACATGGCTGCAGTGTTAAAGATAGATTGGGTCAGAGATAAAGAAATCAGAACATAGTCTAGAGTTGAACCCTGACTGGGTGATCCAAAGGCGTGCTGAGGAAGACCAGAACTAGGGTCTATATGGTTCATGATTTCCAAATGAATAATCAAGAATAATCTATTCAAAGCATCACCATAGGCATCGTGTACAAAATGGGGTGTTGAGTCACTTAGATCATTAAACATACTGCATGCTGTTTTATATGGTAGAGTACAGCAATGTGCATTAAAGCACAAGTTACTACTTGTGTAACGATGTATCTGTAAGAGACATTAGTTAGCGATAGATTCCTTACCTTAGATTACTTACCTTAAAATATCCCCAGGCGTCAGACTGGATCTGGAAAGTTTAGCTCAGAAGTACCCCTGCGCGTCAGTAGGTGGCATCCGGCGGCTCCGTATCCATCACTGGCGTTGTCAGCACCGAGAGGAAAACAGAGGGTACTTAGGCACCACCCATGCTCGCGGACGTCAGTTCTGTACACGACTTTCTGTGCCAGAAACGTAGAGCCATGCAAGATACTTACCATTGACCATTGGTGCATAAAATCAGGGCCCTGAAAGGGATGACCATAACCATAGTAATCAGTTCGCAGAACGGAGACGATGGGTAGGGCGGTAAGGAATCACTACCTAATGTCTCTTACAGGTATATTGTTACACAAGTAGTAACTTGTGCATCTGAAAGAGACACGTTAGTGATAGATTCCTTACCTCAGAATAGACACCCCAGCAATACCAACCCCGGAGGTGGGTCTGCGAACAGGATTACACCAGAAAGTCACGGAGCACAGAATGGCCAAATAAACCGTCTCTCCGGACCCGACTGTCAAGGCAGTAGTGCTTTGTAAACGTGTGGAGCGAGCCCCACGTAACTGCCTGACAAATGCCTGCAAGGGAACGCCGCGTCCCAAGGCAGTATTGGCTGCAGTTGCCCTGGTTGAATGGGCTTGCAGCCCCACAGGATGCTCCTTCTTGGCCAAGGAGTAACATGCTTTGATGCGGAGTGGAGTGGAGTGGTGTGGCTCACTGGTTAGAGGCGGCAGACCCGGAAGCAGAGAACGGCCCGGGACCAGGGTTCAATTCCCGACACGGCAGGGTCGTGGACCAGGGTCAGCGGACTCGATAATTCTCGTCTCGGTGCCTACTCTAACCAGGGATCACACTCGGCAACTCTGGGCATTAGCTTGCCTCATCTCTACAACGGCCCCCCACATTCGCCGGGGATGCCTGGTTTCACCTTGGAAATACCCAGTAGGGACCATCTCACAGGGATAGCCAGGACGGGTTCCCCAGCGGTCTACAGCGCCACGACGCCTCAGGGCAGCAGTGCGCTTTACAAGACACATACATACATACATACATACATGCACAGAACAACACACCGGGAAATGGTCCGTTTGAGCACAGCCCGACCTTTTTTGGCACCCACGAAGCCAACAAAGAGCTGATCATCCACCCGGAACTGTTGTGTACGCTGCAGATAGAAAGGAAGCGCACGTTTTGGGTCCAGATGGTGGAGCTTCTCCTCCTCCCTGGAAGGATGCGGAGGTGAAAAGAAGGTGGGCAAAGTGATGGTCTGCCTGATGTGAAAGGGCGTGACAACCTTTGGCAAGAAAGAAGGACGGGTCCTTAGAACCAGCTTGTCCGGATGAACTGAAAGGAAAGAAGGTTTGGAAGAAAGAGCCTGGAGCTCACTCACTCTTCTGGCAGAGGTGATAGCTACCAGGAAGGCCGTCTTGAAGGTGAGAAGACGTAAGGGACAGTTATGAAGGGGCTCAAAGGGAGCGCACATCATTTAAGTCAAGACAAGATTCAAGTCCCACTGAGGCATTATGAAATGCACGGGAGGAAATGTGTGTGTAATACCTTTGAGGAAACGGTTAACAACCGGGGACTTAAAAAGAGAAGGCTGATCAGGAAGCCTCAGAAAGGCGGAGATGGCAGAAAGATAACCTTTGATAGTGCCCAGAGCAGAGCCCTGCTGGGCCAAAGACAGAAGAAACAGAAGAACCTCAGAAAGTGGATCCACAGCCTTTGCTGTGCACCATGCCACAAATTTGTTCCACCTGCAGGCGTATACCGTTTTAGTGAAGGGACACCTGGCTGCCAGAATGACATTACAGACTTCAGGAGGAAGGTCGAAAGCAGTCAACTGTCGCTGCTCAATCTCCACGCATGGAGGTGGAGGCTGGACAGGTTCGGGTGAAGGACCATCCCCTGCTGCTGCGACAGAAGATCCTCCCAAAGAGGCAGTCGGATCAGGGGGACCAATGCTCATATTGAGTAGGTCGGGATACCATACTCTTCGAGCCCAATCCGGAGCCACAAGGATGACTAGGGCCCGGTCGCGCCTGATCTTCTTCAGCACTCTGGTCAGCAGTGGTATAAGCAGAAAGGCGTACAACAGACCGCAACTCCACTCGTGACGAAAAGCGTCGCCGGGCAAGTGCCGCCTTAGAAATTCCGATACAAAAAACAATGATCCTAGACCTTCATTTGAAAAAGGACACAAATCAAATTCTCGGTTTAGTATATTTGGTAGATAATTTCATGAGCATTCTTAAAAACGATTTATCAGCTCACAGTACTTAATTCATTATTCAAAGTTGAAGGAAGCGTTTTATTCTCATATCAAATGGTGAAAAATCAAAAAATGACTGTATATTGGAGGATAGACTCCTGACGGAACACATGAATAGGAGGGCGGCATCATTTACGTACCGTAAATGAGTCAACAACCTGCCCGATCCGACGGCCAAGCTGCGACAAAAGTGGTCCCGGGATGTGGGTGACCTCGACGAGTCGGAGTGGCAAGAGGCACTATCATCGCCACGTGAGACGGCCATACCCGCACGGCTCAGACTGGTCCGACTTAAAGTATTACACCGCACATATTACACTAGAATGACGCTCTATGACATAGGGAAAGCTCAACACCAATACTGTTTACGGAAATGTGGGGAGGAGGGTACATTTTTTCACACCTTCTGGGATTGTCCACACATCGCAGCGTACTGGGCTAAGTTGATGCGCACTATAACACAGACTGTGGAAATTTCAGTACTGCCGGAACCGAGGCGTGGTCTATTAAATGTATGGGAGCCCAATGACCTCACCCACCAAGAGCAGGATTGGGCGATGTTGGGTATGGCATTTGCTAAACGCAACATTGCTATGTTGTGGGGGTCGGGGGAAACACCCACGCTCCGGAAATGGTGCAAGGACATGGACGAGGCAATGGTGTCCGAAAAGGCGGTTTTTATCCATCATGGCTGTCCCCATAAATGGGAGAAGGTATGGGGAGCATGGAACAAGTTTAGAGGATATATTTGTGACCCACCTGAACTCGAAGCAGATGATGTATCCACGTAACGTGACCGTGATGTCGGAGGGGTTGGGGGTGAGGGCCACATGTCATGTTCAGTCTCAATTGTTGATGTGGAAATGTGTAACGTTGCTTTGATTTATAGCTCTAACTGCAGCCAATCATGAATATCTTCTGAATGTATTGTTTGCCTTGATTTTCAAATCAACAAAAAGTTAAAAAAAAAATGACTGCATAATATTGATATTTAAGAGGAAAAGTAGGTTGCTCCAGGGGAAATGCAAAAAAGAGGGTGCTCTAGTGTAGAGGTGGTGAAAGAGAATATTCATGGCAGTGACATAAGGGAAGAACCTTAATACATTCAAAAGTTGGACTGGTTGTAATTCACCGTCCTTTCGGGCCTGGCCATGTTCACAGTAAATAATCTTATTCTTATACAATTTTAGTTTACACAGAAATATATTCCTATGTGGCACGTTGAGTGTGGGCTCGTGGTCCAGGCTAATTACAGGAGCGTCGACGTTTCGACCCGTCTTATGGCCACAAGGGTGGTTTGAACCTCGGCCATGCGGGTCTTCTTCAGGACAGACTGGGGCACCCTGAATAGGTATGGGGTCTTGTCACATACATGCTGTGACTTGCTGTGACTTGGGGGTGGGCTCATGGTCCAGGCTAATTACAGGAGCGTTGACGTTTCGACCCGTCTTATGGCCACGAGGATGGTTTGAACCTCGGCCTTGCGGGTCTTCTTTAGGACAGACTGGGACAACCTGAGTAGGTATGGGGTCTTGTCACATACATGCTGTGACTTGCGGGATGTAGATTCCTTGTCAATGTAAGGATGAGACGGTCAACATAGGTTCCAGGACCATGTAGGCAATTCCGTTGGTAATTGCACATACAAGCTAGTGGCCGAAGCTTCAAGTCAGCTAAGCCGGTGTTTTCCGAATTTAAGTGAAGACGGCCCACGTAGTGAAACGATCGTTGTGTAATGCCATCTGTAAATGCAGCAATGTGCAGTCAATGCTGAAGCTTCAATGCCTCTGAGTCGGCGTCCGTGTTCCGCCTTGTGCGGCTGGATAATCCGCAGAACTGTTGACATTGTGCCTACTCTTCGGTGGTGAATAGATCTAACCAAGGTTCTCCCCACTGCTGAAAGAGACCTTGCGCCACGTCTGAGTTCAGACGCCATTCGTGATTCATCACGCACCGGCGGCGGAGTTTATCCGACCTGGAGTTTGTCCGCCCTGGAGTTCAGAGAACCTGCCAAGTATTGAACCACCAAGGTAATGCCTTGATGTTCCAGCCAAGTCCAGAGGCGCAGAGCCTCTTGACATAGGGTCCAGGACCCCACCCGCCCTGTTTGTTGCAATACCACATGGCGGTGGTGTTGTCCGTGAACACCTGCACTACACTTCCCCGGACAGAGGGAAGGAATGCCTTCAGTGCAAGGCGGATCGCCCGAAGCTCCAAAAGATTGATATGGAGCCGGGACTCCGCCGGAGACCAGAGGCCTCTGATCACCGCCTCTGCCAAGTAGCCTCCCCATCCCAGAAGGGACACATCCATCACCACTGTGTGCTCCGGTTGGGGAAAGGAGAGGGATCTGCCATTGACCCAATCGCAATTCGTGAGCCACCACTTCAAATATTTTGCAGTGCCCTCCAAGATCTGGGCATGATCGGACAGGTTGCCCTGATGCTGCGCCCACTGGAACTTCAGGTCCTATTGCAGAGCCCGCATATGCCACCTGGCATGTTGCACTAACAAGGATGCAAAAGGTCATCAGGCCCAGGGGCAGGAGGGTCATCCTGACTGAAACCAGGGATAGAGACTGAAAGATCGGAATCATAGCCTGAATATCCCGGACTCGCTGCTCGGGAGGATAGACCCGAAACTGCGTCGAATCCAGAACCGCTCCGATGAAGGGGAGCTTCTGAGAGGGACTCAGGTGTGACTTCGGCACATTGATGGAAAACCCCAGCAAGTGCAGGAGGTCAGCCGTAGTCTGAAGGTGGGTGACGACAGCCTGGGGCGAGCCCGCCTTCAACAACCAGTTGTCGAGGTAGGGGAAGACTGATACCTTTGACCTGCGCAGAGGAGCTGCCCCCATCACCATCACTTTGATGAACACCCGTGGGGCGCTGGTAAGGCCGAAGGGGAGCACAATAAACTGAAAATGCTCCTGGTCTACCGTGTAATACGCAGGTAACGCCGGTGGGCCGACAGGACGGGGATATGAAAATATGCGTCCTGCAAGTCCAACGCTACCATCCAGTCTCCAGGGTCAAGGGCAGCCAAGACCTGAGCCAGAGTTAGCATCTTGAACTTCTCCTTCCGGAGGAAGCGACTGACGTCCTGGAGGTCCAAGATAGGACGCAGACTCCCTTTGTCCTTCTTGGGGACCAGAAAGTAGTGGGAATAACAAGCACTCCCTACTTCTGACCCAGGAACGCACTCGATGGCCCCCTTGGCCAGGAGGGCCGTGACTTCCTGTCGGAGAAGAGCCAAATGATCTCCCGACATGCGGTGGCACCGAGGTGGCATTCCTGGAGGGGAGAACTGAAAGGGAAGATAGTAACCCTGGCAGATTATCTGCAGCACCCACTTGTCTGATGTAATCTCGTGCCAGTGGGGGAGGTGGTAGTGAATCCTGCGACCCACCAGCGTGGGGTACCACCTGAAGGTCCGATTAGGAAGGTTTGGAGGTGGAAGCAGCGGGGGTGGAGGTGGACGGACCCGCACGCTGGTTCCCCGACTCTCCCCTGCGGAAACCGTGACCACAGCTGCGCTGAGGCTGGTTCTGCACGGGCCTGGTGGAGGGGCGTGCCTGGGTGCCTCTACCCTGGCCACAAAAGGAACGAAAACCAGGAGTGGCCGGGTTCTTAGTAGAAATACCCAAGGACTTGGCTGTAGCCCGCGAGTCCTTAAATCGCTCCAGTGCACTGTCAGCCTTGTCGCCAAACAGGCGGGTGCCATCAAAAGGCATGTCCATGAGTGAGCTCTGGACATCGGGCGAGAATCTAGTTGAATGCAACCAGGCGTGGTGCCACAACGCCACAGTCGTAGAAATCGCCCTGCCCAATGAGTTGGCGGTGTCCAACCCACACCGAATGGCGAACTTAGCCTCATCCTTACCCTCAGCAATCGCCTGAAAAAAGGCAGCCTGCACCTCCTCAGGACACTGAGGCAACACCTGTGCAACGGCAACCCACACCGCGTGGGAGTAGCGGGCCAACAAGCAGGCGGTGTTCACTGACCGCAGCCCAGGCTGGCTGAAGAGAACAACCGCTTCCCAAACTGGTCCAGCCTTTTAGAGTCCTTATCCGGCAGGGCCGTGGGAAAGGCACTCTGCGACGTCGAGGCCTGAATGACCAGGCTCTCAGGCGTAAGGTGAGTGGTCAAGAAACTGGGTCACCGGTCGGTGGCGTACGGCGACGTTTTTATCCACCGGGCCCCCGTGGCTGCCTCGACCAAGTGCCTAAGAGGACCTCTGTAAGGGGCGTCATTAAAGAGAAGCAACTGCTCCGACAAAGGAGACGCCGTCTGGAGCACCTCGGTGAGGAGGTTGGTCTTGAGGGCCACTGTGGGGAGGTCAAGGTTGAGGGCCTCAGCGGCCCGACGGAGCACCATCGTGTAAGAGGCACCTCCTCCATCGTAGGCGGGGAGAGGCGAACCCCGGGTCAGAGGAGACATAGAGGTCACCTGCATCCTCCAAGTCGTCCACCCAATCTTGTTCGGAGTCACATTGCCAAGCAAGTGGGTCCTCGGACCCTTCCCAGTCGTCGTCGCCTCTGGCGTAGAGGGGGCCGGTCGTGGCAGAAGAGCCGGAGAAGGGACGAACGACGCCAAGAACGGCGCCGGCCGGGGTCAGACCGGTGCCGGCTCCCAATGTGGATCCCAGGCCGGAACAAAATGGTCCGGGAACCGGAACAAAGGTGGGATATAAGGCACCCAGTGCAGTGCCGGAGCTGGCAAAGCTGCATCTTGTGGTGCCAGGGCCGGAGCCAGCGGTGTAGGATCCTGTGGCGCCAGGGCTGGAGCCGGTGGCGGAGCCGCCAGGCCAGCAGGATCTGGACACGGGTTTGTGGGGCCCAAACGCGCGCCGGCGGGAGCCCGAAGCCTGTAAAGGAAGTCCATGGCAGAATGGAACTCTTGCATCTGTTCGGGAGTCGCCGACGGATCCGGGTATTTGCGGGTAGGCCGCGGGACTCCCAGGCTCCAGAGTAGCCACAGGGACAAGGCCCCTGTCCCCCTCATCCGCCTCCGAGGAGCGACGGGGGGATGTCAGAGATGCGAACACGCTTCTTCGACTTCTTTTTATGGCGACGCTTACTGGAATCCGAAGGTGAAGACTTGGAGACCGAGGAGCGATGGCTCCGGTCCCGGGAACGGCCCCTAGACCTGGAGAGGCGACGTGACGAATGATGGACCTCCAGCAACTTCCGGCGCCGCTCCTGCAAGGCCTTGGGGGCCATGGCACGACAGTCACAGCAGTCCCGGGAGTCGTGATCGGTCTCCAGACAGTAGAGGCAAACATCGTGGGGGTCCGCCACCGACATATTTTGGCGACAAGCCCTACAAGACTTAAAGCCGGGCATTCCTACGTGCACCAGGAGAAAAAGTGGGGAGACAAAAGTCCCAAAATAGCAGTCAAAAAGTGACCAAGGTACGTACTCTAGATATGCGCTCACTGGCGCGGAAAAAGAAAGAACTGACGTCAGCGCGCATGGTTGGTGCCTAAGTACCCTCCGTGACATCATCCCGGCGCAGACGACACCAGTGACGGACGCAGAGCCGCAGGACGCCACCTACTGCCGCTCAGGGATACTGCTAAGCAAAACTTTCTGGATCCAGTGTGACGCTTGGGGATATTCTAAGGTAAGGCATCTAAGGTAAGGAATCTATCATTAACGTGTCTCTTTCAGATATCACCTACCCACAAGATTTTTGGGGGCTGCTTATGGCTCTTAAAGAAAGTATTAGCGTCTCTTTCCAACATAATCTACAATCTCTGTCATATTCCCATTAAAGTGGTTATTATAAAAATTAATTAAAAGAGTAGTATCACCACTTAGTTCTTTTAAATTAAGGAAATGATAATAGGGAGAGACGTTCGAATAGGACAAGACTGCTAATTTTAAGGTGTTTTTTAACAAGGTTAGAATGCCTCCCTTGACACGTCCAGAAGCAGAAGTGCGAGCTGGAGTATAGAAAGAGCGATAGCCGTCTAGATGGATTGAAACTATTTACCATGTTTCATGGAGACAAACCAGATTGTATTTATTAATAATTGCTAGCCAATCTGGATTAGATATTTTGGAACTTAGTTCGGCAATATTCCAGTAAACTAGTTTGATATATTCACTAGAAGTGGCCGTATTGTTTGAAGATGCCACAGGAGATTTAGGGAAACTGTGTCCCAGGTCTCTGGGAATTTGAAGTTGATCAATATTGGTCCCGTCCTCCCCCCGTCAATCACACCCATCCAGATCTATTGGAGGACTAAAGCGGTTATTAATGGGGAGGTCAGTAACCCACATAACAGACATAGTCGGTAGTCCAAGTGAGATACTTACCTAGTACACCGAGATTAAATATGAGGCTACTGACGGAATGCAATATCTGGACGAAATAGCCATGGTATGGCTTAGCTCCACCCACAAGCAGTTTCTCAGAGAACCCTTCACAGTGGAGGAAATAGTTTAAGCTTTAGAAGCAATGGATGGCATGAGAGACAGCCATGACAACGCGGGCTTTACACCGAGCTGCCATTACGACGCTGCCATCACAACGCAAGTTGTTACAACGTCTTGCGCTGGATGGCGCTAGATACTAAGGAATAGTAGATTTATTTTTCCAACACCTTCCCTACTGTTGCGTAGGCTGGAGTTGGAATAGTAAATCATACTATTCCAAAATCCAGCGCCTACAGCACAAGTCGTTGTAACGACTTGCGTTGTAATGGATGCGTCGTAATGGCAGTGCGGTGTAAAAGCCTGCGTTGTCATGACGTACATCCGATGGCATGAAGGTGCCGGGCCTAGATGGGTTCTCACTTTATAAACAACAGTGGTCCATAGGTAAAGTGAATTAAAAAACCAAAATAAAATATAGACACAATCGTAGCTATATTTGGTTTCTTGACCTGCCCAGCCGGGCAAGGTCTGATATTTACTTTAAATTCAATAACACCAATGCATTAACAAATGTACAAAGCGGGGCACAAGCCTGTGTCCCACAAGTCACACAATGACATACATACAGAGGGAGACAAGAACAAGGGGGCTTTTTTAGGCAAAAGCAAGAGGTTAGCGGCACTTCCAATTGAATAGTGGCAAAGTGCAGCACAACAATGAGCCATAACACCTTTACACTTCTGATACATATGCTTGCTCAGTATAAGGTGTTTGAAGGGTGTCGGCGGCGTTTCGATTCGCTTTCTGAATCATGCGAATCATCATCAGGACATATATCATGCCTAAAGGTAGCCTTAGTAGCCAGATTCGGCTTATTTCGGAGGTGAGGTCCGTAACAGTCAGGGTGACTGGGGGTTACGATTTACCAGAATCGGCAGTATGAGTGGTTCGTTCCATAAACCAAGGTTTTCGTCCCAAGCTAGTTAGCCGGTGTGTGAGATCGAGGGTCGGTGCAATGTCCGTCGTGCCTGATCGCAGAGGGGCCCTCTGCGATCAGGCACGACGGACATTGCATCTGGCTACTAAGGCTACCTTTAGGCATAATATATGTCCTGATGATGATTCGCACGATTCAGAAAGCGAATTGAAACGCCGTTGACACCCTTCAAACACCTTATACCTGTCTCCCTGTATATCATTGTGTGACTTGTGGGACACAGGCTTGTGCCCCGCTTTGTACATTTGTGAAAGCATTGGTGTTATTGAATTTAAAGTAAATATCAGACCTTGCCCGGCAGGGCAGGTCAAGAAACCAAATATAGCTACGATTGTGTCTATATTTTATTTAGTTTTTTTAATTCATTTTACCTATGGACCACTGTTGTTTATAAAGTACTAATCCCAAGGTCCTTGGTTAACATCATTGGGTTCCCTTGTTGTTTATACACACACTAGATGGGTTCTCAAGCACTTTTTATAAAAGTATAAACACTTACTAGCACCACACCTCCTTGAACTGTTCTGGGTGGCGCTAGAGAACAAGATCTTTCCACCTACACTTCGCGAATCAGTGATTATACTGCTCCCCAGCACAGGAAAGACCCGCAGGTATGCAGGTGGTATAGGCCGCTCTACTTATTAAACTTCGACAACAAAATCCTGGCTAAAATGATTGCAATGCAGCTTTCCCTCTTGCTTGATCAAATAATATCTACGGCCCAATCAGGCTTTGTTCCGCATAGATCTACAGCCTTGAATCTGCGTACACTGTTCGCGGTTTTGCACAGTATCTCCCACACCGTACCTGCAACTGCTGCAATGTTGAGACGCTGAGAAAGCGTTTGAATCACTGGAATGGCAGTTCTTGCAGTCCACTCTGCGTAGGCTGGGCATCCCATCGGGGTTCGCGGCCCTCGGCCCTCATTACTTTGCTGTACACCCAGCCTACTGCGCGTATCCACCTAAATGGGACGCTGTTGGCCCCCTTTATCTTAACACGGAGAAAAAGACAAGGATGCCCGCTTTCGCCTTTACTATTTATTATAGCATTGGATGCTGTCATACATCACCTGCAGGTACGGCACCTCCACAGGGGGCTACAGTTTAAAACTGGCCTGCTCCTAATCGCACTATACGCTGATTACATCATTCTGTATCTGAGTCATTCAAACGACAACCTGCCCCCAATTTAAAGGGAAATACTTCAATGTGCGACACTATCCAGGATGCACATCAACTGAGGTAAATCTGAGATGTTTCCCCTGACGGAAGAGGCAAAGTAATGCCTCCTTTATGCAAAACAATGATAAACAGCACAATGGGCTATTCACACTAAAAAGGGGGCACCTTCCCAATGCAACTTTGCTTTTGCACTGGAAAGTAAATACTAATGCATTCTTTTGCATGATTTTGCGTCACTTTGCAACAGCACAGAGATTTAGGAAATACGGGCTTTAAACTGTTTAACACAACAGCACAGAACCTTGTGAACTCCCAAAGCAAGGCAGGCATTGCTTACTTCATTTTTTATTCCTGTGTCATATAACCGTTTTGCAGTGACTCGGCCACGATTTGCGCATCTCCTTATTAACATAAATGTAGAGCCACGAAACAAACGGAAGGAGAGTGATGGCTGCCGCCAAAGTCAAACGAAATGTACCAATGGAATGACTGCAAAACAAAAATAGATATTAAACAATTACTTAAAGCAGATAACACCATCACTTACAAGATATTTCAAGTCTATGATGCACTCCTGTTTGATTCAACCTCTCCATGTTGCTGTGAGAGTTTCAGAGTTAGAACAATATTATCAAAATGGGGTTACCAAGGATTTCCTTAATGCAGTTTTTGGCCTTTTATTTGTAGTATGTTATAAAGAGTATACAGAATATTGTACATAATCTGTAGTCATAAATCGACCCATAATTTGGCATCCCATGTAAAAAAATGGATTAAAATATTGGAAGTAAAGACAGTAAAAAAAATAAACCAAAACATTTGGGCACTGGGTGCTCTGAAACGCAAGGTTGGAGAGCAAAAATGAATAAAAGTGACACAAACTACATACAATTATATGCAGCAATGACGTTCAATATGATGTTTAGTAGTTAGGATGTGGAGTTACCGTCATCTTTTACCGTCTTTGTTGTATCTGACACATTGCAGACACCTGGAAAATAGGTGCATGTCTCTAATCTAAAAGATTGAATCTTACAATTCCTTAAGACATGGAAGCCTTTCTCCTAATGGTCATTTGGCCTTTTCAATGTGAATTTACTTTAGTACAAAATTTTAACCCCTTGCATCTTGTTGGTGACATTATTATTATTATTATTATTTTTTTTTAAAAAATCTTTATTAAGATGAAGGCATATGATGCATATATTTTAGTACAATCAAACTTTTAGTCCTGTATTTGTACATTCACATATCTGTAGGCCACAACATTTATTACGTATTAATTCGTGACTTATTCTACCCCAACTATAACTTTCGTAGTCGTTCCCATTCGTTCATATAGCAGTCGCCGGAGTACACTGAATTTTCCTTCGCTGTGTGCTATCTATCTATTACCCCCCATCATGTAAATTCTAAAAAAAAAAACATGAGTCATCACTCTTCGGTATGCTTCCCACGTTCATCTCCACCCATCAGCAATTCTCCATGCCCCTGAGTTACCTTTCAGTAAAGTTATCGCAGAAGCATGGACCAAGTTACTCCACTTGGTCCATTTTGGTAGCCACCCTCCACCCATTCCCTTACTCATCCTCCCCCTCAGAGTCCGGGTCGTCCCCTTCCGGCAAAGGTTCACATATTTCTCCCCTGTAGACATTCCAGGCAGTCCACACCTTGTTCCACTTGCGGGGGCAAGCCCGAAGCACATATACCGCCCTTTCCGTAATCATCAGTATGTCCATGTTTTTAGCCCATCTGTTCGCTGTAGGCAGTTCTGGAGCCCCCACTTCTGCGCAATATCTCGCTTAGCCACTGTCATGGCCAGTGTGGCCCAAATTAGTCCATATCTATCTAGGTCGTTGGGGTCCCAGATGTTCAAGAGGCATTTGCGTGGCTCTGGCAAAATGGAGATCTTAAGCGTTTGCGAGACTGTACGCAGAATTTGCCTCCAGAATTCTTGTATCTGTGGGCAGTCCCATAGTGTATGAAACAGCGTTCCCTCCTCCCCGCAACCCCTCAAGCAAAAGGGATGAGGTGCCCTATGTATTTTGTGAAGCAGTGTCCTAGTGTAGTAGATGCGGTGTAGAGTTTTGAGCTGCACTAGTCTGAACTTTGCCGAAATGCCCACCTCTCTCGGGGAGGCTAGTGCCTCATTCCATTCCGATTCATCTGCCTCACCTATCTCCCCCACTTATTTTTCTTTGAGTTTCAATGTAGGGTCTTCCAGGTTGTTGACCAGTTTTTTGTATGTGAGGGAAGTCGCGCTTTGTTGCATAAAGTCCGTCAGTATTCTATCCTCTAGTGGTGAGGACTCTGGTATGTCAGTGCCCGCTGGGATCGCCCGGAGTAGTGCGTGTCGAATTTGCACGTATCTAAACGTTTCAGTGGGGCTGAGGTCATACTGCTGTTGGAGCTGTGGAAACGCAATCACCGTGTCCTTGTCCCATAGGTCCCCCACTGTGGAGATTCCTAAGGAGTCCCATTGCGTAAATCCTTTACATAATCTAAGGTTCCCCAGTGACTTTGTGTCCCACAGTGGCGTCATTTTGGTGATCCGCCCCTTCCAGCCCAGTCGCGCCTGTGCTATGTGCCACAAGGCCGCCGTGTGTTGTGTTGGACCCATCAGTTTTTTAAGTTGTGATTTATTATATAGTACTGAGAGCATGCAGTCCGTTCCCAACTGTGACCAGTCCGCCCTATATGCTGGGTCGTCCCTCGGAGTATGGATCCATTGGTTAATTATTTTAAGTTGTGCTGCCCAATAGTACAGCTGAACGTTGGGCAGCGCAATCCCACCCTCATACCAACTTTTTACCAACTTGTCATAGGCTATACGCGCCGGGCCATTATTCCAGAGTAGGTTGGAAACTAACGCAGCAATTTGTTTAAAATATCGCGGTGGGACAAGATGCGGGGTGTTTTCCAGTATATATAGGAACCTGGGAAGTGCCATCATTTTATATAGAGCCGCCCTTCCGAGGAGGGTCAGGGGCAGGGTCGCCCAGTGCTTAACGTCTGCACGTAGGCGCTCCATGGGTGGCTTTAAGTTGTTGGCAAAGAAGTCCGCTTCATTATTTGTGATGACGATGCCCAGGTATTTAAAGGAGGTTGTCGGTGATGCCAGAGGGCAATCTTCCTGTAACCTCGGTTCCGGGCCCTTCGGTATGTATATTACCGACTTTGACCAGTTCAGGGTATAGCCTGATGACTTCCCGTGTGTGTTGCAGAGATTCAGCAAGGCTGGGATCCCGTGTTCAGGCTCAACCATATAAATGAGCATATCGTCAGCGTACAGGGAGATTTTATCCTCCCATCCTTCCTCCCACTTGATCCCCTTGAATAAAGGCGTGGTTCTAATCAGGATTGCTAAGGGTTCTAGCACTAAGGCAAAAAGTAAGGGTGACAAGGGGCATCCCTGCCTAGTCCCCCTGCCCAGCGGGAACGTCGGCGAGATGTGGCCTTTGGCTACCACCTGCGCAACCGGTTTCGTGTAGAGTAGTCGTATCCAAGCTGTAAATTTCGGTCCAAAGCCCATACGTGCAAGCACCGCAAAAAGATATTCCCACTCCACTAGATCGAAAGCCATTTTGGCGTCAAGGGAAAGAAGCACAGCCTTCTCCGAGAGGAGGTGCGAACGAGCCAGTACCCCATGAACCCTCCTGAGGTTCAGAGCTGTACTTCTGTGGGGCATAAAGCCTGATTGATCAGGGTGGATCAGGGTGTGCAGGTGTGACATCAGACTGCTGGCCAGAAGTTTAGCCAGCACCTTGGCCTCTACATTAAGCAGGGATATTGGGCGATATGAGGTACACTCAGTTGGGGGTTTTCCCGGCTTTGGTATGGCCACAATCGTGGCTGTACGCTGGTCAAGCGGCAATTCCGCCCTTTCCAGGCTCTCCATATACATGTCTAGTAGAGGTCTACTGAGCTCTGAGGCCATCGATTTATACCATTCCACGGGCAGTCCATTGGGACCCAGCACTTTGCCTGACTGCAGCGCCTGAATCGCCAACTGGATTTCCTCCCCCGTCGGGTCCACCTCTAGGTCTCGCATAGCATCTTGTGTTATACTGGGGATGGCAATGCCTTCAAGCGAGATCGATGCCGTCTGTGTAGTGACGACACGTTCTGGGGTGTATATCTCCCGAAAATGGTCTGCCAGTGTGCGCACAATTTCTTCTGGATGTTTCAGCGGCTGCCCGTCATGGGAGTGGAGCCTCTGAATACCCCTCGCACCTCCCCCTCTCCTGTCTAACCACGCCAGCATTCTCCCCGCTTTGTCGCCCACATCATAGATTCTATGCGCCGTGCTTGCGATATAGCCCTGGACTTTCTTTATGAGGTGGGCCTGGTATTGTCGCTGCCTCAACTGCAGTGTGTGTGCCGTTTCCGGGGTGGGATCCGCCATATGGGCAGTGTATGCGCGAAATTATTTTTTTTAACAAATAAGGATAAAAAAAGTAAAGCATTAAATCATATATGTAGATCCACAGAGAACAGTATGCTTTATTTCCAGTGTTGAGGATAGGGTGACCAACTGGCATGGGTGCAAATTCAGGACGGTGAGTGTAAAAATTCAGGACAAAGGGTCAAAATTCAGGACAAAAATTCAGGACAGGAGGTCAAAATTCAGGACAAAACTTCTGGACAAAAGGTGTTTTACAGACTCATCAGAGGAGGGTGCGCAATAGTATCAGTAAGTAAATAGACAACCATTTAAGCACTAGTCAAAATAAGTTTATATTAGGTTGCAGTGCTTAATTTAAGCCGGTGCTTTCCGGTGCTCAGCGCCCTCACTTAATTGGTTTCCGGTGCTCGGCCACAGCACCTGAATGTCAACACCATACTCAAAACAGTCTACCACATGGTGGTGCTGTTCATCTGATCTAGAGATGTGCAGAACAAGGGTTGTTTAGGAACCCTGGGCGTAGCAGGCATAGTTCTTCAATGCGTATTTCCACGAAGTTTAAAAAAAACTCTGTGGCAATACGCTACGCTCTGCTACCCCCCCTCCCAAAGTCCTTAAAAATGTTTAAAAAGGCACATACCTGTTGTCTGCCGCCTCCACTGCCTGGCTGCTCCCCGTTCTGCTCCTCGCATCTTCTGTAATAAAAAAAACACTACCTTCTACGTCTGACGCGCTTAAGCATGCAAGTCAGACGTAGAACGTAGTGTTTTTTTTATTACAGAAGACGCGAGGAGCAGGACGGGAAGCCGCCAGGCAAGGGAGGCAGCAGACAACAGGTAAGGGGCTTTTTAAACATTTTTAAAGGGCTTTGGCAGGGGGAGGGAGCAGCTAACTCCGCCACGGAGGCTGAGTTTTTTACCTACTCCGCATTCGCCGCGGATCGCGTCGTAGGCAAATCTCCGCAACATCTGCTGGCAGAGTGGAGTTACCCACCCAGGGTTATACAATACCCATTAAAAATGCTAATACCTACCTCCACAGCCATTCCTTTAGCTTTGGGGACCTAGAATAATCTGAATTGACACATTTACATGCAAGAGAGATGGTTTGTAGTTGTTTTGGCAGTGATGACAAGGGTGATGGGTGGTGCAAGCTGTAGTGGCCTCCATGTCTGAGCCCTGGCACTTAATATTTTACAAACTAAGCACAGTTAGGCTGAAACAATCGTATACTTCACGGTTTTTCAGTGTGCATGCAGCTTTGATCAACTATGCAGGTCTTTTTGTGGTATTTCGTATGATAATAATCTATATATGGTTACAGCACTGGGTTGTCCAATCTGATATTTTGTTTACAATTCATGGTCCTGAGCAGGCGTGTTTGGTGAGAGAAATGGTCGGGAAGATCTGCCCGGATAGATAGTGTGAGATGTAAAGTGGCAAGCATAAGATGCAGCTAATCCAAACATATTCAACCATTTGCAAACCTATTCATCATATATCCTTCCATCCATCATTTCACTCATCCATCCCTCCATCCACCCTTTTACTCATCCATCCATTATCCACCCATCCACCCTTTCATCCTATTTATCCACACACTCATCCATCCACTCTTCCACCCACCCATCCATTCACTCATCCATCCAACCATTTACACTTTCACCTATCCAGCCACCCTTTCACTTACTCATCCATCCAACCATTTACACTTTCACCTATCCAGCCACCCTTTCACTTACTCATCCATCCAACCAGTCACTCATCCTTCCACACATTCACCCTTTCAGTCATCCACACATCCATCCTCCCTTTCTCTCTCCACCGACCCTTTCACTTAGCCATCCATCCATCCTTCCTTCCATCCACCCAACCATCTATCTACTCATCCACTCATGAATCTACCCATTGACCCTATAACTCATCCATCCTTTCAATCCTCCATCCATCTTTTCTCTCATCCATCCACCTTTTTACTCATCAAGCCAACCTTTTGCCCATGTACCCTCCCTTTCACTCACTCATCCATCCTTACATCCAGCCTTTCACACATCTGTCCATCCAGTCATCCTTTCACTTATCAATTCATCAATATATCCATCATTTCACTCATCCATCCACCCATTCTTTCTCTCATCATTCACCCTTTCATTCATCCATTCACCCTTTCACTAATCCATCCAGCCATCCACCAATCCCTTCACTTATTCTCTCACTCACCTTTTTACATTAATTGTGAGCTGAGCCTTTGTCTGCAGAGTTGCAGACAGAAGAGACCCATCAGGAACTTACAACCCCCACCCCTGTAGTTCCTAAAGCAAAGGGGAGGATGCCCCTGCACATAGTCAATCTGAAACCTTGGACGTCATGAGTCATGCATGATGCACAGTGCCAGGTCGTGAGGTGATTGTGGCATGGTGTTGTTTCCAGGGCTTTAAGTGGGATGACAAAACAGGAGTGCGTAGCTTAAAGCAACTAAGCTAAAAATCTGTGCTTAGCATAGTGTTCCGCCCAACTGGTATTTTGCTGTTTCTGTCATTGCATTCAGATATATAATACAACATGTAATGTTACAGCTGAAACAAGCCAGAATATTAGGCTTTGTCAATGGTTGTTAGTTGCATAAAATAAAAAAACTGCAAACATGAACTTCCTTGAATAGAATATTAAAAATGCATCAGTTCTAAAATGAGGATACTGTGAAAAAACGATAACGCTTTTTTTTTAAACTTCTTTCATCGCCTTATTTTGATTAACTGGATGCTCAGCAGTAAGGGTGTTATCCTACATGTCTTACTTCTGAAAAGAGGCCCGAGGCTGGAGGAGGCCTACACCTGTTTTCAATCCAGACGTGCCCATTGTCATTCTGTATGTGGCAATCTGCCTCATTTAGAATGACAATGGGCGGTATGGGGCTGCTCTTGCATTCAGAGGAGTGCGAGGCGCCCCATCAGGGGTAGAGGATTCTCACAGAGGATCAGTGCTGTTCCCCAGAGTCCAAAATTACGGACAAAAGCAGTCCGTAAAAGGGATCCTCACGGAAAACGGACGTGAGGTCCCAATTACGGACGGTTGGTCACCCTAGTTGAGGAAGAGGATGGGCATCATGACCGACTCGAGGCTTCACATCTAGTGACTCACCCCACACTCAATAATAGTAATAAATAGGATATTACAGTCTGCACTATGCAACCCAAACAGGAAATAACCATATATAAATCAGTGTGGTCCTGCTCCAAAGGGAACAGTCCAGTCTGAACTGACAGGCATATATGGGGCCACAGACAGCTCTCTACACTACCAACTGATATCAATTCTTTAAAATATATATACATTTGGCTTTGACTCCACCTTGAGAAGGACTCTCTCACCCCATGTCAATGGTTGTTTGATTCGCCAATCCTCCTCCGCTGCAATGCTTATATTGCAATGCATGAAGGACATTTTATATCTCAAAAGTGTGGTGAGCGATTACACAAGTAATTTAACCCAGAAGTACACTGTATACAGAAAACAATATTTAGGCAGTTGTGGTGTATGGTCCTCATAAAAGCTCAAATGCCAAAAGTATATTGTAGATAATACACATCTTGAAAAATAGATCCCAGTCGCTATCTCCAGATATAATCATGGAACTGAAAGCTCACTGAGCGACCCTAAACTATGAGCAGTATATATCCACCTACATCCTACACATTTCGTCACAAGTTATCTACCAGAAATGAATCTAGACAATGAAAATCATCTAAATCCTTCAGGAAAAAAAATTTGCACTCTTTATTAGTTCTTCATGGTTACAAAAATCTGTGAAGGCATCTTTGGAATCTAAGAATAAACTTTCATAGTAGTGTGCCACCTGACACACAAGTAAAGACACAAGTAAAGACAAATGCTTGTCATCGTTGCAACAAACGTGCAAGCTGACACGCACAAGCCCAGTCTTTGCAGCTCCATGCACCAAGAGCTCTTACCCTTAGGTAGGTCACAACGCCTCAACATTGTGGGGAGCTTTATATTGATCAGACTGAGGAGCACCAAGTGAATGACAAACCTTTTTATAGGATTCTCTGATTTCCAAAACGGAAAGGTGATCCAGACTAGATAGGTCTCTTTTTGTATAACAAGCATTGGCATAGCCAATAGGTCTCGCCTTTGGGACCTTATAAGTGCTTAGCCATGCAACAGTTAATGTTGTTGCACCACGGATATTGTGCTGGATAACTAAACACTTATAAAGTCTCAAAGGTAAGACCTATTGGCTATGCCAATGCTTGTTAGCTTAGTGAATGGCACACCATGTATACAGCCCACAGATGACATTCAAATTCCCCATGCCCTTAGTGTGTTTCCTATGCCAAGCATTCCAACCAACTGTTAGAAGCGGTCTGCCTTATCCGTGGGAAGAGATCTTATCTTGACAGTTAAAGGGGCTTAAACAGTGTGAACAGCTTTATTAGAAGCATCGTAAATGTGTGCAGCTAGGTGAAGATAGCCACAAAAAATGTTCCACACAAAAGTGAATGAACACAGAAATTTGGCAACTGATGAGTCCCTTTTTAAGATATATTAAAAACAAGCGATTTAGGTCAAACCTAAACAGCACTCAAGAGAACTCACGCACACAAACACAAGAGCAGGGCAAGGGAGGGATAGGAATGAACACCACAAGAGTATCAACACAGCAATGGTTATCAATAATGTAAACATCATGCCAACACTACATTTAACATATAGGGCTACTACAAATGCCTCAGTCTACTTGGTGCTTGTTTAGTAAAACTCACAGGTCATTGATCACTAGTGAATAATAAAGAACAAAGACAATTTTTTTCTATGGTCAAAATATCTTTTAAAAGACAACATCAAAGCCTCTCTGGGGTATGGGTGCCATGCAGAAAGCAATTAGTATATGTGTGCCAAGAAGAATATATGACCCGTGTATGAGTGCCATGCAGATTATCACATTCCTGGGTACCATGACAAATGTGACCTGTCACTGTCCACCCTAGTAGGGATGTCACAAAAAGTTTGATATGCTGTCTGAAACACCACGGAGCAGTCAATGTACCATTCTCTCTCACTTAACAGTGCTTCCTCATATCATCAACTTAACAGATTCCCTTTTCTAGCACCTATATCAATACCTATATATTGAGTCATCTAATATAGAAAAGCATTGATCCAGATGCATGCTGTGCATATGTACCATAAGAATCATGTAAAGTGCATGACGTTAGCTATTTTATTAACTTTAGGCACATAGATTATCAAGCATAGGTTGCTAATATCTGTTGCTGCTATTTTTCCTTAAATTTATTTTATCCCTGTTTACATGCTCTTGCGATTCCATTCAATTGCTTCCCTAAACTAGCTATGGCATACCTAGAATGATTCAGCACAATATGTTTGGCTCCGTGCACGTTCGATGTGAACTAGATTGTTGAAACTATAGAACAAATGTTTTTATTATTGAATGCATGTATTTACACATCAAAATTTAAATAATAACTGTACATATATACACATTCTTGTTTTTATTTGGAAATCGTCCGTCCCTTTGTGGCACTCCTGATGAAGGCACACTTGTGCCGAAACGCGCGTTGAGACTACTATCAGTTTTCAGCCACATTATATTAATAGCTTTACATAAAATTGTGTATGATTTGAATGTTATAAAAAATATGTTTTTATTGTATTGATTCTTTGTATAATACAGCTTACACCCATCGTTACATAGGGTCTAACCACTGTATTAACAAATAGCTAGGTACCCCAGAAATATTGATGTCAAATATATATTACATGCTACTTGTTTTACCTCTTTTTAATAAAAATATATAGAATAAAAGAAATACCTATGTCTTAAATTGTATTCTGTTCTGCACGGAGCCAAAGTTATCATTTATTTCTCTTAATGTATTGACCAGCCAGCATGTCAAATATACTTTAACTGCCTAGGAATTTACTACATTGCATTATTGCCCTGTCCTAGGAGTTTTTCTAAACCTAACAGGGGGTCCCTATTTGTTGCCTGTAAAATGAGAGTAATGGAATACTCTGGATCAACCTGTAACCTCTTACCAGAAGCAGTATTTTATTGTAGTTTACAAATCAAAATAGTACAAAGCGGATATAAAAGCACATTTAACTAAGGCTAAGGCTTTGAAAGCACATTTACTAATGCCGATATTTTAAAACAATGTGGATATAAGGCTAACATTTGTATGCAATGGGGAATTGTTAAAGAACATTCAGAAGCACATTCACTAAGGCTGATAAGTGCGTGCGTGTATGCATGCACGGGGAGTCTGTTCCTTTTCAAAGCACATATTCGTGCTTGTGGCGTGCAGCTGCGCACTCCCGCAAGGCGTATGCCGTCACAAGCACGAGTATGTGCTTTGTAAAAAGAGCTGCATGACGGCTAAAGGTCTCCTATGCAGTGCATACACACTGCGTAGGAGAGTCCTAAAAATGTGCTATGCCTTGGCCAAAAAGGATTCTCTTGAGGAGTTCCGGCTCATTCTACTAGAGCTAAGGCTGCCAGTACAGACTTAGTAATGGGTGTTACGGTGCTGGACATCTGTCGAGCAGCTATGGGCACCAGTCGCAGCAGATACATGGGCGTTCATCCATGCCTTCACCAGGTATTACTGCCTTTACTCTCAGATCTACAGATAGAGCCATTTTGCCTATTCGATCCTGAAGGATTTGCTAGCGTGAAGTCTCCTCCTCAGACTTCCCATCGTTTGGGAAGTTATGAAAGATTTAAAAAAAATAGCTCGTGATGAATAGATAAATTCAAGTGAACCTTCGTTTTGCATACATTTCTATGTAAAACCTGCTTAGAAATAATATGTATTCACTTACCAGGCACAGCTTTATATTACAAAAATAGTTCAAATAAACTGTCTGAAAATATGGTAAACGCCAGACATGCCCTCAGTGTCTACAGACGCATTATGTTTTTAATTAGCGTGGCCTTAGTGCGATCGCTTTCACTTTCACGGCGGTCCGCTTGTCTTTCAGCGCTTGTTTGCAAACGGGAAAGTATGTCTTTTGCAACTGATACCAACTTCTGGGGTACATTGCCTTTCTCCCCAAAATCCCATCAGTGCCTGATATCATTGAATGAACAGAACAAAGGGATTAACAAATGTCAGTTAATACGCGTTGTTATGTATTGTGCAGGAAAGAGACTATCAGCTTTACTTTGAATGAGACAACTTTACTGCGACTTGGTGTAAAGGTCACTTCAGGGGTTGTGGTGGTTTCTTTCGAGCTTGTCGTGCCGCATACTTGGCTCTGGAATCTGCTAGAAAAGCCCCACCTGGGGTGGCGTGGAAAGTGAGTGGGTGTGCACGCCGAGGGCTCGTCTGCTGCTAGCGCTGCGGCCGCGCCATGTCATCTTGTGCATGCCCATCACCCACTGGGACCCCTGTCATTTGTGCATGCTTACTTTCATTCGTTTTCACACTTGTTTCGCATTTACCAAGAGTGGCATATTTTTAAAGTGCCTTTTTACTCTTCTTTTGTCAGCTTGAAAGATTGGAAAGCCCGTCTGACCTACTTTCTGCAACATTCCCCCGCTTCCAACGACCCCTGAAAACCATCCAGGGCAAGAAGGGCAAACAAGCATTGGAAATGCAATAGGTCTCGCAGCATTAGAGTTAGTGCTTTTAGAATTGTTTATGGTTTTTTTTTGTAAATCTTTAGCATTTTTGTTTCCTGTAGCCAATGCTAAAGAATTACAAATAAAAAAAGCCATAAACAATTCTAAAAGCTCTAACTCAAATGCTCCGAGACCTATTGCACTGTGTGAGGGTGAGGGGTTGAGGGTGAGTGAGGGTGAGGGTGAGGGTGGGTGAGGGAGGGGTTGAGGGTGAGTGAGGGGTTGAGGGTGAGTGAGGGGTTGAGGGTGAGTGGGGTTGAGGGTGAGTGAGGGTGAGGGTGAGTGAGGGTGAGGGTGAGTGAGTGTGAGTTAGGGTGAGGGGTTGAGGGTGGGTGAGGGTGAGGGGTTGAGGGTGAGTGAGGATGAGTGAGGGTGAGTGAGGGGTTGAGGGTGAGTGAGGGTGAGTGAGGGTGAGTGAGGGTGAGTGAGGGTGGGTGAGGGTGGGTGAGTGAGGGGTTGAGGGTGAGGGGTTGAGGGTGAGGGGTTGAGGGTGAGTGAGGGTGAGGGGTTGAGAGTGAGTGAGGGTGAGGGGTTGAGGGTGAGTGAGGGTGAGGGGTTGAGGGTGAGTGAGGGGTTGAGGGTGAGGGGTTGAGGGTGAGGGGTTGAGGGTGAGGGGTTGAGGGTGAGGGCGAGTGAGGGTGAGGGGGTGAGGGGGTGAGGGGTTGAGGGTGAGTGAGTGAGGGTGAGTGAGGGTGAGGGTGGTGGCCCGATGGGAGAGAGCAGCCAGGATGGGAGAGAGTGTGAGAGAAATGGCAGGATGAGAGAGAGATGGCAGGATGGGAGAGAGAGATGTCAGGAAGGGAGAGAGATGTCAGGAAGGGAGAGAGATGGCAGGATGGGAGAGAGAGATGGCCGGATGGGAGAGAGTGTGAGAGAAATGTCAGGATGTGAGAGAGATGGCAGGATAGGAGGATAGGCGAGAGGGCGTCAGGCAGACAGAGAGAGAGAGTGGGAGGAGCAGTGACTCTGTTACAGACAGATCGAGGGAAGTAGGGAGAGAGGTGAGGGGAGGGAGAAACGGCGGCCGCGATTACTGACACTTCAGGAGAGAGGGCGCGTGAGGAGAGCTGAGAGTGACAATGTCAACAAAGGACGGGAGGGCATGAAGAAAGGAGACCCCCTTGCAGAGGTGACGGGCAGAGAAGAAGAGACAGCGACTGGTGAAGGGTCATAGACAGAGGGCAATGGGAGAGAAAGGCGACATTGGCAGGGAGAGAGAGCAGTGATGGAAACACAGTTCATTAGACAGGAAGCGTAAAGGGTGTGAGGCTGGAGGGGGTACCAGGTGCGGCCCCCGCTCGGGGAAACGAGGTGGAAACAGAGAGAAGCGCTCCACAGCCAGAGGCAAAAGACGGGGTCCGGGCACAGGCGAGGAACGAGGGCACATTGGGTACAGGCAGCATTCATAACAGGGCGCGCTGGTGAGCGCCAAGCCTTCCTGCCCCCCAGGCCTGGAGAACAGACAGCAAGGCCCAGCTGCAGCCGCCCTGGCCTCCCGCCAGCCCCAGGAGATCAGCCGCCTGCAGGAGGAGTGATTCACCGCGGCGGCACAACGGAGCCTGTGTGCAGCGGCAGCGGCGGGCCGAGGGCCTGCTTGTTTTGGAACAGACGTATTGCATTGAAAAAATAAAGTTTACGAGGGCTTGAACCGGAGCTCAGCGACCGCTGCTCTATTTTAAGAAGCGTCTCGCGCTGTCACATAGACGCAGGCAGCGCGAGGCGCGTCTTTGCTCGCTGAAATGGTTTGTGAGATGTTTGTCACGAGCAAATGTAGCGCCTTGAAATAATAACGGGACACTGCGCAGAAATATTGTGTAAATCCGTGTGCATAAAAAAGGTGGCGTTCTGAATTGAAAATGTACATACTGGCTGGTTTGTCACTCCTTGATTCTGGTGGTGAAAACCCTAACAAGACGAAGAGAGCGAGAGTGAGCTGGCCCTGGAAACGCCTCCCCTCCCTGCTGTTTGTTTCAACAGAAAGAGGAGAGGAAGCAGCGCTGCTTGCCAGCACAGCCGCCCATAGGCAACAAGACGGAGGGAAGAGAGGGGAGGGGGGAGGAGAAATGCGACACGGCGGGAAGGGGAGGGGGCGGAGCGGGTAAAATAAACAAGACGGAGGGAAGAGAGGGGAGGGGGGAGGAGAAATGCGAGGGGGCGGAGCGGGTAAAATAAACAAGACGGAGGGAAGAGAGGGGAGGGGGGAGGAGAAATGCGACACGGCGGGAAGGGGAGGGGGCGGAGCGGGTAAACAAAGACGGACGTGCACGCGCTTTTAAGCTCAATGCGCATGCGCATTGAGCTTAAAAGTCACGGGCACTGCAAGGAATCGCCACGATTCCTTGCAGTGTGGATAAAGAGTGGATAAGTCCCAATACTCTCGCCTTGCTCGATGCGCATGCGCATCGACAGGCGAGACCTAAAAAGTACGCCTACTGCAGGAAAGAGAGTTGCCCCTACCTTGTGTGTAAATGTTGCATCTCGGGGTTCAGCTGCATTGTCAAGACGCCATGGCCTCCCGAGTCCTCGTGCCATCAGAATATCGGGATGCCTTTCCTCTGACATTGTGTTTGATATATTTAGCTACGCTGTCTAATAAATTGACCCTGCCACTGTCTTGCTTCCCACAAACCTTCTCCCGAAGAAGCCCAGAAGCGTTCAGTGAGCTGCTGTCGAGTACATGTAAGTTAATTTTTCGCGCAGAGTCTAACCTTGTCCGTTATTGTGGGAGTACTTTGTATGCTTAGCCGGTTTTAACAGATCCGGCAAAGGCTGTTTAATCTACTTGCCTGTCACACTGAGAGCTCACCATGGGCTAACAAATTAACTCATTTTTATTTAACTACTTTTATTGATGGTTGTCAATGGGTTTCTGTTTTTTTTTTTTTGGGGGGGGGGTTTTCGGAGTTTTATATAGCGCGAACTAGAACCGAACCGAATCAGTTATCAGAGCGCTTTACATAGCGCCAGTTACGTTACATGAGGACACACTTTCATTTTTTAGGTCGAGCTGGTAAACTGCATCCGAAGGATGCAGGTGTCCAGCTGGAGACCTAATGTTGCCTGTCACGGGGGAAGGAGGACAAGAGGGTGTTACGAGCTTTTTTCCTGGATTTGGGTGCGCGAACGCACACGTCCCGTCCCGCGCCGTGCACATACGCGCGCATACAGACAGACACTCGCTCACACACCCCCCCTCCTCCACAGTCACACACACACACACGCACTCCAAGACACATACACACACGCACACACACACACACATACACAGCCCCCCCCCCCGCCGCACGCGCGCGCGCACATGCCCCCCCCTGCCCTCGCAGCTCAGCAACCCACATGCCCCCCCCCAGCCCTCGCAGCTCAGCAACCCACTCACCGGCTTCCTTGGTGCGGCGGCTCTCCTCAGCTGCAGGGCCCTGCAGCAGGACTCTTCCTCCCTCCTTCGGCACCGGGGCGCAGGGTAGGCTCCTGCCTGCTCCGGTGCTCCAAACAATCGCGGCTCTTCCGTGGGAGGCGGGGTAGGCTCCCGCCCTCCTACTTCCTGTTTCCGGTTGTCGCGCCGGCCTGCTTGACTTCCTGGTCGCAGGCCGGCGGTACTCGAAAGGGGGAAAAATGACTCCGGCATCCTATAAATTTGGCAGCAGAAAGGCGGCTGAGTGACGAGGAGCGTACTCTGGGAATCTACGCACGCTGAAATTAGCAGCAAGAGTTCTGGATAAATTATATGGTCACAAACACCCTGCATTTAAATCGGTTTACGGGGCTATGGCACCTGCTCCATATTATGTACCTAGCAAGTTTCAAGGCATAATTTAGGTAAGAGCGATGGTGGTTAATATATTTGCTGGAGAGGTCAGCGAGTTGTGCAATCGCAGGATTCGCTCTTCATGACTCATCATAAAACAGCATAGAGTTAATGTGTCCGCTGCTAAATCTCCCACATGCAGGTCACGACAGTTTGCTTTATATATACAGCTCAGTGGTTACTGCTTTTCTTGCAGAGATATTTGTGAAGTTTCTCATAAATAGATATGTCCGACGACATCATTAAAGTGCATACGTGTATCTAACATACATGTCTTGGGAACATAACTTGTCTCTAAATCATATTGGTGTAGTTTTAAGCACTTGTGAGTGATAAGCTGAGCGGCATTGTTTTATTTAGTTGTATTGATATCACAGTGTTACGTGCTAGAGCTATCTCACAGCCAGAGCCAGCCTCTACCAAAAGTAGTGCTGACAGACCTTTAAGTGATAACTTTATTTTAGATCCTTCTGGAGCTGAAAATAAGGTCTCCTTCACTTTCGCTTTCATCAGGTCGTTGCTCGGAATGCAAATCTCAGTGTATGGGCTGCTGAATGCTCTACTGCCTGCGAGTTGCACTGCTCACAGCCAGCTTATTTCACTGGGGCTGCCCTGGATCCAACTCAGTAATACCTGCTGGATCTATAGTCTATCTGGATTCCCCTCTTTCCAACACGGACATGCCCTTTGTAACAGATCTCCCTCGCCTTAAATTTATTTCTATAGGTTATTCAGCTCCCTTACTGGTTCTCATTTTCCTCTAGTTTGTTGGCCCTTCTGTGACTGTCCTCCTTCCCCATCCCTTCACCCTCTCTTTGTACCTCTCCTTTTCATTGTATTGTGCAGTGGTCGGCAGATTTTCTCAGCAGTTGCCCCATTTCTGTTGAGTTACAACGAATTGGCACAACGGCCCACTGGCAACCCTCGCGGGCAACACCTGCAGCACGTGCTGTCCTCGAAGCAGAGCGTTTCGCAGTGTGTTGCAAGCGCACCACCGTGCACCAGGTTTTAGACGAGGATGTGTTTGGCAATAGTGGCAACATGACATTAGTTTTCCTTTCTGAGTTTGTCTTGACGTTTTTAACTGTTGCTGCTCGCATTGATCATGTAGAGTACGCCTTTTGTAGGTTTTCGAAGGAATGTTAGCAGTGCGATGCTTGCAATTGCATCTGAAACGCATCTTTGCCCTCTCACCCACTGAGTTGTTTAACGTGATTATCTGCAAGGAAAAAAAGCCTGGCATTTAATTTTAGTTTACGTTTCACAACTCGGCGCTTTGTCAACTCCGCCCTGCGCACAAGAGCATAGTAAGATATTTTTGCAGTATGGTTTTCACTGGACCCACGAGTTTAGCTCAGGTTTTTACAAGCCCATCTGCTTCTGACAGACTATTGTCTCTTGCTTGTGTTGGCACCTCTCTAACCACTGCCCGATCTTGTGTCCGGTTGCTCTTTTCTTTATTATTATTTTTTTTGGGGGTGTCATTGTTTTGGTAAGCGTGAATGTGGGTCTTGGTTCACAAAAGTTCTTTAGAAAAGTTTAAGCTATTGCCATTATAAATTACAATAACTTTTATTTAAGTATTAGTTATTTAAAAAAATTAAACACCATTATTATTTGTAATAGCAATACATCTAAGTCATGTAAATACAAAACATATTGCATTACAAATGCTATAGGTATCACATTTGCGAAAGTTAGAACTATTGGCATTGTAAATGACAAAGCTATTAATTTCGCTATCTTCAAAAACAACACATAAATAAAAACTTTGCCATTTACAATACCAATAGCTCAAACTTTCCTAATGCGAGACGTATTGCATTGCAAATGCTTGTTTTTTTAGGCACGGGGAGATTAAGTGATTTGCCCAGAATCACAGGGGTTTTTTGGCGTCGTTACCGAGACTCGAACCCAGATCCCCAGGTCCGAGGTCGAGCGCCTTAGCCATTAGGCCAGGTTAGAAGCTAGCTTCACGCTAAGGCAACGTGTGATCTTGCGCACGCTAATTAAGGGTTGAGTTTTCCAGTACTAAGCCACTTTGGATTTTAGGCAGTGCACTGGGTGGCGGGCAAGAAGTGCCTTTTAGGGGGTTATCTGAACTGCGGCTTATTTCCAGATGACTTACACCATGTCCCTTCTTTTCCAACAGATGGCGTCACAGCTTAAGTCGAAGTTCAGTGAGGGGAACATTGAGTTCTGGCTGGCCTGCGATGTCTTTAGGAAAACAAGCTTTGGCATAGCCTACAGTTCTTGCCTTTGGGACCTTATAAGTGTTTAATTATCCAGCACAATATCCTTGGTGCAACAACATCAACTGTTGCATGGCTAAACACTTATAATGTCCCAAAGGCGAGACCTATTGGCTATGCCAATGCTTGTTTTTCTTGTTCATGGCAAATACCATGTGACGAAATTGTGCGTAGGAAGCAGAAAGAATGAACATCTGCTGACTAGGCTTAGACTGTGTGTCGGCAGATACGAGCATAGAAGATTGGCTAATGTTAGCACGATCATGTGTGTCACTGTGATCATGTATAAAGCAAATATACACGTAGACATATTTAGGAACTGTTACCATTGATTAGGTAAAAGCACACCTGGACATATTTGAGAAATGCTAACACCACAGTGCTGATATTAATGATTAACATGTCTGATGGTTTCACAATTTTATATAAAGGCTGATTCTTTTCTCTGTGATCAGATCACTCTGCGGTTTTCACTGCTAACTGTCTCAACTGCAGTTCTTTTGGCAAATAAATGCTTGCCACTCTACAAGCTCTTGAGTGTGTTCGTCCTTTGTTTATCTATACAGATATTCTGCTTTGACAAAGTTCTGGTTTAGCATCTATTTATAAGGCGAGTTAAAAGTGTACATCAGAAGAGCATGTTACTTACCTTGGATTACCCTATGGATACTCCAAACGCAGATTCCTCACTGACATATGCTCTTCCTGACTCTGTGGAGTGAACTTCTAGGTACTTATAAGGTTCCAGGTTAGTTTGTGAACACATGGGTCATAATCTTTTACTGACGCTCTGTACCGAATGCTTTGTTGTAAATTGATCTGAGCCTCAAGGGTGGCACCTACTTATTTTGCTGCACGCTGGGACAATTCAACAGGTGAGGATTCTTCAGTTAGATAAGAGAATCCAATGGAGAGCAAAATTTCCCTGGACCGTGATATTTATATTAAAACACAACATGCAACAATATAATATAACAACGTAAATCTATGTATAAATTGAAAATTTATTAAAAATACATTTTAAACATAAAATCATTAAAATTATGTGCAATTCTTGGTCCCCACAATACAAGAGCATAGGTGAAATCACATTCAACACAATAATACAATTATGACCAGCATAATTTACACAAGACAGAACAGGTTGTATGACTTGAATTTGTCATTACTCTTTGTACATCTCATATAATCTTTTGCCACATAGTGTCATCCACTTTCAAATACTTAATGATTGACAGAAGTGTGCTTTATGGGATGGTACAGATGAATGCGTCGACGCGTTTCGATGGCATGAATGTTTTACACCATCTTTTTCAAGACAAATTCATTTTGTCTGTCTCTGTCAGGGTTATTTGTCTTTTCCCTTTCTTAGCTTGCTGTGCTTTTTGCTTTAGATGCTATCGTGATTGGTGAGTCCCTTCGGGCTGTTCTGTTACTGGCCCCGTGGACTCTCAAATGAATATATCCTAAATGCTGTATAAAAGCGTCATATTCTTCCGTGATTGCATCCCTTTAGGAGCGTTGTCTCTTGTTTAGAGCCAATATTCTCTTGACTCCTGAAGGATATAGAGATCGCTGGCTGCTTCAGTTTAATTCCGGTTTGTTCACGGCTGTCAAATTATCTAGATTATCTAGAGTAGATTAACTGAAGGAGTCACAGGACTACTGGTGCTTAGACGTTCGTTCGAAGCGTATTTTCCTGCAACCCTGTTTCATCGGTATCTTTTTCTGAAAAAAGATACCGATTAAACTTATTCATTTGAATCCTTGAACTGTCATGTGTTCCTCTACATATATATCAGATGGTTTAAACCTTCCTCTCACTATAACTCATCATACTCTGTATCCTCTCAAACAAGATTGCAATCCTAAATAGTTTTAGAGTTGGCGACAAATGATACGCTCTCCCATCTATCTGAATTTCAGCATAAGGATCATAACATTCACAATAGGCATACCTTCTGCAAAATGAGTATTCAAATCTCTTGTACTTCGTCTTTCACAAACTGCATTTACATTTATTTTCATATTCTAAGCACAACAAAGTCTGGAAAATGCTTCCCTCAGCCACATACAACACGCAACCGGGAACCAGTTTTCTTCACCGAAATCCTTTCCACTTGTTTCTAAAAATTAAACAGTATTACTACATGCACAGTTTCTTCATCTGCCTTTTGAGCACTTTTGCAAATTCCTCAGACTGCTCTAAGCTTTTGGCAATATACACCACCTTCTCATTTAAAATGATGTCCATGAATTACTTTACTATGAAACCATACCACTACTTGGTTCCTTATCAATTGAGCGGTAACATTTTCAAACTTGAAATAGTCATCAAAAATGTAAGAACAGCGATATAGTGAACAATCAATTAAGTTGCTTGGAACACCTCAAATACTGAAATGTTTTTCCAAATATCTCCCACTTTCATGAGATTTACTAGAGTCAGTCTTTCCCTGACTTTTAGCCCATACAGTCATTTTGTTCGTCTATCCCAATTGAATGAATATGCATAATGAGTGTGCTTGAAGCTCTGTGTACTGATAAATCGTACATGCCATTCCATTGTAAAAAAAAAGTGTCAATAAGATCTCACCCTTCTTTCTGGCAAACGAGGTACTTTACATTCATATTATTCAAACTATTTCCTTGCCTATTTTTTCCTAATCCATCGTCCTGGACAGAGAGGTTGTTACTTACCTTTGACATGAAAAAGGGTTTTAAATTACTATTTTAATCACACTAAATAGGTTTGCAAGTTGTAACAACGCTTCGTCGCTTATAGTGTTATTCAATCAATCCTAGCCCCTTCTATGCAGACCGTAGCCATGTGACGTATTTCTTGCATTATTACCTGTTATGAAAAAGCTAATAGGTCCTGACCTCGCAAGCCTAGGGTCACTTCAACGAGGAGGAAGTCAGCTTTGATCAGAAATGTCTGTATTAGTGAGATTGATATGACTGCTTATTGGACGCACGTCCATACCTTTGCTAAAGAGTATTGTCTGGTATCTGCAACCAGGATAGATACTTTACTGGATCAGGCTTCTAATTGTAACAAAAAAACACAATTTGGACTGGATTAGCTTGCAACTCTACTATTCTTTTTATGAATATCAGAGTGAATTTCAATGCGAAGGAGGACAAGTTGCTTTTTATTCTAGTTCTTAACCATGGGCATTTCCTCTGAATTCATAAAAGTCTTACCAGTTTTTATGGCAATAGCTTAAGAACTGTAGCTGTCACCCTGATGCACATGATGGGATAGGGTAGCTTCTAAGATTCTTAAAAAAACAGGGTTGGTTCTTCACTATTTTATAATGTATTGGAAACTGGGCATTTTTAATGCTTTCTTTTAGGTATTTTCTCACTTTTCTACGTGGTTTCTCAACCAAATGTACTTTCTGATTAGTAAATTGGCTACAATAAAAAAGAAAAGCGCCAGGAAGACTCTTATTCAGGCGCTATTAATTAGTCGCCTTGACTACGGTAATTCCTTGCTGGTAGGAATTAGGGAGGACCTAGTATCCAAACTACTGGTCGTGCAAAATATAGTTGCCCGCCTTGCCCTTGATAAACCAGCTCAAACTCCTTCTTTGCCCCTCCTACGCCAATTACATTGGCTTCCACCCAAGAAACGGGCCACCTTTAAGTTGTTGAGCCTGGTCTTTAGGTCTTTGCACTGTTTGGGATCGGCTTATTTGACTAATAAACTTAAATGGTATCACCCTGCACGTCTGCTCAGATCCAGTAATCGTAAGCTGTTGTGCTGCCATAGAATCAGGAAGGTAAGAATGAGAGGTCATGCCTTCTCCTATCTGGCACCTAAACTCTGGAACGACCTCCCTGAACAAATTCGGGAATGCCCGAATCTGTTCCAATTAAAAAAATTGCTAAACATCTGACTTTTAATTTGCTCCTCACAGACTAGACTGCCTGTCTTTCTCAGGCGCCGAGAGATCCCCTTGGGAAAGATTTGTGCGTGACACAAATGACCTAAATAAATTTAAAAAATTGCCAATTTGGCGATATTTTCTGCTTATTTGGTTAATAGTAAAATATTAAAAATGTTTTGAAAAGTTGAGTTCTTGGCTCTTGCACATGAACATATATTTTCTACCTTTTATGAATATCAAAGGGTCTCCCATGGTGGAGAAACTGATTTTTCACTTTGTTCCTTCAATATTTCTTTCTGTTTGATCAAATCCTCACAGTATCTTTTGTTCTTTTGTGTACTCAAGTTCTTCAGACATATTACCCATGCTTGTCTGTATGTTAACCTTGTTGAAGGCACAATATGCTTACTGTACAGTGCTCTGAAAACTGCATAAATTACGTTTGATCTTTACAAAATATTTATCTGTTCAAAAATATATATAAATATGTAAAAGATACTTACTATGAGGTACTGCGGCAAAGAATCATCCAGACAGTGATAATCAGCAATCCAGACAGCTCTCTGTGTAGAAATATTGTGCATGTTAAACATTCATTATTTAAAAGTGTTACTTACCCTGTTAAACAATCTGTTTGTGACATGTAGTTCTGTAGATTCACATGTTGTGCATGCTCCTTCCACCTAATATTAGGCTTGGATAGATCCAATTTCTTTTTGTTCGTAGAAGTCTTTTGAGTCACAAGTTATAGTGACTTTTCTTTTAGTTGGTAATGCACATGGGCATCAACTCCACAGTTAGATTTTTTTCCTGCACATTGAATGAAGATGGAGGTAAAACATGGGAATGTGTAAAGATAACCACGCAACAGAAAAAAGAGAAAGACGATATCTGCAACAACCAAAGCCTTCCAGGGAGGCGGGTGGCGCATGCCTGCTGCTGCACCTCTGGCGGGGACTTAGCGATGCTTTTGCCAAGTGAGGGTGAATGAACAGCCTTGATGCCGAGAATCCAACTCCTCTTGGATGTTGTAAGATGGGAAGCTCCTGGATTTTATAGTTTGCTGTGGACAGGTGACTGGGCACAGGAGTCTTTTTTGGCTTCGAGATTGCTTTTAACATCGATTTATGTGGTCAGAGCCGCAGTTGAGCCACCAGTGGCACTGATGGAGTGTTGGCGTTGAAGCAGGGCAAGTCCAATGCGGACGGCTTGGTGTCGGAGTCGGCTCTGAAGCCTTCGGTTGGTGCCAGCCATGGCTGGAAGTCAGTGGTGGCCTGAAAGGCTGTGTTCCCGAAAGCGGGCTCGACACCCGGCACCCAGCGGGTTTGTGAACGCCTTGGTGTTATGTGGCACTCACTCAGGTCGTCTTCTGACACTCAGCTGAGGCAGGCTGCAAATCTGTGTTCTCTGAGTCTGACCAAGACTCAGGTTCGAGGCTGACAGTCACAGCCTGTTCGGCGTCAACGTCCCCATCTGCTTTATCCCTTTGGACCTCTTCCATGAAGATGTGGGGGATATAATTGTCAAGATGCAGTTCCATGGAACGATGCGCGAGTCGATGTTCCTGTCGATTCTGGATGATCTTTTTCAACCAGAACGCAAGGCAGGCGGAGCAGGAAGCCTTTTTATGGTGTGTGAACAAACCAAGGTTGCAGACCATGTAATGGTCTGTCCACGAGTACTTCTAATGGCACTATAAACATTATCAGAAAGGTGTTTTATCCATCACAGTTTTAACATTCTTGAGCGTGAGACTCGACCAAATAGTCCTGAGAGGGGCAAGGCCGTAGGCGGCACGTCGACGACACGGTTGGTGCGATTCCAAAGGAGGAACTATGACTGTGAGAAAAAACGTATGTGCACCGAAGGATTCTTCTAAGGCTACCAGGAACAGAGAATTGGACAGGCTCTGATGAAGACCAATACTTGGCATTGACTCAAAGCCCCGGGGAAGCATGTCTGACCCTAACGACAGAAGAAAACAATCTAACTTTGGAGTTGATGCCCATGCGCTTTACCAGGTAAGGAAGGAGTCACTATATCATCATAATTCAAAAGACTTCTTTGAAGAAAAACAAGTTGTGCACATCGGAGCCCAACACCAGATGTCAGGAGTATGCACAGCAAATGCATCAGGAGTATGCACAGCAAGTGTATCTAGAGCTACACATGCCACAAACATATATTTTGGGGACATTTGGAGGACTGAATTTAAAGTCATATGAAAGACACCAAAGCACAACATGCATTTCATACAGAAATCCAAGTATTTTTAGATAGAAGGTTATTTTGCCCTGACTGGTATATACATGTCAATATTTCTTGCACTCCACTCTCAGCATGACTCAGCAGGTCAACGCAGTCTCCTCCTCCTGCTACAACATTCTCTGCAATGCTCCGCAACATCTTCAAGTGGATCCCCGTAGAGACCAGGAAAACCGTCACCCACACCCTGGTCAGCAGCAGATTGGATTACGGCAACGCCCTATATGCAGGAACAACGGCCAAGCTACAAACCAAGCTACAACGTATCCAGAACGCATCTGCCCGCCTCACACTTGACGTCCCACGCCGCAACCACATCTCCCCCCACCTCAGAGACCTACACTGGCTACCCGTACCGAAAAGGATAACCTTCAAGCTCCTGACCCACGCACACAAGGCTCTCTACAACACTGGTCCAGCCTACCTCAACGACACTTTCCTTCCACGCTCCCACACGCCATCTCCGCTCCGCCAACCATGCTAACGCCACCATCGCCCGCATCCGCCGCACCACCGCTGGAGGAAGATCCTTCTCACACCTCGCCGCCAAAACCCGGAACTCTCTACCACTCCAGCTACACCAGACCCAGGACCTCCTAACTTTCAGGAAACGCCTCAAAACATGTCTTTTCGACCAGTAGCATCCCCTCTCCCCAGCGCCTTGAGACCCTAACGGGTGAGTAGTGCGCTTTATAATTATATTGATTGATTAATTGCAAATCCAGTGATGAGAGTGGAAGGTACATTACAATACAATTCATATGCAAAACATACAGTAAACTAATACAATAATTTTATTATACGGGTGAGTAGTGCGCTTTATAATTATCTTGATTGATTGATTGATTGCAAATCCAGTGATGAGAGTGGAAGGTACATTACAATACAATTCATATGCAAAACATACAGTAAACAAATACAAATACAATAATTTGATTATAGCTTTAACCACCCAGTTTGGAAAGCCTGTGACAAATGAGTGATGAATCAGAAACGGTATCTCCGCGTCAGTGGTAGGTGTTCTGTGTAACTTTCTAGTCTATACTGTTGGAGATACACAGTGGCCTGTCTTTTTGTCAAAATTACTCAGGATAATTCACAGACATGTGCACAATTCCTACATAGGCACTATCACAACATGTTTGCAGCTAATTTGGTCACCAATCCAGTTCAACCATGATCACTTTGCCATTAATTTGTATTTTTACATATTTAGATGGGGATTGTTAGCCCTAAAAGGCGAAGCCCAATTAACATATTGCACAAAAAGAATATTGATTAGAGATAGTACTTAAACATTTTCAATTATAATATAATTGTAGTACCAAACTCAGTGCAGGCAATCCTGCACTTCTAGTACAGATTCAATGTACGGGAGGTGAAGTGTAGGCAGTCCCCAAGGTTGAGTGGGAGGTGAGTGGTAGCAGGGCAAGATGGAGCAGGATGTATAGCAAAGTGGTTGGATGATAGGCAATCTTATAAAAAAAAAGAGCTGGCATCTCGAGATGGGGCGGGTGTAGTCAGGAGGATAATGCCCATAGCACTCAGGAGGAAGGTGAGAAGAGATAAAATCAGTAGTCCAGGAAGAAGACAAGGCAAGTAGATAGGTGAGAGGCATTTTAAGTGGTTAAGAAGGTTTTTTTTACCAGACGCCAGAGGGTAGGATTAAATAATTTAAAGCGATAGGTGGGGACAAATTAAAAAGAGTGCTAGCAGTAACGTAATTAACATTGGTGTGAGAGTGAAGATGTCCAGTGGTAATCAGAAACAGATGCTAGATTTTAATGTGTATGTAATTCAAGAGGAGTGGTGGTGATGAAGGATATGATCAGATCAGGGAAATGCAGGGGTGTGGGAGCGAAGGAGTAGCTATATCAGCCAAAATGTCAGATGGAGTACAAACAGGTATGCCTTGCTCATTCAAAGTGGATAGACCAACAGGAAGGAGAACAAGCATTGGCATAGTCAGTAGGTCTCGCCTTTGGGACTTTATAAGTGTTTAGCCATGCAAGAGTTAATGTTGTTGCAGTAAGGATATTGGGCTGCATAACTATTTACTTATAAGGTCCCAAAGACGAGACCTATTCGCTATGCCAATGCATGTTACTTCTTGAAATGCAGGCAGAAATCCAACAACATGGTCTCCGGGAATCACGTCAGCGAGCAGTAGCACAAGGGATATGATGGGATGCACGGTGCATGCCCGGAGTAGCCAGGCCCTGTCAAGCAACTAGACACTCCTCCTGCTGAAAGAATCCCTAAAAAATAAAAATGCAATGCGAGGCTGCCAGAGCACAGAAGGAAATGTTTACACCATGATTATAAAAGACAGCCAAGCATGTTCATGCACTGCACCTTTTAAGGAAAACTCTCAAATATAATTCCCTGAACATTCTTAGAAGAAGCTGTGAGGTTATTCATCCGCTGTAGGGGTCAGGAGGAGGAGGAGGAGGAGGGAAGATGCAATTGAATACGGCGCCAAAGCTGAACATAAGCAGGAACTAAATAGAAACAAGTGTGTGGGCACCATTAAAGAATGGTGCACTTTTAAACACGCCAAATTAATATGTATAAGTCGACATGTGCACCGGTCTCGAGGAAGCCCACCGCACTACAAAGGCACACGGATGCGGATGCCTGCTTTGGCCTCTGGTGCACAGGAGAATGCACAAAGAACATGGGAGCCCGCAAGGAGGTCCCTGAATGTGCCCTGGGGAACGGTGGAATGCTCGATCAATCCGAGAGTGAAACTAACCCAGGCAGAGCGTGAAGCAGTTGAGGCAGAAAATGGTGAGGTAGAGAGCAAGCTGAATTAATATGTATAAGTCGACATGTGCACCGGTCTCAAGGAAGCCCACCGCACTAGAAAGGCACACGGATGCGGATGCCTACTTTGGCCTCGGTTGCACAGGAAAATGCACAAAGAACATGGGAGACCACAAGGAGGTCCCTGCTTGTGCCCTGGGGGAATGGTTGCTCGCTCAATCAGAGCGTGAAACTAACCCAGGCAGAGTGTGAAGCAGTTGAGGCAGAAAACAGTGAGGTGGAGAGAGAGGGTTTTGAATAAGAGCAGGAGGAGGAGCGAGGCAATCAAAAGTAATGTGAAGCCGACAGCAAAAAAAAGGCAAACGTAGCCACTGAAAACATGGTGAAACAAGCCCGGGAGTTGTGCGTGTGACGTGGCCATGAAAGTAAAAGTGATTGCCTGCTGTAAGGGTGCCCGTGAGCGATGCGAGGAAAGCCAGATGGCACCTGTGCGCATAACCGCACGCTCTGGGCCACACAAAAAGCGTGTGGTCAGATTTTTGAAGCCCACTAACTAAAAGTCTCACCAGAGCAGCGCATGCACTGACTCAGGCGAGACCTAAATAGGGGAATGGGGTTTGGGAGTTTGGCAGAGCTTGCAACTCGGGTTGAAGGGAGGTTAAACAATAGTTAAGATAGTAAAATGGGTATGCGGTTATTTAAGGGTGAGGAGAAGCACAAAATCAAATAGTGGTCCTCAGTGCTCAAAGTTCAAGGAAGGTGGTCAGTACGTTTAATGTGTGATGTGATCTTATTGAGTAACATCTTAGACTCTATGACAACGACTTTCACAGCATTCCTGAGCAACTGTGAGCAACATACCACCATGTCCCTCGTGCCTCTTAGAGAACAGCCCCAACGCGTACGGTCGTGTCCGAACGTGCCTGCCAGCAAATCTCCATTTCCCTATTACTTCTGTTCTGCACCCTCATATCGTACCCTCTCTATATGATTACCATGTTAATGGACACAATCCTCTGCACTGAACGCCCAGGTTGTTTTAAAATCCCACCTAGCACATCTATCCTGCCCTATAAAATCCTACAAGCCAATCTGTCCATGAGTTTGCTGAAATCCTCAGGACTCAAATCACCTGAATCCAATTTCAAGATGTTGGTCAAAGATTAAACATTCTGACACCAGGTGAGAGAGATATTATAGCAGGGCAAGGTGCTTAGAGTAGGAAAGTAAGTGTGCCTTTCTGTTAGTCTGTCTCCATTCTGAAACTTACTTGCTGCTAACGATTTGTCTGGTCCTTTGTAACCATCCACTCAGCTGCTGTCATCTGGACTCTACGACTTGCTGCTTCTCTTCTAGGTGGGTCAGCAAGACGTGCTTCAAGCTTGGAGGCATGGGGCAAGATTCAACAGCAACTAGTCAGAGGATTAGGCCATGAGCCCAGTGCCTAATGAAGCACCTTTCTAGAGTGAGTTTTAATTCCTGTTGAGGTACTCCCTGGCCTAGCAAAATTACTTGTGGCCTACCTGGGAACTGAATTATCAATACAAAGGAAACCCCTCTTAACTTGTATTTCTTCTACATTAAATGCTAGTTTGCACAGTCTTTGGTCCAACAGACAATTTCTTTTTTGAAGGTGCTTGCTGCCATTGTGCAAGTTGAAACAGGAAAGGGGACTAATAGCACTCTGTTGGCATAGAAGAGCACTGGGCATGCACATCAGCCCGGAGTGAGGAGTTCCTTTAGTTGGCCACAACAACTTAATGTTCCGATGCCCACCCCTTAGGGAAATTATAGGTTGACCGGAAGCAGAAGGAACAGGCATTCTCTTCCGGCTTCAGTAAATTTCAGTCACAGAAAATCACTGCCATCACATATTCTATGCTACAGATTAGAGCAAGAAAAGGTAGTCATAATACTTGTTTTTTACAATGGGTAGAAAGGACTATGGCAGTCGATGGTTGGAGGCGGTCATGGTATGCAAGTAAGACAAAGAAGTAGGTGAGGAATTTATTTATTTATTTATTTCATTTTTAAAGCGCACTATCACCTCAGAGAGGCATCCTGGCGCTCCCTCTCGTAAGAGAGGGAGAGAGGGAAATGTGAGAGACACAGCGAGAGAAAAGATAAGGAACACAAGCATCTTGCTTCTCTGCTTTCTGTCAGGATCAAGTTCATTCCGTTCTCTATCATGCCAGCAGGTCTACAGTAGATCTCAGTATAGCCTGCCCACTTGCCCTACAAAAATGTCATTTTCCGCCCTACAACAGATCTCTTCTTTCTAGGAAAAATAGCAAAGCAAATTTATCATATCAACAAAAGCCTGCCCAGGGGCTTGTTCCAAGGAGAACTGCATGTGAAGGTCTCATGTGTTCGTGACCAATGCTCTATGGTAATATTTATTCTAGAACTAATGCCCACCCAGAGGATGCATGGCTCATTTGCGGTTTGCAACTTGATTAGTACTAAGCGTTATCAATTAAGATCTGGCATTTCGGCATTAAGACTCTCTTGGTGAATTCTCTTTAACAAAATAATGCATATTGAATGGGCAGTTAGAAAAAGAAGGCTACGTTTTGTGGGCTTCGGCTTCTGTCAGTAACACAATGTCGCCCTATCTGTATGCTTGAACAGCATGGCAAACATTACATCAACTGGCTGCTCTCATTAATTCACAAACCTGTTCATGGGTTAGACTGGATTTACACTTCCTTCCTTCACATTAGTGGGCTGAACCCATTGCTCAACAGGCCTGTCCGTGTGATACGCAGTGGCTTCTTTTTAATCCCATCTCAGCCAGGATTCCCTGGGATAAGTTAAATAATCTAATGCCCACTGGATACTAATTTTATGGAGTTATTGACAAATATTTTTAACATTTATTATGTCTCATAATATGAAGTTGATTATATTTCCAGTTTCACTCCTGTGCCTCTGATATGCATGTGAGGCAAAGGTACAATTGGGGTAAGACTGAACATGTGGTTATGATATCATATTATCCCTGTTTAAGCGTTATCTCAGGAAATGTTGCGTGTTCACCTCACCTTACACATGTGCTTTTTGCAGTGACATTCACTTGGGTTTGACTTGTTAACACCAGCTGTTTTGTCTCTTGACTTGACTAATGCGGTCTTTCACCAGGTCCACCCCAGATAAAAGCTGTGTTCCTCTGATGGATTTACCAGCTTAGTATTGGCATTTCAAGATACTGATATTGTCACTCCAACGAGTATCATAATCAGAGAGGTTTGGTCTTTAAGAAAGCCCAATGCACCTATTTAGGGTACATAAAAGAGCTGAAACATGTCAATCTTTTTTAATCCTAAATACTGAACACACAATTAAATAAAAGTTGTTAGGTTAACAGAAGGTAGTTGCATTTTTCCTGTTTTGCCTCTTCACCAATCACACCACACATCAGGAATTCTAGGTCCCCACAAACACACTGATTGCATTTCTACCCGAAGAGCTACCCTGTTTCCTAGGGTTGTAGCCAGTAGCGGCTGCTACTGGACTGGGGTAGTGTGGCAGGGAAAACAAAAACCAAAAACAAAAAACACTTACCTGAAACGGCTGCTGCCTCTCCTTCGTCCTCCGTCTCTCCGACATCACCCTGCGCTCCCGGCCAGCAGAAAGAACCCGCCCTCCTAGGATCCCCAAAGATAATCACAATGCTACAAAGCAGCGTTGTGGTTGGTCCGAGCGCCGTGGATTGGCCCTCAGCTGGGAATGGGAGGGTTTGATGTTCCTCACCAGCCTGAGTAATGCAGCCTGGTGGGGAACATGCAAAGTGCGCTGAACTGCTTGACTGGGCCAAGAGGGCCGGCCAAGCACTCATGCACACTTCCGGAGTGAAACTCACTCTTTTTCCTAGTCTGCGGAGCCCCACCCGCCCGAGAGCCATTGAAGTATATTGGGGAAAAAATGATAATAACAATAGTTATTATAATTTTATTTTTTCATCTGCCTTAGCGGAGGAGCCACCACTGTTTTTAGCCCACTTTGATAGAATCTTTCTGCTAATGTAAGGAGGGACTTTATGGTGAAGCATGCCAACTCTGGGCGGGTGAGTGCTTTCATCCAATAAGAAATGACCATACAACATTGGTCACTAAGGCTTGAGACCTTCACATGCATCTGTCCAAATGGAAGGACATCTGTGGGACCACAGTATGCTCCTTCAGAAGCCACTCAACTCGATCCCCAAAGGGGAAGGTGCAGGAGTCATTAACATTTCAATGGTTTGCAACTGCAACTGCAGCTACAAGTATTGATATGTCTCATGCAAAATCACAATTAGGAGGCGATGCCCCTGTCGCGCCCTTCCTTATTATAATTCGAATGAGTCCCAAACACCTTTTACAATTCGGAAAGCCTTGTGCAAAATGCTAAATGTATTTAGTACATACTAAACCGTCATTTTGCAGTTGCAAACTGTGTGCTTTGTGAACTGCAGAGTTCGCAATAGGCGAAATGCTTAAGTATATCAGGTCATTTGTCCCAAAGATGACCAGCAAGCTGACATATGTAATGAGACTATTGCCCTCGCTATTCGTTCACACAGAGCTTAGGCAACAGTGCGGTCTGTCAGATTGCGAACAATTCTACACCACTGTTATTTTATTGTTTTTCATTCAAAGAGTGTTAGCTGAAAAACAATAACAGTCCCTGGAAAATAGATACAGCAGCAGTGTAGCTCGCTCAAAGGTAGGGCAACAGCTTCTTTGTTTTGAGCCCTTTTTTTTTACTATACTATTAGCAAATAATAAACTATTAATCCCTATCAGTATAACAATCGCCTCCCCTTTCTGCGAAAGAATGTCAAGCAGAAGCCTGTGGCAGTACATCTATCTGACGCAGGTGCATAAAGACACCTGCACTACCAGTAGGAGAGATCTTCCAGGGCTGGAGAAGTTCCAGCTCAACATAAGAGACTTGCACCGGGGTTCCACATCTGTACAGACATCGCAGCACTATTTGTAAAGGTAGCCCCAAGCGATTTAGGCTTCAGCCCTGTAGTGTTCAGCATTGCCAATTGGGCAGGGACCACCTGTTTTTATCCCATCACACAGTGGGTTCAGGAATCTTAGAGACCACAACCCAACCTGTAAAAAGTTGGAAAAGGGAGAGGTGGCCAAGCAAAAGGTTTAACTCTCTAGCCTGCATAGGTTTCAACTTTCACTTTTGTGCTTCAATGAATGAAGTAGAAGGGAGATGTACCTGACCTGAGGGTGATCTAGCTGGAGGTGCGGGTGAACAGGAGTATGAATGTATTTGTGAGAACATACGTGTGAGTGAATGAGTGACAAGGGCTGATTCAGAATGGGTTACAGTAAGTGCAACTGTGAGTGACAATGAGTAAGTCAGAATGATAGTAGGAGCGAGACAAAGTGAGTGTAAGTAGATGTCTAAGTAATAGTGAGTGAGAGTAAGTGACAAAGAAGGAGTGACAAGAGCATGAAGTGTTAGTGATTATCAAACCTGGCATCTGTTAGTGTTGTTTCCTGACTTTTTGCTTCTGACCTGTTTTTGACTGTGTGCTGAACTTCGTTTTACATGGTTTTAGGACTCTGGGCACTTTACCACTGCTGATCAGTGCTAAGTGCATGTGCTCTGTGTCTTAAATGTCATGGCATTTGGTTTCTCCATGAATGGCATTTATGATTTACTAATAAGTCCCACGTACAGTGCACTACATGTGCCCAGGGTCTATAAGCCAAATGCTACTAGTGGGCCTGCTACACAGTTTGTGCCACCCAAATCAATAGCCCTTCAAACCTGTATCCGGACTGCCACTGAAGAGCATGTGTGTGCAGTTTTAAATTGCCATGTCAACCTGGCAAGTTAACCTACTAGCCAAATCTTCCATTTTATTACAACATTACCTTGGGCCTATTCCTAAGGTAAGCTCAAGGTAGACCTATGGGCAGGGTGCTGTGTAATTAAAAGAAAGAACATGCATTTTTTAAGTTTTACATATCCTGGCAGTGAAAAACTGCTAAATTCTTTTTTCACTACAGCGAGGCCTATCTCTTCCATAGGTTAGCATTGGAGCCACCTTATAACACTTTACAAGGCTAACTTCCAATTGGGAGCAGATGTCAAATTAAATTGCGGTTTGGCGTCTCTGGACTCACAATTTAAAAACACAGCTTTTAGTGAAGTTGGTTTTTAAACTGCAGGTCTGAAAATGCCACTTTTAGAAAGCTGGCTTTTTTTAATTTAATCTATTCTGTGCCTTTGCCTGTCCCGAGAATACACGTCTGTGATGAATGACAGCCACGCTTTGTGAATTCACTATAGAGAGTTGCACACAAAGGGAGCTGAGGTGTGCCCTAGATAGCCTGATGGCCCATCACCAGGCAGATGAGCCTTCCTGAGCTAGAGTGGTGGGAGGAATGAACACTTGCACCTGAATAGGGCTGTGCCTATCCCCGACACAAAGAGCTGCATACCCCCGTGTAGTGTGCTTAGAGTCAGGGCCAAGAAAGGCACGGTCTGTGCACTACAAAGACCTTTCTTTGAAGTCTACCTACTTCAAAGGTTAAAATGCGTAAAGTACTGGACCTCTGACACTATATACTCAGGAACGTCTGGATTGAGGACATTCTGCCAGGAAGAAGAGCTGTTGTTCTGCTAGGAGGGACAGCCACTTTGCTGCTGTCTTTTCTGTGTGCTGCTACTGGCCTGGGAGTGAGAGGACTGGACTTTACTCTCTATATCCTGCTTTCTAAGGCTCTCTAAGGGCTTGACTGAGCCTGCCTTCTGTTGCTAAAGTCTCAGCGACAAGAAAGACTTTACCTTCATCTTGCTACCAGTACCAGGGCTCCTCTGCTGTGAGTCCTGGTCTGCCAAGTGGGGCCAAATCCAGACCTGGGTTGGAAGTGAGTTTCTGTGCTGCAACAAGAAACAACTCATCGACTTCGAGAGCATCAGTTTGGAACCTGTGTATCTCTGTGAAACTGACGCATCTGCACTGCCTGAACCGAAACTGCTGAAACCACTCGCCGAGTGCACAACGCAACAACCTCGACTTTCAATGCAGCCCCAACCTTACTGCAGTGCCTCCAAAGAACCACTGTTGCGGGAGTCTCGAGCACCGCTTCACTGAAGTCTGTGACGCATTGCTCCGACTCCAATGCAGCCCAGCGTGGCTTCTGACCAACTCATCGCCTTCAGCCCAGCAGTTCAACTTCGATTCTGCAGAATTGACGCACTACAATCTTGCCATTGGCACATCATCAACACTGCGTCACCTTCAAGTACAGAGGACTCGCTCCAGCAACCGACGCATCACCTCCTCTACGCAATGCATCAGCAAAGCTTCAACAACCCTGCACTGCCTTAAGGAACCGATGTATCACCTGCATATGCGATACTTCACCTCTACACGATGATTCGTCTTTGATTTCTGACGCATCCAAGGTACTGTAAGGGGGTCTGCGGGATTCCTGTATCTGGCCCGCGTAACATCGCGGCCAAACTGAACTTTTGGATTTGTTCAGGTCAATTGCGACCAGATAGCTCCAGTTAGAGCTATGGACTTCTAAGTGATGCATTTTGATTTAATCTTTAAAATTTCATAACTTGACTTGTGTATGTTGGATTTTCGTTGTTCTTGTTTTACTTCGGTATTGGGTACTTTTGGGGCGTTTACACTGTGTTACTGTGTGTGTGCAAAAATACTTTTCCTATTGCCTCCTTAGTTTAGCCTGACTGCTCTGTGCCAAGCTACCAGAGAGTGAACACAGGTAAACCCTTTTGGTGTGCACTACACTTACCTTGCCTAGAGTGCGTGTCCCTACCTGAACAGGATGAATACCTTGCCAACAATAGACTCCCAGTTCTAACAGTGATGAATGAATGTGAGGGAGTGTGAGGATCAGCAAGAGTTAAAATAAGTGAGCAAGGCTGAATTTGTGGAAATGAGAAAGTGAGTGACTGTGAGGATGAGTGTGGGTGAGAATGAATATGAAGGAGTGAGAAGGAGTTTAACTGAAAACGAATGAGGTAAGGGCTTGTAAGTGAAAATTAAAGAGTGTGAGTGAATGAGAGTGTGGGTGACAAGAAGTAGGAATGTGATGTTGTCACTGTAAAAAATATTATAACCAGAGAGGTTTTGTCTTTAAGAGAGCCCCATTTGGATATTTCAGTGGGTCAGGTGTTATCATCAGGGTTTTGTAGAGCTGTGCTATCCCATTCTTTTCTATTCTTTCCATTGTAATTTTAGGCCACTGCACACGGGATTCAATCTGACCGTATATTTATACGGTGCATGTCTTAAATGTAGATATTTAGAAACTAGTGACTTGTGGAGATCGATGTCAACTGCCAATTTCTCACAGGATATCATGTGGCTGGAAACCAATACATACCTGATTTTTTAAAAGTATACCCTATTTCATGCTTGAAATTCTTCAAGCTCAGCTGTCCCCTTGTTCCATGCCAGAGAGGCATTCCCTCATCACCTTTAAATCCTACCTGACCCAGTTCAGAGCTTGGTGGGATTCACGGCTATCTTCAAAGAGCCAGTCATCAATAGAGGCAGGTGGGGCGCCCCACTGTATAGATTTATATCAACTATCCCCAAGCCCCTATCATGCGGCAATTTCCCACACTTCTTTTATGAGACCCAAGCCAAGGCCACCAGCAAATAGTAAGCTTGTCAGAGTAAACTGTAATGTAGTGAAAAACTAGAGAGAAGTGTGCAAGGATAATTTTGCAGCGTATACAGACACTGGGGCAACGCTATCATCTTGGCAGAAAACAGCGTTGCCCCAATATTGGCAGTGGCAATTTATTCCAGGCATCCAATTGCACCGTCATTTTTGTTGCAGAGGGTCAATGCTCAAGATCCAACATTGCTGTGGGTCTCTCGGGATCTAGATACATAAATATAAAAAATGGCTCTGAGAACAAATGAGCAGGGGGGGGGGGCTTAGAAGCTCAAATGTATCCCTTGAGTAAGCGTTGATTTACCCAATTACATTTAAGAACCAAGGCTTCAATGTATACTCTGAGCATCAGCATTAACTGAAACACATGCAAAATAAGTTGGTCTTCAATTCCAGCAGACCAATGTATCCTGCGTCATCCCTGTCTCATACCTTGTTCTATGGTCAAAGGTCTGGCTAGTATTTCATTCACCCAGACTTGTGCCCAAGGAGGACAATACAAACTAATTAAAGCATTGAAGAGAGGACCAAAGTTATTTTCTCTAGCACCTAGTGGAGACAACAGTAATCGAAAGAATAAAAGGTCTGCACAAAATCCACCAGGTCAAAATCAGCTGGGTCCCAAAGCCTGTACACACGTGCCGAGACCCTGCCACATTATCCATCCTATTTACGTGAATTTGAACCTCTATGTTAATTAGCAAGATTGGTCCTAAGTAAGGGATGAATGTGATAATGGCCCCACAGAGGTCATGGTGTAAGTTTCCAGACTGCAGGAGTTCATCAGTCATAGTTACACTGTTGAACTAGACAGGAGGTTTTTTGTTAAAAAATTGTAAAGACCTGGCGATTTCCCTGATGGCATATCTCTGATTGCCTCTGACATCTCCTCCATCATCAGGAGACCCAGTTCTAACTCTTTTTACATCTTGCAATATGGAGTTTATTAAGTCTTTGACTATCGGGTTATCGGCTTCTGATATTGTTGGGCTTTGTGATGAATGCAGTGACTCATAGTAAATAGCAAACACACTTGTAATGCCCACTGTGTAATATCAGCCCATTATTGGATCTCAAATTTCAGATGAAATGTGAGTCCCCATAAGTGTTAGGAAATATCTTAAGCGCCTTCACCTGGCCCCATGCATTCTCTGGGTTTTTGAAAAAGAAGAATTTCCGCTGGTGCAATATCAATAGTTTGGACCAGTATAACAAAGTATACTGGAAGTTCCATGGCTATGAGTTTTTTATTTACTTTTTTGAAGGACTTCCGTTGCTTCTACACCTTTGACATGTAGGAGAACAAAAGGAGACAAAGAGCAGAACATAAACCGATTCACACCAAATGTCTTGTTTCTAGTGGACCTCTCAAAGGGTAACTTCCCTGTCCACATAACATAGGACCCCAATAATCATAGGTTGCGGAGGGGCACATAGAGGAGGCTCAGGAGTTCTTGCTCTGTGGGCTCTTTCCAGCACAAACTATATAGACAAGTCATTTTCCAGGAGCCACAATTTAAAGTCGCCCTAAACTGCTCTGGGGCCCAATAGCCCTCTGGACTTCCCACCAGACTCGGGTTATTTGTCCAGGATCCTCCCTCAGCATTCTGTGCCCGTCTCTCTAGTATAGTTTTGGTATTCTGCAGGTTTTTGATTCCTTGGTGAAGGGGCGTAAATCATCCTCCACTGTAGAGGCGTGATCCTCAGCCTCTCTGGAGAAATAAGTCAGTCTGTTAAGATTCTGTAGGAGTATCAAAATCACTACTCCCACATCCCCTATCTCATCAAGAGCTTGGCGAGTGTCCTTGGATTGCTTGCAGGATTGTGGCTGGGGAGATAGTCTCATTCGGGGGACCAAGTCACTTGGATCTTCTGAGGAATTACCTATCTGAGGGGCGTCGATTTGGTGTATTTCTCAATCTTGTCCTGTTGAGAGGCACCCACACCCTTATCGTGGCCCATCTCCCACCCTGTGATGCAGCACCTTTAATGCTGAGCAATAACCTGGGAAATAAAGGGGGCTCTTGGATGCACTTAAGCAATCTCTGTTGACACCCCACAGGACCTCCCAAGGAGACACCAGCATTACCTTTTGGTTTGCCTTCTGCTAAAGGCAGAGGGATGAACCAAGCAGGGACCACCTGTACCTCACAGCCCCAACAGGCTTTGCATCTTACAACCCCAGGATGGAAAAGGAGGAAGATCTACGCACTCACCCTGTTAGGTGAGCAACCACAATTTAAGGTGGGCGGATTGCCCTTCCAAATGGGTAGCATCTTCTTCCTGTAGTGTAAGTCCCAGTTAGTACAGCTTCTTTGGCATCCACAGGAAGGCTACCCGGTTCAGATGACCTCATCCACCCCTCGACACTTGCCAATATATTTCTCCTCATCTCACCTCCTCATGGGTCTGCCACACCCGACGCAGCCTGTCATTCTACCAACCACTGCTCACATCCCAATTGCCTTCAGCAGCCTCACTACACTCTAAGCAAAGACCACAGCAAATGTAAGGCTGTACCGAATGCCTGGCTTTCAGGCGCTCCTTGTGTTAGCTTGGGGGGCACCACTGAGCCGGACATTCTATGGCACTTCACCGACTGACCCAGGCAAGCCCACCGAACTCCACTTCCACCAGGTCTACTCAACAGCACAGATTCTCTTCCTGGCACACTACTCATAACAACAGCATCGCTCCAGAAGTACTGCCAGTGAAAATGAAATGGCCCAGCAGCCTTACAGAGATAGCAAGAATACTCATGATGGCGACAGCAAGGGTGATCACTCTTGTTGAGGCAAGATTTTATAGGATATAGACAGACAGGCACAGAGGTTTATTTAACTGTCACTTCTGCTTTTTTGGTTGGAGTTTATGCCTATCTTTAAAACCCCAACTCTGTACCTGACCTCTTGACATGGTAGGCAGTCTTCTTGATTTCATCAATTTACCAAAAAAGACTAGAGGACTTCTGGGTCTTCCTTCAAGAGAGCCTCTTTTACTTAAAAGGTTTTAAAAACATTACATCTAAGGAAGGAAATAACTTAGCAGAGAACATTCTACACGACCCGTATGTTTACTGAGGTCCTAAATTCTCTATGAAAAGAACTATTTACTTCAAGAAGTCAGATAATCTTTTAATCGTCTATGTTGGTCGTGCCATAGGCAACACAGCAGATGGTAAACCTTTGGGCAAATCCAAAGTTCACCACATATATCTGATTCAATCTCGGAGACTTTATCCTCATACCACCAGAGGTAAGAAAGGAATCGTGGCTTTCTATAGGCCAATTTTCACTGCAGAGTTTTGTATGTTAACCACATGGGCCATCCGCATAACCTTTGTAACCATTACTCCTTGGATGCAGAAGTTCTTTGAAGCCTGATCTGACACATGCTGCCTTGCCCTTCCAGCATTTGTGGGTTTGGAATACAATTACTAATCAGTGGCACTGCCAGGTCGTCCATCTCTGCGCCACAGCAACGGGGACGAGCGTTCAGAGCGTTCAACAGAGTGACTCCGGAGATGTTGGCTCAGGCTGCCTTGGATCATCCCTGTCTTCTCTCCGGTGAGCTGGAGAGAGATTTGGAGGCCCTGCAAGCATGGCTTTCCGATAGGCTTAACGACCTTGCCCCGGTGTTGCCCCCCCGCTTGACATCTAAGCGGGTTTCGGCCCCCTGGTTTACCACTGCACTGTGGGCTAAGCGGCAGCAGTGTAAGGTAGCCGAAAGGGTTTGCCGGGCACACTATGATAGCGTGGACAGGTTGAACTACAAGGCGGTGGTTAAGGCTTACCATCGGGACATTCGCCTTGGAAAAAAAGCCTATCTTGCAGGGAGGATTGAAGCGGCCTCCAACTACTGCAAGGAGATCTTCACCATAGTGAGAGAATTTATCTCTCCTCGGACCATTACATCGGAAGAGGTGCCCTCAGAATCCTGGGCGGTGGACCTTGCTTGTTTTTTTACAAGCAAGATAAAACTCATACAGGACTCCTTTCCATCCGGAGCATCTGCTAGGCCGTTTAAATCTGAGGTCGATATGTTCCCTCTGGCCTCGCATGGCACCACGTTGGCTGTGTTTCCATCCCTGTCAGCCCCGGCCTCCTTAGTGCTTATGGGCAATTTGAAATCGGGGTCGCCATTGGACCCTTGCCCAGCCAAGCTGTTGGGCAAGATCGCGGAAGTGATCAATCCTCTGGCGAACCCTCTTCTGAATCTCTCGTTGAGTCAGGGAGTGGTTCCGCCTGCCTGGAAGCAGGCAATGGTCATCCCGCTGCTTAAAAAACCGGGTCTTGACCCGAAGGTCCCAGCCAACTACAGGCCGATTTCTTTGCTGCCGGCTCTCGTAAAAATTTTGGAGAAGCACGTTCAGTCGGTGCTCTCCAACTTTCTGGAGACCCACGAGATCCTGCATGACACCCAGTCTGGCTTCCGTTCAAATCTCAGCACCGAGACCGCGCTCCTTGAGGTTTCTGAAACCATCAAAGGGGTGTTGGATACCGGGGGCAAAGTCATGCTGGTGTTGTTGGACTTGTCGGCGGCTTTTGACACCGTCCCCCATGATGGCCTTCTCGCAAGACTCTATGAGATTGGCCTTCGGGGGACGGTGCTCAGCTGGTTTTCTTCCTTTCTAGCTGGCCGCCGGCAAACGGTCTGGACATCTCCTGACACCGCCGTGATGCCGCCTTTGGGAGTTGGGGTCCCTCAGGGCTCTATATTGAGCCCGACCCTCTTTAACATCTTCATGACCCCCTTGGCGGCGGTGGCGGAGTCGTTCGGTGCCCGGATCGTATCTTACGCCGACGACACCCAGCTCCTCTTTTCTTGTAAGAGAGGGGCAGACTTTGACGAGGAGAGTATCCGGGATTGCCTTGGGGCTGTTTTTAAATGGTTCCAACTGAACAGCCTCAAGTGCAATTCCGATAAGTCCGAGGTACTCTTCTTTGGGTGCGACACGGAGCCCAGCTGGCAGGCCTGGTGGCCCATCGATATGTTCCCTCCGTCTTGCTCCTCCCCAATGGCTAAAAACTTGGGGGTCAAGATGGACAAGGGGCTGACGATGAAAGCCCAGATCCTTGGGGTGACTGGTACCTGTTTCGGTTTATTAAAGATGCTGCGGAGGTTCTTACCTCTGTTGTCGGAAGAACACAGGAAGCTGACCGTGCAGGCTCTGATAGGCTCCAGGTTAGATTACACCAACATTCTTTACCTGGGCTTACCAGAGTACCTGTTGCAGCGGCTCCAAGTCGCGCAGAATGCGGCGGCCAGGGCCATCTTTGGTCTAAATAGACGGGCCAGCGCTTCGGGTCTATTGCTGACGCTGCACTGGCTACCCATCCGCAAACGGATTGCCTTTAAGGCTATGACCCTGGCCTATAAGGCTCTCCATACGGTGGGAGCAAAGTACCTCCAAAAGAGACTTGCCTTTTACCATCCGGCTCGCTCTTTGAGGTCAGAATCTTTATTCTTGGCGGTTGTTCCCCGAGTGAAGAGAGCGCGCCTGGGTGGCCGTTCCTTCGGCTTGCTGGCTCCACAGATGTGGAACTCGCTTCCGCTCCCACTCCGGGGGGCCACTAGTTTTCTTGATTTTAGGAGAGGTCTTAAAACCTGGTTGTTCACCCAGTAGGCCTCTCAGTAGCCCCTTTTTATTGTGTTTGTTCTTGTATTCCCTTCTTTTACTGTGTTATGTTATGGTGAAGTAGTTCTCCTTACCTAAAGCGCCGGGACACTCTTTTTGAGTAACCGTTGCGCTATAAAAAATAATAAATAACATAACATAACAGTTAGGTAGGAAGTTTAGCTACATCCAGCTAAGACTTTCATGGTGACTGCAGTAGTTGTGTTTCTGGCTCTCCCTACTTTATAGCATACATCCAGACCTTTTTGCAAAAAATTATCTATGCTACAACCACATTTAACAGAAAAATATATGGAACTGGCTTGGGCCAGTTGCTGACATAGGTTTGGTGGCAGGAACTGTGTGCGAGAAGGGGATCCATATAAAGTGTCTTTTGCAGAAACGTTTAATAGCCCTGTGTGCACTGAAGGGCAATTCTGATCAGTTGTGAAAGGGAGTGTGCAAGAACTTGAGTACTGATCACTAGAAAGATATTTTTTTCACTCATTTTAAAACACACCCACTTCCATTTCTTTAATCAAACAAAAATAAGCCACCATATTTTCAAGTAGGAAAAATAAAACCTCACCTGCCTTCTTCTTCATGGATAAGATTTCTTTCGGTATGAATGATCAGATACCATGCAAGGAATATAGACCACAGAATACAAGCGATGGAATGCAGATCAGATAATCCTCTCCAAATAATGTTATCTAAAGACATTTTAAAAATGGTCATACAGGTTACAATTTAAAGGTGATGAACATGTAAATGGAAATGACTGCCAGTAAAACAGATTAGAGGGCTAATCACATGTTACTTAGTCCTATATATTCTGCAGGGTGACCTCAGAGGTTGAAAAAATAAATACAATTTCACATGATAGGCAACTGTAGCTAAATATGCTTTGTAGATTATTTGAATAAAACAACTCTTACCTTTTGTTCAGGACATAAGGGGTAGAATTCGCAAATTAAAATGTGCACTTAAGTTGAACTTAAAAGAACCAATACACTAATTTTGTAAACTCATGTTTATGTTCACAAAACATTACTGACCACTGTAAATTAGGAGTGGTTTGTGGTCATTCTATAACAGGAATTGCTGCCTAGACACAAACATACTAGGTTGTGGGTATTCACAAACAGGCACATTCCTAATATGTTTTGTTTCGTTATTAGTTTGAAATGGGAGGTCCTTACCAAATAAATAAACAAACCTTGGTTAGTTCTCAACACAAGTCTCAGAGAATCCCCTTTACCCATAGAAGCGAAGTCACAAGCGGCAGGCAATTTCCCAGTGAAATGCATGCTATGTTCCAGCAGTACCAACAATTTTGAAGTAATAAACGCAGCAAAATTAAATTCTCAAATCATTTAGAAAGAGGGAGAAAAAACCTCAGTGCGCATAAAGACACCAAACTATTAAAATCAGATGAGGGGAAACGAAGTATATGTATTTTAGGTCTTATGTCAAAACAGCCTAGAAAAAGTAAAGTTCCATTGAAGAATATCAGTTTGTAGTTGACCGGGACTTGGATGTGATTGTAGGGTAACCGAGATGGAGCAAAGTTCAGATACACCCAGTGTGTCATCCAGGTCAACATTTTTACCGTCTGACGCAGTCTTTATTATGGAACTTAGAATCCCCCAGCAGGGCTAGGTTCATGGATGAAGCCAGAGAAGGACCCTGAAAGTTAGAGCTCCTGCTGAAGCCCCTGGTTGTAGCACCTACATTTCAGAGTGGGAAAATCTGGATTTTGTAGTCGCTGAGATTGTTTTGCCTCCTCACCGCACTCTGAAGTTTATCTTCAAACATAGGTACATTTAGTTCTCAAAATACTCCACCACGACAAGGCTGGAAGTTGTAGCCGAGCAGGGCTCCATGAGGCGGATATCTTTTGCGTGAGGTCCGGCTTAACCAGTTTTCACTGCAGCAAAAAGCCCCAGGCGAGAAGAAACTGGTTGTTTTCTTGCCCACTTTGTATACAACCTACCTGGGCAGACCTCAGCACTATGTTCTCCAGAGTTGTTAAAAATAAGTTCCACTTTTCTCCAACTGCTAGGAAAGTTACTTCTAGGCACTCCTGGATCCCACAGGGCCTCAGGGCATGCCAGTATGTCTCCAGCTTAGTCGGCTGGGCTCTTTTGTAGTCCAGAGTTTTTCTGCTTTTTGTGTCCCTGAAACAGGCGAACTGGAGACCATCCTGACCCTTGGAGAGCAGTTCCAGTCGCTGGTAGATAGGTAAAAGTTACGATTTCTTTTTCTTCCACCCTGACTTTCTACTTTAGGTGCATTGTTCCATAGTTCAGGAATGTTCTAAGGAGCTTGCGATGAAATGACAATCTTATCCAGTACACTAGCAAGTTATTGGAGACATTTCCATACCCAGTCCTGTTTACGTTTTTGTTTTATGACCACATCCTTTTGCAGAACTTTCTTTTTGCATCACAGTCAAATTTACCAGAAGTTGTCAATTTAGGATAGCTGACCCTACCTTATACAAGGAGTGTTTCTTGCCAAACTCCCCAATTTAGATTATGCTTTCTCCCCTATTTCTCTGTCATGCTTGGGTAGCTACTAAGAGGTCTAGGAGTACTCCAGAAATGAAGACTCAGATGTAGTGTCAAGGTGGCCCTTGCTTTGCCATCTGTTCATGCCTTCCCCAGTTACGCTAAAAGCTGCTAAATGAACAGTTGCTGGAACCAGTCACTAACTCCAGACAAAAAATGTATTGGACTATGCAGATGTGAGGATTGGTAGAACTGGGTCTAAGCCAATTTGGCTCAAATAGAACAATGTACATTTAAAAATAGTTACTTGTCCACTATAGTTATAAAAAAAAATCAAATTTGCCAATAAAATTGATTTTGAAAACCAAGTGGAAAAAACTTGTATTCATTTTGCCAGTATTTTTCAAAGTTAAGATATAAAATATTAATTTTAATTGTGGCCTGTTCCTGGAAAATGCAGCGTAAAGCTATATAATGTAAAGAGCTTTTAGGCCTTCCGTTAGTGTACTGGCACCTATTTCATATATGTAGTATGCCACTTTTTTCTACATTTTTGGGAAGGCACAAGGCACACAGAGGTGGCTTAATATATAACATTTCTTATACGCAAAGGCCCATTTTGCTTACATGCCTCACTGCAGTATGTTTTCAACTGTAGCCGAGCAAAGGCGCAGTGATGCTCCAATATGTTATGCATCTTTGCCACATATGTAGCATAAATGCGCACTACAGTCCACGTTTGACAGTCAATTTCCATGCCAATGATTCATTTTCTGCTCCATTTACTATGTGTTGGAAATGGCCCTTTTCGCAGGGTTATCCCCAAACCTTTTGCTTCTTCCTCCTATTTTTTCCTGACCTCCTGTTGTTGGCTTTAGGACTCTGGGCACTTTGCAACTGCTGATGAGTGCTAAAGTGTATATGCTCTGTGTTTAATTTTTTATTATGATTGGTTCTCCCTGATTGGCATATTTAAAAAAAAAAATCTTTTTATTAAACACGTCAAACATGCAGTTTGTTAATTGCCATGTCAACCCTGCATGGACACCCACTTGCTAGGCCCTAACTTTCCCTGTTCTTACATGCTAGTCACCCCTAAGGTAGTCCCAAGATACCCTTGTGGGCAGTGTGCAGTGTATGTGAAAGGTAGGCCATGCCCCAGTGTGTGTGTGGCATGTCCTGATAGTGAAATACTACCAATTTCGTTTTTCACTATTGAAAGGCTATCTTGCCCCATAGGACAGAATGGAGTTTATGTATAACATCCTATAAATATAACTTCCCATTGGAACAAGATAAAGAAATAAAGCTTAGGCTCGCTGAACTCAGAATTTAATAACACATCTTTTAGTAAATGTGGTTTTTAACTTGTGTGTATGAAAATGCCACTTTTAGAAAGTGGGCATTTTCTTGTTTAACCATTCTGTGTGCCTCTGCCTATTTGTGGATTGACTGTCTGATTTTGGAGTGACAGGGCTGGCGATGTGCATTCTCTCAGACGGCCACTGGGAGGGGGAGGGGCATGCATGTCTTGCCTTTCCTGAATGAGTCAGAGCTGAGCATTCAGAGTAGTGAGAGGAGTTTTCACCAACACCTGAATAGGCCTGGTCTGGATTTAGAGTGGTGGGAGGAAATTTCCCTTGCGCCTGAATAGAGCCTGTCTCCCTTGCACAATGCTGTCTCCACCCCATGTGGTCATACTACACCAGTGAGGACAGAACTTGTTCGGACTGGGCTCAGAGACATTTGCACAAAGAGAACATAGACAAAATGGGGTATAAATATTGGGCCTAAAACCCCTGAACTTTAGATCATCCCGGCAATTCAAGAGGACCCTTTGCCAAAGAAAGCTGGAGAGACGGAGGAGAAGTACTGCCCCCTTGCTGTGTGGGGTTGGCCTGCAGTTGCTGTTTCTGCCAAGGAAAAGAGAAGGACTTTGCTGTGTGCTGTGTCCCCTGCTTGAAGGAGATCTCCATGGACCTGTGTGGACTGGCCTCCTACTCTGAAGTCTCAGGGACACAAAGAGTTCACCTCCAGCTCCCCTGAACTCTGCTGCTGTGAGTTCTGACCCTCCAGGAGGTGCCTGAGTCCGTTTGTGCCTCTGGAGGTTGTTGCGGTTTGGGAGCTGGAAGAAAGAAGAAAGTCAAAGAATTGCAAATATCGAAGCATCGCTCTTCTTGCAGCTGTTTTTCCGACACATCTTCACGGCGCGAGAAGAATTTCCACGCATCCTGTGCCGCTGTGAAAACAGATGCAGTGCCTGCCGCTGCTGCAAGAATCGATGCATCGAGGGATCACGGCTAACGAAAACCGACGCAGCACCGCTTGCCGCCATGTCGGAACTATTCCGCCATGAGTACAGGGGCACTAAATCGCTCTGCTGCAGACAGCAGAGGGATTTCCTTTTTTTTTTGGTCTCAGGGGGTAGGGAAGCGCTTCCCCAACCTCTCGAGGTCGTTTTTGCATTTCCAATGCTGACGTCATTGCATTGAAAATGAAACTGAAACTTATCTCAGCCTCCTGGACACCGAAACACTTGAGAGAAGTATCGATGGGGAGGAGAAAATCTCCCCTTCCCAATGGTACCCTTCTCTAGTGGAACCCTGATTGGGGATCGCCCCAGGAGGGTGATAACCAAGCAGGGGTCCACCCACTAGCCACCAGGGAGGGGGGAGCGGGCCCTTGGGCAAGGGGCTTTGCGCCCCCATTAAATGTTGCCACAGACAGTCTTTCTGCTCCCTCTGGGAGGTAGATGGGGGTAGTAGCCTAGACACCAGGGATTATTTTTTTGTATAGGCCAGGGGTGGGGGCTTGCCAGAATGGGCATGTCAATTCCCCCTACCCTACCTCTCTCCCCCCAAAGAAGGCATAATACTTTTTGCCCCCCCAGGAGGCAGATGGGATGGGGCAGTAGCCCATGATCTTCCCTCCCGGGGGGGCAGAAGGCCCACTAGGCACCAGGGATGTTTTTTCTTTTTTATATACGTATGGGTGGGGGCTGCCCAGAATGGGCATGCCAATCACCCCACCCCCAAAAAAATGCTACAGTCTTTCTGCGCCCCCTGGGAGGCAGATGGGGCAATAGCACATTACCTGCCCCCCCTCCCGGGGGCAGAAAGCCCATTAGGCACCAGGGATTTTTCCCCCCAAAGTTAGGGATGGGATTTGCCCAAAATATGTATGCCAATGCCCCCCAAAAATGCCAGTCTTTCTGCCCCCGAGGCAGATGAGGGCAGTAGCCCCTGACCAGGGGGGGGAAGGGAGGGGCAGAAAGCCCACTAGGCAGCAGGGATTTTTTTATTTTATTTTTTATGGGTTGGGGTGGGGGCTGCCCAGAATGGGCATGTCAATGCCCCCAACCCAAAAAAAACTGACACAGTCTTTCTGCTCCCCCCCCGGGAGGCAGATGAGGGCAATAGGCCCTTATCTGCCCCTTAGGGGTGGCAGAAAGCCCACTAGGCAGCAGGGCTAAACTTCTTTTCAAAATTCAGGAGTGGAGGCTCCCCAGAATGGGCATCCCAATGCCCCTCCCAATCAAAAATAGCTACAGTGTTTCTGCCCCGCCTTGGGGGCATATCGGGGCAATAGACCCCGATTGCCCCCTACCCAGGGCAGCAGAAAGCCCACTAGGCACTGACTTTTTTCAGAATGTGCCTACCTGTGGATTTTGGGTCCTAGCACAGCCGGCAACTAGGTAAACATAGCAAACCTGTATATTTGTGAAAACTAGACACCAAGGGGAATCCAGGAAGGGGTGACTTTTGTGTCTCTTACCAGGTTATGTTACCCAGAATCCCTTGCAAATCTCAAACTTAGTAAAAAAAACTAATGTTCCTCCCATTTCTGTGATGGAAAGTTCTGGAATCTAAGGGGAGCAATAAACTTCCACCAACCAAGCATTCCCCAAAGACTCCCAATAAAAATGGTACCACACCTGTGTGGGTAGGCCTAGTGCCACCAACAGGAAACAGACCAAAACACAACGTGGACACACCACATTTTTACAGTGAAAACTGACCCTTTTTTTGCAAAGTGTCTAGCTGTAGATTTTGTACCCTAGCTCTGCCTGCCGGAAAAATGCCCTATAATTCACATGCTAGTATGGGTACCCACAATTTTGGAGATGTGCAATTAGCTACAGTTTCAAAATTCTATATTTTGTTCCCATTTCAGAAATACATAGGTGTCTTTCATACCGATTTTACACTATTTATATTTTCCCAAATGGATTCCTATATACCCAGTATACAATAAAAAAACATTGCAAGACCCTGCTCAGTTGTTGGCTCTGGGTTCGTCGGGTTCTTGGTGAACCTACAAGTCCTATATATCCCCACAACCACAAGGGTCCAGCCGATGTAACGTACATTGCTTTAAAACATTCTGTCATACTTAGAAGTTACAGGTGAAAACGTCACAAATGGCTGTTTTTTTCAACACATTTTCAATTTTTCCTATTTTCAACTGTTAGTTTCTATAAAGAAAACCTTAAAGGATATACACAAATGACCCATTGCTGAATTCAAACTTTTTTCTACTTTACTGAAATGTATGGCTTTCCAGGATCCATTATTGTTTTCATACCTATTTCCACCATGAACTGGATAGCAAAAATAGGCTATGTCCCAGTAAAATGCCAAAACTGTGCAAAAAATGTTGGTTTTCTGACAAAAGTCTGTCAGTCCCTTAAAGCTGGGAAGATGGTGATTTCAGCACCATAAACCCTTTGTTGATGGGGGGCGTGGCTATGCTAGCCACGATGGCAGCTGTGACTTGCTGAGGCTCCGCGATCGGGCCCGCATCCTGCCCGTTTCCAGAGGTCGCGGCGAGCCATCACTGACGGAATCAGAGGTCGGACCATACCTGGTGGCCAACAAAGCACATGGGCCCGAACACCCTTACTGGCGACCACGGGAGAGGGGAAATACTTTCACTTTCACCGGAGGTGCGCGCCGGAGCCCAAGATGGCAGCCGCGACCCGATGAGTCTGAGCCGCCTGTCCCTGGCCGCCATCTAACGTTCTTCCCTGCTCGGCGGCGGCTGTAGCCGGACATCGGATGCTACTGTAGGGGACCTGCCTCCTGCCCCGTGGGACTTTCACTCGGCACAACCCCGTCATAGCTGAGTGCCCGGCTCCCGGCGCGCGGCCCCTGCACTGGAATGCTATCTGGTGATCTCCCTCCCGGGCGGGGTGCTGGCTGCAGGCGCTGAGACCTGGTGCCCCATTCCTGGGATTGGACCACTACTGACCCCCTACATCCCGAGCACCCTTGCTGGCGGCCACAGAAGACAGGGAAATACTCTCGCCGGAGACGCGCGCCAGATCCCAAGATGGCCACCGCGTCCCGGTGACTCTGAGCTGGCTGTCCCCGGCCGCCTCCTAACATCATCCCCTGCACGGTGGCGATTACTGAGGGACGTCGGAGGCTGCTGCGACCACCCACGAGACACATCCTTCCAGCGGGGACCTGCCTCCTGTCCTGTGGGACTCTGACCTGCCACGACTCCACCGTCGCTGTGTACCCGGCTCCCGGCGTGGAGCCCCTACATCAGAGTGCTGCCCGGCGATCTTCCTCCTGGATAAGGTGCGTGCTGCAGGCGTTGCGCCTCGGGGCCCCATTCCTGAGACTGGACTACCGCGGATCCCCTGCATATACTTCGATATCCACTGTGCCTGACCCTAAGATGGCGCCCGATCGGGACGGGCAATGAGGTTCTCCCGCGGCCGCTCCCCGAGGACACCTGTACACCTGTGCGCCTGTTGTCGCGCCCTCTGCAGTGACCCGCTGGGGGGCCCCCATTGGGTGGTCAGCTCTTCTCTCCACTGCGGTGGCTGCCTGACTCTGGTGCGCGTCATCGAGGTGCCCCCCTTGAACCCCGCTGACCGCATTGCTCCCACTACAAGGTTGTGGGACTTGGGGGGGCCCCTGCTGCCTCCTGCATTGCCTTTCTGTGGAAGGAACACCGCCTCTGGACCTCTCCTCGCAGGCTGGCCGCTCCTTAAGAGCGAGGAGGTTGCACCATACCGCTCCTCGTTGGATCCTCCTTTCACTGTGGTCGGCGCATACCTACGGAGCAGCGACCTGCGCCCTACCCCCGTTTGCCCGAACGAAGCACGTGTGGGGCGCCTCCACTTACCCCACGGTCTTCACCGGGAGATTACCCCGGACGTCGCCACCATGGGGAAACCCAAGGGAACGCAGCCCACCCTAGTGCCCTAGACTGCCCCTGAAAATATGCCACACACGCGGGCATGGTCGCAATCTACTGCGCCGCCTGCCGACCCAACTCTCTCGGCAAAACTCGATCAGGTACTGGCGGCCATTGAATTGTCCCGGCTCTCCATGGAGAAGCGACTCAGCACCCTGACCACGGACATTGGCCTGATCCGCGACGATCACAGGAAACTTGCCGATAAAGTGAAGGACAGGGAAAAGACATTGGCCGATCTGCAACCCACGGTCAGAGCACAGCAAACCACACTACAGGAGGTCCTGCATCGCATGGCGGCCCTGGAGGGGCGCGCGGACGATTTGGAAGGCCGTTCTCGACGCTGCAACATTCGCGTCATCGGCCTACCGGAGGGCATTGAGGGCCTCCACCCCTTGGAATACATGGAAACATGGATTAAATCATTCACCCCAGCCGATGACGCACTGCGTTCTTCTCCATAGAACGTGCCCACAGGGTACTAAACAGGAAACTGAAACCGGGACTCCCCCCCCCAAGACCGATGCTTGCAAAATTCCTTTACTTCCGTGACCGTGACGCAGTACTTCGAGCGGCTCGGTCGGCGTGTCCCTTGCAAGTGGAAAACAGCCGGATCATGATCTTTCCAGATTACGCACGTGCTGTCCAACAACAGTGTTCCTCCTTCCTCGATGTCAAGAGGCGCCTCCGGGCGAACAACGTTCAATACTCCCTGCTATAGCCAGCACGCCTCAAGGTCTTACACAAAGGCACTGCCATCTTCTTCACCACCGCGGAAGAGGCGCAGGACTGGGCGGACCTGCACTGTCCCTTGCAATCCAGGGCAGAGATCCAACGCAACCCCAGTCCCAAACCGGCAAGATCCAGTAGACGAGGCTTGAGACGCTCACGCCCGGGAACCGCCGGCGGGACTGGTTCCTCCCCTTCGAACTCCCTGGACTTGACACAGATCGTGCGGTAACGCCGAGAAGCCCTAAAGGCGGTCATCGATCTGCAGGCAGCGCCCCTCATGCCGGACATTACTCGGCCCCCGCACATCTTCTCATCGGAGGGAGACAATGATAGTGATGGCACTCTATCCGGCGGTGGTTCCACCACCCCTCCTCTGGTCACCCCATAAACAGCGGACGCTATCCTAGATGGACAATCAGGTGCATCCTTGAAGTGACTGTGTCTCATTACCGTCCTTATGGACATCTAGCTCGCACAGATGTGCCTCGCCCTTAACACGGCTCTCCTGCCACCAATGTACGATGTTGGCTCACGCGCGACATTCACCATTCCTTCAAAGGCCCGATTCGCGCACAGCCTCGCAAGCACACACACACACACACACACACACACACACACACACACACACTGCCGCCCCTGCAGTTTCTTGGTATACCCACCCCCTAGCAGGGTATTCGTTTGGATATGTCGCCACCAGTGACATGTCCTATGTATTGGGACTGTTTCCCATCCCCAGTTTCTTCCCCGGTTCACTATGATCCCACCCCGTTTAAAGCATGGTGCGTATCAGCGTGCACACACTACCCTGACATTACTCCTGGCGGGTTACATGGGTGCTTTCCTCCTATAGTGCACATATTAGATGATGGCGGCATCACAATCGGACATTAACATCCTCACACTCAATGTCCGGGGCCTACACACACCAAGGAAACGCTACTCTGTGTACTCCTACATCAAACGTCAGACTGCCGGGATAGCGTTCCTACAGGAAACCCACCTTACCAGCACCGAGGTGGGCAGATTACAGGCAAAATGGCGCGGCACTATCTGCGCGATGTCTTACTCTGCGTTTGCACGGGGCGCCCTGATCTGGGTCAAACCGGGGACCCCCTTCCGAGAACTTCGCCGGGTGATTGATAAGGAAGGCAGATATGCCCTACTCGAGGGGCTCCTCGATGGCCAAGCAGTCCTCCTTGGTAGCATTGACGCCCTAAACAAAGAGCAGGACAAATTCTGGGACCACCTCACGGGAATCTTGGCCCAGTTCACCTCTACCCCTTGGCTTCTGGGAGGGGATTACAACTGCACACTCGACACCGCCCTGGACCGCTCACACCCCCCGCCCCAGCGCTCCCCTGCTCATAAGCAGACGGAGAAGTTCCGCGCTTGGACCCTGCATTGGGCTCTCACAGACGCCTTCACCCACACACCCGCTTGTATTCCTTCCACTCTGTCCCCCACAACTTACGGGTGCGCCTTGACAGGTTCCTCTGCTCCGCGCTGATCCTCCCTAAAGTCGTCTCCACGGATTACCTGGGTAGGATCATTTCGGATCATGACGCCCACATCCTACGACTCAGCTGGCGCCCCCCACACCCCCCAGTTCCCACCTGGCGGTTGCCTCGGGAGTGTCTGACGGACCAGGTCTTTAAACACGCACACACGCAGAGCATACAAGACTTTTTTGCCCACAATGCGGGCTCCGCTTCATACCTGTTGGTGGAGTGGGATGCCTTCAAGGTGGTGGCTCGCGGGGAATGTATCAAGCAAATCACCGGGGTTCGGCGGACACTAGAACAAGCGCTCACCAAAACGGAACACCATCTCGCCATGGTCACCAAGCGGGACGACCTCTCCGAGGAGCATGCTGCACTCACAGCGGAGGCTAAAACGGCCTATCAGTCGGCTTGCGCCGACCTCCGCAAATACAATTTTAGGGCATACGCTGCCCGAGTACATAAAGATAGAGATAAGACCGGCCCCATGCTCGCCTGGTTGGCGCGCCAAGACACCGAGACCCGACCGATCACTGACATCCTCGCCCCTGATGTTACCCTAGCGCGTTCCCAACACGAAATCCTCCTTGCGTTCCAACATTATTATGCGGCGGTATACAATGCCCCACACATAATCTCCCAATCCTCGGTGGACCTTTTCCTTGACCCATTGACATTACCTACGATCACGGACGCTACCAAAGAGACACTGGACTCCGCGATAACATCTACGGATGTCACCCACGCGATACGCGCCCTATCCCGTCATAAGGCCCCTGGCCTAGACGGGCTTCCGCTAGAATACTATACAACATTCTCCCCATTACTAGTACCGCAACTAACTTTGATGTTTGCGACAAGCCCTCGAACGTGGGACGCTACCCCAATCCCTAGGGTAGTCTGTCATAGTGACCTTTCTAAAACCACACCGGGATCCACAACTTGTGTCATCGTATCGCCCCATCACACTTCTGTCGGCTGACTGTAAAATCCTAGGGAAAATATTGGCCGATAGATATATTCAAATTATACGCCCCATAGTACACCCAGATCAATGCGGGTTCGTCCCCGGCAGGAACACATCCCAGAACATTTGTTGTATCTTTCACGTACAGGATCAAGCGAAAAATCTTTTCCCACGCTCTGCCTGCCTCATCCTGGACCTTGAGAAGGCGTTTGACACCCTCACTAGGCCATACCTGTTCTCCGTCCTGCGCCGGCTCAACATCGGCCCGGTCCTCACAGCGTTCACACAGCTTCTGTATACGAACCTTACCTCACGGGTTCGAATAGGGAAACACATCTCTGCGACCTTCGTGGTGCAAAAGGGTAAGAGGCTGCCCGCTGTCGCCTCTCCTATTCGCCTTCACGGTCGAACCCCTCGCCATTCGATTGCGCCAGGAGGGTGTCCACTGGGGCATTCCGCTTGCGGACGTCACCCACAGCGTATCCATGTACTCTGAGGACCTCTTGATTTATGCAAGAGACATCTCGGACGACCTTACTCCCACATGGTCAGCACTTACAGACTTCGCGAGTGTCTCCGGGCTCCGAGTCAACTGGGAAAAAATTGTCAGGACTGCTTCGGCCACACTACATAAAAGAAACTATAAAGTAAAGGTTAGAGCTCAACTGAAGGAGAAGGCTAAATATCCACGTTGGAGGAGAAAACACATTGTTTCTCTCTTAATCTTAAAACAATGTATGTCAGTATTTAGGAGACCAGGTGTGTTAAATTGCAGGGCTGGGTGGACTCAGACAGGGTCAGATTGCTGTTCTAGTGTTCCTAGCGCGAGAGCAGCTGAGCAAATTAGGAGCGCGCTCCACCAGAGAACTACGCACTTCAACTGAAATCGTTCCGAGTGAAGACGCATTTGTTTCTTCATTCTCGGACTTCGAAGAATTGTCGTCATAAAAAATCTCCAGAGTTCTTGGAAGTAAGAGAAAACGCATGTGCTACGTGGGACACATTATTCAGAGACAGTAAGATTTCTTTTCGAGTGAAATTCAACTCGGAAGTTTGAAAACGCTGTCATTTGTTTTGCTGACTGAAGAAGTTAACTAAATTCTGCAAGGAACTTTAATTCAAGAGCGGAGTCAAATTGCTCTACAGACTATTTTTCGCTTCCTTATTCTAGTTACGCATAGTTAGGGCTCTTTTGTTTTGGATTGAAACCAACTCACGATTCCAGTTGAATTCATTATTTGGTTACCTTGATATCTGCACCAGGTAATGAGAGAAAGGGTTGGAAACATTGTATAGAACATTTAACAAAGTTACAAATATTTAACAGCTTTTGCTTATTTTCAGATTCAGTTGTCAGAACACTACCATGCATTAGAGAGAAGCTATAGCCTGGGTTTTACGGGGTAAGAATTATTAGTACATTCAGAAAAACTATATTAGGATAATAACAGTATGTGTAGTTGTGGTTACATGATGCCTTCCTTTTAGGTACAAGATACTTCCCCTTTCCCCTACGTTCCAGACGTCACTTTGATTTATTCGAGTGGTGGTTGGGGTGTGGGGGCATTGGGACCATCGTCGGCTCCTGTGGTCTACCTCGGCACCTTGACAGATTGAAGTGCCACTTTTTTGGCCACCCGAGTCGACATGGCAGAAGGTTTGGATTTGAAATCCTTAGCGGGAATATTAGAGGGGCTTCAAAATCAATTAACCCCGACTTCAGAGGAAAATAGAGCCCTGAGAGATGAGGTCAAAAGATCCCAACAAGAAACCCATCAGATTAAACTAAAAATGGAGGAACTCCTTGCTGGTACAACTCCTTTACCGGAAATGGGCCCCACTCGTACATCAGCTGCTGAAGTGGCAACTCAAGTTATACACTCAGTGGCCCCAATCGTCCCATTGGCTAATCCAGAAAGATTTAGCGGAGACCCCCACAAGGCCCAAATATTCCTTACCCAGTGCTCCCTGCATTTCCTTTGCAGGGCTGTAATTTTTAAAGAGGATCAAGCAAAAGTTGCCTTCATGCTGTCCTACTTGAGTGGTGATGCCGCTGCCTGGTCTATGCCATTGATCTCCAGAAATGATCCAGCTCTGTACGATTTTGAACTCTTTAAGAAGGAATTTTTGAGAATTTTTGATAGGCGGACCGCTAACCAAGCAACCGACAACGAATTGCTGGACCTAAAACAAGGCAATCGCGACTTAGTGGCATATATCGCCCAATTTAACAAGTTAATAGTGGAAACTGATTGGCCTGAAGGTAAACGTTCAGCCATTTTTTATCGAGGTCTGAAGGATGAATTAAAAGATGCCTTAGCACAGATACCCAAGAGGCCGCAGGAAATTTCAGAGTTAATTGACCTCGTTCTTCAGATAGACCACCGACTTTATGAGCAACGATCGGAGAAGAAGAAAGACTTCAGAACATGGATACCTCGGTTGGATCGCATCAAATCTGAAGCCAGTAAGACCGATGTTACTACTGGGGAAGAACCTATGCAGATAGGTTCAATCAGAGGTCCCCTGAGCAAAGAAGAAAAAGAGAAACGTCGTTCTAACAATCTGTTTACCTGCTTCCTCTGCTGACTGCAAGCAGCCCTGCTCCTTCTCAGTCCCGCTGACTACGAGCGGTGGACGCCTATCTCTTTTTAAAAAACCCTTCCCAACCCGCCCTGCTGGCTCCGCCCACCCTCGTCATCAGCCTATTTAGGCTCCGCCCCTTTTTTGCCGAGTGTACTCGAGCAGCCCTGTGGCAGAGGGCTTGCTCGTGGGGGGCACTTGACATTTATTTTAAAACTTACCTGCTTCCTCTGCTGACTGCAAGCAGCCCTGCTCCTTCTCAGTCCCGCTGACTACGAGCGGTGGACGCCTATCTCTTTTTTAAAAACCCTTCCCAACCCGCCCTGCTGGCTCCGCCCATCCTCGTCATCAGCCTATTTAGGCTCCGCCCCTTTTTTGCCGAGTGTACTCGAGCAGCCCTGTGGCAGAGGGCTTGCTCGTGGGGGGGGCACTTGACATTTATTTTAAAACTTACCTGCTTCCTCTGCTGACTGCAAGCAGCCCTGCTCCTTCTCAGTCCCGCTGACTACGAGCGGTGGACGCCTATCTCTTTTTAAAAAACCCTTCCCAACCCGCCCTGCTGGCTCCGCCCACCCTCATCATCAGCCTATTTAAATGTCCCCCATGCGTCAGCGCAGCGGACGAGCGCAGCGGGCGCGACGGAGGGCGCGCCGGAGTTGCCCAGAGTTAAGCCCGTCTGCCCCCGTCCGCGGCCGGACGGGCCCAGGGGCCAGGGACGCTGCCTCTGCCATCTCTTATTCCCGCTCCACTCTAATGAGTCTACAAACCATTGCTTGCCCTCTACCTCCCGAGACCTGGACCAGGATCTCCTTATTGGGGATCCCAGGTCACTCTTCCCCTTTGCTGGGGCCGTCGTCATCTTCCACCCTTCCTGTCCCTGCCGAGTCGCAGCTCCGGGTATTATACCTCAACACTCGCTCCATGGTCAGGCATCAAGCCGATATTTTCCATCTTCTTATGACAGAGAAGCCAGATGTCCTTTTACTATCTGAGACCTGGCTCACTGACGACTCCCTCCCCGACATCCTTGCTGCACTACCTCCTGACTACTTTCTGCTGAATACCAACCGACCTGGAGGCCGCTCCGGTGGAGGGGTGGCAGCGGTAATACGGAAGAATCTTAAGATCATTGCCTCTGCCAATATGACCCTCCCCAATGTGGATAACCTGGTCCTCCGTCTTGGGACCGAGGTAGGCGCTGTCACCCTTATGGTACTTTACCGTCCCCCCCACCCCATGCCTTCCTTCCCCTCCTCCTTTATTGAACAGTTAACCAATCTTGCCACCTCTTCCCCCCATACTATCATTGTCGGGGATTTCAATTACTGGTTCCAGAATGAGGATGCCGGCCCCCATGCCACCGAACTGTTCGAGGCCCTCTCGAGCTTGGATTTTACACAACTAGTCAGGTTTGCCACTCATAGCGGTGGCCATATCCTTGACCACATCTGGGCTCACGGGGTCAAGTCCTCCTGCCCATTCATAACACCTTGTGTGTGGTCCGATCACTTCTTAATTGACACCACCTTTTCGGCCGTTGGCCAGATCAGGACCCCACTGCAGGAGGGCGGTACCGCACGCAAGTGGAGAGCCGCCGACTCCTCCAAACTCTTATCTCATCTCTCTCTCACCCGTCCCTTGTTCCCCACAGACTCAAGCACTGACGAGCTTCAGGGGCAAGTTTCTGACTGGCTCACTATAGCCAGCGATACTTTCGCACCTTTAACCAAGTTTCCCCGATCCCGACACTGTCATTCCCATAAATGGTTTACCCCTCACCTTAAGACTTTGCAGTTAGAACTCCGCCGACTCGAGCGCAGGTGGAGGAGAGACTACTGCTTACCTAGCAGAAGTGCATACGTGGCTGTGCGGAACGAGTATAAAACAGCCATTTCCGCCGCCAAAAAAGCTTATGCCTCAGACAAAATTTTATCTGCCCCCTGCAAGTCTAAGGAGATTTTTAAAATCCTCAACGAATTTACCTCCGATCCTAGGACACTTCCGACTCAGGCCCCCACACAAGAATCATGTAACGCGCTGAGCACTTTCTTTGTCCCAAAAATTGCCTCGATCAAAGATACCATTCCGACTACCCCCCCTGGCGCCGGCCCCGCTTCTCCCCCCCCATAATGCTCTTTCTTTTACACTTTTCCCTCCCTTAGACCCTTCCGCTTTGGCCACACTGGCCACCCGCGTTAAATCTGGATCCCCAGACGACTGTTGTTCCCCCACCATATTACGAAATATCTGCCACTCTTTACCTGATTGTATCCTTCCCCTGCTGAATTCTTCTCTGTCGTCCGGTACGGTACCCCGCTCCTTCAAGGAGGCCGTGTTGGTGCCTCTACTGAAGAAACCTGGGGCTGATCCCGCCGTCCCGGCGAATTACCGCCCCATCTCTCTCCTGCCTTTTTTCTCCAAAATTTTGGAAGCCCATGTCACCACCTGCCTCTCACAGTTTATTGAGAACTCCACCTTTCTTGAGACTAACCAGGCCGGCTTCAGACCCGGCCACTCTACGGAGACTGTCATCTTGGCTGTGCTGGATGCCCTGAGAGACGGTGCTGACAAGGGTACCCCCCAGGCCCTGGTTTTATTAGATCTGTCGGCTGCCTTCGACACGGTGGACCACAACATCCTTCTCCACCGTGTCGAGCAAGCTGGCATCCAGGGCCTGGCATTGGCATGGGTCAAATCCTTCCTGACCGGGAGGTCTCAGACCCTTAGCCTGGGCACTTTTAGAGCTCCTCGGGAGCACTTGCCCTGCGGGGTCCCTCAGGGCTCCTCTCTGTCCCCCCTTCTTTTCAATCTTTATCTTCGACCCCTTCTCTTTTCCTTGAGGCAGTGGGACGTCACCGTTTTCAATTACGCGGACGACCTGCAACTCATCTTCCCTCTTGATTCCCCCTCTGCTATTCCCAACTTTCAGGCAGTTATGTCCCACATCCTATCGTGGATGTGCCAAAATCAGCTTAAGCTGAATCCCGGAAAGACGGAGCTTCTTCTCCCTGGCAAGAGCTCTACCCACTGGGGTCCGCATTTTTGGCCGGCAGAACTTGGCCTTCCCCCCACCCCTGTGGCCTCGGTAAAAAGCCTAGGGATCACTATTGACTCCGGTCTCTCCCTCGGGCCCCAGGTGGGGACAGTTGTCTCCTCCTGCATGTTCCAGCTGCGCAGGATCAGGAAGGTGGCTTATCTCCTCACTCCTGAAGCTCTCCTGCAAGTAATCATGGCCCTTGTCCTCTCCCGCTTAGATTTTTCAAATGCTATCTATCATGGTCTGCCCAAAACATCTCTCTGCAGACTACAATTCGTTCAGAATCAAGCGGCGAGATTGGCCTTTGGGATTCCGAAATGGCAATCCGCCAAACCCCTCCTTCTAAAACTGCACTGGCTCCCCGTCATCTCGAGGGCAGCCTTTAAGATCGGCTGCCTCACCTTTAAATCCTTATCTGGTTCCTGTCCTGTTTTTTTGAAATCTCTCATCAGGACCTACAGCCCCTCTCGGAACCTGAGATCCTCTCATCTGCACCTCTTACTCACTCCCCCTGTCAAACTCTGCAGATCCGGAGGCCGGAGATTTGCATTTCTGGCCCCCAAACGCTGGAATTCCTTCCCCCTCTCTCTTAAAACCTCCAATTCCCTTACCCTCTTCCGTAAATCCCTAAAAACTTGGCTCTTCCCTCAATCTGGCTAAACCCTCCCAGTCCCCCAGTTGTCTGCCAGCGCCAGGAAACCCATGGTGTCAGCGCGCTTTATAAATTCCCCTTACAATACAATACAATACAATACAATCTGTGCTTGTATTGAGGAGCCTCGGGTCACTTTGTGAAAGTGTGTCCGAAAAAGCCTCAGGTCAAATTGGGGTTAAAAGACAAATCCCATCAGTAGAGGGAGTTGCCCAGGTGGGAAATATTGATCAGTCAACTCTAGAACAGCAACAGGTGGTCAACACCTTGCAATCAGCGGCCCCTCACTTAACAGTTACATTTACGGTCAAGTTCGGATCACGAGAAATAAATGGTGTATCAGTGATGATTGATTACGGAGCTACCGGGAACTTTTGCGATATAAAGTATGCTCGTGAAATTGGGGTCAAACAAATCAAGAAAAAACATTTCGAAGGGGTGAAGGCAGTGGACGGTACAAACTTAACCTCTGGCCCTATCACTGAAGAGACAGAAACGCTGGAATTAGAGGGTCTACAGGGACATTGTGAATTTATAAGATTTAATCTTATTGATGCGCCACAGTTTCAGCTAATTTTGGGATTACCGTGGCTGACTGAACACAATCCTTCTATCGACTGGGAGAGAAGAACTGTTCAGATGAACTCCGAACACTGTTTAAGAAATTGCTTTCCACAAACCAAAACAAGGTTTGAAGGAACTCCAGCTAGAGACTTGGCTCAACTCACTACTAGCATTTGTGTTTTGGAAACTCAGGAAATTCCCAAGGAATATCAAGATTTGCCCAGTGTCTTTGACAAAAGAAATGCAGAAAAGCTTCCTCCCCATCGGGAATATGATTGTAAGATCGAACTTGAGCCTGGGGCTTCGTTACCGTGCAGCCGTATCTACGCCCTAACCGAAGCCGAGAACCTCCACCTTAAGGAATATTTGGATGAGTATATGAAAATTGGCTTTATCCGACCGTCTCAATCACCGGTGTCATCGCCCTTGTTTTTTTGACCCAAGAAGGATGGGACCCTGCGCACCTGTATTGACTACAGAGCCTTAAACCAGGTGACTGTCAAGAATCGATACCCTGGATCAAGTTAAAGGTGCTAAGATCTACACGAAACTTGACTTACGAGGTGCATATCACTTGGTACGTGTTGCGGAGGGAGATGAGTGGAAAACGGCATTCAGAACCAAGTATGGCCTTTTCGAATACCAGGTCATGCCATACGGTTTATGCAATGCACCAGGGGCATTTCAGCACTTGGTCAACGATGTCCTTCAAGAATTTCTGGATAGGGTCGCGGTGGTTTACCTGGACGAACTATTGATTTTCTCTGTTTGCGTAGAGGACCACGTTGGGCACGTGAGGGCCATTTTGCAACGATTGCTTGACAACCATTTATATGTCAAACTCGAAAAGTGCTAATTTCATGCGGAACGAGTGGAATTTCTCGGTTTCGTTTTGTCAGCCGATGGAGTAGAGATGGATATGTCCAAGGTTAAAGTCATACAAGAATGGTCATCCCCGAGATGTGTAAAAGAAATACAAAGCTTCATTGGCTTTGGCAATTTTTACCGAAGATTTATTCCAAATTTCTCCACCATGGTTTCTCCCATCACCCAGTTGTTGAAAAAAGGTAAGAAGTTTGATTGGACCAAAGAAGCAGAGATGGCTTTTCAAGACTTAAAAAAGGCTTTTACTACAGCTCCAATTTTAATGCATCCAGACACAGAGCAAGCTTTCTATGTGGAAACTGACGCTTCAGACTTCGCGACTGGTGGTATATTGTCTCAAAGAAACAAACAAACTGGGCAACTCCATCCGGTGGCTTATCGCTCAAGGAAACTGTCAGATACCGAAGTCAACTATTCAATAGCCGACAAAGAACTGTTAGCTGTTAAAGAAGCATTCCAAGACTGGCGCCATTATCTATTGGGGGCCAAACACTGTGTGACAGTGTTTACAGATCACAGGAATTTACAGTTTTTAAAATCAGCGAAGACTCTTACACCTAGGCAATTAAGATGGTCTTTGTATTTCTCAGAATTTAACTTCGTGATAACGTACAAACCCGGAGTTAAAAATGGAAAGGCTGATGCCTTGTCTAGGACGAATACAGGCGATTATGAGAAAACTCTATTAAAAGATCCAATTATTCCTTTAAACAAGATCATTGGAGTCATACATTTGGAAGAATTCACAAATGAAATTCGACAAACTTTCTCCGATAAAAAATGAAAGGAATGGGTCGAGGAAGATGATAAAAGAACGGTCTCAGATGGTCTTCCATATTACGAGGGAAAATTGTTTTTACCAACTCCTGAAATACAGAAAAAGGCCATGATTGGGTGTCATGATGATCGGTTGGCTGGGCATAAAGGCGGGAAGAAAACTTTGGAGTTGATCAGGAGATATTTTTGGTGGCCTGGCATGGCGGCTCAAGTGGGGCAGTATGTCTCAACTTGTGAGTTGTGTATCAAAGGAAAGCCTAATCGGCAAGCTCCGCAGGGTCTTTTGCATCCCTTGCCTAACGCACCACATCCTTGGCATACTGTAACTTTGGATTTAATTGTAGACCTGCCCCCCAGTCAGGGTCACACTGCTATATTAGTGTTTGTAGACTCTTTGTCTAAAATGGGACACTTCATTCCATTGAAAACAGTACCCAATGCAACTCAACTAGTGCAATTATTCAATCAGCACATAATTCGAGCTCATGGAGTTCCACAGATAATCATATCAGATAGGGGAACTCAATTTTTATCAAAATTCTGGAAGAAATTCATGCACAACTTAGGCATTGACACACGATATTCTACCAGTTACCACCCTGAAACCGATGGTCAAACAGAGAGAGTGAACCAGGAGTTAGAGCAATATTTGCGACTCGATCTGTTGGAACACGAGGGGAACTGGTCTTAATTACTATGGACAGCTGAGTTTGCCTACAATAACGCCTGTCACGATTCCACAGGGTTTTCACCTTTCTATTTAAATTCAGGCAGACACCCTAGCCTTATGATTGGTAAACAAGATGAAACTGCACCCGCCATCGTCAGCGTAATGGCAGAGTTGAAAAGCTCATATGAAAAGGCTCAGAGAAATTTGTTAAGGGCAAAAGAATCTTACAAAAAGCAAGCTGATAAAAAGAGAAGGGTGGGAATCAGGTTCGAAGTAGGAGATCAGGTGTGGTTGTCCACCAAGCATCTGAGGCTCAAAGGCAATATGAAATTCCAACCCAGGTACATTGGCCCCTTCAAGGTTTTAAAGATCATTAACCCAGTGGTGGTAAAATTACAACTTCCAAAGTCATTAAAGATTCATCCCACATTTCATATCTCACTCTTAAAGAAGAATACAGTGAATGCAAGACTCAAGAACACTCCCCCGTCTGTACAAGCTGAGTCAGGTGAGGAGTTTGAGGTTAGCAAGATCTTAGATTCTCGGGTTACTAGAAATAAACGGTATTATTTAGTGGATTGGAAGGGATATGGCCCGGAAGAAAGATCATGGGAACCCTCCTCCAATGTGCATGCACCCAGAACGGTAAAACATTTTCATAAAGCTTACCCAAGGAAACCTAAATTGGGGGGCCCCTGTTTGGAGGGAGGTACTGTCAGGACTGCTTCGGCCACACTACATAAAAGAAACAATAAAGTGAAGGTTAGATCTCAACTGAAGGAGAAGGCTAGATATCCACGTTGGAGAAGAAAACACATAGTTTCTCTCTTAATCTTAAAACAATGCATGTCAGTATTTAGGAGACCAGGTGTGTTAAATGGCGGGGCTGGGTGGACTCAGACAGGGTCAGGTTGCTGTTCTAGTGTTCCTAGCGCGAGAGCAGCTGAGCAAATTAGGAGCGCACTCCACCAGAGAACTACGCACTTCAACTGAAATCGTTCCGAGTGAAGACGCGTTTGTTTCTTCATTCTCGGACTTCGAAGAATTGTCGTCATAAAAAATCTCCAGAGTTCTTGGAAGTAAGAGAAAAGCATGCGCTATGTGGGACACATTATTCAGAGACAGTAAGATTTCTTTTCGAGTGAAATTCAACTCGGAAGTTTGAAAACGCTGTCATTTGTTTTGCTGACTGAAGAAGTTAACTAAATTCTGCAAGGAACTTTAATTCAAGAGCGGAGTCAAATTGCTCTACAGACTATTTTTCGTTTCCTTATTCTAGTTACGCATAGTTAGGGCTCTTTTGTTTTGGATTGAAACCAACTCACGATTCCAGTTGAATTCATTATTTGGTTACCTTGATATCTGCACCAGGTAATGAGAGAAAGGGTTGGAAACATTGTATAGAACATTTAACCAAGTTACAATTATTTAACAGCTTTTGCTTATTTTCAGATTCAGTTGTCAGAACACTACCATGCATTAGAGAGAATCTATAGCCTGGGTTTTACGGGGTAAGAATTATTAGTACATTCAGAAAAGCTATATTAGGATAATAATAGTATGTGTAGTTGTGGTTACATGATGCCTTCCTTTTAGGTACAAGATACTAAACCCCAAGACCACTGCGAAGAGGTTACCAGCTCAGAGCGGAGGCTGTCTCTCTTTCTTATCCACTTCCCCTTTCCCCTACGTTCCAGACGTCACTTTGATTTATTCGAGTGGTGGTTGGGGCGCGGGGGCATTGGGACCATCGTCGGCTCCTGTGGTCTACCTCGGCACCTTGACACAAATCCACAGTTTACCCCTTTCATCCGGACATGCCTCCTTGCGACATCTCGGTGGGGACACAGAAAATGTCCTGGACAGTGGAGGCCCCTCGATACCTCGGGATCCGTCTCTACCACTCCCCGACCGATCTATTAGAGGGGAACCATTGCAGGGCGATGGCTGGCATCCGCTCGGTGGTCGGCTTTTGGGCCAAGCTCCCACTCACCCCGATCGGTCGTGTAGCTTTAGCTAAAATGATCATGCTCCCCCAACTCCTGTACCACTTCGTGAACCTTCCGGTCATCCCACCCAGGGCCTTTTTCCGCGATCTTGATTCTCTCCTGCGTACACTCATATGGGGATCGGGCAGCCACAGAATAGCACTAAGGACACTGCAACTGACAACCACACAGGGAGGCCTAGGAGCCCCTTCCTTCGAGTCTTATTTCCTGGCGGCTCAACTCCAGTGGTTATCTTACTGGACGGCGGGGCGGTACATGGGCGAAACATACACCCCGACGGGAGAGATCCCCATACTCACCCGTCTCCTTCTCCCAGGTATGAAACCACGGCGTACATATCCCCTACAGGTGACGGTGGCGCGTCGGTGCATGCTCAGGGTACATCGCATGTCGCCCGATACGCCCCCATATTCCCCGCTACTTCCATTGATCGGTTGGCCCAGGCTCGACACATACTTCCCGACCAACATGCTCACTGCATGGACGACATGTGGGATCACGGACATGAAATCCCTCTTTGAAGAGGGCCAGCTCAAACCTTTCAGACAGCTCGTGAACGAGTGCGACCTCCCCCCAGGTCAGTTCTTGCGCTATCGTCAGCTCCTGGAAGGCTTCCGCCCCCATCACAACCTACAGGCTGGGGAACCAGGTACGCATCCGGTTATACATGCCATCCAACACATGGGGATGAGCCGACACCTGGTTACCTGGCTATACAGGGCGCTTCGCGACATTGCACACACACCCCTGACAGCGCTGCGTGCCACATGGGAAGACGAAATAGGACGTCCACTACACAACTCTGAATGGGTCAAGGCTCTCGAAGCCCCCAAAAAGACATCTAGAAATGCCCGTTTCAAAAACATACAATACAACATTCTTCATAGGGCATATTTAACGCCAGCACGCCTACAAAAATTCTACCCCGACTCCCAATTCCTTTGCCCCAGATGTCACTCCCAGGACGCAGACTTCCATCACTTGTTCTGGAGCTGCCCTACCCTCCACACTCTATGGCAAGCAGTCCATACCACTCTGACGGACCTCACGGGACTTACAACCCTCGCCACAGGGGAGGCCAGCGCGCTGGACATATTCAGGACTCACAAGCATCTCAGGGCACACAAGTGTTTCATCTCCCTGGCGCTATTACTGGCAAAGAGGAGCATAGCCATGCATGGCGATCCCCCACGGGCCCCCCCTTGGCGGCATGGGTGGGAGCGGTGTATAAGTGGGCGGCGGCGGAGGAGGATGCTTTACGTGAAGAAGAGGTTAAGGGGACCCGGAAACGTCCCATCTCCATGGAATGGGCCATGCTAATACACAGCTTCAAACAGCTGAGGCAGGAGAAAGCTCCGGAAACTCCCCCGCCCAGTTCCGCCACCCCTAGCCCCCCCGGCGCAGTCATGATCCCAGTCCTTAGGCCCCCTCTCTGATAGCACCACGATTCCGCGATACAGCTAGTCACGTCCAGTCTCACCAGACCCGTACCGCCCCTTCCCTACGCACACTTTGCACCCACATGCTTCTTTCCCTAGTTTATTCCCCACACGTTTCTTGCTACTGCTAGCACACGAACCATACAGACCCGACCCAATCGCTACTGTTCCCCCATTCTCGACCTCCACCGCTATTTGAGCACACTATTGCGTATATGTCTCATGATATGGTCTGTATTGTGCAATATCGAAATGCTAATAAAAACAAGTTAAAAATAAATAAATAAATAAACCCTTTGTTGATACCATTTTCAGTGGAAAAAAACAGACACTTTCATCTGTAGCACTTTTTCCCATTTTTCCAAAATAAAACAAAATGTAGGTGCATTTTGGCTACATTCCGTGTCCCCTACAGGGGAATCAACAAACCCTGGTACCTTTAAAATCCCAATGATGTTGAAAGAAAAGGACGCAAATTTGGCGTGGATACCTTATGTGGTCAAAACATTACAGGGGCACAAGCGCAAACTATCCCAAATAGCCATAAAAAGGCTTAGCACCGGGTGGAAAAGGCCTAGTAACGAAGGGGTTAAAAGAGGTTATGTTGCTCCACAAGACAAATGTTTAGTTTTTTTAAATTTCCGTAGCTTAGTCATTTGTCCTTTTCTGTTTTGACAGCATCGGTAAGATTGGTATATGCTGTTCATTCAAGGTACAGATTAGACATGCAAAACTCTTATGGTCACGTTAAGTGCTAACTGGTCGTCTCATTTTGTTAAATTCCTCTTTTTTTTGGTTTGCATTTGCTTGATTGAGCTTATGGTTTAGTTAATTGAAACCATAACAAATATTCTCACAATTCATTCTAAAACAAAGATCCTAAAAATCCTGTACCTCCAGTTCTATGCTTACGTAATGTCCCAGAATTTCAAATAGCTGCCGGAGAAAATGCTTAAAATACAGATTATATGTAACATCTAATATTACTTCATATGAATATCAAAGTGCAATTGTCAATAGCTTAAATTGTATCCTCTAACGAAATTACATTGTGATGTACATTTAAGAAAGAGCACTACTGGCATCAACGGTTTTGAACTGCAGATATTAGAACCTTAACAAGTCTACTACTGAACACGATATCCTCTGACTTAAAGCAAGCACTCACGGCTTGCCTACAGAAGCGTAAACCACGTTCCAGCAAGGGCATTTGCAGTAACTTCTTTCTCTCCTCCATTAGTGCAGGGCAGATACAAATAAAGTGTGTTGTATGTTCTTTTGCAACACCACCTAAACGGCACTCAGCTGGAGCATTTGAACTCTCCCATGGTGGTGGATTTAATAATGACAGAATAAATCTGTATCTCATATATCTTAAGTTTAAATAAAGAATGGCTTTAACTTAATTAAAGGCAAGACCTATTACAATTTCAATGCTGGTTTTAGAAAGCGATGCGGTATCCTTTAGTGTCTATTTTCAGCACCCATTGGTCTGTAGTATTTAATTACACTAACTTCATCTTGACTGAGCAATACACAAGTAATTAGGAGCTGTATGTGCCGTTTACATTTCGCATGGTCACTGCGCCCTTCTGCACTCATGTCTGCGGCACTCTACGCATCTTGGTTTTCGGTTGCTCAATTGTTTCGCTGCCGCAGCTCTGTCTACAACATTAAAATAATAGAAGCAGGAAAGTGGGTAAAAGGGGTGAAGGACATAAATAGCAGCCCTGAGAAGAAGGGGATAAGAAAAAGAGAAAGAGAGATGAAGCGGTTGTCCTTTTGGACTCCACCATAAAAGAGCCCACTCCCTCTCCCCACGACTACTTGGGACCACACTGGCTCTTATACAAGCTGGCTAACCGAAGAGGACACAATGCAGCTGACGGAAAGGCAGGCCAGTCAACAGCATGGAGATGACTGAGAGACGAAGAAACCAGACCACTCCAACTAACAGTTCCACGCAGCTGCGCATGAGCAAGGCTCAGGCAGAAGCACGCTATGTGGCTGACCTGCCTCTCAAACAAACCGAGCCACATGCAGTGAAGGTGGGCTACCAACTGCTGCCCAGGGCACGGAGGTGTCCAAGCTAGTCCTGGAACTGCACCGGCTGCTTTAACCAAACCATTTCCGAGCTGGGTTCGCCCTCTGCAAATATTTATACATACATGCATGGATATATGTGTGAGGGGGGTGTTCACTTCCCATGTAGTCCATTCCCTTCCAGTTGCCTGGACTTCATTGTCTGCATGTGTGATAATGAGTCAGAGTTAACACTCGCTTCTGCAGTGGCTCCTGCGGGGACAAGTTGTGGCAGGCAAGCAAGTGCAGTGGTTACGCCGTAACTGCAGCTTGTCGCTGTGGTGAGCATGTCTGAGAGACAGATGGGGCAGCGAGGGGGAGGAGAGACACGACAGTAAGACAAGCCTGTCCCGTGAGGGGTGGGAGGAGGAGCTGAGGAAAAGTGTTCTTCTGATCGGCATCATTTGTACGGGGACTCCATTGTTTTTTCATTGCCATCTCGTGTCAAACACTTCCACACGACCCACCTGGTCGTTTCTGCTGATGTCTGAGGAAAATCTAACTAACAAGACAACAGCCATCTTGCAACCTGCATTTCTGCCCAGGAACTGGCGCACACCCAACCCCCCCCCTGTTCTTTGCAGTTCAACAGAAAACCATGAGACACTCACACCCTGTGTAAATGATTTGTTTTCCATCTCCTGCTCCCAGCCTGGTAAACATCCTTGACACCGTGATCAGGTTATCTGGACAATGGTCTGACTGCTGGGCCTTGATCAGGGTGATTAAACAATGACCTGAAAGACCGGGCTTTGATCAAGCTGAGTGAACAATTACCTGAAAGACTGAGCCTTGATCAAGCCGAGTGAACAATGATTTGTGTACCAAGCCTTGACCAGGTTACCATCTACAAACATCGTCTGGATCTGGTTATCAACTGCAAACAGTGCCCTGATTGAACAATGAACTAACAGCCAAAAGACTAGAATGGAAAAGTATAAAAGGCTTGTAAGCTGCAGAGTAAAGCAGCAGCCTCCTCTGTCTTGTTTCTAACGAGCTTGGGGCTCTGTTTAGCCCGGGCTATTTGAATAAATCTGGATTCCTCCTGCAGACGAAGACTCCTGTGTCTCATTTTACTACGTATGAAGGGTATGGAAGACTTGGGCGGTTCCACCGCCCGCGAGACCCAGTAAGTGGGTTAATCCGGTTCTTCAAATGGCGCCTGAACAGGGACTCCACGAGCACGAAGGTCAGGCCCGGTGGATGTGAGGAGGTGCACGGAGAGATTCTTGCAATCCGGTAAGCCGAACGACTCGCCCGCTGTTCCTCCCCACCCGGTCTGGGCCACATGACCATGTTCTCGCTGGAGTTCCCTAGCATATAATTTCTGGAGCAGGACACAGTCCTACCTCTGCAGAAGAGAACTACCCCTGTAAGGTAAGGGTGGACTGATCACCCACCAAGTCTGTATAATTCTGTTATTGACTTTTGCAAAAGCCAAGCAGTTACTGACTTTTGCAAAAGCCAAGCAAGCGAGGTGAGTTTTTTAAAACCCGCTGGCGTCTGTTATCTGTTTTCAAGCATGCCAGTCAGTAGGAAGTTCAAGAGATTATGTTGTTGTATGTGTACGCAAGACTCCCAGCTGGAGGTGGCCTGTCCGCTTCCTTCAGAAGGGACCCCTGGCCATACAATGTATGTTAAACATGGCCCTTCTGCCATAATGTTTTCCTCATTCTGGGTAAAATATACGAAACAAAGTAACGCGGAATTACAGTGGGCACTTTATGGCTCCTTTAATTCCCAAGTTCTCGCCAACTTAGGGGAACAATTAATGAAAAGAAAAACGCGCCCGTCTATGTTTGAATCTGTCCGATTTTGGAGGAAAGAGATAGAGCAGAGAGCTAGAAAGCAGAAGGCTCAAGAAAGAAAACAGGAACGTATGTCAATGGCCGACCACACCAGAGAAAATTTACAAAATCAAATGACAAAATCAGTAGAAATAGCCGATAGGGAGCAAGGGGCCCGGGTACAAAAATGTTATTCAGCTCGTGAGGAGAAAGGAAAGGGCCATATGGAAGGGGGAGAAGAAGGTGATTCCTTGCTTGATACCGTGCTAGAAAGCCCTCCTGCATATGCCCCAATGTACCCTGCCCTGATGCCTCACACCCCGCATGTCCCCCCGCCACAGCCCACTCCGGCCCCCACTGCCCATCTTACTGTTCTCCCTGTCACACCATCCCTCCGGATTTTTCCTATGACACCGACCACACCTGACAACCCTGTCCTCGCTGCGGGAATGACAACAAGTCTCCATCCACCCAACCCCTGCAGCTTTACCCCTACACGCCTTTTCCTACTTCCCTGTGGTCTACAGTTAAGCAGGATTTATATAAATTGTTGAATTCCCCCCGACTGGCCTCCTTGCGCTCTGCAGTCAGCTTTTCGTCCCTTCGAGAAAATGACATACAGAGGCAACAGTGTGAATGTTGGATAAATAACGGGTATATTTATGCCTTTAAAGAAATATGGTCACCTTTTCCCAGTGGACGAATATGGAACAGACCACCTGGGCTGAATACATGTGTACCCTGGTCATGCAAAGATTCGAGAATGCGCTTATGCTGATACCCACCGGATTAATGGACCTCAGGTCGCAAATAAAAAGAGGCGATGTTCATGGAGAGGGGATGTTTGGCGCTATGTCTGCTTTAATGGCTTACCATGATATGACCGCTTTTCCCAACACCCTTCTAGAAACAGCTATGCCAATGAGAGAGGCGGCCCCAGTCTTTGTTAACGCACTTACCGATGCTCAAAATAGTGGAAGAGGGGCTGTTGAGGCTCATTGGCGCAGGCGTTGGGTTCATGTTACTTGGAAAAGGGCAGAAGTAATGCAGTTAAAAGGAAAATTACCAGATCCCGGAAGCATCCGGCTGCCTCTTACAAAGAATTAGGTCCGATTATATCTGCGGTACTCTCGTTCTTGAGGATATAGATTTACTTTTTGGTACAGTTGTCCCCACTGAAATTTGGGACAAAATTCGACATACTGACCATGAAGTGGCGTTGGGAGGTAAATGGGCTGACCTAGAGGCTATGGAAGAAGCAAGGGTAGGAGGGACTAAACCAGAAGCTGCCATCCTGACTTTGCCCGGTAAAATAATAACGTTCATTTAAACACTTTTGCCGGAAACTATAAAAATAAACGCCTGTAGACAGTGAAAGGAGGAGAATGTGGCTGACTTCTTTACCCGTTTTGAGACAGAATACAAGGGACATAGTGGTTTGGATCCCCGGACCCCAGGTTCTGGTCCAGTATTTGTCGATAAGTTTGTCAGCAACTTGCTTCCTGAGATCTCCGCCAGGCTTAAGAAAGTTGAAAGTACGTGGTCTGCCCAAACTATGACTGGTATCTTGGCTGTGGCACAATATCACGAGAATAGGGAGAATGAAGATAGAGATAAGGAACGTAAGAAGGTTAGGGATCTTAAGACTTAGGCACTTCTGCAGCAGGCTTACCCTCCCCGAGGTCCCGATGCCCGCGGGAATTTCAGACCTCAACCCCAACCCCCTCCGAGGGCTCGCCAGTCTACCCCCTCCAGTCCTCAATGTACAGGAGCCCTCCAAACAGATCAGTGTGCTTATTGTAAGGGGTACGGCCATTGGATAGATGAATGTCCTGTGTTAGCTGAAAACATCCGAACAGGAAAGACTTGGCCTCGCGCTCCCAAGGAGGGGAGGCCGACTAGGGACCATGGCCCGCCCCATCCACAGGATAAAGAACGTAGGCCCAGGGATGACGCTCTCGCCCGGCAGCGCCCCGTCAATAGGTTTGATGGGTACGAAGCAACATGCACTTATTACAATAATGATTATGACGAAGTTGATGAGACAGGGTCCTACCAAGCATAGGACAGCCAGGAAAGGGGTATTACCAGAGTGCAAATTCCAGTGGATCAAAGGGGTCCGTATGTTCAAATGTCAGTTGTGGGGAACAATCAGAATTTTCTTTTGGATACTGGGGCCACCAGGTCTTCTATTGCCCGTCTCTCAGTCCCGGAGGCTCCCCTTTCTGGCAATATGAATGTCTCCGTGGGTTTTGCAGGAACACCTGTGACCAGCCCTGTCTCCGAACCCCTTCCCCTCGATATTGGCCCTGCACATGTTGACGCTCCCTTGGTCTTTACTACAGGTTGCAGTGAAAACTTGTTAGGCATGGATTTACTGAAAGCTCTGTATGTGACCATATCATGTAGTCCCCAAGGTGTATCCCTAACAATTTCTCCCACCGTAGCTTCCTATATGTACCTCTCCGGTACCCTCCCACCAGAATTGCAGTCTTTACCTCCCTCTGGGCATCATCAGACACTGACGTAGGGTGTCTCAACATATCCCCTCATGTGGTACGCATCCAGCCAGGTGCACTCCTCCCCACCTCCGGCAGTATCGACTGCCCGCGGAAGAAGAAATGGCCCTTTTAACAATAATATCTGAATTAATGGACAAGGGCGTAGTGGAGGAAACACGTGGCAATATCTGTAACAGTCCTATTATTCCCGTTCTTAAAAAGACCAATGGAGATGCTCTCTCCCCTAAAATATACAGATTCGTGATTGACCTGAGAGCACTTAACAAAATAACAATCTCCCAATATCCTGTTGTCCCTGACATTACAGCCCTCTTAACGATGGTCCCTTCTGAGGCAAGGCACTTCTCTGTCATAGACCAGAAGAATGCTTTTTTCAGCATTCCTATACATCCTGACAGCAGACATTTCTTTGGTTTCTCCCTTGGTGGGCGGAGCTTTAGATTCTGCCGCGCCCCTCAAGGTTTCACGGAGAGCCCCAGTATCTATAGTCAAGCCCTAAAAAGTCAACTAGATTCCTTGGAACTCCCTGATAATTCCACACTATTACAATATGTAGATGACCTCCTCATTGCTGCAAATTCTGCCCCAGCATGTAAAGAAGCTACTCTCTGTTTGTTACGCCACCTTGCCCTCCATAATCACAAAGTCTCTTTGAAAAAGCTTCAGTTTTGTCAAGAGAAGGTGACCTATTTAGGTCATCTCCTCTCGAAGAAGGGAAGGCAGCTCACCGCTTATCGTGTAGCCATTATCACTGCTATGACGGCCCCATGAACACAAAAGCAGGTGCGAGCCTTCATAGGCCTAACCTCATACTGTAGACAGTGGATTTCCAATTTTTCAGCCATGGTCAAACCTCTTCTTGCCCTCACCACTAAAGACATATCAGACAGTTCCTTTCCATGGACTAGAGAGCATGCGCAGGCCTTACAAGATTTAAAGAGGGCTCTGTGTACTGCTCCAGTCCTCGGTACTCCTGATTATAACAAACAATTTTTTCTTTTTGTACATGAGACAGACGTCTGTGCATGCTCTGTCTTGACCCAGATGTTCGGAGGTCCCCATCGGCCATGTGCCTATTTTCTGCCACCTTAGATCCTGTTGCAAGGGCTCTCCCAGGATGCCTATGTGCGACCGCTGCGTCTGGAGTGACAACGGGACACACTTTACGGCTCAAATTATGGAATAGGTCTGTACAGCATTGGGTATTAAACACAAATATCATGCATCTAACCACCCCCAGTCAGCAGCAGGTCTAGTGGAGATGCACAATGGCATCCAAAAAAATAAAATGGCCAAAATAGTAGCAGAGACAGGTGTCACTTGGGTTGATGCTCTGCCCTTAGCCCTACTGTCCACAAGAACAACGGTCCACACCAGGATAGGGCTACCCCCCCATGAGATTGTGTTCCGGAGGCCTGCCAATGTATGGGGTGTCCCGCGGCCTAAGAAACTGTCTGACGTTGAATACCCTGTATTAACTGATTATCTGTACAGTCTGACTAATACCTTTTATACTCTTTATCACCAGGTGCATAAGGCCATACCTGACAAAAGCGAGGGCCCAGGACACGTTATCCAACCTGGGCAATATGTCCTAGTGAGAAATTTTCAACGGACTAAGAGCCTTGAGCCCTGCTAGACACAGCCCCGTCAGGTGTCGCTGGTCACCCGCACCGCCGTTAAAGTAGAAGGTCGGAATAATTGGTGCATTCGTCTCACTGCAGGCGTGTGCCTTTGCCCCTCCCCTATGATCAGTGGGCGAGGGAAGGACAAGGAGACTCAGAAACAGAAACAGTCCCGACGTTTGTCCCATTCAGCTATGCCAGACTGCATTCTACATCTACGGAAGCAGAGAGTGACAGCATACTGAAAGGAAGGGTGGAACCCTCCCTTAACTCTGCTCAACACCAAGAACAATTGTTTCCCGACCATACTGTCCCTACTTCCGACTGATATAACTTGCGCCCCCGAGGGAAGGCTTGCCCCTGACTTCGCCAAGTGCCTATAGGCTGTAGGGCTGTGATCTTCCGCGGATGAGAGTAGTGCTGGTGTGTCAGACTAAGGTACGCCATAGGGCCCTTGGCACCTGCGCCCAGTGAAGCAACCACCAATCACAGACAGCCACTAGAGGTCCCTGGTTTAGCACAATGGCTGCCGTCCAAAACACATGAATCCAGAAACAATATGTTAGTCTCCGACATAGTAAATACTTCATGGCCACCGTGGTGACACTGTTTGTCTCCCTCATCCTGTCTATCATTGGTTGGCTGTTACTAATCTACCATCCTGTTACCTCACCAACTCCTACCCCGACTCCTGCAGAACACCAGTATTTCACGCTACCAGCCCACGAATTACCCCGCAGTGCATAATTCTTCAATAACACCTTCATCCAAATGTTGCATCAGCAGCAGCTGATCATGAACACTTCCAAATTCTGGGTTTGTGGACTGATGCCGCATTCCATGATACACCCTGTCCCATTCGTTCCCTACCCCTTTTCCATCTCTGGGTCTTGTCTTGCATGGAGGATGTTGATGCAGGAGGCCTACACTGTCAATGGTACTGCCAATCCTGCCCTTGGAACATTTTGGGATGACTTCTGGTAGAACAGATCCGGCCATGCCAATCCTCCTTTTTGCCTGACTAGCTCATCCACATCACTACTATAACCAGATGAATTCGGTGAGATGGTAGTATTCAACTCAACTAATCAACAAACATTTTCCAGATTCCGCACAAGAAGGATACTGCCTGATGAACGAGACACTGTGAATGTCATAAATGTGCAAGGCCGTGTCTGCATCCATGGCCTAGGGACTAAGAAAGTTGGTACCAGTACGTGTGATATCACAAAAGCTTTAAACTCTACATCTCCGAACGAAGCTGGTGGCATCCCCCAACACCTATTTCATCTGAGGCACTGCCGCCTACACTTAGCTCCCCCGTAACTGGTCAGGTACCTGCTATCTGGCCTTCCTCCTTCCACCAACGTATTCTACCCATGAAGGTTACCACATGTCTGTCAATGAAGGGCGCTCTGCGCCGCTCACGTAGGGGCGTCATATCAGCCGAGGATACAACAGGCCAGGAAACCGGTGACTTCTTTAAAGGTTTCCTTCCTTTCTGGGGCCTCATGGCCAACAGTCGGGCTGTACGATGACTGACTAGGGTCGTTGAAGCCACCATCACAGTAACAGCTGGTGCCTTCTCCAACATCACTGCAGAGCTACAGGCGGACCGCCTCATAATGCTTCAGAACCGAATGGTCCTAGATGTCATCCTTGCTGGTCGTGGTGGTGTATGTAAATTGATCTGCTCCAGCTGCTGCGTGTAGATCCCAGACAACACACCTACAGTGTACGATGCCATCCAACGTCTGCATCACCTTTCTTCCGAAATTCATCTGGATGAGGGCAACTGGTCCCTCACAGGCTGGATCTGGGGCCTCCTTTCCCAGTGGGGGTGGAGGGTCCTCATCTTCCTTGCCTTGGGAGTAACTGTCCTGGTCTCCTGCTGTTTGTGCTTTCAGTGCCTGCCAGTGCTCTGTACAATGTGTGTCCAGACCATCAAGCCTCCACCCTCTAACATTCACCACATCAATATGATGATGATGATCCAACAAGAAACCGATGGCCTTATGAACATTGAAAGTATTTGCCACTCAATGGCAAAGGAGGGTCTGAGGAAAAGTGTTCTTCTGATTGGCATCATTTGTACCGGGACTCCATTGTTTTTTCATTGCCATCTCGTGTCAAACACTTCCACACGACCCACCTGGTCGTTTCTGCTGATGTCTGAGGAAAATCTAACTAACAAGACAACAGCCATCTTGCAGCCTGCATTTCTGCCCAGGAACTGTTGCACACCCAACCCCCCCTGTTCTTTGCAGTTCAACAGAAAGCCATGAGACACTCACACCCTGTGTAAATGATTTATTTTCCCTCTCCTGCCCCCAGCCTGGTAAACATCCTTGACACCGTGATCAGGTTATCTGGACTGCTGTACCTTCATCAGGGTGATTAAACAATGACCCTAAAGACCGGGCGTTGATCAAGCTGAGTGAACAATGACCTGAAAGACTGAGCTTTGATCAAGCCGAGTGAACAATGATTTGTGTACCAAGCCTTGACCAGGTCACCATCTACAAACATCGTCTGGATCTGGTTATCAACTGCAAACACTGCCCTGATTGAACAATGAACTAACAGCCAAAAGACTAGAATGGAAAAGTATAAAAGGCTTGTAAGCCTCGGAGTAAAGCAGCAACCTCCTCTGTCTTGTTTCTAACGAGCTTGGGACTCTGTTCCATAGCCCGGGCTATTTGAATAAATCTGGGTTCCTCCTGCAGACGAAGGCTCCTGTGTCTCCTTTTTCTACGTATGAAGGGTATGGAAGACTTGGGCGGTTCCCCCGCAGCCGAGACCCAGTAAGTGGGTTAATCCGGTTCTTCAGGGCCATCGTACGATGTGCGAGGAGCTCCTACCTCACAGGAAAAAACATGGTGTCGGCCTGTCCACATGGGCCGTCCTACAAGTGGACAAGGCGGTAACCGAGAAGCTTGCTTTCAAATCACGCGCCATCGTTTAACATAAACGATGACGCGTACCAATGGAAAGAGGGGCGGGGTTTCAAGTATACTTCTGGTATCATATTGATTCCAAAAGGCCCTCGCAATGGCGAAAGCAGCGCATGTGCTTGCCACAGTGCACCTAAGTTCACTGCGTGGTTCCTCCTTCTAAACAATAACTTATAATTCAACCTCAGTTTTATCTTTTTTTTATTTGTTGTAGAAGATATTGTGGATCTTTTATTCAATTGATATCACCCTCTGTCCGACAGTATGATCATGGGCTGAAACGTGCTAACACCCGTACTAATACCATTCTGGATAGCCTTTACATTAACAACAAATGATGCGTCAGATAAGTATCTTTTTCTGTATAGTCTGATCAATCAATAACCTCACCGAATGTTACATGAACGACTTGCGCATTTACTTCTTTATATACATTAAAACCACAAGGATCTTGTTAGACCTGATATCATTGGCATGGTATTACGCCAAACTTTTTCCCTTCACACCTTGTTTTTGCTGACTTTTTTTGGTTTTGTTGGCATTAGGACTCTGTGCACTTTACCCCAGCTAACTAGTGGTAGAGTGCATGTACTCTCTCTCTAAATCATAGCAAAACTGGCGAACACCTAACAGGTATCTTTAATTTACTGATAAGTCTCTAGTAGATGGTACTACATTTATCCAGACCTTAAATTAAATGTTACTAGTGGGCTACAGCACTCACTGTGCCAACCACTAAAGCAGCCTTTTAAAACATGTCTCAAGCCTGCCACTGCAGTCTGTAGAGCAGTTTTATACTGCCATCTCGACCTGGCAAATTAAACCTTTTGCTAGAACTAAACCTCTCTTTTTAACAGTTATAAGACAGCCCTAAGGTTTACAGGGCATGGTGCAATCTATTTAAAATGTGGGTCATGTGTTCTTAAGTATTACATGTCCTGGCAGGAACAACTCCTAGATTCGTTTTTCACTTCTGTAAGGTTATCCCTCCTACACACTAACACTGGGTCACCTTATTACACTTAATAAATGCTAGATTCAGTTTGGGACAAGATAGAGAAATGCTGTTCACCAATAAATTACAATTTATTTAAGTGTCAAGTCAGATTTTAAGGTACTATTCTGAAAAGGCCACTTTTAGAAAATCTTCTTTTTTTCTTCCTCCACCAAATTTGCAGTTCTGACGATTTCCACGGTCACGGGAATTTGAACGTCTCTCCTGCAGTGTTTTGAGTATTCTTTCCAGACAAACATGCCATGGGTGTGGGCAGGGTGTTGCTCTCCTGAGCAGGATATCCTGGGGAGTTGTACTCAGCCTTCCTAGGCTTCAAAGGGTAGCCTTGGGGCTTGACAACCCCTTCCTGACTTCTAAGGTCTACCTGCCCTTCCACTGACATGTGTAAATCACAAATAGGCCTACCTGCTCTTAACAGTTTGGAGCCAATCCAGGAAAGAGGAAAGGTTAGGCAAAGGGGGGCATCCTCCACCCACAGGCTATCACTGAGGATAAACGTGAAACCCTCAGAATCTCACATAGGATTACTCCTGGACATATGGAAGATTCAAAAGAACGAGTGCCCTGCTGTCTAAAGAAGAAATATTGGACCTACTTGCCTAGAACTCAGGCTCTCCAGAAGCAACTTCAAGGGTCAGTTGGCTGACCTTGTGTTTGAGCTAAATTAACAGAACTAGCTTCCAGAGGCCTCCCTGCAACTGCACAGCTGACCAGCACAACTGGATCTGCTGGCACATGCCCTGCTTCTGGCCTTTGCTCGAGTCAATCCCGATCCCCAATAGGCGCCCCTAGGCTTTGGACCTTTGGCTGGTATCAAAGTGTGCTTCTTCTGAAGAAATGGTGAAGATACAGAAGTTTTGGACTCCTCTTCATGCCGAAAAATCAGCCACCCGCTAAGACAACCAATGCGAAGATTCAGGGAACCTGACCTTCGTGTCGACATCGACAGCCTGAGTCTCCAGCGATGACTGGCTCTTCGCGTTACAGCAGTGGGCGTCTGTGACGCTCACCCGCTCCTAGCACAAACAGCATCCTCCTCACGGCTCCCAAGAATGGCACTCTTGCGAGGACTTCAGAAGGCAATTCTTCAGAGGGACAAACATGTATCCAACCCACGTGCCATCTAGGTCAGCTTGAATTTGTGACTTTCCCACGTCCAGTGCGACAAGATGAACGTGAGTGGTGCTTTGTGTATTTTGGTGCTATTCTCACTGAAAAAGTTAAAAATTGATATCTTCAGTTCCACTGATTGGAGTTTTGTCATGTTGGTGACATTTTATGTATTACATTTTACTCTATATTTCTAAATTGGGTTGGGATTTTTCTTTTATTATGTTGTCTCTAAGTTAAGTCTGACTGCTTTGTGCCAAGCTACCAGAGGATTAAGCGAAAGTTAATTTAGTGACTTTTGTGTTTCACCCTAATAAGGATTGTGTTTATTATTTTAGTGGGGCTTCCATGCCTCTCAACTAGTAACCCAATTTCTTACATGTCTCATACATATATCAATCCTGCACAAATAAAGAGTGTTTTATAGAATGTTTTATGATATTATTACAATGCTATTACTGTATAAAGATTTTGACAATGTAAAGAAATATAGGTGGCGCCACTTTGGGACACTTACTTAAAACTATCAGCTACACATTATTAAATACAAGTGTAATTCAATAAAAATGCAAAAGGTTAGTACAATTGCAAAATTCACAGAGACCGAGGTATTAATATAAATTAAATTCCAAAGCAGTACCTGTAATCTGTGGGTTGAGAGAAACAAACATACTTAAAGCAGCAGGAATGGAGTATGTAACCTGCACAAATGTGAGATAAAAAAATAACATGCAATTAATTATCTGAATAGTATTAATAACTATTAACAAACTACGGGAACACTAACTATTGCAATACATACATTTATTACTAAAGCTGTTATTGCTTAAGTAAATAAATGTCCCACAACATCAGTTCTAATATCCTGTAAAATAAATGGTATTTTAAACTAAAGAGAAAAGCAATGATACTTCAAACCAAATAAATGGCAATATGATGCGTCGATGGCCTTTGATCGAGTGGAATGGCAGTATTTTTTTGCGGTCTTGGGGAAGATGGGGTTCGGCAGTGAATTCATTGGATGGGTTCGCCTGTTGTACTCCAAGCCCTTGGCTAGAATAATAGTTAACAATTGCAAGTCCCGCGATTTTCAGCTTGGGAGGGGGACGAGACAAGGATGTCCACTGTCCCCCCTGTTGTTTGCGCTTGTGATGGAGCCACTGGCTGCGTGGGTGCGTTGGGACAAGTCGATTCGGGGTTTGCGTTGGACGTTAGAATGGGAAGACAAGATTTCGCTTTACGCAGATGATGTTTTGCTGTACCTCACTAGACCTAGGGAGTCGTTCGGGGTCTTCCTGGATGTCTTAGCCATTTTTGGTCGATATTCTGGTCTAGTCATCAACTGGGATAAATCGGTGATGTTTGTTGTGGCAGGGGACCCTCCTGTGATTCCGCAGTCAGGGGTTTCGATAAAAAAAAAAAAAAGGGAAGGCTTGTGCCTAGTAAAATAACTACATGTCAGTGTAATCTGCACACATAGGCAAGTGAGTAAATTATGTGGCAAGACATTGACCTCATGCTCACTATGCCACTGGATTCAAGATAGCCTGGCTGATGAGCGGTGATTCCCCAAAACTGGTCCCAGGATGCTTGGTTTCCAGTCCAGAGAGGACCTGGCCTGGCAGTTCGGGCTGGACTGTTCCCATGGAAAGCAGGATCAAGACTGATTTGCATATGGCTGGGTCCAAACTAGGGTGGGATGGTAAGCAAAAATACGAGGTGTTTAACCCAGATCTGTGACTAGGGGTGAATGTTTGACATGTTTAGCATTCCATCCATCCTCTTTTTATGTTGCTATAGTTGCTCTAAGTAGGAAGGGTATTCCCACACATGCGTCCTGTGTTGCTATTCCACTGGATTCAGGCTAGCTGGCTGATACGGGGTAATACCCGGCGATGTATGTTCGGACTGGACTGCTCCCATGAAAGCAAGCTCAAGACTGATTTGTATATGGCTGGGTCAAAACTGAGAGTGCCATAGTGAGCAAAAGATCTATGGATTTAACCCGATCTGTGACTGGGGGTGAATGGTTGACAATGTTCAGCATTCCGTCCAACATCTTTCTGTGCTGCTACCGTCATTAAGTCACAGCATATAATAATTGTACCTGTCGTTTCTCAATTCATGAGGAATCACTATGCACTCTTGAATGTAGGGACTACTATTCAACATTCAACGAATCTTCAAGCTATACCATGTTGAGATGGCTCTTACCAGGGTTTGGTGGACCATTCTCGGTGTAATGAAAGACAATTGCCCAACAGCTGTTAGATTCGTTCTCTGATGATCAAACATTTTTTACCCCCAATCTTTAAACAGACCATTTGTGATTCACCTAGAATCCCAAAATCCATTCTTGGCCAAGCTTGGGGAAAATATTACTATATGTTTTTAACTTCCCTTGCCATGGGGAACCACTGCAAAGTTCTATTTTCTGGTATCTTTAAGGGCATCACTCTTATAGATATTTTGTATGTGGAATGGAATGTGAGCCATGTTTGACCAGTTGGTTAGATCCACTGTTTCAAAGCAGAAAATGTATTTATGTATGTATGAGATATTTGTAAAGAACAACCACAGACAAAAAAGAGGAGCATAGAGTAAGCTCCATTCTGCCATTGAATTTCTGTATATTTCTCTCCTTCCAAACCAATACAAATATCAAAAATGCCATCTTTTAGGATCTGAGTTAAAGGTGCTCCACTTTTATTCATGCCAAAAACTATTCTAGTCATATCTATTTTTTGCGTGTCATGAATTCATTGTCCAAAGAAGGGTCCGGAAGAGAGGAAATAGTATCACATAAAATATAATAATAATAATAATCCACATTTGTATAGCGCACAATCACCCGTTAGGGTCTCTAGGCGCTGGGGGCCGTCGGGAAGATTAAGCAAGCTATTGCCCAGAGTCGCATGGTGCTGGGCTAACCTGCCGCCGGAGCCGGGGATCGAACCGTGATCCCCAGATTCCAGCGTCAGTCGCCCTGGCCGCGGCGCCACACCTCTCCCACAATAAACATAACTAACTAGTTCCCGAGTCTCACAAATGACAACCAACTACAGGCATCTGCAATAAGACCAATAGTATCACCTGTGATACTCCATTGGAAGAAGCACTCACAAGGAACATAAAGAAAAGGGTAAAGAACAGATGAAGACTGATAGAGAAAGATTCAACCTTGCTTTGGTAAGCCACCTCAGAAGACTATATTAAATATCAAAGGCCTGGAAGAAACAGCCCAGATAATTGATCAAATCAGCCTACCGCATGGCCAGGGCCCAAAAGGCAAACAAATCAAGATTTGAGTTCCAGTGAACACAAATCCTAATACTGATATCTACCAAATAGGAGGCAATGCCATCAACTGAAAATATGAACACCACAACCAAGACCTCTGAACCTGAAATTTTTTAGAAGGCTCAGGAAGTTCAATGATCATCTCAGATACCTATATCACTGCAAAGAAGATGTCCATCACAATTTCCTCTTCAACCCTCTTCCACTCTGGAAAAGATGGGAAATGTACTTTTGTCATTGGCAGTGGTTAATCGCTTTCCAAAGTGGAAAAGGGATCAGAGGAGCCCCCCAAAAAATGGCACTTTTGCCTAGGGAGAAAAAATATATAAATGTGTACAGTTGCTCATGAAAATGGAATTCACAACATTTTCTAGAAATTGCTTTTCTCAAAATGATTTAGCAATCTGCAACTATTGTGTATTTTCGGTCTTAATGCTGGGATATTTTGTGAATACTTGAATCTACACCCATATGTGGTCGTAGACCTCCAAGTGCATTTTTACGACTTTCTGTATAATCTTATTTAAATTAAGTGCACAATGTCTTTCCAGTAGGATTTCGGTTTCCCTCTAACTTTTTTGAAACAGATAAATGTCAGACTAACCAAAAAGGTACTAGTGCAACTTAAATATTAGATGAATTGGAAAAGCAGGAGCTTTACTTGACATATTAGACATTTGTTTACAAGGGATTTCAAGGTAAAACCTTTTAGACTCTTAAAAAAAAATCATCATCTAAAAAACGCTCACTTCCAGTGTATATACATGATTTATATATGTATCACGGTGCATGTCATAACTTAGTCTCTTACTGCTCCTTCATCTCATCAAATTTTTACACTCCGTCTGTAGCGGTAATTGAGAATTTTAACTCACCCTAACGCCGATTTTCATCAATAAATTCTGCTCTTTCGAATACTAAATTAAGACTTCCAAGAATATTATGCCTAAATTCACCAGTATAGATCAGATTATGCGTGACCCTAACATGCACATGTTCATTTAGGAGTGGAAACTCACCTTTGTGTTTCACAAAAATAAAAAATTTACATTGAAAAGCGTTGCTTACTTGCAAAAGCGGTCAACAGGTGCAAAAATGCAAGTTTATGAACGATCGTTTGCCAGCAGTGTACCAAACTGCCAAGTTGGCGATGCAGCGAGAGCAAGGTAAATAGTTTTATTTATTTAATTACTTACTTTAGTCCTGTAGGTTGTATGTCCGAGTCCACGACCCCCCACCCTGCCCCTCCCCCGCCCTACCTCACCTCACTCCCTCTGCGAGCCAACACTATATTCTTTTAGTTACTGGAACTGGATCAGGGCACGTGCTCCCGGCCACTTGTGTTAGCAGGGTCACCTGCCCGGTAACAACTGTGATGGATGGAAGTGGGGTGCGTACAGAAGCCCTCAGGGAGTGACTGTGAAGTGTCACTTTTATTGGATCACTAGAACGTGTCCCGCAACACACTACAGCTTCGACACTCGGAGCTTCCCACTGTTGGTTCTGGAATTCATTATGAATCCCGGAAAATGGGAAATTGGCTTAACAAATACCAGTAACTTCATAGCAACAACTTTTCAGACTTCGTAGTGAACAGGGCCCAATATATAACATCTTTTAAGGCATCTGTTTTTCACAACGTTTTTACAGCTTAACCATGTTTTGAACTTATTATATAACCTGACAGCCCTAGGAGACAGACATGAAGGCGAAAATATATTGAGATAAAGTAACATCAGCAGCCAATGTGGTATTTATAAACATAGACGATGTGTGTGATGATATCATTATAGAGACTGGTGCCTTGAAAACAACACTTCAGAATGGGGTCCGATGGGGAATCGCGGCAAGAGCCGCTGTCCCCAGGGGAGTTTCACGCGGAGGAGCAGTCCACACAGTGCGTGAGGGCTCTAGGCAGATGAGGGGCGGGGCTTATCAGCACGAGCAGAGCGGGAGGTGGTTAGAGGAAACTGTATTTTTGTGTGAGGAGATTGGGAGGCTGTCGTTTTCGTGACACAGTCTTTTCCATTTCTCACTAATTTTTTCCAAGTTTTGGTGAGTTTTTCTTCAGGCTTTTCTTCAGGATGGCAGAGTCACAGGCTGTGAAGGAGGCACTTCGCATTACTTATAATGCAGGTCGTAAGGACTTATTGCAGCCTAGTGTGTCAACAGTGTTAGCGGTGGTGGGGAGACGCTCAAAGTGGATGGCAGCCCAAGGATTTTCAGAGGCAGTGGCAGCTTGTTTACCTGCGAAGAGCCAGTCGCAAGTGACTGTCGGTAGTGCTGAGGGGGAGCTACTGACGCTGCAACATAGAGGTCGTGCGGCACGTTGCAGCGGAGTCAGCAGGTCACAGGTTACCAGATGTCACTCGCTTCCTGACAAGTCTTCAGGTCAGTTGGGGCGGTAACTTTTCTCCGCATGGGTTGTGCTAGGAGGAAAGTACAGGGCAGGGGTGGTACTTTTACAAAGTAGAATCACACAAATGAGGATGATTTATCATAAGTTTATTTGTAGTAAAACCCCCAAGATGCTGCTCCAGTAACTGTTCTTCCAGACTGACAACAGCTAAATCCCACGTTCTATCATGTCAGCATTACCAGCATTCTAAGAGAAATTAAAGGAACATAACAGTGGAACAGATAAGGATGTAACACATCTCCCTTCCCAATAAAACAAAAAAATATAAAATAAAAAAAATGAGGATTTAGATTTAATATAATACAAGATTGGTAAATAACATACATGCAATATACACTCACGAATATAAAACATAATCATTAAGCTTAAACTGGTTTCTCCACAATTCGCCCTGATAACCTTCTAATATTAGGAACAGTTTTCTCAACAGATTCAAGCGATTTGGGATGAAAGATGTCAGAATTAGATTGAACCTTTCCAGGTTGAACCTTTCCAGAAATACCAGAATTTGATTGGACAAATACATCACTATTCTTGTTCAACCAGATGTTACGTTCTAAATCATTGCACAAAGTAACACTATTAAAGTTCCATTTGCGACCATCATCCAACAACACACAATTCCCTCTTACCTCCCAAAAATTTTTGGGGTTGAGACCACTTGGAAGAACCATCCTTAGACAAACCAAACCGAGAAGACCTCACCCAATCACCAACACAAAACTTTTGCACACTTTTCTTAATTTTAATGTTGTGTCTGTCGATATACTTTCCCTGATATGCATTCATTCTCTTACTAAGACATTCTTTTGAACCATTACTTGAAGAAGTTTTAAGCATCCACGCTGGAGTTACTTTGTTACATGCAGAACGACTCTTTAGAAGATTGAACGGAGTCACTAATGTGGCAGAATGTGGAGTATTTCGATAGCTTCAAATCATCTTCTTGACAGCAATTTTACAATCTGCACCCTCTGCCACTGCCAACTGGATACACTCCTTCAATACACGGTTAAATCTTTCTACCATACCATTTTCCCTTGGACAATATACTGCACTAGTAATATGTTTTATACCACATGACTGTAAATAATTTTGAAACTCACCAGCAATGAATTGTGGACCATTATCCGTATTAATTGTCTCAGGCAATCCTTCTCTATGGAACAATTCTTCACAAAAACTAATCATATTAGGAGCTTTGATCTCTCTGACAAATGCCACCTCAGGCCATTTACTATGATAATCCATTAAAACAATGGCAAATTTGCCCGCAATGTTACCAATACTAAATGGACCACAAATATCCATACCCAATCTTTGCCATGGTTTGTCTGGAAATGGAACGGGACTGATGTTGGATTCCTGGGAAGAGTGAGACTTATCACTACAAGTACACGCTGCACAATTCCTAACACACCTTTGAACATCCTTATCCATGCCAGGCCACCAGAAATCACACCTACACCTTCTCTTCATACCAGACATACCTGAATGCCCTTCGTGGATAAGATCTAATAACCTATGACGTAAACCTGACGGTACAATAAGTTTGTCTGCTCTCCTAACTACTCCAACAACAGGATCATAAAAAAGTTCTGGCCAAACAGTCTTATACTCAGATAATTCACAATCACTCCATGAAAGACGATTGCACACAGAAGCTAACCGTGAAACTACTTGTTTTAATACAGAATCATCTTGTACAGCTTGTTTCCACTCTTCCAAACCAATAGCACCATTACATGCTTCATCTACCGTAGCCACAGACCAATCTTCATCCTGATCCATTACAATGTCGCCCTCACTGACAGGAAGACGAGATAAACAATCAGCATTGACATTCTTAATGCCAGGAACATACCTCATCTGAAAATCATATTCCTGCAGTTTGTAAATCCATTTGGCGATTCTAGGGGTAGCCCTGCCTGCCCCTTTGGTTGAAAATATTTCTACAAGGGGTTTATGATCTGTTCTTAATTCATAATTTGTGCCCCAAACATAATTTCTGAAATAATTAACTCCCCAAAAACAAGCCAGCGCCTCCTTTTCAATGACTGAATATGATGGTTCAGCACCTTTCAAAGTTCGAGACGCAAATGCTATTGCCCATTCAAACTTGTCTTTTCCTTGCATTAATACAGCCCCCAGTCCATACGCACTCGCATCCACAACAATGATTGATTTTTTGTTGGGGTCAAAAGGTTTAAGTGCTACAGCATTTACGATGTCCTTCTTAATATTATCAAACACTAATTGGCATTCAGCACTCCACGAGAAATTAGTTCCTTTTTTCATTAATAATCTTAAACAAACGACTTTTGAGGCAAAATTGGACACACATTTCGAGTAATATTCCGCTAAACCTAAGAAAGAACGTAATTGTTCTTTGTCAGAAGGCGATGGAGCCTTCTTGATTGCATCTAGCAAGTTTTTCTTAGGTCTAACACCTTCTGCCGACAAGGTATGTCCTAGATACTCGATCTCACTCGTGGCAAACTTACATTTCTCAGCAGCAACTGTCAACCCAGCACACTGAAGCTTTGACACGACTTCATTTAAAACGTTATCATGGTCTGTTCCGCTTTTCCCCCACACAAGCACATCATCTTGAAATACCAACATATTGGATATACCTTCAAGGACTTTGCACATAACCCTTTGAAAAAAACAGCTGAAGCTAAAGATAAACCGAAAGGCATTCTCAAAAATTGGAATGCTCCCTCTGGTGTTATAAAAGATGTTAAGTGGCGAGACTCGGGGTGCAATTTTATCTGGTGGTACGCATTTGATAGATCAATGGATGAAAAACACTGAGCATCCTTAACAGATGCCACCATTTCATTAATCCTGGGTAAAGGATATCGATCTACCCAAATATTTTTGTTCAAGTCTCTTAAATCAACACACATACGCAATTTTCTGTTAGGTTTGCGCGCCAAAACCACCGGACTAAGCCAATCTGACACCTCTATGGGCTCAATGATGTTTTGTTGACACAAGCTATCCAGTTCTATCTTTAACTGTGACCTCAACACCAAAGAAACATTTCGTACTTTATGAACTACTGGAATACAATCAGGTTTGAGGATTATGCGATGTTCTAATTTTTTAAGACATCCTAATTTGGAATTAAATAACTCAGGAAACTTTTTATGCCATTTGGACTTCGCATCACTTTGAGTCAATAAAACTTGCTCAGAATATTTTTTAACTTTTCTCATGCCATTTGGGTTCGTCAGATAAAAGAACTTGATCAGGATGATTTGGATCTAGAATTATTCCCAAATTCTTTTGTTCTTTCCAATCTAACAAAGCTCTTCCCTTTTCTACTACATAAACAGTTCCTTGTGTATATCTGCCCTTAAATAAAATATCTCCAACGAAACATCCAATTACAGGTAATCTGATGCCACAATAGCCTACAGGATTTCTTTCAGGACCTAGAAGATCACATTTGCCACATGACACCCACATGTTCTTGTCAATTACAGTATACGGTGAACAAGAATCTGCCCACAAGGACATATTGCAATTGTTGATATAAGTTTCACATTTGGGTGGTTGAATATCATCAGATATTTCGCTCACTTCGCTATTCCAGATTGCCATAACTTCAACTTCACTATCACTACTCTGATAAGTAGACTGATCAACCAAATTTACAGAATTTTTCCACGCACCTGGATTGTCAGATCTACACATTTTGGCAAAATGAACAAGTTACTTACCTTCGGTAACGATATATCTGTAAGAAACAGTAGTTAGTATTAGATTCCTTACCTTAGAATATCCCCAGGCGTCAGTCTGGATCCGGAAACTTTTGCGTAGCAGTACCCCTGCGCGTCGGTAGGCGTCGTCTGCAGGCGTCCCCTGCGGCTCCGCGTCGTCGGCGTCGTGCGCCGTGATGACGTCGCTGGAGTATATAGACACCGCCTCCGCGCGCTGACGTCAGTTCTTTGCACACAGCTTTTCCGCGCCAGAACACGCAGAGCCATGTGAGAACTAACACTGGTGCCATTTGAAACTAGGGCCCTGAAAGGGATGACCTTAACCCTAGGTATCAGTTCGCAGAACGGGGAGGACGGGTGGGGCGGTAAGGAATCTAATACTAACTACTGTTTCTTACAGATATATCGTTACCGAAGGTAAGTAACTTGTTCATCTGAAAGAAACAGGTTAGTATTAGATTCCTTACCTTAGAATAGATACCCCAGCAATACCAACCCCGGTGGTGGGTCTGCGAACCAATACAAACCTACACCAGAAAGTCCTGGAGGACCGAACGGCCAAAGAAGCCATCCCTCCGGACTTGACTGTCCAGGCAGTAGTGCCTCGCAAAGGTGTGCAGCGAGGCCCACGTAGCCGCCTGGCAAATGTCCTGCAAAGGGACTCCCCGGCCCAGGGCAGTAGTAGCCGCCGTGGCCCGAGTGGAATGGGCCCTCAGCCCAACAGGAGGCTCCTTCCGAGCCAAAGAGTAGCATGCTTTGATGCACAGGACGACCCACCGAGAGATGGTTCGTTTCTGTACCGCCCTTCCCTTCTTCTCACCCACGTAGCCAACAAACAGTTGGTCATCCACCCGGAACTGGCGTGTGCGATCCATGTAAAATGAAAGCGCACGTTTTGGGTCCAGACGATGGAGCCGCTCTTCATCCTTTGAAGGATGCGGAGGCGGGAAGAAGGAGGGTAAGGTGATGGACTGCCCGATGTGAAAAGCAGAAACTACTTTGGGCAGGAAAGAAGGCCTAGTCCTAAGAACCACCTTGTCAGGATGGACGGACAAGAAAGGAGGTTTAACAGAAAGAGCCTGGAGCTCACTCACTCTCCTGGCAGAGGTGATGGCAACCAGGAAGGCCGTCTTTAAAGTGAGAAGACGGAGAGGACAGGAATGAAGCGGCTCAAAGGGAGCGCACATCAAGAATGTCAGAACGAGGTTCAAGTCCCACTGAGGCATCACGAACGGAACAGGAGGATACATGTGCGTGATGCCTTTCAAGAATCTCAGTACAATAGGGGACTTGAATAAGGATGGCTGATCAGGTAGCCTTAAGAAGGCGGAAAGGGCAGAAAGGTAGCCCTTGATAGTGCCCAGAGCAGAGCCCTGCTGGGCAAGAGAAAGAAGGAAGAGGAGAACCTCGGAAAGAGGGGCAGAAAGGGGATCCACAGCCTTTGCTGTGCACCATGCCACAAATCTTTTCCACCGGCAGGCGTATACCGACTTTGTGGAGGGACGCCTGGCTGCCAGAATCACATCACAGACTTCAGGAGGCAAGTCGAATGGCCTCAACTGTCGCCGCTCAATCTCCACGCATGGAGGTGGAGGCTGGACAGGTTCGGGTGGAGGACCGTCCCCTGCTGCTGCGACAGAAGGTCCTCCTGAAGGGGCAGGCGGATCGAGGGACCGACTGACATGCTGAGTAGCTCGGGATACCAGTATCTTCGAGCCCAGTCCGGAGCCACAAGGATAACTTGGGCCCGGTCGCGCCTGATCTTCTTCAGCACTCTGGGCAGAAGTGGTATAGGCGGAAAGGCGTACAACAGACCGCAGCTCCACTCGCGCCGAAAGGCGTCGCCGAGCGAGTGCCGTCTTGGAAACTCCAACGCGCAGAACTGATGACATTGCGCGTTCTCTTCTGTGGCGAATAGATCTAACCAAGGCTCTCCCCATTGCTGAAAGAGGCCGTTCGCCACGTCCGAGTTCAGACGCCATTCGTGATCCACCGAGCACCGACGGCTGAGTTCGTCCGCCCTGGCGTTCAGAGAACCTGCCAGGTGTTGAACCGTCAGAGTCACGCCCTGACGTTCCAGCCATTGCCAGAGGCGCAGAGCCTCCTGGCAAAGGGTCCACGACCCCACACCGCCCTGTTTGTTGCAGTACCACATGGCGGTGGTGTGGTCCGTGAACACCTGCACTACACTCCCGTTGACAAAGGGGAGGAATGCCTTCAGTGCTAGGCGAATCGCCCGCAGCTTCAACATGTTGATATGGAGCCGGGACTCCGCCGGAGACCAGATGCCTCTGATCTCCGCCTCTCCCAAGTGGCCACCCCAGCCCTGGAGGGACGCGTCCGTCACAACCACGTGCTCCGGTTGGGGAAGGGAGAGGGATCTGCCTCTGACCCAATCGCGGTCCGTAAGCCACCACTGCAACTGTCTCGCAGTGCCCTCCGAGATCAGGACATGGTCGGACAGGTTGCCCTGATGCTGGGCCCACTGAAACTTCAGGTCCCACTGCAGAGCCCGCATCCGCCACCTGGCGTGATGCACCAGAAGGATGCAGGAGGCCATCAGCCCCAGAAGCCGCAGCGTCAACCTGACCGAAATCCGGGACAACGGCTGAAAGATGGGAATCAGAGCCTGAATATCCCGGACCCGCCGTTCCGGAGGATAAACCCGAAACTGCGCCGAGTCGAGAACCGCTCCGATGAAAAGGAGCTTTTGAGAGGGACACAGGTGTGATTTCGGCACATTGATGGAAAACCCCAGCTCGTGCAGGAGGTCTGCCGTCATCTGAAGGTGGTGGACGACTGTTTGGGGCGAGCCCGCCTTCAACAACCAGTCGTCGAGGTAGGGGAAGACTGAAACCCCTAACCGGCGCAGATGAGCTGCGACCACCGCCATCACTTTCGTGAACACCCGTGGGGCGCTGGTAAGGCCGAATGGGAGCACGATAAACTGAAAGTGCTCGTGGCCTACCGTGAACCTAGGGTAACGCCGGTGGGCCGGCAGGACGGGGATGTGAAAATACGCATCCTGCAAGTCCAACGCTACCATCCAGTCTTGTGGGTCTAGAGCAGCCAAGACCTGAGCCAAAGTCAACATCTTGAACTTCTCCTTCCGGAGGAAGCCGTTGACGTCCCGTAGGTCCAAGATAGGACGAAGGCCCCCTTTGTCCTTCTTGGGCACCAGAAAGTAGTGGGAGTAGCAACCACACCCTACTTCTGGCCCAGGAACGCGCTCGATGGCCCCCTTGGCCAAGAGGGCCGTAACTTCCTCCTGCAGAAGTGTCAAGTGGTCCCCCGACACACGGTGGTTCTGCGGTGGCATGGCTGGAGGAGTGGACTCGAAGGGGAGGGAGTAGCCCCTTCGGACGAGCTGCAGCACCCACCTGTCCGATGTTATCGTGCGCCAGTGGGAGTGGTGATGACGAACCCTGCCACCCACTGGCGTCACATGGGCCCGAAAGCTCGGACTAGGAAGATTTGGAGGCTGCAGCGGGGGGAGGTGTGGACTGACCTCGCCGCTGCCCTCTACCGCCACCACGGCGGAAACCACGGCCGCCACCGCGCTGGGGAGCGTTCTGCGGCGCGTGGCTGGCAGCACGCGTGGGACCGCCCCTTCCTTGGCCACGAAAGGGGCGAAACGAACCCTGCTGCAGGCGCTGGGTCGAAAGACCCAAGGACTTGGCCGTGAGCCTGGAGTCCTTGAAGCGCTCAAGCGCGTTGTCCGCCTTGTCACCGAACAGGCGACTGCCATCGAAAGGCATGTCCATGAGGGCAGTCTGGACATCCGGCGAGAAGTTGGCGGATCTCAGCCAAGCATGGCGACGAATCGCCACCGTTGTGGACATAGCACGTCCCAGCGAGTCGGTCGTGTCAAGACCACACCTAATCGAATACCTCGCCGCGTCCCGGCCTTCAACCAAGGCCTGGTTGAGCTTGTCCCGCACCTCCTGCGGGCACTGCGGCAGACACTCCGCGACCGTGTCCCACAGAGAGTGGGTGTAGCGGCCCAAGAGGCATGCGGTATTACAAGACCGCAGTCCAGCACTCAAAGACGAAAAGACCTTCTTGCCAAATTGGTCATATCGCTTCGATTCCCGATCGGGCGGAGCCGACGGGAATGCGAACTGGGAAGTGGAGGCCTGGATCACCAGACTCTCCGGGGAGGGATGGGTGGAAAGGAAGGCAGGGTCGTCCGAACACGGACGGTGACGCCTGGCAACGTTCCGGTCAACCGGTGCACCGGAAGCGGGCCTGGACCAGGTGCCCAAAAGGACATCCGTCAGGGCCTCATTAAATGGCAGCAGAGGCTCCTGTGGGCACGACTGCGGCTTAAATACTTCGGTGAGGATGTTAGGTTTCACCTTAGCGACGGGGAGCTCAAGGCGCAAAGCCTTGGCAGCCCTCATCAGGACCACCGAATAGGCAGCCCCCGCCTCCGACGCCACAGGGGAAGGCGAGACAAACCCAGGGTTGGGCGACTCGTCCAGACCACTGGCCTCACCTAAGTCACCTACCCAGTCCACGTCATACTGGCAGGCTCGTAACAAAGGGTCCTCAGACCCCTCCCAACCCTCTCCATATTTGTCCTCATCGCCATAGGACGAGTCGACGATGTAAACCGGCTCCTCGGAGCCAATGGGCCCCAACGGCGCCGGACTCGGCGTCGGACGACGCCGGTCCGACTCCGCGTCAGGAGTTAGAGAGGGATCGGGGGTGGCGCCGCGCGGCGCCGGGGACCCGACGCCGGCCGGAACCGACGGCGGAGTCACGGCGCCGCGCGGAGGCGGCACCACGGGTTGCCCCAATGGAATCGGCGCCGGGGAGGCCGGAGGACCAGCCGGCGATGACCCTGAAGGGCCCAGCGGCGCCGGGGCCGGAACCGCCGGCGGCGCCGGGGCCGGAGCACTCGGCGGCGTCGGGGCAGGTGCACCCGAACCGCTCGGGCTCCCAGACGGGACCGACGGGCCCGCAGGCGCCGTAGGCCCCGCCGGAGGAGACATCGCCCTCATAGCCATGAGGAACGCCTCAATCTCCTCGCGCGACGCGCCTTCCCCAGGGACCGACGGGTATGGGGCAGACGGCGTCGGCGACCCACGCGGGGCCGCGGGGGTGGGGCCACCCGAACCCCCCGGCCGCATCACGCGGGCGTCGGGGGGAGTCGGGGGTACGATGATGACGCCCCGACCTCTTGTGACGCTTACCTGAATAACCGGAGGAATGGTGGCGACTCCCGGAGCGCTCATGGCGGCTCCGCGATCGCTCCCTCGACCGCTCCCTCGACCTCCGACCGGACCGGGACCGCTCTCGACGCGGGGCCGACACTGGGAGTTCGAGCAGCTTGCGGGACCGCTCCCGTCTAGCTTTACCTGTCAAGGCCCGGCAGTCGACGCAAGACTCGACGTCGTGGTCCGCGCCCAGACACCGGAGGCAGAGTCGATGGTGGTCGGTGACCGACATCATTCGGTCGCACCCGTCGCAACTCTTAAACCCGGGCATCCTACCGGCACCTTGAAGAAGAGTTAAAGTTAACAAAACTAGGTCAAAAGACAGGAGTACTGCTCTTCAGATCTGCGCTAACTGGCGCGGAAAAAAGAAGAACTGACGTCAGCGCGCGGAGGCGGCGTCTATATACTCCAGCGACGTCATCACGGCGCACGACGCCGACGACGTGGAGCCGCAGGGGACGCCTGCAGACGACGCCTACCGACGCGCAGGGGTACTGCTACGCAAAAGTTTCCGGATCCAGACTGACGCCTGGGGATATTCTAAGGTAAGGAATCTAATACTAACCTGTTTCTTTCAGATGTACAGTTTTGTTACACTTGAAAAAAGTGACATTTGATGCAGGACACAAAGAATTCTCAGCAACATGTCTGGAATTACCACACCTGAAACAAATACGTTTGTTAAAACTTTGTGTTTTGTTAACAAATGGTGTGCTTGGAGGAACCATATTCTTGTTATTTATAAGAAAGGTTCGAATTTGACATTATCTCGCTTGGCAGTATATTTGTTGTCAAAGTATTTCGGTTTGTTGCTAACAACGGCACATACATCACTTCGATCTTTGCTATTTACATCAATATGACTCTTGTTATGTTCACTACTTAATTCCTTAACATAACGAGAATTGTTTTCTACTCTTCTAGCTATACTAATAGTTTTTTGAAGAGATGGATCCTTTAAATCTAGCAACTTCTCTTGAATTTTTGCATTATTAGTTCTGTTGATAAATTGATCCCTTATAATTTCTTCATGCAATTCTCTGAATTTACATGTGGCAGCCAATCTTCTTAAAGCAGATACATATTGTTCTACTGTTTCACCAGCTAGTTGAGCTCTTGAAAAGAAACTTATGTCTCTCAACAACAATGCTTGTTTTTTTCCAAAATGTTCCTCTAATGCTTTTAACGCATCAAGATATTCATCTGACATAAATTGTTCAATTTTTGAACTATCAAACACAACCTCCTCATCACTAACATCTTCACCCTCACCCTGAGTAACTTTTAAAGAAGTAACAATAGTATTGGAAGCACGATTAGGTAACGTCTTTAACACTTTTCTTCCTTCAACACCAAGACTATGTTTCAACAAAGCTAATTTGCGTGATGGAAGAAAAACTGCCTCACCAATGGCTTCCAAATATGTTTCAAAGGATTCTTGCCAATCCTCCCATATCATAGGGAGAACACCAGGATCTTGTAAAAATTTGGGGGGAGCCAAAATGGTATTTGTCTTCATAATTCACCTTGAACACAAAATTATTAACAAGTGAAATACAATAACTAAATAGTATGACAAATTAGTAGCAAATATGTAAATTAGATTAACATAAGAAAAATGTCTTTTGTCAAAGTACATTGGCAAAACAATAATAAAATAATAAACATAGTCACCGCTGTCACTTTGTTGAAAGAAAATGAAAGTCCCAGCTGTCACACTTCCAAATCATGTTTAAATTGTCAAACACAATGTTTAAATGGCAAATAATGAAATTCAGTGTGAAACGCGATGTTTTAATTGTCTGTGCCCGGTTGCCTGGAAATGCGCCCCAGAGTGCCTTGCGTAGAGGAGGACAGATGATGACGTGCCCCAGAATGCACTTCGCTGCTCAAGCTGCTTCCTCTGAAGATGACGAAGTGTTCACTGCATGGGCTCGTGTAAATAAAGGTTCAACTGCGCGAAAATAATAATATGCTCGCACTTAATTTATAGATAAGGCTGCTCCAACTCATGCCCTTTCTGTTTAATCATTAGCCTTTGTTTATTTTAGAATGCTCGACGAGCCTTTCCTTGCGCATAACTGCTCGCGCTGTGTTTAGATTCAAATAGAGGCTTCTTTTGTTTCACAAAGATTACCGTAGCACAAGCTCTTTCTTCCACTACACTGTTTGACCTGTGTTTATTTTTAAACAGCCTGCAGATTTTGTTTCTCTCCTGGCTCACTACAGTTTATTTACACAGTGTGACAGTCAAATTTTTTCAATTACATCGATTTTTAAATGATGTCAGCATTCAAGTTCGTTTTATTATTTGGTGGTAGAAAAGTAATGCAGAGTCATTTAATCCTTAAAGAAGAATTTAGTTGACAGTTCAGTTACATCGGCCGATAAAACACTTTTCTATTAACCGGAACTCCAATCTTTGCTCACAGTCTTTCCCTGATGATAAAATAAGATAAAAATATGTAATTCAACATGCCACAGCTACTCACGGCAACTTGATGAAAGCAGGCTCAAAACATTTGCGGCGATTTGATCTTGTTGTTAAACCTCTTTTCTTTCAGCAAGATGCAAAATGCTTTCAAATGCTTTTAAAATAAGCTGCTTTTCTTATCGATTTTTCCAAGTTATCACCTTTTTTTTAATAATAATGTCTCGGGGGTCAAATCAGGTGGGTTCTCCCTCGTCGCCACTTTTACAAAGTGGAATCACACAAATGAGGATGATTTATCATAAGTTTATTTGTAGTAAAACCCCCAAGATGCTGCTCCAGTAACTGTTCTTCCAGACTGACAACAGCTAAACCCCACATTCTATCATGTCAGAATTACCAGCATTCTAAGAGAAATTAAAGGAACATAACAGTGGAACAGATAAGGATGTAACAGTACTGCCTCCAGAAGCCTTACTACATCAAGTTCCCTGTCAAGTAGGGGGAGAGAGGGGTTGTTATGACATTGGGGAGAAGGAAAATTTGGTTTTGCCGGCATCTCCATCAGTGTTTAAAAGAGCACACACCAGTGGCAAGGTGCTCAAAAACATTTCTAATTTTGAAGGAATGTCTTCCATTAATATTGCGCCTCCTGTGTCTTTTGAGGGACGCTCTGCTGTTTTGGTGGATTATTCCAGTGACAGTGGTGATGACAGTGATGGGGTGCAAATTTTGTCAGCTGGAAAGCACAATAGCCGGAACTATAACGTTACTCAGGTGCAGGGTACTGCAGGGGAGGGAGCTGTTCCTGAGGTGTTTTTGGCTCTGGTGCCTAGGGGCCCACCTGGGGAGTATGTCAACTCATACTTACAAGACAATGTGAACACCGTGGCTGTTGATTTAACAGCATAAGCGTTTGAGGAGGTTCAGGATGTGGATGACGTTGACTCACTGTCTCACAATTTAGACCCTGCTTCACGATCTGAAGCTCCTGGTTATTCTTCAGGATTTGAAGCTATTTTTCCAGAATCTTGTTCTCCTCCTTGTTTCTCACAGATTTCTATTGACTATGCATTAGGGCCACGTCGAGGGCAATGGGTTTGTGTGGATCATGCCACTCCATCTTCTGCAACGGGCAGTGCCACGCAGGTTCGGGATGGTGGTAAGTTGGTAGCGGCTTCTGTCACGAGCAGCTGGAAGTCTTCATCTTACAAGGTTCCGCAGAAGGCAGCGGGCGTTTCTAAGTACAAGACAGCGAAGCAGGGTGCGGCTGTTGGTAATGGTGTTGTTTCACAGAGCGGATCAAAGGCAGATTTTGCTGTGACCAATTGGGATTGTTATGATGGCGGGGTGGGAGACAGGGAAATGCCGAGTGGGAGTAATACTGATTTGGTCATACCTGATGAATATGCTGGTCAAGTTTTGGGGGATTAAAATATACATGAAGGTTTTCTATTTGATGATATGATCTTTGATTCAAGAGACATGGGTCAAGAACAAGTGGTGTCAAAAAAGGGGTCAGGTCGGGTCAACTGTTGTTGCTAGCATTTTTCAGAGGTCACGAGCAGACAAGACAGCGGAGCAGGAATGGGTTCAGGGGCAACAACGGCGAGAGGATCCAAAGGAGTTCCAGAAGCGGGCTACTCAATTGTCATCAGGTAGGCCTCAGTGGTGGTCTTCGTGGCCGCAAACTTTGACAGAAAAACCCAGTGTACGTTCAGTGGGGGTGGGTGATGTCTCAGTGAAGGAAGGTTCGGGTTTCGGGGCGGGGAGACGGTTGGTAAATCTGCAGAACAGGTGAGTGTGGGTTCAGGTGCTGTCGAGTCAAATAAGGCGACAATCACCGAAAAACAGGTTTTGGATGGGTCTGAATCCTCATCTGGGCAAGTTTCAGGTGAAGTGCACCCCATACATAAAAAATTACCTTACATGGGTTTGTCCATGCCCCTAGGAATGCATTTGGCTGAGAAAACTAAGAAGAGAATCTGGGACCATAATTTGTTGACGACTTCAAGCTCCTTCATAGGGATATTCAAGCGAAGGAGGGGTCCAAGGAAGAGGAGTGGGAGCTTTCGAGGCGTCCCAGGGTTCCAAAAAATATTGAAAATTGGACGGCAGCATTTTTAATCTATGCAAGCGTCTATTGTGAAAAACATCAGGACAGGGCTGTGGTAATGTTTAAGTACATTGATATCATACGCAAAGCACACTTACAGTCCGGGTGTTTGCATGGCTCAACTATGATGAGGAGTTTAGGACTAGAGTAAGTCTCTTTCATGATAAGCCTTGGGGGGGATGTCGATCAGGAACTGTGACTTCAGTGGATGTCCTCAACTCAAACGCCCGCGACAACGCATACTGCAAGCGGGCTCCCAATTACTTATCGGCCCTTTCTGCCTCGCCCTGCCCAATTTGGGGCGGGTGTTTTGGGTAGAGGACAACTATCAGTAATGGGATCTTGTTGGAACTTTAATCGAGGTTCCAGCATCAGGCAATTTTGCAGGTTTAAGCATGAATGTTCACAGTGTGGTGGGAAACATGCCATCATACAGTGTTTTGCCAACTAAAAGTTTGGGGATCAAGGAAGGTCACCACGAGGTAGGGGAGCTTTTCCGCAGTTTATCCCAAAGGGCTCATATGCCAATTAAGCTATCGGTCATGACACAGTGGTTGGAGGGGTATCCTGATGCGGAATCTGCTTCAAAACTCTATTGGGTTTTTAAGGAGAGTTTTAAGATAGGTTACCAGGGTCCCCGTTATAATAGATGGTCCGACATTTTGAAATCGGCTGAGGAGTTGCCTCAAGTGGTTCAGAAGAAATTGGATTTGGAGATACAGGAGGGCAGGATAGAAGGCCCATTTAAGCACTGTCCTTTGAAGAATTTGATGATATCTCCGGTGGGTTTGGTTCCCAAAAAATTGGCAGTTGAATTTAGACTAGTCCATCACTTATCGTGGCCGGAGGGCCAGCCTCTTAATAACTTAATTTCTCCGACAGTCTCCAATGTGTCATATACATCTGTTGATGATTCACTGAGAATGGTACGCATAGCTGGGAGTGGTGCGGAACTTGCTAAATATGATATCCAGTCAGCGTTTCGTTTACTGCTTATTCACCCGTCGGATTTTGAGTTGTTGGGCATGTTTTTCAAGGATTCTTTTTACATAGACAGAATCCTCCCAATGGGTTGTTCGGTGTCATGTGCACTTTTCGAAATGTTCAGTAATTTTCTTCAGTGGTGTTTTTCAGAAAAAAAGTGGTCACAAAACAGGTATGTCACTATTTAGATGATTTCTTGTTTATTGGCAAAGCCCAGTCAGATCAGTGCCACAGATGATTAAACATTTTTCAGAATTTGGCTGAGGAGCTTGACGTTCCGTTGGCTCCGGGGAAAACTGAGGGTCCAGGTACCAAACTTACATTCTTAGAGATTGAAATTGACACAGAACTTATGATGGCTAGGTTGCCAGCGTCTAAGGTAAGGGAGATTAGGTCCTTTTTATTGGAGATCATTGGCAAGGAAAAGATTCAGCTCAGACCTGGGCATCTGATGCCTTGGAACCGGATTTGGTGGACGCTATCTCCTTGGGTTATACCCTGGCCAGGATGGATAGAATAGGCCGTCGAGGAGGAATAGGAATCTTATACAAGGATTCTCTTACATGCCGCACTGAACTTCTTTCCACCCCCTCTGATTCCTTTCAGGCCATGTATTTTTCTATCAATTCCACTCCCTCCGTTTCTTTCTCTGGCCTTTTGTTCTATAGGCAGCTGGGCCCTAGATCCGCTTTTAGCCAGGACCTGATCAAGCTGCTAGAGCCATTTATTGAGAGGCCCAATATTACTCTTCTTGGTGACTTTAACTTTCACCTCGAAGATATGGGATCAAGAGATACCCTGACACTTCTGGAAACTCTGGATTCCTGTGGTTTGACGCAGCTGGTGACTGGCCCAACCCATCTGGCTGTTCACACACTCGACGGAGTCTTTACCAACCACCTTAGGTTGAAGGTGGGACCTCCGGTCCCACTAGCCTGGTTCGCCCACTCGCCGTCCCATAAGAATTTTCTGATCAGGACGCAGCCCCACCGTCCTAAGACACCAGGAAATGGGAACTTAGAAGGAACTTTAATGCAATCAATAATGAAGTTCTTGCTCCCTACTTGAATAACTTGATGCCTGTTGAACTGCAGGATGTTAATTCTGCTGTCCTCGAACTCACGAGTACAATTTCAGGGGCCCTGGACACCATGGCCGCCCCCTAAACTGCATTACTCTGCGAGAAACAGTCCCTCGGCTCCCTGGTTTTTTGACAGACTTAGGCTGCTGAGACAAGGGTGTCGCAAACAGGAGAGGCTCTGGCCGACTCAGTTGAATCCCTTGGAGAGGGAACAACATAAACTTTGTCTAAAAGAATACAAGCTAGCCATTATGGGGGAAAAAAAGGCCTATTATACTAAGATCACTGCTTCCCTCAATTCTCCCAGAGAGCTTTTTAAAATCATAGATTCCCTATCCTCTCCCTTAGTAGCTGACCCTATAGTGGAATCCCAGGAGTTGTGTGACAGCATCTCGGTCTTTTTCCACTCTAAGATCGTGGATATCCATGGCACTCTTGAAACCTTGAATCTTGGTTTGGGACCCTCCTCCATTCCCTTTCCCTCCTCAGCCGGGAGTGTGTCCGGCGGACCTTCTCCGAGTCTCTCGTCCTTCCCCCTCCTTACTCCTGAGCTGATGAACCAGCTCCTGGACAACATCAAATCGGGGTCTCCTTTAGATCCATGCCCGCTTAGAGTCTTGAAAGCTTGTCGGGAAGTAGTTATTCCCCCTCTTATGAAGGTCATGAACTGTGTAATCACGGAGGGAGTTTTTCCCTCGCTATGGAAGATGGCGGTGGTTAAACCTCTTTTGAAGAAGCCCACTTTGGATCTGGGGGTTTTGAAAAACATCCGCCCCATCTCACTTCTTCCTGCCCCTGCAAAGATACTGGAATTCCATCTTAATCAGCATCTGAGTTCTTTCCTTAGGGATTCTGCCCTCCTGGATGTCTCTCAGCATGGCTTTAGGAGATCTCACAGTACCGAATCCGCCCTTACTATAGTTGTTAATAACATCCGCTCCCAGGTCGATAAGGGCCATACCACTATTCTGGTCCTGCTAGACCTGACAGCGGCCTTTGATACCCTGTCTCCTTCCATTCTGGTCGCCCGTCTTAGGGAGTTAGGGGTCGGAGGTCCTGCACTGAGCCTTCTAGATTCCTTCCTCAATGATAGGGAACAGAGAGTGAAGCTGGGCCAGTTTCTATCCGCCCCTAAGCTTGTGCATTGTGGGGTCCCTCAGGGCTCCTCACTGAGCCCTACCCTGTTTAACATATATGTGGCCCCACTTGCCAGGGTAGTTAGATCTTTCGGGCTGGATGTGCTATCTTATGCTGATGACACCCAAATTATGGTCTCTCTTACGCAGTCCGTGAAGGACTCTGCCCGGAATTTCAGGAACTGCATGGAGGCTGTGTCTCGATGGATGATACAGAACTTCCTGAAATTAAACCGGGAGAAAACGGAGGTGCTGATCTTTGGAGGTTGCCAGGAAATTTGGTCAAAGGTCTGGTGGCCGCCCTCACTTGGGGACTGTCCTCCTCCCCGTCAGTTTGCCAAGAACCTTGGGGTGCTAATGGACACTTCGCTTTCCTTTGACCATCAGGTCAGCAGGACTGTCTCCACCTGCTGTGGTATCATTAGGATTCTCAGAAGGATGGCCCATTATCTTTGCCCCGATGCCCGGAAACAGGCTACCGTGGCATTAGTCTCCTCAAGACTGGACTATTGCAACGCCCTGTATGTGGGCATAAACAAGAGCCTTATCCACCGTCTGCAAATGGTCCAGAATGCGGCGGCGAAGATAGTTCTTAACCTTCCCAGACTTGGCTCGGCCTCGTCAGCCCGGAGAAGCCTACATTGGCTACCTATTCAGTCCAGGATCTCGTTTAAGAATCTCTGTCCTGCCCATGGGGCCCTTCACGGTACAGGCCCTGAGGGGATCAGGTCTCTGGTTCACCCCATCTCACCTAGTCGATCCCTTCGCTCTTCCAACAAAAATCTTCTTGAAGTGGCAAGGTTCGTTAGAGTGACATGGGGAGGTAGAGCATTTTCCTTGGTTGTACCCAGGTTATGGAATTCTCTCCCCCCCGAACTCCTGGGGCAACCGTCGCTTACTCTTTTCCACAAGGCTTTAAAAACCTGGCTTTTCTCTGAAGTCTATTGGTAATAGCCCACTCTGGTTCACTACAACTCATTTGACCTGCTTCAGCGCCTTGATGCCCTTGGGCTAAGTTGAGCGATAAAAGACTCCCTTCATTCATTCATTCATTCAGACAGGTTCAGCATCTATTGGGAAACTTGAATTTCGCTTGCCGCGTGGTGCGTGCTGGCAGGACTTTTTGTAGACGTTTGGGGATGGCGATGTCTGGGGCATTTCTTCCTCATCACAGGATTAGGCTCACCAAGCAGATTGAGGAGGATTTACTAATTTGGCTGCAATTTTTGAGGGATTTTCATGGAGTCTCTCTATATTTTGGGAAGGATGATACCATCTGGCATTTTCAATTTTTTTCAGACGCTTCTGGTGCACATGGCTTTGGCATTTTTTGGGAGGGTCGTTGGTGTGCGGAAAAATGGCCTCCACATTGGCTACAACAGGGCCGAAGCATAGCCTTTCTTGAATTGTTTCCTCTCATTGTGGCTGTTTTAGTTTGGGGGGAGGAGTTTAAGGACAGGAGCGCTCTTTTTCATACTGACAATAGGGCCGTTGTGCAGCTAATTAACAAGCAAAATGCAAAAGATGTGCGTGTATTACACTTGTTGCGTGTTTTCATGCTGCAGAGTCTCAGATTAAACATTGTGTTTCGAGCGAGACACATTCCAGGTGTTAATAACTCAATTGCGGATGCTCTGTCTCGATTCAATTGGCAGAAATTTCGCAGTTTGGCGCCGGGGGCAGATTGCTGCAAAACTTCTATCCCGAAAGACATCTGGGCGCTGGGGGAATGAGAATCGTTGATCTGGTGGAAAAATCTATAGCCCCTTCTACAAGACGCAGTTATCGTCAGGCCTGGATGGAGTTTTTAAGTTATGTTAAGTTACACAAATTGGATTTTTCTACAGAGGGTATCAGAAAGGTTATGTTACGGTTTGTTTTGAATTTGGTCAATTTTGGTTTATCTCATTCAACACTCTCAGGAAAATTGGCCGGTATTTTGTTTTATAGTCAGTTGTGGTGGGGTCAGGAGTTTACGGGGATGTTTTATTAAGGCGTATGTTGAAGGGTCTGGGGAGGGAACGTTCTTTTTCTTCTGAGTTACGCAAGCCAATCACTTTCCACATTTTGCAACACATTTTAAAGCAATTAACAGTGTGCTGTTATGATTTGTGGGAGGTTTCACTTATAGAGTTTCCGAGTTGTTAGGGTTGCGGTATCAGAAGGGTATGCAGGTAGAGGATATTCAAGTGCAAGGTGGGAAGGTTAGGATTTTGTTGAGGAAGTCAAAAACCGATCAGCTGGGTAAAGGCACTTGTATCTTCTTAAAAGGTAGTGGAGTTCAGGATTGTTGTCCAGTAAAGGAATGGGAGTAATTTTTTGTTTCATTAGGCCTGCAACGTGGGGACATATTCATTCGCAAGAATGGGAGCAAAATTACTAGTGGACAACTATTGGCAGTTTTATGTAAACTTTGTCATTGTTGGGAAAAAACCCAGCCCTTTTTGGGACCCACTCTTTTCGGATAGGGGCAGCGACTGAGGCGTACAGATTGGGTTGGGGTTTGGATGACATTAAAAAGATTGGGAGATGGAAATCTGATTGCTGCACACGTTATGTAAGGAAATGAGATGTTATTTACTATGTGGACTAATTTGGGTTTTTTGCTCGCCTAGGTCGTGTTAAAAGTTCAGTATCATCAAAGAGGCGGACACGGATAGTGGGCCATTTGTTTGTAAAATGGTAAGCCAGCTTCGCCCAACAGCAGATTTATGGTCGAGCACTTGGTTTGCCTAGCAAGAGACATGAAGTTTTATGCAGGGGAAAGGGGGGGATGAAGTGGGATGATTTATTTCCTTTGCTCTCTGAGCTGTCTTCTGCTGGAGGTTTCTCTGATTTATTAATAATTCATTTAGGGGAAAATGATCTTGTGGCATTGTCTGGTTTATCACTGTTGAAGAAAATGAAATTGGACTTCGCGGTGCTCAAGAATAACAAGGTAGGTACAACTCTGGTTTGGACTGAATTTATTTACAGGCACCATTGGAGGGGAGCTCGCAACCACACGGCGATGGAAAGAGCTCGCAGGAAACTCAATCAGGAAATGAAAATCTTTTGTTCTGCACTGGGTATAAAGTTTTTAGCTCATGATAATATCACAGGTGCGGAATATCATCTTTTCAGGGAAGACGGGGTGCACTTGTCGCAAATGGGCCAGGCATACTATTTAATGGAGTTAAGAGATCTATTATGGATTTTTGGTGTGAGAATCTTTGGTGTTCATTTAAAATCCACTGAGGTTTGTGGCAGCAAACTATTTCTGTTAAGGGGGGGGAGACCAGGAAAACTCTCTGGTTTTCCTGGGTGGCGTTTTTTCTTCGGGGTTGAATGGTCTGGAGTGGGCTTATCCTTCCCTCTGGGTTGGGGGAGTGGGGTTGGGAAAGGTTGATTTGGATTGTGCATTTCATGGGGTATTTCTGTTTAGAAGTCTTGTGGGGAACATTGGTTGGATTGCAAAAAGTTTCAAAGAGTAATGACAATGGGGTATTTGTTCCAATAAATGTTTATTGTAGCAAGATTCTAATTTATTATGGCCTAATAAAGGGACCTTTTATGCTAAGTGCAAATATTTGGTGTGGTTGTTCTTATTGCGCAATGGGGTCCCAGGGGGATCGCGGCAAGAGCCGCTGTCCCCCGGAGGAGTTTTGCGCTGTGGAACAGTCCACACAGTGCATGAGGGCTCTAGGCAGGCGAGGGGCAGGGCTTATTGGTGCGAGCAAAGCGGGAGGTGGTTAGAGGAAACAGTGATTTTTGTGTGAGGAGATTGGGAGGATGTCGTTTTTGTGACCCACTCACCCTCCCTATATATATAAAAAAAAAAATGTAAAAAGCCACGTTAGGTCAGGTAGCATTTTTCCTGGTTCGCTGATTTTCCTTTGGGGGCGTTTTTTCTTGGGGGTTGGATGGTCTGGAGCGGGCTTATCCTTCCCTCTGGGGTGGGGGAGGGGGGTTGGGAAAGGTTGATTTGGATTGTGCATTTCATGGGGTATTTCTGTTTAGAAGTCTTGTGGGGAACATTGGTTGGATTGCATAAAGTTTCAAAGAGTAATGACAATGGGGTATTTGTTCCAATAAATGTTTATTGTAGCAAGATTCTAATTTATGTTGCCTGGCCTAATAAAGTGACCTTTTATGCTAAGTGCAAATATTTGGTGTGGTTGTTCTTATTGCGCGAAGTATTTTCTTTCAATGTAAACTCCCTCCATTCATATAATGATGCAATGGCCCCATCTTGTGGAAGATACCAGAAAGTGTCACCTGTAGGAGATACAAATGTATTTCACACTTTTTCCATGGTAGGCCATGCGTGTCAGAGCATATAATTACGTATGGTTGGACAAATTATTTAAAATAGGAGCCGGATGCAGGGAAGATGGTTTGTACTGAGGGTATAGCAAAGAAGGTCGTACATAAAAGACCTATAAGACCTGGCTAAAATAAAAACATTTTTTTCTAACAATGTGACGGTCAGCTGTTTATGTTCACTCTTACCGCGGTCCCCATATCATACTTACTATCCACGTGGCTGCATCTGGATCGTTTACCTGTAAAATAAAATAGAGCTGTAATTTCTACAAGCTAAAAAATAATTTGGTCGATAAAGATATATTCGAGTGGTTCGACGCCTCGTTAGGGGTAGTAAGAGCTATACAATAAGAATTACATTAGTTGTTCGACACTTGTGGTTCGCTTGAAGCAAGGAAACCTAATTGAGCGAGGAACCTTCATAAAGGATTCAAGCACCCAGCAGCCAAGAGTCCACATAACGTGAACGCGTGCACTCATTTACCGGACGCCTTCTCACTTTTCGAGCACGTGTTTTATAGTAAACAACATGTTACTTCAGTTCACGATGGCTCAGATGCGCACAGGCAAAAGGCAGTAAATATGAAACCCGTTGGCTCTGCTCGCCTTCTAAGTATCGGCTCATCGGCTACCAGATGCAATTCTTTATTCAGACGGTGGCCAGCACACTTGTGAATAAATGTTAGTCTCAAGCCTAAATAACGTAGCGACAAATAGTTGTTCTTCACACGAATGCGTTTTTTACTATCACCATACTTCTCTGCATTCATGTGGAGTCAGAGTTTACATTGAAAGTTCACTTTGTATTTCATGAAAAAAAAGGTTAGGTTCGTGTCGTTTTCAATGGACAGTAATGTAGGATAAAATAAACCAGAACCAAACCCAAACACGTCATTTAGACCCCATCAGACACAACATAAAAACACAGAAATATGTGCACACATTCAGATAAACCTATGCACGAAGGCTCTGTCAGTTTATTGTCATATAGTACTTTCTGAATAGATGAGGATGCAATTTAAACTTTTAAGAGCCTAACAAGTGTAAAATCAACGAATACCAGATCATCCTCAAATATTAAACGAGGTCATTTTGTAGGACCTATTCTTGGGGAGCTGTAGTCTGCTATTTAGAGCAGTAGGCATGGGCGTAGGAAGTGTGGGGGACGCGGGGGACATATCCCCCCAGATTTTCTAGTGGGGGGGACACGGGATGGGGGGACGAGGGGACGAAAGAACTTCCCCTCTCCCTTCTATTAGTTGCAGGGCCTTTGACACGTAAAATCACTAGTGCTTTAACGTGCCAATGGCCCTGTACTTGACCTGTGACTTTCCCTTTTGTGTGCTGCAAAGCTTCAGGAATAATTTCACACCTCGTTCCCGCCACGCTGGCTGCCTTCAGTCTGCACTTCAGGACAAAGGGAGAGAAGTAGTTTGTTTATTGCTGTCTGCATCCTGCCCTTCCCAAGCCCCACCTGACCGTAGCTGTGCAATTCAGTCACTCAAAGGCTACTGTTTTGCTTAAATGTTTATTTTAAGCAGTTGAAACTCACCCTGGAACATGAGAACAAATTAGCATTAGTCATACTCTAAGCACACATCTTGGGTTACGTTGTGATAGATGTGTTAGTCTGTCCTAATACTTACACAAATAATTGAAATACCACTATATTGTCTTATTTATTTTAGAGCGCTACTCAACCCCATCCCGGGTGTCGTAGCGCTTTACATCACTCATACACATTATACTTTGACAATAAAACGTGTGTGTAAGTCATTTTACAGGATGTGTTACATATGATAGTGAGGGTTACAAGGTGTAGGAGTCACGTGTGCTTTACTTCATAGGTTACAGTGCTATATTCGAAAGATTACTATGTATGAAAAGCAAGCACTTAAAGGATCTCTGTTAAATGCAGTAACCCACTTACCCAGCTACATAAAATAAAAATCTGTCATCTGTGTCTCACATGATGTGCTTTGTGGGAGACATATTAACCCTTTATGCTACTCTGATTCAAAACTGGGACTAGACAAAATCCATGTCTCTCCAGCAAGTGCATTAACCTCCAGAATTATTTTACCATTATTTCCTCTGATTTACTGGATACATAAAAATCTCTGCAGCAGGTCACTTAGCCCCATAAGATATTTTAAAATGCAGTTTTTGCAACCAATTAAGCATAACATATGTACTGCCACATTTATCCTTGTTGTCGATTTCTTTCTGGCAGAGTATGAATAAATAAATGTCTAAGTGGAGGCCTAGATCTTGCGCCAGTGTTGCATCACTTTTTTTGACTCAGCTCCGACGCAAAATCTTATTTTTTAAATACTGTAATGCGCTCACATGTACTCATGATAGACCTGCTTAACATATGTGAGGTCATAGAATCTGATGTAATTTTGTGTGATATCACTTCCTGTGAGGTCACGTGCGATGTCACACACTGTGATGTCACTTACAATGACACACAAGAATCCTTCAAAATAATCAGGTAAGTAGCACAAATATACACTGGTCTCCATGGGGAGACCAAACCATGAACTAAGAAAGTGGAATGCAAACTACAAAGCGTAACAGAACTTGGATCAGAAGTCTCAGAGTTGCTAGGGACCCAAGGAACCACCCAAGGTAAGTGCCCAGGAACCCCCGGTGGCAGTGCAAAGTTGAAACACAGCTGCGTGCCCAATGGAAGTCAACGGAGAAGTTGCAGTTGCAATTTTTAAGTAGAAGGACCCTTCCCAGAGGACCCCGGAGAGATCCTTTGTAAGACTGGAGGTTGGAGATGCCTCGGGAACCAGGTTACTTGCACCAGGGAAGCATAGGGGGTGATGTGACAATGGAACCTGCCTTAGACAAAAATGGAAGACTCCGAAGATGATACCTTTGGGGAGGCCTGTGAAGGAGTCCAGTGGAATTCAAGAGTTGATTTTTTGAAGAAGAGAACCTGCAATTAGAGGCAACAGAGTCTATGCCACTCAGAAGGGACCAGGAGGCACGGAAACACAAGGCCCACCGATGACAGGAGGTTGAAGAGTGAAGACGGTGATGTTGTTGCTGCAGCTGTGAGGACCAGGCAGCGCTGAGGAAGGCCAGGAGCTAAGCATGAGCTGTCCCATATCAGGTTTCAGGTTTTGGTGTTCAGGTGAATGTATGTCGATACAACACGAACCAAAACAAAGTATACTTTAACAACGTTGTTTTTAGTTTGCATGTACAGTTACTACGCAATTTATAATTGAGGGTACCATTAGTTTGCATTTCTTTGCAAATGCATTAAAAGTGCCATTACATCAGATTGAAATACACCGCATGGTTTAACATCGCATTTTTTCTTTTTATGAACACCCAAACACTTAAAAACTTAATAAAATGTTTAAATGAAAATAAAAATAAACACCCCAACACTAGGCTAAATACTTAATGCAAATACACTACCCTACACAACACAAACTTCACAACACTACTCTAATCCCTCAAACACTACCCCCAGCACGACCCTACCCTGTGCCCCACAGTCCTGCCCCTACACGCAAACACTTCCTTGCACTACCCACTTGACACTACCCTAATCCCTAAGGGACTACCCTACATTACTCAAACACCACTACACTACCCTTAACCCTAAAACACTACCCCCTGCACAACCCTCCCCAACCCCCAGTCCTGTCCCTCCTCCCAAAGACTCCCCTGCACGACCCCCAACACTACCGTAAACCCTAAAACATTACCCTACACTACACAAACACCACACCACTACCCTAAACCCTAAAACACTGTCCCCTGCACGACCCTCACCCTTCCCCCAGTCCGCTCCCTACACTACAACACTACCCTGCACGACACCCCAACACTACCCTAAAACATAAAACACTACCTTACACTACACAAACACCACAACACTACCCTAAACCCTAAAACACTACTCCTCAAACACAACACTACTATTATTCCTAAAAGACTACCCTCTGCACGACCTTCACCCTACTCTAAACCCTTTAAAACAGCCCCTCTTACCTCTCTCTCCTTGTGTCCTCTGTTCTCCATCCTGCGTCATCAAAGGGGCGGTGATCGCTGCACGTCGTTAAGAGGAAACGTCTGTTTCCTCACAACGATGTGGTTTGCATTATAATGCTTGCGTTGTTACAGCGCATGCGAAGTAATAACATGCATAGAAATGGCTACGCGTTGTTACAGTGCATGCGTTGTAACGTTTGCATAGTAATGGTACGCGGTGTAATGACTGCGTACAAATGGATGTTTACCGTTCAGGTGGTCGATGTCCAGTGGGAGCAGGAAAAAGCCTTGGTAGCCGCAACTAGCGCTGGTGAGCGAAAAGATGCAAACATTGGGACCAGCAAGGTCCAAGGGACTCAACAAATGTAGGAGAGTCTGAGCAGGCCTGTGCAAGCAGGGGAGCCCACTGAAGCAAAGGAAGATCCTCAAGAGGACCCACAGGCCAAAGGCACAGGAGTCGCAAGAGGACCTAGAGCAGCTCACCAATGATGCAGGCCCACAGTACAGAGGATGCAGTGAGGAAGCTGATTTTTGAGGGATGAGGTGCTAGAAGCTGGTGCCTCTTATAACCTGAAGATTTCTGGAGTGCAGAGCCAACAAGCCTTGGCAATGGAAAGTCAACATGGTGCACAGGGGTCTGGTCCCAGCAGCTTTAACAAGGGATACTGTCCTCACAATTTCAGAGAAGACAGGTCAGGCCTCTAGGAGCTGCAGAACCACCACCTGTGTTTCTGGGCCTTGGGTAGCCCGTAGTACCACCGGTCAGCTTCATTGCGGTGCCTGCAGATGTAGGAAAGTGACGTCTTCAATCCAAGGGAGATCACTTTGGATGTCCTTGATGCCCACAGGCCTTCTGGAGAACCTGGATGAAGCACAGACACAGAAGACGCAGAAGACTTGGAGAACAGGGAGACCAGGAGCAGCAAGTGTCTTCCTTGATGCACAAGTCCAAGTATCCAGACGTTAAAGTGTGTTTTGGTTTCAGAGGTGACTCTTGATCCATGATGAATTTGAGGACCCACCACAGGGAAGCCCCTAGGGAAAGAGTTGGTACAACGTTGTGGTCCCTCCCAGAAGGGGGGCTGGACAGCGGGGAGGATACTCCCCTGTCCTTCGTACAGTTTCGCACCAGTGCGCTAACCAAAGGTTCCTGAACTGGCTCAAGCCGGAGTATGCAACGAAGGCACCACCTTTCACTGGGCCTTAGAAGCACCTTGCCTCTTCTGATGGCGACCACCATGAGACTATTGTTTCACCCTGGTGCGGATCCACATGTCGGCCATCTTTCCCATTTCTTGGGTAGATGTCAGACCCGAGTCCACCAGGTACTGGTGCAGGTGCTGATTTTAAAAAGATGATGGACGGAATGCAGAGCAAATCAAACATTCACCCCCAGTCAATAGATTTGGGTTAATCCATCATTCTTTTGCTCACCATGCCACCCCAGTTTAGACCCAGCCATATGATAATCAGCCTTGTCTCTGTGCCTCATGGGACCAGCCAAGCCCAAACTGCCGAGCTAGTCCTCCCTGGGACCGGTTTCAGGGCATTACCCCTCATCAGCCAGGCTAGCTTGAATCCAGTAACACAGTGAGCAGTTGTTGATTTTGACAGTTATTACGGATAAGATCACTGACAAGTAAATTGTACAGTCCCTCATAATCATGCACATTACTTCCCTGAAGCAGCCTTACAGAGCCTTAATAGCACTATCTACAAAATCTACCCAGTCTTGAGTGAGTACCTTCTGTATGTCCCTAAACTTAACCCTGTATTGCTCAGTGGTTAATCCAAACCCATCTATGAAGGCAGTCTTCAAGACTTTGTAATTGTCTGCATATTCTTCCTTTACAGTCAAGAGTTTGTCCCTACCTTTGTAATCAAAGGAGAACCATAGTATAGCTGCCCACTGCCCTTGAGGAACCTTCTGAACGTTACAGGCCTTCTCTAAAGCAGTAATCCACTTATGGATGTCATCACCCTCCTGGTAGGGAGGGGCTATCCTGCTCAAGTTCCCAGTGTCAAAGGACTGTTCCCTAACTCTAGGTTCACTAGTGCTGCCACCATGGGATTCTAATCCCACATTTTTCCTAGCTCTCTTTGTACTCCTAGGATTTCCTTATCTTGGGTGAACAGTTCCTTCTTGATTCTGAGCAGGTAGTATTCCCTTTCTAAAGAATCTTCCCTCTTGCTATAGATGGAGATCCATTTTGAAGTGGCAGGGGAAGGAGAATTGAGTTAGGAGGACCTGGACCTCCCTGACCTCCTTGTACCCTCCCAGGAGGAATAAAGGGTTCCTACCGCTAAGGCATCCCTCTGTGTCAATAGAACTATTCCCTGAGGGACTAGGGTTCTCCAGTAAGGGGTCTTCAGACTCCTCCAGGACATGCTCAGAAGCAGAGTCATGCGTGTTGGACACCCTTGGCTCATCTTCTGGAGCATCACCACCTATATCCCGTTATCCAAGTTATCCTGCCCATCTGACCTTTTTTCTTGGTAGCAATAACTATTCCCCAAAGATTACTTCACTGTTAATACGCAACTCTCCAAATGTAATTTGTAAATAAATCAACATATTCTTGAGCAAGATCTCCACACCTTCAATCATTGTTTCAATTAAATGCTTATTTCTTTGGCTCGAATAAACCTAGCATGAGGTATAATTGCTAGTTTTGAGCATTTTTATAGCTTTTGTGAGCCTCCCATATAACAAAGTTTTTGTGCTTTGATGCATCCCACGCACTACTCATTTGTAACCTTCCACCCACTGTATTCATTTGTAAGCTTCACACACAAACACTATGTTTCTGGTGATCATTACTAAACTAACAACTCATATCTGAGCTATGCCACACACCTCATCCTGCATATCTCACTATACCTATCTTCTGTGAGCATCACATATGTGTCTCGTCTCACACTACACGTTTTTTTTTTACATTGGTAAGCATCTCCCACACACACTACATCTCATTTTTTGTAGCATCCCACACAAGGCTAATTCTTATTGCAAATGTATCTCATGGGGCTTCTTATACTTTTGTGCAAGATAATGTGGTTTCAGAGCGCTCTACATTCATATCATACATCTGCAATGAAGCTTCTCATAGATTAGATAACAAAAGGTTTGGTATTGTGTTGTATATTTTGCAATGCATTATGGTTTTCTCCAGCCTCAGGAATGCAGGCGATAAACTTCCACTGTTTGAGAAACCATTTTCGCTCTCCTTCTTGTACCCTGCTAAACCAGAGTTTTCCAAAAGGGATCCGACTGAATTCAATACTCAAACAGACACACAGAATCCTATACAATACTATTGGACCTGCCAGCCTTAGGGTGGTCTTCCCCCAAACATATTGCCTGCTTACCTCCTTTTTATGCTGATTATTTTTGTTGGCCTTAGGACTCTGAGTAATTTATCACTGCTGACCAATGCTATATTGCATGTTCTTCTCCCCCAAACATGGTAACATTGGTGTATACACAACTGGCAAATTGTATTTACTTATACAGTGGTATACCATAAACCCAGGGCCTGTAAATTAAATGTTACTAGTGGGCCTGGAGCACTGATTGTGCCACACAGAAAAGTAGCTCTTTAAACATGTCTCAGGTCTCCCACTGAAGAGCCTGTGTGTGCAGTTTTACTGCCACGTCGACTTGGTATTAAAAATTCCTTGCCAAGCCTTAAACTTCTCTTTTATTACACATACATCACACCTAAAGTTGGCCCTTGGTAGCCCATAGGGCAGTGTGCTATGTTACTAAAAGGTAGGACATGTACTGTTAGGTTTTGCATGCGTGTGTAGTGAAAAACACCCACATTCATTTTTCACTACTGTGAGGCATACTCCTCTCATAGATTAACACTGGCAATTCCTAAATACTTTCTTTTACGCTGTAATTCCTGGTTAGAAAGTAGTAGCTGTGCCATGTTTACATCTTTGGAATTGCAATGATAAATCCTCTTAATTGGTGAGGTTGGACTTCATATTACTATTTAACTTTCACAAAGTGGACATTTCTCTGCTCTTACAGCTGTGTGTGCTTGTACATTGTCTCCAATACACTTCAATATTAATCCAATTGCATTTTGAGGTTTAGGAATGTCGCAAAGAGCATTCAGTTTATTATTCTTTTTTTCGTCCCATCTTTGTTTGCTTGGTGCAGGAAAATGTAAGATTCAAAAACATGTTTTTCACATTTTGTCTAATTACTTTGTAAATGTAAATAACAATTAAAGCATACTTGCAAACTGTGACTACATGCCTTCCTTTATCAATGTTTCACTACAAAACTATACGATTGTATTAGTTTAACGGACCGTATGGCTCTCAGACAATGGGTGATTTGTATAGGGTCACTGGAAAGTTCAAAAAGTTTGCCCTTGTCCCCCCCCAGAAATTTAGTGTCTCCTACGCCCCTGGCAGAGGTGTGGCGCCGCGGCCAGGGCGACTGACGCTGGAATCTGGGGACCACGGTTCGATCCCCGGCTCCGGCGGCAGGTTAGCCCAGCACCATGTGACTCTGGGCAATAGCTCGCTTAATCTTCCCGACGGCCCCCCAGCGCCTAGAGACCCTTACGGGTGATTGTGCGCTTTACAAATGTGGACTTTACTTTACTTTACATCCGAGAAGTAGAAAATAACCATGGAGCCAGACGGCAATCTGTGCATAAACCATTTTTACTTGGTATTCTTTGAATTATTCTACAGTCTGAGCCCATTAGGGACCTTTGATAAAGCATTAGAATGGACGACAATAATTAGGGTCAAAAGATATTTTAGGATTCCCAAACTTGCCATTTTGCTCCCTACAGTACGATGATCCATGAAATCGGATGCTGCTTTATAATCTATGGATGGCAACTATACCAATGGGACTTTTGGTTCCCTTTTGTGAGTTAATAGACCGAACATCAGAACACTGTCCATGTCATTTTGTCTTTCCCTAAATTTGTTTGGTCTCTAGCCGGTATTATGTAACTTTTCTTCAAATCACTCTTGGAGTTTGATTAGAAGGTGTAGTTTGTCACTAGAGTCTGGGTGATTAAATATAGGAAAAGGCCAGCTCAACATTGTGGCAGCTTGTTTATTGTGAATTATAGTAATGCAACAGGGCTCACTACCCTTACATTTCTAGCTTTCATTATTTGTGGATTTATCTCAGGGACAGAGGGTGCAAATATTGAAATACAATGTTTTGATAATCTTTAGACAATAGTCCCCTGAAGTGGGATTATCCTCGAATAAAGTATATATAAATTCCACCCAATCAGACTCCTCCATAAGCAGATCATGCTTTTCCAAATGTAGCTCCGATTCAATGGCAAATTGTCGCTAAAAACGTACTGATATTAACCTGTATTAGGGATTTAATGATGGTGCTCGGTCTTCCTTCATGTGTTTGAGGAGCTCCTTACTATGTTCTTTCCTTTTTTCCCTGATTGGTGCCTCTAACTCTGGAGTTTTGTGGACACAAGTCCATCTGATTAAGTTGTTTATGTCAAGTTTTACTATTTTTACAGCTGGAAGGAATAGTGGGCCATGAGATTGAATCTCTCATTCTGGGTGTTCTTTATTTGCTATTGTTAGAAGGTTTTATTATTAATTCTCCAAATCATTTTATCTAGACACTGGCCAAAGATATGGCATTTAAGCACCATTTGATCGATGGAGTTGTTTAACAGTAACACAGAAGCATGCAACCATCTTACTTCTTTCAGTTTATAGATGCTGAATGATTCATACTTTAGCCCCTGGACATGACTGAAAAGATTTTCTGCACTAAAAGTAAACTTCTACGATAAGTAACTAATCACAAAAATCAGTCTTGTGTCATTTTAATAACTTGCAGTTCTGAAAAAAATCGTAATTTACCATAATCAATTCTGGAGGGACAGCACCAAGCGCCAAGCCGCTCCATCTTTTATTTTGATATTTTGTTACAAACACTTGTTGGTGGTAAGTTCCTGTAGACATCTTGAGGCATGTTTTGTAAGGTATTTGCCACTTTAGTGATTTTGGCATTGAAATCATCTGCACCTATAAATAAGATCTGTATGTGGACACTGTCCCGAAAGCTCTTCCAAAATCTTCTTTAATTTTTTCAGTACATGATTGTGCTCTTTCTTAAAGGGCGGAGGAAGCGGTAGGCTAGGCACTAAAAACCAGTATATTATTCTGGGCTCTTTTACATAAGCATTTTATTTTTTTGTTTTGTACATTAAATTTGCTATATTCATGTTGGCAAATGACCAGTTTTTTTACTGGCTATTAATATTGCAAAGCTTCGTTTAGCATGACCAATGAGAACGAGTTGAACACGGGTATGAAATGAATAATCCTTTTTTAAGGTTTCCTGGATGCACAGAATATAAATTGCAATTACTTAAAGGTGGTCAACTTGCCAAAGTTTATTCATGAACACTTCATAGAGACTGCTATTTTAAAAATCCCTTTTGCATCTTTGGCCTTTATGGGAGGTGTTCAGTACTACTCCCAGCTACATCTAATCTGTAACATAAACCTTTTGTATTTTGGTGGATTCAGTTCAATGCCTACATTCCAATGATCATTGCCACAATGAGAACTCAAGGATGTCTAGCAGTATGTTTATTGTTTGGTCTTAAGTGCCCATTTGTTTTTGTTTTTGTTTTTTTAAAGCATTTTTTTTAATAGTCTTTATTGATTTTCAGCAATTTATACAAGTAAGCTATATCAATGGTAAGACGCCCAGTATTACACAAGCAATTACAAGAGCACCTTTGGTGGGGTCGACTAGCCGTAGTACAAATAGTAATCTTAAACCAATATTGACATTTTATATTGCAGTTCCACATTTTTCTAACATCAACACATTATTAATAAAATCTGTTAAAAGTTGACTGCTCATTCATGCAGTATATCAAAGATTTATAGCTAGATGTAAGTGGTCGGGTGTGAGTTAACAGGTATGAGCCTAGGGACGCTAACAGAGGAGAATATTCGCCACATGTGATTGTGTATGTAATTCCAACACTTTCGGGCCTGGTTGGGGGGCGTGGCCGGCTGCCCAGGGAAATGGCCACCGACTAGAGTAGCTCCGTCTCGCCCCAGATCGTTCCCATGAAAATTCGATCACAGATCCACAGGCGACACATGAAAAGTGGTGGAGGAACACTCGATATTAGCGGGGCCAGTTCGAACGGATCGTAGGCCGGAAACGGTGAAGAGTCAACTGGCTACGTCGTAGATAAAATTGTGGCCTGGACGACGGGGTGAAGCAGGGGCCTCAAGTGGAGGTGAAGCCGAAGCAAAGCAGTCAGAATCCTAACCCTGGTGCTGGATCGCGAGAGACCTGGGTCGGTGGAGGCACAGTTGGAACCTGCGACGCCCGCATGCAACCCCTGCAGGCCTGCATCAGCAACCATACACTTGGTCTGGGCCGTTCGTAAAACTGCGGCCTAGACATCAATGTGAGACAGGGGCTGCGAATACAGGCAGGACCAATAGTGAAACTGCCGGGAAACCGGCCCCATGAGCCAAGACGCAGGAGATTCGGGGAGACCCACAGAGGGAGTACCCTACCCGGCTCGCCTGTGCCTGGTAGCAGAAGGAGGACCGGAATCGAACTCCGGTGGGCAGACACCGCACCAGAGCCCAGCTGAGGCTCTATGGCCAGCACATCAGGTCAGGATATAGGAGGCACTTTGAGGAGCGAGGGGAGCAGCTGGGCAATCTCTGGCACTCTAAATAGCTGATAGCAGAGGTAACTGCGCACTACAAGGTACGCATATTGTGAAAGAAAGCAAGGAACCCACTCATGAGACATAAGTGGGGCAAGACAAATAACACCCATAACAACAGCATACCAGGTATCCAGTGGGAACATCAAAGGCATACCACGGGCGAGGGAGGAGAGAAGCCCCTATTATGGTGGACCTCAGTGAGTGATAAAACCAGCACTAAAAAGGCATTCAGGGTGGAAAAGAGTTGCAGCAGAAAAGGCCAGTGAAGCACGCTCACAGTGACCCCGCACACGGTGAGGGCACCCCCAGGACACATTACGCTTGACCCCCCAGGAGTGACCAGCGACGATTTCCGGAGTGGGAGATAGGATGTCAATCTGGGCCTAGGGAAGGGTTCTCCGCCACCATCTACCGTCACGCAAAGTCGCGCACATTTATTAGAAGTAGGAAAACCAAAAGGCCACGTGGGGTGGCATACCTCGCAGACAGGCATCGGTGAATACTACCAAGCATCCGTTTCAATTTGCGCAGAGTAGCGCAGGGCCCAAAATGAAGGGGGCAGAGGCCCACAAAACACACATCAAATTAAGCTGGACAAGTTCGCATGGGCAAAAGAGCAATCGGAGGTGGCGGATCCATCAGCCACTCATGTCGAAGACCGTACCGCGACAGAGGCAAAAGATGTTACAGTGCAAGACATCATGGCTACACTGAATAGGGTACACACGTCCCTAGAATTGAGCATCGATTCCTTCTCCGTGGAAATTTGACTGGTCCGAGCTGACCTAAAAAACATGAACGCGAGGAGGAGCTTGGCCCGCGTCCAAGATGGCTGTGTGAGCTCGGGGCTCCCGGGACCCCCGCAGCCGCCGGGAATATCCTGTAAATTATCCTGATTTCTCGACACTGATCTGGATGATTGATTGACAGTGGCACCGAATGAGACGTTCCACGGCCGAATCTGACGACGGGGAGTGAAGTTGGGGAGTCCGAGAGATCGGGGCCTGAGCCGGAGGGCGACCGGGGTCTTGGATGGGAGGTGACCCGGTCCCGAGTTGAACAACAGCGGATCGATCAACCGGAAGTGGCCGGCCCGGACCCCTGTTTTGATTTCCGGTCGCGGATAAATATACTGTGGGCGCCCTCTCTTTTGGGGTATCTCCCCCCTGATGGAAACCTCCCCCCCTTGTGCACGGGTTGGTTGTGTATGAATGCGCTGTCCCTGAGGTGGTGGCCTGGTGGCTGACGATGATTTGCCGAGCGAGGGCGGAGGAATTGCGCTCTTGAGGCTAGTCTGGTCCTAGCGATGGCGACCAAACCGGAGGTGGAGAAGGCCCAGGTGAAATCGTCCAGGACAAGCCATACAGTGCAATCTAATAAATTAGATCGATACACGGTTACGAAGGGTTAGTCTGGAGTGTCTAGCCGGGTACAAGATGGCAGTGCGGAGGGCCCGAGCCCAACACTGGAACCCACATTGCATGATGTAATGGCAGCCATTGAGGGGGTTCGTACTTCTCTCGGTCAACAGATGCAGTCTTTGGACCACAAACTAGACACAGTGACCAACCTGATCCGGGCAGATCTCACAAAAACAAACGAGAGAGTGAAATCAATAGACATTAAGACAGCGAGCCTGACGGACGACGTGGTGGAGCTCCAGCAGGAAGTGCACAACTTAAGGACCGCTGGAGAGGTACAGAGTCGACAACTGGATGAGTTTGAAGGGAGAACCAGAAGGAACAATGTTGGCCTTATCGGGGTACCGGAGAATGCCGAGGGGCAGGCCCCTGATCGGTTTGTGGAAGACATTATTACTAAACATCTGCAGCCTAAAGGCCTGAGTACCGTTTTCACGGTCAAGAGGGCGCACAGGGTCCCAGGAGGGAGACCGCGTCCGGGCGCTACTCCCCGACCGATGATTGTGAGGGTCCTTAATTTTAGGGACAGAGACGTTATCCTACAGGCCTCAAGGTCGAATGGACCTCTGCAATTTGAAAACTCGTCGTTGAACTTTTATCCTGACTTCACTCAAAAGGTGCAGAAACTGCGGCAGAGTTTTTTAGGAGTTAAACAACGGCTGCGAGTTAAAGATTATAAATATGCCTTGATGTATCCAGCTAAGCTCCGAGTGGAGGTGCAAGGAAAGGCTTGGTTTTTCGATAATCCGGAGGCGGCGTCAGACTGGGTCGATGGATTGCCGACGCGGACGGAGCCGCAGGAGCGTGATGGCGAGGCAGCGGAAGAGGCAGAAGATCAGTGACTTTATTTGGGGCAGTGGAGATGTGAAATTACGGGGGGGGGGGATACTGTTGAGTGCATATTCTCCTGATTGACTTTGATACCAGTGTTGGACTTGGCGGGGAGGTGGGGATCCGGGGTACGGGACTCCTCCTCGAATCTATATTTAGATAAGGGTTTGTTTGCGTATGGGGCGACAGGCACACTGCGAGTTGGGGTTTGGCGAAGGCCGAGTGCAGGGGTGCAGGGTGGGGGAGGGGGTTTGGTGTGTTGACGAGAGTGTGTTTTTTCTTTTTTCTTTTTTGATCTCAGGTGTCACCATGCTATTGTATTTGGAACTGTACAGGTGCGGAGACACGTAGTTCCCAGGGGTCCGGAATGAGGGTACTGAGTTGGAGTGTGAATGGCTTGGGGGACAAGATCAAGAGAGGGATGGTGAACCAGCTCGTTAGGAAACATGGCCCGGACGTAGTGCTTCTCCAGGAGACGCACTTGGTTGGAAATAAATGTCTGGGTCTCCACAGGGGTGGTTATAAGTTGGTGGCACATGCAGGCTTTACAACTGGGTCCAGAAGAGTTGGGAACTTGGTCAAAAACTCCTTTCAACTGTCGGTGCAAAACAATTGGGTTGACCAGAGGGGGAGATATGTAAGGGTTTCGGGACTGGTTTGGGGTCGTACTGTGACTTTGTTGTCGGTGTATGTGCCACCGGGCCTGCAGGCTGAAACTTATCATGATCTGGGGAATGTTTTTTTATCGTTTCCTCTGGGAGACCTGGTGATTGGTGGAGATTTTAACTCTGTCCTGGATGGGGAAACAGATCGCAGTCCTCCTCGAATGCTCCGCCCATCACAGCGGTGGCTGTCGGACTTCCTCGCGACGTTGGGTTTGATTGATGGATGGCGCGCACGTAACCCGATGGCTACACATTATTCTCATGTATCCACGGCCCATGGTAGTCTGTCTCGGTTGGATTACGCGTTACTCCCTGCGACGATGACACCTAAGATTTGTGAGGCGCTTTACCTCGGGAGGGGCATCTCTGATCATTCTCCGTTATGGCTTGTCATTAGATTGGATTTGCCGGCGGCTGGCCGGGTGGCTCCTATCAGCGCGTGGCAATTGAAGGACCCGGCTATCAGAAAAGATATCCTCCGTATGTCCGATAGTTATTTTCGAGAAAATGGTGGCTCCGTAGATTCGGGGCAGACCCTGTGGGAGGCATAAAAGACTGTGGCGAGAGGGGAAGTGTTGTCCCTGGTGGCGGGGAAGAAGAAGAGGGCGCTGGCTGATATGGTCCTGATAGAGGCAGAAATTCTGAGTTTAGAGGAGAAGTTTAATGAGTCGAGGGCTCCAGAGGACCTGCATCAGTTACGTCTTCGTGAGGAAGAATATCGCGTGCTAGTACGCAATAAGGCAGTGGCTAGTCAGGCGGCCGTACAGAGTAAAATATATGAACACGGGGACAAGGCCGGTAAATTGATAGCATGACTCGAGAGAGGGGTTCGGACCTCGATGTTGGTGCCGGAGTTAGAGGGCAAGTCGTCACACCTGTTAACGGATCCGCAGGAGATAGTAGATGAGTTCGCAGATTATAATCAGGCGGTGTATACAGCGGGGAGTGTCCACACGAGGAGGAAAATGGTGAATTGATTAGGGATATTGTCATGCCCCGTCTGTCAGAGGAACATAGGGATTATCTTGACTCCGCGTTCATGGAAGACGAAGTGGCCCAAGCGATTAGGCAGGTTAAATCGGGCAAAGCGACTGGTCCGAATGGGATTCCTATTGAATTGTAGAAGTTAAATGCTAACAAGTTGGCTCCGTACATGCGTGCTATGTTTTTGGAGAGTAGAGAGATGGGAGCGCTCCCGTACGATCAGCGTATAGCTAACGTAGTGGTTCTTCACAAGGAGGGCAAACTTAGGACGCAGTGCTCTTCGTATAGGCCTATATCGCTGCTGAATGCGGAGCCTAAGATTCTTGCGAAGCTCCTGGCGACCAGACTAGTTAAGTTAATTACGACCCTGGTTCACCCAGATCAGTCCGGGTTTATGCCACACCGGAATACGGCGTTGAATTTGCGACGGCTGCAGGGGGTCCTCGGGGGTGCTTCGAAAATACATGAACAGACGGTGTTGGTCTCTTTGGATGAGTCGATGGCCTTTGACTGGGTGGAGTGGCGGTATTTGTTTGCGGTCTTGGAGAAGTTGGGGTTTGGTAGTGAATTTATAGGATGGGTTCGCTTATTGTACTCTAAGCCTTTAGCTAGAATAATAGTCAATAACTGCAAATCCTGCGATTTTCAGCTCGGCAGGGGGACGAGACAGGGATGCCCGCTGTCGCCCCTGCTATTTGGCTTGCGATGGAGCCGCTCACCGTGTGGGTCAGATCGATTTGGGGTCTGCGTTGGACACCGGAGTGGGAGGAAAAGATTTCACTTTATGCAGATGATGTCTTGCTTTACCTCACTAGACCTAAGGAGTCATTCGGAGTCTTCCTAGATATGTTAGCCATTTTTAGTAGGTATTCTGTACTGATCATTAATTGGGATAAGTCAGTGATGTTTGTGGTGGCAGGGGATCCTCCGGTGGTTCCGCGGTCGTGCCCGGTGGGGATAGAAAAAGTTGGGTTTCGATATCTAGGTATATATATATATATATATATATATATATATATATATATAAAACGCTAGATCCGCAGCTGCGGTACGAACGGAACTTGGTCGCTCCGTTGACTAGGTGCAGGGCAGAGGTGGAGCGTTGGAGGTCCCTTCCACTCTCTCTGCTTGGGAGGGCGGTCTTGCTTAAAATTATAGCGCTCCCTCGGTTTTTATACGCGTTGCAAAACTCGATGGACCTGGTGCTGGTGGCTTATTTCAAGGAGATAGAGGCTCTCCAGAGACAGCTTCTCTGGGGGGTTAGTGCTCGGATTGCCTACAGCAAGTTGACTCTTCCTTGGTACGATGGGGGTATCGGGCTCCCGGACATTTGTAAATATTATTGGGCCTCCCAGCTGGCTGCAGTGAACAACATAGTACACGGGATCCCTGAAAACCGGGGTTATGCAATGGATCGGGGCCAGGCGCCTGGTGGTTCGCTGGAGAGGGCTTTGTACTCCAGGCCAGATAGGTTTCCGCTGACTGATCCCACTGCCCATGTGGTGCGCGTCTGGCATGCTGCTAACAAAGGTTTGGGGGTGGGAGGGTAGACTTACACTGGCCACCCCTTTATTGAATTTGGAGAAGTTGGGCAGTATGTGGAAGTCTAAGGGCTTTGATAAGTGGGACTTAATTGGCATTGTGAAGATTGGAGACGTGTGAGGGAAGGGTACGGTCCACACCTTTGAGTCCTTGGTGGCCCAGTACAAACTGCACCAGAACGAATATTTTCGATACCTACAGGTGAGGCACGCGTTGGTCGCCCATGTCCCCAGGGGTACGGTTCTCCCGGAGGCATCGCCTCTGGAGGACCGAGTATTAGATGGTCACATCCCTGAAAAAACAATTTTGCTGATCTATCGCAAGCTGGTGAATCATTCAGAGGATCCACTGCGGAAGATCAGGGCCCAGTGGTGTGAAGATGGATTGGAATTGGATGATGAAGACTGGACGGAAGCGGTGGCCTCTCCCAGGGTGGTAGCGATTCAGATGCGGTTGAGGCTGGTGTAGGTGAAACTCCTGCATAGATCCTATACTACGGGACCGCGCTTGGTTCGCATGGGAAGAGCTGATAGAGCGTGTCGGAGGGGGTGTGGGGAAGATGGTACACTAATGCATATCTTGTGGCATTGTGAGCGAGTGTAGGCGTTCTGGTCGACCATGCATGTGGAGCTGGGCCAGATGTTGGGAATTGAGCTGAGGCCCGAGGCTCGGCGTTGTTTGCTGAATGTCTGGAAGCCGTCTGATTTAAATGTGTCCCAGAAACAATGGGTGACATTGGCGTATATGGTGGCCAAATGTAACATTGACCAGTTCTGGGGTGCTAGCCAGGCGCCTGGGGTCACCAAGTGGGCGGAGGACCTGGACTGGTCCATGGTGCGGAAAAAAATCGGTATATGTGGCCAGGGGGTGCCCTCGTAAGTGGGGGAAGATCTGGGGAGCGTGGAACAGTCACAGGGGAGATATTTGCACTCCCCCTGAGCCCAGTCCTGATGAGGAGGTGCCCGAAACCGTTGATCCCTGAGATTTTATGGTGGATCCTGTTATTCTGATGCTTCTCTCGTACCGATATACTGTATTGTCTTGGTTTCCCTGAGATATTTCTTATTTGTTTTGTATGTGTGATTTATGTTTTAATAAAAAGATTTTTTTTTTTTTAAATGAATGCAGTAACGGAGGTGGAGACCCCAACAGCAGCCCTCCGTGAAGACTCAGGCAACCTCAAGAGCTAAGGTAAAGTTACAGAACGAAAGTAAGACAATGGCCGCGAAACTGGATTATGAAGGCCGCTCAAGGCGTAATAATGTCAGAATTATTGGTGTTCCAGAAATAACGGAGGGACCTGCAACCGACCTGTTCGTGGAGAATCTCATCCACAAACATCTGCAACCAAGGGGTTTATCCAATTATTTCTCAGGCTCACCGGGTTCCAGGTGGCAGACCCAAACCAGGAGCACCGTTAGGGCCAATCCTGGCCCGCATCTTTAACATCCGAGACTGGGACTTAATTCTACAGACGGCCCGTGCGGCCCCGCCACTGCGTTTTGAGAACAGTACAATTATTTTCAGATTACACAGTGGCAGTAACAAAACAAAGGCTCAGTTTTTTTCAGAATTAAAAAGGAAAGGAAAGGAAACACAAGCTCCAATACTCCATGCTCTTCCCTGCAAAACTCAGAGTGGAGGCAGAGGGGAAGGCATGGTTCTTCTTGACGCCTGAGGAGGCCCAGGAGTGGCTTGAAGGGTGGCACCAAGTCATTAATCATGGCAAAACCGGGGAAAAACGAAACAGACATCTGTCAACGGCAACAAATCTGGGAACAAAGGAGGCGACCTTCGTGAACGCAACGGACGAACCGGGGAACTCCAGGTGAAAGCGCTCACCGAGGCTCGAAAAAATGGTACGAAAACCCTCCCTAAAGACTCTCACATGAACACAGAGGTAATACAGCACCGGGGAAGTAGACGCCTGCACCAAGAGGGATTGAGACAGTCCAGGCAATTATGGAGGACTGGCCCCAGAGTTGTAAATGGACGAGACCCGGATTGATATAATAAACACTAGTTGTTTTGCTAATTTCTCCACCTACAGGCACCTGCTTCGATATGACACGTTATCGCTGTTTAAGTACACCTGCAACATGTAAATAGACATGGAAGGATAATGGAAATGCTCCCCCGCAGAGGTACCGGGGAGGGGGTAACAAGCGCTCTGCACTGTTGGGGAGGGGGGTAGTTTCAAATCCGTCATGCAGGGAGGGGGTGGGACTGTGGGTAGGAGTATATAGTTATTGTATTCTAGGTTATTGCTGTTCAATACTGTCAATAGCACGAATTGGTAGACATCACCTGACCACACAGTTTCGATATCCTGACAAATTCGTACATACAGAGAACCTAGATAACGTATAAGACTGCACCGATTGAACACACTACACCCACATTCCACATAGCCTGTACCTACAGCTCCTTTCATGGAACGTGACTGGAGTTAGGGACAAATTGAAGAGAGGGCTCATTCTACAATACATCAAACGAAAAGCACCAGCGGTGGTCCTACTTCAAAAGACCCACCTGGTGGGCACATCATGTAAGGCCCTAAATAGATGGGGCTTAAAGTTAGAGGTGCACTATGGTTTCACATCAGGCTCAAGAGGGGTGGGAATTCTGGTGAGGAAACAATTCCCTCCCATTGTTCAACAAACATGGACATATGAACAGGGGCGATTTGCAGCAGTAACAGGCCAATGGGAGGGGCGACCAATCAATATAGTCACAGTGTATTTATATCCCCCCAGAACTTCACTCAATAGTTTTACCTGCACTGAGTACTTTCCTTCTTAAACTACCAGAGGGTGAGCTGATAGTGGGGGGCGACTTCAATACTACCTTAAATGAAAACGAATGGATTGAGGGTAGAGGCTATAGAAGTCCGCAACTGACAGATGTAGTGTGTCTCTTAATATATCCAGATAGTGCAAAGAACCAAGGAGCACTCCCCTCTATGCTCCTTACCTAGGAATACATTCCTATATCAACATTAAGCACAAAAAGGTTCAGCACTTTCAATAATTATAACAAGCAGTGTCCAAACAGTGAGCACACCAGAAGATGTCCAGGTCCAAGATGTTGGTTTCTTAAAAAGGATTGTTCATTTGTTAAAAATCAAAGGCATACAATCAGGAAAAGCCTTGGGACCGAACGGCATCCCTATTGAACTGTATAAAAAGGCAGCCACACAATTAACGCCACACCTACTAGAAATGAACAGGGCCAGCTTGGAGGTGGGAGAGCTCACTGAAGACCAACGCATGGCTACAACAATAACCATCCTAAAACTGGGTAAGCCGGCCCAAGAATGCGCCTCTTATAGGCCCATTTTGTTGCTCAACGCTGAAGCTAAAATCTTGGCAAAAGTGCTTGCCAACAGCCTGACCCCACCACCTCACTAAGTTAATACACCCAGACCAATCTGCCTTGATGCCGGGCAGAAACACAGCGCTCAAGTTGCGTCGCCTACATAGAGTATTAGGCCGTAGATACACTATCCAGGACGAAGCCCCTGTTCTTTCCCTCGACTACGTGTCAGAGCGTCCACGAACTTCCAATTATTGTCTTAATGTCGACTTGCACAGGAACAGAAGATGCTAGCTTTCCAACTCCCTCTCTCCAATCAGTCGGAGTCAGAGTGAAATCATAACTCCAAGCAATCAGAAAAAGGGAAGGGGAAAAGTGGAGAAAATAACCATAAGAAAAGGAAGGCACAGAAGAGACTGGTCCAGATCCCTCGATACTCCAACGAATCCTCTTCTGACTTTTAATCAGCCTATCAAAGATTCCTGTGAATACTAAAACACATACAAATATTTAGTCCTATATTTTGACTCTGCTCTACCTTCTTCTTCTGGTGTCTACTCTTACATACCTAAGGGACTGTGTTGACCTGTAGCTCTTCTTTCTTCTGTGAGGTTCCCTTTTATTTGGGGCTGCCTATTGGTGTTCCATTCTCACTAAAACAAATAAACTCAATTAGTAATTGTTCTCTTGCTATTCTCTTAGTGTAATATGCCTTAAGTGTATTAACCTACCACTCTTTGCAACTCCGTGTCTTTTATTCTTTTTCTTGTGTTTAGTTACTGGCTTGTGTGAACCTCATCTGCAAAACAGTAGATAGTTAATTCCCTGCTCTCTCTCTCTCTATTTGCCTGTTATCTCTCTTTATCTCTTTTGACCTACCAGTACTGTTTTTTCTGTTTTCTTCGTAAATGGATTCTGTTAACTTGTCTTTTTCTTCATTTAGGACTGCTGCCTTCCTGCTTGAGTGATGACTTCTCACTATTTCCAGGTAAGCGTTTTTATTTTCTTCTAACATGTAATTACCAAAACTAAGTTTAAACCTTAACCATTTTACATTTCTCAGGAATACTTATATTAGTTCCTTGCCGCTGTGTCCTTAAGCACGAACTCAAAATATCTCAACCGTTTATCTTTTTATTTAGAACTAGGCACAGTTTGTAATCATATCACTATTATCAGTTGAACTGTCCAATCTTAATTAATCACTTAGCTCCGTGTAGACGCTGCTCTTCTCGACGTGAATGCTGCCTGAACAGTTCCTGAGGCGACGAAGGGTTGTCTATGACGGAGCCGTCCTAAGAGCCTTTTCAGTCTGCTGCGGCGTTTTCACTGATATGACAATAGCCTTCAGGAATAAACTACGCTGTGTCTTTACCAGGGAATTATTTCTACGGACTCTCGAACTCTTAATATGGTTCTTGAAAACGTTTCTACACTGACGGAATTTTCGCTACCTGACTCGGGCAGAATACTCGGTGAAGTGCGCAGCTCTGACAGAGAACGCGCCTCACCTGAACTCCGCTCTGGAATGTTCAGAGAAACTAGACTGGCAACAAAACTGGTGACTGCCCTGCTCATCCGCCATCTTGGAATTCCGTGAATTCCATGCCCTGGACCAGGAAGGAGTCAAACTCCAGTTCAGTTTTCTCATCTTAAGAACTTTTGCTGACTTTTTACTAGGAAGGATCCTGACACTACGTCATAATCTAATGGCCATTCCTCTTTGCAATCTTAGACCACATGGGGCTAGGCCCCAAATTTAGATCCTGGGTACGGCTACTATACACAAAGCCATTGGCGCAGGTGGTGGTGAACGGTAGACTCTGATACGTTTCCCCTGGGGAGAGGGACGAGACAGGGTTGTCCATTGACCCCACTCCTTTTTGCCCTAGTGTTAGAACCGTTGGCAGCCTGTGTCAGAAGAGATCCCATCATCCGTGTACTCCGATGGACGGAGGAGTGGGAGGACTGGATATCACTGTTTGCGGATGATGTCCAGTCATACATGGCATCCCCATGCGCTCCCTGGCTACAATACTGAACATCTTTGAGAACTATCGGCCACATGCATCAATGTTGCCGTTTGCGAATCCTTAATTGCGAAAATTAAGGAATCGCAATTAAGGATTCGCAAACGGCAATGCATGAATAATTCGCTTTTTTTTTTGCGATTCGGTAATTTTCCTTAATTGCGATTCTCTAATTGAGAATCGCAATTAAGGAATTTCTACACATTCATTCCTATGGGCCTAGAGGCCCATAGGAATGAATGGGAGGGCATTCTCAATTTGCAATTCATCATTGTGAATTCGCAAATTGAGAATGCAATTTCAAGGGTGCAGGGGTGTCCAAAAGACACCCTGTTGCACCCCTGAAATTTGCTTTTGGATACATCTTACACACACACATGCCCCAAGGGCACGTGTGTGTGTAACATGTAACAAAGAAAAATGCATTTAAAAGCATTTTTCTAGATTTTCGCAAATTACCATGAAGGTCTACTTCATGGTAATTTGCATTTCTAATTTTAAAATTCGCAATTTAAAAAGTATGATGAATTGCATTTAAGGAATCTCAAATTGAGATTCCTTAAATGCATTCGCAATTTAAGAAATCGCAATTGAGCACTTTCTTAAATTGCGAATTTCTAAAAAGGGTTGGTGCATCCCAAATCAGGAAATTGCATTCGCAAACGGCCGAAAAATGCGATTCGCACCGTTTGCGAATGCAATTTACCTTGATGCATGTGGCCGTAAGTGAAGTACTCCAGATACACAATTAATAGGAGGAAGTCAATCCTATATGTCTTGAATGGCCCTCCCTTGGACATGCCCAGAGCTGCTATTGGAGTACCGCTGCGTATGTCAATAACCAAGCAACTTCGTTCCAGAATGTCCTGAGTCGAGGGCACGTTCATAACATATGGGGGAATGTAGCATCCGTAGCTAGACACCTAGGGCAAATGTCAATGGAAGTGGGGTACAAGCATGCCAATCTCTGCAGTGTCAGATATGTGTGGTGAAGGAAATTAAATTGAGTGTATTTCAGCCAAGAATTAATGGAGATAGTTTTAGGGTAGCTTATGCATGGTGTCTACTGCTTATCAGTGATACTGATTGTCAGTGTCAAATCCCAGTATTCTCGCAGTGGTCCCAGCAGGAATGTCGAGACGGGCCTGAGAGAATTGTACATTTCTGTGATCGCCTTTTTACCCCGACCATGCGTTAAAAGGGTTTTCAGTACCTGGGATGTAACAGTATAAGTGCGCATGTTAACCCATATCTGGAGAATTTGCTGTGTCAGAGTTGCATGCAGTAAGAATGTCCCTGGTGGTATCCCGTAGTCATCCATTAGGGTCTCAAAATCACAGAAGGTCAAGTCTACAACAAAGTCCCCCCATGTATCTTGTCCTTCCGTCCGTCACGTTTCCAGTTCCGGGCACTTGTGACAGATATATGAACCCGGGAGTACTTCGAGAGGGAGATTTGGTGCGTATGGTGCAGACTGGCCACTAGGCAATACATATTTCAGTTAGCAGCGTCTAGCCGTTGACATTAAGAAATTGCCCTGTGTTTTCTGCAGCAATGTTTTGGAGCCTGATAATCATTCTATAATGGCTGGCTGTCGCATTGTAACCGCCAGGGGTCTAACTCAGTCAGGTTACTATTCGCGAGCCACCTCATGGGCCATTGCAACTGCGCTGCTGCATAGTAGTGTTCGTAGTTCTGCACCTCTAGGCCCCCTTCAGATAGAGGGAGATATAGATTCTGGAGTGCCACTCTGGCTCTAGAGTCACCCAAAATCAAGAACGCCAGGAGCAACTCCAGGTTTTAGAAGAAACTATGTGGCAGCCTATAGGAAACAGTAGAGAAAAAAATATAGAAGACGGAGGAGTAAAAGCATCTTGGAGATGGTGACTCGGCCCATAGGGGATAAGGGCAAACTCAACCAAAATGGGAGAGCAGTTCGGGCTCTAGTGATCGCCCTCCCCAAGTTGCCCTGTATCAGATCTGCCAGAGAGTGGCAAATGTGTGACGGTGTCGAAAGCCCAAGGGAGTGGGGTGCAGGGTAAAGAGCGCCTCTGGCCCTGAGACAGGGGTTTAATTGGAAATACTACAGAATTGGATCAATTAACCCGCCAGATATTTGAGCGTGTTCGTCCAGCAGCTCCTTTAGCTCTTGCAGGACTGTGGTCTGCACTCGCAGATAGATTAACACGTCATCTGCATAGAGAGAGACTATGTGCCATGGCCTGTACGCTTGTATGCCCCAGTCTAAGACACAACAGCGAGGCTTGCACACTAGGGGTTCCATGGCCAAGGCAAAAATATGCATGATAAAGTGAATCCTTGTCTCGTTCCGCGCTCTATTACAAAAGATAGAGAAATGAGCGACCTGTCTTAACTCTGGCCTACGGCTTTGTGTATAGTATCTTCACCCATCTCAAGAAGTTATGGCCCATGCCGAACCTTGCCAACACTGCTATTAAGTATTGCTATCCCAAGGTATCGAATGCCTTTTTGATATCTAGGGCAGCTATCCATGGCAAGTCCATTTCCGTTCGAGCCCATTCCAGCAAATTGAAAAGTCGATGTTGATTCAGACTGAATCTGGAGCATAATGAGATCAATGTCATTAGGGGGAGCCATCAGCAGTCCCTCAAGGATTGCGTAGCTCCCCTGTGGGTCTACCCGGGTGTGTGATATCTGTAGGGGGATCCCGGTGCAATCCATATCAGGGTTCCCCCAGCATATGCCAAGTATGTGGTTCCTATCACTGTGCCCCTCCATAGCTTGTGCAATGATGCGAGGGTTTGCACAGTTAGATGTGTTTCCTGGATCAATGCTACTGAGATATGATGACTGCGTAGATATTTATAAACCAGGTGGCGTTTAACACACCAGCTAGACCCCTTACATCCCAGGTAAAATAAAAGATAGTTGTTTCCGGTCATCTGCTTTGTTAGCGATTATGAGTGAGGGAGTATGTATGCACCCAGACTTCTTCCCATGTTGGCCAGGGCATAATGCCATCGTCCAACCCATGAGGTTTATTACGGCCAGAGTGTATGTATTGTGGGAGACATATCAGAACAAACAGATGGCAATAAACATATGTGCTACCAAACTCCCCATCACATGCCGCTTTGCCAATGGGCAACAGGCCATCTGCACTAAGATGCAAATAGACCAAACTGTAAATAACAGAAAACAGAAGAAAGGAAAATTAATTTGTACAATTGAATGTTTGCTGTAACACTTTTCGCCCTCAGTGGGATGGGTATGCCCAGACATGGGTCCCTTGCTCACTGTGCCACTGGATTCAAGATAGCCCAGCTGATGAAGGGTGACATACCCTGAAACCAGTCCCAGGATGCTTGTTTCCGGTCCAGAGAGGACCTGGCCTGCAGTTCAGTCTGGACTGTTCCCAAGGGCACAAGGATCAAGACTGATTTGCATATGGCTGGGTCCAAACTGGGGTGGCGTAGTGGGCAAAAGAGCGATTGATTTAACCCAGATCTTTTGACTGGGGAGAATGTTTGCATTGTCAGCATTCCATCCATCATTTGTTTGCGGTAACACTAAGAATAAAAGGTGGCGCTTGTACATGTTGCCACCCAGGTCCGCTGTAATAGGCAGCATGGCCAGTCTCAGGGAAGAGGGAACATCCCACCCCAACACTTCAGATAGGCATGTAAACACTCCCCTCCAAAACCGCAACAGAGTAAGGCAGGACCACACCATATGAAGGAAAGTACCCTCCATTGACCCACAGTGTAAACAGTGCGGAGATGCAATTAGCCCAGCGTGCCACAATCTGTGCCTTGTATAGTAAGCTCTATGGAGATATTTGAACTGAATAAGGCTTAGGTGGGCCGCGATCGCTGCGCTGTGTGGGGACCCTAGGGCTACCACCCAGTCGTCTTCTTCTAAGGGACCTCAATCTTGCTGCCAGGCCTCTCTAGTTTTATTTAGAGTAGTAGGTGTTTTATTGATGATTATACTGTATATTTTGGTTGTCATCTTGTGGTCTCCCAATTCCCCCACAAAGACTTTGACCTCAACGAGGTTAAACTCGGGTATCTTCGTGAGGCGAGATATTTAGGGGGTGAAGGCATGCCTGTATTGCAGATAGCAGTAGAATTGAGTGCCGGGCATATCATAGTCTGTTTGTATGTCAAGAAAGGGCTTGAGGGTACTACCACGCACAACTGCCCCGTCATATAGATATGCTTTACCTATATGCTGTGTTAAGTTAGCATGAGCTTATTAGAAGTTTAAACGCCATTTTTCCTTTCTGCTGCTTTGCACACGACACATAACTGTTGTTATAGCTTTGAGCCTAGTAGAGAGCTTTCATTCACACGAGAATAATATGTTATTACTCTGATATCAGCTTTGCTTAGTGAGCTGTGTCGGTACAGTGAGTCTTCAAGGATAACTCTACACAGTGGTTGTTGTGAGGTCTGATTTTCGCACCTTCCTAGACATAACATACATGCAGCGGCAGCCAAATTTTGGCTTTAGGCACGTTTTATATTGCTTCACGCAGCGCACCCACAGACACTTGATGGTGCTTCGCATGCAGAGAGCTGGTGGAAGATGATGTGATCCCTTACCACTAGGATCTTGAGGTATGGGGCCGCCCTGCTAAAACCCAATGAGACCTTTTTAGATATAATATAACATACTAGTTAGGGAGGGTGAGAATTAGGTGTTGTTAAACCCAATTCATTTCAGCATTTTAGCATGTTGTCACCTTTTGCATTCTATGGACTAGTAACTATGCTGATTACTTTGCTTCTTATAATATGTTTGCTGGTATTATCTAAGATACTGCGCTTGAGAACCCTGCATTAGTAAATAAACATTTCAAATATGCTTGCGTCCTCATTTACTCCTTGTTTTGAATTGAAATGATTGTATAACGAAAGAGTGTTCATGTGTTCCACGTTACCTGAGGTAATCTAAGTCCATGTTCTGGTTTGTCTAAGTATTGGGAGTTTGTAATGACCAATGAGACACTGTAGCTAGTCAGGTAGGGGATTTTGGGTACTAAGGTGAGTTTTGGCACACCCTAACTCACTGAAGTTCCAAGTCTCTATGCACAGTTCTGTAGGAGAACAGGATCCCTGCGACATGGCGCCCAACGTTTTCGGTGGTCTTATTACATGACACTTGAGTAGTACATCTTTCGATCCTTAACCCCTTCACTGTCGTTTCCGGAAAACGGTGGTGTCGGAAAAACCTACCTATTTGTGTAATAGGTCTTTTCAAGCTTGAATCTTTCTAAACTGTTTCCTTGAATTACAACCCAGTTGTGCTACAAAGTTTACTCTGTCCTTTTAACTTCCTGTGTAGTTATGGCCGCGGTGGACATTCCTCAGCATAGTCGCATTGCGGTGCGCAACCATTTGCTGCAGTATAATGTTTCCGTGGATGGCATGGCCGTGATAATGGTGGTGAGTGCAGAGGTGGCTTACCCTTACGAAATCTTTTACTCGTGGGTGACATTCCCAGCTGTGGACGGAACTTCAGGTGTGTTCCACACATACACTCCTACTGCTGTGCCGAATGAATATACTCCGTATAGGGCACAGGAAGTACCTATTGATACTTGGCAGCACCCAGTTTGGTTTGGTAGCGCCCTCGCCCACTCTTTAACAGCTCCGAGGTTAGGTCCTTTGTCCATTCCTGGTGCAAATTGGCCTGTTTTGGCTGGATTTACTCCTCATCCTCAACACGGCGCGTGTTCCGTAGTTGAGTTAAGACGACTACATGTGGCCGCAATTAGCGTGATTCGATCGTTGGTACAATACATAACCTGTAATCTCCCGGGCTGGGCCCCGGGTGCTGCGGCGCTTCCTTCAGGACAGGGCGGCATGAAGCTCAGTCCCGTGATGGTCAATGCAGTGATGGGCAAGCGTCCCCAAGATAAGGATGATTTTCCTTTCTGGCTTGCCGAGAAGTTTGACCAGCTGGAAGCTATATTTCCTAACACGACTCCTGGTGAAAAACACAGGATTCTGACAATAAGCTTACCTAAAGACTTGGCCCCTGAAATCTGTGACTGCGAGACCTGGGGTAGAACATTTGCGGTGGTCTATGCGAGGTGCTACGGCACTCCGTCTATGACTGTCCTGCCTACGGTCCTTAAGCATGTTCAGGATGAGCACGGACCTGAGGCTGCGGTTGAATTGGGTATGCACCTATGTGGCACCTTTGATGTGGTTTGCGATCTCGTTCTTGCTAATGTCAAGGGAGATGCAGTGAACTTTCAGGTAGCCAATGCTTTACAGGCGCTTCCTGATGCCGAGAAACCCCGTCAGTTAGCGAGGATTATTGTGGCGGCTTATAAGACCGTGTGCCGCAATAGTAGGGGTCTCAAGCCTTTTTCTACTAAAGAGAAGCACCAACCCCAAGGGCAGAAATCAGAGACTGACGTCCAGCCCAGGACCAAAAAACTAAATTGGCCTAAAAAACAAAAACAGGGAAAGCAACAGCAACAGAAACAGGAGTCTCGTCCTGCGTCTCCATTGCCTGCCCCCACAGAACGTGTTTATGACTTGCGCGATCGCGCGAAGATAAAATCACCTGATCGATTTCAGGTTTCTGATCAACGCTCTCCTCGTTCTTTTCAGGATTCATCGGCCTCGGCGACCGGCGGTGGAGGAGGCGGCAGGGGTCGAGGTGGCCAGCAAGGACGCGACCAGCCCCGCCCGAAAGACAGTGCGGGCAAGCAGAACGGCTCTACACCAAAGAGGCCCCAGTTTCAAAAGAAGAAAGTCGCCGCTTTAACAGCGAGATATGCCACAGATAGTGAGAACGCGGCTTCGGAATCTGACATGGGCTCTGACCTTGCTGGACAGCACGACGGAGATTACCATAGTGCGAGAGGCCCTGCGTCCACTCCTGAAGGTGACAGCGACTGACCGTTATGTTGTAGTGGAAACAGCTAACACTAGAGTTGCTCCCCCTGACAGACTTTATGAAATAGTCCTTTTGATAGAAGGTGACATACAGCGTACCATAAAAGGGATATTTTGGGAAAATCTTACGACTACTTATGACATTTTGTTAGCAGAGGCTGACTGGCCCCCACCTTTTGTTCTCGCAGCTCCGCGAAGGGAGGAGGTAATCCTCCAGAGTTTCGCGCACACAGTCTCGAAGGAGCATGCGCTGAATTTTGCAGAAGAGTGGGCTAAGGCTCTGGCGCCGGTTCCGTACCGTACACACTGTGGTTGGGATACATTTTCCCCACACCACGAGATTCCTTTGCGGTCTCAGCCACAGCCTCAACCTCAATATCCCATTAGACGTGAAGCCAAGACTTCCGTTGCGGAAATCCTTGAACAATTGGAATATCAAGGAGTGATTGAAACATGTGTGTCACCAATGAATAACCCTCTTTTAACTGTGACCAAGCCTGACGGATCGTATCGTTTGGTATTGGATTACAGGCATTTAAACTCGCATTGCCGTACCTGGGCAGTACAGAATACTCACGGCTCTTCATTAGTGGATAGTCTTGTGCGTAAGCGATTTAAGACCACGCTTGACATTTCCAACGGTTTTTATGCCCACCATTTGGATGGTCTGAGTTCCCAATGGACCTCCTTTACTTGCGGCGGTGTGCAAAAACAATTTAGACGTTTACCTATGGGCTATAAAAATAGTCCTGGGGTATTTACTGCCCGCATTGTCTCTCTCTTGGAGAGAATCGACCCTGATGCATGCTTGTATGTGGATGACATTTATCTCACAGACGACGAACTTTGGGAGCATCTGTGTCGAGTTGACTGCTTAATTTGTAACTTTGCAGACTTCGGTTACAAATTCAACTTTGCAAAATCGCACATTGCAGAGTATACAGTGTTGTTCCTGGGCTACGAGCTCAACAATGAAGGTAGAGGATTGGCTCCTCACTTCTTGGAGAAATGCACACAACTGCGCGCTCCGACAACTCTGAAAAAATTACAGTCTTTGCTGGGATTTTTGAACTCCGGGAGAACATACATTCCTGAATATGCCCAGCGTATCACGCCTTTGTATGCTTGGATACAACCTACTTTTACCAAATCATGCTGGCTGCCTGAGCACTCAGCTATCCTGCAATCTTTGCAGGCTGATCTGCTCGCTTTTAAATTCTTACTGACTCGTGACAATCACACCAACCTGGTGATAAGAATCATCCCTGGGACGGTGGGTTTCACTTACCTGACTTTTAACGAAGGAGACACAGTACCTATTGCTTACAAGTCACACTTGTACACTTTGGCTGAAATGCGATTTTCCACTGTGGAGAAAGTTTTGACGGCTGTACAGATGGTGATTCTTAAGGAACGATCTCTGTCACAGAGAAAACGCATGTTGGTTGTTACCCCGTGTCCTGCTTTGGAGGCAGTTACGAAAGCCAGTGTACCTAATTCTAAAGCTTTGCACCCTCAGTGGATACAATGGGCTGCTTTATTGACGTCCCCGGATGTCATGTTTATTTTTGATTCCTCCTTACGGTCGCAGGAGTATTTACAAGATGAATTTGTTCATCCTGCTCCTTTAGCTATGGGGCCTTCGGAGGATTTCCATTGCATCATTTACACTGATGGCTCGGCACAGGTTGCGCAAGGCTCTAAGCACGCCTACGTTTCCGCTTGCTCCATTGTGGTCGGTGCCATGGTGAACGAAAGTTCAAGTCCAGAATCGTGCACACGCAGACTCTAGGGGACTGCACCGCACAATTGGCAGAGCATCGTGCTCTGATGCTTGCATTGGAGTACGCAGATCCTAGTGTGACGACACTTATTGTGAGTGATTCTTACTACTGTTTCCAGTCTTACAATGAGAACTTGTTCTTTTGGTTTCAGAATGACTTTCGTGATTCCAAGGGTAGCACAATAAACCATAAAATGATCTGGGTCCGAGTGGCTGAGCTTAAGGAGCAATTGCCACTCGTGTTTGTAATCCATACTCTTGGTCATCAGCGCGTGGGAGTCCACGCTGTTGGCAACTCGCTTGCTGATGAGGCAGCGAAATCTGCAGTATCGACATATTTAGTTGCAGCAGTTACACGGTCCAAAAGTAAGATTGATGATGATATCTTGGCGGCTGTTGCTGCCACTGAGAAGGGAGGTAAATATCCTACGGGGTTCCCTTCGAACTACACATACCACTTAAGTCCCGATAACGTTCCTTATGTGAAAATTCCTAAAGTTGGGGAAAGGTTGATTCCCAACTCGGATCGCAGAAATACATTGATCACAGCGGCACATGAAGGTGTTGCGTCTGCACATGCGGGCGTTTCGGCCACTGTATCTCAGTTACAACAGCGTTTTTGGTGGCGGGGACTGTACAAACAGACGCGCGATTATGTCCTTCAATGCAACATTTGCCAGCAGATTAAGCCTTCGACTGCTGCGCGTCCGCCCCAGACACAGTTGTACATATCTAATAAACCACTAGGTTGCGTTTATTTAGATCACTGCTTTTCCTTCTGATACTGCATATAAGTACATCTTAGTCGCAGTTGATTCATGCACACGCTTTGTTTGGGTCTGGCCCCACCGCAGTGCTGATTCACGGACTGTCATAAGAGATTTGTGCGTCTTTATTGGGATTTTTGCCTGTGGTACCTTCCATTCGGATCAGGGTCCGGCTTTCGCCTCTAAGGCGTATAAGGATGCCATGATTTCGATGGGGGTCCAAGTCAAGTTTTCGTCTCCATACAGACCTGAGGGTAATAGTGTAGTGGAACGAATGAACCGTGACTTAAAGCAATCATTGACAGCTCGAGTTATAGGCACTGGCAGGAACTGGCTGGCCCATCTCAATGGCGTGAAGCGTGCTCTTAATAATCTCCCTAGAAGGTCTCTGGGTGGGCGGACCCCATACGAAATGCTCTTTGGTATCAATAAGTATGTATCGGACCTTGACGGTCTAGACTCGGTGGCTAGCGCTGCCTCCTTTGACGTAGATGAACTTTGCAATGTTTTACAGACTATACAAAAGACGAGAGACAGTCTTGCAAAGGAACATTTGCCCTCCACTTCGGATGATTCGTTGCAGATCCCAGTAGTTGGCTGGCTACCCCAAGTTGGAGAACTGGTTCGGGAGAAGATCGAGAACAAGAAAGAATTTGGTCCCTCCTACCGAGCTCCGGTTCCTGTGCTTGGTGTGAAGGACACAAGAACAGTCATTTTACCACCACTTCCAAGTCGTAAGGAAAACAGGTATATCTCAATTGACAATGTCAAGATACACAGAGTGGCTGATTCTTCTTAGTATGACACCGGCAGTCTCCTGTCCTTCGATTGTGAGAAATTCTGTTTTGGCCACTGCTACTAGTCCTGAGCCAGAGGTGGCCATCGAGATGCCTACAATTTCCAGTCCTTTATTGAGTACATTGCCTGGTACTCATCTTGATGAAATTGACTACACTTACCCAACTGACTTATCGATGCCTGATTTGCAAACCCGTTTGGCCACAGAATCCAGATTTTCATTTGACACTGTCTCGCACACTTCGGGAAAGCCCTCTCAGATTGCAGTATATACAAGTTTATTTTAAAAAAAAATTTAATTCCGCCTTAGACATATGTTTGGCTGGTACTTTTTTCTATTTATCTTTTTATGTCAATTGGTTTTGTGTTTTATTTTTTCCGAATCTTCAATGGACACTATGTCGAAGAGAGAACATGCATTCGACATCTAAATGGAACATCGGCACCCCTTTCCTCCTCAAATTCTGCCCACAGACTGAAGAGAGACTTGGCATTTGTTCATATCACTGCTTGGCCTGTCCTAGATGGGATTGTATGGGATGCAGTTAAATTTCAAATCCATGGCCCAACTGAGGTTATTAATGTCCCTAATGTTCTTAGAGTAAACATGGGGGATGTGGTGAAACAAAACATACGTTCTGATGATTGGGATGTTCAGGCCGTGGAGGCATTGTTTTCTGATTTGAAATATTATGCTGCCTTTGATGCTGAAGATTTATATTTAGATTATGGTGATTTATTTTGCTTCCAACATTTTGACAACCACTACTTACACAAAACTAGTTCCAGGAGAAATACTGTAAATTATACACTGTGGGAGCATTGCCCAGCTCCTTTACAAGGCAGTTCAAGTATTTTTTTGAAAAAGTACACTTATTTTACCGACTTTAATCAGTCCAATCCCGCTTCATTTTATTTTAAAATGACAGAAAAGTCCATGTCCAAAGTTAGACTTACCGATACTAAGTTATTGCATTCGAAGTCCTTCCTAGACCAGCTGGCTGTTGGGAGTCTACGAGTTGTGGAAGAAAACAACTGACCTTAAATCAATTTGAGGTTCTAAAAGTTGGCAGGTGCAAGGCATTGAGGCTTTGCACCGTGCATGTCTCATCCCAAATCATGTTATTTTTGAACTCTACCATTTCTCAAACAACATGCTTTGGATTGGCTCCTTCTAAAAATGTTTTGTATCCTCCCCCGCATGGGAACTCGGATGTTTCCATCTGGCTGAGAATTCCAACCTTGAAGGCAGAGTTCAATGGAATGAGTAGAATAAGAGCCCTAATGTCGCAAAAAGAAGTTGCCCTGACTTCGGCTCGTGAAACATTTGTCCTTCACGTAGCCAACACCCGCACAGAGGTGCAAGCTTTATTAAATACTGACCTACCATTGCATTTCAGTGAATTGATTCATACAATCTTTAACGCGTGCTCCACATCGGGCCTCGCACATTTTTTTTAAATAGTTAGCAGCGGTCTTGTAACTTCATTTGAAAAGATATTTGGAGTCATTCCTGCTTTCTTCCATTCAATCTTTTCAAGCCTGTTTGGTGGGTTTTCCGTTTTACTGGCGTTGGCTGCAGGCCTTCTGGAGATATTTTGTTTTGTTAAAAATGGATGCCCGTCCTGTGTTTCAAGACGCGCAGTCCCGACTGGCACTGTTTCGCAACAGGATGCTTGAATACTATGACACGCTGCCGCTCGCCACCTTAAGTGCAGCGTATGGATTATCATTTCGATTTTCCTATTTTACATGTGTCCAGCCTGTCTTTCATTGCCTGAGCTGCGATTTCGATTGGGCCCTGGATTTGTGTCTCTGCAAGATGGTTTTTCCTGACGTGGATTTTAATCATCTCATGAGTCCCTTGGTTGCTCATGAGTTGCTTTGTTCTGACGAAAGGATTATGGCCTTGGCAGCGATGCATGGAGTACTGGGTCTTTGGAATATATTTGCAGCGGCGCAAGATTTCTTGGCACACAGCTTCATTGAGAACCCACCGAGTTGTCCTCTGATGGTGCTAGAGGCTCCGATAATTGAAGAGCATGAATGTTCTTTCCCGCTATTGGATTGGATGGCTGAATTGTTTTCGGATGATAACAGTGACTTCCTTTTGGAAGCTGTTGCTGCTTATTTTGCATATTCAGTCCTGGGCTGAGACCAATCGAGGCCTTTCTTGACATTGAACTCTTTTCGATATTTTTTTGGGGAATTATGACTAAATTTTCATGTCCCAGACCTATTGACTTTGCTCAAATTGAACGCTAAATTGTCATGATGGTGAGATTTTGGTTTTTTGAGTGACGAAAATATTTTTTCTCACTTCCTCAAATTTGACCTGACTATCGTTCTTGAACTCTGCATTTAAAAAATGAGCCCCTTTTCTTATCTTGTCTTATCCGTGCTCGGATCATGGGGGATGTCATATAGATACGCTTTGCCTATATGCTGTGTTAAGTTGAGCATGAGCTTATTAGAAGTTTAAACGCCATTTTTACTTTCTGCTGCTTTGCACACAACACATAACTGTTGTTATAGCTTTGAGCCTAGTAGAGCGCTTTGATTCACACGAGAATAATATGATATTACTCTGATATCAGCTTTGCTTAGTGAGCTGTGTCTGTACAGTGAGTGCTGAAGTCTTCAAGGATAACTCGACACAGTGGTTGTTGTGAGGTCTTCGCACCTTCCTAGACATAACATACATGCAGCGGCAGCCAAATTCTGGCTTTAGGCACGTTTTATATTGCTTCACGCAGCGCATCCACAGACACTTGATGGTTCTTCGCATGCAGAGAGCTGGTGGAAGATGATGTGATCCCTTACCACTAGGATCTTGAGGTATGGGGCCGCCCTGCTAAAACCCAATGAGACCTTCTTAGATATAATATAATATACTAGTTAGGGAGGGTGAGAATTAGGGGTTGTTAAACCCGATTCATTTCAGCATTTTAGCATGTTGTCACCTTTTGCATTCTATGGACTAGTAACTATGCTGATTACTTTGCTTCTTATAATATGTTTGCTGGTATTATCTAAGATACTGCGCTTGAGAACCCTGCATTAGTAAATAAACATTTGAAATATGCTTGCGTCCTCATTTACTCCTTGTTTTGAATTGAAATGATTGTATAACGAAAGAGTGTTCATGTGTTCCACGTTACCTGAGGTAATCTAAGTCCATGTTCTGGTTTGTCTAAGTATTGGGAGTTTGTAATGACCAATGAGACACTGTAGCTAGTCAGGTAGGGGATTTTGGGTACTAAGGTGAGTTTTGGCACACCCTAACTCACTGAGGTTCCAAGTCTCTATGCACAGTTCTGTAGGAGAACAGGATCCCTGCGACAGCCCTCACCATATATATACCAATGGGCCCCAGCCCCGAAAGCCAGGCAGTCGTGCCAGCTCTGGCAATTGCCCATTATTCCACAGTGGAGTTTCCCTGGTGAGTCTCCCCCCCCCCCCAACCTATCTGGCGGAGCACAGACTTTCAAACCTTAACGTGACGGTGGCAGGCGATAGCTTCTTAAGCAGCGCCATCGAATAAAGAACCATGTGCAAAGTATTGTCTCCCAGCAGCTAACGTTCTACGGGGTACGCCGGGTCTCCCAGATCACCGTACTACCATTTGTTAAGGACGAGAAGGTGTGAGGCTAAGTAATATGCATGAAAGTCGGGGTAGCCACTCCACCGGAATAAGTATATTGGACGCAGGTCCACAGCGCAACTAGCAATGCACCCCACCCCCCCAAGAGAAGCCGGGCAAGAATAGCGTTCAATTGACGAAACCATGTCTGCTTAATTGGGTAGGGGCGATTTTGTAATTGATAAGGAAGGCCGGGTAGGGGTTTAAAGATAGCGGATCTGCCAAAAAAGAGACACAGGCATATGAGACCACACAGGCATCTGGTCACTCACCTGTGAGGTTTTTGCTCCATGCCACTGACAGGGACGCTGAGAGGAAGACGCCCAAATACTTGAAACCATCTGGGACCACCACCACTTCCAACGACCAACCGATGCCTGCCCGCAGTGGCCACAAAAATTATTTTCCCCGATTCATGTAGAGACCAGAGGTCTCACCAAAAATCTACATAATGCGAAGGAGGCGTGGACCTGTCCGATCAATTTCCAATCGGATTTGTGAGAAAAAATAAAACATCATCCGCATAGAGCGCTATGCGATCGGATATTCCCGGTGCCCATTCAAAACCACGCGTCTGGGCATCCACACGAATCCAGGCCGCCAATGGCTTCATGGCGAGCGCAAAGAGATATGGGGACAGTGGGCAGCCCTGGCGCGTCCCCTGCCCAATAGGCCACCCTGACCGATGCGGTTATATCTGTATACAGTAAGCGAATAAGCTTCAATAACCGGGGGCCAAAATTTAAACGGCCGAGCAAGGCGAAGAGATAGGACCAGCTAAGGGAATCAAAGGCTTTATTTATGTCCGCCAAGAGGAGCGCAGTGGGACTCCCAAGCCTGTCAACCGCGGCTATAGCATTGTGTGCACGTCTGATGTTATGTTGCGTAGCATAGCCGGGCATAAAGCCCGCCTGGTCCGGGTGGACCAACTCCGTGATGTATGGGACCAGGCGATTGGCAATCACCTTGGCCAAGAGTTTAGCCTCCAAATTGAGTAGGGATATCTGGCGGTAGGACAAAGATTATTCCGGGGGGCAGCCCGGTTTAAAAAAACGCAACAATTTCGGCATGTCGCCAGTCCGGTGGGAGGCCACCACTCTCCGTGGAAGCCTCAAGAGTCTCTAAGTATGGATTTAGAAGTTGTGGGTGGTATTTCTGGAAGAACTCGCAAGGAAAGCCACTCGGGCCCAGTGCCTTACCCGGTCGCATACTAAGCAGTGCAGTCAGCAGTTCTTCGACGCCACAAAGGAAAGTCCAATATGTCTTGCACCTCATCGAATAAGGCCTGAGGTGTAAAGTCGTCTATAAATTTCTGGACAAGTGTCGTGGGTAAAACCTCACAAGGAGCGTACAAGTCTGCAAAATATGAAGCGAAACAGTCAGCTATGGCAGACGGGCCCATAAGAACGGTCTCGTCAGGACCACGTATACATGGGAGCGTTTGAGGGCACAGGGTCTGTTGACACAGACGGTGTAGTAAGGCACTAGATTTGTCCCCCCACTGGTATATCTAGCTACGAGTAGCGAGCTAGTACAGACGGGCTTCATCCAGAAGTTCTCTGGCGTACATCTGTTGTATATTGACTAGTTGCCAGCATGCAGCGCTTCCCTCTGCAATCCTACCCGCGCGTTCCAGGTCAATTAACTGGTCTTCAATTTGTATTAGCTTGTCGTGGCGCTGTCAGCGCCTTGCCATACATAAGGCGATATCCGCCCCCCTGAGAGTGGGTTTCAGCACCTCCCGTAGAATGACTGGAGAATCTACAAAGCCCGTGTTTAATGAAAGGTAATCTCCGAGAGATTTATGGATGTGTGCTCTATATTCATCGTCTAGTAGCAGCCACAGTGACAATCGCCACCGAAACTGGGAACGCCTAGGATCCAGAGACAAGAGAAGGAAAACCAGTGTGTGATTCAACAGGCCCGGAGGGAGAATGTCGGCCGCAAGCAATCTATGGGTATGTGACCCTGAGAGAAAGAGGTAGTCGAGCCTTGACATGTGGGTGCCGGAAAAAAATTTATACACGCAGGTAGTGGGGTGTAGGGTCCTCCAGGAGCCAACCCATCCCAATCCCTGGACTAAGGGTAACAGTTTGGACAAGGCGTGGCACGCCACCTATCTTGCGACGGAGACATAACATCATTCCAAACTCCGCCAACCAGGGTTAAACCTAACTGGAGTTCAGTCCAAAGTGTCATCAATTTTTCAACAAAGGACCACGAGGGGGGCATAAATACTACCCCGAACAATGGGTTTCTCATACAGAGTCCCATAGATCACAAGAAACCTGCGCTGGGGGTCCGACCATGTCTTCATGTGGACAAAGGGGACATAACGGTGTATAAGAATTGCAACCTCCGGGAACCTCTAGTGAATCCAGGATGATAAGTATGTGTAAAACCAAATCTCCCCAAGCAGGATGTTTTAGTTCCCGCTAAATGGGTCTCCTACAGAAAGAGAATGCCCACCCTATGACGCTTAGCTTGGCACAGCACCGCACCCCGCTTTATCTTATTGAGCAGGAAGTTGGTGTTCCAACTGAGGACTCAAAGCTCTCTACTCCCGACCCCATCTAACTCCGGTGGCATGGCTGGCAGTGGTATAAGAACACAGAAAGAGCGAATTGAGTGGCAATGACAACTCAAAAGGCGCACATGGCAGAGAACGCAGTGGAATTAATACAAAGCAACAACCAACCCCACATAATATCCCCAACCCCCCGACCCAAATACCTCATAAACATAGAAGTATCTGTCTCAGCATGGTCCAGGCCAGAACCCCAACAGGGGGTAGCGGCAAGGAGCAGCCAATGGATCCCCAGAGCGAGGCTCCTGCCCACACAGAAACAAAGCAACAGAGGGTCAGAGACTCGTGAGACAGTGGGAGCCTGCAAGAAAAAGGAGTATGCGACATATAGCATGCATAGTTACAGTTCTCAAAGCTACATCATTCAGGACGCTGAGAGTTCTGGTTGATCTTCAGGGAGTCTCTTATTGGACTTGTTACGAGACCTGTTACGGGTCACGCCCGTAACCCTTTCCCAGAGGACCGCATCTGGAACGGCTAGATGATGAGTCGGTGTCAATCCTAGGTGGAGTGTGGGGCTTAAGCCGGACTGTCTCCTCCAGCCACTGGAACACCTCCTCCGGGGTGGACTCGAAGAAGTGGGAAGGACTCTCTGTGTTGCTGTACAAGTCTGGTATAATCCGGGAATATGAGGATAAGTTGTGAGTCATAGAAAAGAGAGTCCCGCGCTCTCGCCTGTTGAAGGATGACATCCCTGTGCCTGTAGTGTAGGAGTTTGGTGATGATAGGGCGGGGGCGAGCGCCCGGGGTGGTTTCGTAAGCAGCGCACGGAGAACGCGCTCCAGGACGAAGCATGGGGAAAGTGAATTCCGGTGTGAGCCAACCCCTGAGCCACATAGTGAGGAATTCCACCGCATCTTTTCCTTCGCAACCCTACGGAAATCCAATAAAGCGTAGATTGTTGCGACGAGCACGCCCCCGCATCCTCGACCCGTGTTGCCAGGCCACACGTAAGGGATTCAAGGGTAGACACCTACTTTTGTCAGCGTTCCCAACGTGTCTTCAACATCTGATATGCGTGATTCCGCCTCCATAATCCGCTGCACAGCATTGCGGAGATCCTGCCGAAGCAACATGACGTCCGCGCCTACTGCCCCTATCTTGGATTCCTATGCTTCCCACGACTGTGTGATCGCCGCCAGCAGAGCCGCATTATCAGGCATCTGGGTCTCCGGGCCTCCCAGCGACGGTCCAGAGGTCACACACCCCAGCAAACTTATCTATAGTGCAATGCTTGGAGGTCGCACCAGGCGGCTTAAACTTAGCGATTATAGAGCTGTACAGGGCCAGAGAGGGCAGTCCAGCTGTCCGGATGCAGCAGTCGTTGAAGGCCAAGGGTCACGGGCCCTGCAAGCCAGGTGTAGCTGGAACAACAGGGAGAAGATGAGGGCCAGACGAGGCGGCGCAACCGTACCCACAAGCCGCACTAAGCCTGCGCTTGGCCGCCTCCGCAAGCTTGGCACCCCAGCCTCCCCTAACGGGTGTCTAGGCACAACTCCCAATCCTAGCTGCAACTGGTGTATGGTTCAAAGGTCAATGCCACCCAGTCGCCGGCGGCAACCACAGAGCCCAGGAGAAAGGCAAAGCGACAATGTAGCACAGAGGTCAATGGAGAGGGTCACCAGGCAAAACAGGATCGGTGGTCAGCGCCACAGGTCGAGTATGTCCCCAAAAAGGAACTAGAGGCGGGCAGCTACAGCGATTCACTCCGTAGGTGACAGAACAAGAACTTCAGGCAGGCCCAGGCTCCAGAGAGGGGCCCCTGTTTCGCAGGAGCTGAGTTACATGGTGTTTCCGTCGTGGTACGCTCAAATATAAGCCCCCGGTGTCCACACTACCAATTTGTGGATCAAGCCTAATCTGAACAACAGGATATGTAGTTGGAGTCTCCGTGCCCACACGGCTCCTGCCCCCAAGCAAGCCACCAAGCAGGGGTGCACTAGAGCGCCCGCGGCCCGCCTCCCCATCCCAATGCACGAACCGGGATGGCGACCCCACCCCAGTGCCCAGCCGGCACTCACCAGGCAGCCACAATGTCGGAGTGGGACTGGACCCCACATGTTCGAGGGTGCAAGGATTAACATAATCTCCCATTTCTATATGGGAGCTTATGTTACGGCCGGTTTAGGGCCATAACACATGCCCCCTTAGGGAAATGTGGGAATGCCACCGCACCATGTGCGGTCGCATCGTAATTAGGCGGTCGGGAGCGCCGAACGGAGGTCAGTAGGTCCCATTTCTGCCACGGTGTCGGCCGGAGTTTAATAGGCCCCTAAGTGTCAATTACCAAGTCCATATGGTTGTATTTTGCTGTTTGTGTACGATCTAAGGCCCACTGCTTAGTAGTAATCAATTTGCGAATACGATTTTTCCGGACGGATCAGTTCATTTGCCCCATGCCTGTAAGTCAGGCAAATCATAGGATCCTAGTCCTGTCAAATTAATGTACAATGACATATCTTTATATACACGTCTCCTCAATTCTTGATATATTAGATGGTTCAGTGAAGATGGACTAGCCTTGGTGCATTCAACAATATAATTCACAGTACTCCCGTAATACAGTGCTACCAAAGGCTTTAGACCAAGTTCCAGTCTCATGATACAGTGCAGAGTTGCCAGCTGTAAATGTAATAAAGTAAGTATGCATTTCATTACTTCGGATGCATATAATAAGTTGGGAAAAATTCTCATATGTAGTGCTTTGAGTGAGGGACTGATCACTTTTCCTCCGAACATGTTCATGAATCTCAGTACCGATCTGGAAATCAATGTAATGATACAGAAAAGGGGGGTTCCAGTAGCAATTATATAGGAAGGTAGGACACAATCAATGAAAGAATAAAAATACATAAAGCAAAATAAGAGCACACTGTTATTTAATCACACTGTGTTAAGCATATTATTTACAATTTTCATCAAACAACAATAGTGGCCCTAAAATTTAACGAAGGATAGCGTGTAAGTGAAAGTAGGATTTGTGCAACATTTCTCAAAATTGTGACAATAGAAGCAAAATCAATGAAATCACAGTATTAATTTATCATGGCCTCAAAAGAGCCGAGAAGTGTGCGAACACCCAATGTTCAATAAATCTCATAGAACCATGCCAAATGTACTGCAAATAATGTCCACAGATTAAGTAACGCTGGCTGGTTGTAATACGGGATAAAGTCGACGTTTCGACACCAATTGATGGTAGGTATCGATGAAACCTTAAAGCGGGGTCTTCCTTATTAGAAATCATCGCTCCGCATGTACTGACGTCAGACTATTTTCTACTATTAGGTGATTTTAACTACCATGTGGATGATCAGTCCAAGGCGGATACAGAAAAACTGATCTCTACAATGAACACCCTCAACCTGATACAAAAGGTTATTGGCCCCACCCACCAAGCAGGTCATACTCTTGATCTTTTATTCACAAATTCGCCTAATGTCTCACTAAAGACTCCCACTCCATTATTATGGACCGATCACTTTCTGGTGAATTTCTCTATAAATGGACATAAATTTAAAACCATAATAAACAAAAAGCAAAAAGCATGCAGAAATATGAAAAAGATTACTTTGGCTTCTTTTTCTGAAAACTTCATAATAGATCATATAAACCTCAAGGAAAATGTACACCTTGGAGCTATACATCTGGAGTCCGCCATCCATAAAACACTAGACAAGATAGCCCCCTTACGAAAGGTGTACTGTAGGGAAAAAACCTCACCATGGTTTACCGACCAATTAAAACATCTTAAAACTCAAACAAGAAATGCTGAAAAAACCTGGCGCAAAACTAAAAACCCCAATGATCGCAAATTTTACCAAACCCTACACAACAAATACATGAGGAAAATCAAAGCGGCAAAAAGAACTCATATAGCTGAACGAATAAATAAAGCTGGAAATTCGTCCAAAGAGCTCCATCACATTCTAAAAGAACTTACGTCTGTCAAAAGTCCGCAAGAGACCCCAAAAACCAAAGAATGGACGGAAGACCTTTCAATGTTCTTAGACGACAAAATCACAAAAATATGTCAACCATTCAATACAGAAAATATATCTCTTCAACACCTTGATAAAGAGCTACACACAAATCAAGATGTCTCTCCCTCTAACTGGTCCACTTTTGAATTGTTAAACGATGAAACAATCTTACGTCTAGGACAGAAAATTAAATCTGGATCTCCCTGCGATTACCTAACATCCAAACTATTTACCACCCTTGCTCCTGTGTTGGTCCATCCCCTCTCTTGCCTTCTAAACACATCCCTGATAGAAGCGGAATTCCCTAAAATCTGGAAGGCGGCTAGAGTAAAACCATTACTAAAAAAGCCCGGTGCGGATGCAAACACCTTTTCAAACTACCGCCCCATCTCCTTACTACCTTTCTCAGGGAAAGTGCTGGAGGCATTTGTAAATGAGCAGCTGATAGGCTACCTCGAGAGGAACAATCTACTCGATACCTCTCAGTCAGGTTTCCGTGCTGCACATAGCACGGAGACAGCCCTGATCGAGGTTACTGACAACATCAGATGTGCCCTCGACAAACGTCAGTCATGCATTCTGGTACTTTTAGACCTATCGGCTGCCTTTGACACCATCTCCCATCACATCTTGGTCAGACGGCTGTGGGAGTATGGTGTCAAAGGGCAGGTTTTAAGGTGGTTCATTAGTTATTTGTCAAATCGAACAACCACATTGCAAACAGATGAAACCTTAGCCAGCACACGACCAGTTACAAGGGGTGTGCCACAAGGCTCTATCCTCAGCCCTTCGCTTTTTAATGTTTATATGGCCCCTTTGGCCAATCTCATTAGGGCACATGGATTTGACGTGTTATCTTATGCGGATGACACGCAAATACTTGTTACCCTAGGCCATAACATTAATGATACCAAAAAACGTTTCAAGAAATGTTTGATAGAGGTTAAAAACTGGATGAGTCTGAACCACCTACAACTGAATGGTGCAAAATCTGAAATAATGACATTCGGTCAAGCCAGTGTACACTGGACTCAGGACTGGTGGCCCCCGGAAATGGGGGAATGTCCGGTCCCAAAAGAATCCGTCCGCAATCTCGGTATCCACATGGATAATAAACTATCCATGAAGGACCATGTGAACCACACTGTTGGGACCTGTTTTGGAATCATGCGAAGCCTACGCAGAGCTTTCAAATGGATACCAAAAGAAGCACGCAAAGTTCTAGTTCAGGGCCTCATAATAAATAGGCTAGATTATTGCAACTCCATCCTGCTTGCCATAAATGAGTCCCTTATAAAGAAATTACAAGTTGTCCAAAACACTGCTGCTCGTCTGACTTTGGGACTTCCAAAACGATCCCCTTCCCTGCCAAGCCTAAAAAACTTACACTGGCTCCCCATAAAAAAGAGCCATCTTTAAAACCATGTGTCTGGTGCATAAACATATGCACGGCACTGGACCAAAATACTGGAACCGAAAATTGACTTGATACCAGCCCGGACGAGAACTGAGATCTAGCTCTAAGTTCCAACTCACGCCATCCAGAGTACAAACAGTTAGAAATGGTGGACGTGCCTTTTCCCATATGGCACCACTTCTATGGAACACACTTCCCCTGAATATCCGTGCAACGATCGAACACATGAGTTTCCGAAAGTTGTTGAAAACATGGCTTTTTAGCTAGGTCTTTCTTCGCAAGATCTTTCACCTTTTGTTTCTGGGTTTGTCCGCATGCGCCATGAGACTCCCTTACGGGATGTGATATGTCTGCGCAATACAAATATCCAGACTAGACTAGACTTCCTCAGGACCGGGTGAAGTGTAGGTGGGGTGGTGGAGGGGGCCATGCTTATCTAAAACAATGTGGAGACATAAGTGGTCAAAGTCGGGTGGTTAAAACAAATGAATGATAGTAAAGGGAAGAAAGCCAAGTCATAATTTGCTTGGCACACTTAATACTATGTAGGGCCAAACGGCTCCAACAGGTGGAGAGCGAAATACTCAATACAACATTGTTAAGAAAACTGGTGAGCTCAATGGACACGTGGTAGGGACTAATCATAGGTTAAATTAATCTAGACGCGTGTCGTCATGCCACAAATGGCTTAATTTGAAACTTACGAATGGGGAATGTAACTTCTAAGATCCGCGTGGCCGGATTAATTTTGCCGCCAGATCCGTGCAGTCCATCAAAATTACACTGCAGAGGAATAAAAAAACATACACCGGAGGTAGCAGCGATGGTATCCGAATGCGGATAGCCGCTATGTGTGTTCATACTTAAAACAAAAACCATCTGCACTCACGTTCACAACTTATTTAAAACTGTTCGTGTCAAACATGGGCATCGTAAAACAGCCGCGGCCGCGGTCCGTGATGCCTGGAAACACAATAGAAGGGCCATAAGCTTAACGGATGACTCGGGAGTGTGTTTGTAACTGCTACCACTACCCTGAATGGATATATCACCCGGTCGTGAATTACCTGAAGAAGGGACACCTCCGGAGTCTAGAAGGGTTCCGTGCGTCTGTGTAAAGTAGAGGTGGAGGCAGGTTTCTTTGGAAGGGTTTATTCAAGTTGTAGGAATAAACAGGTGAAGCCAGGAAACACAGCTGTACAGTATTTAGTCAGGCTGCAACTGACTCTTTACAGAATGCGAACACACAAGGAGCAAGGCATTCCAAGGAACAACCCGCTCTAACACGCTCTAACACGAGCCTTAAAGCAACATGCATTTATTAAGTGTAAACACAACATAACACATCCCCCCTCCCTCACAATAGCAACCCCATGAGAACTCCAAGGGAAAGGGACAAGGAAAACAAGGAAAGGGAAAACAAAAATAAAAAAAAAGGAACAGGTGAACTACCTGACATAATCCTTTAACCAGCAAGGCAAAGTCCTGGTCCTTTGAAAACCCTTGACAGGTGGTAAAGAGGGTACAGAAATTGTGTCTTTACCGACTGGAAGGGAACTTACACTAGAAGGGGAACTTACGTTACCACTCTTGTAGTCAATGTCAACAAGGCAAGGTTCCTGTTCCACACGGCAAGGTTTTTGCAACGACTCATTAATTTGACAATCAGAGGAACCAATCACCACTTCCCCCCCCTTTAATTGAGGACGAGAAACACCAGGCGCAAGTTGAGATTGTAATTCACTGCCATTAAAATGATCTTCAACCCAATCAAAATTGGTCTGTTCATTTCTCACAAGCTTACTCTCGTCATGATTCTGACAAATGTCCAAAGCAACATCCTTCAGGTTCCAAACCTTACCATCACTTAGCCTGACTGAATTTTTAAGAACTTCCAGAACCTGTCTAGGCGAATCAAACTTATTCTCGCCCTTCAAAACCTTGTAAGGCTTTTTGATCCTAACCCAATCTCCTGCTTTTACAATGACATCTTTTACACAATGACGTTGATCATAGTAAGTCTTGCTTCTGCCATGCACCAATTCCAATTTTTTCCTAACCTCCATAGGTGACCATTGTTGAACATTATCTTTGAAAATCCAGCTAGGGTTAAATTTGCACCTAGGTAATCTACCTCTCATCATCACAAAAGGGGAAACTCCCGTAGAATTATTTAGAGTCACCTTGTAAGATCACACAGCCTTCTGTATCTCCAATTTCCAGTCCATCCCTTTGTAATTGGCTGCTTGCAAAATACCTTTAATCACCCTATTGAAACGTTCTACAGTTCCATTCCCACTAGGATTGTACAATGATGTTGTTTTGTGTGTAATACCACATTTCCCAAAATATTCCTTAGCAGCCTTGGACAGAAACTGAACACCATTGTCCGTTAACACATTTATGGGTAGACCTTCCACCATAACATTTTTATCTAGAAACCTTAACACAGCCTGGGTATCCACTTTATCCACAAACTTAACTACAGGCCACTTGGTGAACAGATCAATTACAACCAATCCATATTCCTTTGGATCCCCAACTGGGCCAAATATATCTACTGCAATGGTTTCCCAAGGCATGCTAGGAATGAGTCCATCACTCATTGCTGGTCTCAAGGTCCTTAAGGATTTATCTGCGGAACTGCAAACCGAACAACCTCTGACAAAAGCCTCAACTTCACTGTCAACTCTTGGCCACCAAAACAAACCTTTTACCGATAACTTAGTCCTAACTATACCAAAATGCCCCTCATGACATAACTGTAAGATCTTCTTCCTTAACCCTGAAGGTGGAACAATCCTGTCCCCTCTTAATAAAACCTCTTTCTCAAAAGATAACTCAGATCTGACCTCCCAAAATGACTTCACAGCGCCCGACAAACATCTTTCCTTTGGCCAACCTTGGCAAATGAACTTTGATACTTCTACTAAATCCTCATCTGCATTATGTTCTCTTAACCAATCCTCCCTACTGATGGCTGGGAAACCAGAATCATGTATCAATGCCACACTAAAGTTCGCCCAAGGATCATCAACACAATTTTCCAGTGGGGAAGGGAGCCTTGACAGACAGTCAGCTACAACATTGTCTTTCCCAGGTACATAGGTGATCTTGTAAATGTATTCTTTCATACGCATAGATATCCTTGCCAACCTAGCAGAAGCAGTTGCAGTGCCATCCGTGGATAAAATGTGGACTAACGGCTTATGATCAGTCCTGATGTTAACCATTTTCCCCCAAATAAATGCACGAAAATGTTCCAAAGCCCATGCACAAGCCAAGGCTTCCTCTCTATAATAGGGTATCTGCTTTCTGCTGGTGACAAGGCCCTAGATGCAAATAAGATGATTCTTTCTTTACCATTTTCTCCCACCTGCGACAAGACTGCGCCCAGACCCTTGTCGCTTGCATCAGTTGTTAAAAGGCAGTTCAGATTGGGGTCAAAGCTAGACAAAGCATTCACTTTTTGTAATTCCCATTTGATTTCAGTAAACTCTTTCTCACACTCCTTGGTCCATTCAAATTTAACATTTTTCTTCAACAACGACCTAATATTATATACTTTTGAAGCAAAATCCTTAATGAACTTGGCACAGTACTCTGCCATACCCAAAAAGGATTTGATTTCTTCTTTAGATTCGGGTGTAGTCATGGTAACTATATTCTCCACTAATGAAGGCTTTGGTCTGACACCTTCTTCACTAATTATATGACCAAGGTATGAGACACTTCTTTCCCCAAATTTGCATTTAGATAACTCCACAGTTAAACCAGCCGAATTGAGTGTGTCGAAAACCCTCCAAAGTGTTGTGTCATGATCTTCTTTGTTAGTACCTGCAATTAAAACATCGTCTTGAAAAAAACAAATGCCATCCATATCTCCAAATAGTTTGTGCATTAAACGTTGAAATACAGCCGCGGCCGATGCGAGGCCGAAAGGCATCCTTATAAATTGAAAACAACCAAATGGTGTAATGAAGGCTGTTAGATGCCTAGACTCAGGTTCTAAAACTACCTGGTGGTAGGCTGCAGAAAGGTCTATCGTGGAGAACCAAGTCGCACCCCTTAAGGAAGAAACCATCTCGTTAATTTTTGGCAAGGGAAAACGTTCAACTACAATGTTTTGGTTAAGATGGCGTAAATCAATACACAAACGGATTTTGCTATTAGACTTCCTCGCTACGACCACTGGACTAATCCACTCCGAAGAGTCTACCTCTTCGATAACGCCTTTAGCTAAAAGACCCTGAATTTCTTTTTTGACTTCGTCTCTTATCAATAGAGGAATAGGCCTAACCTTATGTACTTTGGGTTGTGCATCACCTTTAAGCATGATTCTATGCTCAAAACCTTTAAGTTTGCCTAATTGTCCACTCACCACTTTGGTGAATTTACTTTTCAAAATATCCTCTAATTTGCTGCACTCATCTAAGATTAAAACTTTTTCTTTGCTATTGGGGTCTAAAATGATATGAAGATTCTTCTGGTCAAACCACCCCAGAACTGAAGGCCCCTTTTTGGCTATGTATAATTTGCCTCTGGACATCCTGCCTTTAAATATGAAGGTAAGCCATCTGAAACCCAAAAGGCCAATTCTTTCCCCTGTATAACTCACAGGACTGACATCTGAGGCATTTAACTTGTCTCCTATATTTTGTACAAACTTTTTCTTCCATACTTCCTCATTGACAATTGTATATGGAGATCCAGAATCTGCATATACCTTAACTTTAACGCCACCTAAGGAAATTTCACAGATAGGTTTGCCCTCCATTGCTTCATCAGTAATATTCAACATGTAATCGCCCCTCACATTTTTCACACAACCATCCTCATCTTCACTACTTCCGCTAGCACACGCATTCTCATTCCAGATGCACTTGACATTAGTACGCCTGCGACACATTTTGCTAAAATGGCCCATGAGACCACAAACACTGCATTTTTTACGTAAAGCAGGGCATGACTTGTAATAAGCCATATGTTCCTTGCTACCACAACGGTAACATCTTCTATCCTCCATTTTGTTATCCATTCCTTGACTTTTGACAGTTTGACTGAAATTCTTGTTTGGAAATTGCTTATTCTGATACTTTGGTGTTCCCTGAATTTTGAAGACGGCGGACGATGTTTTGTCCGAATCTTTAACAGTATCTTTTATTACGGTGGCGCATCTCCCTGACATTTCTGACTTCCTCATTATAGCAAGTACGTCGTCGAGAGGTGCATCTCCATTTACCCAAAGGCGATCTTGAATTGGGGAATTGTCATTGTGCATTACGAGCTGGTCCCGAATAAAATCATCATGCAAATCTCCAAATTTACAGTCAATGGCAAGTTTTTTAAGGTCATCCACCCATTCATCAACTACTTCCTCCTTCTTCTGTTTCCTTTGGAAGAATTTGTGTCTTACCACACCTATGCATACTTTAGGTGCGAAATATCTGTCCATATCTGAGATGGCGTTATCGAATTCACTTAAATCAGCATTAATTAACTTCTGCATTCGTGAATATGTTTTTAACCCTTTGGGTCCTAAGGAATGTAAGAGCAACCTTTTCTTTTGCTCAGGTTTCATTTTGGCATTTTCATCAATAGCACAAATGTAATTATTAAAATATTCCTTCCATTCCACCCATTTCATGTCTGGTTGTGATCCAGTAGCCCAAAAGGGTTGTGGAGGGCTGATAACGAAACTTTGTTGAGCCATCTCTACCTCTGAAACACTTTGAGATTGGTCTCCTGAATCCATACACTAACACAAGGTAATAAAAGTCTTTCCGAAACACCTCGCTCCACGGTAGTAAGATACTAATTGTAAATTAAGTGCCCCGACAGTCTCACCTGTTTATCCTATTCCTCCTTGCTCGACTGAAGCGTCGCTGATTGCTTGTGACAAGCGACTCTGCGCTGGTTCGTTAAATAGTTTTTTTTAAATTTTTTTATTGTTGCTTCGGCATTTGAAAGCGCAAAGAGAGACTTCGCGACCAATCCAAAATGGCCGCTACGCTGGGTCACGCAACGTGACCTAGCGCGAATGCGTCATCACGCGATAACCATGAATGCGTGACTTACGTGTGATGGCAAGCGATGGTCGCGCGTCTGAAGACCGCGCATGGAATGCCGCTCTCAATCAAAGGATGCCATCAACGGAACTTGTAGTAAGTGTTTGTAAAAGTTAATAAAAGTATATACGAACCAGGTCGGTGCTTTCTTGACAGTCGGCAAAGGAGAAAATCAATTCCGTAAACCCCAATTCCGTTAGTTTTACCTTGAGGGTAATGAAAAAAAAATTTTTTTTTTTTTTTTGTTCTCAGGACTTGTAGAAATCCAGGTCCTGATCCCGATCGTCGCCACTTGTAAAGTAGAGGTGGAGGCAGGTTTCTTTGGAAGGGTTTATTCAAGTTGTAGGAATAAACAGGTGAAGCCAGGAAACACAGCTGTACAGTATTTAGTCAGGCTGCAACTGACTCTTTACAGAATGCGAACACACAAGGAGCAAGGCATTCCAAGGAACAACCCGCTCTAACACGCTCTAACACGAGCCTTATAGCAACATGCATTTATTAAGTGTAAACACAATATAAAAGTCTGCCGCCTGAATCAGCAACAGCGCAAAGGGGCGGGGAAGCTCAATAAATAGAGACGCCCTAGCCGGCGTGCACGTAGTACTACCGCGGAATGCGCGAGTATACCCATGGTGAAAAGACTATGCTGGGTAACAGAATGGACGTGTATGTAATGTCGGCTCGTGTACATTTCAGGTTCATGATTAAAAATTGCAATGTGGCATGGGGTGTTTGCAAAATGATCACACAGTTAAAGGCTCGATTAAGCAAGTGGCACGCACAGTGAGAGGCCGCAATCACATGTCAATACTCACAAATACATTGAAGCATAGGGAGAAACATTATTCCTAATTAAGGGCACGCACCTCTCGAGCATGAGGGTGAAGTGTCCTGTCGTAGGTTGCGTGTCAGATTGCAATAAATGTCATAATTCCAGATGTTAAACAGAATTAGTAGGTACAGGAAATTACTGTAGCGCGCACTTGTCAAACATGAGGGTGAAGCGTCCACTTATCCTCAGCAGATTCTACCCCCACAAGCCATGCAGTATATTAGAGAAAGGTTGAAGGGCAGACTCCACACTAGCTACTCTGCTGTGGATATACTACTTGGGTCGGCACCCTGAACATGGGGCTAGTGGTTGCAATCTCAGGGCAGTGTCCCTAGTTCGATAATGCTGCGAGTTGCGCATGGCTGATATCTGTTTCGTTGAGGCCGTTTTTTATGGAGTCAAAGAAAGACATCCATTTGGCTTCTCGCATGTTCAAGATCCTAGTGATATCGATACCTACCGTCAATTGGGGTCGAAACGTCGACTTTATCCCGTATTACAACCAGCCAGCGTTACTTAATCTGTGGACATTATTTGCAGTACATTAGGCATGGTTCTATGAGATTTATTGAACATTGGGTGTTCGTACACTTCTCTGCTTTTTTGAGGCCATGATAAATTAATACTGTGATTTTATTGATTTTGCTTCTATTGTCACAATTTTGAGAAACGTTGCACAAACCCTACTTTCACTTACACGCTATCCTTAGTTCACTTTTAGGAGCACTATTGTTGTTTGATGAAAATTGTAAATAATATGCTTAACACAGTGTGTGAGAAGTTGGCCTGGTATATGATGTTCACTATTCTAGTGAGCACCTTGCACCAGTCCAAACAACCCTTATGGTGATGGTTGTAAAGTCAACCTTATAGACCAGCTATCCTAGGGGTAGCATGGACAAAAGCAGTCTTAGGCTAAACTCAAGAGGGCATGTGAAGCCAGCTGTTTTACCAAATGCAAACCTTTTAATACCAAATGAAAGGACACCACACAGGTTATATATTCAAAATATATATGTATTTCTTTCTAAATCAATCCCCTGAACTCTTTATGAGCACAGAAGCACAAGCGCATAACAAGTAACTCAATATAACATACAATAAGTTGCACAATATGGATAGGCCCTGGTGGCCCACTAAACCATATACTAAAATAGTGGTATAAGAACCACATCACGAACAATGGTAAGGCCTAGGACCTTGGGAATCGCTGGGACTACACTGGACTAACAGTTGTTAGGAAGCAGGAGGCCCACAGGATGCGGGTGCAGTGTCTGAATGCACACACGTGCACACATAGAAGTCAATGGGTGCGTAAAGTTACAAAGTTAAAGAATTAAGAGTCTTCCAACTGGACTAGAAGCAAACCACTTGAAACTAGGAGAGTTAATCTTCATAGAAGGACAGCGGTACTCGTGTTACCTCACCCACAGGAAGCGGGTGCATAGGTCCCAAAGTGTGTTGGGTTTCGTCGTGGAGTTCTATGGAGCCTTGGAGAAAAGATGCTGCAGGCGACCAGGAGAGAAGAGTCCGGTTGGATCCAAGGGCGGATCGAGGATGAAGAGTACCTGAAAGCAGAGGGGACAGAGTCTGGGTCACTAGCCAGTGACCAGGAAGGAACCAGGAAGGAACCAGGCGATGTCGGGGAGCAATCAGGTGATGTCCCGAAGCTTGTCTCTGCTGCCACGTGGGCCAGGAGGTGTCGACGACGACCAGGAGCTGGGCACGGACTGTCCCGCGAAGGTTCTCGCTGTTGGCGGTGTCAGTTCTCGATTCAGAATAAACAGGCCTTGGCAAATGCAACCCACGCAGGAATCGAAGATGGCTTCTGGGTCAGACTAGCAAGGTCTGATGGGCTGCTCCTTTTCAGGGGAGCAAGGGCCAGTCTGTAGCAACCAGACCAGCGTTGGAAATTCAAGGTTTCGTCGTCGCAGAGGCCACTAGCCAACGGGCAAGTGACCGGACAGACGCGTCGAGCAGGAAAATGCAAAAGGGCCCCACGCTGCACTTGGTGAGTGTGGAGAGGTGATCTTCGGTGCAGTTGGTGCTCGGGGCTGGGGCTTCTCAGACCCCAATGCACAACTTCGAGGGTGCCTCAGAAGTTGCACGGAAAGCAATTCGCTGGCTTTCCAAGATGGCTGGACCCACGTCTTGCGTCGCCTCCACGGGTCTCAGCTTTGCTGTGGCTGTGGATCGGGCTAAAGGAAGTCTGGAAGTCCGGGTCTTGTCAGGCTCTGTGTTCGAACTCCGGCGGGAGCAACGACAAAGCAAACCGTTGAGCGCTTGATGGTGCCTGCTAGCACAGGGTGGTCGCTCCTTGACCACAAGGGAGATTCTTCAGTCTTCTACGTCGAGTAGGATGTCGAAGGTCCAGAGTTTCGTATCAGAGTTTCAGTCAGGATAAATCTAAAGTCTTGGGACTCAGCTCCTACCTATATACCAAATCTAGGGGCTGGATTACCTGCTAAGTCCCTCCTATGGGTGGGACCCAGGAAAGGGGTGGTTACACCCCTTTTCCTTTGTCCAGTTTCGCACCAGAGCTGGGGCTGGAGTGCCCCAGCACCGGTTTGAACTGGACTATGCATGGGACACCTTGTGTGCCCCAGGCAGTGTCTCATTTCATTCAGCCCTCCCTGCCCCAATACACTACAGCCTGTCTGGGGTGGTGCTAGCACCTCCCTGTGACAGGAAACCTATTGTCCAATCCTCCATTGCTGGAAGGACTCCCAGCAGCAGGAGGTCAGACTTGTGTCTGTGGCAGCAGCATCCATTTTGTGATGCTTAGGCTCTGGTTAACTTCAACCGGGATTAATGGAAGTAACATGTCTTCTCCCTCTAGAAGGGTGGAATGCTACCCCCGTCGCCAGAACTGGCGAGGCAGTAGTATTCCAAAGCGTATGACACCTTACATGACATGTTTTGATAAAGCCAAACCAAAGATAATATTTAACCGCGAGGTTCATAATGCACTTGGTTATATGGTATAGCATTATCCTAGAACAGCTATAAGGACATGGTCCCGAAAGCTGCAGACAGGCTCAGCTCATGCTAGAGCACCATCTCACATAAAAGCAAGCACTCTGCCTCCAAGATTGTTAAGGCCTGCCATAGGAGTGACTTATAGGTGTATATGTGTCTAGATATAAGGTTAGACATAGGTATACTATATCTAAGCAAGGGGTGATTACACGACCTTGCCCCAGCTGAGTGATCAGCCAGTTGTGTCAGTATAGATGGCCAGCCAGGGGTGGCAAAAGATATGTTGCAGCCCCTGGTAGGCCTTGGGTGCACCTATGCCCTGGGTACCTATAGTACACTGTACAGGGACTCACAAGAATGACCCAAATCCAATTAGGTATGTACCTAAGGTACATGGAATCCATTTTACAGAAAGAGCAGATAGCCTGGGGCCCTGATTAGCAGGATCCCAGGCCAACTAAGTCGAAAACCAGCTAAACACAGGGCAAAAAAAACTGAGGTAACCATAGTCAGGTAACCACCTTCCTACACAGTGTGATTAAATAACAGTGTGCTCTTATTTTGCTTAATGCATTTTTATTCTTTCATTGATTGTGTCCTACCTTCCTATATAGTTGCTACTGGGACCCCCCTTTTCTGTATCATATTGCACCCAGGTCCCAGTGACTGTCATGGGTATACCCTGTTACTGTATGATGGAAATCACTGTAGACTTTGATTTTCTGATGGCCAGGTGGCTTGACCAGGTTAACTTATTATCAAAGATCACTCACTCCAAGGTATTCATACTGATTCACTACTTTCATCAATGATTATCCTAATGCCCACCCCTTAGCTCTTTATTTCTCTCCAAAGGTCACATTGTTTGTTTTGAACATGTTGGCTATTAGTCAATTTTCCATATTATAAATGTTTTGTTGATTTAGCTGTTGTTGTAGCCCTGTCAACATCTGAGAAAGGATCACTAGATCATCTGCAAATGCCAGCTATGTTATTTTGTATCTCCCTAACTTTGGAGGAAAACCCTGGTCTGACTTTAATGGCATACTCATGTCAGCAATGTACAAGGAGAATAGAGGAGCATGGATACATCCTTGCCTAAGACCATTTTTCAGTATGAAATTTAAGTGACAGGGTATTGTTGTATGTTATTTTTACGTGTAGCCATGTTTTGGAATGTAATTCGATGATAATATTCAAAAGGTTCAGATCGATTTCCCATGCCATAAGCTTATTCCACAGCCTTTGCTGATTAACCTTATCGAATGCTGTGGAATAAGCCAAAAAACAGGCATATAGTGTTGTTTTCTGCACATGCGCTTTTTTGCAAGTAAAGCCAATGTTGTGATGTTATCAGTTGTAGAACATCCTGAAAGAAATCAGTTTTGTGTTCTTGGAATTAATAGCTTTTCCTCTGCCCAGGGTCTTAGTTTATTTTGGGTGTCGGATACCCCACAAGACTCACCTTGCTTGTGAAGCGATTCCGCAGAGACGACAAGAGCCTCCGTCCCTGTACCCACCTGACTGGTGTGGAGATTAACACCCAGCAGGGATGAGATGGAACCAGGGAAGGGAGCCAGAAAGGAACGAGGAGGTCTTGGTAGAAGTGGAGCAGGGTAGGATCTTGATATAACTGGGGAAACAAGAAGGACCCAATTAGGATAGACCACACCTCCCTCTTCAGGGTAGACCACTAAACGCATGCAGGAAGGAGCACCTGCTCCATAAACTCACCAGGGCTCATGTGGATTCTGGACCAAGGAAAGGAAAGGAAAACCGAGTCAAGCGCCCATGCGCTAAGGTAACCAACCAAAGTAAAGCGCTCCTGCGCGGTGATAGGGTAAGCAAGTAAGACCACCAAGGATAAAGCGCTCCTGCACAGGTGAATAGCAAACAAATATAGTGCTCCTGTGAGGTGATAAACAACCAAGGATACAGCGCTCCTGCGCGGCGTGTTCCAGAAGAAAAGACCAAGGGTAAGCGCTATAGCGCGGCCCGGTACAATGAATAATAGCGCTCCTGCGCGGCATAAACAAGAAAGAAGTTCTCAAGGCAAGTACTACACTGCGGCAAGTAAATGTCTAGGACAGCGCTCCTGCGTGGTACCAACAGAAACGGGTAACTCAAGGCAAGCTCTTCAATGCGGCGAGTGAAAATGTCATGAACAGCGCCCTTGCTCGGTTACAGTACTGTAACTGACGACCAAGGCAAGCGCTTCTGTGCTTCGAAGAAAGGAGCCAGGGAGCAGTCCGCAGCTTCTTCTGGTCTCCGGACGGTTTCAGGAAAAGGAATCTGAAGCACAGAGCCGGGCAGAAACGCAGCGTTTAAGCGTTTCCCCCTTTGAGACCAGAAGAACTAGACCAGGACTTCACTTCCGCCCAGAAGTGAGGATTTCGATGCCTGCATGTGTTTGGCGGCTGCTCGGGATGGCAAAAATGCCGCAACGTGACATTGGGAATGTTTAGCGGATAGTTTCCCTTCAAAGTCCAGCAATGCTATTAGTCTATAAATGGTCGGGTCCAATTTTGGGCCTCATTTGTATATCGGATGCGCAATCGCTCCTGGCCAGAATGACGGAGCTTTCCCTGACTTGGTTAAATGTTAGAACTGTGCTAAAAAGGTGCTTTAAAAGTTTATATTTAATTTAACCAGATCTAGAGAAGTACCATTCAATCCAGCTGCTTTGGACGAGTGCAAACTTTTTATTAGTTTCTACATTTCTTTTGTTATATCAGGGAGTGTTCCAACAACTTTTAATGGTGTACAGTGGCAGATGATGATTGATTTGTACAGGACTTTAATATAAGTTTCCCATTTATCGCTTGGGATGTACAGATCATCTGGCTGTTTATATAAAGTTGTACCATATCCCACCAGGGAACAATAAGCTAGATAGTTCCGAGATAAAATAGCATGATATAGCTTTGCATAGGCGTTGTCCTCATTGTCGCGTTTTATTTGTATGTTTCTATTCTTATATTCACTCTTTAATTCTTGCAGCCTAAGATCACGTTCCCTAGATTTAGAAAGTTTTAGAGTATGTTTCATCATCTTTCAATTATTTGATTCAATTAGTAGCTGAGTATTAATTGAGATTACTGTATATATTTATGGTTTCTGAAACTTGGTCACCAGGATTGATAGTCTGTTCTTTAATATAGATTGCCAGGTATTCATCCAATCATCCCACTGTTAGCCATTATATGGGCCATCCACTGATGATATTTAATACTTATAAGTCACCCCTAAAGTAGGCCCTGGACAGTCCAAGCAAGGGTAGGGTGCAGTGTATTTTAAAAGTTAGACATGTACTTTTAAGTTTTACATGTTCTGTTAGTGAAAAACTCTTAAGTTTGTTTTTCACTACTGCAAGGCCTTTCTCTCCCATAGGATAATGTTGGGATTACATTATTACATTTTAGAAGTGTAATTTCCAATAGGGATAAGACTCTCAACTTAGATGTCTCTGGAATCAAAATTTTAAATCACAACTTACGGTGAAGTTGAATTTTAAATTGCAATTCTGAAAACACCACTTTAGAAAGTTTGTATTTTCTTACTTTAGCCATTTGGTGCTTGCTGCCTGTCTCTACTCACATGTCTGGGGTGGGGCCCGATCCTGCACGACCATATATGCTCAATTGGAGCTTTATGCTTTTAAGTGCTATTCTACGGTTTATTCTTTAAACATTCATAACTTCAGTTTTACGCATTGGATTTTTGTCGTTTTGTTTTATTTATAAAATCAAACTCAATTTTTCTAACCTGGTGTGGAGTCTTTTTGAGTGGTGTTGTCACAGTTTTACTGTTTAGAGTGTTGCGCAATAATTTATGTATTGCCTCTAAGGCTAAGCCTGACTGCTCTGTGCCATGCTACCAGAGGGTGATCACATGTTAATTTAGGGTGTGCTTGAGCCTTACCCTGACTTGGATTGAGGTTGCTGCTTAACCAGGGCCAGGGCTCACACCCCAGTCAAATAATAACCCACTTTCTAACACCTCCCATTGTAAACCCAATAAGTGATCATCCAGTTCTTTGTGATAGGGTCTCAAACTTGATCCTGACCTGTGATGAAGTCTTGAAGGGTATATCGTTGTTTTCGAACCACAAAGCCTTGGGCCCAGATGGGATACCTCCTGACCTTTCAAATGCAAAGCAGAGCTCTGGGCACCTATTAAGCGGCCCATCTATGCTGGTATTGTCTGGAGGATGCCTTCAACTCAGTCAGCTTCTAAAACTATCCCTGTTGTCAAAAAAGGAGACAGGGATAATCCCCAATGCTATAAACTATTTCCTTAATCGACTCAGTCGTAAAAGGCAGCCGACGATTTATTCTCATCTAATTATCCACTTGGGCTGAAGAGAATCATATTATCTGAAACTTGAGGTAGGGGTTTAGATCGGGAAGGTCTACTGTGGACCAGTTGCTGAACCTGTAACTTATAGTGCATAAATATTCAAGTTTGAAAGCTGGCTCTATCCATCTGGCCTTCATGGACCTCTTGTCCAAATTTGATGGGGTAACAGGGATAAGCTGTGGAAACTTTTTGGACCATGGGGGTGGACCCTGATGTGTTTCTTTTTTTTTGTGCAAGATTTCCATATGGATTTGTCTGCTGTAAATCATTATAATAAGTATAATCACTGCTCTGACCCCTTTGCAATTTGTAAGGGTGTGTGCCAAGGTTGTAGTTGGCTCCGTTTTTGTTTACCCATTACATAAATGAACTGGAGCGTTACCTGATGATAAAGGATGCAGATACCTCTAAAGTTGGAAAGTGCACATTGTCCATGCTTCTGTATGCACATGACGCAGTCCTGTTTTCAAGAACCGCATCAGGGCTTCCAAACCTCTGGACTCCTTTGTTGAATTCATGAATAGCCTGGCCCTCACAACTAACTACATGAAGTCTTATGTGTTGGTAGTAGGTCCAAAGTCCACTAGGTCCAGGACTTTTTAGATACAGGGTCAGGATTTAACTAAAGTGAACACCTTTTCTACCTTGGAGTCTCGTTCAATAAGAAGGGAACCTGGATACCACTTTTAAAGGCAAAGAAAGTTTTATTTTATACATTAATGGTTCGGTATTTGACTTTATCTTGAGGATAGGGAAAAAAAATATGTGATGGCATTTCTAGCAATTTATAGTGTGAAAAGCATTTCCTCATTGGTCTATGGTAAAGATATTTGGGGCTACTCTGATTCGACCCTAATATTACAGGTTGTAGAAAATACACTTATTAGGTGTCAATTGAACATTACTCAATCTATCCATGCATTTGTAGTTCATCAAGAACTGGGTTTGGATTATTTATCTGACAATTTTGCTTTGCATTCCGTTTTGCGTTGGATCACCATTTGGTTAAGTAAAGAGGCTAATTTGAATCAAGCTATGATACAGGACTGCCTTCTTTTAGATAAAGCGGAGTTTATTACCCGGCTCGATTATATAGAGGATCTGGTTACTCAATTAGGCCGACTGGATTCATTCTCAAATCCAGAAAATGTTATTAAATCTGATCTGGAATGGCCTAGAGCTGCCTGCATTACGGGATGTCCGGCTGATAGGGAGGATCTGAAATTGTCTAAATCCTCCTTCAGAGAATATATTTTACTTAGGACTGTACCTCTTGCAGAGCCTTATCTATTTTTTGTAACTGATCCTAGATATACACTTGTCTTTGTCTATTGTAAAGTGTGTGTGGGGTCAAAGTGTGCTACTCCTTGCGAGTGTGATTATGTGCCCTCTCAAGATCTGTTGCATTTTTTCTGTTCTGTAAATTGTGGTCCACATAAGGCTTTGATCATTCCAATAATAAAATATTAAAAATCATTCATTTTAAATAAGTTTGTCCTGCAATGTTGTTTTTCAAATTGCGTACTAATTAAAGAACAGTCTGTATGGTCGGATGCTTTTTATCGGATGCTCTTGCTATAAGAAAGTCGTCTGATTACTGACATATCATATATGTATCAGTTGAATTGCTTATGTACCCGTAAGTATCTTTGTATTGATGAACGATCTTATTATGCTTCTGTTATGTTTTACTGTTTTTTTATGATTTGTTAGTTAAACCGAATAAGATTGTATGATTTATGATGACGACAATGAAGTAAACCTTGCTATTTGATATGGAATATTTTGCAGAATCTAAAGATGGTTAAACTAGTCTAGCCATAATAATTTGAATCATGACTGACTTCTCCAATAAAGCTGAATATATTTACAAGTAAAACATAAGGCTGCATACGGTTAAACCATCACAGGCGAATAGAATTTGATATAATTTAAACAAGCAAGTTTAGGGGGATACGTTTATGCTTTCAGCCGACGGATGACTGCCAAAAGTACTTAGGGGCAAAGAATGACGAGTACAAGAGCACTTACCTTTAAAATAGATGCTAACTTCTACTTGTAAAGTTTTCGAATCAGTACAGGGAATTATTATATTAATAAAAGTAATCAAGTTCTTTACAGCCTCTTACTGTAGGAGCCTGGCTTAGTATATGGTGCACACTTAACTAAGTGATGCACCCTGCACTAATCCAGGCAACCCTTACAATGATTTTAGTGGTCTTTGATAACCATAGAAAGCTCTCAGCATTATCTTGAAGGAGTGTTAAGCGGATGTCTGACATTACCATGCATGGTTTTACTACGCACGTCTTTACATTGTAGTTTTTACCACGCATACCAATAGCACGCTTTTACATTGGCATACATTGAAAATGCACTTGCCACGCAAACGATGAGCACGCACACTGTCACCACACATATCATTACTTCGGTTATTTCATGTTACTTTTGTGATCGGACGTACTTACCAGTGTTCGGAGAGTAAAACTGCCACCTACTGGACTTCTAAGTTTCAAAACAGCAGAGTTAAAAATAAATATTCGCTACAACAATATTACAGTTAGGAAAATTAAATAGTAACAATAAATGTCTGATGAATTTCTTTTTTAGAGTAAGATTAATTTGTTCTGAAGAAGGGGCACCTTGTTTGGTGTAAATCTAAACGGCAGTTCAAGTGCTTAATTTGCTCAACAAATCAGAAGTACTACTCTCTCCCTGAGTTGTGGGATACTCTTTTTTTATTTCTATGTTATCTGTAATATTCTTTCTAACATGCCCCTAATGCTTTGTACATGGAGGGAGAATAAGTTGTAGAAGCACAGAAGAGAGTTCGGAGCCTAATTCCCTGGGACAGTGCTCTTGAAGTTACGGTGTCATAAATCAATCTCCTGCGCCATGTCGGCTGAATTACCACAGAAGCATTTTTAAAAGAGCCTTTTAACAGAAACAGTACAATTTAAAATGTGTTTACTATATACAAATGTGGTCCTATTTATTAAACAGCAGTAGGGAACCTTATACATGGCTCTTTTCCTAGGCGCAGACAACAAAAGGAAAATTGTTTTATATATCAAACAGCAGGTAAGAAAACAACAAATGGAAAGGGGTTTTTATAAATTTTCCTTGCCAGTTGCTGAATTTGGGTTGTGAAAACATGCGTTGTAGTGACATGCATAGAAACAATATTTACGGTGTAAAACGTGCAGTAATAGTATTTCATAGGAAAAACTTTGTGGAAAAGGCTGTTTCCCAGAAAGTCCCAGTAGCCTCACCACCAGCTTTTGCTTACAATTATTGTAAATATACTGTTTAATCTGTTTATTATACCTTCTGCATTCTGTCCTGTTCTATAGTTTAACACTGCCACCTAGTGTTTAAAATACGCAGTAAAGTCTTGCAATGTTAAGACTAGTGTGGAAACAGTCTAAGTAGTCTAAGAAGTATAAAATGCGCGGTAAATGTACTCTGAAGTAAAAACTACGGAGTAAAGGCGGTTTCCTGTGTTAAGCAGCTTGTTTTACCAGTTTAATCATGCAGTGTAGGTTAAACGAAAAAGAACCACACAGTGTTTATATAAAAATATGTCTATTTATTACACAAAACTCAATAACACATTGGTATATCTCCTACCCGGAGATATCAACACAAATACACAACAATAGTTCAATTGCAATAAGATAGGTAGCACAAAATGCAGTGGTCTCCTGGGGGAGACCAAACCATACATTAAGAAAGTGGAATGCAAACTGCAGGAGGGGACTGGACTTGGACCAGAGGAGCTGGGGACACAAGAAACCACCCAAGGTAAGTACCCAGGAAACCCACAGAGGCTGTGTGCATAGTGAGAGCACTGACTTCCAATGGAAGTCAATGGAGAAGATTTGAAGAAGGACCATTCCCAGAGAGCCCTGAAGTATTCCCTTAGAGGACGGAAGGTTGGAGAGCCACCCCACCAGTGGATGTCCCAGAGACCAGGTTACCTACACCAGGGAAGCCAGGTACATAGGGGTGAAGGAATGTCGGAAACCTCCGTAGACGACAATGGAAGTCCCTCTGGAGAAGAAGGTGAAAAAGTCTGGTGGAATCAAAGGATGGATTCTGAAGGTGAAGAACCTGCAAGCAGAGGGGACAGAGTCTATGCCACTCAGAAGTGACTAGGAGGCACAGAAGAGCAATGCCCACTGATGTCGGACAGTTCAGATGAGTTGACGGTGTCCTTGTTGCTGCAGCTGTGAGGACCAGGTGATGCTGAGAAGGCCAGGGACACGCACAAACTGTACCACGTCAGTGACCAGTGGGGTCAGTGTCCAGCGGGCGCACCAACAAACCTTGGTAGCCAGAGAACGAAGAAGGAGCAACATCGGGATCAGCAAGGACCAAGAGACTCAACACAAGCAAGAGAGTCAGAGCAGGCCCGAGCAAGCAGGGGAGCCCACTGAAGCAAGAGAAGACCTTCCAGAGGACCCACAGGCCGAAGGCACAGGAGTTGCAAGAGGACCTCGAGCAGCTCACCAAGAAGGAAGACCCATGGTGCAGAGGATGCAGTGAGGATGCTGTACTTGACAGTAAGAGATGCTGGAGCTTCTTGTAGACCAAAGATCTCTGTAGTGCAGACCCAACAAGCCTTAGCAACTGCAAGTTGTCGACGTGTACAGCAGTTTGGTCCTAGCGGTTCCAACGAGGGATACTGGCCTAAAAGTTGCAGAGACGACAGGTCAGGTCTCGAAGGAGTTGCAGAACCAACACCAGTGTTGCTGAGCCTTTCGAAGTCCATGGGAAATCAGGAGCAGCAAACAGGTCAGCTTCGTTGCGGTGCCTGCAGATGCAGAGGAGTAACTCCTTCACTCCAAGGTAGATAACTTCGGGTGTCCTTGATGCCCACAGGTCTGGTGAAGATCCTAGAAGTACAAACACAGAAGATGAAGAATACTTGCAGAACAGCAAGAGCAGGAGTCTTCCTTGATGCATTCTCGATTCCAGGCAAAGTCCAACGTAGTCCAAGTGACCAGACGGTCAAAGGGTGATTAGGTTTCAGGCTTGAGTCTCTCCTACAACAAAGCACCCACAGGTAAGCCCTTAAGTACCCTGGGAGTACAACTCAGGGTCCTTCCCAGAGGAGGGCTGGACAGAGTTTAGGATACTCCCAAGTCCTTTGTCCAGGTCTGCGCCAGAGCGGAACTGGCTCAAACTGGAGTATGGAAGGAAAGCACCAAATGTGCTCTTCAAAGCAGTCTGGTGGCGCTAGCAAGCGCCCCAGCCCAATACACTAAGTCCTATGAAGGAGGTGGTCACACCTCCCTGTGACAGGAAACCTATTGTTCTACCTTCCGCTGCTCAAGCTTGGCTCAGCAGCAGGAGGGCAGAATCGTGTCTGTAGTCGGCAGCAGCACTATCTTTCTGTCAGACCCTGAAAGGCTGTTACCGGTAGTACAGAGGGTACCCCAAGGTAGCCCCCCAGTACATGGGATCATACTTCCAACACTAGAATCGGTGTTGGGGTATGATTCCAACATGTTTGATACCAAACATGACCAGGTTCGGTGCAGCCACTATATAATGTAACATCTTATAATGACTGATGTCCACTATGTGTATTAAAATGGCAGACTGCACTTACAAAGCCTGGTTAATCGACTCTGGGGTTTGTAGGGGCGTCCTGCTCTTGCAGGGGCACCCTCGCACTTACAACCACACCCCCTGACCTCAGGACTGTAGAGCCTGCCATAGGGGTGATTTACAGGTTTTAGGTGTGGTAATCTCAGATAGAAGTAAACATCTGTCTTGAGAGGTGCAAGGGCCACCTCACACTGGCTGCAATAGCAGGCCTGTAGTCACAGTTTAGGTGGCCCCCCATGGGTGGCACAATACATGCTTCAGCCCATGGGAGACCACTGGTGTACATATGCCCTGGGTACCAAAGTAACAAATACTAGGTACATACAAGGGTACACCAGTAGCCAATTGTGGATATACAGAAGTACTTACGATTGTCAATTTAGTGAGAAAGCACAATGACTGGTGTCCTGATTAGCAGGATCCCAGTCAGACTAGTCAAAAACATACTGACACCAAGCAAAACGTGGGGGTAACCATGAAAGCAGATCTTATTTTCGAAAACTTACTAGATGTGTTTTCCCATACCCCAGAAGATATATATCTATATACACAATGTGTCAGTTATTCCAGAACAGTGAGAACTAGGAGGAATTTGAGGTTGAAAACATTTTCAAGAAACTAAAAGTGTAGTTTAAAGTCATCATGCTAGTAAGGGAGTGCGCCCTCTTTGGAGAAAAGTGGAGAAGCATAAAATAGTGTTCAGAACTTTAAAAAAAAAAAGAAAAATCTGCGAATCTGCATTTATTTATAACCAAATGGCTGACAGGAGGTGAGGATGAATACCCGTGGGCTACCTGAATAGGCTAATGCTACGCTGCTTTTGCTTTTATAAAGAGGGCAGTGGCGGCTGGTGACATTTTAAAGTTGTGAAGCGTAAAAGTTGGGAATGAGTGACCTGTGGCAAGCGAGCCTGACCCTTATAATGGGGCTTTGGTGGAGGGTTCTCCCCTGAGAAAATTTTGAAAAATTGTGGGCAAATAGTGCATTTTTAAGCAAATCTGAGAAATCGAGAAGGTTAATGAGACAATTGTGAAAGAGTAGTTATGACATCAATAAAGAGATTTCCTATGATAATGATGTAGTTAGCTGCTTATTCATGATAACCACAGAACTTCATAATAGACTTTGAGATAACAATGCTGAGTACCTCACAGATTTCCTTATTTATCATTTATGCCACCTCGGCAGATGCCATAACAACACAGTGTGCTGTTTGCATTAAAAAAGGAACGTGAATGAATCCCCCACTGGGGGTCTCTAAAGAGGTAGATGCAGCCTAGAAGTGTCAAGCTGTAAATAACATTGTTTGCTTCAATGAGGAAAAAATACAAAGGCACAGCAGTAAAACACCTTACTGGCTGTGTCTATGTTTTTCATAAAACACGACAAAGGTTTGAACACATTAATTGCAATTTTAACTGAGACACTGTTTTTTTATATTGTTTATGGTTTCACGCTGACTACCCCTATCGGGCTTTCAGTAACACCATGGTCAGCAATCAGCATGGGGCCCAGAATAGAGTGATTAGCTTTCGCATCCAGTTAAACTAAAATGACACAAGAAAGATCAGAGCTCTCCAAAGATATTACCTCTGTGGTGCTCAGAGCACCGCTGCATGAATTGCATATGGTGTCTTTCTTATTAACTCTGTCTTTTAGCTCGACTTCTCCATTGTATCCATGAAAACGCATTCTCAGAAAAGTAAATGGATATTTTCAACACAAAAGTTCCATGATTTATCGTCTTCGCAACCGCACACTGTTCTTAATGAGCGTTATCATTTTTAGGAAAACAAGGAATCAATATATTCAGTGACTGGAAGGTCCAAAGTAGAGTAATGGAGCTGACAAGGCGCGCTTCGCTTATTTGCAAGTTACAATTTAATCAGATCTGGTTGGGTGTTTTTCTACAGCCACCTCCACCAGATAATAAACAATCACCTCCCATCCAGGTGTGTTGAGGAAAGTACACACGTCTGGTCACACTGCTGGGGTCTAAAGCACCATGCTGCACACACTTGATAGGTTTCATTTTCCGATGCCCCGCCCACTTACATTTACGCTTATGAGTTAGCATAATGTGTCTAACTAATGATATATTCATTTATGCATTTTCGTTTATATTCCCCATTTCGTTATTCATTTATGCGTGTGATATTATTCTGTTCTCTTAGCTTAGCTTGTGTGCCACCATTTTGGAGTGCTTCTCTCTGCGTGCGAGTCGCACTTGCTCACCCCCTCCCGTAGGAATAGAGAAAAACCCTGAACGCAGCAGTTTTTGTTTCTTGGCTAACTGTAATCGAAACTAATAGCAAAACGTCTTATCTGCACTGTTCCCATATGCTGGAGATGCTGAGGTCTGGCTCCGCGGCCTTGGACACAGATAACCAAATGTTGCTATTGCAGGTGCAGATGCCTCTTGTGTGAGGCCATTGTTCACTCTCTCCGGGGTCCAGTACTTTTCCAGTATGGGCGTGTTTTACTCCACTGTACCATGTTATAATGTATTGCTGTGATGAGATGAGGCAGTCCTCTTGGCGCACTCTTAGGGGTGAGGTCGGACAGGGCCCTCTCATATGGGAGTTTGTGGCCTAATAAAATACTCTGTTTATTCTTCTCAACTGTCCGGCTGACTTATTACTTGGTAATTATAGGTGAGTGCGGTAAGTCACTCGGTGGATTTGAGCCACGCTTATCAGATGGCGCCAGAACAGGGACCCCGCGATAAGGATCTTTCTCACCCGTAAGTGGGTAGCAGAAGACCGGGGACCCTCTGGTCGGCACGGTGGGTCTGGGTACCCACTTTGATGCCGAGCTTGGTTCTCGCAGCGCTGCCCCACCCTGCTGATCGGGAAAGGTCCCGGTTCATGATCCTGCGCCGGGGTCCGGAAGGTGGAACTTTGGAGTTGACCGTGTTGGTCCCGGCAGCCGGCGGTGGAGAACGGTAGAGGTCGGTACCGCGTATAGAAGGTGAGTGGTCCGACTGTTGATTGAGGGAGCTGGGATGCTCCATGAGACCGGTGTGTCTCTGGTGATTGGAGGAGCCGGTGTGCTCCTGGGGCACTCAGAGTGCGAGTGGTGCTCTGACAGACTTGGTGGAGATTGGGTGGACATTTGTTTACGGTCATCCCCGAACCCCTTGGGTACGTGGTTCGCTGGGAACGGGTCCCGGGTCTCACGTGGTATAGTGCGCAGCGATTTGTAGTGCCGCCCGGGAGGTGGATGTGTTCCCAAATTTCGGAACGGTGTGTGTACTGTTCGTCTGCGGTAGGGTCCAGGTTCCCCAGGACTTGGTCGACGGGCCTTGTCCCATTTTGGTAACACGTGTTTGGCAGGGATTTGACATATAGGAAGAGTGAATATATGTATGTACTTAGTAGTGATTGTGCGGTCTGGGAGTTGGTGAGAGGGTGAGTGTAAATTTTGTGCTGGTGCGTTACTGAGTGAGTGAAGATGCCGTGTTTCAGTAAGCTACGGTGCCTCGGGTGTTGCTGCAACGCCTCGGACACTAGATTGGCTGAGAGCCAACCCGCCCCGGTGGAGGGCTCACCTAATTTTGAGATGTATGTTAAACATGGATTGACTCCAATTTTGTTTAATACTTTGTGGCATAGATATACCAAGGGAAATGTAGATTTACAGTGGCCCTTGACTGGTTCTTTCGATGTGGCAAAACTAGATTATTTACAGGACAGATTATTTGCTAGGCGTAGTCGCCAGAGTATGTTCGATTCCTTGAGGATGTGGCAGAAGGAAGTAAGGGAACGACAGATGAGAGAAGAGAAGGTGGCTCAGAAGAGAGCAGCGCAGACGATGGCACAAAAAGCGAGAGAATGAGAAACAGATTGAGCGCGCAGATAGACTTCATAGATTACAGACAGATAAAAGCTATGTAGTAAGAGAGGAAGAGCAGGATGAGATGGAGGACATTTTGAATGCCCGGCCCCCTCCCCCGTATGCTCCGCAATCATTGTACCCCGTGCTGACTGGTTCTGCTTCCCCTGTGATGGTTTCAGTTCCACAAACGGTTACTCCTCCCTTGATCGGCGCCTCTACTTCCTCTGTTTCGACCCCTACTTTGTGAAGAGATGTTGAACAAACACTATCTTCCGTCACCTCTTCCGTGACCGCGCCCTTGCTTTCTTTCTTTGCGACAAGCCCGCCTGCCTCCTATGTGATCTCTTCTGCACTCCCCACTGTTTCTGCTAGCGCTACCCCCCAAGGTGAGTTGCCGACCCCGACTCGAGATGCGGGAAGTGGGCTACTTACCCAGGTACGAAAATTGCTTACACGTTCTACTGTTGGGTTGGATGAAAAAACGGTGGTGGCTAATCAGGCTTGTCAGTGGGCTAGGAATAATATTTACGCACTGGAAGACATCTGGTCCACGATGAAGGATTATGAGCCCCTGATGCAGCAGCATGCTTTATGGCATATGTCAACGACACTAATAGCGTTGTGGGAGCAGGGCTATGGTGGAGCGGCACCCCAGGTTCTTTATGACAATAAGGACAGAGCCTATAGGGCTAATACGGGGATGAGGGATGTGTTACGGAGTCTGCGGACTTTGTTGAAATATAGAAATGAGTTACCGGCCGCAGGAGGGCCCCATTTTCCCGGAGTGCATCCCATGCGTGAAGTCCACCCTATTTTCCATCCTGAAGTGCCTGAAGTGGTAGACCCAGTAACTCATAATGTGACCAGGGCTCGTGTGGAGGCTCATTTCCAGGAACAGTGGGTAAACACACCTTGGAAAAGGAGCGAGGTGTTGGCGCTGAAAGCGCAGTTGCCTGATTCTAGAAAAAACCCGACTGCTTATTACAAAGAGTTAACGGAAGCAGCTTCCTCGACAGTCATGACTTTAGCAGACATAGAATTGTTCTTTGGATTACTGGTTCCGGTGGATGTGTGGAGACAGGTAAAGGGTACAGATCATGCGGAGGAATTGGGTGGTACTTGGGAGGAAATTAAGGATTGGGACAAGGAGCGGAAACCAGGGGAGAAGCCGAAAGCTGAGATTTTAGCATTACCAGGGCGAATAATAAAATATATGCACTCCCTTATTCCTCCAAAGAAGGTGGATTGGGATAAGTTGACTGCATGAAGGCAGAAAAAGGATGAAGTGGTTTCAGATTTCTTCACTCGTTTCTAGGAAGCGTTTATGGATTTTAGTGGTCAGGATCTCTCCAAGGATGGGGGCTTACAACTTTTCGTTAATAGATTCGTAACGAATTTATTACCAGAAATATCGGCTAGATTGCAGGCATCGGAGAGTACGTGGACGACATCCACCCCCTCTGGTATTCTGAGTATGGCTCAGTATTATGAACAGAGAGAACGAGAACAAAGACAGACAGGAAAAGAAAGCCAAAGATTTGAAGACCAGGGTGTTGCTGCAGCAGGTGTCGAAGGGTCGGGGACGTGGAGCCCCACCGATGGTAGTGGGTCGAGGTGGAAGTAGTTATGGAAGGGGAGGGAAGAGAGAGCGTCTGGGGCCGAATCAGTGCGCGAACTGCAAAAAGGAGGGGCACTGGTGGAAAGATTGTCCGGAGCTTCGGTCCAATGCTGGAACAGGTAGAGGTCGTGGTGGATTTCGCAGGGAAGACAGGCAGTTTGATGAAGGAAGGCGACCAGGGAGAAATTGCTTTGATGAGGAGAAGGACCGACAACATTTTCAAACAGAAGGTGACCATAGCAGAGACAGACAGTACTACAATGACGCATACACTTTGGATGACTTGACTGGATTCTCCCATAACTAGGACAGCATAGGACAGAGCATGGGACCGGTTTCTGTGGATGTTGATCAACGAGGACCCTATGTGACTGCGGATTTGTTGGGGTCCCCTCAGAAATTTTTGGTGGACACGGGTGCTATGAAAAGCTCTGTAGCACGTTCTCAGGTCCATGGGGCTGCTCTGTCTGGTAAGAATAATATTTCCGTAGGGTTCTCAGCTACTCCGGTGATTAGCCCCATTTCAAAGCCTCTTGCTCTTACGATAGGTCCTTTCACTGTTGACTCTCCTTTCCTTTGGACTTCATATTGTGGCGAAAATTTGCTGGGTTTGGATTTGTTGAAGAGATTGAATGCCACCATTTACTGTTCCCCGGACGGTGTGTACGTCACTTTGGGTCCTGCTGTCGCGCATGTGCAGCAGTGTTTCTCAAAAGACAAACCTCTTCCGGCTGAGTTTGTGGGAATTCCAGAGACTTTGTGGGCCAGTAGTGATACTGATGTGGGAAAGATGAATATTGCCCCCGTGTCCATCAAGGTTAAGGTGGGAGCCCGATTGCCTCGAATACCGCAGTACAAGATATCCCGGGATGGTGAAAAGGTTTTGCTACAAATAATACAGGATTTGATACGGTCAGGTGTAGTGGAAGAGACAGACTCTAACGTTTGTAATAGCCCCATTCTCCCGATCCTTAAAAGACCATCTGCCGATGCAAGTGATGGTGCACCTGACGTCTATCGATTTGTGATTGATTTGCGCCACATTAATAAGGTGGTTGAGCCACAATATCCGGTGGTCTCTGACATTACCACGATTTTGACAATGATCCCTCCCACAGCCAAATATTTTTCTGTTCTGGATCTAAAGAATGCTTTCTTTAGATCCCTGTACACCCTGATAGCCGTTATCTTTTCGGATTCTCCTTGGCAGGCCGAAGCTTCAGATTTTGTAGAATTCCTCAAGGCTACACCGAGAGCCCTAGCATTTATAGTCAGGCTTTGAAGGCTCAATTGGATGATTTGGAACTCCCCAAGGGCAATGTTTTATTGCAATATGTAGATGGTATTCTCGTGGCATCTGTCACCGAAGAGGGGTGTCGAGATGCCACAGTAAAATTGTTGCACCATTTGGCTTGTAAGGGACACAAAGTGTCCCTTCCTAAATTCCAATACTGTCGACAGGAGTTTACCTACTTAGGTCATCTCCTATCGAAGGAGGTTGACACCGGAGCGCATCAAGGCGACTACCTAACACGCAGAGAGAGGTGCGCGCATTTCTGGGCATAACATCGTATTGTCGTCAGTGGATACCTAATTATGCCTTACTAACCAAACCCCTTCTGTATCTGACTACTAAGGAGGTGCGAGAACCCCTACCCTGGACTCCAGCATGTCAAGAAGCTTTTGAGTTACTAAAAACTGCTTTGTGTTCTGCACCTGTTTTGGGAACTAAGAAAATCAAAAAGGGGGAGTGAAGAGGTGGTGCCGATGAGCACCGAGGTGGGCACGTCCTCCTCTTATCAGGGATTCTATTAATCAAAAGGGTCCACCTCGCATTGGGTGGGTGTATATCCAGATGTCAATGGAATACACCTTCTTTGTTAAAATACCCCTCACACACCAAAAGGGCCCTTGGTGTCATGCTTCATCATCGGGGTCTTCCCGTCCCGCTGCGGGGCGGGGCAGTGCTGCGACAAGCGACTACGCTGGAGCACCTTTAGATGGGGGTGCTATGTGTTGGGAGTCAGTGTCAGTGGGGTCAGGAGTGATATAAAGAGTGAGTTATTAAAAAATACCTGGCCTAGTGGTAAAAAAAAATTTATTAAACACTGGCTGGTATTGTTAAAAGAAAAGTGAAGCGGAGAGATGGAGCTGATTAATGGGCTCTCTCTCCTGTGTGGGTCAACATGTTTCGAGGCGTGAAGCCTCTTCGTCAGGACCTAGGGGATGATCCCCCTGTCACTCACTAGTGTTTCTCCACAAAGGTAGAAAAAAGTGTATATACAGAAAAGTGAAACAAGTTTATCTATGTGTGTAGCTACAATTAATAATTACAACACATTTTTACTACTGTCACACTAATAATGTAGTATGCCTGCAAGATAAGAAAAACTTATTATAATTGCGCCGATCCCACAGTGCGCTTAACTCTAAAACACCTGTAAGGGAAGAAGAGACACACAAACATATATACCAATTAGGATACTGGGATCTAGCGTAAGTGGTAGGAAAAAATTTTTAAGGGGCGAAAAAATTTTTTTTTAGCACATTCCGGGAATACATACACTCACACACAGAAATGTGGCACGTAAGAGAGGTTATTAGCCAGGGGGGGGTTTATCAAATGCATACTTATCATTAGAGGAGTCAATGCCTCATGAGCCAGCTCAAGACAGAAGGGTAATGTGGGGTCCCAACTACAAAGGGAAAAGAAAAGGAATACACTGAGTGTTTTGTTTCTGCCCATTCAATTGGTCTCCAAGTATCAAAGAACAAGGGTCTAGCTGAGGTTGTATGTGTATTGCGACTTATATAGCGCACGTATCACCCGAAGGTATCAAGGCGCTTGCTTAGGGAACCCGTCCTGGTATTCCCCTGTGAGATACCTCGGCAGGGTATCCACAAGGTGAAAGCCAGGCATCCCGCCGCGAGGGGCCGTAGTGGAGATTAAGCAAGCTATTGCCCAGAGTCGCAGAGTGTGACCCCGTGAGTCGAGTAGGCACCGGAGCGAGAATTGTCGAGTCTGTGGAATTTTTGAGCCCGAGACCCGCCGAGGCGGGGAATCGAACCCTGGTCCACGGCCGATCTCAGCTTCCGGGTCTGCCGCCTCTAACCACTGAGCCACGCTTCTCCACTAAAAGTTCGTCCTGTTTGAACGGCTGTGCCGTACTTACTCAGCCCCCTGCACGGTTGTGCTTCCTCCTTCGTCTGCGGCTTCCGTGGATGTGAAGGAGGCGAGATCGGCACGTTTTTATAGGGTGGACTAATTGGTTAATTGTCCAATTAGTAAGGAAGGCGTGCCGAAATAAGTAGAGCCCAAGGTCTAGTAACTCAGGCGGCCATGCTTCAGTGGTGGATGGCCATGCACGCTCGTTTTGATTCTGTGTAAGTACTCGTTGGTGGGTTATAAGTACGAGTGCCTTGATTCTAAAGGAATAAAAATTATATCTATTGCCAGCATGAGTACGCAGTAACTAAGTTCTCGTGAAAATGTCGGGAGATCTGTTTTCGCCCGCTTACGTGCAAGGGAACAGTGCGCTCTCATCGGCCAGGACGCATGCGCCGGTTGGCCCGTTCTACACGCATGCGTGTAGCACTCTCACTGCGACCCGCGCGCATGCTGCAGATCTTCCTTGGTTGCAGAAGGCGGAAAGGCAAGCTTGTGTAAAGCTATGCCATGGGACTTTAAAGACCTGGTAGATATAGTCTGTAACGGTGGAAAGATATTAGTGCAGTTGAAAAATTAAAATGATGAATATAGATTGCTAAACCCAATCTATATATGTTGATTTGGTTTGGACAAGCTCAGATCAGTTATGGACTTGCAAAAACGGGAACACCCTTTGCTCTCAGTGAATCTTCATTAATTCACCCTAGGTGTTAAGTTGGGCCCAAGGAATATCGTCATTCAGGCCCGTATGGTGTGTCCCCAGGCGGTACACCCAGCGTTGTTCTTTGGATAGAAGGTCTTTGTCATTGGGGAAAGCCTCGATGACTGTCCATTTCAGGTCATGGACACTGTGTCCTATGGTGGCAAAGTGTGCAGCCATTTTGGTTGTTGTCCTATTGCAGCGTACATTGCTGCGGTGTTCCCCCATTCGAATCTTCACGGGTCTGCTGGTCATGCCAACATATTCCTTGTTGCAGGGACATGTGATCAGGTACACCACATTACGGCTATTACAATTAGTAAAAGCATGTTGCTCCCATGTAGATTGGTTGGAAAATGTGATCTTTTTGCTCTAATGTGTGTATTGGCAAGATACACAAGAGCCACATGGGTGATGTCCACTGACCCCTGTGAGTCTCGGGGGTTCAATTATTCCTGTTCCTTTTGGTCTAGTGTGGACCAGTAGGTCTTTCAAGTTCTTTCCTCTTCTATGTGAAAACATAGGTTTAGGAAAATTAAGTTTGCCACAGGATAGCAGTCTCCAGTGTTTGTTCACGATCTTTCTGATCTGATTAGAGTTGGTATTGTAAGTTGTTACGCAGATGGGGCGTAGATCAGGTTCTTTTGTCTCAGTGTCTTCCAACAGAGCTTCCCTGTTGTTATTACGGGCACGTTTAAAGCCTTTACGAACAATGTTTTTGGGGTATTTCCCGTTCAGAAGTTTGCACTCCAATTCAGCCGCTTGTGTCTTAAAATCACTAACGTTGCTACAGTTACGCCGTAGGCGAAGGAATTGTCCATACGGAAGATTCTCACGTAGATGTCGTGGGTGGAAACTACTGTAAAGGAGCAGACTGTTCTTGGCTGTTGGTTTGAAGTGGGTGCATGTTTCAAGTTTACCATCTTTGGGGTAGATGCTCAGATCGAGAAAAACTAGGTTTTCATTGGAAGCCGTGTGAGTGAATTTGAGGAACTGGTCCTGTTGGTTTAGCCAGTTCATGAACTGGGTGACGGAATCCAAATCTCCCCTCCAAATGACTAATATGTCATCAATGTACCTTTTCCATGTAAGTACATGATGCCTGAAGGAATTGATGTGAGTCAAAATTTTTGTAGATTCCAGGTGATGCACGTATAGACCTGCCAGGCTGGGGGCACAAGTACTCCCCATGCTGGTTCCGTGTCTCTGGAGGTAGTACGTGTCCTCATATTGAAAATAGTTTTTTTTGAGAGATAGGGAAATGCATTCAAGGACCACTTGTCTGGGGGTGTGGTAATCCCAAGGTGTGGAGAATAGTACTTCCTCTATTATTTCCAAAGTTTCTCTATGTGGAAGACTTGTATAGAGGCTTTCTACGTCAAGGCCCACAAGGAGATCATGTTCTGGGTCAAAGGAAATCTCATTGATCACTTGAAGGACTGCCTTGGTGTCCCTGAGATAGGTATCCGTAGTTTGGACAATGGGTCTAAGAAATGCGTCAGCAAATTTAGATAACGGTTCCAAGATTGAATTAATGCCGGACACTATAGGACGCCCAGGTGGATAGGGGGCGTCCTTGTGAATCTTGGGTATAGTGTAGAAGTAGGGTACTTTCGGATTGTCTTGGATTAGAAATTCACTCTCTTTTCTGGTTAGCCAATCATGAGCTCTGGCTTCCTCGATCATTATCAGGATCGAGATCCTCACTTCTTCAGTGGGATCTTCCCTTAGCACTTGATAGTTACGTCCATCATTCAACAGTTTTCTTACATTCCCTGTCATAGTTACTGTACGCCTGTACAACTGTGGCCCCACCCTTGTCGGCTGGTTTAATCACGATAGTTTGATTATTTGCAAGTTCATGAAGAGCAGCCTGTTCCTGTCTGGAAGTGTTTTGAAAGGTGACTTTATCACCAGTGGGTAACTTTTCGATGTCATTCATCACTGCTTTCTCGAAAGTCAACAGTTCTACAGGGATGGTGGAGTCTAGCGGGGTGAAGGTTGACTTTTTCTTCAACCCTGTATCTGGCTGATCAGTACCCTCATTGGTAGAGTCCTGAAAAAACGCTCGGAGTTTGAGTTTCCGCACGAACTCTTTTATCTCCTGACAGATTTTAAATTTGTCCATTTTGTTCGTGGGAACAAAGCCTAGACCTTTGGACAAAACGTTTTCTTGGGCCTCCGTTAGCTGGTGATCTGACAAGTTCACTACTAGGTTCCCCGGCTGGTGGAGGCTGTTTGACTCCGGGTTGATACACCCGGTGCGGTCTCCGGTGGTTGATTCCAATGGACCTGCGTGCCTCTTCAATTTCTTCCCTTTCTGGGGCCTCGGCGCTGGCCTAAAAAAGGCGGTTGCCCATAGTAGTTAAATTGGGGAGCTTGTTGGTCCCAAGGCTGGAAATGATGACCTATAAAAGGTGGTACTGGTTGGTATTGCATGTACCCTGGAGGTGCCTGGTATGGTGTCCAGCCTCTTCCACCCCTTGGGAATTGCCTTCTGAAGGAAGGTTTCCCTCTGTTTGCACCTTGATTGCTAGTTCTGCTCGAGTTAGAGCTATTCGAGCTGGTATCAGAAAAGTTAGTGTCCTGGTCGCTACTTTGACTTTTTGACACATAGTCTTTCTTGATATATGGGTAAATCCGCTCATGTGTGAACTCCTCTGTGTCTTTTTTATGTTTTTTAGATTTACTTTTTTTCAGGGTGAGTTCGAAATCGTTCATTTCTTGGTTCAATTCCTCGAGTCGTTTTTTCAGGGCAGTGGGGGATAGGTAGCTCTTGATTTTTACCTCTAGTTTTGTTATTTCGATTTTGAGTTCCTGTGTTAATTTGGTCGCTGTCTTCACAATGAGGACCAACCAATCCCTGGTGCATCTCCAGCTTATCAGGGACCAGTCTCTTTTAAATTCAAGGTCGTGGGTAAAAATGAAAGGTTCATTTTTAACTATTAACCCAGACGGGGCTGTCTTGGATTTCAGATATTCTGACATGAATAAACCGTGTAGGGCCGTCTTGATCTGTGTTCTCCTTAACACGGCCAATTCATCCCAGTCACTGTCATTCATGCATGGTTCTTAGTCCTTCAAAAGGGCGAAGCGTGGCTAGGATTCTATCGACCTCCTCATCGTCAAAGGTGAGGCCGCCTGCATCCTCCATGATTGATGGCTACTCAGAACGTGTATGTGATGACTATGTGTGAGTGATAGCTGTGATGTGCGTGAAAGATAAACACAAGGCAGCCTAATGGGGTGCTATGTGTAGGTCCAGAACTTCTGGTGTCTCGAAGCAATCGAGAGAGAAAAAGACTCCCACAGCTGCGCGCTGTCTAAAGACTAAGAAAATCAAAAAGGGGGAGTGAAGAGGTGGTGCCGATGAGCACCGAGGTGGGCACGTCCTCCTCTTATCAGGGATTCTATTAATCAAAAGGGTCCACCTCGCATTGGGTGGGTGTATATCCAGATGTCAATGGAATACACCTTCTTTGTTAAAATACCCCTCACACACCAAAAGGGCCCTTGGTGTCATGCTTCATCATCGGGGTCTTCCCGTCCCGCTGCGGGCGGGGCAGTGCTACGACAAGCGACTACGCTGGAGCACCTTTAGATGGGGGTGCTATGTGTTGGGAGTGAGTGTCAGTGGGGTCAGGAGTGATATAAAGAGTGAGTTATTAAAAAATACCTGGCCTAGTGGTAAAAACTTTTTTATTAAACACTGGCTGGTATTGTTAAAAAAAAAGTGAAGCAGGGAGATGGAGCTGATTAATGGGCTCTCTCTCCTGTGTGGGTCAACATGTTTCGAGGCGTGAAGCCTCTTCGTCAGGACCTAGGGGATGATCCCCCTGTCACTCACTAGTGTTTCTCCACAAAGGTAGAAAAAAGTGTATATACAGAAAAGTGAAACAAGTTTATCTATGTGTGTAGCTACAATTAATAATTACAACACATTTTTACTACTGTCACACTAATAATGTAGTATGCCTGCAAGATAAGAAAAACGTATTATAATTGCGCCGATCCCACAGTGCGCTTAACTCTAAAACACCTGTAAGGGAAGAAGAGACACACAAACATATATACCAATTAGGATACTGGGATCTAGCGTAAGTGGTAGCAAACATTTTTTAAGGGGTGAAAACATTTTTTGGAGCACATTCCGGGAATACATACACTCACACACAGAAATGTGTTTTGGGAACTCCTGATTACCAGAAGCCTTTTGTGCTTTATGTACATGAGGCGGAAGATTGCGCGTTGTCTGTCCTAACTCAATGTTTTGGAGGGAAACAGAGACCTTGCGCTTATTTTTCTGCTATGCTTGACAATGTGGCGAGAGCGCTGCCGAGCTGTCTAAGGGCTACAGCGGCTGCTGCGGTCTCAATTAGACAATCGGCGGGGCTCGTGCTGGGTCCAGATCTCACAGTAATGGTACCGCATGCTGTGGACATTTTACTGAACAGGACGCAGACGCGGCATTTAACTAGTGCTCGTCTTACTGGTTATGAGATGACATTATTCGCACCCCATGTTACGATTAAAAGATGTGCCACTCTGAACCCGGCCACGTTGCTACCCATTCCTTCAGATGAAAAGGACGATGAAGTCCATGACTGTTTGTTTCGGACAGAGGAGGAGACGAAGGGAAGGATAGATTTAACAGACACCCCCCCTCGATGATCCCGACGGGGAGCTGTATGTTGATGGTTCTTGTTTTAAACTTGCGGATGGTACCTCAACTGCAGCATATGCAGTTACAACATTGAAAACAGTGGTGGAGACTTCAAGGGTCCCGTACCACTCGGCCCAAGCTGCAGAAATAATAGCATTGATGCGAGCGTGTGAACTGAGTGAAGGACTGGATGTGAATATCTACACTGACAGCCAATACGCCTTTGGCGTGGCTCATAGTTACGGGCGACTGTGGGCAGAAAGGGGTTTTTTGACATCACACGGACAAAGGATTCAGAATGGTCCATTGATATTACGACTATTGACAGCATTGACACTTCCCAGACGACTGGCTGTGATCAAATGTAGTGCACACGAAGCGGTGGTGGATGACGTAGGACGGGGAAATGCATTTGCAGATCAGACAGCTAAGGAGACGGCTAGGACAAAACTCCCACGAATGTTTGTGGCAGGACCAGCTGGGTGGGTACTGGACGTTAATATGTTCGCGAATACTGTACAAAGTGTGCGGAACATACAAGAAAAAGCGACTGAGTATGAGTTAAGAACATGGAAGGATGGTGGGGGCGGTTGGACTCGGATGAGTGTTGGACGGATGTGTCAGACAAAAGACGGTGGTTACTCCCGGATGCATATGTCCTCCCCGTGGTGACAATGGCTCATGGGCCAGCTCATATTAGTGCGAAGGGAATATGTAAATTACTAGATCCAGTGTGGAGTAACAAGAACATTTCCAAGGTGGCAACCCATTTAGTGCAGCAGTGCATGGTTTGTTTAAGACATAATCCTGGAAAAGGAACGCCTGATCCGGTTGGCAATTTTGCTCCTCCCTCTTTCCCTTTTGAAGTGATTCCAATGGATTATATTGAAATGGAGAGGGTCAACAATCTTAAATATGTCCTTGTGGTGGTATGCTCTTTTAGCAGGTGGGTGGAGGCTTTCCCAACTGAAGATTGTGCGGCTAGCTCAACAGCTAAGATGTTGATAAAGGAGTATTTTTCCCGTTATGGTTTGCCCAGGGTGATCTGGAGTGATAACGGTACATCTTTTAATGCTAAATTGATGAAACCGATATGTAAGGGACTGCAGATATCTCAAAAGTTCCATGCAGCACAACACCCCCAGGCTGCGGGTTTGGTAGAGAGGTTCAACGGGACACTAAAGCTGAAAATGACTAAGATACAAGAGAGTACAGGGTTACGTTGGCCAGATGCACTCCCCCTAGCTTTGCTTTCCACTAGAGTGACAGTTAATTCCAAGACAGGTGTTTCACCCCACGAGGTCATTTTTGGCCGCCCGGCCAACGTGTGGGGTGTCCCTAGACCAAAATGTTTCTCTGAAATAGAATATCCTTTGTTGATAGATTACCTGTATGCTTTGACTAAAGAGCTCCGTTCTATTCATCAGCAGGTAGAAGACACCCTGAAACCGCTGCCGGAGGGGCCAGGCCACACCATACAACCCGGAGACTGGGTTGTCGTGAATAAGTACCAACGGACGTCCAGCTTGGAACCCAGGTGGTCGGAGCCGAGGCAGGTGCTCCTCACCACCCGCACCGCACTTCGGATCCAGGGCCGCAAAGCATGGACGCATGCATCTCATGTTAAGCGCGTCCCCTTGCCGCTGCCATATGACGAATGGGTGAAAGACGGCGTCACTGATCACGAATGCTAAGTGGTTCCTCGGTATATACCCTTCTCGGATGCTTCGTTGAGGGGTGAGGAGCCGGATCAAAGAGCGAAGAGGCCAGCTCTGATTGCAAGTGGTGAGGCCTCTCCTGATCACAGTGAGCAAACATCAGAGGATAAGTCCCCTGCCATTGAGCCCCCCATTCTGTTCACAGATCCAGAGGTGCGAGGGAGCACTCGTTATAATCTGCGGCCCAGAAAGGAGAAGAAGAAGAATTGAGCACTGGGAGAAGGGCTGAGATAGTGATTAGATGAGAGCAGTGCTGAAGAATAGTTAAGTGTTAGGGATGGACTGCTGGTAAGAGCCCTGGTGCACTGTCGAGACATTGTCAAATGGGACACTAGGATTGCGCCTGGGCCCGGATTCAGTGCTCCTGAGTTGCAAAAGCTGTGCGACTCCGCCGTGGGATTAGGGAACGAACAATAGAAGCCTGCCTGTGAGGCTTTAACGGACACAGGGAGAAGATCCCTTTTGAGGGTGAAGAACCCCTCTGGCCGGCTTCAGAGTGACTGGAACTGTTTGAATACCCTTTTAGTTTAGTTTTGGACTTTTAGTCAGGGAACATGGACCCCTTTGGCCGTCCCGTCCCTAAGGAAGAGCAACCTTTTGCAGCTCCTCGTAGATCAGAACCAGATTCTCCATGGCTCGCTCTGTCACAGAAATGGAAAATGGTGGTCATCGTGATATTGATCATTGTATTTCTAATAATTCTCGGAATACTATTTTTCCTAGATGAAGCTTATCCTGTTCACAAGTTTATCCCTATCCCTTCTGCCCTTCCGGAAACATAATATGGTTACTGTTGATTATGGTGAACAATGTATGCGAAAGGGCTACCAGGATAATGTTTTTATCAAGACTCTACATCATGCCCATGCCGTGTATAGTGACAGATTGTTGGGTTTGTGGGTTGCTCCCTTCTGCTGCATATAAAAAGGAAAGATTGCTGGCACTTCCTTTAACACCTGTGAATAGTTGTGTGGGTTGGTACACCTTAATTGGCATGGTGAAATTCTTTCAACAACCTGATTTTCTGGACCCTTGATTGCCTAGTAAAGGATCGACTTTGACGATGCGAGTACGCCCTATGCCCACCTCTTCCTTTGGACGGTTGTTTACTGATGGACGTTTTGATCAGACATTTCTGGACACGTGCTCGAGGAAAGTAGGACGATTTGTGACCCCTAACGACACTGACAAAGTGAGGGAGAGTTTTCTACAGTTGAACACTTCTCTAGCTTATAGACACCCTCCTTTGACAAATAGTAGTGGTCGTTCTTTGGTACCCCTGGCAGTTGTTGGGCCCTCACCATTTTTCTGTATCTTAGGGAAAGGTCCTATAAAGGTTGGGGACAGCTCCTGCAATGTGACTGCTTCGATTCGTCTACCCCTTAGTACTTCTTTAGTTACTCCCCCGAACATTTACTTCGTTTGTGGGGCCAATGGATACCTGTGGTTGCCTGAGGGTTGGGGTGGGGTCTGCTATCTGGCTTATTTGCTTCCTCCTGTCTATGTAGCACCCTCAGATTTTCATAAGACCCATCGTCGGTTTGCTATAATGCCTGGACAGCGTAAAAGGAGGGCTCTTCAAGTTGAGGATGTAGATCAGACCGACACTTCTTTGCAGCAATGGACGGATTTTTCTAAGGGTTTACTGCCGTTCTGGGGTCCCATCTTTAACAGTAGAGCTATTCGGAGACTGTCAAGGGTGATGGAAAAGGTGGTAAATACTGAGGCAGACATTGCAGCCAATATGTCTATTGAGATGCAGGCTATGAGATTATTTACGATCCAGAATCGGATGATGCTCGACGTCATCCTTGCAGATAGGGGTGGAGCCTGCCGCGTCATCGTGACGTCTTGTTGTGTGTATATTCCTGACTCGGCCCGACTGTTAACTTAGCGGTACAGAAACTCCAAAGATTAGCTGCTGAACTTCATCAAGATACTGGTACTTGGTCACTACAGACATGGCTGTGGAGTGTGTTCTCCTCTTGGGGCTGGAACATTTTGATGGGTGTTGTAGGAGTTGTTGGGATCTTGCTGACCTGTTGCTTATGTGTTTATTGCCTTCCCCCTTGTTGTTCCATGTGTGCCAGCAATTTGCGAGTTCCTAAGAGACCAACACGCCAATATCCTGTTTCAAATGATGTTGAGCTCCATGATATTCACTGGTTGATGCTTATTGATGATGATATATTCAATTGATATGTTGCCTCGTCCCTAGAATGTTGTGTAAAGACCCTACCTTTTGGCCAATAAAGGCTGCGTCCATGTTAGCCACATAATGCTAAAAGGAGGGTCTGATAGGCTTCATTTTCCGATGCCCCGCTCACTTAAATTTACGCTTATGAGTTAGCATAATGTGTCTAACTAATGATATATTCATTTATGCATTTTCGTTTATATTCCCCATTTCGTTATTCATTTATGCGTGTGATATTATTCAGTTCTCGTAGCTTAGCTTGTGTGCCACCATTTTGGAGTGCTTCTCTCTGCGTGCGAGTCGCACTTGCTCACCCCCTCCCGTAGGAATAGAGAAAAACCCTGAACGCAGCAGTTTTTGTTTCTTGGCTAACTTTGATCGAAACTAATAGCAAAACTTCTTATCTGCACTGTTCCCATATGCTGGAGATGCTGAGGTCTGGCTCCGCGGCCTTGGACACAGATAACCAAATGTTGCTATTGCAGGTGCAGATGCCTCTTGTGTGCGGCAATTGTTCACTATCTCCGGGGTCCAGTACTTTTCCAGTATGGCCGTGTTTTACTCCACTGTACCATGTTATAATGTATTGCTGTGATGAGATGAGGCAGTCCTCACGGCGCACTCTTAGGGGTGAGGTCGGACAGGGCCCTCTCATTTGGGAGTTTGTGGCCTAATAAAATACTCTGTTTATTCTTCTCCACTGTCCGGCTGACTTATTACTTGGTAATTATAGGTGAGTGCGGTAAGTCACTCAGGTGGATTTGAGCCACGCTTATCACACTCTATAAAAAGCGGCCTCTAAGCGCTATGTAACTCACCCACTGGAATCATTCGCCTCTCCTGACCTGGCTGTGACTGCCAGAGACCGGCCTTGCACCAAACAGAGCGCAGGGAGACACGAACACGAGGCCTGCGCACAGACTGCAGTACTGCGCTGGTGCCCGCCCAGGGCTGTGAGACTGCGCAAGCCTGCAGTGCACAGCTGGCGCCTGCTGCCTGCACATACCCACCAATGTGATCTATCATCTATGCACACACTAGCCAGTATGTCTGTCTGCCTTTTCCTGTGACTGTCACTCACACAAGAGTGCAAAACACGTATCGCAGCTCCCGCAACTTGCGTACAGGACCTGTTTGTGCAGCAGGCGGGCTGATTGCACCAGCGCCCGGTGCTATTTGTGCCCCACTAGGCACTCAACACATCTGCATCTGTCTCTGACGTGCCAGAGCATACTTCTGGTGAGAGGGCCCCCTGAACCAGAGTATCACAATGTCAGTCAGGTGTTGGAGCTGGGATTGGAATTTATGGGGCTGGTTCACAAAAGCAGTTAGGAGTATGGGGAGCAGTAATAAAGGAGTACAATTTCAAGCACTTTGAGATGCCTAGTGAATCAGCCCTGAAATAACTAAGTGAAAATAGGACACAGTCCTTTCTATTTTAACCGCTTAAATATTCTAAATTTTAGATGTTTTGGAGAGGATTCGGGATATAAGAGTACAGAAGTGCTCCTTAACTCACTCCAAAATCTCTTTGAGAAGGTCTCCAAGCTCTACCACAACACCACCAGGGTAGACTTAGAGAGCGAGGGGACAGAGAGAAGTCCTTTGGGCAAAGAGAGTGGATGGACACCAGTCAAAAAAAATTAACTATAAAAATCAAATTAACTCAAAAGCTTCCTAAGGGAGGAAATGTGTGAGCTGATACACATCACCAGAAGCGTAGGAATAGGGTGAGATTGAGGGTGATAATTTGAAAGAGGCTTCACCAAAACTACGATCAGTAGCAGAATATCTTTCATTTAACAATTCAACATTGCAAAATTGTTCAAACTGTACCTTCAAAATGGAAGCATTAATATTTTCCACTGTGGATGACCACCGTCTATTGAATGGCAAAGAACTCTGATTTGAGGGAGCAACCTCACTCCAGCACCAAGAGACTGTTTGTTGAGGTTGGAGCGCTTCTTTACGGTTTCTACTAACTCAGTCAAGCACTACAGAGCTCCCTGATTTTAGGACAAAAAGTTGTTTGCATACATCCCTCCCCCTTACACACAAGCAACCAGCTTTACCACAGTTTAAAGGCGCAAATTCAAGCTGTCAGCAGACTTATTTCATAGGAAATAAGCCACATCTCACTAGAATACACTCAAACCAAGGCAATCTAAACGTGGCCGTCCGCCGGACCCTACTCATGGATGTTCCAATTATCACAGACAGGTAATCTTGTTTGGGGCTCACCTACGTGATAAAGGCGGCGTTCTTATATATCAACTAAGCAGGGTGCGGGGTGGCAGCACACGGGAGAGGTGTGAGTACTGAGTTAGCAAATTACTCTGTATCAAGGAGAAGAAAATGCATTATCAGGTAGCAGGCTGGTGCATTATGGGAGTTGTGGTTCTCGTCCACAATTGACTCAACCAGGCAAACCTAAAGGGTTACACAGGCAATTGTATTATGAATCCCAGGACTGGTGGCATCTCGTAACTGTACCATAAGTAACAAAATAAACAAAAATATATCGTGGGAGTAGGAAATGTGTAAATTAAAGAACACGTTATAATGTTTAATAGAGAACATGCATTGCCTAACCCCACAGTCGAAAACAGCATCACGTCCGTGCAGACAAGCAGTTGCCGCTCGGGGGGAGGGGGTGGGGGTGTCGGGCAGGGGGGCACGAGGGGGGGTAGTCGTGCTGGGGTGGGTGCTAGGGAATTAAATATGAAAGTAAAAAATAAAACTTACCTTAGCCGGTCCGCGCCACCTCTGCTCCCGTGTCTTGGCGCCTTTACAAACGGCCCTGGAGTGGAGTCCGGAGTAGCAGCCTCTCTCAGCCAATCCTGGCGCTGCCAGCAGCGTAAGGATTAGCTTAGCCACTAGTGCCAACAACACTAGAGGAAATGGCCAATCCACTGCATGGCTTCGCATACGCCATGGTGTGATTGGCCATGCAGTGCGGCATGAGCAGCCACCCACCACACCCACGTGCGGGGGCACCATCTACAGTCAGCGCGGTGACGCCAGCCAATCCTGGCGCAGCATTAGCAGCCCTACTGCGCCAGGATTGGCTAAGAGCAGGGTGATTTCTGCCCATAATGAGGCCCGGGTCCCTGCCAGTCTCCGAGTTACAATTTAGGGAGGACACTGTCAGTACTGCGTGTGCGCATGCGCGGGCCATTACTAAAAAATACTAGGCCTAAAATTGACATGCGCACACTCACTGCTGCAGCTGCTGGCTATTGCTAAATCTCCATTCTGCTGCGCTGTCACTCACTGCCACAGCCCTGCCCCCACACTCCTTCCGCGGCGCAATGTCCAAGGTTCAGTTTGGCTAGTCCCGGCAGTCGGCAGAGCACTCTCCAGGCGAGTCACGAGTGTGCTTTCAGTCAGAAATAAGTTTTAAAATTAAATGAGTGTGTATGAGCAGCATGACGGTCATCCACATGGTTAGTGGGGCAACGCCCCAATGCCCCCAATGGACGCACCGCCACTGATTGAGTTTAAAACATCCTAGGGATCAACAAAAATCCTTTTATTCTGTCTGTAGACCCCTGGAAGGATTAAAAGTATATATTTTGGGGTATAGAGGGAAGGTAACGATCCCTATAGCCCCACTGCATTTACCAACATGTTTCTGCCACTAAGTAGCCCCCATGAGGGTGGCACTGGCTTTCATCAGGGTGTTGGTCCCTATTTTCCAATTGTTTCCCTAAGTTGGGTGTCTATTACCTTGGTTTTTGTGTCTTTCGATAATATCTCATATATCTGCTCCTCTCCAGGATTTCTGCGAGGGAACAAATTCCTATAGAGTCAAAACGAGAGAGAGGAGTTTTAGGCTCATAATATCAGCACCCCTCTGATGATTTCAACCCCACTCTCCTTATGTTCGTTCTCACTTTTCCAAATTAAAGACATGTGTCTTCCACAGTGTTTCGTTTAAAAACCACAACTGATTGATTGGAAAACAGCCAAAATAGTACTAGTCCGAGGGGCGTGGCTTCGCGGGCGAAGATGGCGGTCGCAGCCTTGTAGAGCTCCCGCCGGCCCGGACCTAATTTGAACATTTATCCTGACCTCCGAGCCCACTGTCGGTGCCCCGTGATTGCTTTTGATTCGAGGGAGCCTCCGGTCTACTTTGGTGTGCTGATCCTGTCATTTCCTACCTTCCGGCGGTCGGAGGGAGGCGGCGGCGGCGTGCGGCCTGGTGGCCGGCCGGAGACCGGGGACCTCGAGTTTCGTGACGCCGGGTGGCGGCTGCGACCTGGCGGGTGCGGGAGACGTCCGCTACGCCGCCCCTGGCCTATCTCTTTGTCTGCGACCACCTGGAGGTCGGGCCGGCGCCAACAACTTGTACCCCTCGACTCACCCTCTGGAAGACCAACAAGCGGTGGCGGTGAGGCGTGGTCCCACGGCGGTTTGGAGACCGGGGCCGGGGCTCCTTGTGCCCCGAGGCGGCCGAGGATAGATTAGTGGCCGGTGGGGCGGCTGATCCGCCTCTCCTGGCTTGGCCCACTGGATACGCCTGCCCACTGACGGCGGACCCGCGGACTCTTCCAATTGTGCCCTGGACAGCGGCCTGTGGGGTCGAGTGTGGATGCGGCCTGTCCTACCGGGGTGACGCCGGGACCTCGATTTCCGCGACATCCGATCGCGGCAGCCGGCCCGCATCCGTCCCTCCCTGGGGCCTCATCCGGGCCGTCCCGCTCAAGATTGGTGGCAGTGCCCGAAGGTTCGGGGGTGGTGCCCGCCTTGCCCAACGCTTATCATGACCAGGGACAAGGGAGGTGGCCCGCCTAAACATGGCCCCATCGATAAATTCACCGGGCCGAGTGGTGGCGCCGGGGCGGCCGGTGGTAGCGGCGGCCCCGGGCCGGACACTGCAGCTATCCTAACGGCCATCACCCAGTCCCGAGACGCACTTGATGCCAAGATTGGAGCGGTTGGGGCGGATGTCGCGCTCCTGCGCCAGGACCTTCGCAGCGCGGTGGAGAGGATCGCTGGGGCCGAGACCCGTATCACGGAGACAGAGGCGGACGTTAGTGGTCTGAAGAAGCGACTGGCGGAGGTGGAAAGCATCCAAAAGACACTGGCAGCCCGCGTGGAAGATGCAGAAGGGCGCGCGCGGCGCAACAACCTCCGCTTCATTGGTTTTCCGGAGCGGTGCGAGAAGGACAACATGGAGCGGTTCCTGACCGGGTGGCTGGAGAGCTGGCTCCCCGAAGGGGCACTGTCTACGTGCTTCGTCATTGAGAGGGCCCACAGGGCTCTGACCCAGCGGCCACCGGAGGGTGAGCGCCCACGGCCAGTTATCGCTCGCCTACTGAACTACCACGACCGGGATGTTATCCTCCGGGAGGCGAGGAACAAGGGCTCCCTCGCCTTCGAGAATCATACCATCATGATTTTCCCGGATTACACGAAAATGGTGCAGCAGAAAAGGCAATCCTTCATGGACGCTAAGGCTAAACTTCGGGGCCTCAAGCTCCAATACTCGCTCCTGTATCCGGCTCGCCTGCGAGTAATCTATCAGTCTCGGACCCACTTCTTCGAGTCGCCGGAGGAGGTGTTCCGCTGGACCGACGAGGCGGTGCGACTCCGGCCCCATGCCCAACCGGGGCTAGACCCGGGCGGGTCTCAGAGATCGTCGCCGGAGCGGACGGATCGCCCGCCCAGGAGGGGCCGCCATCGGGGGTCTCGCTCCAAGAAAAGATCGGCCTCCGCCAGTGCATCGCAATCGGGTGGTGCCAGGGACTCGGAACTCTCCGATGCGGGCAGCTGAACACTGCTGGGCCTACATGCACTTTGTATGCTGCATACTGAATTGCTCTGCTTAGGCTGGTGAGACTGTTTCATTTTGTCCTTGATGTGCCAGTCGGCTCCCGTGTGCAGACTTTAGTCATTGTCATGGGGGCGCAGTGGGGTTCGGAGGGTACCATACGTGGGCCTCAGACCCTCACAGATGTGAGTGTTGTTGGGGGGGTGGTGTGTGTGTGTCATTGTGGGGTTGTGGGGATCCATTGGTGTGGCGGGCCCTGGGTCCTCTGTTATGGGCCCGGGTCTCTCCACACCGCGACAGATACTTCACTGTTTTCTGAGGTATTGGGGTGGTGGGTGTGGGGTTTGGAAGGGTGTTCTAGTGTTGTACTTGTTGGGGGGGTTCTGGGTGGGGTTGGGGGCGCTGAGTTTGCGGGCTGGGGGGGTGGGTCCACACATGTCTGAGGCTGTAGTTCTTGTCGGGTTGCGGGTTGCACCTGGGTGGGAGGGAGGGCCGGATTTTGGACTGTATATTGACAATGGCTGATGCTGCGCTTCTGTCTCCTTCGAAGACCCTGCGGGTGGTAACATGGAATGTGCGGGGTATCCTAGATAAGATCAAGCGTGGGGCTGTGCTGCGATGGGGGAAGAGGGAGATGGTGGATGTACTCCTGCTTCAGGAAACTCACATGCTGGGCTCTAAGGCCCTTTGCCTCCAGAGGTTCGGTTACCACCAGGTCTATCATGCTGGCTTTACGAGGGGATCACGGGGGGTGGCCATTTTGATACATCGTAGGGTGGCCTATGTTCATGAGAAGCAATGGATTGACCCTCAGGGAAGGTTTGCCTTTGTTAAGGGCCTACTGGGCTCCGAGCCGGTGGTCTTTGGCAGTGTTTACGCCCCTCCCCCCTTGCAATGGGCACTATCTGAGCGGCTGTTTGCGCTGTGGGACGAAATCCCGGAGGTCCTGACTGTGGTGGGGGGTGATTGGAATGCAGTCATGGATGTGGGCCTGGACCGCCTGAGGCGAGCGTGTGGAGTGTCTGACCCCCCCCCCCCCCCGCGGCTGCCCCCACCCGGTTGTGTGCGACTGTGCGTAGTCTGGGCTGGATCGATGTGTGGCGGCATTTTCATCCCGCAGTGCAGGCCTTCACGTATGTATCGGCGGTACATGGGTCATTCTCGAGACTCGATTACTTGTTTGTACCGGGTGCCTATCTGAACCGTGTCAGGGACGCCACGATACTCCCCAGAGGCCTCTCGGATCATTCCCCTGTTCTAGCCACCGTGACCCTCCTGTCTAAACGACAACCCTTTCGTTGGCGGATGTCCGCCTGGCAGTTGCAGCGGCCGGAGTATGTAGCGCACTTACGCAAAGAGATCGCCCATTTCTGGCGCGAGAACTTGGTTGGGGATGTCGATGCCATTGTTGTGTGGGAGGCGCTGAAGCCCACGATCCGGGGCATTGATATAGCTTGGTGTGCAGCCGCTCGGCGGGAACACCGGGAGGCCATTGTGACTGCCGCGGCCCGCGTGGAGGAGCTGGAGCAGCGTAGTCGACTCGGGGGTGGCGATGGCGTCGTGCGACAGCTCCTGCAGGCCCAGCAGACATATTCCTCGGTCCTCTATGAGGAGGCCCGGCAGGCGTGGCTTGCCACGCGTAGCAGGGTGTATCAATGGGGTGATAAGTCCTGCACCATGCTACATAGGCTTTGCCAGGCGACCTTCCAGCCCCTTGAGCTACCCGGCATTACGGCGGAGGATGGCTCGGTTATGACCGACCCGGATCGGTTGGCGGCTAGCTTCGCCCGCTATTACGAGGCACAATACGCTCCTCGTGACCCATTGATGGAGGGCGAGATTGCCTCTTACTTGGACGACCTGCTCCCGCAGGCAGTTCCGGAGGAGACTAGAATGGCCTTGGAGGCCCCGCTAACATCCGAGGAACTTGGGGAGGCCCTTGGCCAATTGAATACTGGGAAAGCGCCCGGCCCGAGCGGTTATCCCGCCGAATTCTATAAAAAGTTCCATGTCCAGCTGGGACCCCACTTTCGCAGCGCCCTGGAGGCGGCGCGGTCTAGAGGCGAGTTGCCACCTGACTGGCGCCATGCCGAGATTGTGGTCTTTTTGAAGCCTGGCAGGGCGCCGGACCGACACGACTCTCACAGGCCAATCTCCCTCATCAACATCGAGGCCAAGATCTTGGCGAAAGCCCTGGCGAATCGCCTCCTGCCCCACATCGCCGACCTGGTCCACCCTGACCAGGCCGGGTTCATGCCGCACAGGGCCACCAGGCATAATATCCGGCGGGCGCAGGCAGCGATCGACGCCATGGGGGCTAGAGATGAACGGGCCGCACTGCTCCTCGCGGACATGGACCGGGCCTTTGACTCGGTGAGTTGGGCATATTTGTTCACCTTGTTGGCCCGCCTCAATCTAGGGCCTGTCTTCTTGTCCTATATCCGTCTCCTGTATACTAATGTTACGGCGTCGGTCCGGGTAGCCGGTGCGGTCTCGGGACGTTTCCGGATAGGCCGTGGTACTCGGCAGGGCTGCCCACTGTCCCCCTATCTATTCGCCCTGGCCATGGAGCCCCTGGCGTCGCGGATACGATTGGATGCCCATCTGCGTGGCTTTGTCTGGAACGATACCCTAACGGATAGGATTGCGCTTTACGCAGACGACGTCCTCCTTTTCCTTACCGACCTGCGGCGCTCGGGCCCTCGGGTATTGGAGATCATGCGGGGGTTTGGCGAAGTCTCAGGGCTCCGCCTTAACTTGTCTAAGTCGACCCTGTGGGTTCTACGTGGCGGAACGGTTACCGACCCTTGGGCCGCCGACCTGCGCGTGGCGACGGACGGCCTGAGATATTTGGGTGTTTTCCTCTCGACTTCGCGGGCCGTGGTCTGGACGCGCAGTGTCTTGCCGGTGTGGGAACGGGTTCAGGCTGATGTCAAGACGTGGTCCAGAATGCCCCTTACGATCTTTGGGAGGTCGGCCATCTTTAAGATGGTGGCGCTGCCGAGACTGCTGTACCAACTCCAGCATTTCCCGCACCCCATTGGCATGGAGTGGTTCCGTCAGGTGAACTCTGTGCTGAGCCGCTTCCTGTGGGATGGCGGTGCAGCCAGGGTGGCCCTGAGGACATGCTTTCTGTCCACTTACTGTGGTGGTCTGGCCACATCCGACCTCCTCTCCTACTACCAGGCGTCACATCTTCTTGTCCTCAATGAATGGTGGTACGGGGACAGGAGTGACCCGGCCTATGCCCTGGAGAGGCATCTGATGGGTGACCATACGCTCCACACCGTTCTCTACTCGGCCCGTATACGCCGCGGGCTGCCGTCAGTAACAAAAGTGGTCTTTGCAGTGTGGCGGCAGTCTTTGCGCCGCATGGGTTGGTGGGGCAAATTAACGGCCGAAACGCCGCTGTGGCACAACGGTCTGCTCCCAGAACTGGCGGCCCTAGCCGGGTTCGAGGGTTGGGAGGCTATTGGAATTACACAACTGGGCCAGGTCATGTCAGGCGCCACCCTCAAATCCTTTGAGGAACTCAGAGTAGAGTTCCAGATGCCCCAGTCCCAGTTCTTCCGTTACCTCCAGCTGAGGCATGCCCTCGCCCCCAGCATTGCCGGCCTCGACTCCCTGCCGGAGTTCAACCCAATTGAGGCGAAAGTGTTTATGGGAGACATGGGAGACAAGAAGGTCTCTGGGATTTATCGGTCCCTTGTTACTCACTGCTCGTCCACTCTTCGCTCCCTTCGGGACGCATGGGAGGTAGACGTGGGCGCCTTGGATGAGGACGACTGGAGGGAGGCGCTCGCGGCACCGCAATTGCGGTCCGGCTTCGCCTGATACAATTCAAATACCTGCATCGTGCCTACTACACACGTGAACGACTGTGGAAGGCTGGGTTGATTGCGTCATCGGAGTGCCTGCGTTGTGGGGAAGTGCCTGGCTCCCTAATACATACGGTGTGGTCGTGTGGTCGCCTGGCTGGATTCTGGAGGGGCGTATGGAGTTGCCTGGCTGAGGTCCTGGGCTGGGATCTTCCTCGAACTCACAGGCTCGGCCTGCTGCACATTATGGAGGGGGTTGGGGGCAACATATACAAGCGCCACTTGCTGCTACTGGGCCTGGTGGTTGCTAAGCGCGACCTAGCTCGGGCCTGGAAATCTGTGAGGGCCCCCCCCCTGTCTGCGTGGAAGGCTGGGCTGGACTACTTTATGGGTCTTGAGAAACCAATCTTTGAGGCGCGGGGCTGCCCACGCAAACACTACAAGATCTGGAGGCGGTGGGCCGACTACCGTGACCTGACCTTGGAACCCCCGGCGGAGCAGGAGGAGGACATTTGATCGCAGTGACTTTTCTGGCCCAAATGGCACGACCCTGGTTGCATTACACCTGCATCCTCTATGTGAATCGTTTTTGTGTTGCCTCTGTACATGTGTGGTGGGGGGGGGGTTGGTGGGTACGGGTTGGGGTGTAGTTGGGGTTGGGGAGGGTTGTTAGGGCATTTTTAAAGCTGAGCTTCATTGACACTAGCTTTGTGAATCTTATGTATGTCACCTCTACATTGATACTGTTGTGGTGATCTTGGTGTGTGAAGATGCCACATCCTTGATATGTTTACGCTCAATAAACTTGGTTGTGAAAAAAAAAAAATAGTACTAGTCCCCCCTCACACTCGGAGACTACCACACTCAACATCCAAAAGTCATTAGGCTGTAGAGCAACCCCAGTGGAGAAATAAGCTACTCTGCAACATATTCACTTTATAGTACTCACACGAGTTCATAAGCACTTCTCTGAACCCGGGACTGCGTGGAGCTAGGTTCCCACCGTCACACTATGATGGGGAAAAGAAACAACAGATATACCACCGTTTTCATGTGAAATAATCTTCAATACGCTAGTGCCCCCTTCAAAGGAAGGAGACCTTCAGAGGCCTGCGTGTGCACTAGTAATGGTAGGTGTCATCTTTTATGCCCCTGCATGCTTGTTGTAGTCACTCGGGGAACTTGCCATGTATAATTATCAGAATATTCACATTTGTTGGTTACACCGCGAGTCTTTTTATGTATTGCTCGCAACGTTCATGCAGCCTTATCAAGTATTCTGCTCTCCTTTTAACTGCCCCTTGTAGCAATGCTCAAGGTATCGATCCAGGTGTCACACCTGAATAGATCCATGTAAGGATTCGTACTTGCCCCTGCACAGAGCAAAGGAGAAATTTGGAGGGAAAAACTGATAGTCACGTGGAATGAAAGATAAACTGCAGAGTTTGGACTGCAAATCCCACAATTTAACAGGATAAATGGAAGCAGTCACGGGCAGGAAAAACCACAAGTTTAAATACAAAAACAGGTGATAAATTATGCAATCACAGGCAGGTTACAACTATAATTTTAAACTGTAACAACCACATGCAAAGACAGTTAAAGAAAAATAAAAAAAGAAAGATAAGATGATGCAATCAAAGGGGGTGAAAATATATTTTTTAGCTTTTTTAGGAGACAGCATTAGTCTGCCTCTTTACCACTTTCTGGACTCTGCTCTCTGCAATCTGGGGCACAGGTAGGCTGCACTTCACAAGATGGAGCACTGCCTTGACCTAGAACCAGCCCAGGTAAATAACATCTCACTTAATTCCGCAGAGGTCAAAGGTTTATAGACTACTCCCCCGGACCGATTCGCTTTATTTTATTTATTTATTTTTATTTAAAGAGTTTTATATAGCGCTGGCTAGACCCGAAGGTATCAGAGCGCTTTACAAAAGAATCAACAATGTAACAGAAAAAGATCAAAAATGACATAATACATCAAGAAATAGGCAATACAATTAGGAGAGGAGAGAAAGGAGAGAGAAAAGTAATGGATGGGGCAGGGGAGGTGAGAAAGGGAGGATGAGGGAAGAGACGAAAGGGAGGATGAGGGAAGAGACGAAAGGAAGTCTGTCTAATGACTGACTGGGTAGGTGACGTCCAAGGAGGGAATCCCCGACCTGTCTCCCCTATAGCTAAACCAGGTAGCTCCATCGGGCATCAGACAAAATAGCTAGGTCTCAATTTACGAGGGAAAGTTCACAGATAAACAGGGTGGGGACTAAGGGCCAGGACAGGTGAGGGCAAAGGTCAGTAGCAGGAAAGTGGAGAAGAGTAGCGCTAGCTAGACCCGAAGGTATCAGAGCGCTTTACATGAGAATCAACAATTACATAATACATCAAAAAATAGGCAATACAATTAGGAGAGGAGAGAGAAAAGTAGTGGATGCGGCAGGGGAGGTGAGAAAGGGAGGATGAGGGAAGAGACGACAGGTGAGACGAAAGGAAGTCTGTCTAAAGACTGACTGGGTAGGTGACGTCCAAGGAGGGAATCCCCGGCCTGTCTCCCCTATAGCTAAACCAGGTAGCTCCATAGGGCATCAGACAGAATAGTTCAGTCTCAATACATAGAGAGAGGAGAGAAGGAGAGACATAAATAGAGGGAGGATGCAGGAGGAGACGACAGGAGAGACGAAAGGAAGTCTGTCTAAAGTCCAACTGGGGAGGTGACGTCCAAGGAGGGAATCCCCGACCTGTCTCCCCTATAGCTAAACCAGGTAGCTGCATCGGGCATCAGACAAAATAGCTAGGTCTCAATTTACGAGGGAAAGTTCACAGATAAACAGGGTGGGGACTAAGGGCCAGGACAGGTGAGGGCAAAGGTCAGTAGCAGGAAAGTGGAGAAGCGTAGAGCGGGGAGGGGTAGGGGGAGGAGGGAGATAAGGTCAGGAGAGATGCAAGGAGGGTTTGTTGCGGCCATCATTTTAGGCAGGTACAGGCAGTATTTCAGGAGCAATCACTGTGTGGGGTGACTACATCGCAGCTTTGTTGTCTCTCGTGTCCCTGTATGCTCTGAAAACTCACTGCATACCACAGTTTTTTGGGCTTGGCCACTGTATTTGTGTTGGCCCCTCTATATGCTTTGTGCCACACTGCCAGGTTCCATGTCATGCCATGCACCTTCTCTGTCGCTGGTTCACAACCCATTGGCTAGGTCTCTCTGCAGTGTGAGGGGGTGGGGAGGCCCAGCGCTAATCTCTCGAAATGTGATCCCTGTTGGACCGCTGTTGCGCTCCCCATTCCTCTCAACAGCTCAAAGTGCCCGTCTTGATGTTTTCACGGTGATGGCCGATCCTTCCCCTCTCTGCCGTCCTCCTTAAACTTCACCGATCAGGTACCCATCTCCTCGGCGGCACCTGCTCTGTATGCACACCGCTTCACTGCCCACGCACCAACCCCAGTGTGGGGGATAGTTCAGTGTTGGTTGCGGTGCTGGCGCAGTCTCTAAAGGCCAGTAGGAGTGCAGGTGCTATGCAAAGTATCTCTCACCCCTGTCGGGCCTCCCATGTGTGGCCTACATAACTTTCACAGCGCTTAGATGTCAGCACAAGCCCTCTCAGTAAGCTCCCAGGTTCTGACCAAGCATATGTGTGTCCCCAGCGTCGCTGCCCGTGGTTTGTATGCATAAGTCAGTTGTAACATGCAGTCGCCTGTTTGGAAAGATTCACCGCCACTCGGCCGCAATAGTGGTTCACTGCGTGTTCCCACCGCATAGCAATATGACCCCAAATGAAGCGTCCAGTCAGACGCTGCTGTGTATCTCCGTCGTGGCCAGTAATGTTCCGCCTTGCGATCCCTTGTTGCCGCGATAACTCCCGCAGCGCCTCTACCGGAGTGTGCAGCCCTCACAGCGCTGTACACACTGCGCTTTCCTCTTGTTACTGGGCGCTACTTATTCCTGTGACCACATCTCTGTATTCACCTCCAGATTTGCCTTGCTGAACTCAAAAACTTGCGGCAGCCCTTTTGGGATCTCTGTTTGATTGAATTCAGTTTCGGTTTCCCATATTCTTAAATGGGCTATGTGTGCATCGTCGCCATTTTGTCCCCTCTGGTACCCTTAGTTTCAGTTTTGATTAGTAATCCTTCCTCTGGCATTAGATATTTATTCTTAATTTTCCTCCATGCTGAGGAGGGAAAATTAAGGAAAATTCTTTGACAGGAAAGAGGTCGTAGCACTGCAAACATTACTAGAGCACTGAGGATGCCATGAAGGATTACTTTAATTAAACTTGTAGAGCACACGTTTACCACCCACTGGTGCTAAATTGAAAACATTTGAGTGTAAACTTCTCTCTAACTCTATACGAACTGATAAACCAAGTTTTCTAAAACTTTCTAAATCCAGAGTGTGCCTATGAAGCTCAAGAATTTCAAAAGGTTACTGCCTTGACTGAAAAGGTCCGACCTCCATGTCAAACTGTGGTGGTACCTATAGTGTGCTTGCAATTTGTAGCCTGATTTGCATATAGCCAAGTTCTGAGCTGGGATGGTGCAGTGAGCTAAAAACGGTGATGGATCAAGCCCTGATCCTTGGACTGGGTAAGAGTGGTCAGCTTAATTCAGGCACTCTGTTCATCACCACCCCCTTTTCTGAATGCAATTTGTAGTTGGCACCCAGGGGCATAGTGGGAGTATATGGTAGTGATAAAAAGTGACTCGGACTGGACGGATAAGACAACACACACAAATGAAGGACGGAATGGGGAATAAATCAAACATTCACCCCCAGTCAAGAGATCTGGGTTAAACCCATTGTTATTTGGCTCACCTTGCCACCCCAGTTTAGACTCCACCATATGCAAATCAGTCTTGATCCTGCGGTAACTTCTCATGAGACGGGGCAGGTGAAACTGAGCATGTGCAACGTTTAACCATCATGCATGCTCAATTGAAGATTTCCCAAACAAAAAACGGGACAAGTGCTACTAGCTGCCCATTATTATAATCATCGAGCCACTTTCTCATGCGCACAATCACAAAGGTGAACTGTCACTCACTGAAAAAGAACAGCGACGTTAACAGGCACACTAAGTTTACTTTGACAAGACATAATAACGTGGTATTACAAATGACCCAGCAGAAAACGACTCTATAATTAAAGTACCTGCACATAAGCTGCCATTCCGAAGAAGAGGGACATGCAGAAGTTGCAGCACCTCCAGAGTCCCTGTGCTCGAGAGGCTGCACGGCTCCCCTTTAATATTTGCACATCCATGGCCATCAGATTCCCCTTACAGCCCCGCACTGCGCTCGGACAACAGAAGCAGCGGTTGTTTATTTACCCACGAACAAGGGTAAAAGCGATTCATGCTAAAGGTTACGTTGCAACAGCACAACTGCTTCGGTCTGACAAAACTCGCAGTGCAGTGTCATAGACACAAAAAGCGGACTACAAGTCCGCCCTGAAAAACAAATAGAAGAAAGACTGGCAAAGAGTAAGAAACGTTCTAAGGACTTTAGAGTAGCCGCCGTGTCCCGAAAAGGACCGCTCTTTTGTCGTGGTTCTCTAGGGGACGTCCATTCATTGGTATCACCCACACCACAGAGGTGGACCCCACCCACACACCAGTGCAGTGTGGGCCGTGATAGCGACGGAGGCATTTGACTTGGTCTGGTCAGTGGTCGAAGTGGGGACAAAAAAGTAGGGGAACTGTGGGCCGAGACTCAGGGGGCGGGAAAAGCAGAGGATTGGATTAGTGGGCGAAGTCGGAGGTGTGGCTAGAAATAGCAAAACATACCAATTTTTAGTGCATTTGGCATTTCACTGACCAGTTACAGCTTATAACGTTATTTAATTCAAACAATCGATACACATGTTTATTTTAAGTTTAATATATAAGTTGTTTATATTTAATTCATTTACAATGTGGGACATGTTTCCAATCACAGAATTTTCCAAATATGCTTATAAGTGGAATCATAAGCCATTTGTCTCCGAGCCATGCAGTTTCTTTTATTGGCACTTCTCCTCCCTTTTTCTAACCATTTCTGATCACCTTTCTCACCGCTGCATTTGCATGTTACACTGGGATTAATGAGGTGAAAGCTTTCCAGAGACTGTTAGTACGTGTTGAAAACATGCTCCTTTGTCTGGTGTGCATGCAAATCCTGCATTGCAAGTCCCTGGTGAGTTGCATTAGTACTACTGGACCAAGGCCAATGGAGGCACCAATGGGTGAGGTGGACTGGCCTCAAGGGTCTGTGACCTCTGTGACAAAGTCACTGCTGCTCTAGGGTGTGCTGCTTTGCAGGCCTGCCCGCAAGACTGGAGGTGAACATCAGTATGGATTGTGGTGGACAGGGCTTCAAGGTTAACCAACACTGGGCACCGGTAGGGTTCACCTGCTGGTGCTAAGAGACCAGTTCTTCTAAGATCTATCTTGGGAATGTGCTCCCTCAGAAGTGATCTGATGGACTAGGCATGAAGGTTGAACCAGGTCCCCCAGTTCCAAATTCGGTGGCTCTGGCCATAGTGCCACATCCTATCCCAACTGAACACCCTTCTGCCCCACTGAATGAAACTCGCACTGTCTTCAGCTACAACCCAATTCTGCCCCATTATAAAAACACTCAGGAACTCTCTATCATATTGAACTCCATAAAAACTCTAGTGTCTCGGGTACAATTCCAGAAACAAAGGAAGATAATTAAAATGAGGTTAATAGAATTTTGGTATCAGCAAACAGGTTGGCGCAGGGACCCTACAAAAGATGGTACACAGTCTGATAAGGTGCTGCCCCGGAGTTGCCAAACAGGTACAGAGTAATTAGCTGCTGCGAGTGGAATAGCAGGTGGTGCTGACATAGATGCATGGCCCCACAATACAGATGAGATTGGGGCGCAAGAGGCGGGTGTATGTCGAGGTGTCATCTGTACATCTCACGATGCCACTACCAAGCGCTGATTCTGAGACAAGATATGGCTCTAGCAGTATTCCTGCATCCAGACGGTGGGATAGTGTAGTATAAAGGTCTCCAAACATTTCTCCGGTGAGAGCTACTTCTGATAAATGAAAAGCATTCTGAGCTACACCCTAATATGGATGAGATATGGGTACGTAAAGGACACACAACCTAAATGCTGTCATTTTAGTTTCCAGTTCTGATGTAATTGTCACAGGGCACCATGCCACACCAGCTCTCTGGAAAATTGACCTGTGGGTAAAACAGTTTTGTCCCTTTGTTCTTGTTTGTGGCCTATCTCATGCAATAAATTGGACGACACTGCTTGGATTAAGTAAACTAGGACCCAAAAGACCCCACTCATCTAGCTAATCGCACTGAAGTACATTGTTTGTTGACCAGAAACACACCTAGCCTTAATGACTCCGGATTATGAATTACTGGTGGCAAGGACATTATAGGATCTAAAAGCATGGGTTTTTATTGGTCCTCGGGTAAAATGCATGCCCAAATACTCCACTTTACACTCGCAAATAAAGCACAATTTTTCTAACATATACATTACATTTTTAACTAGGACCATTAAATGTCATAGATTCTGAGGGATTGATCTTAATGACCGAAGCACTAAAGGAGGGATGAGTGGAGTGCAGGAATTAAAGGAGAGGCAGGAACAAAAGGAGAAGAAAGAAATGAAAAAAAAGAACTGAAAAGTAAAATGCAAAGTGAAGAAACAGAACAAATGTGAAAAGGAAAGAAAAAAAAGAAGCAATAAAAAACTGAAAGTGAGAATGAAGCAAAGGAATCAAAAAAAGTAACAAAGAGAAAGAAAAAAGAGAAGGATTGAAGTAGACAATGTAAGAAAGAACCATAGAAACAAACAAGGACAGGAGCGTACTAGGCAGAAAGGAGACCATAAAAGAAGTAGGATGAAAGAAACAAAGGAAATGAATGAAAAAGAAAACTGAAAAAAGAAAGCAAATAGAAAGGGACAGAACGGAAGGAAGAGATGAAGAAAGAATGAAAAACTCAGGCAAATAAAGAATAGAAAAACACATCAGTGTTTGTGCTAGGAAGCATGTGCTTGATTTCAGGCTTTTTACCAGGCGGCAGCTAGACACTTTTCTTTTAACAAGAGGGTATGCTGCTTCTGCTCTGTACCTTTTGGAGGATTCCCATAACCGGATGTAGGTGGAGAGAGGGAGAGAGAGAGAGAAAAAAAAATACTCCTAAACTCCACTGACGGGCAAGCTCCTACAAGACATCCTGAGAGCTACTGGTGGGTAGTTCTCTGCCACTTAAATCCCTTTACAGACAAAACCGTATCTAAATTTGGCAAATTCATGTAAACCTAGATTTACTACTATCTAAACAAACCAATTGTGCATTGTTCTTTTCTAGTACTATGATTTTTTTGTTTAAATGAAAGCACTTTAACAAGTTTGACTGATGCGTATTTGGTACTTTAGAGGCTTTCTGTTAGGTGTTTTAGTAAATGGCAATTGGAGTCTTACCTTTAATAAAACCTTTCTGTTTTTATTCAACATTTTGTAGTGCAGGAAGTGCTTGCTACAAAAGATTAATCTGTGGTTTTTGGACTATAAATGCCAGGTTACTGAAATCAACTCAGTGACACACTTTCATCCTTCTGAGACTGATAAAATGAATGATCAACCTGCTGGAATCCAAACTGCTGCAGTTTCACATATATGTCTGCAAGGGTGTCAGTACGGGCACACATACCCACCTACTTAAAACTGAATATTACATGTTTGAGATAGAATGATTGATAAACTGCTTTTTAGCTCATGTAAGAAGAATGCAATCTTTCTTTTGCTTAGATTTTTTTAGATTGCGCTGCTCACTATCATTGCTCTTACAGGTCAACAAAAAAAAACACAATATTCAAATGTATGTTCAAGGGCGTCAGGATACTTCTTTCTGTCAGCTCCTTGCCGCTGTATTTTATTTGCCATTTGATTCTTTTGTTTCATGAAATTGTTGAAGGGCACCGCTATTGTTTATTTGTAACCAAAGGTTTGACATGTATGGATTTTAAGTGCCCGCCGTGAGCCTGGCATGGGTGGTGCCGCCAACTGCACTGGCCTCTGAGTAGGGCACTACACATTGGAAAAAAATGACAAAAAAACAGCAGATAGGTGGCGTCTGTCAGTCTGCTTGACACCAAAGCCTCCTTATGTGACCATTGTCACAGGTCACAGTGGGGGCAGGCAGCAGCGTCCTCACAAATGAGGTGTGAATCACCGCTCACGGCAGCAGCAGGGCCATCAGAGATAGCCGACACTGATGGCCCTTTCAGTCTTACTTTGCAGGCCCCTAGACACAGCGGGGAATGGGAGGTGGTCGGGCACACTGCAGAGGCCTTCTTTAATATGCACGTTGCACCACACATGCGGAAAAATAAAAGTGTCATTTAAAAGTACGGCTATTCCTCCAGGCCCCGGTACGCTTTTTCAAAACCAAGAAGTAGGGGAACGGACTAAGATCATTTTTAAAAGTAGGGGCACGCCGAGCCCTTCCGTTCCCGCCCACTTCATACACTGGGTCTGGTGGTTAATGCAGCTAACCGAATCTTAGCAGACCTCGGAAGCCGGGGGATGTGTTGGTGAAGCCGCCAAAGCCGCCAGGCAGCGCTGTGCGCTACATTTCAATGTTTACATTAGTATACTAGTGTTAGTATATATTACGTCACCAGATTCTGAAAACCAAAACCGTCAGGCACTCACAAAACATAGAAGTATGCCTACAATTTTGCATCGGCCGAGGAACACAGAATTACTTCTTTATTTATGTATTTATTGTAGTGTTTTATAGAGCGCGAACTTGACCCGTGAGGGTATCACAACGCTTTACACGGTATACAGAGGTGAGCAAACAAAAAGTCTAAAGTACAGAAATATACAAAAAGGCTGGCGAGGGGCTTTGATAGTGCTCAGCAAAATAGAAATGTGATTTATTTATATAGCGCTTACTACCTCTGAAAAGAAATAAAAGCACTTTACGGCAAGTAGCACACTACTCCAGAACAAAATATTAGTGGTTAATCAGCTGTTCCCATGAAGTTCTTAAACCAGAACATCCAAAACGCGTGACCGATTTTACCCCAGCCCTAGTAGTCTTTTACATGCACCCTATTGACAGCTCCCAAAATCCAGATCGACCAGGTCAGCTCCGCCCAAGATCTTCTACTACCACGTTTGAACTCTGTCTGCCCTTCACATTCATACTGAATGAGGGGAGTCTTACATAGCTGCTGATGTACCGGGCTGGGACCTGGTTTGGATGCCATGTCCCTTTCTTACTAACCTGTCTTGCTGCTCAGCCTATGTGTATGAATGGTGGAATGTTGGAGTGTGTGAGGTAATATAGAATGTGTGGGATGCCTGGTGGATGGATGACAGTTGGATGAGAGGGCTGTGCAGCAAGAGAGCTGCTCCTGGTGGGGCTTTAATGATTATATGATTTAACTTATTAATTCATCAATAAACCATCTTTAATCATCACAACTCGGCTACAGCTTATAATATTACATTTGGCGACGTTTGGTCTTACCTACACGGCATGAAACATCTAGGATCATCATCTTCGTGATCAAGATTGAAAGCAACAAGTAAGATAAAAGAATTTATTTAAAACTACTCAAACTTTCTGACACACCAATTAAGCCTCACCAGTGACCTACCACCGGTCGCCCACTACTCTCGATGTGCCAGTTACTACAAGCATACAGCTTAAGTATGCCAGTCCCTGCCTGTTCACAGCGCAGCGCTTCTTCCTGCCTGTCCTTACTTGTGGACACTACATGGTTAATACAGAAGAGCGTCAAGGACTACTACAATTTTCACCCTGCCCTCAGTTCCTATTTTGCTAACCCCCTACTACCTTCAGAGAATAAGAACGAGAGGAGGAAAACAGAACCTGGTCAAGAAATGTTTGCCAGGTCAGTTATCACTGATCTGTTTCATAAAGATTATATTAGAGGAAAAGACTCATACTCAAGAGGCAAGTGGAAATTTAAGTTACGTAATTTCATGCTGATGTCTCCAGAACTATCGTATTGAAATGTGCAGTCTGCTTTTCCCCTGTTAATTATCCCGGAAAGCGGTGCTTGCTACGTGATGCCCACTGCTATTTTTCTGTTTAACTCTGATGTCATCTGATGCCTGCTGTAATCTGCTGAAGTGTATCTACAACTTATTGTTCCGCCCCTGCAACATTTAACTACAATCTTTGTGTGCTGCTTCACTGCCTTCCTATTTATAGAAGTGCTTTTTCCGCTTTAAATAAACACGCTACAGCCAGTATAAATTGTAAGTTCTGGTTTAATCTTCGGAGCGCCGGGGAAACACACCCGATAGTATCGGGTCCGGCAGCTAACCTAAAATGGCCACCCTTCCGGTTCCGGTCTCCACTAGCGCGGCAACACTAGACCGTCTCCCCCCTTAAGCACCCTCAACAATGTGTAATATACAACGGAACAGTCTTACTTGAAGCTCATGGTAAAGTCCTCGAACTTCTTGGGGACTCTTACAATTCTGCCTGCTCTCGTTCTCACCGCCCCCCTCTCTCTTGCTCCTTCGCTTGCTCTGAGGGCGGTGTCTTGCCAATTCTTCTCATTGTCATTCTCTTGCCCAACTTCACGTGAGCCCTTGTCCTGCTCCCTCCTGCTTTCCTTCCGAACAGTCTCTTCTCCTGCCTGATAGTCTTCTCCTTCCTTGGTGTAACCTTGCTCGCTCTCAGCCCACTGTTCTTCCTCCTGTCTTCCACTTTCTTGCCCTTCTGCTCCTTCACGGTACGGTCCTCCTTCCATCTCCGTCTCCCATTTAAGGATCTTGTTACATTTCGCCATCAGGTCCTGAGACCACACTTTGCCGTCACTCAATAAAGCTAAACGTGCGTATGGTTCGATGACCTTGAGGGGTGGTGTGAACTTGCTTTCTCCTTTCCTTTTCATCGTCGCTACCTTCACCCTCACCTAGTCACCTTTCTCCAAAGTCACTCCTTGCACATTTCGCCTCTTGTTGTAGTGTTCAGCGTATACCTCCTGCGCCTTCTCCATGTTTCTTTTCACCACTGCAGGAGACCATTTGCTTTGTACTACCATGTGCTTCCATGCCAGATTATCCTTGGTATACAGTTCTCTCCCTTTCAGCACTTTGAAGGGACTGTATCCTGTGCTCCCTGGGGTGATGCGGTATGCCCATAGCATTTTGGGCAGTTCCTTCTCCCAATCTAGACCAGCACTGATTGCTGCCTGAATGGTCCCCATGATCACCCTGTTAAAATGTTCGTCCAATCCATTTCCGGCTGGGTGGTAGATGGGTGTGTGTTTTACCTCAATCCCATTGCGGGCCATGAACGCCTCCCATTTGGCTGACACGAACTGTGGCCCATTGTCGCAGGTTATTATCTTGGGGATTCCTTCCTTCACAAATATGGCATTGAGGAATGCAAGCACTGCGTCCGTGTCCACTGTTTCTTTCACTTCCACCTCCGGCCACTTTGAGTACCTGTCTACCATCACAATGGCGTATTTCTGCACTCCCTCTATGTTGAGAATGGGACCTATGATATCAATGGATACCATTTCCCACGGACCGCCGGGCATAGGAAATTTCCCCAACGGTGGTCTTATCAAGGTTTGAGATTTGTCCGCTCGGGAGCATGATTCACACATTCTCACATACTTCTCCACTTGGGCATCAATAGCAGGCCACCAGTATGCCTGTTTAGCCAAAGCCTTGGTCTTCGTAACCCCTTGATGCTCTTCGTGTAGGATTGTCAACAGGTGTTCCACCAGTTTCTGGGGAGGAATCACTTTGTCCCCCCTTAATAGGAAGATTGGATTCTCTCCGATCGACAGTTCTTCTCTCACCTCCCAATACTTCCGCATCTGTCTGTGCTGGTGTCTTTTATCCAGCCATCCGTGCGTCACGTACCCTTTGATTGCCTCGAGGGTCTCATCTTGGCTTTACGCTTCCGCCCATTCCTGTTCGCTGATGACTTGTTCCAGGTCTTGCATGGTCGCCACCATGTACCCTTCCCATCCGTGGGGCTCCTGTTCGTCCACTCCTTCCTTGGCTGCTGCTCTGCTTAAGAAGTCCGCGACCCTGTTCCTGGGACCTGGAATGTACTCTACCTCATACACATAATCCAATAGTCTTAGCGTCATCTTCGCTATTCGCGGTGTCGCGTTTGCGTGTCCGCTTGAGGTGAGTACTTTTATCAGGGGTTTATGGTCAGTGCGTACCAGGAATTTGGCTCCCCATAGGAACTGCCTGAAACGTTCCATCGCCCATACCACGGCTAGCATCTCTTTTTCGATTACACTGAACTTTTCTTCGTTGGGCTTCGTTGACCTAGATGCAAAACACACCGTAGAGACTTCTCCATTACTAGCCTTCTGCATTAGCACTGCCCCCAGACCTCCGTCGCTGGCGTCTGTGGTTAGTATGGATGCTGCTGCTTGGTCAAAACCCTTGAGTGGTATAGCCTCACTCATTTCCTCAAACTCCTCTTGTTCTTCCTTGTCCCATTTGAATCCGTTTCTCTCCTTTAGCAGTTGTCGCAGATGGTGGGTTTTTGTTGCAAAGTGTGAGATGAACCTGCTATAAAATTCTGCCATCCCCAGGAATGACCTGACATCTTCTTTCTTTGATGGGGCAGGTGCATCTCTTATCGCCGCCATGTTGGCTCTCTTTGGCTCAATACCTTTCTCACTGATTTCATGTCCAAGGTATGTCACTGATGGCACTCCGAACTTGCACTTCTCCCACTCTGCGGTGAGTCCATTGATCTTAAGTCTTTCCAGCACTGTATGCAACTTGTCATTGTGTTCAGGCTTAGACTTCCCCATTATGAGTATGTCGTCCTGGAAGTATTGGACGCCTTCCACCTTTTGGAACATCTTGTGCATCAGCTTTTCGAAGACTGCGGCCGCTGACGCCAGCCCAAACGGCATCCTCACGAATTTGTAACACCCGAACGGTGTGATGAAGGAGGTGAGGTGGCTGCATGTAGGGTACAATGTAAATGTAAATATAAATGTAGTATACTTGTAAAGCGCACAGCTGCCCCAGCAACGGGGCGTCCCGGCGCTGTATAACTCTGGGGAACCCGTCCTGGCTTTCCCTGTGGGATGGTCCCTTGCTGGGAGTCCCCAAGGTGGAGCCAGGCATCCCCGGAATTGGTGGGGCCGTTGTGGAGATTAGGCAAGCTAATGCCCAGAGTTGCAGAGTGGAACCCCTGATTAGAGTAAGCACCGAAGCGAGAATTATCGAGTCCGCTGACCAAGGTCCACGACCCTGCCGCGTCGGGAATTGAACCCTGGTCCCAGGCTGACTTCTGCTCTCAGGCCTGCCGCCTCTAACCAGTGAGCCACACTACTCCACATGCTATCTGATGGTAAGCCGATGATAGGTCCACCGTGGAAAACCACTTTATCCCTTCGGTTTTTGTGAGCATCTCGTTGATGCGTGGCAGCGGGAATTTGTCAATCAGTATGTTTTTATTCAGCTCTCTGAGGTCCACGCATAGCCTCACCTTCCCATTGGGTTTTTGCGCCACTACTAAGGGTGATAGCCATTCCGCACTCTAAATGGCCTTTATTATGCCACTTTTCTCGAGTCTGTCCAATTCTTCTTGTACCGCTTCGCGGCATCGGAACGGAATGTTCCTGGCTTTATGACTCACGGGGCTGGCTCCTTCCTTCAAGTGTATCATGTGTGTGAATTTTGTCATTTTTCCTATCGTCCTGCTAAATACCTCCGGGTACGCTCTCCTCCATGCTTCCCTTTCTTAGCCTTGTTCTGTATCTGTTAGCATGACCTTTTCCACTCCTCCCGGATTTAGCTTAATGCCCAGGACACCTTGATCCTTCCATCCTAGCACAGAAGGTCCTTTTTCCGACACGTACAGCTTGCATTCGGCCTTTCGTCCTCTGAATTCGAACATTAACGGACAATACCCCACCATTGGTATCCTTTGTCCAGTGTAGGTGACCGGCTTCACGTCCATGGGATGTAGTTCCTTCCTTATTGCCTCTTGGAATTCTTCTTCCCATACCTTCCTCTGCACGATCGTGATGGGGGATTCTGAGTCCGCCACTATGTCGACCATCACACCCCCTATGTTCATTTTCAACACCGGTTTGCTGGAACCTTTATAGTCCACATCCAACACTTGGTCCCCTATGTAGAGAACTTCTTCACCATACTCCTCTCCTCCTTGCGCCTCCTCTTCGTCGGCGCTGCCATGGTCAATATACTTGACCGCTGCTCCCTTGGGTTTCCGTCTGCAGACTTTCTCGTAATGGCCAAATATACCGCAGTATGCACATTTCGCTTTGAATGCAGGACAGACTTTGTCATTCCCTATGTGTGACGTGCTTCCACACCGGTAGCAATTCGTTTTCTTCTCCCAATTGGTCTTCTGTATCGCTCCCGCACTTTGCTGGCTCCTTTTCGAGTATTGGCCTCTAGGTGGTCCCATTTGTTTGGTTTTGTCCCCTTTGGTATTCACCATCACTCTGCATACTGTCTGTTTGCTGCCCATGTCCTTCCTGGCTGCTTCTGCACATCTTTTGGACAATTAAGCCTTCTTCACTAAAGCCCATACCTCCTTGAGGGGCGCATCTCCGTTAACCCACAGTTTTTCTTGCACTGCTGTATTGGATGTGTGCATGATGAATTGGTCTCTCACCAGATCGTCATGTACTGCTCCGAACTTACACGTTAAGGCCAATTTCTGTTGGGCCGCTACATATTCATCTATAGTCTCGCCGCTCTCTTGCTTCCTCTGGAAGAAATTGCATCGGTCTATGGCCACACACACCACTGGCCTGTAGCGGGCGTCCAGATCTTCTATTGCATGCTGGAACACATCTGTGTCCGCCGCTTGTCTCGTTATTTTCACCATGTTATCGTACACTCTTATGCCTTCCGGCCCTAGATTGTGCAGCAATATTTTTTTTCTACGTGGGCTGGAGTATTCCGCTTCACTCTCCTCCTCTAGTGCCGACAAATAATTTAGAAAGTACCTCTTCCAGTCTTCCCACGGCATCGTGGGTTCGCCTCTTTTTGGCAGGAACGGCACCATGCTGGTGAGTGATGTGGAGGGTGTAGCCATCTTTTCGTTGCCCCTTGGATTAGCTTGGGCTTGACCGTTGTCACTAGGTGGGATGCCTGGTGCTTGCCTTTCCTCTCTTCTTCTCTCCTGGGTTGGGCTGCCATCGTCGCTGCCTGATGCCCCTCGTGATTCCAGGTTTGCTTCCCGCCTTTCCTCTCAGGGCTAAGGTGTCCGCTCCCTCTTTGAGCGGTCTACCCTCCGTGTGCTCGAGCCTTACTGCAGGGTTGTGTCGTGGCTGTGCCCCAAAAGCCTTCATGACGCCGTGTGTGGGGCTTGGCCCGGTACTGTGACTTTTTTTTTCTTTTTGGTGCTACCCTTTGCGTCCTGCTTGTGCTCCCTGATCGGCTCGCTTCCTCCTTTTGCTCTCACCAGTACCTTGTGTGTGTAGCTCGGTGTTTTGCCGCTTGCGCGTTGCATGCTCTGGCCCTCAGTGCTGTATCCTGTGGCCCAGTTTGATTCTCACCCTCTGCCATGCTTGTTTGGTTTATTTCTTTATTTATTAATCGTTTTGGCTGTGCGTTTTTGTTTTCCGTGGGTCCTCGTTGTTTCCCGGGTCCCACCCTTGTCGTTATTTATAGAAGTGCTTTTTCTGCTTTAAATAAACACGCTACAGCCAGTATAAATTGTAAGTTCTGGTTTAATCTTCGGAGCGCCGGGGAAACACACCCGATAGTGTCGGGTCCGGCCGCTAACCTAAAATGGCCGCCCTTCCGGTTCCGGTCTCCACTAGCGCGGCAACACTAGACCGTCACCACACTATTCAAGCTTTTCATTTAAAAGTGCTGCGATCTTAACAAGCAGTTTTGACTGTCATCGTGGGCACAGAGTCACTGCTAGCTAGCACAGAGATTAGCTCTATTTGTTTGCAGCTCAAAGACGGAAGGTACATATTGCGATTTACATGGACAGTGAGTACTTGGATATTTTATTTTATTGCTTTACACTTTCTACGACAGTTAACTGTTACCTTCCAGTTCAAATATCGCCTCGAGCTGTCCACAGAGAACGCGCGCAGAGGGATCTCATTACACTCCTTCCATGCCTCGAGCCTTGTTGCTAGGTGTCACCTCAGTGACGACTCTTCCTTCAACGTCACCCAAGCCGTCTTCAACTTTGTTAGCTCCTGTCCTCCGTGAGCCACCCAGCCCAACGTCAAAAACGTGCCGCCATTTTTTTAATTTGGCACATTGCTTCACTTCATCAACTGTTGCCTGCATTCTCTTACTCGCAGGTAATGTTTCTCTTCTCATTTTGATATTTGGGAACCTTCTTTATCTCGTCGATCTGCTGTTGTTGATGTTCTGGTCGATAACTGTTCAAATACTGCCATCTAGCGGTTCCTGTTAACACTGCAGCTTTCTAAGGAAAACATACCTGATTCAATGCACTTCTTCGAGTGTCTCTTTTTAGGTCGAGGGACCGTAGGCTTGGCCGTAGGCCAAGTCGGAAGTCCGGAGAATTATTGTTTCTTAGAGTGGCTGCTTTATCCCGCCTCTCTTTTCGTCTCTCCTCCATTGGCTGGCTTCCTAAACGGAGGCCAGCCATTGGAGGAGAGAACCGTCACTCCAATTTAGCCCCGTCTTTTTCGGATTCAGGGGCGTAAGTTTTGGTGTTCTTTAGCTCGTGACGTCGTCCGTCACTCAGGACAGCAAAACACGCCCCCGAATCCGAAAAATTTCGGAAGCTTGAGGCCGCCATTTTGCTGCTGGTAAGGTTGAGGTAGGCTGCTCTCGCTTTCCTCGTTCCCGCCGTCTTTTTTCCCCCCCTCTCACCGCCAGCCTACATCTGCCCAGTCACTTCTGATTCACTTCAGCTTCTAGCCCGCCGTCTTTTTCCCCCCCTCTCACCGCCAGCCTACATCTGCCCAGTCACTTCTGATTCACTTCAGCTTCTAGCTCGACTCCTCTCTTGCATGCTGATATGCCAGGCTAGGAGTGGCAGAGAGGGAGGCGCGGGCCTCATCAGGGCAACATTTCACCGCACGGACAAAAGGCCTTGCGCTGCACTTAGCCAGCCACACCGGAGCCTCGTCTGCCATCTGTGCTTCATGGACCCTGCGGCAGGCTGCGCCACTGTCCGGTCACATCACTCTCCTCCTCGGCCGCGGGAGCCCTGCCGCCCTCTTCCTTCGGCCCGACTGGGGCCCGAGAGCACAGGGTCCACACAGACCGAGCGCTGCCTCAATAACTATAGGGCCGGTCATAACAGTATAGAGATGTGCCGGTGCAAACACGTTCAACCAGTGCCACCGCTACTATACGGCACAAACATCGCACGTAGGCTGATGGATTATTGGAACAATCCGGGTTTATCAATATGTTGTTGTATTTGGTGGATGGGAGTGAATGTACAGATGGATGAATAAAGACATAGTTACTACATTGTTCAGCGTCGGCGTGTGTACAGATGGACGGATGTAGATGTGGGAAGAGACTCATTTTAGGTTCGTGGATTTTAGCGAAATTGTTATTATGTGGCAGAGCAGAACTGTAATCTTTTTAATTTATGTTTAAAACAGAGTATTGTCAGATTAAGATCAGTGCAGTTTCATGTGGCTTCTGTGGTTGTACCCAGTGTTTTAACTCTGCCAGCATTTCCGTTAATGGGGGGGCCGATCCTTAATATGATTATTTGTGTGGTAATTTAAGTTGCATTGTGCTTACTATCCCTTACGAGACGAAGAAGCGCTTTGCTCGATCAGCACGCTATTCTGAAGCCCAAAGTTAGTTGCAATTTAGTGCTTATTGGGATTAGGCTTGTGCTTTCAATAAAACCTTTCCATGCATTTACTTCAGTTTCTTTGTGAATTCAATTAATAGGAGCTAGGTGTGATCATTAGTAGAAGAGTGAGCGTATGGAAGTTATTGCAGATGGTTGTTGGGATTAATAGATGACATGGTAGAGATTAGGTATTGTTAGATTGCAGGTATGACTTTAAAAGAAGAATAGCTGAAATTTGGAATGAATTGAGGGTAATTTGCAGAAATGAAGTATTAAATATTAAAGTAGAGATGCATGTTACTTAAAGGAGGTTGTGCTCAGAGAGAAGGCATGGAGAGTATTGGAAGAAAGGAGAGTGCCATTTAAAATAAAGGAAAAAAAGGTAGTTTTTCATGCAGGTTTTGGGGAATACAGGAGTCCTATTGAAATAGCACTTAAGCGGACTATGCAAAACTGCAGAAAGAAACGTTATTTGCTTGTGGGGTATACTAGGTATTCTGATAGTCACTAAAATAGGTAAACATTGTGTCTACTGCTAGACCACCCTTTCAACATGGACAGCTAATCAGCTGATGGGTCTGATTATAAAGTAATGGCTGGATGCATACATAGGGAAAAAACGAAAGCTTTAGGATGCGCCCAAAGGAAACTATAAGTTAATGATAATGATATATGGTAAAGAATGCAAATACCGAAAAGGAGAGTCTGTAAATGCTGGAGTACATGTCTTTTGATGTTCACCCTTAAAGTTTCCCAAGTTGTTCAACTTGCACTTTTCCTAACCACCTTCAATTTTTTTTAGCTGTGGCATCCCTCGTGGGAGCTCCACTGGGCCCCATTCTTTTCAACCTCTACGTTTCCCCTCTTATGCTACTCATTCTCCCTTTTGGCATTTTAGTGGTGACATTACACATGATGCACGTCTAAAACTCTAGAGCCTGAATACATTCCTAGAAAATGCATTTAGTTGATCTTCTACATTTTCATCATCATTTTTTTTTGTAAATATTTTTTTATTGCAGCAAGAGCATATAATCAAACAGCATGTTCCATCGTCTCTCCTTGGTTCGCCTGAGGTGTGTCGCCCCTCCCCCCAGTATTACACAGCCATTCAGCTCACAACCCAGAGGTCGAGCGGCAATAACACGTTGGGAAGAAAAATTTAACAGGGGCGTTCAGTACATGCCCGTAGCCACCAATCGGAGGAGGAATAACATGGCCGCTTTTGGTCCTAACATTCTCTACTCCCTGTCCCAAAGCCAGGTGAACCAAGAGCCTCTTGTCACCCAACCTGAACAAACCCCCTCCCCTCTCCCACAACACCCTCAACCCCAACTACCCCTCCACCCTCGCCCAGGACCACCCCTAATAGCCCTCCCACCCCTAGCCAGACCCCCCTCCCCCCCAGGCGTGCCAGAGTATCGTCCAATCAGAATCTTAATCCCAATCACAGGACCAGATCCGGAACTTAGTACCAGGAGTTATCAGCTATCATTCGTAAGACATTTTCATCATCATTACGCTGTACTTGTAGAATGGTGTTGATTTGGGGGGCTGATGGAAAAATCTAAGTTAAATGTGACTTCCATGTTTTTACTTTCTGTGATAGAGTAAACATCCTTACCAGATCTTGTGGCCAAACAAATGTTATTGTATCCATGATCACACCTTCCGGAGTTAAATTTTTTAACTCTGACTAATTCAGGCATGGGTAATTCTCTTTAACCTAAGCTCTGTGTGGGTGTAAATGCAATAGGTCATGTATTTGCGAGCGATTAAGCTGTTGGTATTGTAAATGACAATGCCATTTATTTAACGATTACACTATTGGCAATGTAAATGACAATGCCATTTATTTATGATATGATAAAAAAAAAAAAAAAAAAAGTCATGAGCAATGCCAATAGCTCTACCTTTAATAATACCGAGACCATTGCATTGTAAATGCTTGTTCTTATTTTAAATTGAAGTTTATTCTATCAGGCTCTTCCTCGCCTGGAGTTACTCGCAAGGCTCACATCTTTATCGATTGACATTTTCTATCTTCATCCTGACAACAGTGCCTACTTTGTTTATTTTAATTTTTTTTATGGGGGGGACTGTATTTGGTCTTTTACTATGTATTGTTCAGAATTCTATTAGAGGCTAAATGTTTTTATGTCAAATTGGTCATGAGGTGAACCAAATATAGGAAGTAGGAGAGTAGCAGGTGAATGGTAATTGTTTTACTACTGTATAATATTCATTTGTTAGCCTGTGTTCCGTGTTTCATTTAGTCATGGATACACCACCTGCATTACTACTGTAGGTTTGTAAATTACGTGTTATGGTTATTTACACCGGTTTCATAAAAGTTTTTAGTTTAATTGAAAGTTAAATGCTATACGTTAGCATATGTGCTTGTGACATTCACAATTTCTTAATTTAGTGCTGTGAACCTGTCACCAATTTGTTTCGTACAAATTATTTCTTTACGATTATACTATACATGTGACTTCCACCTTTTACTTAAGTTGTTTTGCCCGTGGGGTCGTCTTTTTAGTGTATGTATTGCTTTTAATGTGAATACTTGAAATTGCATTCCAGCATGTGACTTCCCAATTTTACTGAAATTGCTGTCATGGGTTTGTCACCTACACATGTTATGTTTTATTTTAGTTTATAGTACATTGCATGTGACTCTGTAGTGTAGTCACCTACATATTCCTAATTACAGTACGTTGTGCACACGTTACTGAGTAGGAATTGTAATTGAGTTAAGTACTTTTTGTGCTTTTCATTTTTGCATTTTGCTTTTAATTGTTGAAGTCTCTGTTACCTTTGCTTTGCTAGTCTGGCCAACTAGTATGTTGTGTTGGTGACGTTGAATTCAAATTCTTACATCCTGTTTAAAAAAAAAATTTGTGCGGAAATATGTACTATCAATCTTTCCCTGTTTTATGTGTAAAGGGGGAAGAGGTGGTCGCATTGGATTCTTTTATGTATTTATTGATAGTTTCAATTTTACAATGTAAGTTTAAATTTTAGAATGACCATTCTCATTTACACTATTCATCTGTTTGTTCCTTTTAAGAGGGAAGGTGGTGTGGTATCCTGGTTTGGATGCCATATCCCTTTCTCACTAACCTATCTTGCTGCTCAGCCTATGTGGATGAATGGTGGAATGTTGGAGTGTGTGAGGTAATATAGAATGTGTGGGATGCCTGGTGGATGGATGACAGTTGGATGAGAGGGCTGAGCAGCAAGAGAGCTGCTCCTGGTGGGGCTTTAATGATTATATGATTTAACCTATTAATTCATCAATATACCATCTTTAATCATCACAGCTCGGCTACATACTATCATATTACACCTGGGCAGCCTGGCTCTTATTTTGTATGGTACTTAGGGGCATATATCTACAAGGCCCTTGCGCTGCCGGTGTGCCAGTTTTAATATGGAGAAAAGTGACTAACCAGCTCCGCAAGGGGCTTATAAATAAGCCCCTCATGGGCATATATACAAGGGAATGGCAGAGTGTAGCATTAAGCACAAAATGCTAACGCCATGTTCTGCCATTCCGAAAACGTAGGGATGAGCTTTCTTTACAAAGATACACCACACCCCTGCGTTTTCTCAGAGGCCACCCCAAGTGCGCCTTACGGGCCGGCGCGATAACAGCCGCCGGGGACCTGAAAAATACAGTGTGGGCCGCTACAGCATGCCCAGAGTTAAAGGGGGGAGCCTCGCCACCGCACCTACCCCCTCCAACAGAGAGCGCGCCTAAAGAGACGCTGAAACACCAGGCCAATAGGGGGCAGGAAATGTTTTGAATCCCCTCCCCCAATAGGGGAAGCGACCGCTGACTGAAAGGGCAGCGGGGAGGGGGTCGGGGTTATAAGGCACAGCTCCTCCATCACAGCTCACTTCTTTCACCTCTGGGAGCTGAGGAGCGATGTACACAACAATTTTACAAGACCCACACCTAAGTAATAGCATTGTCACAGTGGTAACCGGCAGGCGAGGCGGATAAGAGGGGGTACAGTTGTTGTTATGGACACACACTGGCAGGACGGTGTGTAAGAGGAGGGCCACTCACTTGAGGATGCCTTACGGCAGGATGAGTAGGCTGGAAAAGAAGGTAGTAAACGGAAACGGCACTCGCAACCCAGACCCGCCGGATGGCCAGGCACAAAAGGGACACACAAGGTAGCGAGTTGGGGCCTAACTCCAGGGAGAGGCTACCCCTCACACCCAATCGTTTCAAAAACCAACAGAACACTTTATGACTGCAAAACCGGCAAGTAATGATTTATGACTACAAAAGGAGCGGGATAACGAACTGCCATGGGAGGATTTATGAACATGAAAGATGAGCAAAATGATTTATGATAGTATTCTATGACAGGCCATAACGATGATTTATGGCCAGGGTCATCAAGTTATGACTATGGCACTGTAGTAGAAAAGCTATTTTGTACATGTCATGCAAATGAAAACTGCGGCCAACATCGACCACAATACCACAATGCGTGTTGGCTACTTCATTGCAGGAACCTCTGTAAGGGTTGCATGCCATTTGCAGTGGGCACATTGCGGGGGTTATCCTCAGTGCTTGCACTAAATTAAGCTGCCTAGCACCAACGCAGGCACCCTTGCACATTAATGCAAGGGTGCCTGCATTGAAGGAATTATTGTTTATGTGCAGGAAGGCATCCCTTCCTGCACATAAACAATCACAAATGGCGATTTGAAACTTCTATGTCCGCTCCATTGTGCATCACACATAGACGTTGCAAATCGTTGGTTTTTTAATGATTGTTCATGTGCAGGAAGATGTCCCTTCCTGCACATAAAGAATAATTCATGATGTTTTGCTGTTTCTATGTATGCTGCACAATGCAGCACACATAGAAACAGCAAAAACGAGAAGAAATAAAGCATTTCTCCTCGTTTTGCCATGTTAAGACCAGGTTTTCTCTGGTCTTAACTTTGGTGTTGACTCCTATTTACGCCACCCTTGTAAATAGGGGGCAGCGTCAAAATCAATGAGTGTTGTAGCAGAACGCTCACAGCAACACCCATAGCCCACCCCTTTCATGCTAAGTATAGCGTTCAAGGTGCCTTATTTACAAGGCGGCGTTAAGCCATGTTAAGTGGTTTAACCCCACCTTGTAAATAAGGCGAAGCCCCCATCACCACAGGAACCTCACTAAAAGTGAAGTTCTTGTGGTGATAGGGGCTTGTAAATATGCCCCTTAGTTTTTTGTTTCGTTTGTGCATTCCCTTCTGCTGAATTTGGAAACTGCGGGCCAGGTTCGAATCTCAGTGCCAGCCCCACATCCTGTAATTCTGGGCAGGATCTAAACATACTTGACCACCCACAAATCCTTGGGGTACAGCAGTTTCCGGGGGCCTGTAGAAGTGTTTTGATAATTAGAAATTAGAGGTTAATGTAGACGTTTTTAAGTTGGCATAACTAATGTGGCCTGTACATGACAAGGCGATAGCCAGCTTGCATTGACATCCAGAAAGAAATGTGCACTTCTTTATTTTACATGAACGAGCCTTTCCACATCAATGTCTCTGTGTGCTTTCCTATTTTAGAAACACAAGTGAAATAGAAGCTATCTTCAAGGTGTCTGTGGTGATAAAATAATTGTTTATTAATTTGGTTTCTCACTGGGATTTTCTGATATGTTGCAGTATTCAATGCCTAGGCTCGAATGAGAGAGCTATTCATGCTCTGAATGTATACCTGAGCTTCGAAGAGCGATAGAGGAGCAACATAACTGAAACAAGCATTTGCAATGCAATAGGTCTCGCATTAGGAAAGTTTGAGCTATTGGTATTGTAAATGACACATTTTTTATTTATGTTTTGTTTTTGAAAATAGCGAAATTAATAGCTTTGTCATTTACAATGCCAATAGTCATAACTTTCGCAAATGTGACACCTATAGCATTTGTAATGCAATATGTGTTGTATTTACGTGACTTACCTGTATTGATATTACAAATTACAATGGCTTTTAATTTTTTTCAAATAATTAATACTTTAATAAAAGTTATTGTAATTTATAATGGCAATAGCTTAAACTTTTGTAAATAACTTTTGTGAAGATTGTGTTCAGTGTATTTTATTGTAACGAAAATCCAAGATCAGAAGTGCAATATTAACATCTTTTTGTTACATTTGTAATAAAGCTTGAAACATTGAGAGAACATATTTGAACCAGTTGTTGTTGAATGGTTGCACAGATTGATGCTGTGGTGGCGCTGAGTGATGTTGTGGTGGCGCTGAGTGATGTTGTGGTGGCGAACGAGTGATGCTGTGGCGTTCAGTGATGCTGTGGTAGCGCATAGTGATGTTGTGGTACGGAGTGATGCTGTATGCTATGCTATGTTTTGTTTTGCTATCCTATGTTTTGTTTTGTTATGCTATGCTATGTTTTGCTATCCTATGCTTTGATTTGTTATGCTATGCCATGCTGTGTTTTGTTATGCTATGCTATGTTTTATTATGCTATGCTATGTTTTGCTATGCTATGCTTCGTTATGCTATGTTTTGTTATGCTATGCTATGTTTTGTTTTATTATGCTATTCTTTGTTTTGCTATGCTATGCTATGTTTTGTTATGCTATGCTATGTTTTGTTGTGTTTGGTATGCTATGCTATGTTTTGCTATGCTATTATATGTTTTGTTTTGCTATGCTATGTTTTGTTGTGTTTTGTTAAGCTATGCTATGTTTTGTTGTGTTTTGCTATGTTTTGTTATGCTATGTGTTGTGTTTTGTTATGCTATGTTTTGTTATGTTATTCTATGTTTTGTTATGTTATGCTATGTTTTGTTATGCTATGCTGTTTTGTTTTGATATCCTATGCTTTGTTTTGTTATGCTATGCTTAGTTTTGCTATCCTATGCTTTGTTTTGTTATGCAATGCTGTGTTTTGTTATGTTATGCTAGGTTTTGTTGTGTTTTGCAATGCTAAGCTTTGTTACGCTATGCTATGTTTTGTAATGCGTCTGCTATGTTTTGTTGTGTTTTATTATGCTATGCTTTGTTTTACTATGCTATGTTTTGTTATGCTATGTTTTGTTATGGTATGCTATGTTTTGTTTTGCTATCCTATGCTTTTTGTTATTCTATGCTATGTCTTGTTGTGTTTTGTTATGCTATGCTATGTTTTGTTTTGTTATGCTATGCTATGTTTTGTTGTGTTTTATTATGCTATGCTTTGTTTTGTTATGCTATGCTATGTTTAGTGTTACTATGCTATGTTTTGTTATGCTATGCTATGCTGTTTTTTGTTATGCTATGCTAGGTTTTGTTGTTTTTTGCTATACTATGCTTTGTTATGGTATGTTATGTTTTGTTTTGCTATGCTATGTTTTGTTATGCTATGCTATGTTTTGTTGTGTTTTATTATGCTATGCTTTGTTTTGCTATGTTTTGTTATGCTATGCTATGTTGTGTTTTGTTATGCTATGCTGTGTTTTGTTATGCTATGCTATGTTTTGTTATGCTTTGCTATGTTATGTTTTGTTATGTATGCTATGTTTTGGTGTGTTTTGTTATGCTATGCTTTGTTGTGTTTGGCTATGTTGTGTTATGCTATTTTTGTCATGCTATGCTTTGTTTTGTTCTGCTATCTTTTGTTGTGTTTTGTTATGCTATGCTATGTTTTGTTATACTATGCTATGTTTTGTTTTGCTATGCTTTGTTATGTTATGCTTTGTTTTGTTGGTCTATGTTTTGTTTTGCTATGCTATGTTTTGTTGTGTTTTGTTATGCTATGCTATGCTTTGTTGTGTTTTGCTATGCTATGTTTTGTTATGCTATGCTACGTTTTGTTTTGCTATCCTATGCTTTGTTTTGTTATGCTATGCTGTGTTTTGTTATGCTATGCTGGTGAGGGTGTGTGAGGTTGTGTGAGGGTGAGTGAGGGTGTGTGAGGGTGAGTGAGGGTGAGTGAGGGTGTGTGAGGGTGAGGGTGTGAGGGTGAGGAGTGTGTGAGGGTGAGAGGGTGTGTGAGGGTGAGGGTGTGTCCGAGGGTGAGGGTGTGTGAGGGTAAGGGGGTTTGAGGGTGAGGGGGTATGAGAGTGAGGGTGTGAGGGTGAGGGGGTGTGTGAGGGTGAGGGAGGGTAAGTGAGGGTGAGAGGGGGTGTGTGAGGGTGAGAGGGTGTGTGAGGGTGAGAGAGTGTGTGAGGGTGAGGGGGTATGAGGGTGTCTTTTGTTATGCTATGATTTGTTGTGTTTTGCTATGTTTTGTTATGCTATTCTATGGTATGCTATGTTTTGTTGTGTTTGGTATGCTCTGCTATGTTTTCCTATGCTATTATATGTTTTGTTTTACTATGCTATGTTTTGTTAAGCTATGCTATGTTTTGTTGTGTTTTGCTATGTTTTGTTATGCTATGTGTTGTGTTTTGTTATGCTATGTTTTGTTATGTTATGCTATGTTTTGTTATGCTATGCTGTGTTGTGTTTTGCTATCCTATGCTTTTTTTGTTATGGTATGCTATGTTTAGTTTTGCTATCCTATGCCTGAGAGGACCAACCTCCCTAATCTTAATGTACTGAGAGCCTAGATTTAAGGGATGTGATGGAGGAGCTGATGGCATGAGAGCACCAGCAACCTTAACATAAGGAGAGGCGAGAATAAAAGGATGGGATGGAGGAAGAAGAGACTGGGGGCTTGAGAGGACCAGATTCATTCATGTCAGGAGGGCAAAGCATATGGAGGAGGGGGTCAGTGGAAAAGAAGGCCTGATAGAAGGCAGCATCCTTCAGGTGACAGGGTTTAGGAGGCAGGGGGCACGCGTTTCGGTGGAGGTACAAAGAGAGGTGAAGGTAAGGTAGCAACATCCCTAAGTAGGGCAGACGACATGGAAGAGGTTGTAGGATAGTAGGGTCTGCTATCCTATGGTCACCCCAATTTTTGCTTTTTGCTTCACTGGTTTTCGACTTAATGTGGCTGTGGGCCTGCTAATCAGACCCCCAGCCTGCTGCTCTCTCTCTAAATTCACATACATGTACTATAGGTACATAACCAATTTGGTACTGGACACCTTATCAGCCCCTGTACAGTGCACTATAGGTGCCCAGGGCATAGATGCATCCAAGGCCTACCAGGGGCTTCAGCATATCTTTTGCCACCCCTGGCTGGTACTTAAATCGACACAACTGGCTGTTCACACAGCTGTCGCAAGGTGGTGTACTCACCCCTTGCTTAGATATAGTATACCTATGTCTAAACCTAGATCTGGACACATAGCCACCTATAAGTCACTCCTATGGCAGGCCTTAACAATCCTGGAGGCAGAGTGCTTGGTTTTATGTGAGGTGGTGCTCTAGAATGAGCTGAGCCTGTCTGCAGTGTTGGGAGGAATTCCTTAATGCTAGTCCAGTGATACTGCCATACCATATACTCTTAAGTGCATTATAATCCTAGCGGTTAATGCTAACTTTGGTTTGGCTTTATCAAAACATGTCATGTTTGGTGTCATACACTTTGGAATACTATCCCCTCGCCAGTCCTGGTGATGGGGATAGCATCCCACCATTCTAGAGGAAGAAGACATGTTACTTTACTCAAAGCGCGGTTAATCCTAACCAGAGCCCCAGCATCACAAAATGGATGCTGCTGCCACAGACACATGTCTGGCCCTCCGGCTGCTGACCGAAACTTGGCAGAGGACGCCTGGACAAAGGGTTTCCTGTCACAGGGAGGTGTCACACCACCCCAGACAGGAGATAGTGGATTGTAGCAGGGAGGGTTGAAAGAAACTAGACACTGCCTGGGGCGCACAAGGGGTCCCTGGGCAGATTCCAGTCAAACCGGTTCTGGGGCCATCCAGCCCCCATCCTGGCGCGAAACTGGACAAAGGGAAAGGGGTGTAACCACCCCCTTCCTGGGTCCCACCCATAGGAGGGACCTAGCAGGTAATCCAGCCACTTGATTCGACTTAAAAGTAGGAGCTGTGCAGATGCACATCAGATTATCCGGACTGAAACTTATGAAACGAAACTCTGGACCCTTCGACATCCCACTCGACGTGGAAGACTGAAGAATCTCCCTTGTGGTAAAGGAGTGACCACCCTGTGCAAACAGACACCATCCAGCACCTCGACGTTTGCTTTGTTGCAGTTCCCGCCGGAACTCGAGCGACAGAGATCGACAAGACCCAGCGTGCCTGCCTTCTAACAGCCCGATCCACAGTCCCTGCAGAGCTGAGACCCGTGGAGGCGACCTGAAGCGCGGGGCCGGCCATCTTGGAAAAACTACGAAGCACTGACCGTGCAGTATCCGAGGCGCCCTCGAAGCTGTGCATTGGAGTTTGAGAAGCTCCAGCCCCGAGCAGCTTTTGCACCGAAGCACACCCCTCCACTTTCCTCGAGTGCTGCGTGGGGCCCTTTTGCATTTTCCTGCTCGACGCGTTGGTCCGGTCGCTTGCCCGTTGGCTAGTGGGCCCAGTACCGATGAACCTTTGAATTTGCTCTGCTAGTCTGGTTGCTCCAGACTGGCCCTCGCTCCCCTGAAAAGGAGCACCCGCTCAGACCTTGCTGGTTCGAGTAAGAAGCCATCTTCGAATCCTGCGTGGGTTGCATTTGCCAAGGCCTGTTGACTCCGATCTTGAAGCCGACACTGCCGACAGCGAGAGCCTTCGTGGGACAGCTCGTGATTCACTCCAGGACATCCTCGGTGCCCCAGAGACCACGTGGCAGCGGAGACAATCTTCACGACAAGCACCTGATTGCGCCCGACATTGCCTGGTTCCTTCCTGGTTCCTTCCTGGTCACTGGCTAGTGACCCAGACTCTGTCCCCTCTGCTTTCAGGTACTCTACATATTCGATCCACCCTTGGATCACACCGGACACTTCTCTTCTGGACGCCTGCAGCATCTTCATCTCCAGGCACCCTATATCTTCGTGACGAAACCCGACACATCTTTGCACCTGTGCACCCGTTTCCTGTGGGTGAGGTAACTCTTGAACGCCGGTGCTTCTGTAGTGGTTTACACCTCTAGTGTCTAAGTCTAAAGTTTTGTCCTTCTAGCCCAGTCGGAAGACTCTTAAAACTGTAACTCGATAACTTTTACGCACCATTGACTTTGCATTGGTGCATGCGTGTGCTTTAGGCACTGCACCCGAATCCCGCGGGCTACTCCCGTCCTAAGTGCTGTTAGTCCAGTGTAGTCCCAGCGATCCCCAAGGCCCTAGGCCTTACCCCTGATCGATTAGTGATTTGTTATACCACTTTTTTGATATATGGTTTGAGTGGCCACCGGCCTCATCCATAACTGTGCAACTTGTGTATGTTATACTGTGCTTTTATTTAAACGCTTGTGCTTCATTGCTCATAAAGAGTAGTGGGGATTATTCTAAGAATAAATACATATATTTCGATAATATGTAACTTGTGTGGTGTCCTTTCATTTGATATTACAGGATTGCATATGGTAAAACAGCTGGCTTCACATGTCCTCTTGAGTTAAGCCTTTAGGCTGCTTAGTCCATGCTACCTCTAGGATAGCTTGTCTTGAAGGTTGACTTACAACCACCACCATAAGGGATTGTTTGGACTGATATAAGGTGCCCCCAGAATTGGAGACATCATACATCAGGCCAACTTCTCACATTGGTGGGCAGGGGTGCGGATTTAAGCTTGCTGTTGTTTTACCTTTGCAATCTTTTATCAAATTGAAAGATCACATTAAGTACCATAGGTACATATAAATAAAAGCTTAGCATATTTAAGTTGTACTGAACTTAGTAGTTGTAGGTAGAAGGGCTTAGCACACCCTGACTACAACTCACTAGCAAGGTACAGTAGGAAAACACTTAGTGTAGGTAGGTGCATCACTTACACCTCACTAGAGTCATATCTGGCACAGGTGAAGCTCCAAGCTCTCTACCTGTGATGGTTGACCCTCCACAGGCAACCTCAGACTATGACAAGTTCAGCCATAGGGACTTGAGTGCCTTGTGCACTGCAAGGAAGCTGAAGAGGGGTCACAACCCTACCATTCCTATCCTGATAGCCATCCTAGAGAAGGATGATCTTGAGAAAGGCAGAACAGTCCCCTCAGGGTCAGGAGAAGGAGTGAATCCCCCAGATAATGAGAACACCACCCCAGAAGAGGAGGAGGAGGACCCAGAGGCAGGTGATGATGTAGAAGATCATCAAGGGGATACCCAGGTACCAGTGGTAAGGCTTAGCCAAGCCAACTTGGTCCTACATGGGAATGGAGAGGGACACTTCTCCAGACCCAATAGCAGGATTCTCCCAGGCAATAGGAGAGAGAGAACCCCTTCAAGGGATTCTCACATTTCTAGTGCCTAAAGAGGATCTCAGAGAGGAATGACTTCCCCTCAGAGAAAAGAGCATAAGGCCAGGATGAGAGCTGTTAGACTCCAAATAGAGAGGGAGGAAGTAGCCCTGGCCCAAGCTAAGCTTGCTTATGCAAGAGAACAGAGATTAAGTGGGGAGACTCCCACTGGTGGCTGCATTATCCCTAAGACAGGTTCTATGATCATAGAAACCTGAATAAGATTGTGCCCCCCTACAGAGATGGGGATGACATCCACAAATGGATAACTGCTCTGAAGAGGGCCTGCATGGTACAGCAGGTCCCTCAAGATCAGTGGGCAGCAATCTTGTGGCTCTCCTTTTCTGAGAAAGGGAGAGATAAGCTCCTCACTGTTAGACCTGAGGATGCTAAAAACTACTCTGTCTTGAAGAGTGCTCTTATTGAAGGGTTTGGCCTAACCACTGAGCAATACAGTTTGTTGTTCAGAGACACCCAAAAAGCACAGACTCAAGACTGGACTGATTTTGTTGATTGTGCCACTAAGGCTCTGGAGGGTTGGTTGCAGGGAAGTAAAGTCTCAGACTATACAGGATTGTACAATCTTATAATGAGAGAGCAGATCCTTAATAACTGTCAGAACCAGCAATTGCATCAACACCTTGTGGACTCAGATCTGACCTCTCCCCAAGAATTGGGTAAGAAGGCAGACAAATGGGTCAGAACATGGGTTAAGCAGAAACCCCAGAACCAAGGAGGTGATCATAAGAAAGCAGACCAAAAGGGTGGAGATAAGAAAGAAAAAGACCAGAAGTCATCTACAGGCCCCCAAAATAGTAATAAGGAGGGTGGTTCCCAGAATGGTAACAAGAAAAAGAAGAATGATGGCCCAAAGAAACCTTGGTGCAACTTTTGCAAGTCCACTTCTCATTGGGGAAGTGAATGCACTAAGAGAAATCCAGTTCCTATCACTGCAGACACCTGCACCCCCTAGTACAGTTAGCAGTGGTAGTGCACAACCCAAGGCTATAGTGGGGTTAACCCGGGCTACTGAGATGGAGTCTGGCTTAGTCAGAATCCCTACTCAGGCAATTCTGATCTGTGAGGGGGACATAGCTATGTCCTCTACTATAAGTCCTGATAACTTGGGCAAGTACAGGCAGACGCCTTTAATGAATGAGAAACTGGCTCAGGCCTACAGGGACACTTGTGCCAGTATCACTATGGTGACACCTAACTGTGTGGACCCTGAACAGATGATACTAGGTGAGAACTACCTAGTGACCAATGCTAGCAATGCCACTACTACACATAGTGTGGCTGTTGTTAACTTCTCCTGGGGAGGGGTAACTGGCCTCAAGAAAGTTGTTGTTAGTGCAGACCTCCCAGTTGACTGTTTGTTGGGCAATGATCTTGAGGAATCCTTATGGTCAGAAGTGGAGTACAGGACTCATGCAGAAATGCTAGGGATTTCAGCACATGTCCTTTCTGTAACCAGGTCCCAGGCTAAGAAGAGCCTACCTGAACCTGTGGTGGATCTTGAAACTATAGACCAACTACAACCCAAGAGAAAGAGCAAGAGGGTCAAAGCAGTGCCTTTCCACTTGCCCCAGGTTGAGGATCAGACCTCACAGGAGGCTGATTCTGAGATCCAAGAGGAGACTGTGCCAGAAGAGCTTGAACCTGATCAGGTTGAGTTTCTTGGGACAGGGGGACCCTCAAGGGCAGATTTGGGGCAGGCTCAATTAACGTGCCCTTCTCTTGAACCCCCTCAGACAGCAAGCTGCTGCTGAGGGTGCTGGGAATGCTCAAGGTACCCATAGAGTGTATTGGGATGATGGGCTCCTTTATTCAGAGGTTAGAGACCCCAAGCCTGGTGCAACCAGGAGGATGGTTATACCTCTGCAATTCAGGGGATTCCTTCTAACCTTGGCCCATGATATTCCCCTTGTAGGACACTTAGGCCAGAACAAGACTTGGGACAGGCTTGTCCCTCACTTTCACTGGCCTCACATGTCAGAAGATACCAAGGAGTTTTGTTGCTCCTGTGACACCTGCCAAGCCAGTGGCAAATCAGGTGGCACCACAAAGGCCCCCCTTATACCTCTACCTGTGGTGGGGTGCCCTTTGAGAGAGTTGGGGTTGACTTGTTGGACCAATGGATCCCCAAACAGCATCTGGGCACAGATTTATCCTGGTGGTAGTGGATCATGCCACCAGGTACCCAGAGGCAATTCCCCTGAGGACTACAACATCCCCTGTTGTGGCAAGGGCCCTACTTGGAGTTTTCTCCAGAGTGGGCTTTCCAAAGGAGGTACTTTCAGACAGAGGTGCCAACTTCATGTCTGGATACTTACAAGCAATGTGGAAAGAGTGTGGAGTGAACTATAAGTTCACCACACCCTATCATCCTCAGTGCAATGGGCTTGTGGAGAGATTCAACAAGACCCTAAAGGGAATGTTAAAAGGATTACCTGAAAAGCTCAGGCGTAGATGGGATATCCTTTTACCCTGCTTACTCTTTGCTTACAGAGAGGTCCCACAGAAGGGGGTTGACTACAGCCCTTTTAAACTTTTGTTTGGCCACCCAGTGAGGGGTCCATTTTGTCTTGTGAAGGAAGGATGGGAGTTACCTCTCAAAAAACCTAAACTTGATATTGTGGACTATGTACTTGGTCTCCGCTCCAGGATGTTTGAGTACATGGAGAAAGAATCCAAAAACCTGGAGGCCAGCCAAGAATTACAGAAAGCTTAGCATGACCAAAAGGCTGTCCTGACTGAGTACCAGGCTGGGCAGAAGGTGTGGGTGTTGGAGCCAGTGGCCCCAGCAGCCCTCCAAGACAAATGGTCTGGACCCCACACCATAATTGAGAAAAAGGGAGAGGTCACCTACTTGGTGGACCTTGGTACCCCTAGGAGCCCCCACAGGGTGCTCCATGTGAACAGATTGAAACCATATGTGGACAGGGCAGACATGGGTTTACTCATGGCTACAGATGGGAACAGGAGGAAGAGAGTGACCCTCTCCCAGACTTGTTATCCCAGAACCCTGATGATGGCTCAGTGGATGGAGTAGCCTTGGCAGGCAGCCTCACTGACCAGCAGCAATGGGACTGCAGACAGGTTTTGCAGGCCCATAGACATATGTTTTCTCTCACACCCAGTCAAACTAACTGGTGCACCCATGTGGTGGACACTGGTGACAGTCTGCCTGTCAAGAATAAAATCTACAGGTATCCTGACCATGTCAGGGATTGTATAAAGGCTGAGGTGCAGAAAATGTTAGAACTTGGAGTGATTGAGCCATCAGAGAGCCCCTGGGCCAGCCCAGTAGTCCTTGTGCCAAAACCTCATACCAAAGATGGAACGAGAGAAATTAGATTTTGTGTGGACTATAGAGGTCTCAATGCTGTCACTAGGACAGATGCTCATCCCATTCCAAGGGCAGATGAGCTCATTGATAAATATCTGAGCACATTTGACTTGACAGCTGGCTATTGGCAAATCAGGTTAGCTGAGGAGTCTAAAGCCAAAACAGCTGTCTCTACCCACAATGGACATTGTCAGTTTGTGGCGATGCCCTTTGGTTTGAAGAATGCACCTGCCACCTTCCAAAGGTTGGTGAATCAAGTCCTTTCTGGGTTGGATGACTTTTGTGCAGCATATCTAGATGATATTGCTGTCTTTAGCTCTACCTGGGAGGATCACCTGATCCACCTGAAGAAGGTTCTGGAGGCCCTGCAAAAGGCAGGCCTGACTATCAAGGCTGCCAAGTGCCAGGTTGGGCAGAGCAAGGTTGTGTACTTGGGCCACCTAGTAGGTGGAAGCCAAGTTCAACCATTGGAGAGCAAGATCCAGGCCATACAGGACTGGGCTCCTCCAACTACCCAGACACAAGTCAGAGCCTTCTTGGGCCTGACTGGGTATTACAGGAAATTTGTAAAGAGCTATGGGTCCATTGTGACACCATTGAATGATCTGACATCCAAGAAGATGCCCAAAAGGTTCAGTGGACAGTCAGATGTCAAAGGGCATTTGATGACCTGAAGAAGGCCATGTGCTCTGCACCAATCCTTAAGAGTCCTGACTACTCCAAACAGTTCATTGTTCAAACAGATGCTTCTGAGTTGGGGGTGCGAGCTGTGCTTTCACAACTTAATGTAGATGGTCAAGACCAGCCCATTGCTTTCATTAGCAGAAGGCTGACCCCCAGAGAGAAACGTTGGTCAGCCATTGAGAGGGAGGCCTTTGCTGTGGTTTGGGCCCTGAAGAGGCTGAGGCCATACTTGTTTGGTACTCACTTCCTAATTCAGACAGACCATAAGCCCCTCTTGTGGCTTCATCAGATGAAGGGTGAAAACCCCAAACTACTCAGGTGGTCCATTTCCCTACAGGGGATGGACTTTACAGTGGAGCACCGCCCAGGGACTGACCATGGTAATGCAGATGGTCTCTCCAGGTACTTCCACTTAGAACATGAAGACTTATCTGGTCAAGGTTAAGTTTAATGTCCCTGCGTTTGGGGGAGGGGGGGTTGTGTAGGAGAGTAGGGTCTGCTATCCTATGGTCACCCCAATTTTTTCTTTTTGCTTCACTGGTTTTGGACTTAATGTGGCTGTGGGCCTGCTAATCAGACCCACAGCCTGCTGCTCTCTCTCTAAATTCACAGACATGTACTATAGGTACATAACCAATTTGGTACTGGACACCTTATCAGCCCCTGTACAGTGCACTATAGGTGCCCAGGGCATAGATGCATCCAAGGCCTACCAGGGGCTGCAGCATATCTTTTGCCACCCCTGGCTGGTACTTAAATCGACACAACTGGCTGTTCACACAGCTGGGACAAGGTGGTGTACTCACCCCTTGCTTAGATATAGTAAACCTATGTCTAAACCTAGATCTGGACACATAGACACCTATAAGTCACTCCTATGGCAGGCCTTAACAATCCTGGAGGCAGAGTGCTTGGTTTTATGTGAGGTGGTGCTCTAGCATGAGCAGAGCCTGTCTGCAGTGTTGGGACCAATTCCTTAATGCTGGTCCAGTGATACTGCCATACCATATACTCTTAAGTGCATTATAATCCTAGCGGTTAATGCTAACTTTGGTGTGGCTTTATCAAAACATGTCGTGTTTGGTGTCATACACTTTGGAATACTATCCCCTCGCCAGTCCTGGTGACGGGGATAGCATCCCACCCTTCTAGAGGGAGAAGACATGTTACTTTACTCAAAACGCGGTTAATCCTAACCAGAGCCCCAGCATCACAAAATGGATGCTGCTGCCACAGACACATGTCTGGCCTCCTGCTGCTGACCGAAACTTGGCAGAGGACGCCTGGACAAAGGGTTTCCTGTCACAGGGAGGTGTCACACCACCCCAGACAGGAGATAGTGGATTGTAGCAGGGAGGGTTGAAAGAAACTAGACACTGCCTGGGGCGCACAAGGTGTCCCTGGGCAGATTCCAGTCAAACCGGTTCTGGGGCCATCCAGCCCCAGTCCTGGTGTGAAACTGGACAAAGGGAAAGGGGTGTAACCACCCCCTTCCTGGGTCCCACCCATAGGAGGGACCTAGCAGGTAATCCAGCCCCTTGATTCGACTTAAAAGTAGGAGCTGTGCAGATGCACATCAGATTATCCTGACTGAAACTTATGAAACGAAACTCTGGACCCTTCGACATCCCACTCGACGTGGAAGACTGAAGAATCTGCCTTGTGGTCAAGGAGTGACCACCCTGTGCAAACAGGCACCATCCAGCACCTCGACGTTTGCTTTGTTGCAGTTCCCGCCGGAACTCGAGCGACAGAGATCGACAAGACGCAGCGTGCCTGCTTTCTAACAGCCTGATCCACAGTCCCTGCAGAGCTGAGACCCGTGGAGGCGACCTGAAGCGTGGGGCCGGCCATCTTGGAAAAACTACGAAGCGCTGACCTGCAGTATCCGAGGCTCCCTCGAAGCTGTGCATTGGAGTTTGAGAAGCTCCAGCCCCGAGCAGCTTTTGCACCGAATCTCACCCCTCCACACTCCTCGAGTGCTGTGTGGGGCCCTTTTGCATTTTCCTGCTCGACGCGTTGGTCCGGTCGCTTGCCCGTTGGCTAGTGGCCCCAGTACCGACGAACCTTTGAATTTGCTCTGCTAGTCTGGTTGCTCCAGACTGGCCCTCGCTCCCCTGAAAAGGAGCACCCGCTCAGACCTTGCTGGCCCGAGTAAGAAGCCATCTTCGAATCCTGCGTGGGTTGCATTTGCCAAGGCCTGTTGACTCCGATCTTAAAGCCGACACCACCGACAGCGAGAGCCTTCGTGGGACAGCTCGTGATTTACTCCAGGACATCCTCGGTGCCCCAGAGACCACGTGGCAGCGGAGACAAGCTTCACGACAAGCACCTGATTGCGCCCGACATTGCCTGGTTCCTTCCTGGTCACTGGCTAGTGACCCAGACTCTGTCCCCTCTGCTTTCAGGTACCCCACATCTTCGATCCACCCTTGGATCACACCGGACACTTCTCTTCTGGACGCCTGCAGCATCTTCATCTCCAGGCACCCTAGATCTTCGTGACGAAACCCGACACATCTTTGCACCTGTGCACCCGCTTCCTGTGGGTGAGGTAACTCTTGAACGCTGGTGCTCCTGTAGTGGTTTACACCTCTAGTGTCTAAGTCTAAAGTTTTGTCCTTCTAGCCCAGTCGGAAGACTCTTAAAACTGTAACTCGATAACTTTTATGCACCATTGACTTTGCATTGGTGCATGCGTGTGCTTTAGGCACTGCACCCGAATCCCGCGGGCTACTCCCGTCCTAACTGCTGTTAGTCCAGTGTAGTCCCAGCGATTCCCAAGGCCCTAGGCCTTACCCCTGATCGATTAGTGATTGTTATACCACTTTTTTGATATATGGTTTGAGTGGCCACCGGCCTCATCCACAACTTGTGTATGTTATACTGTGCTTTTATTTAAACGCTTGTGCTTCATTGCTCATAAAGAGTAGTGGGGATTATTCTAAGAATAAATACATATATTTTGATAATATATAACTTGTGTGGTGTCCTTTCATTTGATATTACAGGATTGCATATGGTAAAACAGCTGGCTTCACAAGTCCTCTTGAGTTAAGCCTTTAGGCTGCTTAGTCCATGCTACCTCTAGGATAGCTTGTCTTTAATGTTGACTTACAACCACCACCATAAGGGATTGTTTGGACTGATATAAGGTGCCCCCAGAATTGGAGACATCATACATCAGGTCAACTTCTCACAGAGGTGGAGGCAGGGAGCCTGATAGGGACAGGAAGCATCTTAATGTAACGAGGGCCGAGGAGGGCGGGTCGGGGAGGGTCGCGATAGAGAGGCAGAAGCTGACACCATGGGAGGGGAACATCCGCAAGGAAACGAGAGCTGAGGAGGCTGCGTGGGCTGGCCAAATGTACAGAGGTGAAGGCTGACAACCCTTACACAAACAGCTTCCTTAAGGCAGCTAGACACACATATCAGAGCGTGGGTGTTTATGAGGGAGAGATGAATGGGAAGATTTGTGAGGGGATGGGGAGTTTGAGTGAAAGCACCCAGGTTATTAAGGGTGCGAGGAATGTGCTCTTCAGCCGAACTCTTGCTCTGTACGCAGAAGCCCCAGGGGTCGCGTTAGGAACAAGCTCTCAGCATTGCGAGGCACAGACAAATGGTGGTGTGACGTGGCTGGCAATGACGTGCATGCGAATACTCACATGAACTGTACGGAATCCGCAAGTTTGGTAGAGTTTTTGTACTGCCTACTATAATCTCGCCTATTTATCCCTGCGGGGTAGAAATAGACCTAAAAATTTAATTGTGGGGTGTATGGGCGGGCATTTTTCCTTTTTATTTACCAGTGGAAACAGGTGGAATTGCCCAAACTTTGCATTCACTTACTGTGCATTTAAAGGTAATTAATACACCATTAGCAGTAAATTCCCTACCTCTATTACCGGCAGGCTTCAGCTGTTATACAATTTAACTTGTTGCACCAACTCTCATGTTGGTTTTTGCTGTACCAAAATTGTTTCTTATCCCATTGCATTGCCTTCAATCATAAGTGCTGTCAACAGTTCCACATTAAAGTTAATCCCGGCCCCCTGATATACCTCTGTAAAATAAAAATAGGTGTCTAGAAATGTTCATTTTTGATTTGTGTTTTTGGATCATTAGAGACGTAATTTACCTCAGGTAAACATTGCTGATCCAGACCGAATTTTTCTGGACCACATTTTTAAAAACAGCGGATGTGTTGCAGTGATGATGTAATATTTCTGGAACCGTGAAACCTATATAGTTCATTTTGGTGTCAAAACATAGGTTTTGGGGATCGAGTAGTCTTATAGAGACAGCAAATAATTTCTTAGAGCAACTCTTTTGTCATTTTCCAAAATGGCTGCTATATAGACGAAAAAGATACATATATAGAAATGAAAAAAATAATAATGGTTTTTAATCCTTTTATGTATGCACCAAACAATGTTTATGAACTGAAAATGGAAAAAAATAATGTCTATTCACTCCTGTTTTATACACATTTTCACAGTTCACTTTATGTATTTGTTTTGGCAAACACTCGTGGTACATTTGCAGAATGTTGAACATTTGAGAAGAGCATATCAACAGGGACATATATTTGTAGCACAGGTTTTGCAAGTACATGTATATGTAAGTTCCGTGGGTAGAGGCTTTAGAAATTTCGTAGTTTTTAGCACCCCATTAATATCTTCCCAACCAAATTCACACAGATCTTTCTCTACATATGCACAATCCAAAACATTTACACAACTTCTTATTAAGTAGAACACTCTTTTAATGAGTCCAGTAACAGAATGTGATGTTGGTAGAAGGTCTTTTAATGGGACTGATCTCGATCTCTTGAACTCACTATAGCGAAGTTCGTCAAATGTGTGACAGTCAAAACTCATTTTCCACATGCACAAGTTATTTTTCTACATCTTTAAAGTCACATTCTTCCTCTGTCTTTTAAAAAAAAAATGTAAACAGATTTTATTGGCATTAATCATTTAGCAAAATTTAGATACATTTTCATCCAGCCAGGAAATATCCACAAATCCCAACATAGGGTCCGTCCCAGTGAGTTTGTACGTCCCCCCTACAAGTCTCTGCTTATTCTATGACTGTTTACTACGTTATTCAGTGCTTGTCGTACTGGACTCCCAGCAATGTTAACAGCCTAACAGTACCCTCCTCTACTACTCCCCCCACCCATCTCCCCTGCTGCTGCCGACCCCCCTGCCACGTTAACTCTTGCTGTGTACATGGTCGGGGTCCCATTCATCCTCGCCGCATCCTTGTGCCTTGTTCAAAGAGCTCGCCATGTAGGTGGATGTTAGGGTGCCATGGCTGAGTTATGTCTCCCCCCAGCTCTTTCTTGATCCAGTCACCCAGGGCTAGACAGTTGAGATCCTGCCCGTGACGTGCTAGGTATCGACTCCTGGTCCTCGTTCTGCACATCATCTACCAACACCCCCCAGGCCTGTGCCCACTCCAATCGTCCTATATTCTTCCTCTATCTTAGCAAATCCTTTTACGAACTTCACAGGTTCATCAATTAAAGCTCCAAGCTTTATTCCAATTTTGCTCTTAGTGTCATCACCCGTAAGAATATGTGTCTTGATAAGAACACCGGGCATCTCTGGGTCAAGTGTCTTGTACAGAACATGAAGCAGACTTAATGGTCTTTTCTCGCATGTTCAATAACGTATCTATAACTCTGACAATCCTTGATTTATGAACATTGCGACAAATCTAGGTAGCACAATAATAACATCTGTATCAATTGACAGTAAAATGACTTGATAGGAACCATTTCGAATAGCACACTCAACATGAGGCACAACACGAAAGTCATCTTACTCCAATTTGCTGTTAAGCTCTTGAACAATATGGCCCGTACCTTTTGAATACATCTCTGCAGGCACCAACTCCTCATTGACAATCATGCCACTTGTGTTGCTATGTTCATCCTAAGTGGCAAGGGTATGCCCAGACGTGGGTCCCTTGCTCACGGTGCCACTGGGTTCAAGCTAGCCTGGTTCATGATGGGCGATACCCTGAAACCGGTCCTAGGATGCATGTTTCTGGTCAAGGGAGGACCTGGCTTGGCAGTTCTTGCTGGACTGTTCCCATGGGGAACAGGGTCAAGCTGGATTTGCATATGGGTCCACACTGGGGTGGCATGGTGTGCACAAGAATGATAGATTAAACTCAGATCTGTGACTCGGGGTGAGTGTTTGAAAAGTTTCAGCTCTCCGTCCATCATCTTGTTGTGTTGCTTGATAAGAACACTGGGCATCTCTGAGTCAAGTTTCTTGTACAGAATATGAAGCAGGATTAAGTGTTTTTTCTCGCCTGTTCAATAACGTATCCATAACTCTGACAATACTTGATTTATCAAAATTGCGACAAATCTAAGTAGCACAATAATAACATCTGTGTCATTTGACAGTACAATGACTCGTTCAATTGGAACCGTTTCAAACAGCCCACTCAGCATGAGGCACAACATTGATATTAAGTTCTTGAACAATACTGCCCGTACATTTTGAGTACATCTCTGCAGGCACCTACTCCTCATTGACAATCATTCCATGTGCAATAATTGGAGATTCAGCGTTCACTGAAGCATAAGCAATGTTTTGGTCAGTTAATGTCTCCAAGTTCATCTTGTTCAAATTCAAATTTATTTTATTTGTTTGATTAATTAAAATCTTACAAAAAGCAGCTAAAAACATTTACAGATATAAAATGCTAAAAACTATCCATATGTTCGATTTTTGGTTAATTCAATAGGTTCATATTCACACAACTCATAAATTAATCAAGCACAGGCTTCCAACTTTTTTTGGACCATAAATAGAAATTTAACGAAAGCTGAGTTAATTGGTAAGTCATCTGGATTTAAGCTTGCCACTAGTGCCTGCCTACAAGTCCTTACACCACGTTCATTAAACATTTTCTTAAGTGTACTTTTTCTTTCCACTTCCAAGTCAGGACAAAGACACAATAGGTGTAAGATGGCTTCTTGTCCTGATTTACATAGTCTACATAAGCAGTTTTCGTCTGATCTTCTCCATGGTGCCAAGTGGCATAAGCCTGGAAAGTGGCCAAACCTAGCATTCATAAAAACTTGCTTGTTTTTATTTTGACCATGAAGTTTCCAGGTAGGTTTGAATCTTTTTTTTTTTTTAAACCATTCACAATTGGCCACGCATGCTTTCGTTTAACAAAAATATCTTTACCTTTGTCAAGGAGAGATAATCAGTTAGTTTATTTACCGCTTAAACTCTCCTGCACAACAGTGGTGTACCAGATAGGTGTTATACCAAACTCTTCAATTGCTAGATTTAAGTAAGAGCTGGCAGTTAGCGTCCGGTTATTTTTTATTTCAAGCCACAGTAGACGAGACATTTCGTTGTCCTGATCGTTTTTTATTCTGTTCCACACTTTCATTGTGTGCCCTCTCCTTGCATAACATTGGTTGTTTAGCCCTAATTCCAATCTCACTTGGGCTTGAGAGGCATTCTTTGGAAGAGAAAATAAAATCTGTACGTTTTAGCGACTGAGGTGTTAATGATGTCTGAGTCTTTTCCGTTGAGCACCTCACTGCCATACGTTAGAGTTGGCAATAATTTTGCTGCAATTGTTTTTAATAAGGGGCGATAAGACAAGTCTCCAATGGTTCTCTGGATTGTTCTAAGTGCACCAATGAGGGAGTTTGCTTTCCTTTTAATGTCGAGTTTTTGAGTCTCGAACTTGCCGTTATCGTTGAAAGTTACTCCCAAGTACTTATAGTCAGCTACTCACTCCAATTTTTTTCCTTGCAGTATCCATTTGTGTGCGTATGTTATTCGTTTGTTTTTTGTAATTACCATCACCTTGGTTTTGGCTTCGTTTATGTGCATACCATTTGCCTCAGAATACTTAGAGATGCCATCAATCAGTCGTTGCATCCCCACCTTTGTACAACTTAAGAGTATGACATCATCCGCGTATAATAGACTCAATATCTGAGTTTGAACTAACCTTGGGGGGTGTTTAATTCTGTGGTAAGGTCAGTTAAAAATAAGTTAAAGAGTAAGGGAGCCAACACACATCCCTGTTTAAGGCCACTCGTTGTTGGAATTATTTTGGTTAATGTTGAGCCGTTACCCGTCCTAACGCTAACCCAGGTTTCGGAGTGCAAGAGCTTAATCATCTTTAGTAGGTTTTCTGATATTCCTTGTTTAGTTAGTTTGACCCATAAAAGTTCTCTGTCAACACAGTCGAAGGCAGATTTAAAGTCTACAAAACACAAATATAAGGGTTGTTTAGCTAGAATTGCTTTTTCGATTAATATTGTTAATGTTAAAAGATTTGTGGTCGTACCGAGGCCTTTGACGAAACCTGTTTGATTTGGGGGTAATACCTGATTCTCTTTTGCCCAGTCGGTTAGTTTCGCCAATACAATTCCAGCAAACAGCTTTGCATCCGTGTCCTGTAAAGTAATTAAGCGATAATTTTCTGGTTGTTGCCAGTTTCCTTTCTTAAATATTGGTGTTATAAGTGATCTCGGGATTTGTTCCCTCTGGACCACTTCATTAAAAAAAAAAAAAACATCTGTTAGATAGCTTGACCAGAAGTCGGGCGCTTCTTTAAAAAGTGCAAAAGGGATGTCATTTGGACCGGGGGCGCCATCTTTTTGCTTTTTTATCAGACTTGCCACTTGACTATTGGTTATTAGGATCTCACTATCTCCTTCTTTGTCAACTTTTGTGGAACTTTGGTCGACAGTGCGTTGTATCAGAGACGGTTGGTTTGGATTTAGATGTGCTTTGAGAAACCTCACCCATTCTTCTTCGGATAGACTGTTTCCAATTCCGTGTTTATTTGGTCGAGCTAGGCCGTTAATTAATCTCCAGAACTCCCTTGAATTTGCCAATGTGCTTGCATGGAATATTTTTGTCCACAGATCTTGTCTGGCTTTGCTTTTTTCATTCCAAATCAATTTCTTTAATCTGCAGTTTGTATTTCTCAGTAAAGCAGCTAATTCATTGTTATATGGCGACTTCATTAGTTGTCTCCTCAGCCGATTTCGTGTACATCTGAGTTTCCTTACAGCATATGGAAGAAAGATGTAATTTTCTCTGCCTTCTCTTGTATTACTGTTCGCACCTTTCCTTCTTTGTGTTCCTGTTGTTTTAGCATTATCAGTGACTACTTTGTGCGTGAAATTTTCCCATCGTTCCATGAGGTCTATGCTTGTTTCTTCATCCATGGATTCTATCACTAGTTTTTTTGCCCCTCCGGTGATCTCATCCGTATTTTTGGATTTCCATATAAGTTTCCTGTAATTAATGGTACAGATCTCACCAGGGGTTGTCTGGAAGGTCTCAGATTTTGGGCAGAATATATTTATTTCAATAATTTGCTGGCTATGATCACTGTCCTTAACTTTATTCAAGGTATAAGATGTCACCTTGTTAAAGATAGATAAAGACGTCAGCGTGTAGTCAATTCATGAAGTACCGTTTTTAGAATGAAATGAGCAAGCCGGTGGAGAGTCCGTTCGAAATCTACCATTCAATATTCTAAGGCCCAGCGCTTCCATATCCTTCACCAAGTTTATCCCTATTTTATTTTGTCGAATATCGGTTTTAGGTCCCGTTATTGGGTCAGGGATTGCCCATTGGTGATTTTGCGATTGAACAAAGTCGCTCCGTACCATAGGCATTAGCAAGTTTGTATTGAAGTCCCCTGTTACAATATAATCTGCCAGAGGGTCTTCCAGAATTTGCTCCAATAAAAGATCATTTAGGGCAGTAATCAGCTCTTTCTTTGAGGTCCGTTTTGGTGGTATGTATACATTTACGAGAGTCAAGGTTTTGTAAGGCATACTTTTACAAGCTTTATAGCGAATTTTTAATGCGAGAAGGTTTGAGTTATTCGTATGGATTAACTCATGTTTTGCTTTTAGGTCGTTTGATACAAATATTGCTAACCCTCCACAAGGGCATCCAAATTTCTGATATTTAACGGCTGGTTCAAAGTATCCCGTGTGATGTTTTAACATTAATGGGTCTATTGACCAAGTTTCCTGCAGTAATATTATTTGAGTTTCAGTTGAAAATCCTTGAATTTTAGCTTCCTTCCATTGTCCACAGATCCCATTTATATTCCATGAGCATATCTTCAATTTTGTGAAGGCCGTGGTCTTTTCTTGCACTTGCTCTTGTCAGTTGTCCTTTGTTCCGTGGAGGGATTACATAATCCAGTGTTTATTTGCCTCTTTTGTGTTCTCTTTCTTTAATGGTATCGAACGGAATCTAACTTCATTGTTTGATTTCCCCAGGGGATTGTTTAATATGGAGAAAACTGGGTTCCTTTCACTGGACTGTTTTTTTTTTGTATTGCTTCCAGTATTTAAAAGGGGTGTTGGATAGACTATTGGCGGGAGTTGACTAATCAATATACCCCCATCACGAAAGCATCCATGCTCTTTCAGGATAGAGTCCACTATTGGCCCGGTGGGTACTGTTATCAGTGTTAGTGGCAGTGTGCCATCAGGATTTGCCTGAAAGCCCACTGTTTCAATGTCTTCTATTGTTATTCTTTCAAGAGTTGGTAAATTTGTCATTAGTCGGAGGATGTTTCCTCTATTAAGAATGTCATGAGGTCCTCTAGATTCATATAATGGCTTAAGGACTAGTTGTACGGTCCTTTTTTTATGTGGCATTACATCACTTATATTTTCCCTTTTTCTTCCGTTTTCTGTGTAGGTAATCTGCCTGCTCAGACCTCTTTTTACAATAACTAGATTATCTTGCGTTTTTTCATAAGTCAAACCATCAGTTATTTCTTTCCTTATGGGGCAGTTTGGCGTTAGTCCAGTATTCCCCATTCCTTTCCGTTCGGGGAGAACATCTTGTATGTTACAAGTTATGAGTTGACTGAGCGAGTTTTTTTCGTGCCGGTCATTCGGAATTTGGTTTGATGGACGCACGTGCCTCTGTGCGTCATTTTCATTAGACGATATGGTTCCAAATTCCTGTGACGGCCTTACTCTATTTCCCTCAGTCATACTCTGGGTTTCATTGCTTTGAATTCCAGGAAGAGTGAGATAATTTATTATACAGTCGTTTACAATAATGTTGTTTGTTGTTTGTGCTGCCTTTTCTATTTTTTGCTTGACATCACTTGGACAGATGGTTAAATCGGAAGTTTCAGTTAAACTAGTGATGTTTCTTTTGGTCTGTCTTTGTTTGGAACTGAGTGCGGATGGTTTAGAGAAGATGTCATAGTATTTCTCCTCTCCTTCAGCGTTTTTTGCCACTTTTGTTTCGGGCATCACGTTGACCCCTCCGTTAGATGATTTATTCTTTTTGCTCTTTTCATCCAAAGAATTTGTAGTTCCACAATATTTGGGTTCTGGAGTTCTTACTTTTTCTTTAAAGGGTTTAGTTATTTCTGTTTCTGAATGCGTAAAGCTTTCCTTATTTACCCTTTTTCTTGCTTTCCTCAGTTTCTTTTTTTGTCTTTTTGTTAGTTCAAAAGCCCTCGAGTCTTCATCTTCTATGTCCTGTTTGTTTGAAGAGTCTCCTGATTTTTTTCTTACTTTGTTTTCACTTATGTCATGGATTGTATTCTCTTGATTAATCACATTTGTCATTTTGCTGTGTTCAATAGACAACTTTGTCAGTTCCTCCTGTTTGTTTTCTGAGGTTGATTTTGTATTAATTGAATAGCTTCTGTAGCGCCCTCCAGTATTGTATTTACAACTTCCGGTATGAGTACTAGTTTGTTTATTATTGGTGCACATGTGCATTCTATGCAAGTTGGCATTTTTTCCTTTTGTACTTTTATTATATGGTTGTTTAGGTCGGATAATTTGATCTCAATTCCTGCAACTGTGTTGGCCATAAGACCCAAAATGTCTATTTGAATGTCCATTTTATTTGACTGTGTGGCTAAAGCTTCCAAAGTTAATACTGAAGTTTGATAATGTATATCCCATATTGATCCCGCGTCCATTTTTTCTGTTTGCTTTGCATTGTGTTTGAGATTTAGTTGATTGGTATTTGAAGTGGTGTTGTTATCTTCATGGTTTCTTTTAATGTCAGGAATATCTTTGTGTGTAATTGACAATGCGTGTTTTGGGGATAAAAGTCTCCATTTGATAGGAGCGCTTTCCTTTATGGATGCGGGACCATTTGTTGGTGATAGTTGTTTTTTGGTTGCTAGACCATTTACAACCGATGGATGTATATTGCCTCCTGTTCAATATTTGTATTTGTATTTTCTACGGTCTGTAGATTAATAATATTTTCCTGCTCAATTGCCTCTTGTGGGTCGTAGTTTTGCACTATGGGTCGTCCTTTTTCATCTTTATGATGATTTCCCAATAATTGGTAACACTTTTTTTCGTCCAGGGCATTTTGGCACTCTGGGTTAAGTAGCGATTCTTTATGTGATTGAGCTTGCTTCTTTTTTATGACCACATTGGCCTCTAAGGGTATTAGAGCAGGTTCATTATAGGCTGCCTGTGTATTGTTAGGGTGACTATGGGCCTCTGAACTTTCCATTATTCCACTTTTCGTCTCCTGCACAAATATTTTATATAGTGGATATTCCGGTCGTAAATCCAGTCGAAAATCTATTCCCTCTGAGTTTTCATTAGATTTGGCGTCTAGGTCTGCTCCCACTTCAACTTTTAGATCCAAACCCCCTTTCGTACTGTTTGTTGGTTTGAGTGGGGACTGTAATGATTTTAATTCGTGCTCCGCTTGCATAGTCATAAGTGCAGTTGTAGGATCTTTCATAAAGTCAAATTTCTGTGGGATTTTTGTTGATCTATCAAACATTCTTGCTATAGGTGAAATTAGCGACTGAGTCGACCCCTTTGTTTGTGCCTTAACACTGATCTTTTTTTGCGAGTTGAGTGCTTGATTTCTTCGAGCTCGTTTCTTGGGGGAGCCCACAGTTCTCTCTTTGCCAGAACGCATTTTCTAGTAGCTACCCCTTTCTTTTGGATTATTGATGTTGTTGGTGTTGGTATTTGCTACTTTGCTACTGGTTTAGTTATTTTTCCAATAACCACTCTCCTAATAGGTATTAAAGAGGTATGAGATTTGAGAGACGGCAAGCCAAGAACTGTCACTGCATCCCCCAATGGTAAAATGGAAAAAGGAAAATGCAGAAGCAGGGGAGCAGAGGGGTAAGAACGTCGGGTACAGGCTCACTACGACAAACACAAACCCTGCTTGTCTCAAAGGGCGCTATCGGCAACCCCCAGCCAGGACCCAGCACCGATAATCCAGTAATACTGGTTTAGTCCTTTTAAATGTCCTTGTGCCTTCTTAGGGGTTGGAAGGTTTTCCCTGGTTGCTGATTAGCTTTCTGAGCCACTCTCAGGTTTGGTTCTATAGCAGGGTTATCAGCCAAAAGGTCTCAGGGCTCTGGGTTAAAACTACAGCACTCGCAGCAACATCCTCGGCTCCGGGCAGCTCCCGAGGCAACTTCTGCAGCCCTCCTGTGCACTCCTACAGTACTTCCCAGTACCTGCACCAGTGCCGCCCGTAGCGCTCACGGCTTCCGCGTTCGCGGCACCTACACACTTGGCTCCTGCACCCGCGGCTCTTTTTGCCGTTTACCCCCGCTCACCTCTTGGTGCTCAGTGCTGGGCGCTGGGCGCGAGGTCGCTAGGTCCCGCCTGATCCTGCCTGGTCCTGCCGCCTGGTCGGAGCTGCACTCTGCAGGTTCCGCCGCCTCCTTGCCGCCGCGTCTCCTCGTGGGTCACTGGATCTTGCTCACTCGTCAATCAGTACTGGGATTCCGTTTCGGCCTAAGAGAACGACACCTGTATAAGCTTCCTTCAATTGCAGGAAATTGCTCTCCTGGATCCAAGACTCATGGTCTCCCCTCGTCCTGCCCCTTCAGCAACCTTCCTCCTTCGCCACGCCCACATGCTTCATTTTCCCCAGGATGGAATAGCAGTAGAATAATATTCTAAAACTAGCTTCCTAATTCTTGTCACAAATGAAAGGGTCTAGCTCAAGTTTCAAAGATGGTTCACACCTGCATATCTTCTCCGGATGAAGAATGGTGTTCAATATAATAGCAGTGTCTGCTAGCCTCATCTGCACTGACAGGAAGACATATAAGCCAGCTGCAGGAAAGAAAAGTACAGGCCCCACCAACTTCCTTGTTGGATATTGATGACCAGAATTTATCAAGTTGCACAGGTATAGGTGTTGAATATTTGATGCCGGAAAGGTTAATTGTTCCACGTGTAAACATTCATCTTTTTCTCTCTTCTTTGACAGATAGTTCAAGATAACTGCCAAAGATAATGTGCAGTTCTTGCAAGGTGCACACTGACTTTGGAATCTGTAGAACAGTCTGAATGACCTCTCTGAAGTTTTGCATGGATGAAACCTTGACTAGTCGCAATTGTAACATATAGGGCTTGCTTGCAGTGGTTGAAGAATCAAGGACAATTCTAGATGTCAGTGGGTCCCCAGCCATTGTTCTTCTTGACCTCAGCGCGGCCTTCGACACAGTCAACAATCAACTTCTGATTGACAGACTTAGAGAGAGTGGGATTTCAGAGGCCTTACTTAATTGGTTGGAGTCATTTCTTAGAGATAGGTCCTTTCAAGTCTTTGAGGATAACTTTTTCTTGGAGAGAATGCCTGTGCATTGTGGGGTGCCTCAGGGATCATCCCTGAGCCCCACGCTTTTTAATGTTTACATGCGACCTTTGGCAGATGTGGTTAAGCCCTTCGGGGTTAAGATCGTCTTGTACGCAGACGATACACAACTGATTGTGTCCCTCAATCAGCTTGATGATAAACAGTACCGCTTGGCCAACTGCCTGGAGAGAGTATCCACTTGGATGGATAACTCCTTCCTTAAGCTAAATTGTGCAAAAACTGAATTGATGTTTCTAGGGAAACCCATTAACATCAACCCTTGTGTTCTCTGGCCTAAATGCTTAGGTATTATGCCTACATAGAACATATAAAAAAGTCTTGGGGTGTGGTTTGATCACAAATTGGTTTTTAAGGAGCAAGCCCGCAGAGTGGCAGCCACCTGCTTTGGAATCCTTAAAATGATTAGGAAAATTCCTCCCTACCTTTTATTGCAGGGAAACTGCTGGTTCAGGCCCTGATTTTGTCACGGTTGGACTATGGTAATGTACTTTATCTTGGATCAACGTGCGCCACCATTAAAAGCTTCAAATGGTGCAAAACTGTGCTGCACGTTCTCTATTGCAGGCTCCTTATCGGCCATCGGCCAAGCCCTTGATTGCCTCTCTGCACTGGTTGCCAGTGGGCAAAAGAATTCAGTTTAAGGCCCTGTGCATTGCCCACAAGGTGCTGTCTTCTAGGGCGCCCCCGATTTTAAGAACTACCATCACCCCCTACCTCCGTAAAAGATCACTACGCTCAGAGAAGAAACGTCTCGCAGCAGTCTTGAGAATTAATTGAGTGCGGAGCGGTGTACGGATGTCCTCCACCATATCTGCGAAGAGTTGGAATCAACTCCCAGATCAGATTCGGCTTGAAACCAATCATCTCTCTTTCCGTAAATCTCTGAAGACCCTGCTGTTCCCTTGATGCTCCTTTTGTTGGTAAATGGCTCTGTCGTCAGTGCTGGGAGGCCTTTGGTAGCCATGCGCTTTACAAGTACTTATTCATTCATTCATTCATAGTCCACTACAACAGCAGTTTTCAATGAGGACACCTTTTCGAATTGAAATTCTTCAGGTGAAAGGTTTTTTTCGAGCTCTTGTACGAGTTTGTGCTTTCCTGGTTTGGCTGTAGCATCTCCAACAAATAATGCATTTGTTGGAAGAAGATCATGCAATAGCTTTAGTGACCATGTCAAACAGCTTTCTCTCTTTCAATACAAATCTCTCCTGCTTCAGTTCTGCATATAGTTTTGATCCATGTTCAAGGACATCTAGTAGACATGACTTTATATCATTATCACCTCAAAATTGGAAGTCAGCTTGTGGTTAAAACACGAGGAGGCCAGAGATGGAGAGATGAGTTTTAGAAAGTTTATTGCAGAAAAATAACTCCGTTAAACATAAATAGTCTTTTTATGTCTGCTCCTTTCAGTTCAAAGCGGTACAAAAGAGGGTGATGATGGACGGAGCATCTGAACCAATCAAACACTCACACCCAGTCAACAGATCTGGGTTTAATCCATCACCGTTCTTTAGCCCACTCTGCCACCTCAGTTAAGACATGGCCATATGCAAATCAGTCTGACACCCTGTGCCTCATGGGAACAGTCCAGCCCGAACTGCCAAGCCATGCCTTCCCTTGACCAGAAACAAGCTTCCCAGGACGGGTTTCTGGCATTCCAGCCGTCTTCAGCCAGGCTTGCTTGAATCCAGTGGCAAAGTGAGTAAGGGACTCACGCCTGAACATACCCTGCCAACTTATGGCGAACAAAGCGGTACAAAAGAGGGTGGTGATGGACGGAGCATCTGAACCAATCAAACACTCACACCCAGTCAACAGATCTGGGCTTAATCCATCACCGTTCTTTAGCCCACTCTGCCACCCCAGTTCAGACATGGCCATATGCAAATCAGTCTGACCCTGTGCCTCATGGGAACAGTCCAGCCCGAACTGCCAAACCATGCCTTCCCTGGACCGGAAACAAGCTTCCTAGGACCGGTTTCTGGCATTCCAGTCGTCTTCAGCCAGGCTTGCTTGAATCCAGTGGCAAAGTGAGCAAGGGACTCACGTCTGAGCATACCCTGCCAACTTATGGCGAACAAAGCTGTACAAAAGAGGGTGGTGATGGACGGAGCATCTGAACCAATCAAACACTCACACCCAGTCAACAGATCTGGGTTTAATCCATCACCGTTCTTTAGCCCACTCTGCCACACCAGTTCAGACATGGCCATATGCAAATCAGTCTGACCTTGTGCCTCATGGGAACAGTCCAGCCCGAACTGCCAAGCCATGCCTTCCCTGGACCGGAAACAAGCTTCCTAGGACCGGTTTCTGGCAATCAGTTCAAGGCATGGTAGGATTTTAAAGTCTCTGGTCCTTCTGCTTCTTGTCCTTAGAGTCAGGTGAGCAAGGTTTCTCAAAGACCAAGAACAAAAAAAATGGAAAGAAAAGAAAGTTTTGGGACGGGTCCTTTTCTCTTTTAAGTGTTTCTTTTAGGGATAGGGATGAGGTATATGCACCCGTACCGTCACCAAGTGTTTGCCGCTATTAAATAAAGGGAAACACCCTAGGGGTTAGCAGTACCCTCCCTCCACCCCGAGGCGAGCGTTTAAGGTATTTCCAGTGGACCCTCTATTAAACCACCCGGGCACCCTTGCACGTACCTCTGGGAGCTATGCACCGCCGGGTACGTGGCTGGCGTCTTCATGGTACAGGAAGGGGTCCGGCTCCCTCTCTCGCAGTAGGTCCTGGTTCCCAGGTTCTGTCCTTGGATTATCTTCCAGCGGTATCTCCAGTTCCTTGGAGCTCCTTCAGGATCCACAGCTTCCGCATCCGTTGGTCCGTGAGGCGAGACGAGAGGCGTGGCAAAATACACTTTGGGTTCTTCTCCGGCTTCTCCTCCTTCCCTGAGGCGTTTCCCCGCAACAGCAGCGCGCCTTTCCGTTTCCTCGGCCGACTCAAATACTGGTGCGTCTGGATGGACCTCCTAGGTGAAATCATGTGATATGGTCACATGAGGCATGGCGTCATCGGGAGAATGGTCGTACTTCAAGGGACCGTCTGACTCCATATTTTGCGGTCCTCTCGGGGACTGAAAATAAACAACAGGAGAGATAAAGGGGGAAGCTGTCCATCGTCCTCCCCAGGTGCCTGACTGTGTAAAGACATTTCCTGACACAGTTGTATTGAGGAGATTACCCCGCCACTGGAGAAAACAAGTGTTCTTGTAAAACCTCACCCACCAAGAGTTACCCCTTGGTGGCATACATTTAACTTTAGCACAGAACCCCCTCACTCCTATTTTGTGTATCCACCTCCTTTATCATTGTATTCTCTTAAAACAGTAACCACGTAGATCGTAGATCGCAGCACACCCCGTTCCGTAGCTGAACGGGATGGACCTGATGATGAAGCATCTCACTAAGGGGTAAACTTGGGGGGGTGAAATTTTCACAAGAAAACTTTTGTTTTCTCCAGTGGGGGGGGGGGGGGGGGGTTAGCCTCCTCAATACAGCTGGGTTCCCATTTTGAGTTGATATTTTATGTGGAAGATGAAACTAGCGTATCCTCTCACTCCCCTTTTTTTGATAAATTTATATAATTATCCAAATATTGTTTGGTCACAAAGTTGTGTACTTGCACAGGCTCAGTCATTTCAAAGGGGTTTCCTTGCTGCTGCATTAAATGAAGAAAACTGTCAACATATTTATTAAAACATTCCCCTCTCTTTCCACAGGTTTGTGGTGAGGAACAGTTTCACGATGGTCCATTAACTTTGTATTTGTCATCTCTCTAAACCATTGCAAATAGAAAGGACTTCATGGTAAACTAGCTGCCATTGACCTACATATTCACTTTTATGTGTCTGCCTAACAATTCCCTTGGATATTTTCTGTGATCTCTCGATCATCTGTTCCAGTTCTATATTTGGAGCCACAGCATTGAACTTTCCCTCTCTATCTTTCACCACAAAATGTCGTTGGATGAATTTTCTGTAGAGGTATGGTTTTTCCACCTCTAGACTTTTCACTGCTTCCAAATACCAGGACCCATATCTCAGGTAGTTTATGCAATCGAATTCACGAAACACAGTAACCAGTGAATCCAGAGTCTTCGCATGCAGTTCCCAATCGCCTTCCCAATCTGCATATACCAAGTTTTTCACTAGAACTATCGTGTGCAAAACATTTGCCCAATACTTGCAAAGTTCTGATTTTTCTTCACATTCTTTGACAAACTCTACAAACTTGGTTTTCAGGTTGTTTGATTATGAACGGTGTATTGGGCATTGCCTGGCTTTGCATTATATATTTTGAATGAAGCACACCTTGTGCCTAGTTCACTTTTGAGATAAAATATGCAAAACCTAATTTGTCGTTCTAGTTCCAGAAAGCATTCCAATACAGTGTTTCAATGCAATGTTTCTATAGCTTCAGATATGATGAGCATACCTTGTAACAAATTAACATAACGAGTTCCTCTCAATACTGACTGTTCAGCTTTGCTTCCACAGAGTTCTGCCTCAATAAGTGTATCGTCTATACCACATCCACTGAGATAACTTCCTGCACACTGCAACACAATGTTTGTCATGTGGAAAATGTCCATCATAAGATAAAGATCATCAAATTCTACTGGATTTCTCATAAAAATGTCAGCTACCATACGAAAACACATTAATCGCTGAAAATTGGCAGGATAGGTTGATCTTCAAGCTGAGCACACACATTATGGATTATTTTAGAGCTGTGTATACTGCTCTGTAGTTTGTAGTAGCAAAGAGAACAGACCGTCAATGGTGGACCTTTCCACTGCATCTCACATGTAGTTCAATTAGTACAACATGGTGCACTTCTCTCCCAATGTGAAAAAAAAAAAAAACCATCACATTTAATATCACCAGGGAGCAAGCGACATATAAAAGGCGCAATATTCAAGTTAAAAGTACAAAGTTGTGCTTTATTATAAAGTATATATACTCAGAATAAAAACATATAGGTTCAAATATATAGCCAATTCATACACTTGACCTATTTAATTATAAAAAACACAATAGTAAACATACAAAATAAAAATATCAATAACACAAATGATTATAAATTCGTAAAACAGTGGCAGACAATTATAATCTTCGACGCGCGTTTCGGCGTTTGAACAAGAACGCCTTCATCAGGAGCCACATATAAAATCTGAAAAACATATATGAAACAAATTAAAATCACCATTGGGGGAGAAGCACTCGCCTCTCAACATAGTCTTATTACATGAACATCTAACAATAATAAAAACCGCCTTACATATCGCACATATTCCCTGCTTAGTAGCCAAACTATAGCGCTACATAAGATACAAACTATGTATTATTATATTTGAGCAGTGGTGTAGTTACAACATATCAAGGTCCTGCATGATAGTCCGATCTAGACTCATATCTATTGCCCTGTGGACGTGCCCGGTAAATCAGAGGCATATTCTGTCAACCAATTTTTCATGACAATATTAAAATAGGCAATGTACTTTTATCCGTCCTAAGGGTATATATCCCTTGAAACCATGCTGACAGAAAACACCGATGAATATTATTCATTACTTTCTATATTTCATTTATTAGATGTACTCGATTTTTTCTAGGTTTTTAATCAAGAAGGTTTACTTGTATTACGCATGAATGTTGACAAAATGTCCTTACCAGGAAATCAAAAGTTCTACGTGGTTCCAAATGATGGCTGGAACACAGGGGAACGCTCCGTTCCTAATCGTGGGGGTGGTAGATGGACTCGAGTCCTTATTGATATATCCTACCAATCCAGCCAAATTACTAGACAGCAAGGTGAATAAATACTTTATGCCTTTCTGGTATTGAATGGGATTTATATTTACATATGAAAGATTTTTCAATTGTACAGTTCTTACCTAATGTTGATCGAACAATGCATAAGGGTCGATGTTTAGTAGGGACATCCAATCAAATATGGTGCTATAGATCACAAAAGATATAAAAGGAAAGCCAAAACCATTACCTAAGCAAAAATAAAAGCGGAATGACTACCACTTTGTCGTTACCTAATGGGTACAGAATCTTACCTACAACTTGCAACCAAGATGTTGCTATTATCAAAGCGAACGGCTCTTCCTAGATGTGGCGCTCGTTACTTTTGGAGATTTCTTTAAAACTGCGGATATGGAATTAAAGCAAACCTACCGTCAGTGTCTCATTTAAACGGACAAAATTCCAAACGGGTGTCAAAAAATGAGCACGACAAAGATACCAAAGCCTAATGAATGCTCGTAAATTTACTGTTCGTGTAGCCCGACTGATTAAACTAAAAGATCGGGCATAGGATTTAGGCGATTCAGTACTACCTCAGCAGAAAGGTCCTACTGTTGTTGAGGATTAGTGAGTGCTCGTAACTCTATTATTCACATCACCCGACCAACAAGATAGCGGGTGTGGGACACTGAGTGCTACAACTACAGAGTGGAAGGGGGATGGGGACCAGAAAATAAAACGGGTGAGGTGTGCAGACTAACTGCATCAAAGGCACAAAAAATAATATGCTAACAATAAGCACCAAACTTACCAACAGATAGTCGGCTGTGTTGGTAATAATCAAATAACACGGGGCCAAAGTCGAATAATCTGGTCCCTTGGTGCTATCTTTGGAACTAAAGGAAAAATGAAAAGCTGGAATTACGAGAGAAAACAACAATGTGTACCTTAGTTGCAAGGTGTAAGACAAATTGACCGGGGGATGGGCCGTTCGCTTACCGAAAACTGCTTTGGTTTGCAGCGTTCACATCAACCCGCGGACGTTCCGAACGATGGATTCCTGGCGTCCCGCGGCCGTTGGAAATGATAATCGATTTGCCAACACGCCTACCTATACTTAAATAGGCATGCCGTATTTGTCCCTCATTGTAATTGGTTAGCCGTGAACACTCCTGCATGACGAGTGCTCTCGGTTACGGGAACATAGATGAAGGACTGCGCAAGGCGTGCAGCCAGATCACTGTACCTAGATACAGAAGACGGACTGCACGGCGCGAGTGTACTAAAACCGGCATGATGTGCGCTACAAAGTTGCAATCTGTGTTTGCAAAACTACATTTTGGGGAGTGTCGATAGTTCAACATGGTACAAGTCGATGGTTCACAATAACATTACCATGAATGTCAGGAGATCGGCGATATCCCAACAGACATAGGAAGTTATGTTACAATGAAACATATTTCACTACTGACCATGTAACACCACCCGATATTATGGGATGCTCCAAAAATATATATCCCAAGATATATTCGAAGGAAAACTGTGCAATGTTGTTTTGAAGGGGGAGTTTCAGTGAGGGCGGACTACAGCGGACTATGACCTATGGGAGTAAATTAATAACTGTGCTGCCAATTTTGTCATGCCTACCCCTATGGGCAGATGGCATTCTCCCAAGGGATTTCATTATTTAATCCCTTTTTGTGTGTGTCCAGAACGAAAATCCAAAAAACTTCACGTTTTTTCCTTATGGCGCACCCTCCTTTACTGTCTGGGGTCTTGATCTTTTCTAGGATGCGCCAATGTACATCCTCTGGTTTATGATTTAAATCCAGGAAATGTTTCACTAGTGGTGCGTTCAGTTTCTGCGTTCTGATTGCTGATCTATGTTCAGTGAGACGTGTTTGGATGGATCTACACGTCTCACCCACATATCCCATACCACATGGGCAGCAGATGAAGGTACCAGCAATGCCTACTATGAACCAGATGGTGGTTTCAACACATATTCCAACTCCAGACCCCAACGACGCCCTTTTTTATCGAACAGGGGGCCTCGTCGGGGCCGCCCCAGGGTAAGATTTCAGAACCAGGGACAAACTCGAGGGAACTTTCAAATGAACCAACACTTGCAACAAACTACACACCAACAGCACCAGCAACATCCACAACAGGAACCACAGTTTATCAGAGAGACCCGCAACAGGCAATATTGGGGACAGGGGATGTAATCCCCATTTTTAATTTGTCCTCAAAGGAGTTAGATGGTTATAGTGAAACATTGTTATCGAAGGGACTATCTTTTGTTCCCCACTCGTCTGTGAATATCTTTGAGCTACATAAAGACATAATTGCTCTTTTCAGAAAAATTAGATTGAAGAAATTCTTTTTAAATAAAGAAGATGACTCAAATATTTCTGTACCTGGACAGACCGCAATCTCTCTTCCCTCCACATTTACGCCCGGATTAGATCAAGTGGGGCCTGAAGTCGCAGCTTTTGAGCTGGTCGTAATGAAAAAATTGGAAAAGACATTAAAATACATACCTCAACCTAAATACAACCTCACTTCTAATGAATTCCGTGCCCTTAAAGACCTTTCTGACAATAAAGAACTAACAATTAAAAGTGCCGATAAGGGTGGAGGCATTGTGGTTTTAAATTCCAATGACTATGAACACAATATGAAGAGAATGTTAAGTGACAGTTCCACATACTTACAAATTAAAAGCAATCCCATCAACACCACTATTAAAAAAATCATTACCTTGACTAATGGCGCATTATCTGACGGTGACATTAGCGTCAAAGACCATGAATTTTTAAATACGCACAAGTTTAAAACTGCTTGTATTTATGGTCTACCTAAAATCCATAAGAATTCAATAGACCCCCCATATAGACCCATTGTGTCTACTTTGGGTACTCCCACAGAACCCCTGTCAAAATTTGTAGATCATTTTCTCCGTCCCCATATTCCAGAAATTAAATCGTATGTTAAGGATACCTGCCACATGATTAACTTAGTTGAAAACCTGGATATCATTCCAGGAAGGGATATACTTGTAACTCTCGATATAGAATCCCTTTATAGTAACATTCCTATTGATGAAGCCATCAAAGCTACAGACTGGTTCATAGACAAACATAATATCACATGCCCCAAAAATTTGTTAATAGACTGTTTATTCATTGTCCTAACAGACAATTTTTTTGAATTTGGTGAGAATGTTTTCCGCCAATTGAGAGGTGTCAGTATGGGTGCCTCCGTTGCCCCATCGATAGCAAATATATATATGTCCAGGTTCGAAGAACGCTTCATAGATAATGAAGTAGCACCATTCTTTGAGTCAATTTCCCATTGGTCCAGATACATCGATGACATCTTTTTTATCTGGACCAATGGGAAAGACACCCTCCTTGAGTTCTTAGAGTGGATTAACTTAACAGATGACAACCTTAAATTTACTGCTCATTATAATGAGAACCAAGTTGAGTTTCTAGATCTTCTCATTCGAGTAAATGTGAATAAATTGGAAGTGGATCTTTTTGTGAAAAAAACAGCACGCAACACCTTACTGCATTTCAGCAGTTTCCATCCGAAATGCCAAAGAGAGAGCATCCCCTTCTCGCAATTCCTCAGGGTGCGCAGGAATTGCACTAATTTACAAGACTATGACAAACAAGCAGCAATTATGCGCAAAAAATTTTGTGAGCGTGGATACCCACATAGATTAATACGGAACTCATACAAACGTGCTAGATTCTTTGATCGTGATGCATTACTCACCCCCAAAGAAAAGCAGGTCAATGACCGCATTGTGTGTGTTACGACTCATTCAACCATGAATGAACGGATTAGACAAATCATTAATGCCAATTGGCATATTTTGAATTGCAATCCATCTTCCACTCCTGCCTTAATCAAACCCCTATTTGCGCATAGGAGAAATAGGAACTTAAAAGATAAAATAGTCCATTCAAAATTTAATTTCAAACAGAATGGCGAGCAAACCCAAAGATCATTATTAACGAATTTACCAGTACGGGGCACAGTTCCTTGCTCCTCCTGCAAATGTTGTAAGACCATTTTGGGTGGTGAATCATTCACCCATAATGGTTATACTTCTAAGGCCCATGATCTGTGGAATTGCAAAACCACGAATGTGGTCTACTTCATCTGCTGCCCATGTGGTATGGGATATGTGGGTGAGACGTGTAGATCCATCCAAACACGTCTCACTGAACATAGATCAGCAATCAGAACGCAGAAACTGAACGCACCACTAGTGAAACATTTCCTGGATTTAAATCATAAACCAGAGGATGTACATTGGCGCATCCTAGAAAAGATCAAGACCCCAGACAGTAAAGGAGGGTGCGCCATAAGGAAAAAACGTGAAGTTTTTTGGATTTTCGTTCTGGACACACACAAAAAGGGATTAAATAATGAAATCCCTTGGGAGAATGCCATCTGCCCATAGGGGTAGGCATGACAAAATTGGCAGCACAGTTATTAATTTACTCCCATAGGTCATAGTCCGCTGTAGTCCGCCCTCACTGAAACTCCCCCTTCAAAACAACATTGCACAGTTTTCCTTCGAATATATCTTGGGATATATATTTTTGGAGCATCCCATAATATCGGGTGGTGTTACATGGTCAGTAGTGAAATATGTTTCATTGTAACATAACTTCCTATGTCTGTTGGGATATCGCCGATCTCCTGACATTCATGGTAATGTTATTGTGAACCATCGACTTGTACCATGTTGAACTATCGACACTCCCCAAAATGTAGTTTTGCAAACACAGATTGCAACTTTGTAGCGCACATCATGCCGGTTTTAGTACACTCGCGCCGTGCAGTCCGTCTTCTGTATCTAGGTACAGTGATCTGGCTGCACGCCTTGCGCAGTCCTTCATCTATGTTCCCGTAACCGAGAGCACTCGTCATGCAGGAGTGTTCACGGCTAACCAATTACAATGAGGGACAAATACGGCATGCCTATTTAAGTATAGGTAGGCGTGTTGGCAAATCGATTATCATTTCCAACGGCCGCGGGACGCCAGGAATCCATCGTTCGGAACGTCCGCGGGTTGATGTGAACGCTGCAAACCAAAGCAGTTTTCGGTAAGCGAACGGCCCATCCCCCGGTCAATTTGTCTTACACCTTGCAACTAAGGTACACATTGTTGTTTTCTCTCGTAATTCCAGCTTTTCATTTTTCCTTTAGTTCCAAAGATAGCACCAAGGGACCAGATTATTCGACTTTGGCCCCGTGTTATTTGATTATTACCAACACAGCCGACTATCTGTTGGTAAGTTTGGTGCTTATTGTTAGCATATTATTTTTTGTGCCTTTGATGCAGTTAGTCTGCACACCTCACCCGTTTTATTTTCTGGTCCCCATCCCCCTTCCACTCTGTAGTTGTAGCACTCAGTGTCCCACACCCGCTATCTTGTTGGTCGGGTGATGTGAATAATAGAGTTACGAGCACTCACTAATCCTCAACAACAGTAGGACCTTTCTGCTGAGGTAGTACTGAATCGCCTAAATCCTATGCCCGATCTTTTAGTTTAATCAGTCGGGCTACACGAACAGTAAATTTACGAGCATTCATTAGGCTTTGGTATCTTTGTCGTGCTCATTTTTTGACACCCGTTTGGAATTTTGTCCGTTTAAATGAGACACTGACGGTAGGTTTGCTTTAATTCCATATCCGCAGTTTTAAAGAAATCTCCAAAAGTAACGAGCGCCACATCTAGGAAGAGCCGTTCGCTTTGATAATAGCAACATCTTGGTTGCAAGTTGTAGGTAAGATTCTGTACCCATTAGGTAACGACAAAGTGGTAGTCATTCCGCTTTTATTTTTGCTTAGGTAATGGTTTTGGCTTTCCTTTTATATCTTTTGTGATCTATAGCACCATATTTGATTGGATGTCCCTACTAAACATCGACCCTTATGCATTGTTCGATCAACATTAGGTAAGAACTGTACAATTGAAAAATCTTTCATATGTAAATATAAATCCCATTCAATACCAGAAAGGCATAAAGTATTTATTCACCTTGCTGTCTAGTAATTTGGCTGGATTGGTAGGATATATCAATAAGGACTCGAGTCCATCTACCACCCCCACGATTAGGAACGGAGCGTTCCCCTGTGTTCCAGCCATCATTTGGAACCACGTAGAACTTTTGATTTCCTGGTAAGGACATTTTGTCAACATTCATGCGTAATACAAGTAAACCTTCTTGATTAAAAACCTAGAAAAAATCGAGTACATCTAATAAATGAAATATAGAAAGTAATGAATAATATTCATCGGTGTTTTCTGTCAGCATGGTTTCAAGGGATATATACCCTTAGGACGGATAAAAGTACATTGCCTATTTTAATATTGTCATGAAAAATTGGTTGACAGAATATGCCTCTGATTTACCGGGCACGTCCACAGGGCAATAGATATGAGTCTAGATCGGACTATCATGCAGGACCTTGATATGTTGTAACTACACCACTGCTCAAATATAATAATACATAGTTTGTATCTTATGTAGCGCTATAGTTTGGCTACTAAGCAGGGAATATGTGCGATATGTAAGGCGGTTTTTATTATTGTTAGATGTTCATGTAATAAGACTATGTTGAGAGGCGAGTGCTTCTCCCCCAATGGTGATTTTAATTTGTTTCATATATGTTTTTCAGATTTTATATGTGGCTCCTGATGAAGGCGTTCTTGTTCAAACGCCGAAACGCGCGTCGAAGATTATAATTGTCTGCCACTGTTTTACGAATTTATAATCATTTGTGTTATTGATATTTTTATTTTGTATGTTTACTATTGTGTTTTTTATAATTAAATAGGTCAAGTGTATGAATTGGCTATATATTTGAACCTATATGTTTTTATTCTGAGTATATATACTTTATAATAAAGCACAACTTTGTACTTTTAACTTGAATATTGCGCCTTTTATATGTCGCTTGCTCCCTGGTGATATTAAATGTGATGGTTTTTTTTCACACTGTTTAAATTTCCCTGTATAACATATTCGGTTGCACTAACAGGGGGTCCTTGTTACTTTTCGCCACTTCTCTCCCAATGCCAGCCACTGTATGGTATTACTGCAGAACAGAGACAATCTTGAAAAACCAAATGATGGGATGGTGCACCCGTAAATCAATAAAACAATAGGTCCTTGAGTCTATTAGAAAAATTCCTGCTGTATTCAATATTCAAAGTTGTAAAATCCAATGGTTAAAAAAAATCCAGCCAATGCGTTTCGTTCAAGCTCTCTTGAACTTCATCAGGGCTTATATTTATATGTAGAAGAGAATCTAGTTTGATTTATTTTTGTTAATTCTCTATATGTTTTGCTTTGTGTTGTAATCAATTCCAATCCTAGTTGGTCAGTCGATATAGGGATGTTTGTTCTCCTTGTCGATTACCTGAATCCATATTGCGTAGTACGAATCCGCGTCTGGTCATTCAAAAGAGCTGTTCCGTAGTTTGTGACTGAGTATGGGGCTTACTGGTAAAAACCCAACCTCTTCACTGGGACGGTATTCTGGGAGATCAGAGCATGAATTCGTGCCCACGAGGCACTGGCTTTTCTTTTTTTTTTGTTTAAACCTTTTTATTATAGTTTTCTGATGCAGACAGAGTATACGAGTATCAATAACATCATTTACAGTTTTTCATACAGTTACATTACAGGGCCAGTATTATGAATGAGTGAGTATATTGAGTGTTTGGGTGTATTTATTGTCTTCCATACATGGCTTGCGTGTGGTTGAGTGGACTCGATCTGTGGTAATGTGTTTGGGTATTAGGATCTCGTCAGAGTATCTCCGTCGCAGATGTGGGAGTATGCGAGTGTTGTTTTGAGCACATCAACTAGGGATGAGTTACTTGGAGTAGTGGAATCAGGGAAGGGGTATAGGGTTGTTCCTTTGAGTGTTTTCCAGTCGTCTGTGGTTCTCCAGTGGTCGCTTCCTCAACGCGGTGCCTGTGGGCTACGTACGGTGAGGGGGGGTTGGTTCCTCCTGGGTATTTGTGCATTGGATGATGGGGGTTAAGGGGCGTTGCGATGTCTGAGTGGCTGGCGGTGATACTGTGGGTGAGGAACTGGCTTTTCATCTGTCAGTTCGCACTAAATAAGCAATATGATCAATTCAGTTAAATCAGCTTTGCGGACCACATCATTAGGTAGAAAATCACCCATGTCCTCAGCCACTCTGAAACTTTCTGGTATACTGGGACGTGTTGGTGGCTTGTAGGGATTTTGCACACGTTGGCAAGGCAGTTGGTTTATAAGTTTGCAGCCTTGTTTGTTTATTTATTTATTTATTTATTTATGCAATTTGTATAGTGCGCAAATACCCGGAGGCGTCTCGGCGCTGAAAAACAGTGTCACAGAGCAGAAAGAAATAGCATTTACTGGTTGAAAAGCCTCATTTTTAATAGCCTCCTAAAGATGAGAAGGGAGGGACTGACCCTAATGTGGGTGGGCAGGGTGTTCCATAATTTTGCAGTGGCGATTGAAAAACATCTGTCTACCATGACGATTTCTTTGTCCGAGTGACGGTAAGAAGGCCAGCTGAGGAGGAGCGCAGGAGTCTACTCGGGATGTAACGTCCTAGTGACCTTCTTAGAAACTTGGGTCCTGAATTATTAACCGCTCTGTATGCAATACAGAGAGCTTTAAATTTAATTCGATTCCTGACTGGCAGCCAGTGGAGCTGGCGTATTGCCGGGGAGATTGATTTGAACTTGGGTATGCCTGATAGGATTCTAGCTGCTGAATTTTGAATTAACTGAAATTTTTTCAGTACTTTTTCCTGAGCATTTAAAAAAAGCCCATTACAAGATCAGAGTGCACATCAGAGTTCTTCCTGCATTCGGTGGAAGAAAAGGCAGGAGTTCATTTTGAGAGTAAAAAAAAGAGGCGGACAAAAGGGCATTAGCATGATGTATAAACGAGAGTCTGTCATCGAACATCACTCCCAAATTCCTGACCTTTGATACAGGAAGAGGGGGAGGTCCCATTTCAGTTGTACACCAAGTGGGGGCCAACTTGGGACTAAATTACCGAAAGTAATTTCCTCCGTTTTATCAGAGTTTAATTTCAGGCAGTTGCGAGACATCCAGAGACTGATGTCACGCATTCCTTCCTGAAATTTGGCTGCCACTTCTACTCTGTCATTGTGGATGGCAAGTACAAGCTGGGTGTCATCGGCATAGGAGGTCAAACCCATCCCATGGGTTTTGATGGTGGTAGCCAGATCCGACACATATATATTAAATAGTGTCGTACTTATGGAAGATCCCTGAGGCACCCCACATGGGAGGGAAAAGACCGGAGATTGGAAGTCACCCAGCTGGACAGATTGTGTCCGGCTTTCAAGAAAGGAAATGAGTAAGGATCTGGCTGTTTGGCTGATGCCAATGGCAGAGGCACGGTCGATCAGGATGGCGTGGTCGACCGTGTCAAATGCAGCGGGCAGATCCAGCAGGATAAGAACCGCTGCTCCACCCCTATCCAGAATCATCCTGATGTCGTCGGAGGCCTTAATAAGAGCTGTCTCTGTACCATGCTCCTTCCTAAGCCCAAATTGTGTATCATCGAGCAGGTCATTAGTGTTGATGTATTGGGTAAGTTGCGTATTTATGATTTTTTTCTATGATTTTTGATGGGAGAGGGAGACATGCTATTGGGCGGTAATTTTTAGGTTCCAGCGGGTCCGCATTGGATTTCTTGAGTAGAGGTTTGATAATGGCCTTTTTCCAGATTGTAGGATAGACCGCAGTGTTGAGCATAGAATTAAAAATGTCGCTAAGAATGGTAACAGTAGGATCCGGAATTAGTTTGGGAATTGAAGGTGGCGAAGGGTCTAGCGGGGAACCGGATTTAATTGAGAAGAGAAGTTCACGTACTTGCTCCGGGGAGACCTGAGTGAATTCTGAAAACTTAGCGGTAGAGGACGTATTTGAGCCATTTTTGAGTATTGGCGGATCTGAATTATACTGAGTAGCAAAATCAGAATAGATGCAGGTCACCTTGTCCTTAAAAAATGTCGCCAGTGAGTTACATAAGTCTTGGGATGGTTGAAGCATGGTGCCTGTTGGGGGTGCGGAGAGTTTGGTTACGACTTGGAAAAGATCCTTCTAGGAATTTTTGGCAGATTCTATTTGAGAACAATAGTAGTTACTCTTGTGCACGGTGATCAAGTGTTTATATTTTTTCAATGCCTCTTTATATAACTTTTTAGCTTTTGATTCTAATAGAGTTTGTAGTTCTACGAGGAAATCGGAACGAGAGCCTGGTGGTCGATAAATTAGTGTTCCTTTGAAAGGAGTGTTGGAGAGCGTAAGGGAGAAAGTTAGTGCTTCGCATATTGAGAAATTCAAGGTGTCGGTTTTGATTGTAAATTTATCCCTGTAGATAATTGCCAATCCCCCGCCCTTTTTTCCCTTCCTGTCTTGTCTGAGTAGGCAGTAGCCGTCGGGGTGGCAGCACAGAAATCAGGGCAAGAGGATAAATCCCCCCAGGTTTCAGTTAAGAATAGAAGGTCCAAATTATTTTGAGTGAAGACAGGCCTACAGCGGACAATGCTTGTTTTCCAGCAATAACTTCATTGGCACAGTCTTGAAAAAGCACCATGGCAGTATCATGTGTGCTGGATGTTCCAGACAAAGAAGAGTTGTCTTCAAAATCAAAATTATCAAGAGAATCCTTTCTTGGTAAAGTGACTTGGAAATGGTGTTCTGTCGGATTCACAAGATGTTACAGCATGAGCTTCTAACAAGTTCCTGCTCCGTACTTTGTCATTGCAACTTGTTTATACACCAATCCTATTCATTGATGTGATTAGCTCTCTACTTTTGCACTTGTCATAGATTGAGTAGCCAGTCATGTGTAGTGGAGTTTTCTTTTTGCCTGTGATGTAATTCATAAAACATGATTTAGAAAAGATGGTACATTTGCACAGCATGAGCCAGTCGGTTCATGGTATTGCCTTCCACTTCTTCGCTTATATCTTCAAAGCCATCATCAATGTTGCTTGCTTCTGTTCCGAACTCAAGAACTTTAGTTTGTAACAGTTTTGCTTCACTGATGTAAAAAATGTTAAGACAACATCAGGCATTCTTGTTGACTCCCATGATTTGCAGAGCTCTGGGGCATCACAAATGTTGTCATTAAGTTCAAAATCTAAATTTTTCAAGACATTTCTTAAAACGGTTCCTGTTGAAATGAATGAAATGAAAAGACCATTTGTTAAGCGTGGTAGCTACCCTCAGGCGTCCTAGCGCTGCAGACAAAACGCATATGGAAGTACAGTTGAAAGCTATTCTGGTTTGTTAAAAAGCAGGGCTTTTAGGTATTTGCGGAAGGGAAGTAGTTTGGGCTCTGATCTCAGTTGGAGGGGGAGGGAGTTCCAGACCCTAGCCGAGTTATGGGAGAACGAGCGGCCCCCGCATCTGGCTCTCTTGATCCTGGGCACCACGGCGAGGAAAGAAGATGCGGATCTGAGCTGTCTGTTTGGGTGGTAGGCGGTAATTAGAGGTTGGTTGATGACAAAGGCACGATGGGCGATGCACAGAGCCTTAAATTCTACTCTTTCTCTCATTGGGAGCCAATGGAGGTCCTTCAGCCTGGGTTTGACCGGGAGTCGGCGGGAAATCTGAAGGAGTGTTCTGGCTGCGCAATTTTGAATGATCTGGAGTTTGTTCAGGGTGGCCTGGAGGGCCCCTAAGTAAAGGGCGTTCCCAAAATCCAGATGAGACAGAATGAGACCTTGGACCATTGTCTGTCTAGCATGGAAGGACAGCAAGGGAAGGATCTTACGCAGAAGCCTTAGTAGGCCGAAGCAGGTAGCTGAAAGTTTGGCTGCTTGACAGTTCAAATTAAGGGACTTGTCTAACCAGATGCCCAGGCTTTTGATTGTGTCTTCAGGCGCTGGGCAGGTCCCAGGCAGGTAGGCCACAGTGAGTCGATGGTGGTGGTGGTGGGGTTACCTAGGAGCATGAGCTCGGTTTTGTCTCCATTCAATTTGAGGCAGGACGATGTCATCCATTTGGTAACTGCTTTTAGGCAGCTCTTCAAGCAATTGGGGGCGGTGTGCGGTGGATTAAGAGCCACCACTAGCTGAGTGTCGTCCGCGTAGGTGATAATTTTTACCCCGAAGGGGCGGACGATCTCGGCTAGGGGGCTCATGTATATGTTAAATAGCGTAGGGCTTAAGGAAGAGCCCTGTGGCATACCACAGCCGAGAGGCTTGCTAGGGAAGGTGCAGTCGCCCTCAAAAACCTGGAAGGAGCAGTTGGAGAGGAATGATTCGAACCAACTAATTGCCTTTCCTGAGATTCCCAAACTACTAAGTCGATGCAGTAGGATGTTGTGGCTCACAGTGTCGAAGGCGGCACTTAGGTCAAGGAGGATGACGGCTGCTGAGCCTCCTTGATCCAAGATCCTCCTGGCCTCCTCCATCACTGCGACTAAGGCGGTTTCAGTCCCATGGAGGCGGGCGGAATTCACTCTAGGTGGAGTCCAGTAGGTGGTTGGAGTCTAGGAACTCTGCCAGTACCATATTGGCATGTTTCTCTAGGATCTTACTTAGCCAGGGCAGCAGGGAGATAGGTCGGTAGTTGGTGGGGTCGTTTTGATCCAGATTTGTTTTTTTGAGGAGAGCATTCACCATGGCTCGCTTCCAAGGGAGCGGGACAGAGCCGGCAGATAGGGAGGCATTAAGTAGCTCAAGGATGGTGGGTAGAATGTGGCCAGTGACTGAGAGTAGGGTACGTGGGGGTGCCGGGTCATTGAGGGAGCCGGATTTAACCTGGTGCATGATAGATTCTAGCTTGGTGGGGTCCAGAAGAGGAAAGTGATCAAGTGTGGCTGAGGACTGAGGCCCTGGTTCAGATGGTTTGCAGAGCGGGGTCGGGGTGGGGGGAAGGAGGTGTAAATCGTTTCTATTTTGTGAAGAAAAAACTCTAAGTTGTTACAGCGAGTTTGTGCATTCAAGGAGTCTTGGGGTTTTTCTGGTAGCTTGAGTAGAGTTTTCGCAAGGCAATATATTTCCTTGGGCCTTGAGATAGCTGCGGTGATCTTTTTTTCAAAGAAGCTCGACTGCGCGTGTTTAATTTCGCACTTGTAGGTTTTAATCGCTGCTCTATATGCAAATTTTCTTGAGGGAGAGTAGCCCAAGCGCCATTTCCTTTCAACCTTTTTGCAGATACGTTTCCTTTCACGTAGTTCCGAGGAGTACCAGGGGGCGGTCCCAGTGCTGCGTTTGGGTTTGGTGCGTTTAATGGGGAGTACAGATTCAAGTGAATTAGAAATCCCCTTGTTATAGTTCTCGTTAGCTAGAGTGGGGTCAGAATTGCTGGGTGGTTTGGAGATTAAGACCTACCAACCATTCAGCTTGGTGGAGTTTTGACCAGTTTCGACCTTTACGAGTTACTGTGGAGGTGGGGGGGATCTGGAGTGAGCCAGGAGAGGGGGATCAGGAAGTGGTCCGTCCATGGAAGGAGGGAGGGATTTCCTGGCTTTTACTGGATCCTGTGAGTTTATTTTGGCAGTAGGAATTTCAAGAGTTAAATCATCTGAGAACAACATAAGTGCCTCATTCTTTGTGTTAGACTGACAAAAACGAATTCTGTCACTGTACATTCCCACCAGAAAATTTTTTATTTAATTATTATGGATCAATACAGTTTCATCAATGTTGACCATTATTTCTCCAATCTCATGGAGTGTGAGCATGTAGACAGCACTCAAGAGTGGCTTTAAAACTTAATTTGCTTTTTTAAAGTGTGCAAACTTAACTGAAGGCTGGCGGTTACGTTGCTGCTGGGAGCTCATTGTATATTCATATTTTCAAATGTATGCACGTATGCTGTTCGGGTGGTCATACAAATCCACTGCAAATACATTCACCTCACTGTTTAGATCAGCTGATTGGCTGAAAACGTCATCATGAAACAAACTAGCTGCAGATAAAAATATGTTTGCTCTTTGAGACTTGCATACTATGTTCTTTGTTCTTTCATCAATCCCTTTGGTCTGTGTTCTGGCTAAACCACAGATAACACATTGAAGATCCTCTGCTTTCTGATCAGTTGCTGGAGGTGGACATTAGAATCTTCTAATTCTGTACTTTGTTCTTTCTTCAATCCATTTGGTCTTTGTTCTGGCTAAACCACAGATACTAGTAGGTAGCAGTGCTATGTGTCATTGGACTGTCCCCAAGGCACCGGTGCCTTGGGAACAGTCCTATGACACATAGCACGGCTACCTACTAGTGACATATTTACACTCCAGGTGGGGAGTGATACCCAGGAGCACGGAAATATTTTCTAGAAACGACGGATTAAGACGAGGCTGTGCACGACCCAAAACCCCAAGCTATTCGCATTTTACAAACCACAGATACCACATTGAAGATCCTCTGCTTTCTGATCAGTTGTTGGAGGTGGACATTAGAATCTTCTAAGTGGATGGGCATTGGATTTGGTTGTTGTCGCTTTATCAGAAGACTCAGATTCTTGTTTTGATTCACTGTTTTTTGCTATTTTTTGATGATTTTTTTCAGGCTTTTTTCCATTGCATACAGCTTGTAACACTTTTTGTTACAATAATGACATATTTGATCCTTTTCACCCTTCAGTTTCAATTTTTTGTGAACTTCGTCTTGCCGTATTTCTGCAGCATCATGAACTATATTCTGTCCAGCCGCAGTTGATATTACTTTTTCTTTCAGGATTAGTTTGGCATATGACACATTTTTCTTTATTGAAGGAGTCCTCAGATGTTGTAGTTAACAACACTCTATCAGGAGCTAAAGATCCTGTGCTACCAACGGCTTTGCTCATGTTTACGAATTTGAATCAACTGAAAACCTGAAACAAAACAATATTAAAATAAATTACCAATATGATGGCTAAAACACATCATTACAGAGCCATCATTTTGGAAAATGGCAGAAAGGTTGCGCTGAGGATTTATTTTCTGTCTCTATAAGACTACTTGACCCCAAAACCTATGTTTTGACACCAAAAGGAAGTGTATAGGTCTCATGGTTCATGAAATATTTCATCATCGCTGCAACACATCTGCCATTTTTAAAAATGTAATCCAGAAAAATTCGGCTTGGATTAGCAATGTCTGCCCATGCTTAATTACTTCTCTCATCATACAACAACACAAATTAAAAATAAAAATCTCCGAACAACAATTTTTTATGGCGGTATATCAAGGAGCTAGAACTAAGTAGGCCATGTATTTTGCAAGTGCAACAGAGTCCTTAATTTTCAGAGAAGACCCACATGTACAGATAAACAATCAAACCTGGTTCTCGGTTTTGTCATATTTTTCTATTATGTTATGTCATATGTAAAACAATTAGAGGCCCTGCCTGATAACATCTTCAAGTATACTGTATGGGACTCCATCCAAGTGCGTACACTTTATTATGATATTGTTTCATTCTCTTTTCTTGGAATATAAACCCAAAGTATTGTAGTTCATATTTGTTAACCCCTTTGCTGCTAGGCCCTCCTCCCCCCTGTGCTAAGCCAAATTTTTGGCTATCTGGGGTAGTTGGCGCTTAGGCCCCCATAACTTTTTGTCCACATAAGGTATTCATGCCAAATTTGCGTCCTTTTTTCCAACATCCTGAGGATTCAAAAAGCACCCAGTGTTTGTGGATGCCCCTGTTGGGGACCGAGAAATTAGCCAAAATACAGCTAAAGTTTGTGATTTTAGGGAAAATAGGAAAAAAGTGCTGCAGAAGAAAGCATCTGTTTTCCCCCCTGCAAATGGTAACAACAGAGGGTTTGTGGTGCTAAAATCACAATCTTCCCAGCTTTCAGCAATAGGCAGACTTTTGTCAGAAAACCAACATTTTCTACACAGTTTTGTCATTTTACCAGGACATAGTCTATTTTTCCTATTTTTTTATTCTTTCAACCTCCTTTCAGTTAGTGGTAGAAATAGGTGTGAAAGCAATAATGGATCCCGAAAAGCTATTCATTTCTGAATTCAGCAAGGGGTCATTTGTGTAGCTCCTTCAAGGTATTCCTATAGAAAGTAACAGTTGAAATAAAAAAGATTTAAATTAAGTTGAAAAAAACAGCACATTGTGGTAATGTTTTTACCTGTAACTTCTTGTAAGAATGGCAGATTTTTAAAAGCAATAACATGCTACGTTTGCTGGACCCTTCTGGTTGCAGGTAGGTTCAACAAAAGAGCCAATAACTGAGCTACGCCTTGCAAAGGTTTTTCCTTATGTACTAGCTATATAGCAATTCATTTGATAAAATATAAAGAGTGAAAAATAGATATCAAGGAAACCTATGTATTTCCTAAAGGGACAAAATATTGAGTTTAGAAGCAGTGGTTATTTGCACATTTCACAAATTATGGCAGCATGCTCATTATATAAAACCTCTGATGATAGCTTGTTTGATTATGCCTTGGCTCATGTTATATCATACTTTGGCTTCCAACAATAGTTTGAATTTGCCATAATTCTGTAAATCTATATAGGCTCCGAATATGAGCTGGTCATTTTTTTTTTTTTTTTTAACGTTTTTTATTGCAGATCAAATTACAGTATACATATCATTACTGGATCATGTCAGTACAGACTTTCCATCAATCTAATTTTGCACCTGAGCAGTACAAACAGCCATTCAGCCCACATCCCGTAGGCCGGGTGGCCTCCTCCGCTTCCTCGGTGAGTGTTACACTTCTTCCTCCCACAGTCTTAATATTAGGTAATCTGGTGTCTGCTTTTTAGTCAATACTCCCCGTCCCTCCAGTAACATCAGACAATAGTTCCCCTGATCTTCGATTTGTGCCACTGAACCCGCACTACTACTCCCCCCCCCCCCTCCCCCTCCCTCCCTCAGTGTCTACGCCTGCGCCTAGCTCTGGGTGGCATGAATTTGTGATAATGGGCAGAAGTAATTTGGTGTGCACTATGTGTGTGTGTCTAGTGGGGGGGCCGGCACCACGGCCCTCACGATCGGGACTCCATGGTCCTCAGGGTCCTCCTCCCTCTCCTCCTCCACTGAGTTATCTCGTAGTGACTGTACTAGCATCTCCCATGCCAGTGCCGCCTCCTGGGCACGTTCGTCTGAACCGCGGCGGGCCAGTTGGTATCTGATCGTGCTCTCGGCCGCCGCCCACTTTAGGAATTCGTTCAACCATCTCCGGTGTGTCGGTCCCGTTCTCGACTTCCACCCCTTGGTCAGCTCCCTTTTTGCTAGTATTAGGCCCATGTCGATGAATTTACTCGATATTTTGTTTTTGGGTGTGTGTGGAAACCAATGTAATATGCTGGTGGCACTGTCAAATTGCAAATTCCTGTCTGTCACCTCGTTCAGTGTGGCGCCAATGTCCGTCCAGTAGTCCTGCAGATGAGGGCAGTCCCGCAGCCTATGCACTAAGTCCGCACCTATCTTATTGCATCTGGGACACGCCGCTTCTACTGCTCCGAAGTACTGCGCAATTTTACCAGGGGTAAGGTAGGCCCTGTGAAGAATATAAAAGTGTATTAACTGGAAGCGCGCGTTCCTAGTGCTCTTTCTCGGCCTTCGTATTAGTTGGGACCAGGTAGTGTCTGGAATCTCCCTTTGTAAGTCTGCCTCCCATTTGGTCTTCAACGCCGCCAGCGGCTGCAAGGATTCGGTCAGCATTTTCGAGTAGAGGCATGTCACCGCCTTGAAGGTGCCCGCCGCCATCATTGTGTACTGGCAAGCCGATGCTGTCGGCGGTTCGGCCAAACCCTCCCCCCAGTGTGCCTGGATAGCCCTCACCACAGCTGCGTGTAGTAGGTAGTCCCCCCTCGGGAAATCGTGGCACTCCTGCAGTGTCTGGTACGGGGCTAGCACGCCATCGTCATATAGGTTCCCAACCACCTGCAGTGCCGCCTCCTCCCATAGCTGGAGCCTCGACCAGTCTCCCCCGTGTGGGAGTGCCGTCAGCATGCCCAGTGGGATTTCGGGCGCATACAGGCGATGGATTCCCGCTCGTTTCTGCGAGCGGTTCCAGCATAAGCGAAACGTCCGTTCTTCCTGGGAGAGGTCACTGAGCGTCAGCTTTTGCCGTAGGGTAATATAAGCCAACTCATGGCGGGGGGTGCCGGCGTCCCTCTCCGGGTCCGGCCCGCGGTAGGTCCTCGCAACTTCTTGCGTGAATGTCTGCAGTTGGGCGGCCAGGTAGTAGAGTTCGAAGTCCAGGACCGCTAGGCCTCCTTCGTCCTTGGGGCGGGTCAGTGTCGCTAAGGCAATCCTGCGCCTGCCCTTGCCCCACAAGAATGACACGAGTGCCGATTTTAACTGTTGAAAAACCGCCCCAGGCACCCACACGGGGAGAGTTCTGAAGTAATATAGTAAGCGTGGTAAGGCAACCATTTTCAAGAGAGATATCCGTCCAGCCACCGATAGAGGTAGGGTGGCCCAAAAGGACATGCTGCTCCGTAAAGCTCGGATACAGCGGCCCACATTGCCGTCCAGCATGTTCGCCGGATCGTGGTATATGTGCATCCCTAGGAAGGGCATATGAGCTGGTCATATTGGAATTTCTGTAATGAATTCCGTTCTACTCAATCCTGAGTGGGCTGTTGTTCCCCCGCCAAGATTTACCCAGTGTGAGACCGGCCCCAATTTTATTGGCTGGTAAAATGGCTTTGGGTACTGTCTGCATTGCAGCCTGGAACCATTTTCCTGCCCCTGCCCAACCCTCCTCCACGGCACACAGTGAGCATGTATAGCCCCACCCTGCCAAATTAGTCTCCTATGCCCTCTCCCACCATTTACCCTCCTCCCACACCAGCTTTGTTTCCAACCTGCCCACAGCAGGCAGTAAATGTGAGTGATAATACCAGCAGATTGAGGAATGCAGTGTGAAATTCTGCCAGATATAACCCAGATTGCATAGTTATTGTCCATTTGATGGGGATAAATTCATATTTACATGATACTGATGAAGTGTTATTGCATGGTACCAATTTTACGGGTGTGGATTTACCACTCAACCACTACCATGCAACTAGGGCCATCCAGGGGCTATAAGTAGGTGAAAAGTGGTAGTTCTAGGGTTTGAATGCCATATGAGTCTGTGCACACCAGCAGACTTACATGTTTAAGGGTATTCACCAATCTCTCACCATATTGGAAAATGTTGGAAATTTACTTCTGACAAGGCCAAGAGTAAAACATTTTCCATAGAGGGAAAAAAAGAAGGTATAGGGAAAATGAATTTGCAATTGCTCAGCTGATTTTTACATGAAGAAACATACTTGGGCATAATCATAAATACTCATAAGAATATATCAATCATAAAAGTTTGCTAGGAGTATGTTTCCCAAGTCTAATTCTTTAAACACTTGTGAATTCCTGACAGTCATATATCTACACTAATGCAAGGACTTATACCTGCGAGTGCACTTTCAAAAGAATATGCATGTATCTAACACATTTTACTAAACTATGCTTCAAAGTCATGGTATTTAAAGTGGTCCAGTAGTTTAGGATTTTTTTTTTGCTGTGCACATTTTATTTTGAAAGCAATCACCAATCTTGTTTTCATGCTTCTGGATGAAGTTGCTTACAATAAGAGAGCCATTTAGGAGTGTTATAAGCAGCTTCAAAATGTTAAATTTTGCAAACATGTATCTATGTTTTATACTAGAACCACTGTCAGTAATGCTTACTGACCTCACAGTATTTCCTTAGCGCACTTATCTTCAAAGTAAAGACTTTTGAAACTAATGTATCATGTATACAACTTTGAACAATTTTTACACATGGATACACATCTTGCCTTGGTGGCAGGCACCCTCTTTTCTACATTGGGTTGGACTACTTTTCCAGGAGACAAAATATACATTAAAAAACGCATCATTGCTACAAAACAATATGTCATAGGCTTTGGGCGATCGGAATTCCACACCCCTGAATGTAGTGCTGATCGTGTTCCTCTTCATTTTTCTTAACTATTGGCATGCCATCGCTGGTTATATGTCCCAAGTCAGTTAAGAATGTGGTGGCGAAGTTGAAGCACAACACCATTAGTCAGATGAGCTGCACTGTCCACATAGCTATGGCAACAGGGCAAGCACATCCACTCCAAACAGTTAATAACCTGCTAAAGTCCAAGGGCATCCAAATACTGAACGATAGGAGGGGAAGTACAAACTCCCTAATAGAAAATATGTCACCAGCCAACATGAAAGGCATATAATCAGCATATGCAGATAACGTATTCCTTAGGCAAGTAGCGCAAATGAGTAAGCTCCTACGCTCACCTTTAGGCTAGGGAAATCATTGAGCCACAAGTGAGATCTATCAAGAGACCTAAGGATGCATGCTGGAACACAGGTGTTGAGTTTTATTATTGAAGATCTGGGACAGTGCTATATATAACTTGATGGGTAGTAAAGGAATGAAATGAGATTGATACTGAGTTAAGTGTTCAATGCAGCTGTCTCTGGATCAAGGGCTTATGATTCTAGTGCAGTTTGGATAACTGTTTGTTGCCTGGTTCTGAATAATTTGCAACATATGAATTAGGTTGTTCGAGATGCTAGCCTAGAGGGCCTCACAGTAATTTAACTTGCCTCTAAATATTTTCCTTGCAATTGTAACTAAATGCCTTTGTGGTAGAAAGGAGTAGGTCCTTCAAAACAATTTCAGGGCGTAGTAGTAGTAGTAAGCAGAAGTGACTACTGAGCAAATGGTTTAAATAGCATCAAAGAAAAATTTAAAGGTTCTGACTTTCAAGTTGGCAGAATGTTACAATCATAATATTTGGAATACCCATAGCAAGTGTTCACATCAGTTGGCTTCTGGTCAAAGGCACAGTAGAAAACCTTTGTTTTATCAACAATCATTTTTAAGCCCTACTAAAGATTTACTGCACATTGGTGACATTTAATGTTATGTCCCTTGCCAGATTTAAAGTCCTATATGTGTCTTCAGTATATGCATGAAAATGTAAGACAAATTACAGAATTCATTGCCTGGAATGGCTGCATTAAACTTGAAAAAATGTTAATGATTGGCCACTGATTACGAGAATTAAAGCACTGCATGGGCGAGGGTGTCAGATGCTGCTGACAGACTTAGTTGTTCAATAGTGACAGGTTCCATAATATCCAAGACAGAGATATAAGCACCAGTAGTCTGAGCTCTAATGGCGCAATAGAGTATTATTAATAATATCTACAGTTCCGGTATGCTCTCCTTTTCATGACCCCACCGCCTAGAAGCCAGAATCAATAAACATCAATTTCAACAAGTAAAAAGGAGCATAAATGATATTAAGAAGACTTTCATTAAATTGATAAACAATATAGTACTGTCCCAAACAAATCCAGTGTCAATGATTCGATGTAATTCAATGATTAAGGATTTTGTGTATGTGTATTCAAATTCCAACCTTATTCATTTTTTCAAAAAAGCTTTGTCCTTTCAGCCCGGCCAACACCCTTCGTCCCTTAGGACTTCATCAGGGCTGTACATTGCATCAGTGTGAAAATTCTGCAAGGTGTGTGATCTTCTCAATCCAGTATCTTCATGAAGAAACAGTCATAGTTGTGGGTGGTATAGTACCTCTTTTATATCTCTCTCCTTCGTGCTCCAATCTCCAAATGCCACGGGAAAAGCGGCAAGACCAGACCTCATAGCTCATTCGCAGAGTGGGGAGAATGGGAGGTGCATTAAAGAAGCTGTGGCTAGATTATGTCCCTACCAAATAAATCGTTACAGAAAGAGACATCTAGCCGCAGATTCCTTAACTTGTGAATTCCATACCATAGCCATACTGTGTATGCAAACCAGTCCCATAATAGCTCCAAAGAGTACCAGGTGGCCTAGAGTAAAGATCGACCATCCCCACTTGGGAGTAGATAAAAAAGAGAGCTGTCTCTTTCTCTGAAAGCATGGCACAAACCACACACAAAATTCAAACAAATAAAATGTACATTGAGTAAAGCGCACGTCCACCCAAATGCAAATACAGATGCCCATTGTTACCCGACTCAATGGTATGTATAGGGATGAAAGGCTGATTGGACCCACCAGATTTTGGATCTATGTAAATGTAAATGTCAAGGTATTTGTAGAGCGCACTGCCACCAAGCGGTTTCCTGGCGCTATTACTCATACCGCTGTGGAACCCTTCCTGGCTTTCCCCGTGAAGTGTCCACTCCTGGGCACCCCCAGGGTGAAGCCAGGCATCCTAGCGCTGTTGGGGCGGTGTGGAGGTTAAGCTATTGGGGCCCATGATTAGAATAGGCACCGAGGCGAGAATTGTCAGGTCCGAGGAAATTGAGCCCAAGAGCCGCCGAGGCAGGAATTGAACCCTGGTCCCAGGCCAGAACTCTGCATCAGGGTCTGCCGCTCTAACCATTGAGCCACACTCCTCCACATGACCTATGACCACAAGGAGGAGCAGAGGTCCCCGCTATACACACAATGGAGGACTGATCCATCAGACCCAGCTAAGCAGAGGATGGCATCTATCTTGGAATAAAAGAACTTGAAGACCAGAGGTGGATTTGAAATTACTAAGATAGTAAGAGGAAATGCGAAGGAACCTCCCCAAGCACAACAAGATAAATAAACCTTTTCACAGCAAGGTGTGGAAGAAAAGACCAAAGACTGAAAAAGAGGAACAGAAAACTCAGGCAAGGAGGACCGAGCTTGGAGGGAAGTAGGATGAATCCTACACAAAAACGCCTGACAACAGCAAGAATTTAGTATGCGAACCTCCAAGGTACAAAAAGAAGCACATGAGGGCTCCTGCCCTGATAAAGAACAAACAGAAAAAGAACCACCAGAACCAATCGACCTAATCGATGCAAGGGAAGGTGCTAGAAAAACGCAGCATACACCAAACAAAGTATAAGCAGTACTTCTGTGGAGAAAAGCTCTCATACTGTTTCCTTTTCTCTCTTTTCTTTTTTTGGTAACGAAAAGACTGGATCTAGAGACAGAAAAAGCAATCACACCAGGTCAAAACAACTCAGCACCACACAGCCCTAGAAACCCGAGTAAACAATATATACCCATAAAGGCAATAATGTAAACATGTAAAACTCAAATGCTGTCCTAACAATATACATATGCATCAAACTTTTACACAGCCCAATAAGACACAGCAACACCCAAAGGAAACCAGCTCCAAGTACCAGGCGATATAATAGTGAAAAAAGGAGATCGCCCCTCCAAGAATAGTGTGTGGGACTTGACTGAAAAGGCAATGTTGCCTGCTAGAACAATCCTAACAGTCAAGTACTCCCCAAGGGAAATAGACATGAAAGAGAACGCTTGCCAAACAAGCATGTACAAATACTTGGGACCCAGAAGACCAAGATGAAGAAAACAAATACAGTCCCGGAAAATATCAAACAGGATATCCAGGTGGAATAATCCCCCACAAGACAGATGAGGAAAAGCAATTCCCATCAGAAGATCAACAAGGGCACATAAATATACAGATCACAGGTTCATACGATGATCACGCAATGGCCATGAGGCATAGAGAATAACAGAACATAACAGAAAGGGAACAGTACCAGGAAAGCCCAGGCTGTCACTCATTCGAATACCAACCAGACCAACTGTACTGCGCTTCCAAATCGGACCACAGCAGGCGCATTCAGGACGGCACAGGCATGTGTTTCCCAACATTTGTGAGATTTGAACCCTTGTCCTGGGGGTGCCTGTACCACCAGAGGCACAAGACATTACCACTGAGCAACAGGTCTTTGGTGGCAATAGAAGTCTCAATGGAGATAGCCAGATCCAATCTCCAGACAGAAGAGGTAGCATAACACAATACTGGTGCGCGCGATCAAGGTCACAAGATTGGACCATCTTGCATCCCACAGGAGAAGAGCAATCAACTGAAGGAGGAAATTAACCTAAGGTAATAAAGGAAATGCGTCAAGAAAAAGTATGTCATAATTGTAACATTCAAAGAATAAGCCTCTGCATGGAATGATGCAGAAAGAAAAAGCTCCAAAGTAGGTCGCTCCCCATGCTGCTGCACGGCTCTGCCCGCAATATTTTTGCCTAATCTTGTATGTTTCCCCTGTGCCTCACTTGCTTTCTTGCCCAGACTTGTTTTTATTCCCCTGTGCCTGTACTTGCTTTTTTGCCCAGACTTGTTTTTATTCCCCTGTGCCAGTACTTGCTTTCTTGCCCAGACTTGTTTTTATTCCCCTGTGCCTAACTTGCTTTCTTGCCCAGACTTGTTTTTATTCCCCTGTGCCTAACTTGCTTTCTTGCCCAGAATTGTTTCTATTCCTCTGTGCCTGTACTTGCTTTCTTGCTCAGACTTGTTTTTATTCCCCTGTGCCTAACTTGATTTCTTGCCCAGACTTGTTTTTATTCCCGTGCCTGTACTTGCTTTCTTGGCCAGACTTGTTTTTATTCCTCTGTGCCTGTACTTGTTTTCTTTCCTAAACTTGTTTTTCCTTCCTGTGCCCAGTTCTCCAGCCGCCCCGCCTGTTTTTCCCGCCGCTGCGTCCCTGCGGCCCGCCCCCCTGCAATCCAATTTGCCGCCCCGCCTCGCAGCTGCTCCTCCCTCCCACCTCCCCTCATATGGAGGCCGCGCAGCGGACGCATGCAGCAGACGCATGCAGCAGATGCATGCAGCAGGCCCGTCTGCGCCTGTCCGCGTCTGGACTGCGCCCAGCTCCAGGATACCTGGACCCCGTGAACCCCACGACGCCCGACACCGCTACGATGCCAGAACCCTCCACGCACTCAACACCGGACTATCACACACCTGCTTCCTGGCCGCCCCGCAGCGCACCCACGGAGCTTTCACCGGCGGGAACTGCAGCTTCACAAGCATCTGCCCCACCATGCTGCTGACCAGGAAAGAACCCAATCACCTCAGATACATCCTTCTCAAAACCCGCCCCACCCGTAAACACGCCGTTGAACTCTGGGACCTACTCGACTCAACCTCCCCAGACATCGCCTTCCTGATGGAGACCTGGCTGAACCCCACCTAGATACCCTGCATAGCCATAGCCATCCCGGAAGGCTACAAGATCACCCACAGGGACCGCACCAAAGAAGCAGGAGGAGGAATCGCCATTGTCCACAGGAACACTCTCAGAGTCTCGACCAACACTGACGACACCCTCAGCACAGTCGAACACCTGCACTTCCAGATCCACACGGACCCCAACACCCCACTCAGAGGAACCCTCATCTACAGACCCCCCGGACCCTGACCACAGTTCAGCGACTCTATCGCCGACTTTGTCAGCACACACACCCTCACCTCCACGGACTACATCCTCCTCGGGGACCTGAACTTCCACCTCGAGAACAACGCCACCAACTCCACCACCCTGATCGACAACCTAGCCAACTTCGGACTCCGACAACTCGTCACAACATCCACCCACTCTGCCGGTCACACGCTTGACCCCATCTTCTCCGCAAGCCCCCACATCTCCGTCAACCACACCACCGACCTCCACTGGACCGACCATCGCTGCATCCACTTCACCTTCAAGAAACCCACCACGCACCACCGCACCCAACAGATGCCTCACCCCTGCTGGAGCAAAGTCACCGAAGACCAGCTAAGCACCACCCTTGCCCAGAGCCCACCCACCGACCCCAACGACCCTGACACCGCTGCCCGCAACCTCAGACAGTGGATCAATGACTGCGCCAACACACTCGCCCGATCAAGAAACCCTCCAACAGTCACACCAACAAGAAAGCCAGCTTGTTCACTGAAGACCTCCAGGCATCCAAGCAAACCAGCCGAAAGCTGGAGAAGATCTGGCTCCATGAACGAACACCGGACAGCCATGCAGCCCACAAGAACACCACCCGCAGACACCATCACCTCATCAGATCCGCCAAAAGGGCCTCCTTCAAAGACCGCCTAGACAACAATGCGCACAACAGCAAAGAGCTCTTCAACATCGTGAAGGAACTCTCCAACCCCAGCTCCAACACCAACGACGTCCCACCCTCGCAAGACCTGTGCGACTCGCTGGCCACCTTCTTCCACCGCAAGATCTCAGACATCCACAACAGCTTCAACGCCACGACCGCCCCGACAACCATCCGCACCAACCGCCTGCTCTTCTGGACCAACATCAACAACAAAGACACCATCAAGACCATGAACACCATCCACTCCGGATCTCCGTCAGACCCATGCCCACACCACATCTTCAACAAAGCCAGCACATCCATCGCACCCATCTCCGGAAAGTCATCAACACCTCCTTCGAGACAGCAACCTTCCCGGAGAGCTGGAAGCACGCCGATATCAACTCTTTAATCAAGAAACCCAAGGCGGACCCCATGGACCTCAAGAACTTCCAGCCCATCTCCCTGCTTCCGTTCCTGTCAAAGGTCGTCTAGAAGACCAACAACGAACAACTGACCCGCTACTTCGAGGAGAACAACATCCTGGACCCTTCCAAGGCCGGGTTCCGCAGCAACCACAGCACCGAGACTGCCCTCACCTCCGCCACCAATGACATCAAGTCCCTGCCAGACGGGGGGCGTGGCTTGCTAGCTAAGCGCATGGACGTGCGCCGCTAGAGCTCCGGCGCCGATCGGGGCACAATCCTGCCTTAATTATCCTGGGGACATCTGGGAAAGCTACCCAACGGACCGGAGGTGAGCGCATATCCCCTGCCTCCCTCGCGGTGGGCGAAAGTGCGGAGGAACGGCCCGTAGGGCGGAGGCTGCGGCAGTGAGGCCCTCGGCGGAGGTGGGCCCTGAGAAGCCGGGACCCACAGTGAACAGCGTGGCCGCCTGGGCTGAATCTCCTACCGCCGGATGTGCCGGGAGGCCCCGGTTGCGGTCGCGCTGAGCTCGAGAAAATACCCGGGGCGTCACTGAAGTGTGGCGGAGGAACCCCCGACCCCCCCCCCCCGGGGGTGTCGGAGCGCGGAGAGGAGGCGTGAGACGAGCGCTGCTGCAGCTACGGCCTGGGAGGCCCCACCAAAGTGAGGGAGACTGCCGTGTGGTGCCGCGCTCCCTGAGCGAGGGAGAGGGGGTGACCCCCTCGGTGTGCTTGCCCCCCTGGACTTGCGACCACTCTGACCCCCCCTGCGCTGGGGGAACACCGGAGGCGCTACACGGAAGAGAGCGGGGAACTGTTTGTTGACCTGCCCCGTGTGCCTAGAAGGTTCGGCTCGCCCCCTGGGGAGAGGGCTGCATGCACTGGAGGAAAGTGGACGCCGCCTAGCGCGGACGGTGGTAGGCACCGGTGGCGATCTCGGCCTGGGGGACCCCCCTCCATCCTCGTGGGCGGTCTGCTGACGGCGGAGCACAGGGACTGCACAGCCTGACGGGGGAACGCGTGGGGGGCCACGGCGAATCCTTTACCCGATGAGAGCCTGACCTGAGGATCCCCGGCTGGATTGACTTCTTCTGCGGAGCTGCTGAGGCGGAACTTGTCCAGAAAGTTGGACACAGCCCATTAGGAGGGGCCAGCTGCGATAGACCCCACATACTGCTATACCTCAGGGTCGACACTTATTGCGCTAATGGTCCGTAAGGGAGCGAAACAACCGGAGAACTCTGGAGGACAGCCGACGGCCACCACGATGCCACCAGTAGCGGATGAGGGGACGCCGCCGCAGCCCAGGACGGAGGGACCCCACATGGATAAATTGGACATTATCCTGAAGGAAATCAGGGACTCCAGAGCGGTGTTGGAGCAGCAGATGGGCACCCTGACGACGAACCTGTCCCTCCTACGGGCGGACCATGGCAAACTGGCTGACAAGGTCAAGGAACAGGGCGTATCCATCGTCGAGATCATGCCAACGGTGGCGGAACACACGTCCTCCATAAGTCAACTACAGACCCAGGTGGCTACCCTTCTGGACCGGGTGGAGGACGCGGAAGGGCGTAACCGCTGTAACAACATCCGCGTCATAGGTCTTCCGGAGAGATGCGAGGGCCCCCGAGCGGCAGACTTCATGGAACAGTGGTTCCGAGAATACATAGCGGAGGAAGGACTCTCCCCCCACTTCTGCGTGGAGAGGGCACACAGGATTCCGACGGGCAGGCCAGACCCCGGACAACCCCCACGCCCGCTGATAGTGCGGATTCTGAATTATCGAGACAGGGACATCCTGTTGCAGAAGGTCCGTGAAAAGTCCCTTATCCAATATGAGAACCACAAGATCTCCCTATACCCGGACTATACCAACATGGTCCAAAAGCGCCGATCCTCCTTTTTGGACGTGAAGAAAAAACTGCAGTCTGCTAATCTCAAGTATGCCCTGCTCTTCCCGGCCCGCCTGAAAATCGTGCACGACAGGAAAACACACTTTTTCGAGAGCCCCGCCGACGCTGAGGAATGGTTAGAGGTGATGGGCATCGATGGCAGCCGGGGACCCTCGCAGACGTCGGATGCTGGACGATCGAGACGGTCTCGCGACGGGGGCGGAGCGGAGGCCTCCAGGCCACAACGGAATGGAAGAAGCCGGGGCCCGTCGAAGACACAACAGAAGGAGAAGCAACGAGACGCCTTGGAGGTGGCGGGGTCGTTCCGGGAAGACTCCCAGAAGATACTAACAGATTCGGAGGACAGCACGGTCCACTCGGACTCGGACCTCAGTGTACTGCTGTTCCCTAATGTCACGCCTGGCACGGCGGACGACCTGATGGACAATTGCGGTGGAGATGGCCAGACTGGCGGAAGCTGAAGAACCCGAGAACCGTATTGTATTTCCTGCTTACCCTGATTGACTATTGTATGATTGCTGTGGATTACTTTGTGGAGGGAGACACGTGGGGATCACAGCCTAATTTGGTACTTATCCTAATGTTTTGTCCTTTTGGTGTGGTTGAAACACAGGTAGTGGGTAGCTGACACACGGGCAATTTACATATTCGTTTTCCCCTTTAATTCTTGGTAATGTGGCCCCACGATGGCAGCCGTAGAGCCGGCGGCACTAGCTGAGCAGCAGGTACAAACATGATGGCGCTCGACCACCCCCCGATGGCGAACGCACAGGATTTCTAATTCTTTTCTATTTTTTTACATTGTTGGGCACAGCCAGGTTTTCGAGCTGCGCCGTTAGTGTTCTTTTTAGTTTTTTGGCAGGGTGGAGGGTAGTCTCTGGCTGGCAATCATGTGGGGTACGAACCGGTGGGCGGGTGCAGGTGCTTGTCAGGTACAAAGGTGACCATGGCTGAGGTAGCGGGGAAATATAACATTACGACCTGGAATGTGAGAGGGCTGGGGTCGGTCCAGAAGAGACACAGGATACATACATTCCTGCTGCGTCACCACACGCAGATCGCGTTCCTCCAAGAATCCCATCTCACGGCTTCTGAAGCCGGCAAAATGAGGAAGAAATGGAGGGGTGTGATTCTATCCACAACGTACTCAGCATTCTCTAGGGGGGCGACAATCTGGATCAGACATGGCACACCCTTTCTCGAAGCGGACAGGAGAGTGGATGAACAGGGGCGGTATGTCTTAGTGAGGGGCACACTTGATAACTCTCCAGTAGTGCTTGGCTGTGTGTATGCACCGAATTACGAGCAAGAGAAATTTTTGCAGAAAGTGAGTCTGGCGCTGGCAGACTGGACGGACGTTCCCTGGATATTGGGCGGGGACTGGAATATGGTCATGGATGTTGATAAAGACAGGTCACACCCCCCCTTGCAAATGGCAGGGGTCTCCAGATTGACGGAAGTGTTCTGCACATGGGCGACTGGCTGGGGCTTGAGGGATGTCTGGAGGGCATCTTACCCAGAGAATATTCCCATTACTCATACAAACATGCGCTCCACACCAGGATAGACAGGTTTCTATGCTCTGAAGGCCTGATAGCTAGAACCGACAGTCCCGAATACCTCACCAAAACCTTCTCTGACCATAGACCCCTGACGTTCTCCCTTCGCTGGGGCAGAGTCCCGACCCCGGTCCCCACTTGGCGGCTAGGTCTGCTCCTCTTGGAGGATGGGCCTTTCCGTGCGTCCATAGCTGAGACGCTGGATAAATACTTTTTAGAAAACTGGGACACTGCCTCCTCGAACCTGGTGGTCTGGGACGCCATGAAGGCAGTGGTTCGGGGTGCATCCATTGGACAGTTAGTGGGGGCCCGGCAGGAAACCTATCGGAAACTTCAGGATATAGAAGACAGACTGAAGGTCTTGCAAACTGAGGTGGGGATAGACCCTGCTAAACGAGATGCTCTGCGGCTGGTGAATATAGAGCATGCTGACACACTCGAAACACTGCGAGTCATAGACTATAGGGAATATCTGCGTCGACAGCACGCCGAGGCGGATAGATCGGGAGCGCTATTGGCTCGCCTGGTGCGGGAACATCCAGACATACCGGTAATAACAAGGATACGGGCACGAGACGGGAGGATAGTAGGTACACAGACGGACATTAACCAAGCATTTTATGACCACCTGGCCGCTTTATATGCTCAGCCGGAAGTAGTCGGTGCTGACCAGATCGCGGCCTTCCTGTCCGATCTCCCCTTCCCTGCTCTGCCTGGAGATGCCCAGAGGGAACTCGGAGGCCCCATAACGCGACACGAAATCCAGACGGCTATCAAGTCGCTGAACCGCAACAAGACGCCAGGCATGGATGACCTCCCGGTGGAGTTCTATGCGACGTACTCGGACACCCTGGTGCCAGTATTGGAGAGAATATACCGAGAGGCGCTGACGGAGGGCCGTCTGCCTGAAACCACGATGCAGGCGTTGGTGGTCTCCCTGCCAAAACCCGGAAGGGACAGCGTAGGACTTGGCAAACTATAGACCATTGTCCATGTTGGCAACGGAATATAAAATTCTTAGTAAGGTAATAGCCCAACGACTGCAACAACACCTCCCAGCGCTGGTTCACAGGGACCAATGTGGGTTCTTGCCGGGCAGAAGCACCTCTATAAATATACGTAGGTTGCACGCCCTTATGGCATCTGCCAACCCTGAACTCCCTAGGGCGGGCTGCATAGCTTTGGACCTCCGCCAGGCCTTTGACTCTCTAGCCTGGCCGTTCATGTTCTTGACTCTGGAGATGTTTGGAATTCCGGCCTCCCTCATAGCATGGATTAGATTGCTTTATACTGTCCCCACGGCCAGGGCACGAACGGGACGACATATTTCGGGACCATACGCAATCCATCGTGGCATGCGGCAGGGATGCCCGCTGTCGCCGCTGTTATTCGTGCTAGCTCTGGAACCCCTGGCCATAGCCCTAAGAGCTACGATGGAACATGGGGGGATACTAAGTGGTGGCACTCTGCACCTTCTATCCATTTACGCGGATGACATCATGTTGTTCCTAAGGGACTTGGAGGCTGATCATGGTCCAGTGTATGGCATCTTTGAGAGATTTTCTGTTATATCTGGCCTTACTATTAATCCTGAGAAGTCCACTGGCTTCTATTTTAGAGCTACCCCAGATCCCGGGGTACTGAGGTTTGGCGCTGCAGTCCTTCCGATCGCACCGGACACATTTAAGTACCTGGGGGTGCAGGTTTCTCGCCACCAGGAGGATCAGATTGAGGGAAATGTCAAAAAGGCCGTGGCAAAACTTCGGGCCTCCGTAGGGTTCTGCACTCTCTAAGATGGTGATGCTCCCTAGACTATCATATTTCTTCGTGAATATCCCAGTGTTTTTACCGCAATCCATCTTTGACGCCCTTAACTCACTGCTAACCACTCTGATTTGGGGGACGGGCAGACGTCGGATAGGACTGAGAAAGCTGCAGCTGGGGACCAGAGCGGGCGGGATGGGAGCTCCAGATTTCCGGGGATATTACTACGCAGGCCAACTCCAGTGGCTTTCCTACTGGATAGCGGGACGGAACCTACATGAAATAGGGTGCACGACCGACAGACTGAATCATGGGGAACTCCATGCCCTACTCCTTCCTAGGGGCCGCATCCCAGCGGACTGCCACCCACTTCTCCACACAGCTCTGAAGATTTGGCGGAAGGCCCTAGCGTACACTAATGCGACGGCGCCATATGCGCCCAACATTCCCCTGCTGGGCATACCGACACCGCAGGGCAGACTGACGGATAGAGCGCTGAGACCATGGTCTGAATCGGGTGTGGAAGTGGTGGGGGACTTGTTTAGTGACGACCATCTTCTTACACATGACGACTTCCTACAGGCCACAGGAGCTCCCCCCAGAATGTACTTACTGCACGCCACAGTCACCCACTATGTACAGAACAGATGAGCGCCTCAATGCCTCCAGCCCCCACAACATCATCTGGTACACTTAATGTATCTTATGGGATTAGGAGGGCACTTGGTACGCTGGTTGTATGTGGGAGTTAGGGCCCACGCTGCGGTATCACTCGTCACTCTTCGGAACACTTGGGCTCAAGATCTGAACCGAGATATCTCGGATACGGAGTGGACCGCAATGCTGGAGCATCCCAGGCGAGTCTCCCGTAATGTTCGGTTCCGGTTTATCCAAGGGATGATTTTACATAGGGCATACCTGACCCCTACTCGCATACATAAAATGTTCCCTAACTCCCCCCATACCTGCCCACATTGTGACGAGGACGAGGCTGGTCTCATTCACATGCTATGGTCGTGTCCTCGACTCCGTGGTTACTGGACGGAAGTGTGCCGGACACTGAAGACGTTCACGACCCTCCCGGTGCCGGAGGAGGCACAGTGCTGCCTCTTGGGGTTACGCAGAAGGCCGAAGGAACTGAAGGCTCAGCTGAAATTATTGGATATGGCACTGCTGCTTGCGCTTAGAACGCTCACCATGAGGTGGAAATGGCGCAGGCCGCCCGCTGCACACCTCTGGCACTCAGAAGTACTTAAGTGGGGACGGGTGGAGGGGACGATACTAAGGAGGGAAGAAGCAGGAGGCCTTAGGAAGTTCCCTATCTCCTTGGAGTGGGAGGCAATGCTTATCGCAATGGAGGGGGAAGATCAAACACAACTAGGGGACACTGAACAGGGGAATTAGTTGGGAAAAGGTACGATGCGTTAGGCACGCAACAGCTGGCCCAAACCCCACTCACATACCCATATGTTACGCAACGCTATACGGTGGAGTGGTCCACGTATTGACGCACATTAACGCCTCTGCTCACCGAGATGAGATCCATGGTCACACTGACACTGACATCTCAATGATGGCCCATGCTGGATAGCCGGGAGATGAATAGTTTTTTTTTGGATGTAGGAGGGTGGGGGGAGGTGGGTGGATGGGGGGTTGTTTGATTGCTGATATTTCACTGCCTTATACAATGACTGTCACGACAATTTGAGTAGAATACCTATGTAATGTATTGATACACCATGTGACAATTACTGTGATACGAAATGGAGATCTGAGTTGGGGAGAAAACATAAAACCCGGCTGTAACACTCAAAATAATCAATGTAATGTTCAGATTGATGCCTATCAGCTGTGAATAAAGAATTTTTTTTAAAAAGTCCCTGCCAGACAAACGGAGAAACAGCGGCCCTCATCCTCCTGAACCTGTCAGCCGCCTTCGACACGGTCTGCCACCACACACTACGAACACGCCTCCACCATGCCGGGATCCGAGAGAGGGCCCTGGACTGGACCACTTCCTTCCTCTCTGGCAGAACACAGAGCGTCCACCTTACCCCCTTCCGCTCTGAAGCCACCAAGATCATCCTCGGATCCACCCCTTCGGCCTGGGACGACTCCTAGTGTCCGACTGCACTGGGAACCGCTTTAACACCCACCGACCATGCACGGAACCTAGGGGTCATCCTCGACTCCACTCTCTCCATGACTAAACAAGTCAACGCCGTCTCCTCCTCCTGCTTCAACACCCTCCGCATGCTCCACAGGATCTACAAGTGGATTCCCACTGAAATGAGAAGAACAGTCACCCAGGCTCTCGTCAGCAGCAGGTTGGACTACAGAAATGCCCTCTACGCAGGAGCCTCGGCCAAACTCCTGCAACGGCTCCAACACATCCAGGACGCCTCTGCACACCTGATCCTCCACATCCATCGCCGCATCCACATCACACCCCACCTGAGCTGAGAGACCTGCACTAGCTCCCGGATAACCTTCAAGCTCCTCACCCACGCACACAAGGCACACCATAACACCGGACCAACATACCTCAACAGACGACTCAGCTTCTACACCCCCACCCGCCAGCTCCACTCCTCCGACCTCGCCCTCGCCACAGTCCCCCGTTTCCGAAGAGCGACCTCCGGCGGCAGATCGTTCTCCCACTTCGCCGCCAAGACCTGGAACACCCTCCCTATCCACCTATGGCAGACCCAAGACCTGCTGACCTTCAGAAAACTCCTCAAGACCTGGCTTTTCGAGCAGTAGCAGCATTCCCCACCCCAGCGCCTCACGGGTGAGTAGTGTGCTTTACAAATTATATGATTGATTGATTGATTGATTAAACCAAAAGCTGTATACCATTACACCTGTTGGCTAGACAAGGATGAGACAAGAGGCTACCAAAGGAAAACCATAAACCAAGAAACAGGGCTTCCAATATAATAACAGGGCAGGATTAGCAGAATGCTGAGGCCTAGTAAAAGAACCGAACAAAAGGCAAGAAGACCTATGCCACATAACAATTAATTAAATCTCTAGCTAGAGGATTCCCACAACAGGCAAATTCAAAAACCCCACCTACAGGTTGGAAAGGCCCATAAAGACAACTAGTCACCAACACCAGGCAGGTTAACACCCAATTTGGTGACTGATACCATAAAATGCCCACAACAACAGCGTTGAAAGAACAAAGACAAAAAAGAAAAAACAGGAACAACCCATTCCGATCGTAGAGTGAGAAAAAGGAGAGTAGGGACAGGCTAAGGGTCTGAACCTCCCAGGCTGTCCCGAAAACTACGTGAGGCAGCATCTGCATGGGCACCAAATAGGTGAACCCCATCAAAGGGCATGACAAGTAAGACTGACTGGACACCCTCTGAAAATTCAGAAATCCGAAGCCATGCCAGTGCGCATGGCTTTGGATTTCTGAATGCTACAGCAGATGCCTTGGCTTACCAATGGAATCAGTGGAGTCCATTCCACACCTGATAAGCAACATAGCCGCCTGGTGGCTTTCCAAAATCAACTGGTGCAGTTCACCCCTATTAGCCTCTGGAAATAATGGCAATAGCTGCACCAAGGAATCCCACAAGACATGGGGGGACACAAATCGTGTTAGTGGAGCGTAACGCCGCACTAGTGAAAGAGAAGACATGTTTTCCACAAGAGTCTTGTTTTTGGGACTCTTTGTCAAAAAGGGAATGGGGAAGGTTACCCATATCATGGGAAGCTGTAGCGGTCTGGACCATGAAACTGTGGTGAGTTGGCTGACGAAGAAGGCAAGCTGGGTTATTGGGGGTAGGGAGTTACTTGTGGGCAATAGTACGGTCTACAGGCATACCTGTCTCAGGTTTAGCCATTGCTCCCAGTAAAATATCAGAAAGTGCTTCACAAAAGGGGAGCATAGGTTCAATGCCAACTGGCCAGGATGAAGAACCTCAATAAGAGGCAGAGTCAAATGTAAGACATCAGCCACTTTTTTCAACACTTCGGCCAAAGAAGAAGTGGCTTCAGAGGCAAGGCCCGGAGGAGATAAAAGAGTAGAAGCGGGGGATGAATCTAACCCACTCGCTTCAACCAACTCAGCAATCCAGCTGTCCAACATAGGCGGGTCCAAAAGCGTGGGTTGCTCTAAGGGAACCACCTCCTCATGTCCTTTCCCCAATTCTTTCTGTGAAGCACCACAGAGACCATCGGTTCCAAAAACGGCTCCATAAACGACGTAGATCGGCATTGGAACAGCGCTGTATTGATGTCGGCATGGGAAAGTGGAGAGGCGACACAAGGGAGCGAGGGGAAGCTGACTCCGCAAAACTCCCAACAGTGTAATACACAACGTCGGCTCCGAGCACTCTGGTGCTGAAAAAACAGTCACCAGAGGAACCACCAAAGTCGTGTTGGGAGTCAACCGGCGCGACAAGTGGATGCCCCAAAAAGCAGTGCAACAATGCCACTGTGTTCGAGACCAGGACTGCTGCCAAGGGCGACCCCGCTGGCTATTTAGCGGAGTTACTGTCCCTATTACATACAAGGGGCCCGCAGGCGCTCCAGAGAAAGGCGAGGGTCCAAAGACAAGATGAAGAGCATTGTAATACCAAGTTGCCCCAGGTGGGGAGGCACAGGAGCGACGTCTGAGTGGAGGCCTCGGCATCGGGCGTGAGTAGTCTCCCGAATCCACGTCGCGAGTCGAAGGAGCCATAGAAGGCCACGACTTTGATCTCTTGCGATGCAGCTTACTGTGAGACGTAGCCGGAGACTGGGATCGCTGCCTGTGACCACAGGAAGAAAAGACGCTCACGGGAACGACCTCTTGACCGGCTAACTGCAGACCGATAAGAAGACCGAGGCCTTGAATAACAGAGACTCCATGACAACCGCGCCGTCAGGAGCTTAATTAATTGTTTCCACAGTGCCTTTGGCTTCAATCACTGGCAGGTGTCACATTCTCCGACATCGTGATGCTCACCCAAGCACCACATACAAATAGAATGCAGATCTGAACCCGACATCTGTCTAGCACAGAGCCCTCTGAATTTAAACCCAGAGGGCATAGAAGAAGGCACACTGTTTCAGATGAAAAATAAATCACAGCAGGTGTAAATAACAGCTAGAGATATGCTACCAAGGATCCGGGTGCAGCGCGGAAAAAGAAGAAACTGATGTCAGTGCGCAGGAGGGGACTTATATGGCTCTACTGACGTCACATCCGAAGTCAACGTCGTTACGGAGCCATGTGGTCGCCCCCGGCGTGCAGAGGTACTATTGAGAAAAGTTTCCAGATCTATCCTGACACCTCAGGAGAATTCACAAGTTAAGGAATCTGCGGCTAGATCTCTCTATCAGATTTAGCTATTATAGAATGTACCGGGTAATGTTCTCTACAAAATACCATGTTAAAGCACAAATCAAAATTTAAATAAGGAATACAATAACATTAATAATCGTATTCTCTTTTCCCTAACAGCATTATTTACAGGTAGTAAAAAACATACTTCTTCCTTTTGCTATGGGGGTAGCAGGGTGGCCAAAGGGATGTATCTCCATTCTTGCAGGTGAAAGTCTTCAGTGGCCTTATTTTACTAACTTCACTGCACAAGTTAGTCCTTTAAAGGTGGCACTCTTGAGTGCCTGGCAGTGGGTGCTTGTTCCATCCTAAGCACTTTCCTATCTAATTCTTCAATTTCCTTGGCCTTAAGTTATATCGTTGCATAGTCAGTTGTGGGTCAATTCTTTCACAATAGGCACTCCACTCAGGGCTCAAGCTGCATCTTTCCAAAGGTTGCTTGTGCCAAAATGGTGGGGCTCCCTTGAGGTTGGAAAAATTAATCCTGTTCTTCTGACCATTACACTGCACTGCAGTTTGTGTCACCAACAATACTTGTACTGGCCCTTTAGATCTGGGCTGGAGACTGTTTTTCCTCACAAAATGCTTGGCCAGGACCCAGTCCCCTGGCCTTATATTGTGTACTTCTCTCCTTCCAGAGGCGGGGATCAGGTGTCTCTAATCTGTTGATGAATAACAGAGAGGCTATTAGTCAGTTCCTTACAGTATTCCAACAATGCAGAGTGAGACAAGTCGCAAAGCTAGATTGGAGATGCAATATCACGCACATTGGCGGTCTACCCATCACCCCCTCAAAGGGAGATAACCTATTATTTACTGTCACTGTAATTCTCATTGCAAATAATGCTAATAGTAAAGCATCCACCCAACACAATTTACTAAATGCACATATTTTTTGCAATTTAATCTTCAAAGTAGCATTATATCTTTCCACCAAGCCTGCTGCTTTTGCATGATATATTGAATTAAACTTTTTTCTAATATTTAAACCTTGGCACACTAAATCCATTATCTCATTTGGCTACGTCATCTACAAATTTATATCCCTGACCTACTGCATCAGTCACCTTCCTGTGTGTGACACACTTTACTATTGCAGCTTTCTTAGGTAGAGTGATAGCATTCAACAACCTAGTGATAAGATGGCCATGCTGCATTTTTGCCTCACTTGGCCTAATGAATCCTCTCTCTCTCCATAACCTTCCAAAATTGTGGGCTACTCCGAAGGCATACTTCTTATCAGAATATATATATTGACTGTCAATCCCTCTGACAATTTGCATGCACAGATCAGTGCTATCAATTCAGCAGCTTGAGCTGATATTTGCTCTATTTTACACGCCCTTACTACTGTTTTATTTGTAGTGATGGTATATGCTGCTGAGGTAGTTCCATCTTTTTTCTGAAGACAAGAGCCATCCACATAGAGGGTGCTATCTACAACGGGAAGTGGCATGTCAACCAGATCCACCCGATCCTTTGTTTCAGTTTCAGTGACAATCACACAATTGAGTTGTACCTCATCCTCCTCCAAAGGGAGAGGCATCAGGGTGGCTGGATTAATGGTGTTACATGGTTCTAGAGTAACATAAGCAGCCATAAGTGATAACTCATTATGTTTCAATCTGGCATTAGTCAAATGCTGGGTCTTACTTTTGTTCTACAGAATGTCTACTGAGTGAAGCACATATACTGTAACCTCATACCCACGAATAAATGAATCTGCCTGTTTGAATGCAGCAGCCGCTGTAGCAATATTTCTAAGACAGTTCGGTAGGCTTCTCGCTACCGGTTCCAATGTTGAGGCAAAATAGACACAACATTCTATTCTTCTCTCCATGTTTTTGTGTTAAAACAGCAAAAGCACAGCCTTCTGTTTCATGTACAAATAAAGCAAAGTGTTTAGAATAATCAGGGGTACCCAAAGCGGGTACATCGCAAAGAGCAGCCTTTAAGGTTATGAAGCTTTTGTCACGTTCAGTTACCCAGCGAACAGGATCGGTCACCTCTTTATGTGACAGTAGAGAAAAAATTGGTATTCGCTGCCTACAAAAAGAAACCAAGCCCAAAAATGCATGTACATCCTTTTGTGTTATAGGTGGTGCTATATTTTGAACCTCTTTTATTCTGTCAGGTGATAATCATCTCCCCCCTTTCGAAAGGTGGTGTCCTAGGTAGGTGACCTCCTGTTGACAATACTGCAATTTAGCTGGCGAAACCTTATGTCCATGTGCAGCTAAAAATGCCAGGACATCATGCGTAGCTTTATTACCTTGGTGTTCTGTTTCATCAGTTATTAATAAATCATTGACATATTGCAATACTACTATACGTGTTGGCATTGGGCAATTGTCCAATTGATTTTTAAGAGCTTGACTATAAATGCCAGGACTCTCTGTGTACCCTTGAGGTGCTCTAGAAAATACATAAGACCTGCCTTCAACATTGAAATTATGCAGGTACTGGCTATCTTTATGTACAGAAATACTGAAATAAGCATTTTTTCAATCTATGACAGTAAACCATTGTGTGGAGGGCAGTATTGAAGAGAACATAGCAGTAATGTCAGGCACTACAGAGTATTGGAGCTCCACTATCTTGTTAACAGCTCTCAAGTCAACCACCATTCAATATTTTATCTGTCCTGTTCCATCATCCCGCTTAACTACAGGCAAAATTTGGCTATTACACTGGCTTCCAAATACTTCACATATTATTTCTATATCTAATGAATCAGATATTACTGATTTAATCCTTGTTCTTTAAATATTTTGTACTGAGGAATCTGTGGTCATTTTGCGTTTGCTTTTACCATTATGTGAACTGGATCTATGTCCATATATCCTACATCATTTGGCCCATCTGCCCACAATTTACCATTTATGTCCTATAATTCGATTGGTAGCTAAAAACTGCTTAGAAAATGCGTCCTTTTTACATGTCAAATAAATTCCATTCCATGTACAATATAACGTGGCACATCATTTTCAGCGATTTTAACCTTAACAAATTCAGTGAGCACTTATCAGTCAATACGAATTGCATTTGTCCTGTAATGGGACTGATAGTAAAATCCAACAGATTAGAGACAGGGCTTGTCACAACTGTATTAGAAAATCCCACAGATATAGCTAGTCTTCCCGAAAGACGGGCATTTGGTGGGAAATGGATGGGTTAGTGACTTTCTTAAATGTCCATTAACTGTCATTTTTAGGTTAAGCATCAGCGTGCATGCACTGTCTGCAAACCGTGCTGTATTCACTATACAGAATGTAATCCCGCCTGCTGCTCTCCATTGGTTCACTCCTGCGTCAGTCTTCTTTGTTGGCTCCCCATTGGTTGGCGCTCCAAGACATCCCTTTCATTTTTCGCTCAGGCGCACTGGCCAACTACGGTTTCCTTACGCTGTAGGTGTGTGTATGTTATTTTGGGGACTACTTTTTTATTTCCTGCTTAACGAGCAACCAGGAAAGCACTCTTAAAGTACAGATTAAACGCTGCTGTTTAGTGCTTGTTAAATATATTATTTTGCATGGCTCGCCCAAATGTAGTTTTAACTAAAATATATATTTCTTTAAACAAACACTGCATGCTGCGCTTTATTTTCAATAATTGTGGCTGTGCAGCTTTCTTTTCTTTAGCAGTCTTCAAGATCAGAGTGTGCAGCCTAGTAATCAGAGGGGGTGGCGTGTTCAGCAAGGCGGAGGCCCTCTATGTACTTGACTGGCCTCCGCGGCATCCTGGTGCACCTGCTGAGCTTCGCCTCTGGGAAAACAGTCAAAGTTTCTCTGAAAGCATTTCTTTGGGTATTATTTGAAAACAAAAATATGATATAGTCAGCTGGAGACTGAATCATTTGAGAGCACGGCAGGGTTAAACTGGGGCTCTTTGCAGGCTAAAAACCACAGCGCACAGACCCTCACAGCAGGGTAAGACTGCACTGCATTTATTTAAGCAATCCGTTCAAAACAAAGTAAATGATACATTATTGGATCCAGGCCTGCAGCTCCTTACCAAGACTAACCTCACTTAAGTGCCAGTACACCACCCTCACCAGACTACCCCACCCCCTGGAAACACTGTTCATACCTTAAACTTGCTTCACAGGAAGGACCTTTTTCAGCTGACTCAAGCCCGCGCACTTTCACCCCTCCCCCTCAACTCCTCCCTGCTACGAGAAAGTGGAAAGCAAACCTCTGGGGAAGAGACAGCTGCTTTCTGCTGCTGGAGAGATGTCACCTCTGCGCAGTGGTCCAGGCTGTGGGGCCGATTAGTTTGAGGATGTCTCAGCTTCTGCTCTTCCTCTTCGTTCTTCATTGCATGGTCGGGGTGCATGGGTTCAGGGTGAGTGACGACCAGTCTGTATATTAATAAGACTGTCTTGCTGGTCCTAAACATAACTCCAGTCCGAAGCCCATGCACCTCTTTCTGGCTCACCTCTCCTGTCCCTTCCATTCCCTTCATCGTTTGTCTATTCTCCTGTACCCTCCTTTTTCTTCTTTCTTGCTTCTCCTCTCTCTCACATTCTCCTCCCCCCTCAAAACTTCTCTTCCTGCCCCGCATAGCCCTGCTCTCCCTGCCACAGCTGTCCAATTCTCGCCTTTCCACCCAACTTCCACCAAATCCCATCTTCTTCTTCCTCGCCTCTGCTCCATCATTCCTCCCTCTTGTTCCCATAATTCACCATGCCCTACCATGCTTTCCTAATCCACCCCCTTCCTTCTACTAATCTTCCACCCCTTCTGTTTTCTTTTCTTCAATCTCCCATCACTTGCTTCCTCCTTGCTGCTAAAGCAGCTTTACTGCCTCCACTCTGAAAGCCCCTATGCATTCTGAAATTCACACACATGGTAAATCAGCAAGTAGCGTAACAGACTAAATAGTCACGTTTGGCTGGGTTATTTTCATGTTAGTAGCCTGATTATTATCTTTTGATGCAGAAAACAAGCCCAGTAGCATTCTCAATGTTACAGTTGAGAACAACTCCCTCCTTCCCACCCATTCATCCCCACCGTAGTGGTGGGTTTTTTAACTACAGAAATATATGGCAGTGCATTGTAGCCACAGCAAAAGCAAAACCATTAATTGTTGCTTAACTAGGGAAACAAGAGGTAACAGTGCCAGCCAATGATGTGCGAGCTGAGTTGAGCTTTAAAATTGGTCCAACTGGCTGGGAATTTGGGAGTTTGGATGGAATTTATAATAGTGGTGCTTTGACGTTTTCCTATTTCATTATTTATAGAGCACAAACCTCACCATATCTGGGTTCAGAGACTTGTACAGAAGATGTGCAAGTCCAGGCAAAGATCAACCATAGCTGATTGACAGCAACACAGAGCACCTTTTTTACAGTACGTTGCTCATGAACTACAGAGGGCAAGAGGATTGCAGTGTACAGGAGGTATACAATAGTAAACAAGAGATAAGTACATAAATGGTGAACGATTCTCTAGTCCTGTACACAGTGCTGCAGCTGCTTCTCAGGTCCCATTGGTAATTCCTCATTCTATGTCCTGTAAGCAGTGCTGCTAACTGCTTCTCTGGTCCCACTGGTAATTCCTCATTCTAAGTCCCCATAGAGGGTGCTGCAGCTGCTTCATTGGTTCCATCGGTAACTCCTCCATTTTAAGTCCTCTAGTCAGTGCTGCTGCTGTGTCTCTGTTCATACATCCACTACATTCCAAACCAAAACACATAGGCAAAAGACATTGTCATTTACAGCGCCAATAGCTCTAACTCAAAACTGTGAGACCAATAGCATTGCAAATGCTAGTAACATAAGGACACGATGGATCCACTGGTATATTTACTCGCTCCTCATTCTCCGGGAATCCCTGTTGTGACCATTCTGTAAAATAATCGGCCTTGGTGGAATCCTAAGTGTAGTAAGCATTATTACTCGTATCAAAATAGTTTGTGTGACCACTTGAGGTTGTACTGTTGTCAATTAACTGTCCTCTATGTCTACCCTTGCCTCTGTATCTCAGTGCCCTGTCCTTGGCTCTCTAAGGATGGGCATACATTCTTCCAACGTCCCTCTTAGAAACAATAGGTGCAAGTATTGTAGCCTAATCCCATCCTCTGTTGCGCCAGAGTCTAAGTGGTCCGGCCAACTCCTATTCCATGTCCGCCACTCCTTATGAAGCCTCTCCAGATCTACCTCGTTCCGGGAATGCTTGCTGGATATGTGTCTTTGTCTCCAATTCTTTTCACTTGTTGTCACTTCTTCCCTTCTCTGCATTTCTTTTCTTTTCGTAGTAGCTGGTCATTGTCAATAGCTCTGTTGGGCTTTCTGCGGTCCAAGTGCTTTCACATGTTCGTATTGCCTCGCCTAATTTTGGTATCAAATTGATTGACAAAAATACGTTGTCTGGCCGCCACTGTAATGATATCCTGTCCACTATGTGATTTAAATACTTTTTCTAATCTGGAAAAGAAGTCAGTCACCTCCTCGCCCTCTTTCTGTTTACATGCCATCATCCTATCCCAATCTACCTTTTCTCTAGGGAATATATCTTGTATCTTTCTAACCTATTTTAGTCATTCTGCAGTAGTTGTTGACAGGTTATATTAAATGCAAGATAATCTTGGTTCCTTAATTCTTGCCATATTTCTCTCTGTATCACACAACCAAACATCATCTCTACATCTTTCAATGTCATTGGGCCAATATTAGTAGCCTGTTCTAAGTTATCATAAAATCCCTTGGGATCTTTACCTGGGTCATAGTGGCGGCTGGCACAGATTGGGAGTGGGTGGGGGATGTATGGGGGGTTTAAAAAAATAATTAAAAAACACTTACCAGATGCTGTGTATCAGTCACCCTTTCTCCCCTGGGCCAGGCAGCATGTAGGCTCCCCTGAGCCAATGACAACGCTGCAATGCAGCATTATGATTGGTCTGAGTGCCGTGTTTAGGCGCTCAGCCAGGGAATGGGAGCCTGGGCCTGTTCTCCACACAGGCTGTAATGCATGGAGAACATGCAAAGTGTGCATGAAGGTTTGGCCGGCCGTGAGGGCTGACCAAACATTCATGCACACTCTGAGTGGGCAAACCACTTCTCCTCCTGCTCCTCTGTCATCTGAGCAGCGCCGCCCGCAAACCTGCCACAGCAGGAAAACATAAAATGATAATAACCTCAAGTTATCATCATAATATAACATAACATAACAGGGTCCTCTTGTTGCACCGTAAGGAGTAGGGTTCGGGTTACTAGATCCAACTGTGATGCAAAGGGTGTATGGGCAGTAGACAAATTCTGCACTAGGGGTGTCAAATTGGTCAGTACGGGTGGTGGCATCGGAGGAGATTGTTGTACAGGTACTGGGGGTGGGGCGCATTAAGTATGGGTGGTGGCTGCTGCGCAGTATTATACAGGGGTGGTTGGTCAAGCAATTTGTTCAATAATGGGTCTCTTTCCGCATGTTCACGTTTGTCTTTTTGGGATACAAAACATCTGTTGATTTCCATACATATTTCTCTAATTGTTCCATACCTTCTTATATTTTCCTATTCTGAGGCATCATATTCTGATGCCTTAGCCTGCAAAGTTCTATTTTGCTCCCACTCTTTTTCTTTTTTCTGTTTCATTGCTAATGTTTCATGTATAATTCTCTCAAGTTTAAGAAACCTCAAACATTGCAGGGCGAATCTTTCTCTTCATCAAACATTGTTGCAAATACTGTAATTTCGCAAGATCAAAAGTTCCATTGATGGGGAATTGCAACTTTTCATCTGCCTTGGTATATGCATTCCATAAGTTGTATAAGTTTACGATTACTAATTTTTTTAACAGCAAAATCAAGCCCGGGCTGTCTTCAACTGGAGGAGATACCGCTTTATCTAATCTATTCCTTGAGCCTACACAATAACAACTTTTGAAATGCATTTCTTCATCTTGGTGCAAGTAGTTTCCATTTTATATTATCTATATTCCTCTAAATTAGCAATCATTCAACAGAAAAATGCAACAGAACAATCTCACCAATATGTAGTCCGCCTTCATCATCCGACTGCCAGCTTTGAGGAAAAACACCTTTTCCCAATAAATCAGTTCGGAGACCTCTTCCAGGGAAAGCCTGTTGTCGGGAGGCCTGTTTGGGACTTCAGATGGCAACTGCTGATGCAGGGCACCCCATGATCAGTCGGTCCCAGGTCGCACCTCCGCCAACACAGTCTCAAAGCTGTTGAATGTCCCTCGGAGAGATCCCATCTGGCGTGCCAGTTATGTAAGTGGGCTTATTATCTTTTCCAAACCTTCCACTTACATACGAAACAAAACCAGCAGTCAGAGGCTACTGGCAATATAGAATACTATTTATTTTGCTCGATCAGGTGAACAACTTCACACCGCTAAGATGGCCATGAAAGAGTGACCCATGTACAAAGGCTTCCCAAGTTACTTTTACACCAGACTGAGTGCATGTAGCATGAGTCCAAAGGTTAATCATAGGCGCACCTGGAGTTAACAAAGCAGATGCTAACACATTACCCATTGTGCAGATAAGAACATTTGCAGCCGCAAGGCAGGCCACAAAACATTAGGAATATTTCTAGCTAAATAATACATAGCCACATAAATACGGACATGGCAATCTTCAGCAAGAGTAAATGGGTGAAAGGGTACAGATTGTTCCAACAAAGCAAAATGCCAGTTTAAAGGAAATAAATGACGGGGCGTGGCTTAGGCGGCGCCTGAGATGGCGGCGTGACGGCGAGGCTCCAGCGCCGACCTCCGTCTCCCGTTGGCTTTTAGAGGCTCCACCGGCAGCTTTCGAGCAGTAAACACTGCCTAATGTCTTCCAGGTTGAGGTGAGCTCTCTCTATACTTCAGTTTTGCTGCTTCCTCTGCATCTTTTCGGCCGCGACTCGGCCTCCTGAGTCCCGGCCTCCATCTTGGTCAAGAAGTACGCGACTCTGCCTATTAAGCGCTACCTCCGGTCTCCGCTTGCACTCAGCATCACTGAACTGGCCATTTTCTGTATTTAAGTTGAGGTGAGCCCAACGCCCTTTTTCATTGCAGTTTTTTCAGCTTTTCTGTTGCTTTCATGGCTGCGCCTCAGATTTTTGCATTCCAGCCGCCATTTTGATTAAGAGGCAGCGTGATTCTCCACATGAAGCGCTATTTCCAGCTCTCCTGCGCTTTCTACGCTACTGAACTGCCTGACTTCTACATTTAAGATGAGGTGAGCCCAGCGCCCTCATTTTTTGCAGTTTCCCAGCATTTCTGTTACTTCCATGGTTGTGCCTCGGTCTTTTTACATTCCGACCGTGATTTTGTTTAAGTGGTAGCGCAACTCTGCCTGTGAAGCGCTGTCTCCAGTTCTCATGCGCATTCTGCATCACGGATTTGCCCAATTTACCTATTTAAGAAGAGGTGAGCCCAGCGCCCTCATTTATTATAGTTTTTCCAGCATTTCTGTTGTTTTTTACAACTGTGCCCCAGCCTTTTGCATTCCAACCGCCCTTTTGTCTCCTGGAGTTTGCGCACTTTTCTTTATCAACGCACTACGATGCCATATCTACACTCCTGTTTCTCTCCTGCAATGTGGATGTTACTCTAACCTCTCTATTTCACTTCAATGACTTTTTAGCCACATCCAATTTTTCCATCATTTTGCTGGCTTTTCCATTTTCTCTGCAGGTTTAACTATCTTTTCTCTCAATTTTTGATTTTTGGCGACCAACGCTTTGCTTACCCTCGATTCTCTGCAATCATACATGGGGAAACTTCGTAATTTAAAAATCTCTACTGTTACCAAGACACCTACTTGCTGAGACTCTGACTCTCCCTCACAGGATATGGAGGAAGGCGCGGGGTCCAAGATTGAGATGCATCCAGGCGCAATTTCTAAATCTCACAATGGTAGTAAACTACCGACAACTTCAGCATCTTCAAAACGCCTCAAGAAGGATACTCCCTCCCCAGACAATACCTCATCCTCCTCTTCTATGATACTTATCTTAGAGGAGTTACGAGCTCTCAAACCATTTATGGAAACAACGACTAAAACCTTACAAGCTATGCATGATAAATGGTCATCTTTGGACTCTCGTGTCCTAATCCTTGAACAATCATCTGAATCTGTACAAACTTCATGTTCTCGTATATCATCCATGGAAACTGAAATTCCTTAACTTAAAAAGCAAACGGAGGATTTGGAAAACAGAAATTGTAGGAATAACCTACGCCTTTACAGCCTTCCTGAACTTTCATAGGGTTCTAATCCTACTGCCTTTTTTTAGTCTTTCCTCCCTAAAATTTTGGATGCACCTGCCTTATCTTCTGTCAACATACAGAGAGCCCACCGTCTTGGTCCTAAAGTGTCCTCTAAACCTCGTGGGGTCATCATGCTGTTTCTACAATACACAGATCTCCTACAGGTTCTCACAGCCGCTAAGCTCAAGAAACAAATTATCTGGGAGGGTCATCGTCTTTATTTGTCTCAAGATGTTGCTAAGACCACTGCCGACCGTCGGAAGAAATTCCTTGATTTGCGTCCACAATTGAGAGCTCTAAACGCTAGATACGGTCTCCTTCACCCGTGTCTTTTCAAAGTTACCTACAAGGAGAAAACCACTACATATGAAGATCCTGCTGTTCTGCAAGAATTCCTTCGGCGCCATGGAGCAGACGTCATGGACACTTCCAGAATCACCTCATTGGACTTGACGACACTCTAGTCATGTTTACCCTGACTCATTCTTGTTGTCTTGCCTTTTGATTGTCTTACCCTTTCTTATTATCCTGTGTTCAGTCATGCCTTAATTTATTGTTCTTTCTTCATCGTGTTTTCTTATATTATATTTTTCTACACCCCCCTTTTTACAGATTTCCCCTACATCATCCTACCCTGATGTTGTCCCATTGGTCCTCTATACTGTCTTTTCTACTACTCTGTAAGCGGAGGTTTGGTTGCTGCTCTCGCTGTTGTCGCCGTCGACTTTTGACGCCCTCACCCCTGTTTCCACGTTGGTATCCGTAAGTATGTTTTTCAGTCATCTGTTTTGGACTTGTACTGTCTTTATGTTCTCTATCTCTTTCTATTCTTTTTCTATTTCATCAGTGACCTTTCCTTCTTTTCTTTCTTTCTCCCTTTTCTTCTCCTATATTGCTCTTGACTCCTCTCTCTACTTCTATTTTTTATTCTTTCATATCTCTTTCTCTATACATTCAGTAAACAAGTTATCGCTTTACATTTCCTCTCAGTTAGACTCAGTAAGCATGTTATTGTTTCATATTTTCTCGCAGTTTTTAATTCCGTTTTACTACCTGGAATGTTAAAGGATTAAATAACCCAATTAAGAGGCAACGGGTATTGTCACATCTTGCCAGACTTGAGACTGATGTTGCCCTTATTCAGGAATCTCACCTCTCAGAGGCTGAGACTTTAAAAGTTAAACGTTGTTGGGTGGGACATGTTTTCTTTTCTCCCACTGATGATAAGAAAAATGGTGTTTTGATTTTGTTTCACAAAAAGTTAAACGTTTCAGTAATTTCTCAAGAATGTGATACTACTGGCCGTTGGATAATTGTTAAGTTACTTATTGATAAAATACCCATTGTGATTTTTAATGTCTATGCTCCTACGGGTGTTGATAAGCTTTTTTGGCCTTCTATCTCAGATAAATTGACTACTCTAACAGATGATAATATTATTTTTGGTGGTGATTACAATCAACTCATTGACCCTGTCCTTGACCGTAACTCCAAAGTTAAATTCTCACCTTCTAAGATGCACTCCCAATTTTCCAAAACTATTCACAACAATGCATTAGTAGATATATGGAGATTATGTAACCCTGACCTTAGAGAGTACAGTTTTTATTCCCCCTCCCATAACTCCCAATCCCGCATTGATTACTTGTTCCTTGGCAAATCCTTGACTCAACACGCCATTCACTCTGACATTGGTTCCATCTTGATTTCAGATCACGCTCCTGTACTTGTTGATATTGACCTCATTCCCTTTTCTCCTCACTCTGGTAGATGGAGGTTCAATAATTCTTTGCTCCTTGACCCCATTTTCTGCACAGAATTTACTAAGTTTGCATCTGAATTCTTTTTACTTAATCACACTTAAGCATGGGCGTAAAATCCGTTCCGCTCGCGGAATTTGCGGATTTTCGGTAAATTCGCAATCCGCGAACTCTGGCGAATTTGCCGAAAATCCGTCAATTCGCACGCGGCGGATTTGTTTGCTTGATGATACAATATTGCGGCGCGCGGCGTGGCGCACGGCGTTCACTTTCCGTCATTGAGCGTTTGCCGAGTTGTTTTTCTCGATATTTTGCAAGTGCTGCGCCATTTTGGATCTTGCTGCGGGATCCCGCGGGAGTTGGCGCCCGCGAATACGTAATCGCGGCTTGCCACCTTACCTTGCACAGCACGCATCGCGAGAGTTCGCAATTGCGAACACGTAGGTGCGGCGGGCAGAAACAATCTCGCACTCGCGAAATAGAGATTTTGCAATTCTGCACAAGAAATCTACCAGCAAACAGCATAAACCTTCAGAAAATGATGATTTTTATCAGAATCACTCCTCAGGTGGACATTTGCCTGCACTTTTTTTTGCAAGGAGTCCATTTTGGGGGGGGGAGGAAGTGCCCCACAGTCTCCAACTTCCTGTTCCTGTCCAGCAGGCTCCTCCCAGTGCTTTCTTCATGTGCTGGTCACTTTCATTTGGACCTTGACCTGGAAGGATTACTTTTTGTGGGTGCTGCTGGATATTTGGATTTGAGGCCTTTTTGACTTTCTTTGGATCACTTTTGGATTAGAAATCAACTTTCACAAGTAAGTTTGTTTGGGGCATTACAGTTGCTGCAACTACAATTTTGGAACTTTTTCAGAACATTAAATTAAATATATTGTGGGTAGCCACAGTATCCAGTAGGACCAGGGTTGGTTATGGGTGCATGATACAACTGTTTTGTTGAATTTAAACGTCATTGAGGCCATGGATGGGCTGGGATTGTGCTTAATTTTGTGGTTTTTGTTGATTTTTTTGGGGCTGCTGTTGAGGCCTTTTGCCCAGGGGTAGTGAGTGGTGCATGTGTCTTTCTGTGGGGTGTCTTCTTGAATTTAAACACCATTGAGGCCATGGATGGGCTGGGATTGTGCTGAATTTTGTGTTTTTTGTCGTTTTTCTGGGGCTGCTGGTGGGGCCTTTTGCCCAGGGGTAGTGAGTGGTGCATGGGCCTAGTCTTTCTGTGGGGTGTCTTCTTGGATTTAAACACCATTGAGGCCATGGATGGGCTGGGATTGTGCTGAATTTTGTGGTTTTTGTTGATTTTTTTGGGGCTGCTGTTGGGGCCTTTGCCCAGGGGTAGTGAGTGGTGCATGGACTGAGTCTGCCTGTGGGGTCTCACTCTCTTTAATGTAAACATCCTGGATGGCATTGGATTGTGGTGATTTCTGTGTGTTTTTCGTTTTTTTTGGGGTGCTACTGTTGATTTGGACTGGCCATGTGGGTGGTGGTGGTGGCCATCTTGAGTGCTGGTACAGGCAACATGTGCTTGGGGTGCAAGGGGCCATTTTGAAGAGAGGCGGTGTCTGAGGCCTGCACTTATTTTGCCTAGCTTTCATCCATTATGCCCAGGGGTAGTGAGTGCTGCATGGGACTAGTCTTTCTGTGGGGTGTCTTCTTGAATTTAAACACCATTGAGGCCATGGAGGGGCTGGGATTGTGCTGAATGTTGTGTTTTTTGTCGTTTTTTTGGGCTGCTGGTGGGGCCTTTTGCCCAGGGGTAGTGAGTGGTGCATGGGCCTAGTCTTTCTGTGGGGTGTCTTCTTGGATTTAAACATCATTGAGGCCATGGATGGGCTGGGATTGTGCTGAATTTTGTGGTTTTTGTTGATTTTTTTGGGGCTGCCGTTGGGGCCTTTTGCCCAGGGGTAGTGAGTGGTGCATGGACTGAGTCTGCCTGTGGGGTCTCACTCTCTTTAATGTAAACATCCTGGATGGCATTGGATTGTGGTGATTTGTGTGTGTTTTTCATTTTTTTGGGGTGCTACTGTTGATTTGGACTGGCCATGTGGGTGGTGGTGGTGGCCATCTTGAGTGCTGGTACAGGCATCATGTGCTTGGGGGGCAAGAGGCCATTTTGAAGAGAGGCAGTGTCTGAGGCCTGCACTTATTTTGCCTAGCTTTCATCCATTATGCCCAGGGGTAGTGAGCCTAGTCTTTCTGTGGGGTGTCTTCTTGAATTTAAACACCATTGAGGCCATGGATGGGCTGGGATTGTGCTGAATTTTGTGTTTTTTGTCGTTTGTTTGGGGCTGCTGGTGGGGCCTTTTGCCCAGGGGTAGTGAGTGGTGCATGGGCCTAGTCTTTCTGTGGGGTGTCTTCTTGGATTTAAACACCATTGAGGCCATGGATGGGCTGGGATTGTGCTGAATTTTGTGGTTTTTGTTGATTTTTTTGGGGCTGCTGTTGGGGCCTTTTGCCCAGGGGTAGTGAGTGGTGCATGGGCTGAGTCTGCCTGTGGGGTCTCACTCTCTTTAATGTAAACATCCTGGATGGCATTGGATTGTGGTGATTTTTGTGTGTTTTTCGTTTTTTTTGGGGTGGTACTGTTGATTTGGACTGGCCATGGGGGTAGTGAGTGGTGCATGGACTGAGTCTGCCTGTGGGGTCTCACTCTCTTTAATGTAAACATCCTGGATGGCATTGGATTGTGGTGATTTGTGTGTGTTTTTATTTTTTTTTGGGGTGCTACTGTTGATTTGGACTGGCCATGTGGGTGGTGGTGGTGGCCATCTTAAATGCTGGTACAGGCAACATGTGCTTGGGGGGCAAGAGGCCATTTTGAAGAGAGGCAGTGTCTGAGGCCTGCACTTATTTTGCCTAGCTTTCATCCATTATGCCCAGGGGTAGTGAGTGCTGCATGGGCCTAGTCTTTCTGTAGGGTGTCTTATTGAATTTAAACACCATTGAGGCCATGGATGGGCTGGGATTGTGCTGAATTTTGTGCGTTTTTTCGCTTTTTGGGGTGTATAACTGATGTTCCTCTGTCTTCCATTGCTTGTAGGTGCACAAGAGAACCACCAGTGCCAGGAAGAAGTCCTGCTGCGGTGTGTGCAGCACAACGTCACGTGTGGCCACAGACAACTCTGCAACTTGTGCAACTGTGGCCTGCTGTTCAGAGTGACATCTGAAGAAGATGGCTCAAAAAAAGTTGCCCGTAGCTCCTCTAGCAAGAAAGTTGCCAGTAAGGAGCAGAAGAAGCAAGTGGCGCCACTTACCAAGGAGACTGGTGTGATGACGACCGCCACATTTTTTGGGGAAAAAAAAGTATGCCTGCTGCAGCAGCGGGGTCTGCTGGGGACCAAGCTGGGAGCAGCACCTCCGCTCCATTGGACTCAGTGCCACCACCACCACGCCAACTTAGGTCCAAGCCCTTGAGTGCTGCAGAGGCAGCCAGTAAAGTTGTTCAATCACCATCGACCAGTGATGTTGGCTAATCGCAAGAAAGTAGCAGCAATGTCCCTCAAGAATCAACACAGGTTGTTGTAACTCATCTGACGAGTGTTGAACAACCACAGCCGCAACAACAATCACATGTGCAAGTACAAGCCCAAGTACATGTGGAAGGAGAGGCGGCGCAAGGAGAGGAGCAAGCAGAGGTGCATGGAGGGGCACAACAAGTGGCCACAATAGTTGTTCCTCCAGAAGTAGGGGCACATCTGGAAATCGACAATCAAGCCGAGGTATCATTCGAGGAAGCCACTCCTCCTGATGATCATTCATTGTCGTCCACATCCCGAGCAAGGAAAAGATCATGGGTGTTGGTGTCTACATCTTCTTCCAGCCCACCTCCTTCTGATGATATGGATCTTACTTGGGAACCAGTACCACTGCCGTCTGAGAGTGAGGTTGAGGAGGCACACCATGATCTGACAAAGGTAGCTAAGCGTAAAAGGAAGGTCCTCGAAACTCTCAAAGTTATGGAGTGTGATGACGCTCAACAAGAAGTGGCGTATACTCCTGCTGCTGAAGACTCTCACAACGACGACGCAGTCATCATCACTAACGTCACTGAAGCCCCAGCGGGCATGCAGCAAACAGACATTTTGACCCTAGCCCGACAAGCTGCTGAGCGTGATGATGAAGTCGACGAGGAGGCAATGGGAACACCAGAATCATTGATGTTAACTATAACACCACAACGTACCGCTTCCATATTTCTTACTCGCCAGAAGGGACCTCCATCCACCTCGACCTCAATTAGTGGTGGTGAAAGTGCACAACATAGTAAAGTTCAGCAATACACATCCTCCACTTCATCTGGCATTAGCAGCACGGCCACCACCAGTATCGCCTCCTCCGGCCCCCACAGACATTTCAAGTCCGCAGTTTGGGACTTCTTTAGTGTTTCCATAAAAAGGGAAAACATAGCCATTTGTAGCATTTGTAAGCTTGCAGTTAGTCGTGGTAAGCTTGGTATCAACTATGGGACTGGAGGCCAGAGAGGTCATCTTGAGAGAAGGCACGCTGTCCAATGGTTTGCGCACCTAAAGGAGATCAAGGAAGCCCGAATTGCAAGTCGAGAAAACGTTGATGTTCCATCTGATGATGACGAGGAGGAAGAAGTGTCACACACTTCACTTACACCCAGTACCCCTGGGAGCCACACTAAGAGTGTGGGACAGAGTGAGACACCAATGCGAAAAAGTTCATCAGCGAGCGTAACTGGGTCGAAGAAGTCATCATCATCATCCCGTAAAATGGTCCATGGCAACATTAAAACAATGTTGTTTTCAGACGGGCCATATGACCGCAACCGCCCAATGGTGCGTCTGTATAACACTAAGCTGGCTAAAATGCTAGCGCTGGATCTTCTCCCTTTTTCTTTTGTAGAAGGGGTTGGTTTTCTAGAATTAGTGGCAGCGCTCTGCCCTAAATGGAAGGTTCCTAGCCGGTACTATTTTGCCCGAGTTGCGGTTCCAGCACTACATGAAGATGTGCTGGAGGTGATTGGGGCAGCTTTGCAGAAGAGTGCTGTTCACACTATACATCTCACAACAGATATGTGGACCAGTGGCGCAGGCACTGATTACATGTGTATCACTGCACACTGGGTCTCTTTTTCAGGGGTTAAAGCAAAGCTAAACGCAGGTGCTGACCTGGACCAAGTTTTTAAAGCTGCTCGGAAACATGCAACACTAGCCATGTTTGGCTTGGAGAAACGTCATACAGCACAAAACATTTTGAATGAGTTCAACACAAAGGTCTTTCACTGGCTGTCTCCAAAAAAACGCGGCATTGGTTATGTTTCCACGGATAATGGCGCCAATGTAGTTAAGGCCATGGAACTGTGTGACTATTTCAGAGTGCCGTGTTTGGCGCACTGTATAAACCTGGTTGTTAAAACATTCTTGGAGAAAGAAAGTCCAGCATGCCAGTTAGTGGTCACCTGCCGAAAAATGTGCAACCATTTCAGCCATTCTTTTAAGGCCCGGAAGCATCTGAGGAGCCTGTTACATGAACGTCGAATGCCAGTGAAAGCACTCATCCAGGAGGTGCCAACACGTTGGAACTCAACCTTCTACATGCTTGAGCGTCTGTATGAGCAGTTTACGATACTCGATCAGTATTTCTTAACAATGGGTACAGCTGTGAAGGAGGACCTGAGGTTAAATGCGGCGCAATGGGAGCTAGTTAAAAGCCTGACAGACATGCTTCGTCCTTTTGAGTTCTTCACGCGTGCAGTCAGCAGGGAGGACTGTAATTTGGGAAAAGCTATCCCATTGTTGCGCATGCTGGAGCACAAACTGAAGGCGGTGTCTTCAAAGTTTCAAAACGATGAAGAAAAGCAAGAAGCTTTTGTTTTGGCGGAGAAATTATTAGAGCGTCTACGTGGCGATGAACGTCTTCAAAAGATCCACTCAGAACAGCATTACATTTGTGCTACTATTCTGCATCCAGGCTACAAAAAGGCGCTGGCAGGCTCTGCATTATTTCCTTTTAGTGATGAAGATGCTACAAAGTACAAACGTTGGGTAGCCTGGACAGCCATCAGGTTTGAAAGAGAACGGAATCAAATTGAAGGAAAAGGCAGTACATCAGCATCAGCAGGCCATCCCCAGTCAGAAGACTCCACTTCTGCACCTGTGGCTGTGGCAAAAGTGACCTCTCAGCCGTTAAAGACACCGGCAACCGCATCATCTGCACCAGACACAACAGAAATATCGGGTGATGAAGAGGATTGGCTAGCTGAGATTGGTTATGGTTCTGAAAAGGTCCGAGCGAAAATTCAGCAAAGTGGAGGAAACGTGGAGAACTTTGAGTCGATGGTGCAGGACTATCTGAATGACTCCACAGAGGTCTATGTTAATGCTGACCCATTGGCGTATTGGCATGGGAAAAAAGAATTGTGGCCAGAGATCTCCCGCCTGGCTATACATTACTTGTCTTGCCCACTGGCAAGCGTGTCTTCTGAACGTGTTTTCAGTGCTGCTGGTGGCATTGTAACTTGCAAACGGACCCGCCTCTCGCCCAAAAATGTGGTGATATTGACAATAATCAAGATGAATGAGCACCTCATACCACCAGATTTCAAAGTACCAGATCGCACGACGGAAGAAGACGAGGAGGACAGCAACTTAGATGAGGGAATTTCTTCTGTGTTAGGTGACACTGACCTACTCCTGCCTGATGATTTCGCAGAGTATGAGGACGAACTCTTCTTCCCTGACACCGAGGCCTGAAAAAGAGCCAATGAATTCAGACATTTTCTTTTTCGTACTTATTGACTTTTATTCCTGTGTTTCTGTCTTTCTTTGTTTTGCACAAGTTAATATAATTAAAACTTTAATCACCTGTACTTTTGCTTTTTGGCTGTTTGGGGGTCTTCTCTACTTGTTTTCGCCTGGGTTGACGGCTCTGGGGCCATTGCTGGGAAGGTCTAATACCGGATAAAACTGGTTTAAACAACATCCATGAGGAAAAAAGGTTTTGCCTTTTCTGACTTTTCGCTCAATGTAGCGTTTTCAGGGGCCTGTTTGGGGGGCTTCCTGGTGTTTGTGGGTGGGTTTCGGGGTCTGGGAGCACTACTGGGTATGGATAGTTTAGATAGCAAGAGGTTTGAAGGAAATCCATGGAGGCAGAGGGGAGTTAGGGCCTAGCTGCAGAGCGCGCGCTGAGTGATTTTGGAAATTTTCAGAAAAGTGACTAAGTCCACATTTTTGTACTTTTGCTTTTTGGCTGTTTGGGGGTCTTCTACTTGTTTTCGCCTGGGTTGACGGCTCTGGGGCCATTGCTGGGAAGGTCTAATACCGGATAAAACTGGTTTAAACAACATCCATGAGGAAAATGGTTTTGCCTTTTCTTCCATTTTCGCTCAATGTAGCGTTTTCAGGGGCCTGTTTGGGGGGCTTCCTGGTGTTTGTGGGTGGGTTTCGGGGTCTGGGAGCACTAATGGGTGTGGATAGTTTAGGTAGCAAGAGGTTTGAAGGAAATCCATGGAGGCAGAGGGGAGTTAGGGCCTAGCTGCAGAGCGCGCGCTGAGTGATTTTGGAAATTTTCTGAAAAGTGACTAAGTCCACATTTTTGTACTTTTGCTTTTTGGCTGTTTGGGGGTCTTCTACTTGTTTTCGCCTGGGTTGACGGCTCTGGGGCCATTGCTGGGAAGGTCTAATACCGGATAAAACTGGTTTAAACATCATCCATGAGGAAAAAAGGTTTTTGCACTTTTTGTAACTTAGGGTTCGTTAGGGTTAGCCCTAGCAGCAGGATTGCCTGTGTTTGGGTGTTCTTGATTTTTGCAACTGAGTTCTGGGGTTTTAGAGCACTCGTGGGAATGTGTAATTTTTGTTGCAAGCGATTTGAAGAAAATCCATGGTGGGAAAGGGGGGATCATTTACACTTAAAGGAAGAAAATGACACAGACTTAAGTTTCAGGAAAACTAACTTACTGTTAAACCACCACCCACCAGACTCAAAACCAGTAGTATGGTGGGAAAGGGGGGATTTGGCATAGTTAAAGAAAGCCTTTGCCACTATTCTTAACTTAGGGCTCGTTAGGGTTAGCAGTATTTCTATTGCATGTGTTTGGGTGGGGGGGCTTTCGAGTCTTGGAGCGATGCTGGCTATGGATACTTTTGCTTGCTTGCAAGTGGTTTGGAAATACAATCCACGGTGGGTAAGGGGGTATTTGGGCCTACTTTTACTTTCAAAGTACGTTTTGTCACCAGTTTTCTGCTAGGCCTCTTTTTTTGAGATCTGATTGGGGGTCTTCTACATTTTTGCGACTGGCTTTAGTAAGGGTCTGGGTGGGAGGCGGGAGCACTGCTGGGAAGGTCTAATTTTGTTCTAAAACACAGTTTACAGTACACCTAGCTTGAGGGGAAAGATCCGCTAAATTAATTTGCCCATACTTATTTATCCTTCAAAAGGTGACTCAGACAGAGTACGCACTTTCAAAAATATTGTACTGTCTATTTGGAAAATCAAAGTGTGACTTTTTGCACTACACAGCGTACATACCTTGTATTTATTCATCAGTGGTGTTGTAATAGCACTTCCTATTTTTCGTTCAATAATTACAGGCCGGGTTTCAGTCTGTGCAATGGGGAAAAAAGGATGGAGTCAGGCTTCACATTAGCGAGCCGCAATTCAGCATCCGCCAGGCAAGCAGTGGACAGGGTGTCTTCTGGTCACCAACATTGATGGACGAAGCGTCAGCTGGAATGGAGGAGTGCCGCTAATAAGAGGAATTGTTTGCTGCATGCAACTTACTTACCAAATTCAACAGGACAACTACAACAACATACAGATACAGTATCCATTGTTTTCTTCTATGAGTGTGACTGCATTTCTTGGATCTCTCTCTGCTTCTAAATTGATCCCTACAGCCATTCTATAGGTTTTACTTCGGCTAATTTTTAAACCTAATTTAATGTAAGAATAAGAAGTGTTTCTCTGAGTGCAGAGATAGGCAAGTGAAAACGCTGCAGCCCTGTACTGTCGCATTCTAGTACTACTTACTTTTCAGTAACAATGCATGCAGTAGGGCATGCACTTCCTTTATGTCACTTAAAAAGATTTATGGTTAGCTTTGTACCCAAAGATTTCTTTATCTTGAATTATTGTTTGTCCATGCTGGGCTTTTTTTTTTCTCTCAACAAAACCTACCCAAAAAGAAACCCCCATTCCCATCCATTTTCCAAACCCTAACCCTCTTCCCCCGGGCTGTGTGGTTTTGCTTGATGTGTGACTAAATTTCATCAATAATTCCACACACTTGCTGGGGAGGATAAGGTCATAGCAACAGGCTGGTGAAGGAATCCGAGGATATATTCTAGACTTACTCAGCTTCAGTACTATTTCTTGTAGTAGTAGCCAATGTCAAAGAAATTCAACGCAAGTACTAGTTATACTTTCAATACTTTACCATTTGTTAGGCTCTCTGTGGCACTGTTCTAGTGTACTGTCACCTGCTATATTCTCTATCGTACCGTTGTAATGCTACAGTAAGGACAAACCAGGTTTCATTTTCTTTTTTCCATAGGCATGCAACTGCCACTGTGTCACACCACTAGTACCACCGCAATGAGGACATTTCATCCGCCCAGGATTGACAACCTTAATCGCCATTTCCCGTGGAGCCAGCCCTGGGCCTAGCCCTACTTTCAAACACAAATTACAGGTAAGATAAGCGTTTGGTGGGAGGTAGTATAATGGAGTATTAGGAATAGACGAGAGATTGACGGTAGTACTACTAAAGTGCTAGGACTCTTCAGGAAAACAAACTTACTGTTAAACCCCCACCCACCAGACTCAAACGCAGTGAAAAACAGGTATGGTCAGATAAAGTTTCAAAAAGTATATTTTTATAGCCCTAACAAAATAATCTCCCGCAAGACCCTCCCTAACCCCAACGATTGTCCTTCAAAAGTCCCACAACCCAACTCCCAATTCCCACCCCCCAAAAGTCTCTAAAAAAGGGGCAAGGGACACTATACTGCGGGAGGGTGCTGTTGACTTTAGCGGCCAGGGAATCATACTCCTTGCGGAGGGTGGCATGGTCGAAGCGGAGGCCCTCCACCAAGTTCTTATAGGTATGGACCTCCTGCGCCAGGTAGGACACTCTTAGGGATAAGCGGCGCTGGCATGCCTTGCAACTCCTGTGGGGGGCAGCTGCTGTCTTTGCTGCTCGGCGGTGGCCGTAGGCTTTGGTAGCCCGGCTCCATACCGCTGGAGCACTGCGCTGGCTGGCAGCCCGTGGGTGCACGGAGGAGGATGCAGCTGTCCCAGTGGATGTTGTTGTTGTACCGGTAGACTACGTCTCCTCCTCCTCCAGGGCCACCAGCCGCCGCTATTCGGCGACAGTGGCATCCAGCCTCCGTTGCCGGGCCATTTGAGCCAGCTCCCTCCTTGATGATCTTCTGGTTGATTTGGAAGGAGCAACTATATGAAGAAAGAAAGACATAGTCTGTAACCAATGCTCCTTAAGATTAACACAAAATGATTGAGCAGAAAGTTGTGTCACAGTACAAGTAGCAAATTGAAAGCACAGTACATAACTATTGAGGACAGTATCTATCTAACCTCCCACTTCTTCATCCTTGCTCTAACATTAGTGGGAGTTTAAGGAACAAATTCTACGAGCACTATGGACTTCCATTACAGTCGACTATGACAGTACACCAGTCTTATTCTTCTTCTTCTCTCTTGTTTAGGAAAATTGGTACGTTATCTTATGCAAGCCGGCATAATGCCAGCGCAGTGAAATGGCACCCGGGAAAAACAGACGCACAACATGATGAGTGAGACAGACTTGCGTTACTGTACCGGTCCAGTACATGCAGGTGGTGAAGCTCTTACTTTTCTATTACGGGTGGCACTGAGAATACTCTGTTAAAAGGGCTACTGCTTAATTAATTTAGCTTTCACCCTACAGTGCAAATGAGTACTAGAAAAGGAAAATGAAGAAGCTAAATAATCTGATTATCTATCACTTCACATGGGATGTATTTGATGACATATGGGATGACTTTAGGTGCTTTGCTTATTATTGAGTGAACAGTGTGCCCACACATGAATGACGTACTACTACTAAACTAAAGTTATTAAGAGAGGTAGGGAGTGTCCACCGTAATAACCGGATATATGCTGTGCTTGCAGTTGCAATACAAACTACTGCTACTATTCATGGTAGTATTTGGACAAAATTACAACTTCTTTTCCTTGCCTTTCCTACACTGGAACGGACGTGCGGGTGCGGTGTTACATGCTCTTCAAAGTAACACTTAGTTCATCCAGTGACCGTCTACTCTCTCTAGATACACATATGCTATCTAAGAGTCAGATAATACCATGATCCAGGCATCCATCCATTCAAAGTATATGCACACATACAGTTTCTGTTTCACCCACCCAGGCTGTTCTCCTTCCACCCATCCTTGCTTCATCATTCACCCAGTCATGCACCATACCATATTATTTCCTTCCCAGCCACCTCGGGGACCAAGCAAACACATATCATTCTCCTTTGCCAGTCATCATTAAATTTCTCGTCCTTCCACACTTACTTACACCCTTCTTTCGCTTTTCGTTCATCCCATCCATCAAGTTCATCTCAGATCTTATTGGGATTCTTCTCGCCAAAACCTTCACAGCTAAGTCGAAGTACATTTAGAGGAGGCTACTACCTGGTTGATTTATAATACACCCATGCAGAAAGCACACTATGCAGTCTTCAATCTCAATAAGTAAGGAATATATAGCTTACCTCTGCCCGCCACCACCGTGTGAACCCTCACAGGCACGTCCGGCACTTGCACCGCCTCCTCCCCAGAGTTGTCCCCCTCGTCCAATACCACCACCTCTGCGCTGGCCTCGCCATCAGATGTTCCACCTACAAAGTACATTTAAGAATGTTACAATACACCACTCACTACTATATAATATTTGGTCTAGGAGGAATAAAGAAATGTGAAAAAAACTGAATACAATGTAATAATTTGTGTCTGTCTACTCTAAAGTAAAAATGTCCCTTTTTCCAGGGAAGGCTGTTGTCTTGCTGCACTTTTTGGCACAACTGATGAATGCTTGCTTTTTATTTTTAACACGCACCACTTTTTCTCCTAACAGACAGAAGCTTGACTTCTAAGAACACGAGCAGGATCAAGTTCAAACCAGGTGAGAGCTCGGCTCGACCACAAGAAATGTGTCAAATTAATCGTCAGCACTAAGCACTTTTCCATTTTCAGTTAAACGTTTAGTTTTATGACAAAGTTGATTTTCATAAATGTGTTTACTTTTAATAAAGCTTTTAAACTTAAATAGACTCTGTGGTTTTTGGTCCTCCAGACTAGAGTGGATGAGCTAAAGGTTGTGGAATTTTTGCAAGCATGAGTCCGTGCCTCTAACACTTCTTGACTCTGACTCCGTACTCTTGTCCTGCGTTGGATAATCTAATCATCATTGGGGATCAATCATCGGTGACTTTGGGAGCTAAATGACTCTGCCACACTATCTAGTCAGTAAGGAGATTGGGGGTTCAACTACAAAGTCTGTTATCACTGAGGTATGTGGAAAGTCTAACAGCACCTATTATAATTGATAAGCTAAGCAATGCATTATTTAGTGTCCATAGTTTGGTTTGTGCAAATTTGTCCCTGCAACAGTAGTAGAATGGATTGTCCTACTAGCCAAACCAAAAGTCTACAAGAAGATCAAAGACGATTTAGAAAAAATCGAATGAGGAACGCTAGGAAAAAATAGGTACTCTATATTAAAATTAAAACTTACTGGGGCCAGCAAAGGAGCCCTCGCCTGCCCGATCCTGGCCTGCATCCTGAACAGCACCCTCCTCCTCCTCCTGTGTCCTCTTGCCCCTGGGGGGAGCTGATGTACAACATGAAAGAAAGAAAGACCAGAAAACATGGATGATATTTGTCAACCAAATCAAACATTTCAAAAGAACAATAACAAAATATTTTGGCGAAATAGCAAATAGACAACTATTCCATGGGATATACTGACCGATCTCATGTGGTCTACTACGTTATTGATTTGCGGACCGTTGACTTGGAAAGTTCCTATGTAACTCACTAAACAAACTACTAAAAAGGTCTGCCTAGGCCTGGCAGGCAGCAGTCCGCAGCACGCGAAGTGACAGACAAAGTCCATCGTACTTGCAGATCAGTGAATACTCAAACTATCCATCCACCGACCACCACCACTATTTCTTCTTATAGCCATGTGTCTAAAGGAAGGACTGGACTTGAGTCTGTAGGGGCTGATTTAGAAGCCCCTTGCGGCTCTTTTGCTCCATTGTTGCGTGACTTTTGTGACGCAGCGGCAGAACAAAAGAGGCGCCATGGTGCGGCGTATATTAACAAAGTGACGCATATGGGAGATGCATCACGTTGTAAAGCCCTGCGCCATCAGGGGGCGTTCCGGCGCAAGGGAGGGCGTTCCTGCGCAGGAACGAATCCTAAAAGTGGCTGAGGGAAATCTACAAGATGTCAATCAGTCACTTTTAGGACAATGATGCGTGACTCAAACCCTGCGCCTGCTTGAAGCCGACGTACGGCTTGATGCAGCATTGGGGAGATAGGGCACCCCAGAGCATTGCTTGAGCTGCGCCATCGTTGGCACGCAACTCCAGCAATGCGCCGCCTTTACGGCACAGATGCGTAAGGCTTCTGTGACGTTTTGGGCCCATGGTGCGCCACATTGTAAATACGGCGCACCATGGGTGGTGGTGGCATGGCGCACAATTACTGGCGCATCCCTGCTACTTTGCAGGGATGCGCCGGTAATTGAAAATCTGACCCTTAGTGTCTAGCATTACGCAGTTCTTTACACTACACTCATACATAATTTCTCAGGCCAATGAAATGAACACAAAATAGAAAACAAATAAGCATAGTAGCAAGGCTACTGAGAAGGAGAGCAGTGCACCTGAAATGCATAGAAGATTTTGAAATATAATTTACCTACAATGTAATCGGCAGCATTATTGCTCTTGGTAAAAAACAAAAATTTGCAATATAATAACACACAGAGCGGGATAAAACAGAGTAGTGATGAAATAGATATAAATAGCTACTACTACTCACCAAGCCCGGGGATCTCTACGCCGAGCACGTCCAGCAAGTCGCGTTCCCGGTCCATGAGATCCGTCCAGCGGTGGGTGGCCTGGTTATAGGTGCGCCGGACCCCAGAGTGTTCAAACATGGCCCGGCACACCTTCTCCCACCGCTTCCGGCGCTCCCATAGCCGGTAGCGATCCTGCCGCCTCCCATGATGGTCTTGGGGAGGCGGCGCTGGACGTGAAAGACTAGTGCGGCCACCTCCTCCGCACTAAAAATCTCCCGAGCTACAACTGTCTCCCCCCTCAAACGCCCGCACAGGAGCCGGGCACGGGGTGCGGGACCCTTCCCCTTTGCGGGCTTCTTCCTGGCTCCCTTTGCCATGGTCTGGGCAGAAAGGAAGCAAAATAAGAAAGAAGAAATAGAACAGGGAAAAAGAAAAGAAAAGCGTTTAAAAAAGTAGTTTAAAATGAACAAAAAGTAGCAGAAAACACAAAAATATAGAGCTAGAAAAATAGAGGGATAGATAATGTGTAAAATAGATTTAAAAAAACTTCAAACAAGCAAAGGATGGCAGAGATTAAGAAAGGATACAGAGAGCATGCCCAGAACCATAGCAATGAATGAGAAACAAGATGGCCGCGCCCGTTCACGACCGCGTGGGTAAGTTCGCACGAGATTTTCCTCGCGATCACACGCGAACATGTACGAGCGAGCCGCACACTTTGCGAGATTACACATAGCGCCCGGACACGGAATTACGTCACGCAAACAAGATGGCCGCGCCCATGTACGACCGCTAGGGTAACTTCGCAAATGTTGCGCTACAAGCGGCTTGCGAACATGCAAAAAATCACGCGAACAAACACGCAGCAAAAAACAAATCGTGTATTCGCACGAATTCGCGGCTTCCGAAATCGATCTCGCACGGATTCGCGCCCCGCAAATTGCGCGAAATTGCAGAAAAACGATTTTTGCAAAACTGAAAGCAATCAGCAGGTGCAACAGTTCAATCTTAACATTAGTAACCATTCACTCTAGTGCTTCCTGAGGGGCCCCTCCAGAGTTCAATTGCCTATTTGCAACTATTCTATGACCCTGCTCTGACCCTCACAGCAGGCTCATAGAATAGCTACAAGTAGGCCATAAAGGTCCTGTGAAAATAAATTGCACAGCAACAGAAAGCAAATTACAGATAAGGAAGGAAGCAGGTGCCAGCCAGACTGGAAGTTTAAAAATCAGTGACACATTAATCAACCCCAAATTAATTCATGGCAGTTGAAGCAGGGTAGGTGTGCTTGCTTTTTTTCACCCCCATAATCTACAGTGATAAACCAAACAGAGGGTGGCAGTGAGGATGTACCATAGGGTGGCATGGGTGTACCAGAGGGTGGCAGTGGTGAAACAGAGGGTGCTGTGAACCTGTGATGATGAACCAGACGTAGAAACAACATAGTCGCGGCCGTTGTGAGCCGAAAAGTAAGTTTGCAATTGCGAACTGGTAAACAAACCTCGCGAACTGGCAGAAACCCTTGCGAACACAAAAAAACACAAAAATCCGCAAATTCGCGAGAGTTCGCGGATTTTGCGGATTGCGAATCCGTAAATACGCAAGTTCGCGTACGCCAGATTCGCTAAATCCGCCCATGCTTAATCACACTCCTGATTCCTCTTATGTCATGGTTTGGGACTCATTCAAGGCGACTTCTAGAGGTTTTATCATTAACTTTGTCTCGCAAAAGAAAAAACTTAATGAAGCTAAATCTGCTCAATTACTCACTCAAATCAAACAATTGGAACTTGCCTACCATTCCTCGAATACCGAATCCTCCCTTAAAGATCTTATTGATGCCAAAATTTCTTTTAATAAATTCACCACTGATGCTGCTTCAAATTTACTTTTGAAATGTAATTCACGTTATTATGGCGGTCAAAATAAAATGGGGAAGTTGCTTGCTAATTATTTAAAAATTCGGAAAGAAAGAACAAAAATGTAACTGATTAAATCCTCGACTGGTGATTCTTTATTTAAAGATAATGATATTCTTAATGAATTTGTGACTTTTTACAAAAATCTCTACACTCCGGAATCAGTCCCTACCTCAACTGATCTTCTTTCCTACTTCCATTCTATTCCTCCTCCTCCTTCATCTCATGTAGATTTTGATTCTTTGAACGCCGATATCTCGTTGTCAGAGATTTCTCAGGCCGTCTCGAAACTGCATCATGGTAAAGCCCCTGGCCCAGATGGGTTTACTATTGAATTCTACAACTATTTCGCCTCTCTTCTTCTACCAAAACTTTTACTACTGTTTCAATCATTTCTTGACTCTGGTCTTTCGAGCGGTTCCTTTCAACAAGCCTTAATTTGCTTGATTCCCAAGGATGACAAGGATCACTCTCTCTGTAAAAATTATCGACCCATCTCTTTGGTTAATACCGATTACAAAATCTTGGCAAAGATTCTGGCACTTCACATGGATCCTGTACTGCCTGACTTAATTGGCCCTGAACAATCTGGTTTTGTTAAGGGCCGCTTATCCTCTGATAACTCCCGAGTCTTTTTTGACAATCTTAGTAAGGCCCCCTCTCTAGATCTTCCCTTAGCTGCTATATCTTTAGACGCTGAAAAAGCTTTTGACAGGATTAGTTGGGATTTTATGTTTCAGGCTCTCTCTTGGGCAGGAATTCCGCCCAAATTTCTCTCTTTTCTCTCTTTACTCTATTCTGGCCCTCAAGCGTCGATTTTTGTTAATGGTACAGTTTCAGATAATTTCAACCTTCAAAGAGGTGTTCAACAAGGTTGCCCTCTTTCCCCTCTATTATTTGTTCTAGCCCTGGAGCCTTTTCTTACTAAAATTTGTCAGGATAACTCTATTTCTGGTTTCCACTTTAATTCCCAACAAGTTAAACTTTCGGTGTACGCTGATGACATTCTTTTTTATTGTTCAGATCCAATCTCTTCTCTTCCTTCTTTTCTTCAACAAGTTTCCTCTTTCTCCGCTGTATCAGGCTATTGCCTTAATGTAAATAAGCGTGAGATTCTCCCTTTAAATCCAATATGCCAAAAACATCTTTTTGATCATTCTGGTTTCTCGTGGCAGCCGTCCAAAATTAAATATTTGGGAGTATGGTTTGCCCCTCTTTTATCTGACACTTTGAAAATAAACTTTGATTATATTTCCAAGAAACTGGACAATGCCATCACCCGTTGGAATCCACTTTTTCTGTCCTGGTGGGGTCGTTTAAATTCTATCAAAATGATGCTCTCTCCTCTCCTATTATATACTATTTCTATGATTCCTATCCACATCCCTGATTATTATTTTAAGAGGATTGACTCCTGTCAGAGGGTCGGTGACTGCCGTCCAATAACGGACTTTTCGTCTCCAATGCAGGACTGGGCTGGCCCCTTTAATTCTTGTCTCGCCTACGAGGCTGCCTGCCCCGCCCCTGTGACGGGGGCCACGGTGCTCCAATCGGTGACGACTTCTCGTCATAGAAGGGCGGACCAGGAAGACGCGGAAGGGCTGCTATGGAGGACGACTACAGCCACGGAGGTGAGAGAGGACGACGCGGGTGTTGCCGAGGGAGAGGACGACGAAAGCCCTGAGGCGGCGCCGAGAAGAAGGTCGGAGAACCTGCACCACCACGAGGAACCGGAGGACAACCCTGTGGAGGGACCAACGCGAGGAAGGGAGCCGGAGAAGCCAGGAGGCCACCGACACCGCCTACCGCCCAGCCACGCGCAGGAGGACGCGTGGCTATCACAGGTGCGTGACCGCTTGCGTAACCTGTTCAGCTTCAAGCGGGGAGGGACCGGGTAGGAAGGAGTCGGGTAGACCGTAGAGGACCTGTGAAACACTGCACGCTCGGGTCGCTCATAGCCTTGGTGGTGGTCTCTTTATACGCACAAAAAGTACTCCCTCACTACCCATCCCTGATTCCAATGTTTATAAGAGCTGTGCACTAACAGCCACGTTTCTTTCTTTTGAGCTTTTGGGTGAGCTGGACAACGGACGTCGAACCCGGGGAGGAGAGAAAGAGTACCGAAGAACGGAGTAGACGGGAGGAACTGCTATCTCCCCTGTTTCATGTGTTTGCCTGTAGAGACCTGTTGAACGCTTGTATAGCAATTAAACCCCTTGCCCCGAACCCAGCCTTGGCTCTGTCGATTCTTGTACCAAAAGGTTACAACTCCATTTTACTAAAGTTCCTGTGGAATGGCAGGAGTTCTCGCATCGCCCTCGCTTCTTTAAGAAAGGATAAATCTCAATCTGGAGTTCGCTTTCCTGACTTCAAGGTATATCACCGTGCTTTTTCTCTCAAACAATCAGCTCGCTGGATTTCCTCTGACTTCCTTTCTATCCCCCTCTTTGGATAAAGATAGAATCCTCCTTTATCTCTCCTTTTGACTTCCATGAAATTCTAGCTTTTACATCTTCCCTGACCCGTTTTCGCAATCCTATCATTTCTCATTCTCGTAACCTTCTTCTTCCTTATTTATCTTCTTCTTATCCCTCTATCTCTTCTACACATGAACAACCAATTTGGTATAATAAACAGCTCAAAATCCGTAACCGCTCCTTCTTTTGGAAAACTTGGCATTCCCACGGTTTGCGTTGGATCTCTCAACTTCTCTCTCATGATCTTCCCCTTTCTTTTCCAATTCTTCAATTTCTTTTCTCCTTACCACCCAGTTCCCGCACACAATATAACACACTTCTTCCTATTCTTACGTCCCATCTTAAATCCTTACCGGCCTCTAACCCTATTCCAAATGCCTGTCGCCCCATCACTCTGGCACTTGATTCTTCTCCTTCCGCATCATTTCTTTATAATTCTACTCAATTATCTATTGACAGATCTAAATCTAAAACTGAATTAGCTTGGGAACATGATTTCTCAATAGAATGGTCAATTGTTTTATGGGAAAAAATTTGGTCTAAAATTCATAAGACCTCTAGAGCTGCCAATACAACCCAAACTTTTTATTTTATTTATAATCGTACTCTCTTTACTCCTTCTGTTTTGTCAGCCTTTTCCCCTGATACCCCTTGTACATGCTGGTCGTGTCCCTGTCCATCTGCTGACTTGAAGCATATGCTTTTTGAATGTCCTCCTATTCTCCGATTTTGGAAACTAGTCTGGTTTCAAATCCGGAGAATTTTCCAATTTCAGATTCCTTTTTCTTTCACTCACATCTTTTTAGGCTCTTTATCTCCTGCTCTTCCCCAATCTCCCCAACATAACCCTCTCATTGATCTTTTAATAGCTATTGCTTTTCACCACATTACCTCCAATTGGAAACAAGCCACTAATGTTTCTTTTCGTTCTTGGAGGAATGCGGTATGTTTTCATCACCGACTCAACACTAATTATGTATCTCCCGTTTCCCTAGTGATTAAAAGGGATCTTCTCTGGCTCCCTCTAGTAACTTCTCTCTCCTCCTCTGCCCCATCAGCCAACACTCATGATGTCCATTCTGTTGAAGTGCGTAAACAGCCTTAATTCTCCCATTGCCTTTTTCTCACTATTAATTGCTAATTTTCCTTTATGGATATTTTTACCATATATTGATTTCATATGCTATGTTTCTTTTTTTGTAATTTATTATGCTTGCTTTGTCATTTCATGTGCATAATTTTGACATATTCATTATTTTCTTTCTTCTATTTAACATATACAACTTTATTATTCTTTATTATTATTGTACAGTTTTAATGAGTTATCATTTGTCTGTTTTTTCACTCTTGCTTCTGTTCATGTTTTAAACTCAAACTTAAAAAAGGAAATAAATGACAGAACTGATCGCAATTTTAAAATAAAATTTTCCACAGCTCCCATGGACCTGTCTTTCTGATGAGCGAAGGAAGGAAGCTACGTGCTACTGACATCCAGGGTCAACTCTTGAGCTGTTCGTGCACAGACTGCCACACCAGCAAGCGGATTCTTGCCTGGCCTTGACTGCCCACACTGTATCAGCCCCTCTGATGTCGAAAGTACCGGAGATGGGTCGCCTATGAAACGTCAACTCCAGATCCTCCTCACGCTCCTCCTCAACCCGGCGGACCTCACTGAGTATCATCCCTCTTCTGGAGACAGGTTTGATGTGGAGTTGGCTGCTATTGAGAAATCCCACGTATCACTAGAGTTCAAAATCGACAATATAGTTGCGGACCTCACGCTGCTGTATGCCGAGCATCGTAAACTAGTTGACCACATTGAGGCAACGGAGCGGTCTCTCTAGGACATGGGTACTCACAAACTTTTTTTCTGGGGCCAAAATTACAGTTTGGCTTGTGGTCGAGGGCCGCACTGATAAGCCTGCGGATGGGGACGGGAGAGGCGGGGCAGGGGCGACGCTGGAGCCTGGCTACTAAAGTAAAAACAAATCTTCAGTGTACAGGGTAGGGATGCAAGGGCCCTGACTGTATGGTGCATGAGGTGGGTATGGCTGTGGTGTATAGGGTAGGGATGTCAATGCCCTGTGCTGTAAGGATCATGAGGCACCAATGGTCGATGAGATGTAGTGTATGGGGCAGGGGTGCAGGGACAGTGTGCTGTATGAGGCACTGATGCATCACAGAGCTGGAGTGTACAAGCAGGGGTGTGAGGGCACTATACCGTGTGTGTGATATGGCACAGATGAGTTCTGGGGCTGCACATTTAACTAGGTATAGATCGGAAGCAGCACTGCATGTGGCAGGGATTTTAAAACCCTGGATCTGCACCTTTGAGAAAAACAATTAAAACGTGTTTATTTCTAGCAAGATTAATCTAGGTAAGTTAATCGCATATGTACTCTTGCTAGTTCGGAGTTGCCCTTTGAGTTGCTGGTCGAGTTGTATAAATGTAGGTACATTAATTTCATTAATGAATTCATGGTCGCCCCCAATCTACAGCTGGGCCGGGAATCAATTATAAGTCAATTTCGCCCTCACTAAGGCACACGTCACTGGATCACACTTGGATGCATTCCTACTCATTGTGTAAAGCGGTAACTCAGTGGCTAGCGTGGCGCTACAGACACAGTACCTATAATCACACTGAATGTCACCGAGCATCCATGAACACCATGCTTCGCACCCGCACCACATCTCTAAGAGACCTGCTTGAAGAAAAAGCCAGAATCACAGCATGCTTCAAACAGTACTCTAGGAATGTTTACAGAGGCCTGCCAGCTCTAAGGAGGGGAACCAGTTTGGTACCAGGGAGGCTCGTAGCCTAAACTAAAGGAGTCTTATTCAGAAGGCACTATAATTACATGTCCTCATTGGGAGGTGAAGGAGGGAGAACTATTGGACAGGCATGTTGTGGTAACATGGATAAAAACCACGCCTTTACCTTGGGAAGGTTCAAAACTTGCACAGATTGGTGCTGCTGAAAAGGCCAGTGGCACGGATATGACTGACTTATGTTTATGACGGACCGCCTTCGTGGCTGTGACTATAGCTGTTTGGTTAGTGGGGTTTAAGATCTGCACCACAGCAGTAGTCCACTCCCCCCCCCCTCCCAGTGGCTGGTGCTGATGTCTATGCTGGACTGGAAAGGAGAGCAAGCAACCTGCATGCCAGAAGCGCAACGCCCAAATGGCTCAAAGGACTTCGCTACACCCCCGCCCTTCCCCCCATGTGTGCCAGCCCGGGCTGAGACAGCTTCCTGGGGCAAACACACAGACAGTTTTTGAGCTGCCAGCCACACCCAAGTACTTCACACATTGCTAAAAAACCATTCACTTATTAACGAGGCTTTATTACATTTTCACCCCTTCTTAGAGCCCCTGCATCTCACATCACTGAGTAAGAAGGGGAGGGGGCACATGTGAGGAGGCGAATCACTAATTTCTTGAGCATGCTTCTTTGATTGCCTTTTTGTTTTTCACTATGAATGTGGTCCCGAGGAATGAACAACAGGCAGAACAAAGGCTGCTGACTACGTGCTTCTGCCGTTGTTTTCCACACTCGGGCCGCAGCTAAAGGTCTGCCGGGCCGCAAATGGCCTGGGGGCCGTACTTTGAGTACCTAGGCTCTAGGAGATCCAACCAACCACTCGTCAAATGGAGCAGCAATTACAGGAATACAGTGCTAGGATCCAGACCCTAGAGTCACATGTGGAAGATGTAGATGGTCGCTCTAGGCGAAATAATGTTCACCACTATCAGCCTTCCCGAAGGAAGGACAGGAAACGGTCTCATTTATCGAGCGGTGGCTCAAGGAATTATTGCCAGAGTCATCTGTCTCACGATATTTCACCACATCGTATCCCGGCTCTTAAGCTCGCCCCTGCTGCTGGCCCCAGACCATTCATATTCAAATGGTTACACTACCGCAATAGGGACTCAATATTGCGCGAGAGCTGGATATTGCAGGACATCAGGGCAGAGAACTGACAAGTAATGTTCTTTCCAGACTACACTATAGGAGTGCAGAGACAGTGCATTTCTTTCATGGCTGTAAAGCGCTGCCTCTGGGAACTGGGCATGAAAAACTCCCTCCTGTTCCCCACAAGGCCAGTGACACGCCACAGGATTCCTGGGACCTGGTCAAAGTTTCTGGCCTGGCCTCTTCTCCCCAGCCAGGGGAGGGGGGGATGCCCGCAACTGAAAACCTGGCGTAGAAAACACCACACTCCTGGCCCCACGACTGTCCCCAACTTGGAGCAGATAATCTCAGAACAACAACCGGCTGTCCTGGAAGCAGCATGGATTAGTGACGCACCAGTGGGATCTGATCAAGAGGTGGTGTCGCAGGGTCCTCGGCTGATGAAGAATCCTCTGCAGCATGCCCATCTTTAACTAACTCGACCACCTGCTATCACCCCACAGACCTCAGCTGCCTTCATATGACCTTCCTGCCATCTAGGTCTTAGTTATGCTTTTCAAGCTGGTCGTGGACAAACGGTTGCAAGAATTCTTACCTTGACTACACCATTTGTAACACCAAATTCCTCTCACATATAGAAAACGACAGCATTATGGCACACGCTGAGAGTGACCGCCACCCGCAGGTTATTACCATCGCTTTAAACTTAACTTGTCACTATTCTGCAAAAATCACACAATTAGGTGTTTACTCCGAAAACCTAAAACGACTAAAGTGGAACGATGCCAACAGCATCAAGATAATGAAAGAGTGTGAGCAACTTACCTCTCGTTTTAACCTGATGACTGGTTCCCTAATAATTGACTAGACAAATCTATGCTCCCAACTTCTGAGCGAATTCCAACTGCCACCTCGATTTCGTTCTGAACTGCATCTACCATGATGCCTAGGGGCGACTCTGCTGTGAGGTGAAGCAGTGTGCTCCCACATCAGTTTCTTACTTAAAGGCTCCCTCGAACCGCTTTGAGTTGACGAGCTCGTGGAGAGGCACCTGCGCACCTGGAGAGATACTGCGTTCCAAGAATACGGCAGCCTGCTCGGGCAACCCCGAATAATTTTGCCTAATCTCTGCTGATGACGGATAATAATCCAGAAACACGTGCCCAGAGATGGCCAGCACTAATCTGCACCCACCTGGTGAAACACTCAAGACTTTCCAAGTGTACTCGCTTGTCGAACTGAACTGCATCTACCATGATGCCTAAGGGCGACTCTGCTGGGAGGTGAAGCAGTGTGCTCCCACATCAGTTTCTTACTTAAAGGCTCCCTCAAGCCGCTTTAAGCTGACGAGCTCATGGAGAGGCACCTGCGCGCCTGGAGAGATACTGCGTTCCAAGAATATGGCAGCCTGCTCGGCAACCCCAAATAATTTTGCCTAATCTCTGCTGATGACGGATAATAATCCAGAAACACGTGTCCAGAGATGGCCAGCACTAATCTGCACCCACCTGGTGAAACACTCAAGACTTTCCAAGTGTACTCGCTTGTCGAACTGAACTGCATCTACCATAGGGGCAACTCTGCTGGGAGGTGAACCAATGTGCTCCCACATCAGTTTCTTAGTAAAAGAATAGAGCACCATTTCCACACTAACAATGGCGCTAAAGAAAACCGGAAACATCGCTCTCAGGATTGCCAGGAGACATCAGGAATCCAAAGACTTTATGTTAGATTACAAAATGGCACAAGAAACTATAGACAGGCTTGTCAAAATAAAAAAGTACATCATATCTATCAATTTTGGTGTACTTTACAGTATGCAAGTAAAAACTAGATTTCAAGAAAGATCTGGGCGTTGGTGAACAGGCAAATAAACAGAAATACCGGGTGTGGCTGTGCAAACATCTCAGAGCGGGAATGGGCAACATACCTGCCCAATACAACAAGGGGGCCCCTGAGGACTAATGAAGGTAGAGATGCAGGGGAAATAAGCAATAAATAAACACAGGAATGTCTCCACCCTGTATGAATCAAAAAGTGCTGATAAAGTCATTAATATTAGTGACTTTATCAGGACTTTTTGATTCATACAGTGTGGAGACATTCCTGTGTTTATTTACAACATACTTCAAATTCAATATTCAATTCTGGGCCAAAGAGCTAACTAGCCTTTTTGATGACACCTTACCATGCTCAACTATACCCAACTCCTGGTGCGGGGCGATAAATCACACAGTTCACAAATCTGGCTCTCGATCCGCTCCAAGCAACTACAAGGTGACAGCCTTACTTGATATGGAGGTTATACAAAAGGGTAAACCCGGAATCACTGGGACCTGGGTACTAGACAGTATATATTAGGGTGGTCCCAGTATCATAACATCAATAGTGTTAAACAAGGAGAAAATTCTAAATAGAATTTAATTGCAAAAAGCAAAATACAAACAAAACTTTTTGTTTCAGTGTTATTTAATCACACTGAAACTGATAGTCTTTTATTCAGGCAAATATTGAAGGGCATACATTTTTATAACAAAGTTTCAACATGACATTACCTTGAGTAAGTGTTGAGAGTCAGAGCCTTCATTTTAATTAATCTATTCTGAGGAATTCCATTCAACGTTAAACATTTGGTTGATAGTCACCTTACTTCTACAGGTGTCTTCTCACTCTTGCCGTCATTTCATTGAAAGCCACGGAGCCACTTGATCCTCCACCATTGATTAGTGAGAGACTCCTTTTTTTCACTCACGGTAACTATATTGGCCTAGCCCAGCTCATGGGACTTCGTTAACCGTGTTTTAATCTTAGTTTGGATGTGACACACCATCCTTTGTCATTTGTAGGTGCCCCTCCACCCCACACCACCCACCATATGTCCTGAGAAAGACCCCGCGAGTAAGGCTTGAAAAACCTACACACCAACTGGAGTCGAAACGTCAACACTTGATAATTGCCAGTCCTTTCAACAGTACTTACCTTACTGTGAAATCTTGTGCTACATGGCAAAGCTGTACAGATATTTTTTACTGTGATGAATATGTTATTGACTACCTGCTTTCCAGGCATATGAGGAATGTATGCCAGAACTGTCTGTGATTTTTTGTCACCATTTTTACTTTACCTCACTACCCCACCTGCATCACAGCCTTCCCCTACCCTTCTTCTCACTTTGGGCACTGTCATGTTGAAACTTTGTTATAAAAATGTATGCCCTTCAATATTTGCCTGAATAAAAGACGATCAGTTTCAGTGTGATTAAATAACACTGAAACAAAAAGTTTTGTTTGTATTTTGCTTTTTGCAGTTGAATTCTATTTTGAATTTTCTCCTTGTTTAACACTATTGATGTTATTATACTGGGACCACCCTAATATATACTTACTTGACATGGAGACGAAGCACTTTGCCAGCCTTCTCCGCGAATATCTGAGATGTTGGGCCAAGTCAAAGGAATGAATTCCAAAAATTCAAACGTGCTTTGTAGCAAACTCATGTACACTGACACATCTCTTAGCCTTATCAGTGCTTATTGACAAAGCTAAGATATCGTCCACAGCGCTATTTTGCTGCTTTGTGGATTTCAAAGCAGCTTTTGACCGTGTGCCTAGGGAGGCACTTTGGGCTAAGCTAGCAAAATGCAGAATACCGGCCAAATTACTGGAGTCAATTATCTAGTTGCACACCAACGCCTAGATTCAAGTCAAAATTGAGGTCAGCTCATGTGAGAAGTTGGCCTGGCATATGCTGTCCACTATTCTAGTGGGCACCTTGCACCAGTCCAAACAACCCTTATTGATGGTAGGTTTAAGGACAACCTAAATAGAAAGCTATCCTAGTGGTAGCTGTGGAGAGCAGCCTTCAGGCTAAGTCTTGAAGGAATGTAAAGCAGCTTGTTTTAAAGTCTATAATCTCATGAATTACCAAATGAAAGGAGAACCACACCAGGTATATATATAAAATATATGAATTTATTCTAAACACATCCTCCTAGTCTCTTTATGAGGCTAGAGGCAAAAGTACATTCAGTAAACTTAAGTAGCACATAGTAAATTAGCACAATATACGTTGAGCCCTAGAGGCGTACCAAACCATATATTAAGAAAGTGGTATTAGAACTACGACTAACATAGATACAAGGCCTAGAGCCTTTAGAACCGCTGGGGCCACCAGGAACCACCGAAGGTAGTGACACAGGTGACCCACGGGGGACGCGTGCAGTGTCTAAACACAGCAGCGAATCACCATTAACTTCTATGGGGAAAGTCGCGGTTGGAAAATTACAGATTAAGGACACCTAGAAGAGGTCTTGGAGCAAACCCCTTTAGAACTAGGAGGTTCTCGAGCCAACACCCACGGGAGCACCGTAGTACTCGAGTTACCTCACCCAGGGAAGCAGAGTACATAGGTGTCATTTCGTGTTTGGTTTCGTCGTCCATTTTAATGGCGAGCTGCTGAAAAATGCTGAAGGTGACCAAGTGGAAAGTGTCCGGGTGGATCCAAGGGTGGATTGGAGATCTGAAGAACTTGAAAGCAGAGGGGACAGAGTCTGGGTCACTTGCCAGGGACCAGGAAGGCGATGAGAAGATGCCAACCGATGTCGGGTGATTTCAGGTGAAGCTTGACTCTTCAGCCACGAGCACCAGGAGGCATTGAGGACAACCAGGAGCTGGATTTGAGCTGTCCCACAAAGGATGTTGAGTGTTGCGGTGTCGGTTTCCGGATTGGACCCAACTAGCCTTGGCACAGCAACCCACGCAGAAAGCAAAGATTGGCTTCGGCGCAGACCAGCAAGGTCTGAGGACTCACACTTTGGAGGGGAGTCAGGGAACGTCTGGTGCAACCATGAAAGCCCAAGAGCCAGAAGAGGTACCTTCGTGGGGACCCACCAGTCGACGGACCAGGGATCGTGAAGGAGCCTCGAGTGGAAATGCTAGAAGTGGGCCCACAGAACACTCTTGGAGTGTAGGCCCACAATCTTCAGTGCAGATGGTGCCTAGGGCTTGGACTACAAGTAGCCTAATGCACAACTTCAGGAAAGATCGGGAAGTCGATGAACTAGCAAATGTGCACGGTGTCCAGGAGTTCCGGTCCCACGTCACTTGTGAGGGCTTCGGGTCTCAGCTTTGCTGGGATCTCGTGTCTGCCTCTGTGAAGTCTGGCAGTCCATGTCCCGAGTCGCAAATCCGGCGGGAGCCTTAGAAATTCAGACTGGCAGGATGCTTCTTTAGTGCCTGTTTGAACAGAGGAGTCACTCTTTGACCCTAAGGGAGATTCTTCCGTCTTCAAGTCGGTGTAGAATGTCGAAGTTCCAGCATACATGTTGCAGAGTTTCGTCCAGGTGTAATCTGAAGTCCTACTTCTACAGGTATCTTCTCACTCTTGCCGTCATTTCATTGAGAGCCACGGAGCCACTTGATCCTCCACCATTGATTAGTGAGAGACCCCTCCTTTTCACTCACGGTAACTATATTGGCCTAGCCGAGCTCATGGGACTTCGTTAACCGTGTTTTAATCTTAGTTTGGATGTGACACACCATACTTTGTCATTTGTAGGTGCCCCTCCACCCCACACCACCCACCATATGTCCTGAGGAAGACCCCGCGAGTAAGGCTTGAAAAACCTACACACCAACTGGGGTCGAAACGTCAACACTTGATAATTGCCAGTCCTTTCAACAGTACTTATCTTACTGTGAAATCTTGTGCTTCATGGCAAAGCTGTACAGATATTTTTTACTGTGATGAATATGTAATTGACTACCTGCTTTCCAGGCATATGAGGAATGTATGCCAGAACTGTCTGTGATTTTTTGTCACCATTTTTACTTTACCTCACTACCCCACCTGAATCACAGCCTTCCCCTACCCTTCTTCTCACTTTGGGCACTATCATGTTGAAACTTTGTTATAAAAATGTATGCCCTTCAATATTTGCCTGAATAATAGACGATTAGTTTCAGTGTGATTAAATAACACTGAAACAAAAAGTTTTGTTTGTATTTTGCTTTTTGCAGTTGAATTCTATTTTGAATTTTCTCCTTGTTTAACACTATTGATGTTATTATACTGGGACCACCCTAATATATACTTACTTGACATGGAGACGAAGCACTTTGCCAGCCTTCTCCGCGAAGATCTGAGACGTTGGGCCAAGTCAAAAGAAGGAATTCCAAAAATTCAAACGTGCTTTGTAGCAAACTCATGTACACTGACACATCTCTTGGCCTTATCAGTGCTTATTGACAAAGCTAAGATATCGTCCACAGCGCTATTTAGCTGCTTTGTGGATTTCAAAGCAGCTTTTGACCGTGTGCCTAGGGAGGCACTTTGGGCTAAGCTAAAAAAATGCAGAATACCGGCCAAATTACTGGAGTCAATTATCCAGTTGCACACCAACGCCTAGATTCAAGTCAAAATTGAGGTCAGCTCATGTGAGAAGTTGGCCTGGCATATGCTGTCCACTATTCTAGTGGGCACCTTGCACCAGTCCAAACAACCCTTATTGATGGTAGGTTTAAGGACAACACAAATAGAAAGCTATCCTAGTGATAGCTGTGGAGAGCAGCCTTCAGGCTAAGTCTTGAAGGAATGTAAAGCAGCTTGTTTTAAAGTCTATAATCTCATGAATTACGAAATGAAAGGAGAACCACACCAGGTATATATATAAAATATATGAATTTATTCTAAACACATCCTCCTAGTCTCCTTATGAGGCTAGAGCCAAAAGTACATTCAGTAAACTTAAGTAGCACATAGTAAATTAGCACAATATACGTTGAGCTCTAGGGGCGTACCAAACCATATATTAAGAAAGTGGTATTAGAACTACGACTGACATAGATACAAGGCCTAGAGCCTTTAGAACCGCTGGGGCCACCAGGAACCACCGAAGGTAGTGACACAGGTGACCCACGGGGGACGCGTGCAGTGTCTAAACACAGCAGCGAATCACCATTAACTTCTATGGGGAAAGTCGCGGTTGGAAAATTACAGATTAAGGACACCTAGAAGAGGTCTTGGAGCAAACCCCTTTAGAACTAGGAGGTTCTCGAGCCAACACCCACGGGAGCACCGTAGTACTCTAGTTACCTCACCCAGGGAAGCAGAGTGCATAGGTGACTTTTCGTGTTGGGTTTCGTCGTCGATTTCAATGGCAAGCTGCTGAAAAATGCTGCAGGTGACCAAGTGGAAAGTGTCCGGGTGGATCCAAGGGTGGATTGGAGATCTGAAGAACTTGAAAGCAGAGGGGACAGAGTCTGGGTCACTTGACGGGGACCAGGAAGGCGATGAGAAGATGCCAACCGATGTCGGGTGATTTCAGGTGAAGCTTGACTCTTCAGCAACGAGCACCAGGAGGCATTGAGGATGACCAGGAGCTGGATTTGAGCTGTCCCACAAAGAATGTTGAGTGTTGCGGTGTCGGTTTCCGGATTGGACCCAACTAGCCTTGGCACAGCAACCCAGGCAGAAAGCAAAGATTGGCTTCGGTGCAGACCAGCAAGGTCTGAGGACTCACACTTTGGAGGGGAGTCAGGGCACGTCTGGAGCAACCATGAAAGCCCAAGAACCAGAAGAGGTACCTTCGTGGGGAACCACCAGTCGACGGACCAGGGATCGTGAAGGAGCCTCGAGCGGAAATGCTAGAAGTGGGCCCACAGAACACTCTTGGAGTGTAGGCCCACAATCTTCGGTGCAGATGGTGCTTGGGGCTTGGACTACAAGTAGCCTAATGCACAACTTCAGGAAAGCTCGGGAAGTCGATGAACTAGCAAACGTGCACGGTGTCCAGGAGTTCCAGTCCCACATCACTTGTGAGTGCTTCGGGTCTCAGCTTTGCTGGGATCTCGTGTCGGCCTCTGTGAAGTCTGGCAGTCCATGTCCTGAGTCGCAAATCCGGCGGGAGCCTTAGAAATTCAGACTGGCAGGATGCTTCTTTAGTGCCTGTTTGAACAGAGGAGTCACTCTTTGACCCTGAGGGAGATTCTTCCGTCTTCAAGTCGATGTAGAATGTCGAAGTTCCAGGATACATGTTGCAGAGTTTCGTCCAGGTGTAATCTGAAGTCCTAAGTACTGGGTTCCCATACTTATACTAAGTTAGGGGGTTGGACATACTCTGGGGACCCACCTATGGGAGGATCCAGGGAGGGAGGTGGCTACACCTCCCTGTGACAGGAAACCTATTGTTCAGGCCTCTCCTGCCAGAGTTTCGTCCAGCAGCAGGAGGCCAGACCTGTGTTTGAGGCTGCAGCATCCATTTTGTGATGCTGGGGCTCTTTTAAACTATTACCGGTTAGGTCAGTGTGTACATGTCTCTCCCTCTAGAAGGGTGGAATTCAACCCCCGCCACTAGGGCTGGGGGGAGGGGGGTGGATAGGATTCCAACATGTTTGACACCAAACACGACATATTTCCATGCAGCCATTCCAAAGTTAGCATTTACTGCGAGGTTATAATGCACTTAAGAGTATATGGTCTGGCTGCATCACAAAACAGCTACAGAGAATAGATTCCAAAAGCTGCAGAGGGGTCCTGCTCATGCATGGGCACCCTCTCACACAAAACCTAGCACTCTGCCTTCAGGATTGATAAGGCCTGCCATAGGAGGGACTTATAGGTTTATATGTGTCAGTGATTAAAGGTAGATATAGGTAACCTATATCTTAGTAAGGGGTGCATGCACCACCTTACCCAGGCTGCAGTAGCAGGCCTGTGGTGCCATTTTGGAAGGCTTCCCAGGGGTGGTATAATACATGATTCAGCCCCTGGTTGGCCTCCGGGGTACCTATGCCCTTAGTACCTAAGGTTCCATATACTAGAGACTCACATGGGTAACCCCGTAACCAATCTCCAGTGTACCTAATGTACATGCAATCATTTTAGAGAGGAAGCATCTAGGCTGGGGTCCTGGTTAGTAGGGCCCCAGCCAGACTAAGGTCAAAAAACAGTAAAACACCAGCAAAACGTGGGGGTAACCATAGTAAGCAGATCCTACTCTCCTACAGCTCTCACTTATCCAGAAAAATACCTACGTTAAGGGGTGTAAAACAAGGATGTGTGTTAGCTCAACCTGTTTTTACCTGACCTCCCAGCTGAACTTGAGGCAGTAAATAGTCATCCCCCTAGGATCGGAGGTGCCCAAAAACAGCAATCTTCTTTATGATTCTCCCTCTTTTCAGCCTCATGAAAGCTGGATTACAATGACTGCCTAGTAAACGAAACAGTTACACAACTACGAATAACCTGGAGGTTAACCTAAAGAAAACACAAGTGGTCATATTTGGCAGGAAAAGCCACAGAGGTGGTGGCTGGTCATACAATAATCTTAAAATCTCTGTCGAAAAAATGTATAAATGCCTGGGAGTCCACTAGGACGCAATGGGCACTCTTGTCAAACACTGCAGAGAAATCGCCACAAAAGCAATGGCCCTTCAAGTCAGTCTCTCTAAACTCTCAAAAAAGCTGACAGGACCAAGTCTAGACTAAATGCTAGAAGTAATGCGAGCCAAGATAGGTCCCACTCTGTTGGATAGCTCCGAAATGTCCCTGGAAAAGCTCAGCACAGCACTTAACCAACCAAGATCTACAAAAAGGTGCTGCTGTTGCCAAAAACATCATCTGCAGCCCAGATTCGTTCAGCGCTCGCCCTTCTTAACCATCAAATGCTAAGTGTGGACGCTTTCCTCAACCTACGCTACAAGCTGAGGAAAGCCAGAGTCAGCTCCATGGAGTCCTTGCTATGGTCCGACTTTCGCTCCAGTAATCCAGGTACGTCACATCGCCCGTTCTTTAATGACTGAATTTTGCAACTGTCAACAAGCAAATTGTGGAACTTCAACCCAAGTAAAACAAGCATTTGCAATGCAACGGTCTCGCCTTTGAAAAAGTTAGAGCTATTGGCATTGTAAATGACAACATTTTTATGTATGTGTTGGTTTTGAAAACAGATAAATAAAGGGCACTGTCATTTACAATGTCAATAGCTTAATCTCTCGCAAATGCCACACACAAACACACAGCCACCCACAGAGTCCCACACACATACATACCTACAGAGCCACACACACACACAGAGCCACACACACACATACACAGAGCCATATACACAGACACACACACAGCCCCCCCTACCCCTCCTCCCCCTTCCCCTCGTCGGGACGCACCATCCAGGGCCAGCATGGACGGGAAGTCCTTGCAGTTGGAGATGCCGGTGGAGTCGGTGATGCAGGTCTTCCACAAGTTGGACCAGAAGGTGGCCGTGGTGATGACCGTGCCGTCGATGCTCGACACCTTCCAGTAGTCGGTGGGCAGCGTGGAGCAGACCAGCACCCAGCCCGACAGGGCCAGCAGGAAGGCTGGCCATGGTCACCGGCGAGGGTCACAGGGCACAGGTGTCAGAGTTGAGGGGCACGGGTGAGGGCAGAGGGCACAGGGGTAAGAGCTGAGGGCAGAGGGGTGAGAGCTGAAGGCACAGGGGTAAGAGCTGAGGGCACAGGTAAGAGCTGAGGGCACAGGAGTCAGAAGTGAGGGCCTAGGAAGAGCTGAGGGCACAGGGCAGGGTAAGAGCTGAGGGCAGAGGGGTAAGAGCTGAGGGCACAGGAGTCAGAAGCGAGGGACTAGGAAGAGCTGAGGGCACAGGGCAGGGTAAGAGCTGAGGGCAGAGGGGTAAGAGCTGAAGGCACAGAGGTAAGAGCTGAGGGCACGGTAAGAGCTGAGGGCACGGGTAAGAGCTGAGGGCACAGGTAAGAGCTGAGGGCACAGGGGTAAGAGCTGAGGGCACAGGGGTAAGAGCGGAGGGCACGAGTAAGCGCTGAGGGCACAGGTAAGAACTGAGAGTACAGGGGTAAAAAGTGAGTGAGGGCCCAGGGTGAGATCAGATGGCAGAGGATTCAGAGCTAAGGGCACCTGCGAGGGCAGAGAGCAACGCGGCTCATAATTTTAAGGAATGCCTGGAACGTTGGAGTTCCGCTCGGGGGACTCTGAATCAGAAACTGCCCAAGAGCCTCTCACGGGCTCTAAAAGAATAATGCCCTAGGATGCTGTGGCGGAACGATTGAGCGGCCCTCTGCCCTGGAAGGGTGAAAGGAGGGATGGAAGGGTGAAAGGAGGGATGGAAGGGTGAAAGGAGGGGTCGAAGGGTGAAATGATCAATCAGTGAAAGGATGGACCGATAGAATGGATCGATTGATGGGAGGGTGAACGGACGGCTGGGTACATGGAGAGAAGGAATGATGAAAGGGTGAGGGCACTGCTTCCAGTGAGGCCTGGGCCCGCTCGGTGTCACTTCAGGAAAGGTTGAAAGGAGGGTTCTTCGTGGCTCTGCGTTCAGAACAATCGCAATCATGCTCATCAAAGGCAGGAACGACATTTAATAATGATATCGTTTCTGGCAGAAGCAGGGCTGCCGGGCGGTGCCACCCTTGAGGTGTTCATTTTAAAACGTGTCACAGAATCACACTGTCACGCTGCGAGGCAGGTGAACACCGCACACTGCCACAACATTCCTTTGGAGGTCTAGGCTGGTACCGGGGCCTCTGTGGTAAAAGGAGGCATGACTCTGAAAGTGCGCTCCTCACACCGTGGGCAGGAGGCGCTAGACTGGTGCATGAGGCGCTAGGTGAATCAGAGCAAACCCAAGAGCACTGGGGGCGCAAACAATGGAGGGGAGTGGTGTTATGTTATGTTATGTTATGTTATTTGGAGTTTTATTGAGCGCTCAGCTACTCATGCAGAGTGTCCCGGCGCTATCAGACTCAACACAACACAGCCCCCACGGTGAAAAAAGATTATTTGTTGAACAGCCACGTTTTAAGATCTTTCCTGAAAGACAGTAAATTCTCACTCTTTCGTAGTGTCAGCGGCAGAGCATTCCAGGCCCGGGGTGCGAGATATAAGAGGCGCTTCGATTGGATCGACGGGGTTCATTCCTTCATTCATTCACTGAATTGTCTATTCAAAGATTGATCTATTGGTCCCTCACACCCGAGAGAGGGAGGGCTGGGGCTGTGTCTGGCACACACATATGCGGTACAGTCTCCTCGCCTGCCCTCTCCCTTCCCCCACCCCACGTGGGTGCAATGCACCATCACACCGCACCCCTGGCCCCTGCGCTGGGAGCAGCGCTGCTGGAAGTCTTCAAGGCGCGGTCGGCAACCACAACCTAAGAATTAGTTACTACTATCAGCCGCCGGCCCCCGCCCGGCTGTGATAGGGGGGCTGCTGACTGCAGGATGCAGGGATGCAGGAGAGCTGACGGGGGAGGATCGGGGACCTGTCAGGCTCCATCCGAAATACTATATACGAGGAGGGCGGGAAAAACACCCAGTGCTGCAGCCGGAAAACTGTGTATTTTGTACCTGTGAGCACATACGCTGGACAGACCGTGGCGCACAGCCACATCCGGCACATGGCAAATGTATGTAGCATCGTGTATATGTGGTGGTGGCTCAGAGACTCATAGCGCGTGTATCCCTGCCTGTCAATAGGGCGGCCAATTACACATGTAAGCAGCACAGTACAGTTTGTGAGTATTGGGGCCAAAAACACATGGGGTACACAAGTGGCATGGTCTGTCAATATGGCGGCCCAGAAACACAATGCACATGTAAATAGCATGGCCTGCCCAACTGTGTAAAACAAGAGCCCCTCTCTCAGCAAAAGTACCAGGAACAACTACATCAGGTAGAAACTCAAACACCATGAAACTTCCAGCACCAGGCAAGGGGGGCAGGGCACATTGTTTACTATTGACAAGGCAGGCACCAGAGAAGAGGCAATCAGTAAGCGACCTACTGTGGCCAAGGGCTGAGGGGCACTCACCTGCAGCCGGCACCTCTGGAACCAGCTTGAGTGGCCCGATCTGGCGGATTTGGAAGGATGTCCTGACCGAATGGCAGCTGAGAGACTTTGCCCCGCCCACACCGGGCAACATCAGCATCAGAAGGAGAGGTGTCCCAGACCTTAAAAGCAGCGCCAGCAGGCGACGAGGTCCAGGGGGCACCCTCCTTGGAACTCCAACCATAGCACCCGTCAGCTGGCCGTGCGGCAGGCACCGATGCCGGAGAACCATCTTCAATTGAGGGAGGGGTAATTATGGAATGGAGGGGCGAGCGAGCAGGTGCAGGGGTAAAGTTGGAACAGGGTTTAAGTGAGACGGTGACACCTAGAGCAGGGGTGCAGGTGAAAGTACACTTGAGACGGGAAAGAGTGGGCAAGATCTTGACCCCGGATATGGGAGGAAACAGGGGGGCACTCTAGGGTCGGAAAGGTCAGATAAAAAAAAGTGTCAGAGAAATAGGGACTGGCAGGGAGTATCCCTGGGACTGGGAGAGCAGGGGAGGGCTAGTATTGGGGTCATAGGACAGGGGCGGGGCACTCTTCTTAAGCTACGAAGGAAACTGGACTCCTGGGAAGGGTGTGGAGCGCACGATGCGGATTGTATCCTGGGAAAAGAGGTCACGTCAGAGGCGAGGTAGTCAGGACAGGGAGGGGAGGGGGGAAATCGCCAGAGGCCCAGGGGGTTGGGAAACGTGAGATCCCCAGGACAGAATTTTTTTTTTAAAAACAAAGAAGAAATAAATCCAGGCAACCAAGAACAGATCCGTTTGAGGAGATCACATCCAGAGAAGACGATCCGATCCAACAGCGAACGCACAGCCCAGTCAATAATCCACCCGCAAAACGCAGTGAAGTCCGCGGCTCGGACAGAACTTCTCCGCGGCACTGCCGGCTCCGGGTGTGGGATCGGAGCCCCCTCCTCCCCACGCCCCTCTGCTCCAGCCCCTCCTCAGAGCAGCGCACTGTGAGTCACAGCGCTCCTGCCTGCGCCACGCTGATCTTAGACACTATCTGCCCTTCGCCGGCTCCCCTCCGGTAGTCACTTGCTGCCCCCTGTCCCTCCTCGGCAGCCCTGTTCCTCTGTAGCCCCATTGCACGAACGGTACAGCTCCTCGCTACCGCTCATCCGTCTCAGTAACCAGAGGCGTAGGAGACACCATATTTCTGGGGGAGACAGGGGCAGCCCTCATTGACCCCATACAAAGTACCCGTGGTCTGAGAGCTGCAGGCTCATATGAACCTACGCACTTACTTGCTTGTATAGTTCGGAAAGGAAAAGTGAAATAATGATAAAGGCGGACATGCAACAGGACATGGAGTAGACCTACAAAATAACAAAAACAACAAAAACAGAAGACGGAAAGAAGCCACAGACAACGGAACACGGAGACGACAGGAAACAAAGCGCAGCCCACTCCTGCAAAAGACACGATGGAAATAACAAAAACATGGCGTAAAAAAAAAAACTACCGCCCAACCGCCTGACGTTCTAAAAGGGGCGGAGAGAGAAAAAATCACCAGAACGCCCACGAATCTGCACGGAGAACTACTGACAGATATCTCTTCCAATGGCTAGCCTCCATTTACGGAGCTAGCCAATGGAAGAGAGAGGTGGAATAAAGCCCCGTACTGAAAAACATTAGATTTCGCCTGCGCGACACTGCTGTGCAGTGGACGCCAGCCGAAACCTAAAAACATTCAAATTAAGCATCAAGAAGCAAACCCAATTGTGCTCTTACTCGTCAGACAGCGCAATTCTAGCCCTACCTAAGCATGCATGGGCTGTAATTAACTCATATAAATAGGTTTCTCCATCGCCATTTATCTTGTTTACACATATTCCCTGCATATATAAAACAGAGATTTCTAGCGGTCAGGCTGAATGAGTGGTATTTCCCGAAACATTTAGCTCCCTGGCGGCATCCATCAGAGGATACTACTGTATGTAGGGGTTACGGAGCACAAAACGAATCCCTGGTGACTGTTGTATGCTTTGTCCAGCACTGGTGGACAAACGCAGATTAAAATTGAAATCTGAGTGGAATCAACTGGGAGTTCGGTCCTGTAGGCAGGGCATTATAGCGGCACTGAACCCAGAGAACATGGCTCTAAGCATCATCAGTCTGACGAACTTTACCCTCTTCACATACTGCAAGTTCAAGCCGCCTAACAGCCACTCAGGAAACAGCCCCCAAAGTGTCTCCATGACAAAGAAGCAAAAGGAGGACGCAGCAAAGGCCAATAATTGCAGCTGCCCTTACTGCAAACCTGTTTTCATGACCTGGAGTAACTCGGAGTCTCATTATAGTTAAAAATCTCGACAGCACACTTTAAAAACCCTACAGCTAACCTTAGGGCAGACTTAACATCATCTTAGCTCTACTTTACACGTATCGACGAGCACTAGTCTCATCCTGCTAAAATGGACAAACTTTAAGAAATGTGGAATTCTGTCCACAGAATATGAAGTAACAAACCGCCCTATCGAGTGGAAATAACGAACGTCAGCTGACCGCTACATACTTTTTGTGTTCCCGAATCCCACATAAAACAGTACTGTACAGCGTGGGGCATGCAAACCCACAGCCTAACATGTTACTATTGACTGTATTCATTAATTAATTTAATGACAATAACTATTACTGCACCAACTATCGTAGCACACCAGCTTCTTGATCCGGTACCGGACTGCAAACACCTATGAACTTTTGCGCCACTTTGCACGTTTTAGGACAAAGACAGTTCTCTCCTTTTAGCAGGAATTCTTTATGTCTTGTAAAAGTCAACACTCAATTGTTACATCTTTCTTGATTGTGACCAAGCAGTTTAGCGTGAAATACTACATTAATGTTTTTATATTGTAATGCTTTTGTTTTAATCAAACAATAAAATACACTAATATTCGCCTTTCAATATTTCAAATGTGTGTCAAATTGTGCACTGATGTTATTCTTATTGTGAATCTACACTCATTTTTTCGCGTATGTGAAACCCTATGTTATTGGTGGCTACCTGATCTATCAGAGGCAGAGAGAGGCCGGTTCAGCAGCACTGGTGAATGTGCATTTCCTCTCTTTGTGAATGTGCGGCTTCGGATGTGCTGGAGGCCGACGAACGGAAAGCACTTATGGGGCTCTCATCGCCTTGGAGGAGGTTTTCTTCTTGGCTGGAGAAGCTTCACATTTCCCCTCCTATACCTTTTGCGTTTATTACCTTTGACATAGTTCATGTTGGAGTTTGGGCAGCCTTATCCAGGGGTCTGTGCTTTGGTATTGTAAAAAAGATATGTTGGCTTTTGGTTCAAATTTGTTGTTGTTTTGGTTTTGCTGGACTTGCCTGCTGGTGGTTTCTGGCCCTGCCTCCCATGCGTGGGGTTGCGCACTCTCCTAGACCAAATCACCGATTACACTCTCACCCAGTTGCATCATGACCCAATTTAACAATATAAGATGGAATGTGCAAGGTATGCACACTCCAACTCACCATTTTGAAGTATATTCTTACTTAAAACGTCATGCTGCCTATATAGCGCTTCTACAGGAGCCCTATTTAACACTACCTGCGGTGACTAGGCTGCAATGCAGGTGGAGCGTAGAGGGAGCGGGTTCTCACTACGAATTTCTCTTCCTATGCCCATGGAGTATTAATCTGGGTCAGGCCTGGAACTCCTTTCCAGGCAGAGGATGTCGAGATAGAGGACGAGGGTCCTTTTCATCTTTATAATGGGCGCCTTCTCCTGTTAGGAAACATTTATACATCCAAAACACCGATTAGGGTTCCTTCTTATGGTTCATCTCGCAAACACTTTCCAGGTGGTATGGTCTCCCTTGAATATTTGGATATTAGGAGGAGACTACAATTGCATATTAGACACTAGTTTGGACTGATCCTTCCCTTCCCTGCTATTCACGTTGGCCTCTATAAATGCATTAGCACTATAGGATTGGCCAAGCCACTGGCACCTCACTAATGTTTGGAGGATGTGTAACCCCTTTACCCGTGTATATTCCTTCTACTCCCACCCACACAGACTACGCCAGGATAGATTGGCTGTTATGCATGCTTATTTATTTTACCGTCTATCACGCACACAGATTATTTGGGACACCCCGATTCCTACTTGGTGCCTGCAACCCGCTATGTTAGAAGACCCTCCCTTTCGAGCCTCCCTAGGTACTGCTATAGAAAAATACTTTGATCTGAACAGAGACACGGCCTCTTTGAACTTATTAGAATGGGATGCACTGAAGGTGACACTGAGGGGATGCGGTCTGGGCCTGGGGTGCGGCACGTGGAAGCAGATAGAGGGTGAACTTTCTCAGATAGAACGGGAGTTTCTCGCGCTGCAGTTGCGCTCTTGCTTACACCTAAACTTGAAAGAGCAGGAGGCGAATATGCAGCCCTACTGGCAGGCTTACGCTGCCTGAATTACAAAGCCCATTCGGCCAGAGTACACACCACTTCTGGCCGACCTGGTCCTCTTCTTGCATGGCTGAAACGCAGGAGCTGCCAATACATCCAATTGTTGTGTTGAGGACGGCTGGAGGCACCCTAATGTACACACTACGCGAAATTCATGTTGAGATGTTCCACCATTACACCTTATTATACTGGTAGACGCATTCATCGTCTGCATCGGACAGAGACTCCTTACTGTCCTTCCCTTGATTGACCATGGACCAGTGGTCCAACTTAGAAGGCCCCATCACCTCCTCGGAAATACCGGAAGCGATTCAGGCCCTTGCCACCGGGAAATCACTGGGCCCAGACAGAATTTTATAAGGCATTTACGAACTCTTGGTTGCTCGCCTTCAGCGTATGTACGATGAGGCGCTTTTGTCTTTCCACCTTCCTGACTCCCTTTAGGAGGCCACACTTGTCTTCATTCCAAAACCTGACAGGGACCCCATGATGCTGGGCTCACGTCAAGTGTTTGCTTTATTAAATACAAATTACAAGATACTGGCAGAGAGATTGGCACCTTTAGTGCCTTTCCTGATACATGCAGATCAAATTGAGTTAGTCCCTGACCGTACTACTTCGTTCAATATACAATGTCTTTTTCGGCTCTTACGCTATGTCCCACACACCTGGCCATGATCAGGATGCTTCATACTAGATCTTGAAAAGGCATTTGACACTCCTGAATAGGCCTATCTATTCGATGTCCTCCCACAATATTGTGTTGGACCCCAATACCTTTGTTTAGTACAACTCTTTTATGAACGGCCTACCTCGAGAGACAAAGACGGGAACCTTATATCCAAACAGGTGTGTGTGCGTGAATAGGGGTACTAGACATGGCTTTCCCTTTCCCCGTTACTTTTCTCCATGGCAATACAGCCACTGGCCTTAGCCATGCATTAGTTGGTAGGAAAGTGGGGTATACCAATGAGTGATAGGGTCCATGTCATAGCACAGTATGCCGATGACCTACTATGTATATCAGGGATTTCCACTGTGTTCCTGTTGGGATACCCCATCTTTTTAACAAGTTTGTGTATTTGTCTGGATTACACGTGAATTGGGGAAAATCCTGTTTATTCCCATGTATTCCTACCCTGCTTGACCCAGCACTCACTATTAATGGAGCATCCGTGGCTTGGCAACCAACCATGTTCCGCTATCTAGGCATCGGGGTTTATCATGCAGACCAAAATCTGTTTGATGGCAACCTTATGCAGACGATCGTCTCCTTGACGTCTCAGACATCCTTCTGGAAGATGCTCTCATTATCGGTACTTGGACGCATTGCCCTTTCAAAAATGGTGGTGCCTTGCAGCCTCCTCTATTATTTCACCAGTTCACCACTTTATAATCCACCATCCTTTTTTCGACCTCTTAAAAGGCTGATCTGTGCCTTAATACAGAATAAATCTTGATGCAGTGTGGCCCTCTTGCAACTGTATTTACCAACTGATCAGGGAGGGATAGCGGTGCCTAACTATGAACACCATTACCTAGCATCCCAACTTCAGTGGGTGGCTTGTTGGATGGCAGAATTACACCACAGCATTGAATGCTCCTACCTGAACCTGGGAGCTCTCCTTCATCTGTTCCAGCTATGTGCTAAGGCGTCCCAACCGCGTCCCGTACTACTACATGTGTTTTCGCCACAGCTTATATCTTATTAAACACGTTATGCCCTATGCCCCTGCAGTCCCGCTGCTTGGCACATCCAAGGCCGAAGGATTACCCTGACGGAGGAACTGGTGGCCTGTCCTGCACTTAGTTATTTATATTGTGATGGTGGACTTCTCTCATTTGAGACACTGATGTAAGAAGAGAGACTACCCCAGGACGCCATATTAGCTAAAAACATATGGGTCGATACACTGTGAAGACATTTGGAGGGGGGTGGGGAGGGCGACATCTCACAAAAGCCTCAATTGCACCTTGCAATTCAATATATTCATGTCACGGGAAGTCATCTTACCCCCTGGGTTGCGCTACTGGTGCATGCTGCCATACCATTGATATTGTTGCGACAGCACCAGGCGAATGACTTGGCTCGTCCCTGCACTAAAAAAGAGTAGAATATGCTTTTAGCGGGCCCTACCTACATTCCCTGAAATGCGAGATTCAGACTGAGACAACTACAGGGCATACCTCACGCCCGATCAAATCAACAGCTATTTCCATCGAATGGACGCCACTTGCCCTTGCTGTGATCAGCTAGGCGCAGATATTCTCCATATGCTGTGCTTATGTCCCTCACTGTATCATTACTGGTATGCAGTGACCAGTCATCTGTTCGCATGTACAGGGAGACATCTTACACATAGATGGGAGGTTTGCCTGCTAGGCCTTTACCCTAGGGATAAGAAATGGCATGTATGTGCGCCACATGGCACCTTCACAAATGGCAAAAAGTGCATTTGTGAAAGAAATCGCAAATTACCACCCACCTCAAGTGGGTGGTAATTTGCGATTTCTTAATTAGGAATCGCACAACTTGGGTGCTTCATACATAGCATTTAAGGAATCGCAATTGGCGATTCCTTAAATGTTGACGCAAAGATAAGGAATCGCAAATTTTGTGATTCCTTAATTTTGCGATGCGATTTCAATAATACATAACATTTTCCGATTTTTTTGTCGCAAAGACTGCTATTTTGCGAATCGCGTTTGCGACAAAAAAATCGTTAGTGTGCCCTGAAAGCAGTTCCCTCTGTTTTGGTCATGCTTTAGAATTTGAATTCGACATGCGTCTTTTCCAATGGTGAGAGCTTACCTTCCAGAAAATCGATAGAACGTAGACAACCCACAAATAAAATAGAATCTTTTTCCTTTGAAAGGCCACAATTGATGTGATGTGCATAATAAGGTTAAATAAAATCTGCACACACACTAATTAAAGTCTGAAAGGGTTTATTAACACAATTTAAAAATGCCTTGTTTTTGCAGATCGAGCACCATAAGCAATGGCAAGTCACAATACATATATTTGTTCATGCAGGCCTCTAATAGATGTTTGCAAAACAAAGAAAGTAAACAGGTGCCCAAGTCTGAGATCATGATAGATAAAGAAGTCGACATTCAGTTTTAACAAGAACGTAAACTGTTTTGGCAGAGGAAACTAATCAACACTGGGGAGTCAGCATGTGAAAGAGAGACTCTGAAATGTCAGGGACAGGTCTTTCCTTTTGGCAAGAATAGCATGCACAGAAAAACATGGCTGCAGCAGTTACAATTAAGCTAAGGCAGTAACTCGCATTCAACAATAGGAAATCAAACATTGATTGGAAAATTTCATTTTAATAACATCTGTATCACCAACAGGCCCTTTCAAGTACAGTGGCTTCACTGATGAATGAGTAACATTGTTAAATGAACAGAGTTCTGCCCAACTGTAATCTGGTAAAAACTTTCTACAACAGCAGTCACTCAGACAATACTGTAAATAAGTGGAAGACCACACTTTTCAAATAAGATTGAAAAACACTTTTGTTTTAAGGCTTGGCATATCCAACAAACTTTAGCAGTACCAAAAGGTCTGACCTATGAATGAAAGTCCTTTTGTGCCATTGATGAGTTTAGTCACTCAATAAGTCATCATACATGCACTTTGCCACTCATATTTGCACTCATACATTCACTCATCCATCCACTGTTACATTCTTGCATTTACCCTCGGACACAATTGCCAAAAAAACACACATACTTAACAAAATGCAAGTTAAATTAAAAGAATACAAACAGAAAACATGCAGTTGTCTAAACATGGTGGGCATATGCTTGCTAGAACGAAAATAGAAATAGCACAGAGTGCCTGTTTTACAGAGGGGTGAGAATAGTCTAGTGCAGTTTTAAAGTTCCAGCATGGCTGCCACATTTAGAATGAATGTTTTGACCATGTTGGAATGATAAAAAACAATGATACATTATGGAAAACAACCTTCTGTAACGGTCTTCTGACTCACATCTTCAATTTCCCAGTCTGTATCCTTACACTTCCAGCAAACACTCGGTCATTGCCCTTGCACTGTTATAGTAACCCATTCAGTGGTATGTACAAATCATTCAGTGCGCTAAAACTCAAGCACTTATAGATTCACTCAGACACTCTCCTTACAGTACTGTAATCATTCACTCAGTACCCAAGTACTCATGTAGCGAAGTAGGCCTTAGGACAAGGACTGCTTCAAACCCCTATGCTGTATGCATGCAGTCTTCTATCCACGTGCACACTTGTCTTTCACACCTTCAATTCCCCAGTAAGTATCCATGATGTTGCAGCAAATACTCTGTGTCTCCCCTTGTACTGCTCTAGTGATGCATTCAGCACCATATGCTAATCCATTCACTGCTCCAAAATCCAACCACTTATAAATTCATTCAGGTACTCTTCTTGCAGATGTAGTTCTTGAAACTCCTATGCAGTATATATGCACTTCTGTTATCAGTTACACACTTGTTTTTTATACTTAGTCATTGTAGATTGTATTTGTTTAGTAATAGAATAGTATATTTTATAGATTTATTTTTACAACATTATATATATTTTTTATAACAGATTCCATTTATCAATACTAAAAGAAATTCATCATGCCTTCAAAAAGTGAAAAGAGGAGAGAACATAAAAAAGCTTATTTCAAGAGAATTCATCCACAAGATTTACCTGAACAACAATGTATGGTGAAAAGGAAAACAATTCCTGGTAAGAGAACAAAGGATTTTCAAAAAAACTATCAAACACTAGGAATAGTGTGGAGAATGTGAAAAATAAAAAGAATGTATCTGCAACAAAAAAGAAAAACAAGAGGAAAACATAAATGATGGGAAATCATGTTCTAAAGAAACACTGTATAGTAAAAGGAGGAAGAATCAATTTCAGCAAATTAGAAAAAGAATGTTTTACAATAGAGTTGTCTTAAAATTATTAAAGGATATGAAGAAATGTAAAGGAAAATCTGCATTTTATAAGAAGAAGAAACATATTGAAAGTATTGTTGAGAAGGCTTTTGAATTAAAAAAGAAAATATTAATTTTAATAATCAATAGAATTCGATCACTAGATAAACCAATCCATTTAATGAAGGCGAAAAGTAAGTGGAGGAGTCTAATTAACAGAACACATTTTTCTGATGTTTTTTTGGGTGAATGGAAAGGAAACACAGTTCAAGTTCTGAACCTTTTTTCAATGAAGAGAGTTATCATCAGAGTAAGGATTTGTTGCATTGAGTTGACACTAGTGGTCGAGCTTATGAAGTTAGAAATGGTTGTCCTATTGAGAAGGAGAAAATTGTTCCCAGAAATGCAGAAGAGGTGTTAGCGGATGAAGTTTTAGGGAGACGTCCTAAAGCTCCAGTGTACACTTGGAATTGCAGTAGTATTTGTAGTGTACGGCAGGAATCTATTGATTTTTTATGCAATTTCTTATGTGAGTATACTAAGAAAAGTGTTAAACAAAAGATTAGGATGTTGCAAGGACTAGACCCTTGCAGAGTGAGAGAAAATACTGGTTTGCAAGGTCATTCTCTGGCTTGTCTTTCTAGAAAAGTATGTCAAAGTATTTTTCACCACTTCAGGATGGTAGCAGTACATTATACTCAAATGAGGAAATTAGTCAGCACATTGTATTATGCAAAAAGTCCAGCACTAATGTTAAAAAAGTTGAACAGTGCTCTTTTGCGTGGATCAGTATCAGATGTAATGAACGTTTGTGAAGAAATTGAGTTTAGTTACTTTGGTCCTGAGCAAGACAGTGCAGAAACTGATACATTAATAAAAGGAAATGTGGAAGAGAATGTACAACATTTTGTACAAAAGATTTTGAGCAAGAAATTACGAAGTTTAAGGTGATTTCAGGTGAAAAACCAAATTATTCTTGTATTTGTTGTCGACAAACTCATTATAAAAATCAGACTAGGACTGTTGATCTGTATTTAAAAAGTGAAAGAGAAAATAATAATGAGTGGAAGGAATTTGCAACTTATTTGTTGGGAGAGAATTGTTTTGATTTAGGTTCTGATCAACGTATTTGTAAATATTGTTATAACAAATTAGACGAGAACAAAATGTCTGCTAGAGCTGTGCATAATAATCTTGAGTTGGTAAATATTCCTTCTGAACTGATAGATTTAAATACCTATGAGTCTATTCTTATTCAATGTGTGCATCCATTTCAGGCTATTGTTCGTATGGAGCCTAAGACAGGGAAATTGCCTCCTTCAGATTTACAGAGAGGATTAAAGGGAAGAGTTGTATATTTGCCTCTAGATTTAAAGAAAAATATTGAAACAATTGGTGTAGAAAATGTAGAAGATTAACCTCTAGTTATTCTAGTTAATGGCGTTTCTACTAAGAGTAAGACAATCTGGCAAGAATTAGTGGATGTTAGGAAAGTGAAAAAGGCAACGTTGTATCTGGTATAAAATAATCAGTACTATAAAAATATGTATGTGGGAGAAGAAGAAATAACTTTAGAAGGAGATACTGACTCGTCAACTGGACAAATTGAAAAAGTGGATATGTCCAGAACTGAAGAAATCTATGAACATTACAGTGTTCATCCACTTCATTCCAAAGAAGTGATGGGGAATACTATTGAGTTATTCCAAATGAAGGAAGCAAAGGGAAGTACCATGAGTGTATGGGAAGAAAGCTTGGAAGCTGGTTGTTTCCCTCAGTTGTTTCCAACAGGAAAAGGAGGACGATATGATGAACGACCTGTGCAGATTCCTGCATCTGAATACCGGACATCAAGATTGTATGCAATAGATCCAAGATTTTGACAATGTATGTTTCATCTTTTGTTTGAGAGTGACTTGTCTGGACTTTCTTATGCAGTCAATCATATATTGAAAACAGGTGTACATCTGCAAAATGTTTCAGCAAAGGAATGTATGGATAAAGTACACCAGAAAGATAATGTTTTGGAATCTCAGCTGATTAATCTCATGGCATATCAGCGTGGTACTAATGAGTACTGGTACCGTTGTCATGGAGAACTTAAATGTATGCTAAGAAACTTAGGAACTCCTACACGGTTCCTTACTCTAAGCGGTGCTGAATATGCTTGGGATGATTTACTTCAATTTCTTTGAGAGGCAAATCCAAATATAGTAAATATTGAATACAAGACACGTGGAGAATTGTGCTCTTTGGATCCAGTTAATGTATGCAGATATTTCAATCATATATTTGAAGCTATGATGTCTTTTATCACCAATAAAAAAATCCTCCTCTTGGAGAGGTTGTGGATTTCTATTGGAGAAAGGAGTATCAAGCAAGAGGTGCACCTGACATACATATGCTAATATGGATCAAAGATGCCCCCAAATTCGGAACAGATTCGGATGATACTGTGTTGTCTTTTATTGAAGAATATGCTACATGTGCTATACCCAAAAGCATAGAAAAAAAGAACTTAAGACAACAAGTCTTACGATTCCAAAGCCATCTTTGTGTGAAATACTGTCGTCAAAAGGACAAGTCAAAGGAAATTTTCATACCAAATGTCGTTTTGATTTTCCACGTCCTGTAATATCCAAAGGAAGAAACAGTTTTATGTCAGCTGTGCGACATACCTTGACAAGAAAGTCTCCAAAGAATACCTATAATTTGAGAAGAAGTGAAGAGTCAAAATATATAAATAATTATAATCCAGTTATTCTGTCCATGTGGAATGCTAACATGGATATTCAATACGTTGCGGACAATTCCATTGCTGTTGCTCGATATGTAACATCCTACATAACAAAATCTGAAAAGACGGAATTGAAGGAAATGTGGGAAAAGATTTCCCACGAGAAGAGTCTAAGTAAGAAATTATACAGTTACAGTTTGAAGATGATATCTCATCGAGAAATCAGAGCGTATGAATGCTCAGATCGCTTATTGTCTGCAAGTCTATACTCCAAATCTAGAAGAATCATTTGGGTGAGTCTAGGTCTTGCTGCATCACGAAATCGAGTACTTAAATCTGTACAAGAAATTGAATATTTAGCTGAAGAAGAGTCAGAAAGTACAGATATTGTGAAAACAAATATGTTGGATACATATTATCCAAATAGAAGTCATCATCTTGAGAACATTTGTCTCTATGGAGTGCTGCAAAACTATACTGAATATTACAGAAAACATCAATAATGGAATATATGCTGTGATTGGTTCTGAAGGATGTTTGGTGAAACAAAGAAAAGGACATTTGATTAATTACCGAAAACGGAGTTGCAATGCTCCTGACAAAAGGTAATTTTACTATTTAGCTCTTTTGCAACTCTTCAAACCGTGGCATTCAGAATTGGAATTACTTGGAGATTTTCAGAGCTACGAAGATTCTTTCAACGCAACTAAAGATACTATAGAATGCCCTCTTTTTGCTAATTATGTGAAAATGTTGAACGACGTAATTGATCAAGAAGCTACAATTATTATTATTATAGGCTTTTATAGCGCGCTCTGTTACTAAGAAAATAGTATCCTGGCGCGAAGGAAGTGAGAGGCAAGGCAGAGGGGGACTCTATACATTGATGTTGAAGAGGTGGGTCTTCAATCCCTTCTTGAACAGAATGATGGATGGAGCTGTTCTTAACTGCTGCGGGAGGGTGTTCCATGCTCTCGCCGCTCTGACTGAGATGGATTGGCCGCCGAGCCTGCTGTATTTGAATTTTGGGACAGTCATTTGGTGCAGATTAGCTGATCTGAGGGGGCGGTTGGGAACATATATGGAGAATCTTTTCGCAAGGTAAACTAAACCAGCTTGGTGGACAGCTCGATAGGCGAGGACAAGGATTTTAAATAAAATCCTGTGGGCAACCGGGAGCCAATGTAGGGTGCGGAGAGGTTGACGGACACTTGAACTTTTTGGGATATTAAACAAAAGCCGTACAGCGGCATTTTGTATAACTTGGAGGCGATGGATCAGATAGGCAGGAAGGCCGCAGAAGAGGCCATTTGCGTAATCCAGTCTGGATAATATAAGGGCACGGATGACGGTCTCTTTGGCCGCTCTCGGGAGGAGTGGAAAGAACCTGCGTAAAGTGTAGAAAAGCAGGTCCCGGTGAGTTTTTTTAAATGATCCTCGAATCTGAGGTCATTGTTAAACCAGACTCCAAGATTTTTAGCAGGGCCTCCGATGGATTTGGGGCAAAGTAAATCGGCCGGCCAAAGAGAGTTGCCAAAGTTATCTGGGAAGGAGCCATATAGCAGAATTTCAGATTTGCTTTCGTTGCATTTTAATTGTGCGAGGGCAAGCCAGCGAAAGACAGATGACAAGCAGGTTTGGGATCCAGATGTATCCAGGTTGTTTTTGGGCCACGTGAACAGGAGTTGAGTGTCGTCAGCGTATGCCATTATTTTTGCTCCCAGTTGTTCAGCGAGGTAAATGAGCGGGGTTAGATATATATTAAAAAGCAGGGGGCTAAGGGTAGAGCCCTGGGGTACACCCGTTGCAAGTTTCTTGGGGGAGGAGGCGAAAGGCGGCATCCAGACTTGTTGGAATCTGTTGTCCAAAAAAGACGTTAACCAGTCAAGGGCAGAGCCTGTGATGCCTATGTCCGCTAGTCTGGTAAGCAGAAGGGAGTGAGGGACAGTATCGAAGGCGGCAGAGAGGTCTAGTAAAATCAGAGCCACTCTGCCACCTTCGTCCAAACACTCCCGGATGGCCTCGGACATTTCCACCAACGCCGTCTCCGTACTGTAGGCTGCTCTAAAGCCTGACTGTGCTGGATGAAGAGCCTGGGAATTTTCGACGAATTTGTCTAGCTGAGTGAAGGCGACCTTTTCACATACTTTTGCTAGAGCCGGCAGCAATGATATAGGCCGGAAATTAGCAGGCAATTGCAGCTGAGATTGCTAGAGACAGTTCTCAAGACAGTCAAACTTCTGCTCCGTTGAGTCAGGATCCACTAGGAGAACCAATTGTTCAAAATGAAGCAGCAATTGCCATGGATGAGGTTGAAACAGCAACGTATCTGTCACGCCTGCCAGTTCGCCTGCCCGTTTCCGCTATCCTACAAAGATGGCCACCCTGTACTACGCAGATGCGGGGAAGGTCAGGCCGAGTCAAAAGCCTGACTTCCCCAGTACATGACGCTTCGCGCTCTAGTGTTTTCGGGACCTTGCCGTTGCGTCACTTCCGCTGAGCCGCCCGTCACTGCACATCGGTGATTCCTGACATTCAGACCCGTGAGTCCTTATCTACGTTCACGAAGTTTTGGTTATCGTTACCGTCGTTTGGGGGTCTCATCGCTCTATCCCTAGAGCGAGGCTCCCTCTCTCCGCCTACGTCTACAAATCCCGACGGATCCAGAAGTTCCCTATTTCCCTTGTTTTCTCCTTGCCTTTCCCCGTTTCTTTGAAAGCCTCAGCCTGCCTCTCGCGGTTCCGCCCACCGTCCGGACTCGCGTTACGACGGTTGGCCAGACTAGCTGGGAGCAGGTGAGGGGTGTTAAGGAGGAATGGTGTTAGGGGGGTCCGCTTGGAGGATTCCCTAAAGTTTTCCCCTGTTTTTACGTTCTTTTGAACCCCCGGGCTTTTCAAGGCTGGCAGTCGTCACAGAGCTTCCGACCTGAAGACCGGGTAAAAGCGCGTGTTAGCACTTCTTTCTACAATTATATCCTCGGTTGTTCTACCTATTTGTTTATGCTGGGATATGGTTTTTCAGACATCAGAAACCTGAGACCCGTAATTACGTCAAGTTTCTCTTCACTGTTGTTTAGCCTTGCATTACAGAGTAAGAGACATTAATATCTAGAACCACTCTTTTTTCCCATGCTTAAGTGAATAGTAGCGATTTAATTTCATTCCTTCTATCCAAACAAGGGACAGTCCTTTTTTTCTAATTGGTGAGGAGACAGAGAGATACACTGAAGTTCGAGTTGGTCAATGCACAGCATATATCTGTTGAGGTGACTATACAAACATTATCCCCTTTATTGTGTTTTATTGTCAATTGTGTTTTAGTAATCTGCACACATTTTTTCCAGCTCCTGCTTCCACTTTGAGGGTACCAGTCCATGGAGTCTTGATCTTCCCTGCCTTTCCTTGTTTTGTTCCCTCCTTTCCCTCCATATCACCGTTGTGGTCTAGGGTTTGATAGACACAGCTGGTGCAGGAGGGAGGGGTTGGGTCTGACTTTGGTTCCTGGCACTCCTGCAGAAACTACTACTGGATCCTTACAGAGCGCGAAGACCACGTTGTTTTTTTTGACCGAGTGCCATGATCCCCGTAACCATGGAAGACTTGGCCAATATGTTGGGAAATTTATAGTTAGAAACCCAAGCTTTATCTAGCAGAGTGGATGCTTTACAAAGAGAGAGAAGGGCCGACTCTGAGGGAGGAGGAGCAGGAGCCAGTTCTACACTCCCAGTAATACATATTTCCAATCCCACAACCGTTCTTTTAGCTCCACCTGAACGCTTTTTTGGTGACACCACCAAATTCGCTGCTTTTATTTGCCAATGTCAGCTGCACTTTATGTGTAAAGCCAGTTGTTTTCCGACTGACCAATCAAAGGTGGCTTTTGTAATATCGTATTTTGGAGGGTCAGCAGCCAACTGGGCCATACCATTGATAGAGAGGAATGATCCCCTGTTATATGATTGCGGGACCTTTAGGAGAGAATTGAAGAAGCTCTTCGATAAACACACTTTTACGCATTCGGCTGATACTGAACTATTGTCCTTGAAACAGGGAACAAAGGAGCTTTCCGCTTATATCACTACTTTTCAAAGACTAGTAGCAGAGGCAGGTTGGCCTGACGAAAAACGGAGTGCTTTGTTTTATAAGGGGTTGCGTGATGACCTTAAGGATGCTTTATCCCAAGTAGTAGATCCACCTGAAGATTGCCCTCACCTCATAGACTTGGTGGTAAAGCTAGACCACAGGATACAAGAACGTAGGAGAGAGAGAGGACGTTCTGATCACAAACCCTTTGTCTATCTGAAAAAGACGGAAACTGAGAAGACAGCAGACTAGGTAGAGCCAATGCAGATAGGGACAGTAAGAGGTCCTTTGACTCCCGAAGAGAGACAAAGGAGGAGAGACAATAAGCTGTGCCTCTATTGTGGCAAGGCTGGACACTTTCTGAAAACCTGCCCAACCAAACCCTTACAAGCCAAGAAATCGGAAAACAAAAGAGACCGAGGTCCTGTGAGACTGGGATTTTGGGTAATTCAGGTCTGATAGTCTCTTCCCTTGAAGTTTCAACAAACCATCCGAGTCATTTTTTTGTACCGGCTCGGTTGATGCATAACAACAAGACAGTGAATGTTCCTGTCATGGTGGATTCCGGGGCTACAGGGAATTTTATGGACCGGGAATGGGTTCGTCAGAATTTTATTGAACAGACACCTAAGGAGATATGGGAGAAGGTCACTACGATAGACGGTAGTGTGATAAAATCAGGACCCATCACTCATCAAACGGTAATTCTGCATTTAGTACTGTTACAGTCACATCAAGAACAGTTAGCGTTTGATCTCATACAGTCTCCACAGTTTCCTGTTTTACTCGGGTTACCCTGGCTTCGTACTCACAACCCCAGTATCGATTGGATAAAGGAAACCCTAGTGTTTAACTCGAAGGTTTGTCGAGATCACGTGAAAGGGGTAGTACATGATAGGAAGACCGAAGAAGATTGCGCTTCCTCTGAAATTCCAGTTTTGCCTTCTGAATATAACGAATTTCAGGGAATCTTGGATGAAGAACAAGCTACGAGTCTTCCACCTCATAGGCCCTATGATTGCCGTATTGACCTACAGGCAGGTGCTAAAATACCTTGCAGCAGATTTTATTCACTCACTGAAAAGGAGAACCTGTACTTACGTAACTATCTAGATGAAATGCTTCAAAAAGGTTTCATCCGTCCTTCCCGGTCTCCTGCCTCTTCGTCTCTCTTTTTTATTCCTAAGAGAGAAGGGGGCTTGAGGTGTTGTATAGATTATAGAGCTTTAAACGGCATCACCATCAAGAACAAGTACCCTCTTCCCTTGATTTCCTCCCTCCTTGACAGAGTAAAGACCGCTACCATCTTCACGAAATTAGATTTAAGGGAGCATACCATCTTGTGAGAGTCAGGGAGGGAGATGAATGGAAGACGGCATTCTGTACGAAGTTCGGCTCGTACGAATACCTTTTGATGCCGTTTGGGCTCTGTAATGCCCCAGCGGCATTTCAGTTCTTTATTAATGAAGTATTGAGAGACCTATTGGAAGAATGCGTCATAGCATACATTGACAATTTATTAATTTTTTCTTCTTCCATGTCGGAACATCACAATCATGTTCGGAAGGTTTTACAGAGGCTGAAGGACAACTTTCTCTATTGCAAATTAGAAAAATGTTTGTTTCATGTTCAAGAAGTGGCCTTTCTAGGTTTTATCGTGTCATCAATTGGAGAAGTGTGGCTCACTGGTTAGAGGAGGCAGACCTGGAAGCAGAGGTCAGCCCGGGACCAGGGTTCAATTCCCAGCTTGGCGGGGTCTTGAGTCCTAAAATGTCCATGGACTCGACAATTCTCGCTCCGGTGCCTACTCGATTCACGGGTTCACACTCTGCGACTCTGGGCAATAGCTTGCTTAATCTCCACAACGGCCCCTCGCGGCGGCATGCCTGGCTTTCACCTTGCGGATACCCTGCCGGGTTAATCTCACAGGGGAATACCAGGACGGGTTCCCTAAGCAAGCGCTTAGAAACCGCTTGGTGATTTGCGCTATATAAATTCCTGTACATCAACGGGGTTAAGTATGGATCCACAAAAGGTGGAAGCTATCCATAAATGGCCTACCCCTAAGAGTGTCAAGGAAGTACAAATCCTGTTAGGTTTTGCTAATTTCTATCGCCGTTTTATTAATGGTTTTTCCAGGGTTGTGGTTCCGATTACGGCCTTGTTATAAAAGGGGGTCCCTTTCCACTGGTCCCAAGCAGCCAATACCGCCTTTGAATCCTTGAAAAAGGTTTTTACTCAAGCTCCTATATTGCGTCATCCCAATCCAGCCTATCCTTTTATGGTAGAAGCAGATGCCTCCCAAGTGGCAGTTGGTGGCATACTCTCTCAAGCCAATCCAGACACAGGAACATATCATCCTGTAGCTTTCTTTTCACGCAAACTGACTCCCGCTGAGATAAACTATTGTACAGGAGACAAAGAGCTACTGGCCATTAAAAAGGCATTCGAAGACTGGAGGCAATATCTGTTGGGGGCTAACCATACTGTAACTGTGTTAACTGACCACAGCAACCTTCAATTTTTGAAATCTGATAGAGCACTCTCCATGAGGCATCTTGGGTGAACTCAGTTTTTTGGTGAATATGATTTCCATATCAGGTATCGGGCAGGACACAGGAACGGTAAGGCGGATGCCTTATCCCGGTTAGGTTATGACCCTGTTGAAAATGATGAAGAACCACCTCCCATAATAGCCCAAGATAGGTTTGTAGGAGGGGTTAGTTCAGAGGAGGATTTCCTTGAGAAGGTGAGGAAAGAACAAGAGTCTACTAAGATGGAACAGATAATACAAGCACAAGAAGCGGTCAGGGTGGGAGAATACTACTATGTTAACTGTGGTCTAGTTCTTCCTTCCATAGAGTTACAACATCAAGCACTCGACTGGTGCCATTCCCATCAGCTAGCAGGGCATCCTGGATATACAAAGACCCTAGAAACCCTGAAATTATTTTTTGGGTGGCCAGGGATGGGAAAAGACACCAGAAGATACATACAAACATGTCACATTCGTGCCCAAAGTAAAGCATCCCATCAAAACCCAGTAGGGCTGTTACATCCGTTACCCACACCTCGAAGTCCATGGCATACGGTTTCATTAGATTTTATTGTGGAGTTACCTCACACAGTCAAGGGACACAATACATTGTTGGTAGTGGTGGACACTTTCACTAAATTAGCCCACTTTATACAATTGACAGGACTCCCTACAGCAAAAACCTTGGCTGCGGTGTTTTTACAACACGTGGTTAGGTTACATGGACTCCCTTCTGTTTTGGTAACAGATAGAGGAACCCAGTTTGTATCACAGTTCTGGCAAGGTCTATGTGCACTCCTATCGGTAGATGTGAGACTCTCATCTAGTCACCACCCCCAGACGGATGGGCAGACAGAGAGGGTTAACCAGTGTTTCGAGCAATATATCAGATGTCAAGCATTACAATCTGTGACTGAGTGGGATGAGTTGGTCTGGATCGCAGAAATGGCATATAACAACAGCCACCATTCATCCACAGATTTTACACCTTTCTTCAGCACTTATGGTTATCATCCCAGACTTATACCTAGCCACACTTCTAAGTCCACTTCTTCTCTTTGCACTACACCTGCAGCCGAGGAACTAACACAAGAGATACAACTCAAGACAATTTGGAACAGGCTAAGATCAGGTACAAGAAAGGAGCTGATCTCCACAGACGTAAGGAACCGCCTTATTTGCAGGGAGACAAAGTCTGTTTGTCATCTAAAAACATTACCCTGAAGGGAACCTGTAAATTCAAACCCAGGTTTATAGGTCCTTTTAAGATCTTGAAAGTGGTGAATCCTGTAGCCATGAAATTAGATCTTCCTGAATCTATCAGGATACACCCTGTGTTCCATGTGTCTCTACTGAAACCTGTTGAGCCTGGTAAGAGATTACCAACATCCCCTCCTCCTATGGATATAGATGAGGAGCAAGAATACGAAGTAGAAGCCATTATTGATTCTAGGAGAGTCAGAAGGAAGTTACAGTATCTTATTCATTGGAGAGGATATGGAGTAGAAGAGCGTACTTGGGAACCAGCTAGTCACGTACATGCACCTAGACTAGTCAAGAAGTTCCACAGGCAACACCCTTCTAAGCCCAAACCAGTGGGGGGAACTGTAGGGGGAGTGTACTGTCACGCCTGCCAGTTCGCCTGCCCGTTTCTGCTATCCTACAAAGATGGCCACCCTGTACTGCGCAGATGCGGGGAAGGACAGGGCGAGTCAAAAGCCTGACTTCCCCAGTACATGACGCTTCGCGCTCTAGTGTTTTCGGGACCTTGCCGTCGCGTCACTTCCGCTGAGCCGCCCGTCACTGCACATCGGTGATTCCTGACATTCGGACCCGTGAGTCCTTATCTACGTTCCCGAAGTTTTGGTTATCGTTACCTCCGTTTGGGGGTCTCATTGCTCTATCCCTAGAGTGAGGCTCCCTCTCTCCGCCTCCGTCTACAAATCCCAACCGACCCGGAAGTTCCCTATTTACCCTGTTTTCTCCTTGCCGGCTTGCCTCTCCCCGTTTCTTTGGAAGCCTCAGCCTGCCTCTCGTGGTTCCGCCCACCGGCCGGACTCGCGTTCCGTCGGTTGGCCGGACTAGCTGGGAGCAGGTGAGGGGTGTTAAGGAGGAATGGTGTTAGGGGGGGTCCGCTTGGAGGATTCCCTAAAGTTTTCCCCTATTTTTACATTCTTTTGAACCCCCGGGCTTTTCAAGACTGGCAGTCGTCACAGAGCTTCCGACCTGAAGACCGGGTAAAAGCGCGTGTTAGCGCTTCTTTCTACAATTATATCCTAGGTTGTTCTATCTATTTGTTTATGCTGGGATATGGTTTTTCAGACATCAGAAACCTGAGACCCGTAATTACGTCAAGTTTCTCTTCACTGTTGTTTAGCCTTGCATTACAGAGTAAGAGACATTAATATCTAGAACCACTATTTTTTCCCATGCTTAAGTGAATAGTAGCGATTTAATTTCATTCCTTCTATCCAGACAAGGGACAGTCCTTTTTTTCTAATTTCTGAGGAGACAGAGAGATACACTGAAGTTCAAGTTGGTCAATGCACAGCATATATCTGTTGAGGTGACCATACAAACTTTATCCCCTTTATTGTGTTTTATTGTCAATTGTGTTTTAGTAATCTGCACACATTTTTTCCAGCTCCTGCTTCCACTTTGAGGGTACCAGTCCATGGAATCTTGATCTTCCCTGCCTTTCCTTGTTTTGTTCCCTCCTTTCCCTCCATATCACCGTTGTGGTCTAGGGTTTGATAGACACAGCTGATGCAGGAGGTAGGGGTTGGGTCTGACTTCGGTTCCTGGCACTCCTGCAGAAACTACTACTGGATCCTTACAGTATCAAGCTCAAGAAGATATTATGGACTTAGCAAACTTGGAGGAGCAACTAAATCTTGAAGAGAAAGAATTATGTCAAGTGAAAGAACAGATTGACCATGGGTTACTTCATGAAAAGAAAGAGTGCACATGTACAACATTTCCACCAAATCAAATGTATGTGAGTGGACAAGCTGGAACAGGGAAAAGTTTCTTAATTAAAGTAATCACCAGTTATCTACAGAAAACTACTGAGTCTCATTTGTCTTGTGTTGTAACTGCTCCAACTGGGTTGGCAGCACACAACATTAAAGGAATTACATTGCATCGTTTACTTATGCTGCCTGTGGAGCATGAAAACAAATTGGAATATCACAAGCTATCTGTAGAAGCTTGTTGTGAAGTTTCAAGAATGCTTAAGAAAATTAAACTTCTGATTATTGATGAGGTAAGCATGGTCTCAAACTTAATGCTTGCTTTTGTGCATTTACGAATGCAGCAAATTCTTAAAACAGACTATGATGTGTTGTTTGGAGGAAAACAGGTCATAGTTTTTGGAGATCTACTACAACTTACTCCTGTAAAAGGACAACCAGTATTTTAAAAACACTTGCGCATGAAGATACGAGAAAATCTTTGGGTAGCATTGGAAATGTTAACATTTGGTTATATTTAGAATATAAGGAACTTATTACAAATATGCGACAGGCAAATGATGTTGATTATGGAAGTATTCTTCAAGATATAAGAATTGGAAAAGTGACTGAACATGGCAAACAAGCTTTACAGAGACGATTACTTTCCAATTTGAAAAAATGAAAATATCGTTCCTGAGAAAATATATATGAGAATTGCAGAAAACAAATCTGTAATCTGCTTAATGCCAACACTGCGTGAATGTTCTATATTCAAAGAAGACATTTTAGAGTTGGAAAAAGAAGAAATTATAAAATTGGAAGCTATTGATATAATAGAGCATGAAGGAATCACTATTATTTTGACAGAATAGTTGAAGAGAAAATTGGATTCTTTAGAGAAATCGATATCTAAAACTGCTGGTTTAGAAAAGAATCTATATGCATGTGTAAACTGTCAGGTAATTTTACGACGTAATTTGAATGTGGAAAAAGGTTTAGTAAATGGAGCAATGGGTAATGTTGTTGATTTCGTTAATTATCTAAATAGAGATGGTATTGAATTTTTGCAAATCAAATTTGATGAAATTGGTGAAGTACAACAATTTAGTTGTTGTTCAGCTCGGTTTTTGCTTGTAAAAGATTTGTATGTTCGCAGAAAACAGTTTCCTGTGTCTTTGGTGTAAGCGGTGACCGTTCATAAATCAAGCTTTAATTGTAGATAGTGCTTTGGTGAATATTGGAAGTACCGTGTTTAAAGAGGGTATGGCATATGTTGCTTTGTCTCGAGTCAGAACTTTGTCTGGATTGTACTGGATTGATTTTGATGAGAGAAAGATTAGTGCAGATGCAAATTGTGTGAAAGAGTATAATAGGTTAAGAAGAGAATATGCTCCCAATTTAAGTCCATATCCTATATTTGAAAAGCGTGAGGTAGGTCGAAAAAGAAGATATGAGAATATCTGTAGTAAAGGTATAGAGAAAGAAAAAAAACAAGATAAAGTTGTGATTGCAAGCAAAAAGAAAAAGGACACGGTTGAAGTGATTGTTGGTTATCAGTTTGAAAATAGTTCTGCTGTCAACTGCAATGCTCATGTAGTTGTTAATGTTTTTTTCTTGAAAGTTTGCAACAGCAAATTGTTGAGAATCGGGGAAAAAGATTTTGTTCGCTGTTGTATTCTGTTTATGAGAAATGTAGTAGTGATAAAGGTAAAATACAAAGTGTTTCTGATATTCGAAATGTATTGGACATATGTTCTGGTTGTACTCAATTTACGCAGAATATTCAACAAGATTGGCAAGAATTTCTACTGTATATGCTTGTTGTATTGGAAGATGAAGGTATAGATATTGAAAATCTTTTTGGCCTTTCTTATAAATGGCAACATGACTGTGGAAATTGTTTGTTTACATGTAGCACTAACATATACCCTGAAAGATTTATACATTTGACTTTACCAGACTGTGAATCAGTGTCTTTCAACAACCTAGTTAGAGGAGCAACTCAAAACATGGAGTGTAGCCAATGTTAATCAGAAATGTCATCAAGATTATTTATACAAAGCTATGGACAGTATGTAAATTTAATGATGCAACGCTGTACAGCTGATGGAAGAAAATTGAAAACTTTAATTAAAAATGTTGTAGCTACTCAAGTATCAATATCAGGAAGAACTTTTGTAGCTGTAGAAATTATATTCCATGATGGTCCTTCTACAACATCAGGACATTACACTGAATATTTAAAATGTGATAAAGGTTGGATACATTGCAATGATGCTCAATTGGTTTTTAAACAATGTTTGCCTAAAGAATTACCAAATTCTTACCTAATATTCTTAAAGCCAAAGTTTTAGGAACAACATTTGGCCTTTCAGGATTACTATTGGACAACTTCAAAACAAAGGATTTCACGAATACTATTTGGCCTTGAGGAAAAGTATCTAAAACAATTAAGAACTTTGTGTTGTATATTATGTCAGCATATATTTCTAAACAACATTAATTACAGTGTATAAAATGTAATAATAATGTTTTGTTATTTTATCATTGTTTGAGTTGTTTCATATTTAGGTAAGAAATTGCTCTTAGAATAAAACATTTAACATATGTTTTATTTCTATTTTTTAGATTGTTATTGAGAATGTTGAATGTTTTTTTTTAAGATAATTCTATTGATTGTCTTTTTTTTGCCCGCTGGTATGTGATGAGTACAAATGAAATCAATGTTTCTAGTAAAATTCAATATATTCTGAGAACAGCAAAAAAGGCAAATGAAATGTTTTACAAATTATTATGTGTTGTAAAATATATATTGTAACAGTATTTTTTCATGTCTATCACAGATGCTAATTTTATAATATATAGTTTTTTGTATTATTTATTACTTTTAAGGTATGTATAAGTAACTATAAAAATGGTCAATGGGCTGTGCTTCTACACAGCTGAAGAAACAAGAGATGGACGGAGTACGTATGTGTGCAAAGATGGTTTGCATCTTTTAAAGATATATGATAAAGTTAATATGCATACTGAGTGTCCCTGTGGACCTACTATCTCAGAAGATATATTCAAAAAGTGCCAGAGAGTTTTATTACAGAGATGTATAAAATGGGACATGGCTTCAGAACAGCTCTCTGCAACGCACCTGTATGGTATTGAATAGAAAGACATGGTTGGCTAGTAGAGACCAGGGACTTTCAGGATTAAAAGAGACCAAATTGCTCAACATAAAATACGTCACAGAGTGTGTTTTCAAAATCTCTTTCATATTTACAAGAACAGGATAAGTTACTGTTTGTAGCTTTTCTTCTCTATGTAAATATGTCCTTGTCATACACAATACTTTGTGTTGAAGGGGCGTTCTATAGGCGTTGCTGTGAGTATTTTGGACATATATAAGCAATGACTAGTTTCTAATTTTGTTAAAAGTTGAGTACTGGATAGGTCTTTAAGGATTGATGTGTGTGAAAACACATGAAGTATTCAAAAACTAGTGTCATAATAGTACCTAAATACACACAGATTCATAGTGTTATTCTAGACAAGCAAGAGTATCCCTTGCATTTTACTAAAACACATTTACTAGTTTGGAAGGGGTAAGGTGAATAGACATATTCTACATTTAGTACTGCATTTTAGTATAAGAGCCTGAGTCATTTTCCATAGTCATAAGGAGTGACTGGTTTCGAATTCTACGAAAACTTAAGAACAGGATATCTTTATGAGCAATTATATTTATATAACCTTATGAACTACTAAAACTCTACTGTTGTAATATTATTAGACAACTGTATTTACATAATATTTTTTTGGGGCCAAAATAGTAGAAAAACCTTCTTTTGTATTATGTACTAAGAAAACTGTTAAAGTGATGTGTTTATGTTTTTGTGCTAGGACCTAGAACATAACAGATTTGTTACAGATAAAGAGGGGAATATTACAGAAGAGACATTAAAAATGAGCAACAGTTTAATTGAACTACAAAATCAGTCTATAACAGGCAGCGAGACTGATTCAGAGGACATCAGTACTGCAGATGTCACCGGTGAATTTGAAAATGAAAGCAATGATGCTGATTTTTTGGAAGCACTGGATGACGTAGAGTTACTGGAAGCTATAAAATCCGAAATGGCAAACCAGCAGTATGATCTGGAAGAAGTACCAGATGAAATCCTTTTAGAAGCTGTGCTAAAATATGAGATGTCTGGAGAATAATTTCACTGCTTAATAATAATAAATTCTGGACTATATAAAGAAATGCTGTGTATCTTTTTAATGTGGAATTAAAATGTAGCTTAAGATCATTAGACTTTAAATTTTAATGAATTTATTACTTTTAATTTAAATCTAAATTTAAAATCATCCTGTGGCAACAATATATCACTTTTTGTAGCACAAGATTGTGTTTTATATTTGCAATGACAGGAAAAGATACTCTGTATACGTTTTCTTCTCCATGTAAATAGATCATCATACACACCACTATGCATTAAAGGGGCGTTCTATAGGTGTTGCTTTGTGTGTTTGCACATAACACTTATACAACAAAACACATCAGAAATAATAAATCTGAAGATGTGAATGCTGCACCATTCTGCAGTTGGTTTAGCAAGGTAGAATAGTGAGCTAGGCTTTAGTACATGCACTGCTTCAAACGCCTACCCAGTATGTATGCATTTCTGCAACCTCCTGCACACTTGCCTTTTACACCTTCAATTCCCCAGTCGGTATCCTTACACTTCCAAACACTCTGTCACTGCTCTTGCACTGTTGTAGTGACCCATTCAGCAGTATGTACTAATCCATTCACTGCACCAGAACTGAAGCAGTTATAAATTCAATCAAGCACTCTCCTTGCAGAACTGTAATCATTCACTCAGTACCCAAGTACTGATGCAGCGAAGTAGGCCTTAGGACATGGACTGCTTCAAACCTCTATGCACTATGCATGCAGTATTCTATCCACCTGTACACTAGTCTTTCACATCTTCAATTCTCCAGTCTGTATCCTTACACTTCCACCAAAAACTCACTGCTCTTGCACTATTGTAGGGATCCATTCAGCAGTATGTACTAATCCATTCACTGCGTTAAAACTCAAGCCCTTATAAATTCAGTCAGGCACTCTCCTTGCAGAATTGTAATCATTCAGTCAGCACCATCCTCCAATTGGTGTAGCAAAGCACAACAAGGAGAATTGTTTTCACTTCTCATTTTTCTTTCAATATATGCTACAATGCACAGCATATATTGAAGGAGAAAAATGCCTTTACTGATTGTTTTTGTACAGGAAGGGACACCTTCCTGCACAAAAAACAATGTCCACATGACACAGACATCCTTGCACCATGGTGCAAGGGTGCCTGTGTCACCACATGGCTGCAGTTTAAGCAGCGGTGCAGAGGGAAGCACAGACCTGCAACATATTTATATACATATGTTGCATCCCTGTGATTCGGAAGTACCACAGCATGCTGTAGTTTAACAGTTGACAGTGTCATGCTGCAGCACTTCCTTATAATTCTGCACTTATGCATTCACCACACATCACAAATGTATTTTTCAGTCAATTATGCACTACACATACATTCATCTAAACTTTCATACAGTAGCATACTAGTTTAGCTCTTTCTTTAACCAGAGTAGTTAGTTCAGAAAAGAACTTTTATTTTGTTGCTTTGTATTTTTTTGTGTTTTTTTAATGATTTTTTTTTGTTTTTAAACAGGGAAACAGGACGAACAGAACCAAAAACTATAAGGAGAAAAAAAAACTAACAATGGTGGTTGTTGACAGCCCGACAAACAAGGTCCACCGATTGTTCACCATAACAAATGAGACGTCGGCATGTTACACAACTCATCCCGAGTCGTGCAAACTGGGGACGTATATCTGGTGATGAAGTCGAAGTTGAGGGTACTGTCCCAGATGTGCTTGGTACAGCTGGTGGTGCAGGAGCATTTTCTCGTAGTTTTCTCATCTCCTCTCGTGCAAGATGAACTGGATGGCGTGTCTGGAAATGCTTTTTCATGCTCGCAGTCCCATATGAGTATTTTTTGTTGGGATTTCCTCTAGAGAGGACCGCTGTGCAGATTCTGCACGTTACTTTGGTCGCATTGACATTTTTTAGTCCAGGTGGGAATGTGAAAAACTTCCACACTGTAGATGAATACCTGTCTGGAGGAGGAGGTTCTGCAACAAATTCCTGGCTGTTAGACTCTTCAGAATCTGAAGAGGAAGCAGGATTTGTAGCCATTCTCAAGTTGATGTGGTCAATCAGGTTTGCAATGAGTAAAAAAGAGCAGATCTTCTTAGGAGGTCCTTCAATAGTTTCAATAGGAAGTGTAATGTACCAATCAAACTTCGCGAATTAAAGTGATATACTTTTTAAGAAAGTTAAACAATATTAATTTTATAATAACCTCAGATAATCTCTTGTCTTAATATTTATGTTAAATATATATAAATAACTTTTTCGACATTTAAGAAATCGCAGGAGTCGCGCACTCACAGCGTTCAATATGCATATGACGCCACGCGCTACCATGCGTCCGTCATGTCGCGTAATACGTACATCTCGCGTATGCACCAGAAGTTGCACACAAGTCGCATAGCAACCACTTTGAAAAAGTCATACCAGTCGCACGAGGATCCTAGACAACAGCCCTAAAATGGCGGACACGTTTCACACACTAAACGAGTAGGATGCGCTTAGGGTGCGCGACTCCAAGAAAAAGAAAAAAAAAAGAATAAAAATAATTTAAGCATATTATAAACAATATAACATAATGAAAAATATATATTTTTATGTAAAAAAAATATTTTTTTACATTTCTAATGTAAAAAATAACATATCTAAAAATATATATATATATAGCTAGAAAATATTTTTAAAAAAGAATATATTTAAAAATTATCATTTAAAAAAACTTTTAAATTCACTAAAAAAAAATCATAGGTTTGAGATATGTTATAGTTAGGAATTTGCATTTAAAAAACCTTTGAAATTAACTGAAGAAATCATAGGTTTCAGGGGTGTTATAGTTCGGAATTAGCATTTAAAAAACCTTAGAAATTAACTGAAAAAGTCATAGGTTTCAGGGGTGTTATAATTAGCTAGACATTTCACTCGTACAAAACCATTGAAATTCCCACGTTATAGTTATTTGTGCTAACTATAACTCGCGCGCCCGCAATCCACTGCTGATGATGTCACATATTACATCATTCATGACATGGTCAGTGACATCACTGATGCCATCTCAAATGACATCACTGATGACATCACTGATGACATCATCCATGTGACAAAGTGCTAAAACTCATTATACAATAACATAACCTTTCAACACTCATTATAAAGTATGGAGTATCATGTTTGAAACCATTGAGACAGTAATACAACTTTCTATAAACTCACTTAGAAATTCCTACATCTACACACACATCTAAACACATAGATTCAGTTATACATGCTAACGAAGATCAATAGAATATTATTAAATATACTTATACACCTACATCAACATTACACACCTGCACACATCCTATTCACTTATGCAGACATCCTAATCACTTATGCAATTAATTGATCATATCTGCATGTACTAAGATATACACTTACACAAACACCACTTTATTTATTCACAAAGTTGGAAAATCATACTTAGTGGGTTTTAAAATCAATATTAGAATTATACAGTTATCCATACAGTCAGTCATACAATCACTGAGTCTTAGGTATACTTATTTATATACAACAACTGTCACATACACTGCCTTTTATATTTCTAGTTTGTTGGACAAATATCATTGACAAATATATTTACTCATCAATACACCCATAAAGATATTCACACACCCAAACAACTGTTTCCACATACAGTCTTAACCTCGTATACCTACTAAATCATCTATTTAGACATATTTGGACAGTTAAACACGTCCCACCCACCAACCCAACCACACACACATTTATTCACTATCCCATCAGTTAAGTAATTAATAACTAATATAGACTTTCACATAGCTGGTAACCAACTTATGTAGTAGTTTACACAACAAGAGATACAGTGATACAGGTATTCACACAGTTTAATCACTATCCCATATATTTAGTGAGACACTTTAAATTACTCATTTAGATAATCAGTCACAGTGCTACTAAATCCTCTATCCAAACACTTATACATCCACTAATTCTTCAATGCAGATTGGTATATATATATAATACATATTGAAATAACAAACCAAACCGCATTCACGGGATGATGTCAATAGTGATGTCATCAGTGATGTCATTTGAGATGGCATCAGTGATGTCACTGACCATGTCATGAATTATGTAATATGTGACATCATCAGCAATGGATTGCGGGCGTGCGAGTTATAGTTAGTATAACTAACTATAACGTGGGAACTTCAATGGTTTTGTACGAGTGAAATGTCTAGCTAAGTATAACACCCCTTAAACCTTTGTTTTTTTCAGAATATATATATATATATATATATATATATATATATACATATATATTCAGCTCCAAGCTTCTCCCCCGGTCAAAGGAAAGAATGCCCGCACTCACGGGGTCGTTGTCAAATCAAAGGTATTTATTTAGCTTACAAAATCACACAGGACGTGTTTTGGCATTTGCGCCTCCTTCCTGCTGTATCGAGTTACAAACAAAATGGACGCCATTTTATCTGAGACTTTCCTCAATGTTTCCAGCACATTCATTAACATGGAAGATGTACTTCGCCATAACAGTCATTGCATAAGAGCGCCATGATGAAACATGCAATTATATTCTAAATTCATATTATTATTTCATACAACAGCAACTCACAATTGTAACCTCGAACTTTAAAGCTTTCAATGGCTTCTAATGCTGCAGCCGGAAAATCCTCATTGATGGTGCTGTTTCTTTTAATACGTATTAGCTCACCATACGGTATACTATCTTTTAGGCTCTTTTGATGGCTACTAGATGCTTCTAAAATCAAGTTACCTGCGGTCTCTTTTTTGTAGAGTGCAGTGCAAATCTTACCCTCATTAATAAACACTCTAAGGTCTAGAAAGGAGACCTCCTGTTTGCTCAAATGCCCACTGAATTGGAGATTCAGAGAAGTGTTGTTTAGTTCACAGATATATTCTTCAGCTTCATGTAGTGGCCCTTTCCATAAAATGAACAAATCATCGATGCATCTGTGCCAGGATACAATGCAACTGACCCACTTGCTATACCTTTCCTCCCAGGCCACCTGGTTCTCCCACCAGCCAATGAATACATTTGCGTAGCTGGGGGCCAAGCAGGTGCCCATCGCGATGCCCCGTATCTGTCAGTAATATTGTTTATCAAATAAGAAAATATTATTTCTTAGGCAAAAGTCAGCAAATTCAATAAGCATTTCATTATGCTCTGACAATTGTAATGATCGCCCTTTGAGAAAATAGCGTATAGCTTGTAGGCCTTTCTCATGCTCTTTAACTGTATATAGACTGGTAATATCCAGTGCAATCATTACCATATCCTGTTCCCATGAGATGTCCATTAAATTCTTAATGAAGTGGGTGGTATCTCGAGTATATGACAGCAAAGTTCTTACAAAGTCCGACAAAAAGTAATCAACAAATTGGGACATGGCTTCAGTCAGGCAACCAATAGAAGACACAATAGGCCGCCCTGGTGGTCTTTTGGCGTCCTTGTGTATCTTAGGCAGGTGATAAAAAGTTGCTGTTACTGGGTATGGATCATATTTCTGTCTGCCCATTTCTGAATTAGATCATGATACAGTTGAATACTTGAAATATATTCCTCTTTTGAAATTTTCACATAGCATTTTGTGTCCGATAATTGGCGTAGTGCTTCTTGAATATAGAATTGCCGTGACATAAGAACTACATTTCCCCCTTTATCGGAAGGTTTACATATTATATCTGGGTTGTTCTGTAGCCTCTGCAATGCCTGTTGTTGTCCCTTTGTTAGATTACTTTTTAAATTAGATGTTGGTGTTATTCTCATTGTTAGTAAGTCTTGTTTCACTGCTTCTTTGAAAACATCTATTGTGTCGAAAGTGGTCATTGGCATATAAGTTGATTGATGCCAAAGCTCCTCACTTCCGAAACGTTAAAGGATGCTTCTTGTGAACTCGTAGGTTCTTGACTTGCCAGTAATTGCAATGTCCGAAGATCTTCTCCCGACAATACATTGGTGCTTAATGTTGATCGTTCTTCTTGGAGAGGAACAATTATTTGTTCCAGTGTCTTGTTGTTGTAGCCCTCTCATTTTAAAAAATGTCTTCAATTTCAATTTCCGTGTGAAGAGATATAAATCTATACGGGTTTGTGTGTACTCCATCTTTTTAGCGGAGCAAAAAGTCAAGCCTTTCTTCAAAATTGTTACTTCATCATTGCTCAATTTCTTTTTCGTCAAATTAACGATCGTCAGATCTTGAGTATCCTCTACTTCCTCCAGCCCCTCCTGCTGCGTGTTTGGCCAGCTATTCCTTGCTGTTGTTCTGAAGCGGCCGCCTCTTTGTGTCTTTCGGCGGCCTGGTGTCTTTGCTCTGGGAGTTTGGCGCTCCCTCCTCTCTGTCAGTAGTTCTGCATTAGTTGGAACTCCTCGAAAAAACGCCCCCTTGTGGCAAGGCCATGTGCTGCAGCTCCCGTAATTTCTTCAGCCGATAGCTCCGTATCGGTGCTCACAGCTGATTCAGATGTATCTCTTATTTCCTGTGAGGCTGCACTCCTTAATGCACGTCGTGGTGCTTCAAATTTACGAGCAAAGGTCAGTATCCTCCCTTGTTCATAATCCCTTGCATCCCGGTTAAATTTCGTATGTTTCCTAAGTTTTATTTTGTCTTGATATGCGATAAGGCGAGTCTTCATCTTATCGCGCTCATCCGCCTTTGCCGCTGTATCCTGGTTGTGATCAATGGCGGCTTCAAACTCAGCAATCTCCTTCAGACACTTTTCGCGGTCACTCCAAGTGAATTTTATTAATATTTTTAACATCCCTGCCGATGCTTCTGTTGTAAATTCAGACCATTCTTCCAATGAAGCTGGATCGGGGTTTTCATAAGACGGGATTGTATATATTCTCAACCCGCGGGGAATGCGTTTTACCTCAAGATAGTTTTGCAACGCGGTCGCTTCCCACCACTTGCGGATTTTGCGCTCCATCAGCCGCTCCAATTTATTAAACTGTGATCGCAGAGAGCTCTGCACGCCATTGTCATTGCTTTTTTCGATGCGTTGAGTTGAGGTGCATTTAAAAACATCCGTGATATGCAAGAAATTATACTTCAGAGTTTTCACTGATTGCTTGGCGGCAGGCGGGCGCGTCAGCAACTCACTCTGCCCGGCGTCTCTCCGCAATCCTTGTAAGTTGTACGTAGTGCGTAGTGGTGCTCCCACGACAGGTTTCAGCTCCAGTTACCACCAACGGTCGTTTCGTGAGCACTCCGGAGTGGGTGCGGACCAAAACTGCGTAGCGGTATCCACGTCACAAATTCTGCTCCAAGCTTCTCCCCCGGTCAAAGGAAAGATTTGCCGCACTCACGGGGGAGTTGTCAAATCAAAGGTATTTATTTAGCTTCTGAAATCACACCGGACGCGTTACGCCATTCGCGCCTTCTTCCTGCTGTATCGAGGTACAAACAAAATAGACGCCATTTTATCTTAGACTTTCCTCAGTATTTCCAGCACATTCATTAACATAGAAGACTTACTTCGCCATAACAGTTATTGCATAAGGGCGCCATGATGAAACATGCAATTATATTCTAAATTCATATTATTATTTCATACAACAGCAGTTAATTCGTTTCAAATCCATGATTAAATCTTATAACATTATATATATATTGTATATTGTGGGAGTAGCTGCTAGGGAATACAAGACCTGGAGCCTGTGAGGGGCGCAGCGCATATGTAGGTTGAGCATATGATGCATAATCAGCAAACCACAAGAATAGATGGTCACTCAGAATATTTGTACCAACTTTGACTTCAACAAGATGCATGTTGGCCATTAGTGTGGCCTTGCTCACATGTACAGAATAAAGTTATTACCCAGTGCATATGTAGTCAAAATTATAGACATAAAATATAAACAAAGGACTCCCAAGAATACGAACACTCAAGCGCAAACGTGGGCACCATCATGGAACATATGAAGCCAGTCACTAAAAGTAAACAGTAATACATATCACAGCTTATGAACGGTGCATGGTAATAATAATACAAAGAAAAACATCCTCTGTATATATATTTTGGCATGTGCAGAAAAGTTTGTATGTGGCACGATTTTGGATAAATCATACCACAGTGGGAGCTGCGAGGAGTCAGCAGTAAGTGTGCATAGTGTCTTGCATAACACGGTGCCTGGTGAGCATAGAGACTACTAACAGAGTGATGCGAGTAGAGCGTATCGTATAGTGTATTGCTAAGTAAGAAGGGACTCAACTTTGCCTGAAGGTCAGCAAGGAGTATCAGGCGACGTTGCCTACCAAGTGCGTCAGATTGCAAAGGTAATCACATTCCTGTACAGATAGCATGGGGTGAGTTGGCTCAGTGATATCTGGAAGAGTGGGTCCCTCACAGAATATGGAAAACCATGACAACCTTGAAGCCGTCTCTAAATGGCCATATCGTGAGGAATGTGCTGGCATACAATTGTTGTAAAAAGGTATACATGTCCCCCAGGGGTGATCGAGACCATGCAGTATTCCACGAATTGGAGGAATTATCCTTGGGGTGCAGAGCCACACAAAGGGAACCCAAATGGATCTCCCCCGATGTGTGCTTCACAGGTGGACCATGTAAGGAGTGTGCACAGAGACTCTCCAGATTGTACATGTGCATTGTTGCAGGGTGTGACAGTGGCATAGTGCAAAAGCTGGTAGGTTGGATAGTAAGGAGATTCGCCTAGGTAGGCCTGTACGGTATAATATAATACATTAGCCAGCTTCCCCAAGTGGGCATGTACAAATACTAAAACACACCAATGTCAAAACTAAGGTGCACAACAGAATCAGTTGACGAGAGCGACAATAAAATATACAACATAGTGGTACAGGAGATCGCGGCCCCCACCATGCAGTTTTCTCATCAATAATTTTACAGTAAACATTGCACTCATTATCAATGATGTCATAAAAGATGTAATGAGTGATGTAATATGTGTGAAATTAGCAGTGCACGGCGAAGGCGTGAGTTATAGTTACGACACAAGTTACAGTTACTTGAGATAACTAACTATTACTGCTGAATTTCTATGGTTGTGTGCATGTAAAATGCAAACCTAACTATAAACTCCCTGTAACCTTTGTTTATTTTTGTGAATTTCTAAGGTTTTTTAAAATGTTATTTCCTAACTATAACGTCCCTGTAACCTTTGGCGTTTGAGGAATTTCTACTTACATTTTTTTTTTAACGTAAAGTAATATTTAATTATCATATGCTAATCCAACCCCTGCTACACATGGCCTTCTGGTGTGTGCGGCGAGGTGTTGGCTGCAGGGCCTGGCAGTGGCCAACCCCCCAAAGGTTGTCAACTTGGGCGGGGGGCATGCAGCCTCCCTAACATGGTCGATTTCGGCACCAAGGGCCCCATCCCCCATGGCCTGCCATCTTTCTATATGGGGAGGGGATGCATGGCCCCCCTCCCCAGGATGTATTTGGCCTTGGGGACCCCATCCCCGGGCCCATCACTTAAATTATGGGGAGGAGGGCATGCAGCCCACCTCCAAAAGCTGATTTTTGTCCCGGGGACCCTGTCTCCCGGGGCCTTGCCTTATTATAAAGGGCGGGCATGATTTCTGCCCATAGCCCCCATCCCCCATGGCCTGCCACATTTTTTTTTTATAGGGTATGGGGGTATGTAGCCCTTCTTCCCGGGTTGTATGTGGCCCCGGGGATCCCTTCACTTGGGACCCATCACTTACATTATGGTGGAGGAGGGCAGGCAGCACTCATCCCCATTATTGGCCCCAGGGATCCCATTCCCCGGGGCCCACCCTGTAAATGGTGGCTGCCCTGAAGACAACCCAGGGCATCTACTTCATATTTAAAAAGGGGAAGGGAGGCATGCTGCACCCCTGAACCAGGCCTATTATGGGGATCACATCCACTGGGGCCTGGCCTTCATCTAAAGAGGGCACATAGCCCCCCATTCAGGCCAATATTGGCCCCGGAGACCCCATTCCCTGGGACATCGCCATTAAATCTTTGGTGTCTTGGCCCCAACCAGGGCACCCAGTAACCTGTTACCGCAGGGTAAATGTCCACGCAGTCCATGCCAGCTGCCCGCCTCCAGTGGGAGCCAGCATTGCTCCTGCATGCAGGGTGCAGCCAAAAAATGCTGCTCCTTGCAAGCAGGATCAATTTTTTCATCCATTTCCCTGCCCGCTTCACAATGGGCAGGGAAACAGATTAAAATGGGCAGATGCGTTTTTCCTGCTCTCGCCCGCTGGGAGCAGACGGTTTGCTCTCGCTTGGAAGGAGCTTTAAATTGCTCCTGCCAAGCGAGATCAAACTGAGGTTTGAACTGCTATGTCTCAGGGTTGGGCACCCTGAGACATAGGAAGAGCCTGGTCCTGGGGCCCTCAGGGCTATTCATGTCTCTGGGAAGGGGGGCACATATCCTTCCACCCTTTTCATAGCACACCAGGACCTGGGGGTTGTGGTCCCTGGGGCCATGAATGGCCTGTCCGTGCGGCCCCTCTCCCTACTTGTATGTCGGGTACCACGGATGTGGTTGTCATTGGGGCCAAAATCAGACTGGTAAGGGACCATGCTTCCCCTCCGACCAATTTTTACATGGCTGGGCCCGGGCTGAAATCGGCCTGGGAGGGGGGTTGTGTGGACCCACCCTCCTTCTATTCAGCCAAGTCCTGAGGATGGGGTCCCTGATGCTGAGATTGGCTTGGGGAGGAGGGGGGTACACAAGCTCCCTTCCACCCATTATAATTAATAATCCACCACTCACCTCAGGAGAGTGGCGGTCCCCGGGGCCAAAATCGTCCCGGGAGGGGGTTACGAGGTTCCCCTCCACCCATTATAATTAAAACTTCACCTCCGGCACCTGGCTCACCCGAGGGGGTATACACCAAACAAGCATGGGAGCCCGCACTTTTTTCTTTTTTTATTTTACTGTGGATTTGCAGTAAAGTTCATTAAAATTTGGCCCCCACCTCTAGACCTAGGGGGTCAGAGTATTTTTACCCTGCCCCCTTGTCTTTTTGTTAATGTTTTTTTCTTGGGACTCAGCTGAGTCCAAGTCCCAAGATGGCTGCCAGCACTTTCTGGTTGAAGTGTTGGTAGCCAATCAGATCTCATTTTGAGATCTCAGGGACCTGCTGACCCTCAGCGTCCCTAGATATCTATACATCTTTTTCCTTTAATAACTTCAAAACTACTGAATGGAATTACACCAAATTACAAAACAGTCACTTACTGCACCAAGATCCACCTTTCTGCCAAATTGGTGTAATTCTGTTCAGCGGTTTGGGCTGTAGTCGTATCTAAAATCAATATTGGAAATTGCTTATGGAAAACATGTTTGAGGACCCCCCACAATTTTCTTGGCACCCGCTAGATGAATCACCCTCAAACTTTCCACCCAGCAGCTGAAGTTAGTTGCATACTAGTTTTGAAAATGTTGTCAAGATTTGTCAAACTGCGCCAAAGTTAATGACGAAACAAAAAAGGAATTGTTTTTGGAAACTAGGTTCTAACTTTAACTGAAAAAACAAAGGTTAAAATTATGTTATAGTTAGGTGAAAATCTCCGTTACAACATGACATTTTAAACATACAATATCAGTGAAATTTACCAGTTATAGTTATCTCAAGTAACTAGAACTCACGATCATGTCATGCACAGTTTTCTCATCATTAATTTCATTGCAAATGTTGCAGTGATACATTCAATATTGTCATAGAAGATGTCCTGAGTGAAGTAATATATGGGGTTATTAGCAGTGCATGGCTAGGGCGCGAAGGTAATCTGTGACATTTCATGTAGCAAAATAAATATTGTAGGCTTCAACAGAAATAAATAAAAATCTACCCTTGCATGCCTATCTGTCACAACTGCTTTGCTTTCAGCTGTGGAAATACTGACAGCCATATTGTGTGCATTCTCTTAATTTAACTAACTGAGTTAGCAGTGATGCTGTCATTTACCACAATGTGAGGCTGAACATTGTAGCAGACATTACATGCAGAAACTAGTGGGGCATACATTATGCAGCAATGACTTAGAAAAGAGTGAATAGAGAATGTTGAAACACATTTTGCCACACACAGCCAAGCTAAACGGATATGTAGCAGAGTTTTCTACAAAAAAAAACAAATTTAACTTGCAACAACTAGATCACAACAAAGAATGATCTCTAATAATCTAATGTACAAACACATGGATACGGTAAGAGGTATAACAGATGTCAGACACACAGTTTCTGTTTTAGATGAACAACAGTGAAACATGCCCGGAATAGTGCTACTTCACAGTTATCAATTAAGAAACATGTCACTAAACAAAAAAGTTAGTTACCTTCGGTAAAGCTCTTTCTGGTGAATACTCCATCTAACCTCAGATGCATCACCTTGTGAATATTCCTTCCGGTGTCAGACTTGATCCGGAAACTCAAAAGCAGTACTCCTGCGTGCAGATAGGTGGTGATGTAAGGCTCCACACCAGGGCACAAGTCCTATAAAAAGAAGTGGGGGAGACTGACAATATGCAAATGACCTCATGACGTCACGTGCTGAAGTGTCCCAGTGTCTGACAATTACACCGGGACACGTTCAGCATATTTCTGTGGGACCCAGCTTCGTGGCAGGGGGGATGGTGTCCACCCTCTGTGTATCTGCGTGTACCCCCCGACTCGAGCCCTGCTCCACACCAATGTCATTCTGCTCCAAAAGTGATGAGCGGGGTGGCATATAAGCTCCACTCAGATGCGCTGATGTCAGTTTCTTTTGAAGGCTTCCCTGCCACCTCAGTCGCAGAGCCCATCAGCTATCTGGTTTGACCTGTGTGCATATCTCTAGTTTGGTTCCTTTTTAGATGGATGAGGTAAGAGAGCAGTGGGGAATCTGTGGTTAGATAGAGTATCTAACCAAAAGAGCATTACTGAAGGTTAGTATCTTTCATCTGATTGATACTTCTAGCTTCAGATTCCGCAGCTTGGTTGGTCTAAGGTGGTTGTTCTGTGAAATGACTCACACCAAAAGGTCCTGCAAAACAGAAAGGGAAAGTTGCCCGTCCCTATGAACCGGCCTGCCAGGATAATAGTGCTTTGTGAACGTGTTACTGGTGCCCAAGCAGCAGCCTGACAGATCTCTAGGACGGGTACACCACTTGCCAGTGCAGTAGTAGCAGCCTTAGCTTGACTGGAATGAGTCCGTAACCCTTTAGTGTTGCTGTTTTATCGCTTAAGTGTAGCAGATTTTAATGCAGAGTACTATCCACCTGGAGAAAGTTTGTTTCTGCACTGTCTCGTCCTTCTTTCCTCCTAAGAAACCCACATAAAGCTGATCATCCACTTGGTGGTCCCTTGTCATGATCCCTACCACAGCTCACCTCTCTTGACTATCACAATATACTGGAATGACTCATATCATTCCTCCCAACACTCACAACCCTTTTGCCCATATTACATACTGTTGGTAATAGCTAGCTGCATCTAAGGGTCCCCAGATTGTTTGAAAATGCTCAATAGCTTTTACAAATGTTTTATCATGCACATGCAAGGTCAGGTTTCAGGAGCCACGGAAACATTCATGAAATCCGCCAGAATAAGCATCAAGTAACCGGCATGGGTGACCTCAACGTGAACCTCCCGGAAGACAGCCCTCATCAAATTAATCCCCTGCACCTGTACCTTGCTATAAGCAATTAGAACTCGACCTTTGTAAACATTCTAAATCGTCCTTCTAGAAGACAGCCTCATCATATTAATCATCTGCACTTATTCCTTGCTATAAGTAATTAGAACGCGACCTTTGTGAACATCCTAAAGCACCTTCTAGAAGGCAGCCTCATCAAGTTAATTATCTGCACCTGTTCCTTGTTACAAACAATTAGAACATGACCTTTATGAACATTCTAAAGCAGCATTTAAAGACCATCCACACTTCTCCCCTTCGATTTGCCTCTTTGCCTGCCACTTTTCTGTTTCCCGGCTTCCAGGACTCGGTAAGGCCAGCTCCCTTGATCCTCCAGCTTCAACCTCAACACAAAGAACTCACTGCATTAGTGTTGCACCTGGATGGCAAAAGAACAAGAAGAAAAGGAGAGAGACATTAACAGACTTGATTTTACTATGAGCTGAGGTCAGTCCCAACATCGTGCTGCAAACAAAATTAATCAGTGTTTTTGTTAAACTTGTACATACTGTTGGCAGGACTCTGCTAAAGAGGACTTGGGTGAAGCGAACCCCATTAAAATGTGCTTTTGGGTTTGATGCGAAAATCATACTCAGTAGTTTAAAAAACTTTGATGAACGGGCCTGTACGGACAATCTAAACAAAAACAAAACAACAACAGTGTAAAAGGTACGTTTAGATTTAAAAAGCTTTCGTGAGGTGATACCTTAAGAGAGGTTATACTAGACTGAGCCTTATTATTTGTTTATATGTACCATATTTGCCAGAATCATTCATCAGACTGGTGGGAATGCCTGCTTCAGTGGTGCTGTTGACTGGAAAAGCCACAGCATCTTTGACGCTCTCTCTATTCCAACCCCTTTCCCTCTGGGATTTGCCACTGAGGTCTCTCGCCCCACCCCTCATTTCCTTTGGCTGGCGTCACCGTTTATGCTAAACGGTGGCCAGCCATTGGAAATGAGCTATCTAGGTTGCCTCCCTTTGGCTTTTGTGCCGGCCCACTTGGACTGGCTCGCCTGCTTTTCTTCTGTCATAAGCGATTTCTTATCTTTATGGGGCTATGTGTTTAAACACTTGGCCCTATAAAGACAAGCTTCGTCACGATTCTCGTTCGCTTTTGGGGCCATGCTTGATGTAAGGACTAGCTAGACATTCTGCAACTGTGACTTAATACCTAAAACACTTCCGTGCTGTGTTTCTAAGATGCTTTGGTAGCAAAAAGTAAGATGCACAAAAAATCATTGGATTTAAAGCTTGCCTGTTTCCCATTTGCAGGATTTTTGTTTTGTTTTTCCCTAATAGATGAACCGTGCATAGAAAACAAGAGGAGAGAGAAAGTGATGGAGATATTTTTAAAAAAAACACAAATTCTTGAGTTCAATTCTCTTCACCATGGATTCCAATTCCCTTCACGTTAAGTCAACAACTGTGGAAAAGAAATCATTAAACGTATGTGTACACCAATGCAAAGGCATTACGGGATTTCATCAACCCCCCTAAGTGCCTGCGGGGTCAACTCACACCAGGTGTGAAGGAATCCCGTTTCCTTTAGCCGAACACCTATGATGAACAATGGCCCACTGTCTGTTGAAGCTCCTATACCTTCTTCCAACTGCTAGATCAACTATGTAAAACTGACCCATCTCTCCAGTTCCTCTAGGCTCACAGTGCATCAGAGGTGTGGACCGGTCAACTAAAGATCACATCTGCTGTGTAGTCAGGGCGGGCCCAGCGTAGTCAGGGCGGCCCTTCAGACCCCCCAAACCTTCAGAGGACCCTCACTCAGCCCAAGGCCAGGGAATATCCCCCCAGTTACGCTTTTACGCGTCATTTTCGTCCACAGGGACCAGTTTGAGCCTAAATTATCTCACATGAACTGTGAAACTACTCCGTGCCACAGACAAGAGATATTTCCTGCCTGCACTGGTCTCCCGTTTGTTCTCGGCGTTACTTTAGTACGCAATGTGTGCCCTTGTATACAATTTGCAGCCAGATGACTGGCGCAACATATTTCGTGTAATAAGCATGATTTTCAGAGGCATTTACGACGTTGTGCCTTGAAAAAATACCCCCAGCGCCATCCATTTCTGACGTGTTTCTGGTCTGCTTACCCCAGCATAAGCCAACACGTGTTGTTACTTTTATAATCAGCACAACTGCAACATGTTTCATTTATAGGTATAAACAAGCAACTGACATTTTTGTCAAGATTAGTTATTCTAATTGTTCCAAATCACATAAAAAAGCCGGTAAAAAGCGCACATACAAATTATTTGCTGTGTACAATATTTAGCCAAGTAGGTCTGATGCTGCATTAAAGACTGAAAGTCACATTTTAGAGGGATTGGCACCTGACTGGCTGTTTAAAGCGCCTTTAAAAACAGTGCAGGTCCCCAACCCGCACGCAATAAAGAGAACGTTGCAAAATGCAGTGAACAGAACGTGTCAATACCAGCATTGCAGTGGTTAAAGTAGCTCAGTCGCTGCTCACCAATGTACAAAAGCAAGTCACGTGCAAACCCAGCCTTTCATCAATTGGTGTTCATTAGAACAGTACAACTAGGTGCCAGAAGTAAATACCACCTGCTATTCAACCTGCAAACATATAGCACTAAGTGACATGAATAGACCGCATTATTAGTAGATTACTCTTTTTTCTCATTCCTTTCTGCAATAGTTGTGTTAGGTTTGTGCTCCTGTATTATTGTGTGTGTGGTAGAATTTAGGGTAGAGATAGCATGATGGGAATGGATTTGAAAGTCGAAGTAGTACGATTTTTTGTAAGTAGTGGTCACCTGTCAGTTGAGAGTTTATTATTTTGCATCCTCCCCCTGTCATGCATTGATACCCTGCACTTTTTTTTGCCGACCTAGAAAAGATGAAAGGCAGACTTTGCCCGGCGGCCGTTCAAACATGTGATGGGCAAGTTCACGGATCTCTGCAGCAGGCGATGCAACCACTCCTCTACTGCATATTATCAACTAGTCCTGAATCAGCAAATAGTTGCAACTGTGAGCAGTACAGTAAACATCAAAGATACGTGAAGCAGTGCATTACGTCACTAGAACCTACTCCTCTCAACAGAAGCAAGAACAGAATAATGCCCGCTCCGCTGCTTCACTAAGACCTAATGTAGGAGCAACGTTAGTGCATGGAAGGCCTGCTTCCACCATGCCTCCTGTGCCACCCTCGCCCCTCCCCACCGCTTCCTTCTCCTCAGGTACAATGAGCGCCGTGAGTCGTCCAAACACTGAACGAGACAAACGCGTGAGTTACGCCCTTCTCTGCCTGGGCAGGATGTGAGTGTAATAACCGGGCTTCAGATTCCAATCCTCACATATTTTCATCCCTTTGAGGCCGATAACATGAATACCATTTATTGGCTTAATAGTTCCATCTGGCGACATTTTTCAGCCCTTTTTGGGTTTCGCCTGCCGAAAGGCTGCGCTCTGCGCAGCTTTTCAGCGCAGGTGAAATCCTATGTCTACACTAAGCACTTCGGGAACGTCCCCCGGCTCTCATTGGCTAGCTCCATAAATGGAGGCTAGCCATTGAGTGCCGGATCTGTCCGTCAAGGCCGGACCAGATTCGGGGGCGTTCCCGAGATTTTTTCCCTGGGCGGAGATGCGCTGTCCATTCCCGCCCCCTCCGTGTGCCTCCCCGCCCCACCCTCGCTGTCCTGTGCACGTTTCCTGCAGTCCGTGTCCCCTCCCGCCGTCCGTGTCCTCTCCCGCCCCCCTCCCGCCCTCCGTGTCGTCTCCCGCCCCCCTCCCGTCCTCCGTGTCGTCTCCCGCCCCCCTCCCGCCCTCCGTGTCGTCTCCCGCCCCCCTCCCGCCCTCCGTGTCATCTCCCGCCCTCCGTGTCGTCTCCCGCCCCCCTCCCGCCCTCCGTGTCATCTCCGTGTCATCTCCCGCCCTCCGTGTCGTCTCCCGACCCCTGTGTCCTCGCAAACTGCGGCTGCGGTAGTCCGGAGGAGCGGGGTTGCGGTAAGGAGACATGGGGGAGTGATTAATACAGTCCGCCGAGAAGGCCGCGTTCCAGGCGTGGTCTCCCGCCCCCCTCCCGCCCTCCGTGTCATCTCCGTGTCATCTCCCGCCCTCCGTGTCGTCTCCCGACCCCTGTGTCCTCGCAAACTGCGGCTGCGGTAGTCCGGAGGAGCGGGGTTGCGGTAAGGAGACATGGGGGAGTGATTAATACAGTCCGCCGAGAAGGCCGCGTCCCAGGCGTGGTACTGGGCAGCGCCGACGGTATTCACGCGAGACCGGGGCTCGCTTTGCGGCCTAGGTCGGACGAACGATGAGTATAGCGTATACTAAGTATACAGGAAAACTGGTTCTTTTGTTCTAGTGCAGACGCCGGAGGGGGTGTGGTGGTTTTAAAAATCAGAGCCTGTGTGCGGGCCTTCGCGGAGCTGGACCGTCGGGCCTTGGAGCACTCTCGTCATACCTTTCACACCGAAGTGAAACATTGGATCCCTACCGGTGCACCAGGAGCCCTGCCTCCCTGGAGATTTCCCCTTCCTTATTTACAAGTAAGGGGCGTGGGCATAGCGATGGTGGTCGCCACAATTGCATATTATAGATAGTGTCTGTTTATCATGGCAGTATATATATATGTGTGTGTGTGTATGGGATCTTAGAGAGGGATACGAACAGGACTAGATATTGTCTAGGCAAAAACCACAAGTGGGACGTCTTTCCAGTGTTGTTTGTTATGTGAGCGATTAGGGCAGAAACCTCGAATCCGGCGCTTCTCACTCATACATAACAGGGCTGAGCAGAGCCTAACACAGGGGGCAAAGTCTCACCCTGGAGAGACCATGAGAACCGCGCCCTCCCGCTGGGGGCATGCACATCTCACCTTCACACAGGGATCGTGAGCCTTATCATAAGCGTCTCGCCCAGAGAGCCCGAGGTCCTCCCCCTCCCCAAGAATAGTTCCCAATCCCAGGGCCCGGCTGTTGCCTCGCGCGGTCTACGGCGCCTGATGTAGCAAGGTGTATGCTGACTCCCGGGCAGGAGGCGCTCCCCGCTCCCCCCTCCCTCCCCCCTCCCTCCCCCCTCCCTCCCTCCCCCCTCCCTCCCCCCCCCCCCTCGCACCCAGGGAGTCTGGCCTGGATCCACCTCTCAGTGGGTGATTCATGTGAAAGCCAACAGGGCGGTCTCCCTTTTCTTAGCTCATAGCCTCCGGTTTCACAACATCCAGACTGACTCACGTCCAACCTTCCTCACAGGCTCCATATTCCCAGTCGCAGTCCTGGCCTCACACCTACAGCCTCGAGCCACACCCCTCAGTATTATTCGTCGCCTAGACTCAGTCACTCACTGCCCGCCTCCAAGCGCACCCGTAGCCTCCAGTCACAGCCTCCGAGCCCTCAGACTGGCTCCGCCCCGGGTCCGTCGCAGCATTTTCATCCTTTGACCTCAGTCACGGCCTGTAGCTTGACTCGCAGACTCGGATCCCGCTCTTCCTTGCCTTCCATCACCGCCCCTACACCATTTGGAATCTCGTTTCTCACTCGAACCTGTGTGAGACCAAAAAAAATCATGCTCATGCCCTCGACTGACGGAGGAGCTCCGTCCATCATTGTCAGCCACCTGGACCTCAGTCCGCGATCTGACCCACTCCAGCACATACACCCAGCCTTGCCCCACACCCACCCTAGCCTTCGGCCTCCATCTCTGCCTTCGGCTCCGCTCCCAGCCCGGTCTGTTCACAGCCTTGGGGCCCACCGGGTGACATATACAACCACTAGCAACAATCAGAGGCCTCACTCTTACCCCGAGGAGGCGCGATGATACTGTTGAGATGAGAAGTCATCCGGAAACATGGCTCGGACCGGAACCGAGGGAGGTTCAGGTAAGACGTGAGGAGGAAATAAAGATGGCACTGGGTGATCTACAACTGAAATGATCTTGGGTGTACGTTTATAGAAGCAGACGGTAATTTCACGGCCCTGATTTGGACAAGATCAGAGTTGAAAGTGAGAACTTTTAGAGCTGTGCCTTGAGTTGTGTAAAAACTAGAAGGTCGTGGTGTTTGGTACAACACGAGTTTGATACATATCACTTCTTTATTTAGTCCAAGGCTTTGGGTAGTGCTTGTTATTTATTACTAATTAAGTCCGTAGGATTGCGAACAGACGTAGCATATTTAAAACGTGCCTAGGTTACTAGGAAGGTATTGTGCGCAGGATACCGGGCGCTTCAACCTCTTTGGTCCTCTAACTGGATAAGGCAGCTCTTGAGGTCAAGGGATTTGGCTGTAGTAAGATAGCGAGAGTGCTCTTTTCGATAATTCAATGTTTGAAGGATCAGGAGGAGATTGTTGCTAGGGATGGTGTCCGACAGAGCGCGGTCTTTGCAAAGGAGCTCATATTTCGAAATGTTTTTGTGAATGTGAAGTATGGCGGAGAAGGTCCTGATCGCTGAGTTAGTATTCTATTTACTGTGGCGATACCTTGCAGTCTTGGTACATGTAGAGAGAAGTACGTTTCTCAACAGAATTTTAATATTTGTTGTACACTCTTCTCCATAGTTGAGACCAATAAAGCAGCTCTACTCAAGCGTTTCGTATAGTAATAACGCTTTGCTCTAAGATGTGCTTCCATTAAACGTATATAAACACTGACATTTTAAACCGTGGACCGGCTTAAGTGGTTTACATTGCTTGAGAATATGCATTGATGTGTATTTTAAACATTTCTTCCCATACTGAGGGAAAAGGGTTTACCTCCTGTTTCTTAGTGGCATTTATTCTTTGATTGGTGCTGTCCAGTAAAGAGATCGTTGCATTTAATTATATAATGCAGGGATGTGAGTCAGCATGTACCCATACAAGCCTTACCATATATCTCCCCAGCTACTTGTGAAGGCATTACTGAAATAAGTAAACTTAATTCCATCAGCCTACTTCGATCTAGGTCTGTAGAACCCAAGCACAGCAAAATGCGAGCAGCACTCTTAAAATATATATTTCGTTAACTTAAGTGAAAGTTAGAGCACTCAATTACTTACTATTGGTTGCCTTCACCTTTCCTTTATCGTTCGTTTGCACGTGAAAGTTTATTTGTGTGTTTGTCACTTCGATGGAGCATGGACCTCTAGGCTCACCCATAGGCACCCTGGCACTGAAAAAAGATGTTTATTGTTACCCAATTCAATAGTACTCAGTTTATCGACCTAAGAAGGATGAATGGCTGAGTGGGTCCACCGGAATTTGAACCTGTGACCATGAGGTTGTACACAGGTCCCAGCAGTGTTCGCATTAGTCCACTGAGACACCAGACCCAGCTCCATGAAGGTATTCTAGATGCTCAGGGCCCCTTAGCAGGCATATGATGCCATGTTAGCTCCAGTTACTCCCCACCTGCCTCACTTCTACTCGTCGGTCCTGCCTGTACTCTGGACGTTATGCGCAAGCTGTCGCTTCCCTCTTCTTCTCAACATGCGCTATCACTGCACACATCCTCTCCACACACGGCCTCTCTGCACATGCCGCTCTCCATATAATCTCTCTGCACAGGGCCATGTGTAGAGAGGGCAAGTGAAGATAAGGCATGTGTAAAGAGGGCGTGTTCAGAGGGTGTTTTCCAGAGAGGCACTCCATATTTCTGTGTAAAGTAAAACACATCAACGTTTTACACATAATTCAAAGAAGTTAGAAAAGACCATTTGTCAAAAGCAATACCAAAAGCTCAAACTTTAACAAAGGCGAAACCATTGCATTGTAAATGCTTGTTCTTTTTAATGCCCACCAGAGGCTGATGACAAAGCCCTTGTACAATACTCACCCTCCCCTTGCCCCGAGGTTCCACCTGAATACTGTGCCTTCTCTGCTCCCTGAAGACTGATCTTCTCTCCATCACGAAGAGTGCACCTGGAGAATGTATTACAAATCAGACAAGAATACACAAACTCAATCAATCCATCAGGGGGATTTTAAAGCGCGCTGCTCACCCGTGAGGGTCTCAAGGACGGGGTGTGGGTTGGGAGTGGAAGAGGGGGGTGCAGCTGAAAAGCCAGGTCTTGAAGCTCTTCCTGTAGGTGTGCAGAGCCAGGGAGCGTCTGATGTTGACTGAGAGCTTGTTCCAGGCCTTGGCTGCGAGGTAGGAGAAGGCTCTTACACCTGCTCTGGTTCTGTGGATGCGCAGGGTTTCTGCTAGTGCGAGGTCGGCAGGGCGGAGGTTTCTTTTGGGTACATGGAAAGACTTTTTCGTTGAGGTATTTGGGTCCAATGTTGTGGAGGGATATTTAGGCGTGGGTCAGTAGCTTGAAGGTTACTCTCTTCTCCACGGGTAGCCAGTGGAGGTCTCGCAAGTGTTGGGTCATGTGTTCATGTCATGGGGTGCCAAGGACGAGTCTGGCTGCGGTGTTCTGGATGGCTTAGAGTTTGTGTGGTAGGGATTTGTTGATTCCAGCGTAGCCTCTAGTAATGGCAAAAAGCATTGCCCCATCATCAGTATAAGTCAAGGTACTAACACAGACACGGATTTTCCATAGTCCAGTCTGCTAGTTAAGAGTGCGTGGTTGGCAGTCCTTCTGGCTTTGGGGGGGCTCCACTTGAAGTTCTTGCGGAGGATGCAGAGGGTGTTGGTACTAACACAGACAAGGATTTAAACAAGCCTGTATTGTTAGGTGTTGATCGGTTATAAATGTTGTACAAGAGCACCTGACACTCATTGGTTATTTAATTCTTATCGCTAACATATCAGGTGGCAGAATATCTACATTAAGGATTAAAAAAATTTGCAAAATGTTCACCCAAATAAGTAGCACTATCAACCGGCACATTGGTGGCATCTAAACTCTGTGCATAAATAACATGTTTATCATTATATGGCATGCTTCAAAAGTACACAAATACATGCACGTGACGTGACGGTGTAACAGCGCGCGCAGTGGCAGCTTGTCACATACCTGGCCTCTTTTCTGCGTGGCCCACACCGTACCCAGTGTGACCCACATAACATGGGTAAAAGCAGTTCTTCCACGGGTGGTGGTAGTGCGTGCCAGTGCCCCTTGCCGGTCCAGGGAAGACATGGCTTGGCAGTTCGGGCTGCACTGTTCCCATGAGGCACAAGATCAGACTGATTTGCATATAGCCATGTCTGAACTGGGGTGGCAGAGTGGGCTAAAGAATGGTGATGGATTAAACCCAGATCAGTTGACTGGGGGTGAGTGCTTGTATTGTCAACGCTCCGTCCATCATTTCCTTTGGTTTTTCTTTGTTTGCCATAAGTTGGCAGGGTATGCTCAGACGTGAGTCCCTTGCTCACTTTCCACTGGATTCAAGCAAGCCAGGCTGAAGGCGGCGGGAGTGCCAGAAACCGGTCCTCGGAAGCTTGTTTCCGGTCCAGGGAAGACATGGCTTGGCAGTTCGGGCTGGACTGTTCCCATGAGGCACAGGATCAGACTGATTTGCATATAGCCATGTCTGAACTGGGGTGGCAGAGTGGGCTAAAGAACGGTGATCGATTAAACCCAGATCTTTTGACTGGGTGTGAGTGTTTGATTGATTCATATGCTCCGTCCATCACCACCCCCTTTTGTACCGCTAGTGCCCCTTGCAAGGCACCCCGAGACAATAAAGTGCAACAGTGCGGTCACAAAAGTCGCCTTGTGGCCCATGGTTGATAGGAGGAGCCAAGAACGGGCACACAAAAAACTTAAAGAAATCTATTAAATTACTGAAATTAAAAATAAATAAAAAAATAGCTGTTTGGGGCCTTTTCATCTTGTGATGCAGACAGGAAGTTGTAAAGTAAAGAAGCAGCACAGCGGTGGATGCAGGACCCAGCAGAACAGCTGCTCCGGCTAGCAGCTCATGCCGGCCCGGCCGCATGCTTTGTGTAGTTTTAGTGCAAAAAAAAACAGTTGATTGACAGAATGCAGAACAATGTCATACATTCACCCCAGTACAGAGATCTGTGCCTAAATCCATCGTTTTTTTGCTCACCACACCACCCCAGTTCAGACATGGTCATTTGCAAATCAGCCTGGACTGTTCCCATGAGGCACAGGGTCAAGGCTGATTTGCATATGGGCTGTTTTCAGAGTAGTGGGAGGAGTTTTCACTAGCACCTGAATAGGCCTGGTCTGTATTAGAGTGGTGGTGGTAGATTTCCTTTGCACCTGATAAGGCCCTGTCTGCCTTGGACAATGCTGTCTCCACCTCCTGCTGGAAAGCTGGACCAGATAAGACATAACTAGTTTGGGCTGAGCACAGACACTCTCTGCCCAAAAGAACAAAGAGAAACGGTGTAGAAATATTGGGGCCCAGATTACTGCTTAATTAAGGAATCTGCCAAGAAGAAGGGCTGGAAAAGTTGTCAGGAGGAACTGCCCCTTTGCTGGGTGCTCTACTGTGTTGCTGCTTCTGTCTTGGACAAGGAAAGGACTGGACTTTCATCATCTTGCTGTTCGATATTTCTCCATGGCTTGAAGTAGAGCTTTTCTCCTGTTGGAAGTCTGAGGGAGATAAAAGACTTCAGAGAACTCACTGGAATCAAGGAACCTGCCAGGAATAAGAGCTGAAAGAGCTGCCAGGAAGAGTATTGCCCCTTTGCTGTGTTGTTGCTTTGTTGGGTTCACCTGCAGTTGCTGCTTCTTGGGCAGTGAAAGGACTGGACTGAACTTTCTTTACTTATGCGGAGTATTTCCAAGGGCTTGCAGTAGAGCTTGCCTCCTGTACTGTAGCCTCAGGGACTGCAAAGACTTTACCAAACCTCTGGGTACCGCTTCTGGAACCATTGTTTCAGTTGCCACAGAGAAGGGTATAGCAACCAACTCTGTGTCCTGGAGGCACCGCAGAAGGCACCGCCGCATCTCGCACCACAACCCTGGTCTCACAGGCGATGACTGATGCCGCCGCCACCGAGCCTCTGCGTGCACCGGGGCCTGTAGGCACCACTTCACTTCGCCAACTTGGTCTCACAGACGCCCTCGCTGCATGCTGGCTTCGAAACCCATGACCGCATCGTGACTGGGGGCAGCGCTTGTTTCACGACGCACCGCCTCGTCCCACACCGCAATCTGGGCTGACCAATGACAGCTCACACTAACCGGCTGTCGCTTGCACCATGACCTGCCAGCACCGCAATGAGCATCACCTCACTTCGTATCGTAGACATGATCTCAGTCGTCAATGGACGACCGTCACCGAGCCGCTGCCTGCACCTCGCCGTGAGGGCACCGCACGCTGCACTGCTTCACTTCGCAACCGCGACAGTTGCCACAACCAGCCTGCACCAACATGCCAGCCGCAACACAAAAGGTACTGTTTATGAGTTTGCCGACAGCCCCAACTAACGTGGTCAGACAGAACTGTAGGATTCTGTGGTTTTCAGTATCGCGGTAGCCCTGGACGGAGCTACCAACTCAGAAGAACTGTGTTTTTGAGAAATGTCTGCAATTTTAGAGGATATCCTGTGAAATATATATTTTTAAGTACTGCAAGTTGGATTCCTATTGTTTTGGTCTTGTATTTGATATACTAAACTGACTGGTGTGGTTTCCTTTTGTAGTGTTTTCACTGGGTTACTGTTGGTTATGTGCAAATGCTTTACACACTGCCTCGGAGATAAGCCAAGCTACCAAGGGGGTGAGGAGGGGTTAGTTCAGGAGTGTAACTCCCTTACCCTGACCAGGCAGATGGGGCCCTACTTGGACAAAGGTGCAAACCATTCCAAATAGAGACCCCCGTTTCTAATGGTGCCAAAGAGAGTAGTCCCAGATAATGGGAGATTGAGAATGCGCTGTTGCAATTCAGGCTTAAGAGAAGTAAGACGCAGTCAAGAGTGTCGTCGGAGAGCCACGCTGTGATAATATTCATGTGGTGCCAGAAGAGATGAATCCACTGCCGCACTAATGTTTCTGTAAGAATCTCATTAAAAACCTCTCTTTTGTCTCGTGGGAGGCAGTCCACAAACTGTTGGAGCGATTCACACAGCACTCTTTTGTACCTGCCTAGCAAGGTTGTGGCGCTGGATGCCTTCATAGTAGTTGCTGTGTTGCAGACCTTCTTCCCCAACGAGTCTAGCTTATGGCTCTTTATCAGGTGTACCTGAGGAGGTAGGAGCAGTGGCATGTTTTTTCGCAGCTACCACAATGTATCATGTTTTCTGCAGCCTGGATGGAGAGGACTTGACAGAAAAAGGCATAAGGAAGAGGTCCACAAACTGTTATGAGAGACCCGGAACGAGAGGTAGCAAAGGGCAGGAAGCAGCTCAATGCAGCAAGGTTCTTCAAAAATCACTGACGTAGGTGTCGGTGTACACATTGAATATTTAGCTTTGAAGCACCTCTCACCAAAACCTTCTGAAAGATAGAGATGTCATCCACAGGTGAAATGCATGGAGGTGGGGAGTCAGAGAGAGTCGGAGTGCACCTCCCAGTCCTTGAGGAAGAGGTGTCTCTGATGTGCCTGGAATGAGACCTTCCTACATGGGGAAGCTCCTGGAAGGTGTAGAGGAGTGTTGTGGACTGTTCCTGTTAGCACGATGATGAGTCCGAGACCTAGATATTGGCAGTGATGGTGGTGGAGGTGAAAAAGGAGGAGGAGACAGCGTTGGGAGCCTTGGTTCTGTATCTGGTGGATGAGAAGGCTGTGGAAGAGGAAGTGCTGGCTGTGGAGAGGAGTAATCTTGTAACAGAGAATAGGTACAGGAATCTGGACATGTGTAGCTTAATCTCCTTTTTCTGTGCTCCTCTTGAACCCTTGAGGAGTCTGAAAGAGTGATTGAAAACGACCTTGCTGTCCCCCTTAACATCGATCTACTGGTCGACTATGACAGACATCTTGATGTTGATAGACCGTGGTGTATCAAAGCCAATAAAGACCTCAGAGGTGACCTGCAAGGTGTTGCCGTTTGCACTTGGCTCATTGACGTCGAATGGGGTCCATGTGCTCAGGGTTGTAATCGACATCTGTACCCTCTGCTTTAACGTAGATCATCGGCATTTCATCAACGGTTGATGGCAAACAGGCCGGTACTGTACCTCCTCTTGGCATCAGTCCTCTACGTCCACCATCCGGCGACATTTTTCAGCCCTTTTTCTTTTTAAAACCCTCCAGAGGCTGATGACAAAGCCCATGTACAATACTCACCCTCCCCTTGCCCGAGGTTCCACCTGAAGACTGTGCCTTCTCTGCTCCCTGAAGACTGATCTTCTCTCCATCACGAAGAGTGCACCTGGAGAATGTATTACAAATCAGACCAGAATATACAAACTCAATCAATCCATCAGGGGGATTTTAAAGCGCGCTGCTCACCCGTGAGGGTCTCAAAGAAGGGGTGTGGGTTGGGAGTGGAAGAGGGGGGTGCAGCTGAAAAGCCAGGTCTTGAAGCTCTTCCTGTAGGTGTGCAGAGCCAGGGAGCGTCTGATGTTGACTGAGAGCTTGTTCCAGGCCTTGGCTGCGAGGTAGGAGAAGGCTCTTACACCTGCTCTGGTTCTGTGGATGCGCGGAGTTTCTGCTAGTGCGAGGTCGGCAGGGCGGAGGTTTCTTTTGGGTACGTGGAAAGACTTTTTCGTTGATGGAATTTGGGTCCAATGTTGTGGAGGGATATTTAGGCGTGGGTCAGTAGCTTGAAGGCTACTCTCTTCTCCAGGGGGAGCCAGTGGAGGTCTCGCAAGTGTTGGGTCATGTATTCATGTCATGGGGTGCCAAGGACGAGTCTGGCCGCGGTGTTCTGGATGGCTTGGAGTTTGTGTGGTAGGGATTTGTTGATTCCAGCGTAGCCTCTAGTAATGGCAAAAAGCATTGCCCCATCATCAGTATAAGTCAAGGTACTAACACAGACACGGATTTTCCATAGTCCAGTCTGCTAGTTAAGAATGCGAGGGTGGCAGTCCTTCTGGCTTTGGGGGGGCTCCACTTGAAGTTCTTGCGGGGGATGCAGAGGGTGTTGGTACTAACACAGACAAGGATTTAAACAAGCCTGTATTCTTAGGTGTTGATCGGTTATAAATGTTGTACAAGAGCACCTGACACTCATTGGTTATTTAATTCTTATCGCTAACATATCAGGTGGCAGAATATCTACATTAAGGATTAAAAAATTTAGCAAAATGTTCACCCAAATACGTTTGCCACCAGAGGACCAATCAGCTAGTGAAGTTCAGGCCTCTTCGCTAAATGTTAAATATCCCATCTATGCGGTGAATCAGACACAAAGGTTTCTATTGGAAATGGCCCTTTCCAGGGTGCTTTCCCTCAACTTTTTGCTTTTCTATTTCCGGGTTTTCCACTGATCTAAGTGCTAGCCTTAGAACTTAGTACAAAAGGGGGTGGTGATGGACAGAGCATCTGAATCAATCAAACACTCACACCCAGTCAAAGGATCTGGGTTTAATCCATCACCGTTCTTTAGCCCACTCTGCCACCCCAGTTCTGACATGGCTATATGTAAATCAGCCTGACCCTGTGCCTCATGGGAACAGTCCAGCCCGAACTGCCAAGCCATGTCTTCCCTGGACCGGAAACAAGCTTCCCAGGACCGGTTTCTGGCATTCCAGCCGTCTTCAGCCCGGCTTGCTTGAATCCAGTGGCAAAGTGAGCAAGGGACTCACGTCTGAGCATACCCCGCCACACTTATGGCGGCCAAAAGCAGGTCAGACTGATTTGCATATAGCCATGTCAGAACTGGGGTGGCAGAGTGGGCTAAGGAACGGTGATGGATTAAACCCAGATCTTTTGACTGGGTTTGATTGATTCAGATGCTCCGTCCATCACCACCCCCTTTTGTACCGCTTTTGGCCACCATAAGTGTGGCAGGGTATGCTCAGACGTGAGTCCCTTGCTCACTTTGCCACTGGATTCAAGCAAGCCGGGCTGAAGACGGCTGGAATGCCAGAAACCGGTCCTCAGAAGCTTGTTTCCGGTCCAGGGAAGACATGGCTTGGCAGTTCGGGCTGGACTGTTCCCATGAGGCACAGGGTCAGACGGATTTGCATATAGCCATGTCAGAACTGGGGTGGCAGAGTGTGCTAAAGAACGGTGATGGATTAAACCCAGATCTTTTGACTGGGTGTGAGTGTTTGATTGATTCAGATGCTCCGTCCATCACCACCCCCTTTTGTACCGCTTTTGGCCACCATAAGTGTGGCAGGGTATGCTCAGACGTGAGTCCCTTGCTCACTTTGCCACTGGATTCAAGCAAGCCGGGCTGAAGACGGCTGGAATGCCAGAAACCGGTCCTCGGGAGCTTGTTTCCGGTCCAGGGAAGACATGGCTTGGCAGTTCGGGCTGGACTGTTCCCATGAGGCACAGGGTCAGACTGATTTGCATATAGCCATGTCAGAACTGGGGTGGCAGAGTGGGCTAAAGAACGGTGATGGATTAAACCCAGATCTTTTGACTGGGTGTGAGTGTTTGATTGATTCAGATGCTTCGTCCATCACCACCCCCATTTGTAACGCTTTGGGCCACCATAAGTGTGGCAGGGTATGCTCAGACGTGAGTCCCTTGCTCACTTTGCCACTGGATTCAAGCAAGCCGGGCTGAAGACGGCTGGAATGCCAGAAACCGGTCCTCGGAAGCTTGTTTCCGGTCCAGGTAAGACATGGCTTGGCAGTTCGGGCTGGACTGTTCCCATGAGGCACAGGGTCAGACTGATTTGCATATAGCCATGTCAGAACTGGGGTGGCAGAGTGGGCTAAAGAACGGTGATGGATTAAACCCAGATCTTTTGACTGGGTGTGAGTGTTTGATTGATTCAGATGCTCCGTCCATCGCCACCCCCTTTTGTACAGCCTTAGAACTTTGGCACTGAATGGCAGTGTCAAATGCTCAGAAAGCGCTGTGCTGGTCATATACATACTGTAGTTGATGTATACATGATTGGTTGATTAGAGTTAACTGTAAGTCCCTTGAGTAGGGGTAAGACATATAACCAGGGCATGTCTCCCATGGGCCTGCAGCACTGGTTGTGCCATCCACGGAGGGAGCTCATCTACCGTGCCACAGGTTTGCGCTGCTGGGGCCTAGGTGTGCAGGTTACGGTTACTCGGCTTGGCATTTAAAAAGCTATGTGCCAAGATTCTGCATGACTCTTGCTATATTGGAGTTCTTCCTGGGGACAGGGTGCGGGGTTGAGAAGAGGTAAGGCACGTGCGCATTACACGCAAGGGTCGTGAATGGCACCAGAAGGTAAGTTAGGTACGACAAGGCCGGCTTCTTGTATTGGATTAGCAGGGGGTGAGTGTAGCAAAGGCTATTGAGCACTATTTCCTATGTGCAGAATAGTATCAGTATACTGTTTGAAAGTCATGAGTGGCAAATCCTCTCCGGTTGTGAGAGCAGATCCGATGTTACGTAGGTGGAAATGTCACTTTGGGGAAGGTGGGCATTTTGATGCTTGTGGCTCTGTGTGCCTGCCTCCAATTCAGATCAGAGTGCTGGCGGGACAGCTACATCTGTGCATTCAAAGGACACTGGAGTACTCCGATGGTCTGTTCTGGGACGGTTACTTAGGGGTGGAATTGGGCCCTGCATTCCAAGGGGCAGGGTCTTGGCCCCACTTAAGATAGTGATCAAACCTCCTGGAGTAGAATGGCAGACAGGTCAAAATTGAGAGGGCCAGTGCATTTCAAAGGTGGCCTTTTGAACTGATTGCATCTTCAAAGACTATTGTGGGTATAACTACTGGGGCTCTGGCCTCAGATGTTTGAGATGCTTTTGGATTTGGAACTTTTGGATTTAGATTCTGGACTTACCAGCGCAGAGGAGCCCGGGAGAAGTTTTCCGCGCTCCGATGACGACCATCTTAGCCGACTCTTGAAGAGACACCGCGGCGCCCTGTTGGGAAGAGGGTTCTTGATTTGCTTTGCCCGGAGGTCGCACAGGGAGTCCTGAGGTGAGGAGCCGACCCCACATGTTGCAACTCCCCCAGCCGGAATCCATCCCGCCGCTCGGCCCGCTTCGTCACCGATGCTGAGCCCTTCTTTCCGACCGCAGCTGTTGCCGCAGTTAAGGTCCGGTGCTGCTGAGGCCATTTTTCTCTGGTGCCCGACACTCCGCCCGTTGGGCACGCCTACGATGCCACCGCTGAGATGCATCTCTGTCTGCCTGCTTTCGGTGCCGGCCCTCCGCTCACAGGTTGAGCTGAGCTTAGCTGGTGCCGGTCACTGCTGCCGATGGTTGGGCCCGCCCCAGCCTGTTGGCCTTTTTGGTTCATGTCCTCCCGGCACCCTGATGGACGGCCGCCTCACCTGCTCAAACTTGGCAGCTGACTGCCTGCCTCTCCTATTCGACGATGGGCAGAGCTGATGCTGGATTCTAGCGAGCGGTGAGCGCCTCGCCATGTTATTTGGCTTTACCTGACTTGGCCACTTATGAGATGCTACTTTGTGGACGCCCTAGGTCGAAGGTCATTGTGATGGCCATCTGGGCTGTATTTGTACTTGATGAATTTTTGGTGAATCTGCGGCCATTTCAAAATTGGTGATATCCTGGGTTGCCATATTCATAGCCATTGAAAGAGGACTGATCCTCACCCACATAGAAAATGTAAGAGGACTGCTCTTTGATGCCACTGTAACAGAAAGGGGACTAAACAGAATCCTCCCACAACAACTGAAAGAGGACTAAGCCTTGAAGCCACCTACAACAACAGAAAGAGAACTAAGCCAGGAGCCACCTACAACAACAGAAAGAGGACTTATCCAGAAGCCCCTACAATATCGGAAAGAGGACTAAGTTCTACAGCTTCTTCTGCAGTTTCTTTTTTTTCCAACTTCCTGCTCTAGATACCCACTTACATTACTCTTAGCTAGTGAAAGGGTACCGTCCTCACCTGCCCTTGCACTTTGCCTTTCGCTACTCATCTAAGACATGCCATCCTGTCACGCTAGCATCTTCCGTACGCAAACCCTGACTGTAGGGCAGACCGCGGAGCCATCTCGCCACGCAAACCGACCCCGGGGGCTCTACAATCATCACTCTCCCCAGCATGGCTGAGCCCTGCTTGACCTCCACGGGAACCAATTATTACACCGTTATCTACCCTCCAAATCTGCCTCCAAAACCCTTAAACACTCCATCCTGAAAAGTCATCCGGAGACGCTGATATCCAACCATCGGCTCTGCGTAAACCAGGGCACTGTCATCAACAACCACATCTTCCATTCCAGGAAAACATCTCGCTGGCGTAATGTCTTCTTGAGCTTCCTCAAAGTACAAGAAACAAGGAACATCCCTCATGGAAAAAAACTCACAATCGCTCCAGCTGCAAATCTGCGTGTAGACCTTACCATCACCTTATACAATAGCGGCACCATCCTGATTCAAGGGCCTCCCAAAAACCTCATAAGATTTGCGGACCTCTTCACCCTCCTAAAAAAACATGTTCACAACCCATCTCAATTCACGCTCCCGCCGCTCCTCCTCGCGCCCACTCCGCCAAATATGCCTGGCCCCTCACCAGCCTTTCCTGTCAGCGACCTCGTCATTGGGCGACCTGGCCATGTCACCCACTCATGCCATCCACTGCACGCCCTTACCACAGAACCTAGACCGCCTAGGGATCCCCGCTCTGTCGAACTCCGAAACTCCCCCTAGGACCCACCTCACATGTCCACCCAGCTCCGCCATCACAATTCCAGCACAGGCCATCAGAAGCGTCCCCAAACCCATCACCTCCTGCTACCGGCCTAAAGTAACACCCACTAGGGATCACAACTCTGGTATGGAAACGCCTAATTTGGCCCACAACTCTGGCCGAGCTAGCTCCTCCCATAGGGATGCAAATCGACCTAGCCCCCTCACGCCATCCCAACAGCCCACCTGAACCCACCTCTAGGCTACCTGCATATACCATCAGAACCACTCCCTGGCAATGGGACCCCGGCCTACCAGCACATACCTCTCTTAGAGATCTCCACCGCAGATCCTCTGAGCTAACACTGAGCATCCACAAACCGATTCTGGACCTTAAGCACCTCCTTCACATCACTGAACTCTCCTTCTCTAATCTACGGCTCTCACAGAATGCGACCCACATCCCCCTCACGATGCCCCGCCTCCACCCTCTACCACTATTACGGAGACACTTGCGCCCTCGTAAGCACCCCTGCCACCTCTCTGAGGAGGAAATCCTTGCTCTCCTTCACACCTACAAACCCACCCTTGGCACGCTTAATCACTCAGAACTCACGGAGGAAGAAGTGGCTGACCTCCTCAGTAGCTACGACTCGGCCCCAACAACTCCATGCCCCTTAAACCTGAGGGGAGAACACCCTATCTGCATGGTTGCAACCAACACTAACAGATCTGCTACCCTCCGCATCAGAGGGGTGGTCAATAGCAACCTAGCTAAAGTTCCCACCTCCGCTTCTACATTCGATACCCACTCCTACCCATCCCTAGCCGGCCTCCTAATAAACTGCCGGTCAGCTGTAAAGCATGCATCTGATGTCGCCGACCTCATCCTGAGTCATAAATCGGACCTAACGGTCTTGACTGAATCTTGGCTCAAGGACTCATCGCCCTACCTCGACCTCCTAGTCCCGCCCAACTATAACATTGTAAGGATGGACTGGCCCTCAAAGAAAAAAGGGGGTGGCATTGCCTGTATATACCGTTCTAACCTCCTTGTTACCGAACTGCCGGTGGTCCCCTCGGACTCCTGCGAATACCTCGCACTTGACATCTCCAATAACACCTCACAGCTGTGCAAACGTCACATCTTTAACCCCCCCTGGCAAGAACGACACCTTTACGGACCTTCTCATGGAAATCATCACAGCCAAGGTATCCCCAAACTCTAACGTCATTGTCCTTGGCGATTTTAACTTGCATTGGAACGATCCTAAGGACCCTCAGGTCAATGCCATCAGAGACTTCTTGGCCGACCAAGCCCTTACCCAAGCCTGCTCCCTCCCTACTCATTCTAAAGGTGCCACCCTAGACTGGATCATTGCTAAGGAATCAGCGGTCAAACTTATCTCCATTGATCCTTGTGATTGGTCTGATCACCACGCCATCACCTTCCTCCTGCCCAGCACCCATAAATCATGGACACCTCAACCTGTGATTCCTAAACGATGGGTTAGGGACACCAAGAACCTCGACCACGAGAAACTGGCAGCGTGTTTTGAGTATGACCCCCCCACCCACCCACAGTGCACATCGGTCACCAATCTAGTGGACCATTATTCCTCCACCATAACCAACATTCTAGATGAACTGGCACCTAGAAAATTAAAAAGAACCCAGATCAATGACCGAAATCCCTGGTTCAACGCATTCCTTAACATGGAAAAGAGATCCCTTCGACAGACGGAACAAATCTGGAAACACCCATCTGCAGCACATCTTAAACTCCTTCCACAGCCTAGAAATGCCTAAAATACGAAAATCCTTAACACTAAAAAAAGAATTTTTCAGAACTGAACTGGAGAATTGTGATGATGAAGCGGCCCTTACCTCCCCGCTGCGACGTCCGAGCACGGGGGCCCTGTCCCCCACGCCCGGCCCTGTAACGTGCCTGTCACACAGGACTCCTCCTCTCTTTCTTCCCCTGCAGGAGCCGGCACCAACAACAGAGCCCGGAGGACCGGAAGCGATCTCCCGCGACCCCGGAAGTGGGACACCCTTAGATGACCCGGAAACGGCCGCCTCTGACCCCGGAAGTAGTGGCCCGGACAGCTGCCCGGAACGTAGAAAAGCCGTCGGGAGAGAAGGAGAGGGGTCCCAAGCGGCGAACTCGTGGCAGGAGGCAGCGGGAAGCGAAGAACCACCGACAGTGAGCGGAGCAGATCAGAAGAACCAAAGTGAGGACGAGGAGGAGGACGTCTGGACTGAAGACTGGTGGCGTCCTCAGGAGGTGGCTGGAGAGCGGCCGCAACTCGCAGGAGAGTTGCGGCGGGGCACGTGAGTACACTCCATCCTTTCTCAGTGTCCCCCCCCCCTTATTGTAAGTAGTTGTGAATATTGTAGGTAAAGCTGCACAAGCACGAAAGCACTGTATATTGACCCCTACACTTGCACTGTAAAGAGACCCGAGCACCGCCCGCAACACACGCCACCCCTCTTCCCCTTCCCTCTCTTGCTTGCCTTTTCCTTCCCCCCCCCCTGCCGTCCCTTCCTCATGGTCAGTCTCCGATTCCCTCACTCCCTGGTGTTGGTGGAAGTAACCTGAAGTCCTTTTGCCCGGACTAAAGCCCTATACTCTTCTCTCCTTTTATATGCCTCCGGGGGAGTCCCAGTACCCTACGCCGGAGAAGACGTTACCAGCCCAGGAGAAGAAGACCTCATCCAACGCGACCCCACCGATCCAGCGCGTCATCCCAACGACCCCGCTCTATACATCCAGCTGGTCCCCATCCACCAACCCTCCTTCCAAACAGACTTTGTCCTGGACTTTCAATAAAAACCACTGATCATAGCACACTATATCCGGCCTCCCCGCCTGTTATTCCGGTCCTCCCATCCCCCACGTCCACAAGAATGCAAAAAATCGACCTCGCAAGCTGTTCGACTTGGTCAAACACCAATCCAACAAACTAGCGAAAACCACCAAAGAAACCCCTAATATCAAGCGAGGAATTCTCCACCTTCTTCTGTGAAAAAATCTCTGCTCTAGGAAATGAACCGGCCAGCTCCACCTCCTCTCTCCGCATTGTCCTCCCAAACCTCACCAAAAAACCGAGTGCACTGGTCCTACTTTAATGTCTATGACAATCACTCCATCTCGCAAATTCTTGCCTCCTTAATACAGTACGATCACTTTAATGATCCTCTAACTGCCTAGCTGCCGCCTCACAGGCTATCATCCCTTCCTGGACCGCAATAATCAACGCCTCCTTCCTACAGGGCTCAATCCCTGGTTCCCTGAAGACTGGCCAAGTTGTCCCCATCCTAAAAAACCCACGCTGGACCCTGCCGCCGCTGAGAACTATAAACCCATATCTAACATCCCACTCCTTGCCAAAGTTCTGGAAAAATGTGTGCAACAGCAACTACATCTACACATCAACAACTTTCACCGGCTAGATGACTTCCAATCGGGTTTCAGACCTGGGCACAGCACGAAAAACCACTCTCCTCCACATTGTGGATGACGCCCTCCAAGCCCCAGGCCTAGGCAAAATCGGTCTCCTAATCCTTCTAGACCTTTCCTCTGCCTTTGATACAGTGAACCACGAAATTCTCCTAGAACGCCTCAAAATCAGGATGGGATTGGATGGCACCGTCCTTGAATGGTTTAGATCCTTCCTCTGAAACGGCTCACAGAGAATCCTCATCAACGGTGATCTATCCGCCCACTCGCCGGTTTCTGTTGAAGTTCCCAAAGGATCAACCCTCTCCCCCATCCTCTTCAACCTTTACCTTGAACCTCTCATGAGGTGCTTCGTGCCGCCAACATCTCCTACCTTATGTACGCCGACGATACATAGGTCTACATAAAAATCTCTTCCCCCAAGGACATTCGCTCCCTTAACGAGGCCCTGAAGCTGACCGTCCATTGGATCACTGCCAATCAGCTGAAACTCAATGCAAATAAAACCAAATTTCTTCTTATCTCCCCACCCAAACCCAATCCAGACATCCATGAATGGATCAAGACCATCACTGCACTAAACTGCCCTCCTACCATTATTGACTCAGCGAAATCCCTTGGAATAACCCTTGACAGCAGCTTGAATATGAAAGGCCAAAAACTCTATGGCCAAAACGGCTAGATTCCACCTGAGCTACCTAAGAAACCTAAAACGCTTCCTCGATGCGTCCGACCTTAAAACGGCAACCCAGGCCGTAGTAATTTCCAGACTTGAATATGGATGCTCTACTCTTGCAGGGCTAGCCAAGAACTCTCTGGCCCCATTGAAAGCCTGCCTCAACACCGCCGCCAGACTCCTAACGGGCTCAAAAAAATTTGACCACATCTCTCCCCACCTCAAAGCACCGAACTGGCTTCCCCTTGAGGCAAGAATACAATTAAAACTGGCCTGCATTACTCAAAGCTCTGTACTCCAATTCTCCGCCATTTCTCGCACAAAAACTTGTGATATCCGGAGGAACCAGAAACTACCGATCTGCCAAAGACCTGCTGCTGCGACCAGCACGCTTCCGGAAGAAAAAAACCTACAATCGGGCCTTCTCTGGGGCCGCACCAAGAATCTGGAACTCTCTCCCACCCTCCATTAGAAGACTTCCGTCTTTGGCACACTTTAAAAAGGAGACCAAAATGTTCTTAATTTGAAAATACCTCATCTAATAAATACCTTTCAATCACCTCATCGACATGTTCCACCCTCCACCTTGGCGTTATCCAAGGCCTCCACGAATGAAACATTTTCCTGCACTCCAGGGCATCCCCTCAAGAGCTGAGACTGCTTGTATGTTATACCTTCCTTCTTTAATTTTTAACTACTTTAATATTGATCCCACACGAAGCTTGGGCCTTTGACGGCACGCACCTCCTGTATAATGCAGCCCCTTGTATTTTTTATCTACTCGCTGTATTTTTTCCCAACATGTAGCTTGAACTATATACTGTGTGCTCCTCCTTTACATTGTATCCCTAACTTTTCAAATGTGACCCCTCCCATCCTTATGCTTTGTATTCCTCCCCCTCAAACCTGTAAAGCGCTCTGATATCCTCACGGGTCTGGTTCGCGCTCTATAAAAATATAAAATAAAATAACTACGCTGGTTCGACACTTGGACATTGACAAGAGGAGTCATTAGGGCAGGAGTGACTGCAACTGGATTATCCACACACTCACGGTGGCCTGGAATTCACTGGGTTCTCTAATGATAGATGTGATATAAATCTATGACTCTCCCCACAGTGTATCATTAAGCTTAGAGTTTAGAACTACCAGATTCCATGAAAGTACTTACATTTGTTGAAAAACCTCTTAGTATATTTATTATTCAAGTTAGAACCAGAGTTTAATGGTGGTATAATGTTGAGGATCTCACCCGTCAACTGGACATCTGAGAGCATATAATGCAAGGAGTTATATTATCTGGGCTCCTAGCCTTTCTTTTGGACACTAAGGTGCCCAAAGCAGGTGTATTCCACATTCAATCAACATCTTTTAATGGGGCATACCAAAGGGTAGATCTAACATGTCAAGTTGGTTCCTACCTGATAAATCTATAGAACTTCCTCTGATGGACGAATGAGTTGCAAAGGGAGGATTAATCTTGAACTGTATGTCAGATTTACAATGGAGGAGGTGGAATGCAAGTCAAGGGCAAATAAGCCCATAGTAAGCTCTACCCTAATTAATGTTAATGTTATAATGTTTCCTGAGGTAGAGAGATATGCTGGAAATCAACTACATCAGAACGTACGAAGGAGTAGCATTAACGGATTTCTCGGATCAGGTGGATCATCTTATTAGTGAGTGAATCTGGATTCTTTTGTATCTGGGAGCTACGCTTGAGGATCCTGGACATGTAGACCACCCTTTTGCTTGTGTATATCCTTTGTGTCTGGGTTGGTAAAGGAGCCTCTTGTGAGGATTAAAATCCTTAGCTGGCTATACAGTTGCAGTATAGCGAGATGACTGTTATTCTGAAAATACATGTCGGTTTGGAAACCGTTTTTATAAAAATTAGACACCTGCCATGGCTGTTCGAATCTATAGGTCTATTTTTACATAGAAGTCGTGAAAAATCCTAGTAATTAATTAATGTTTATTTCCCGTATGCATTTTTTTTCAACTATGTGTTTATTTTTCTTTCAAATCCAAGATGGCCCACACCTTTTGGGATTATTTTATATCCTATTATTCACTATGGCATACTCTCCAGTTTCTGTTACTCTTCTTTCTGTCACCTAGTCCTTAGCCTGGTCAGCAAGAAGGTTTTTTCTGGAGCATTGCTGGACTTCCTGTTTGCATGCTGGCATTTGGTATTGCCTCTGGAGAGAAAATGCCCTTTCTTCAAACCAAGAAGACATTCCAAGGGTCGCTCAAAAGACCAGCCTTGACACTGCTTCTGCAAGGGTAACCTAGGGGCTAACCAATGACTTGCATCATAATATGAATGACTGGGTCTTCTATTAACAATGGAGTCTGTATTTTGGAAGATGGACAGAACTGGTTTGGTTTTCCGTTGCTCATGTTTATTAGCATGAGATTTGGTATGAGGCACACTGGTTCCCAATGTGAACACACAAATTAAGTATGGTCAATGAGCAGACCACCAAAACAGTCACAATCGTGAAGATAGGTTATTTCAAGTTCAAACTTGGAGAGATGTGCAGCAGGATGCTTCATACCACACACTACCGGATGCAAACAGCATATAGATATTTATACAAAACTGTTTCTATTGTGATGCATGGGTGCAAGCAAATCATCAGTACAGGCAGACAGTTAACAGTTAAATGTTTCTAGAGTCGACGCCAATGCACACAAGCTAGAAAAGAAATGTACACTTTCAGTAACCTTTTACCTTGTGGTCATGACTCCTATTATGGTGTTATGAGCAGACCTCCTCTCGTTTCTTAGCATCAACCAGCAAAAACAGTTATCGGAACTTTCCTATTTCACAGCTGCATACATTAACTTAAATTCAAGCAAAAGGCAACAAACAAACATTATGAAATTGCGACAAACATACAAAATGGAAGAACTGTTCAACCAAATTATGCAGAACTCATATGCTCTCACACACACTATTAAATCTAGGCTGCAACTCACCTTCCAGGGATTGCTGCTCTTGAATTCTTGCTCGCTGTTACAGGATCAACCACTCCTTTAATCACAGATGTCATGTTTTTGATATGTGTGAAAGATTATCTGTCAAAAAGATCTCGTTATTTTGCCAGGGTCGATACCATATCTTTAACTTTACAAATCTCTCTCCTCAGTATTTCAACCTTGAAATCACAAGAACGGTATCACTACCCGAATCAAGTACACCTACCCGTGTTGGTAATGTTGCATTTCCGTTGTCATTTTTATAGGGTGCCAATGAACTAAATCAATTTTTACATACAACATTTGGTACCAGATAATGATCCGTTAACTCGGAGGGTCTGGATTGCTCGGGATTATCAGGATAAGTGTCGAAAGGCGGGGTGAGCTTTTGTGTGATGTCACTGTTAGGGTTCAATCCAGAAATGGCCATACATTTTTCTTTAAAGTGTGTATCTTTGCTTCTCAATACAGTATTGTCTCCACTTCCTCAATAACGATGTCTATATATTTCAGGATGCAGTTTTCAGCAGCATGTCCAACTATTTTTGTGGAGGTTACAGCTCCCGGACTGCTTTCTGGAGCATTTATTTTACCCACACTTTATTGGCCAAACAGCAGCCTGTCGTAAACTAGTTCTTGTCTCTTCCCTACTGCTCAGCTGGAACGTGTGATGGCCTCATAGAATGCTTGGGTGCCTGTGTGTGTGTGTGTGTGTGTGTGTGTGTGTGTGTGTGTGTGAAGCGTCAGTTGGTGAACGGAGGCTGAGCAGCAGAGAGGCTGCTCCTGGTGGGGCTACGCTTCATCTACTCTTTACCTTCTACTCACCTATCCTGGAACTAAGCTACATTAAAGATGTCCTGATTACACACCCGGCCTGTGTATCATCCATTTACAACGATTTGGCGACTATCTTAAAGAACCAACACGTGGAGTAAGGAGTAAGGACAACTAAGAAACTAAAGGACAATCCTCAAGACCTTCAACAGGTCAATTGAAACTTGAGAATTGAGCTTGAGACATGAGGACAGGAATAAGATTTCTAAGATGAAGAGAGACAATCTAACTTTTGGAGAAAGGGTTGCTTTAAGGGAGCTTTGTAACAACAGAGACATTACAATAAGAGAAGCGGACAAGGGGGGCAACATGGTGGTGATGCATAGCAAAGATTACAATGATGAACTCATGACACAATTGAGGAATTCAGAGTGCTATGAACCTCTAAATACCAACCCCATGTGGGCACTAACGGAACATATTAACACACAACTAAGGAGATGGCGTGGATTGGGACTGATTAATGACAATGAACTGACTTACCTGAAACCAGACAGATCAAAATACCCTTGCATATACACACTGCCAAAGGTGCACAAGCCAGCACCCTTTCCACCAGGCAGGCCTATTATATCTGGAATGAGGGGACCCACTGAGAGGATTTCGGAATTTGTGGATGTGTTTTTAAAACCATTGGTAAATAACCTACCATCCTTTATTAGGGACACAAACCACATTTTGGGTATATTATCAGACTTCAGCTGGGATGGTAACATGTATATGGTTACTTTAGATGTAACAGCACTATACACCAGCATTAGAAGAGAGAAAGGATTAGTGGCAATCAGGAGGATGCTTAACAGCAGATCAGCCAGCGCCTGGAACCATACAGAGATGATAATTGAAATGGTGGAGCTCATACTTGATAACAATGTTTTCCAGTTCCAAGACAAATGGTACAGGCAAAAACAGAGAGTGGCGATGGGCTCCAGATTCTCTCCCTCGTATGCCAATCTCTTCATGGGTTGGCTCGAGGAGGGGAGGATCTGGGGACCTGAGGGCTCCAGGTGGAATGACTCTATATTGTACTGGAGAAGGTATATAGACGACTGCCTCATGATTTGGACAGGCTCACAGACTAAATTGATGGAATGTATTGAATACTTGAACACTAATGACTTTAACATCCGTTTCACATCAAAATGGAGCAAGACCAGTACCTCATTTCTTGATGTAGAATTCTATGTGAAGGACAAACAGATTCAAAGCAGATTGTTTCGCAACAAAACAGCTTGCAACTCACTATTACATGCGTCCAGTGCACACCGACCGCATCAGATACGCGCAATCCCATTTGGGGAACTGGTCAGAGTGAGACAAAACTGTAGTATAGACACGGAATTTGAGGAACAAAAGAAGAGAGTCTTAACCAGATTTAAAAAGAGAGGTTATGATGGCTCAACCCTGAAAAAAGCAGAATTAAGGGTGGATCGGATAAAGAGAAATGACACACTAAAGGATAAGATATCCACATCAACGAAAGCTGACACTGGAAGAATGGTTACTGGCTCCAACAATTGGTCAGGGGTACTGAGGCGTAGCATGTATAAACACTGGCATCTATTACAGGCTGATAGATCACTTAGAGAATACATCACCGAAAGGCCAAATATTACATACAGGAGGGGAACGTCACTAAGAAATATCGTAAGCCCCATCTACCCTACACCACCAGAGAAAGTTAACTGGCTGTCAGAATACACAAAGGGTTTCCATGGCTGTGGCCAGTTTGTGGCCTTCAAATGGGCCATCACTAAGAAAACTCAATTTCATGGCCCAAATGGTAGAAGTTACGATATCAGGACCAACATTAATTGCGTAACAAAGTTTGTTGTGTATGCCATTGAATGTAAATGTAAGAAGAAATACATTGGCAGCACTATCAGAACATTGAGAGAGAGGATTGGGGAAAACATACGGGCAGTCAAACGGTGATATGCGGTATCCGTTGGCTGCACACATGCCTATATGCCCTTCCCAAACAACCAACAGACGTTTTGAATTCTACGGAATTTACCATATTCCTAGACACCCCCGAGGAGGTAACAGGGAACTAACATTACGCAGGAAGGAGGCCTTTTGGATATTGAAGCTCAGGAGTACAGAATGTGGGCTTAACAATGACCAAGAATTACACTATTTCTTAGGCAGCTGAGACATAAATGAACATGGTATAGGCTCTCGGTATGTCTAACTGAAACTAAGTTCACTATTCTGTTTATAAATGTGCACCACACACGGATGGCGTGCTGGGAAAATGTCCAAACAGAAGAAATCTTTATGAATAATGCAACACTGTGTGTAACTAGGCGATTTTTCTCTTATCTTTTTCTTGCTTGCAACAACGTGTATTACATGTGAAGATGATTATCATGTTTTAAATAATTCTAAGAGATTAATTACATGCTTTTGGATACTGATAAGTTTGTTCTAACCTTAACGGATGGAGAGAATGAGAATAAGTTAGTATGGTCTCATATTGATACCCTATCTGGACATCTACATCACTGCATGGTAAAGGTATATCACGATATGCACGGCACAGTTAGAGTATAACACTATATCAGATAGATAATACACGATTGAATTTTGGAGTTTTTATGCTGGTACCCCTAAAATTTGGGGTTCCTCATATCACTGATACGTAAAAATTATGCGTACAACGTGGCTCATCTACCTACACATACATTTATAAAATATGACGGTCTAAATACTATTACTCTTGCGATCTTCACTTTATCACTTGAATTTAAGATATTAATAATAGTTCGGAGGTCTTGAAAACACACGTTTATATTTAACCTCTTTCATAACAACGAAGGACTTTGCGAATGCACTCTGAAAGATGGCGGCCATCGGCGCCCATTTGTTTTGACAGTCCTTTGTCAGTTGTAATTGATACAGAGCGCGTCATCATATGCGCGAGTGCGTAGGAATACTGGGCGGAGATTTATATAGAGGCACATTGTCGGCGTTTCTTTAGCTACGCACCGAACACGGTAGAGAGTCAGCGCGGCTTGATGCAGTTTACAGATTGAAGAGATTAAACTTGAAGGTAAGAACAGGGAACCGATCTAAGAGGTCTGGGGCGTGGTTAATATTATATGAGAGTAACGAGCCAGGACACAGGGGTAGTAGATAGTATGGGATGGTATTAAATGACACTTCTAATAGTGTGGTAGCTACGGTGTACACATTAGTTCTATCTTGATATTGAGCAAACTTTGAATGGAGGACTATATAAATATGACGATCACTTTTGGAGATATAATGATGGTTAACCTTATCATGAAATGCAGGCCAAACAGACTGTATGTTTTCATACTGCGAGCACGGAGTTTGACTAAACAAGATATACTTAGGGATGGGGTAATGGAATATCAAAAGGGCTTGCCCTAACGCATAGAAATTAGAGTATTCACAACTATGTAACAGAGGGCACCTACAGCAATGGATTTGGGAAAATATGTAGAATGGAGAATAGATAGCCACACTGATAACTAGAACTTTGCCTAACTCACTACATATGGTTTTCACAGAACCCAGAATAAAAGTTGGACAGGAAACTGTACTTCAGTGTTAACTACCGTGGACGCATCGCATACAACAGAACCCCAATGTGGGTCGGAAGTATCACCACATCACAAGTAGGTTGTTTTTTTATTTAGGATTGAGGATGGTTCTAAGAATACAGATTATACATAGTGATTGAGAGCAAGATGACTAAAGTGCTTTGGACACTTGTTTTGTCTTTATTTTACATTACAGAAGTAACAGACTTGAAGCATATAGGTATTTATTCTGGATTTATGGTTTGTGGTGCTATGCTTGTGGTTTATTCACCATGTTCACATTTGCCACTATTTATTGACAGCATGATCGTTCCTAGTTATCACAAAATGTATGGAACTTATCGTGCACGGATCACTACAGAGCACTGACGTCTGAGTTTTGCGGATGAAAACATGTCACACGGTATTGGGCCTATGGGCAGTAAGGTTGCACTTGTTTCTCAGATGAGATACAAACTATTTAAGCCTTTCTCTCCATCACATTCGGGTTATAGCCGTCCTCTTTATGAGAGGTACGTTTGTGTACGAAATTAGAGATTGACTATAATCCACACTACATGTTCTATTGGTACGGCCTAACCTTGTGCTAGTAATAGCAGTTTATTATAAAGAACGTGTAAATATGTTGTAATAGAAAAAAAGGTCATTATAAGTACATAGGCATTTTTATGTTTACATTTATACAGCCTTGAGGAAGTCGCGGGATTACACCCCCACAAGCTACGAAACACGTGCTGGCTGTGGCTGTTTCAACTGATACACAAGAACACGGGAATAAACGGAAAAAGAACCAGAGGGGTTTGTCTCAAGAATTTTATTGCATCTTATCTCTTGCGTTGTACATTTCCTTACTTAACGTGTGCTAGGGACCTAAGGATACTATGTACAGAGTTGAGGCTCGAAATTTGTAGAGTTTGTGGTTCTCTACACCCTTTAGCACTGTCTTATACTATAGTTGCAAACCCTAAAGCTTCAATGTGATTCCACCTAGTGGCGCCATAATCCTATCCATAATACCACGCCTCTATATTTTATTCAATACCATATCTTTCACTTCACAAATCTCTCTCCTCAGTATTTCAACCTTGAAATCACAAGAACAGTATCACTACCCGAGTCAAGTACACCTACCCGTTTTGGTCATGTTGCATTTCCGTTGTCATTTTTATAGGGTGCCAATGCACTAAATCAATTTTTACATACAACATTTGGTACCAGATAATGATCCGTTAACTCGGAGTGTCTGGATTGCTCGGGATTATCAGGGTAAGTGTTCATAGCTTTTGTGTGATGTCACTGTTGGGGTTCAATCCAGAAATGGCCATACATTTTTCTTTAAAGTGTGTATCTTTGCTTCTCAATACAGTATTGTCTCCACTTCCTCAATAACGATGTCTATATATTTCAGGATGCAGTTTTCAGCAGCATGTCTAACCTTTTTTGGGAGGTTACAGCTCCCTGACTGCTTTCTGGAGCATTTATTTTACCCATACTTTATTGACCAAACAGCTCCCTCTCGTAAACTAGTTCTTGTCTCTTCCCTACTGCTCAGCTGGAATGTGTGATGACCTCATAGAATGCTTGGGTGCCTGTGTGTGTGTGTGGAGTGTCAGTTGGTGAACGGAGGCTGAGCAGCAGAGAGGCTGCTCCTGGTGGGGCTACGCTTCATCTACTCTTTACCTTCTACTCATCTATCCTGGAACTAAGCTACAATAAAGATGTCCTGATTACACACCCGGCCTGTGTATCATACATTTACAACAATTTGGCGACTATCTTAAAGAACCAACGCGCGGAGTAAGGACAACTACTAAAGGACAATCCTCAAGACCTTCAACAGGTCAATTGAAACTTGAGAATTGAGCTGTGTAAATGTGGAAACACCCTGGTCAGCCCCACCAGTGTCCTGTGCAATCTGGACATCCTGCAGCCTGGACGTTTGACATCTCATCACTGGTAATCTGCTGTCACCTGGAAGACTCATACTGTCAACAGTCTCTCCAGCAAAAAGCTTCTCAGAGGCGCAACAAGCTTGCCTATTGTGCTGTGTTCCCTGTTTTACGTGGGCCCTCAATCTACGTGGGAAGCGTCGAGCTCTGACAGCAGGAGTGTTGGTGTGTTCTGGCAGCCACTATATGATATGTGTGTTGTTTCTTCCCAGAGGCGCAACAGCTTTGCACCTTTTGCAGTGTTTCCCTGCCTGTATTAAAGGCCTCAACCGGACTAGGGAGTTTTGGCTTTCTCAGCTGTTTCTGCCTGCATCCTCCGTGTTCAAAGCGTACACATTCTATAATGTGGACTGACTGGCAGTGGACAAGGCCAGTCTGTTGCAGCGACTGGTTCTTCAGACAGCAGCTCCGCTGGGGAGTCTAACGACCGAGACCGGGAGGAGCATTTTCGACTTCTGTACGAAAGGCGGCACCTCTCGAGCACTCACCACACCCATACCTCAAAGCGCGCACTTACCTTCGTGTCATATCTCCAGCTAAGTGACGTTTGCATCCTTTTCGAGCTTCTTGCTGCAGTGCACGCTCTTGCGGTTAGCCATCCGGTGCAGCGTCAGGGATGCATGCCACCATCTTGTGTTTGGGACTTTTCTTCCACTAGGCAATCTTCATCGCGGCGAACACCTTTGCCAAAAGCGTGGTCAATAATGTTTTGTCAAAGCTCTCATCCTCTCTACCCCATGAGTCTTTCTGTTCCCTCCTGCTGTGAACAACCTGGGAGGCACGTGAAAGAAAGGACGTCGCGCGAATCGTGGACAAGGAAATTGAACTTTTGGCCCACGATCAAGCGTCCTACCTTAGAGCAGACCTCCGGAACTTTATTTGAATGGCGGTGTCCAGTCCAAGCGCACCGTAGGAACCCAATTGTCTCCCCTACACAGTGTTAGATGCTTACGGCTGTTTGGAGCCTTGCGAGGAGACCTCGGGTGAGAAACCGCTCACCGGAGCTCGAGACTTTCTTTTATTATTTTGCTGGCCTTTATAATGCATGTCTCATTTTAGTGTCTGTGTTCTTAAGGTTGTAATTTCTGTATAAGGTCCATATAAGTTGTAGGGCAGCCCTTTCAGTTTATTCTGCACTGTGTACCCATCTTTGGGGAGGTCATGGGGGTGCTGTACCCGGCCTTGTGGTAGTTTGGTGGGTGGTTGCTGTTTCCTTTTCAGTATATGGTGCCCTTTGCACCAATTTGTACACCGTTTAAAGATGTGGTGTACCTTGTTGCGATGAGGTTGTGCGTGCAGTCAGTAACTTAATTCAAAGTCAACTTTTTAGGGTGATGCTTACCCTGCTGTGTACCCTGTCATGGGGAGGCTGTATATGTGGTCAATGTTCTTTATGCTTAGAATGTACCCATGTATGGGGAGGTTGTGTGAGCAGTGACTGCTCAAATCTTGTTTTTTTTTTGTAAGTGTAGAGTGTACCCACTTAGGGGAGGTTGTCGGGGTCAGTCTGATGGAGCGAGATAGAAAACAAAATTTTGTTTAGACTCGCAAAGTCACATTTCCATAACATGAATAAAATTATTAATGATTTGTGATATGTCGTGCTAATACAACTTAGATTAAACTTTACACGTGGGGGGACTAACATGTGTGCTCATAAACGTGCATATTTGTTGCATCTTTTTGTTCGTGCAAAATAATAAAATAATTTATTGTTTTCGTTTTTGTCATTACTAACTGCTGCAAAATTAAAATAAGCATGTGCTTGTTTTGCTTTTCCTTGTCTGTGTGATGTCATTTCTACTATTCTAGATGCATATGGGTCTCATAGAAAAACGGAGACTGGTAAATATAAACGCTGCTTTATTTGTTTGCAATGGCTAGGTAACATTTTGATTAATCGGGTGGGTTAATTGATTAGTAAACCATTGGGTGGATACAGAATATACTTTATTTCTTACATTAATACTTTTCTTGTGTTTGTTTTATACTAGAAATCATAAGTTGCCTGCTTTTGAGGCCTAGCTATTTGAGCCGCAAAATGAGAGTTGATCTATAATTCTGCAGAAAGTCACGAGACGCCCATTCTGAATTAAAACGTTTATTGAAGCTGCATTCACAAAGCAAAAACTGATGAGCTGACATCATTCTGTCGGACATGGCCAAGGTCGAAAGTGAACTTTTTGTCAGTCCTTAACTTGGCATCCGCGGAAGTTGTGCTGAAAAACTATGGAAGCTGCTAGGATGACTTAATACAAAGTTGCAATTGCAGGAAGCCTCTGGCTTCACGTGGAAGAGACAATGGTCTTTGTAAGACATGATTTTGTGGAACTTTTTAAGAATCGGGTGACATGTCACTTGTCACTCTCAGCCAATGGGACGTCGAGTATTTCTGAAAACTTTCCTTTGCTAGTTTAGTTAGCGTAGAAAGGTATAAAAAGTCATGCCCTTAGGGTTGGGCTGGCTGCTGCTTTCTGACTTTCCGATGAGGGTGATGTGCTGCTGGACTTTGCGTGGAAGCATGTAAGAATCCTCAAAGATCTTTACTTTAATTTCTGTCTATTTAGCTCAGTTAGGGAAATAGGTTTTAGAAATGCTAAACTTTATATAATTTCTTTAAATTGATTCAATTGCTTAAATTGTATTTTTCTCATATTTCTTACCATCATGCTTGCTCAATTGCTAATAAATTTCATTTATAAAACTTACAACATATATTCCATAATTTAGAAAATAAAATCTTACTTTTGACAAACAAGCTGGTCTTGGTTATTTAGAAGTATAGGTTACCTTTAGCTAGATCACGTCGCCTATGGTGGTCGTTTAAATGGTTGGGTTTTATTAAAATGACAATATTCTTTCTGCAAATGTATAAAATTGTATATAGAGTGTATATAATGTGTATATAGATTTATTCTGACCACCTGATTCAGTAGGCCCAAAATATATCAGGTTCATAAATGGGTCCATGTATAGTATAGAATTTTGTTTATAGGTTATGAAGTTGGGTAGCGTAGTTTATGATATATTTTCTATAGCCCGCTGGATCAATTCTCTGGTAGCAGAGGATGGTTGCTAAGAGGTAACCAAGGTAACATGTTGGTTGCTAAGGGTTGCGTCATGGTATGCAAATAGGATCGATGTTTTAACACTTGTTAAGTTCGTTTTTCGTGCCTATCTGTAAGCTATACCGGTATAGATTGTGTGATGAGAAATTAGTCACGCAAGCCATCTGTTCAGTTTGTAGTGATATCGCCGAGTATCACAAGAGGTATCGCCGTGTACCATAGTGTTGTCGCCGAGCAGCACAGTTTTAGGGCTAGGTCTGAATCTTGTATAGTGAGGATTTTCTAAGAAATCAAAGCAGCATGAGAATAGGGACAAAGCGCCTTCCATAAAACTCACTGTGATGAAAGTATTAGTTAATTCCGAGCTTGAGTGAAGGGTAAAATTAACGTCGGTGCATGATTATCTATAAACAGGTTAGAGTCCTGTACGGGTACATGTTTCATATCTATAAACAGGTGAGAGCCCTGTACGGATAACGTCGTTATTTTGCTAACGGTGCATAAATTCTATAAACAGGTGAGAGTCCTGTACGGATTTCATGTGTGTTTGAATTTAGGGAATTTTCCGTGTAAAAGTGCGAGTTTGAATTGTATTTTATGTTCAAGTGGAACTCTTAGAACTTTCACTTCGCGGTGGGTTCAGAGCAAAGCGAGTTCATAATTATACGTGTTAGAAGGGTGGGGTAAGGTTACTCTACTGACAATTGAATATTATCCTTAGTGTGAATAGCGCCGTCTATTCCGAAGTGTGGATACTTGAATGTATGTAAACTATCCTAAATAGTGAAACGAACAGATGTTGTCTTTATAGTCATTGTTAAGAATTAATTTACACTGAAAAGTGTTCTTAAAATGGCGCTGTGAAAAGATTTTGTGAAGGAGGGGTAAGCGCCAGGAGTGAGAAGCGAAAAACCGCAGCTGCTGTGTACGTCACAGAGCCGCGCTGAGATTGGGTGACCTACGTCACAAGCTGTATTCTGATTGGCTCCTGAGTCTCTGACGGCCTGTGAGCTGATTGGTCCTATGGAAATTCTCCAAATTTATTGGTCGAGCTGAAAAGTGACTCAGCTCAACTGCCATTGGCTTGTTGGTGTGTTTCGCGCACGGATTGGTTGTTTTGCGGAACATCCCGGAAATATTTTACGAACGATTTTGTGAATTAAATTTAACTTTTAAAAATGAGTTATCATTTTAAATATGCTGAGAAAAAGACAACATTATTTCAGAAATTTAAGAATTTATTTTCACCTGACAAGAAAATCGAAACGCGAGGTGGTAAACTACTTCATAAGTATAAAACACCTGCAGCGTACATGGAAGGTGAATACGGATATCATACTGTCTTATGGTTCGACAGTTGGAAACGTTATACTAAAAACGATGGTGTTTTGGCTTGGCCTGACGATGGTTCATTTAATGTAAGAGTTTTAAGAAATTTACGAGAGAAAATGAATGCTCTTGTTCCAAAACCGAGACCAACTCAATTTGAAGCTTTAGTTGAGTGGGAAGATGAGATGTATCAGTTACAAAGAGAAGCTAGTGGAATTAAAAGACCTTCTAAAAATCCATCATGGAAAAGAGAAACTCATGAAGATAGATTACGAATGTGGAGACAGGGAAACATGAGTGAAGGATTGTATTTAATTCATGAAATGGTAATGGGTTCTCCTACAGGGAAATCTATGGAAAGTGAATCTGAGGATGCAGTTATGGAGGAAATATATACAACTGCTAGAAAGAAACAGCCTAATCAGCCTTTGAGACCTCCTAGATCATGGTCTACTCCGGTGGTTTCTACTGAAACTTCACCGAGTGCACCTCCAATTAGCGAAGCTCCTAAACTTTATCCAAATAATTGTGAAATCACTGAAACTCCTAGAAGATCAGAATTCGAGAATGCTCGAAACGAAGGTAGACATTTTTCAATGACTCCAAGAGCAAGGGAACCTCCAAAAGATTATACAAGAGAGACAAGAAACGTTGAGGATGATGATTATAATGAATATTTAAGGTCTAAAGAAGAATTAATCAAAAGAATGACAAAAGGCATGGAAGCTGTTACAGTTCCAGTAACAATAGGTCCTGTTCAGCCTGTATTTGATCAAAGAGATACAAACAAAACTGGATTAACTATTCCTTTAAATACAGAAATTCAAAAGCCTGCTGAAAAATTTTATTCAGACTTAACTGAATTAAACACTTCTAGATCGAGAATGCCTGATTTAACCTTTAATGAGGATTTATCTCCAAAAACACCAATGGGTGCTATGTCAGATGTAGGAAGTCCTGAAGTCAGGGTAACCACACCAAAACTTGATGTGGCCAAATTAAAGGCGAATATAGAAGAATTAATAATTGGAACAATTGGCCCAGATAGTTTAAATTACTATCGGGATGATGAACTACTATTCATTTGCAAAAGTATTCAGTGGAAAACGAAAAATAAATATGATCAATTAGAGGATCTAGCTGCAGAACTTGAAATCGATGTAAGTAAACAAAAGAATTTTGCAAAGCATTACAGATTAGATTTTTCAGAAAGCGACATTGAGAGTTTGAACTCAATGGGAAGAATAGTTCACATTAAAGATTTGATTGTCTATATCAAAAAGCTAGGAGAACTGAACAAATGGAGAGTGAAATGGACCAAAAGGAAGGAAGATGAAAGATTGGAAAAATTGTCAAAACAATTTCCAATGAGAGAAGTTGCAGGTGGAGGATATGTTCATGTCCCATGGTCGAGACAAGACATTCTGTTATTCACAAATGACTTTCCTAAATTAAGAGAGAAACCTGTTGAGTGGTACAGGCAAGTCGATAGATTTATCAAAGTGTCAAAAGTTCTGTGGATTGATTTAGATGGATTTTTTGACATTGTAGTTCCATCTGATCTTTGGACAGAATGTAAAATATCTATTAGTTGGCCAAAAGCAGAACCTGAGCGAATTAAAGAAACAGGTGCCCCGAATCCACTTGTAATGGATTTTTATGAGAAAGTAATTGTTTGGATGAAAAACAAAATTCCACCCAAAGAAGTTGATTGGGTTAAAATAGAAAGAACAGAACAGGAATCAAAAGAATCAGTTCATTCCTTTTATGAAAGACTATTGTTAATCTTTAAACAATACAGTGGTTATGAAAAATTAGATGAAAAGGACATGAGTCATTTTATCTATAGATTTGTTTATGGATTAAAACCTGAAATTGGAGAAATGATCAGAACTAGTATTGTCGGATGGCAAGCACTATCTATAGATGATATTTTAAGAAAAGCAAAATATTGTAGCGATGAATTAGAAGTAAAACAGAAGAAGCTGAAGGAGAAAGCCATGTGGGCTCAGGTAAAAGTGGCTGAGCAACAGATTGCCAGCATGGGAAATAAGAACACTAATTTTGTTCAAACTGGAAATACGAACCAGATACAAGGAAAGTTTAAAGGTAATAATTTCCAAAAGAAATTTAGCCCAAAGATAGAAGAACTGAAACAAAGATTACCTTGTTTTAATTGTGGCGAAATTGGACATTGGAGGGACGAGTGTCCTCATCCTCCTAGAAACTCAAAGAATCCCTTATTGAATCCACAGATGCAGAATGGTGTTAACGTGCAGCAACAGCTACAGATGCAACAGGGGTTAAATGAATTTAATATTCAGCGACAGTTACAACAACAGCAACAACAACAGGTGAATAATCGTCAAGATCAATTGCCACAACCACCTTTTCCGAATTGTGGGGGAGTTCAAAAATATAATCCAAACGTGGGATTTCAGGGATGTGAACAGGTAATAAAACCACAAAAACAGCAAAAGCAGCAAAGGGTTCAAATGCAAAATGCTTCACAACAATTTTTATTAACAGAAAGCCAAGACAGTGATTCTGATGATTATTGCTGACGGTGCCCGAGAGAGGAGGAAGAGTGTGTTGTTGGAGCCACTCTTGAGGTTGACCAGTCCGGTCCTTATGTAAACGGGAAAGTTAATGATGTAGACATCACTTTTCTAGTGGACACTGGTGCTACCCGTTCTACTGTTAGATCAGTGGAAATTGAAAACCTACCTCTCTCTGGGGATACCATCCAAGTTGTGGGAGTAAGTAATCAGCAAATTAAAACAGATTTAACTGATCCAGTACCAGTCGAAATTGGAAATTACAGAGACAAACACAGATTTGTGGTTTGTAATAGTAGTCCAGTAAATCTATTAGGTAGAGACATCTTATGTAAAATGAATTGCAGAATATATTGTTCTCCTGAAGGAGTTGAGTTACAAACAATGGAGGAAGATGGTTTGTACAAAATGACAATGATGATGATGGAAGCAGAAGAAACAAAATTGTTTCCTGCATTTGAAGAAAAGGATTTACCTGAAGAGCTAAAGGAAACAGTGAAATCTGAAATATGGGATTTTACTGGGAATGAAATGGGTCTGATGAAAAACGTAGATCCTGTTAAAATTGCATTGAAACAGGGAATAGAATTTCCAAATACTCCACAGTATAAAATGAAAACAGAAACAATTGAAGGTGTTACACCTGTAATTGAAAAGTTAATCAAGCAAGGTGTATTAAAAGAAATGAAGAGTAGCTCTTGTAATTCACCAATTATGGGAGTTAAAAAGGCTAACGGAACGTTTAGGATCGTACAAGATTTGAGAAAGGTTAATCAAATTGTCATTCCATGTTGTCCTGTGGTTCCAAATCCAGCAGTAATTCTATTTCAGATTCCATATGATGCTGAATGGTACACAGTCATTGACCTTTGCAATGCATTCTTTACTGTTCCTTTACACCCAGACAGCTATGAAATCTTTGCTTTCAGATTCCAAGGTAAGACCCTTGGATGGACAAGAATCCCTCAGGGCTATACAGAAAGTCCTTCAATCTTTAACGAACTGTTAAAAAGATCATTAGAAGATTTAGACTTACCAGGTAGGTCTACGCTGGTGCAGTATATTGATGATTTGTTAATAGCTGCAAAGACAAGAGAAAATTGTGTAACAGACACAATAATTCTGTTAAATCGCCTTGCAGAAGAAGGACATAAAGTGTCCCCAGCAAAACTACAGTTTTGCAAACAAGAAGTAAAATATCTTGGTCACAGAATTGCAAAAGGAAAAAGACAAGTAACAATAGAGAGAATAAAAATGATTCAAGCAATGTTACCGCCAAGAACACAAAGACAGGTCAGAATGTTCCTAGGAATGGTAGGTTACTGTCGACAATGGATAAGTGGATTTTCAGTAATTGCAAAACCACTACAAAGACTGACCAAATCAGATGTAAAAGATCCAATTATTCTCAATGATGCTGAGATGGAATCTTTTGAAAACCTGAAAAAGAGCTTATGCCAAGCTCCTGCTTTGGGTATGCCAAATTATGAGAAAGATTTTGAACTATATTGCAGTGAGAGAGAAGGATGTGCATTATCTGTATTAATACAGAGACATGGAAATCTAAAGAAACCTATTGCATACTTCTCTGCAGTTCTTGATCCAATTGCAAAAGCATTACCAGGTTGTTTGAAAGCAGTTGCAGCTACTAGTATCAGCCTTGAACAAAGTGAAGGAATCATTATGGGATTTCCTGTGAAAGTTTTTGTGCCTCATTCAGTTGAAATATTACTGACAAGAGGTAAGACTCAACATTTAACAAGTAGCAGATTGACAAAGTATGAGAAAATCATACTAGGAGCAGATAATGTTTCGATTTCAAGATGTTTGAATCTGAATCCTTCTACATTACTGCCTGATTCAGAAATTGTTGATGACATTGAGACAGAACATGAATGTTTAGATGTCATGGAATTCTGCACTAAACCCAGAAAAGACATCAAAGACAGACCTTTGCCTGAATCGGATTTTGTCTACTTTGTAGATGGCTCATGCTTAAGATCCGAAGGTGGTGTCTTGAAAGCTTCATACTCAGTTTGTACAGTCGAAGATGTTGAAGAAGCATCATGTCTTGAAGGAGTTCGTTCAGCACAAGTGGCTGAATTGATTGCTTTAATTCGTGCATGTGAAATATCGAAAGATATAAGAGTTACCATCATTACTGATAGCCAGTATGGGTACGGAGTTGTGCATGATTATGGACAACTCTGGTCACAGAGAGGATACATGACATCAACAGGATCACCAATTAAAAATGCAGTTTTCATTAGAAGATTAATTGAAGCAATACAATTGCCAAAAGAAATTGCCATAGTCAAGTGTGCAGCACACACTAGAGGAACTGATTATATTTCTAAGGGAAATGCCTTCGCAGATGAAACAGCAAAGTACTGCGCAAGGAAAAATTATTCTTACAATCGGAATAGAAGTACAGAAACTGATTCAAATTCATTAATGCTAACAACTGTTGTAGAAACATGGAATGAGATTAGAGAATTACAAAACGAAGCAGATGATGAAGAAAAAGACCTGTGGTTAAGATCAGATTGTAGACCACGTGATGAAGATGGAGTGTGGGTTTACAAAGATGGCAGAGTAGTTTTACCAAATTGTTTGATTTCTGACATGGCCAGATTATATCATGGTCCTGCACATTTAGGAAGAGATTCTATGGTCAGACTTTTTAGAGAAACATGGTTCAATACCAAATTCAGAACAATTGCAGAATCTTTTTGTCAAAGGTGTTTGTCATGCCAACAAATGAATCCAAACAGAAAATCAGTGGTGGGGACAGGAATAATTGGTCGAGAGGGTGGTCCCTTTACCAGGTTACAAATAGATTTCATTGAAATGCCCTTACACAACTGTTTAAAATATGTACTTGTAATTGTATGCTTATTCTCAAGGTGGGTAGAGGCTTTCCCTACACGACATTGTGATTCAATTACAGTGGCAAAACTAATGCTCAGAGAAATCATCCCAAGGTACGGTTTTCCAGTCACTATTGAGAGTGATGGAGGAAGCCATTTTGATAACAAACTGTTGAAGTTAATTTGTGAAGCTTTGAGCATTGAGCAGAAAATACACTGTGCATACAGACCAGAGGCATCAGGTGTAGTTGAACAAATAAATGGAACTATCAAAAACAGAATCGGAAAAATGTGTCTTGAGACAGGTGTTAAGTGGACTGATGCTCTTCCACTTGTTTTGATGTCATTAAGAAGTACACCAGATAAAAAGACAGGTTTGAGTCCTCATGAAATTTTAATGGGAAGAGTTATGAGGCAAGCTTTTGTACCTGTAGGTAAACTGTTGAGCATAAATGACAGTGCAATTTTGGATTACTGTAAAAGGTTATCTGATATGGTAACTTCTGTGTCTAATCAGGTGGGAACTGAAGCTCAATCAAATGACAAAGTTTTGACACATGATCTGAGACCTGGAGACTGGGTCAGAACGAAAGTACATCGGAGGAGGAATTGTCTATCTCCTAGATGGCAGAAACCTAGGCAGGTAATCTTGATCACTACTAATGCTGTAAAGTGCAGAGGATTGAAGCGCTGGATTCATCCAAGTCATACTATTCCAATACCAACTCCTGAGAATTCTGATGTTGAAAGTGATACCACAGATGACTCTGATTCTGAAGCAGAAGACAGAACAGAAGGTGAAGTAATTCCAGATTCTGAAGATCGACAAGAAAGTCGACATCTGGAAACTGTGCCAGTGAATGGAAATTTGACAAGAAAAGACTTAGAAATAATTGAAATAGATTCTGAAGGTGAAGAGAATCTGTTAAAAGGAAAGATAACTGAGGATTCGGTTGTCTATATTGAAGACAAAGAAGCTGAACCGAAAGAAGTTTCAGACCAGGAGAGTATCGAAAGGCAGAGAACAAGCTCTGAAGTAAGGAACAAAAATCCGAAATCTGGGAAGCTAGAGGTAATTGAGGAAGAGGAGGAGAACGAATTACCGAGTACCAGTGATGGAAGACAAAGTGAAGTTCCTGAAGGAGTGAAATTGCCGAATAGAGAAGTTCCTGAGTCAATAGAAATTTCAGACTACGAAACTGAAGAAAGTGACGTGGAAGGTGGAAGTGAAAACGGAAAGAAAAGGACTTGGAAGTCAGAATCAAATAATTCTGAACCAAAGAAAAAGTACGTGAGAAAAGCAGACTTCTGGCCTGGTGGAAGATTGAGAGTGAGATTAATCAAAAAGCCAATAGAACAAGTTGAAGAAATAAGTAGTCAAAAGAGTCCTGGAAAAGAGGTTGGAGTTGGGAGGAAAATAGAAGTGATATCGAGAAAAGGGAAGAGAATAATTAGACCAAACCAGAAATACAAGTCTCCTGAGTGGACTTACTTAGTAATTCCACCTGTTATTGACATATATGATAGTAGTGAAGAAGAAAACGAAATCCAAGAAATTAGTGACAATGATTAAAGTACAGAATTATTAAATTGGCAAAAGGCTGAAGAAATCCTGTTAGTTGACACAAGGTCGAAGAAAAACTGTTTAGTAGAAGAAAACTTATGTATGACATAAGGTCGAAGAAATCTTGTTTAGGGTTATAAAAGAAAAATATATTTTAAAAGGGGGGTGTATATAAATTTTAAAATTTATTTTTATTTTGAGGCTAAAACTAACCTAAAAATGCCTTACGTTAAGGAGAGCACTTCAAGATGTTCTGTTTTTAAAAGATGCTGTAAGATGACTCTGGTGTGTCTGCTCATTTTGGTTCTGCTCTGGTTGGTACTAGCTGTGATTATACCTTTAGAAATGAATAGAGAATTACACAAAGTTAACATAACAAGCAAAGCTCTGGTTAGCCAAACTAAACATAGTGCATCTGCAAAAGTAATTGATCATCAGCCTAACATTCATCAAGATAAATCAATAGGTGATTTTTCAAGCAATACATTCACAAAGCTTTTGAGTGAATATGTAAAGGTAATGGATGCAAAGGACTGTTATGTCTGCGTTAAGTTACCCGCTTCTGTTTCTGAGGGAGTAACATATAATATGCTTCCTCTCACTTATGCTGTTACATGTAGTGTATTAACTAGTTTATTTTATCAAACTGGTCGTTTAGAATATTACTATTCAAATTATGATGAGATTTTTGCTAATGACAAGATTGATAATGTTTTAAATAAGCATAAGAAAGCTAAACAATTGAGAGAATATTTCCTTGTTACTAACGAACTCACTTATGAGTATGCTTACAAGAATAACCTAACATGTAAATTAAGTGTTGAAGGAAAGAAATTTTTGAATATGGTTGAGGAGAGAAGAGCAATTTATAAGAGAAATGAATTAGTCAAACAGACTAAGTCATCCTTCTGGCAAAAAGAGGATGAGAAACTAAATGGCAAAATGCTTGAAAATATTGCAATTCACATAGACAAACCTGTTAGTGGAAAGCTTTGCATTAGAAGAGATAATACACTTTTTGATAATTATTTTGTAGGTGCAAGCAACTGTGAAGATACTTATCAGATTATGGGAGGTTGGGGATTTAAAGGTGGAAAAGATCCTATCTTTCCTGGAATTTATTTTGTTTGTGGTGACAAAGCCTACTACAACCTTCCAGACCATTGGTATGGAACTTGTTATGTGGGAATTGTTTTTCCTAAAGTGTTTCATGTTGACAGAGATTCAGAAGGATTGTTTAAAATTCATAATTATGTAAATAGAGCTAAAAGAGAAACTTTTACTGAAGTTCTGGGAGATATTTTTCAAGCTGTAATACCTTTTGTTGGTATAACCCTAAATGCAGGGAGAATCAGAAAATTGTCCACTATAGTTGATAGATTATCAACTGATACTGCTGATGGATTTCAATTAGTGAATGTTGAAGTTATTGCAATTAGATCCATGGTAATTCAAGATCGTCTTGCTTTAGACATACTCCTAGCAAAAGAGGGAGGAGTCTGTGGCATTTTACATGTCCAACATTGCTGTACATATATACCGGATGAAAGTAGAAATATTGAAATGTATATTAAGAATATTACACAAATGCATTCAGAAATAATTCCTTTAGAAGAAGAAGATTTTACTGGGAAACTTTCAAAAAGGTTTCAAGCAATTAAAAACTGGTTTCATAATATCGGAAGTTCAATTCTTGGCAAGATTTTGGCACCTTTGATTATAATAGTATTCATTTTTATTTTGACTAAAATAGGTTGTTTGTTGCATAAAAGAAAGAAGCATTTGAGAGAAAAGAAAAGAATCTATAAACTCAGAAAAGAAGAGGAAAGGGAGATAGAGTTACAGGAGTTACATAGAGAGCGTCATGTTAATTGCAAAGATTATGCTGAAACAGATTTTTAGGTTTACTAATACAATTGAATTTGAATCGATTTCTTATAAATTTAGTTTACCAAAATTTTGAGTGCTGGTGTGGTGATTTGTTAATCACCAGATGAGGGAGTTGATGGAGCGAGATAGAAAACAAAATTTTGTTTAGACTCGCAAAGTCACATTTCCATAACATGAATAAAATTATTAATGATTTGTGATATGTCGTGCTAATACAACTTAGATTAAACTTTACACGTGGGGGGACTAACATGTGTGCTCATAAACGTGCATATTTGTTGCATCTTTTTGTTCGTGCAAAATAATAAAATAATTTATTGTTTTCGTTTTTGTCATTACTAACTGCTGCAAAATTAAAATAAGCATGTGCTTGTTTTGCTTTTCCTTGTCTGTGTGATGTCATTTCTACTATTCTAGATGCATATGGGTCTCATAGAAAAACGGAGACTGGTAAATATAAACGCTGCTTTATTTGTTTGCAATGGCTAGGTAACATTTTGATTAATCGGGTGGGTTAATTGATTAGTAAACCATTGGGTGGATACAGAATATACTTTATTTCTTACATTAATACTTTTCTTGTGTTTGTTTTATACTAGAAATCATAAGTTGCCTGCTTTTGAGGCCTAGCTATTTGAGCCGCAAAATGAGAGTTGATCTATAATTCTGCAGAAAGTCACGAGACGCCCATTCTGAATTAAAACGTTTATTGAAGCTGCATTCACAAAGCAAAAACTGATGAGCTGACATCATTCTGTCGGACATGGCCAAGGTCGAAAGTGAACTTTTTGTCAGTCCTTAACTTGGCATCCGCGGAAGTTGTGCTGAAAAACTATGGAAGCTGCTAGGATGACTTAATACAAAGTTGCAATTGCAGGAAGCCTCTGGCTTCACGTGGAAGAGACAATGGTCTTTGTAAGACATGATTTTGTGGAACTTTTTAAGAATCGGGTGACATGTCACTTGTCACTCTCAGCCAATGGGACGTCGAGTATTTCTGAAAACTTTCCTTTGCTAGTTTAGTTAGCGTAGAAAGGTATAAAAAGTCATGCCCTTAGGGTTGGGCTGGCTGCTGCTTTCTGACTTTCCGATGAGGGTGATGTGCTGCTGGACTTTGCGTGGAAGCATGTAAGAATCCTCAAAGATCTTTACTTTAATTTCTGTCTATTTAGCTCAGTTAGGGAAATAGGTTTTAGAAATGCTAAACTTTATATAATTTCTTTAAATTGATTCAATTGCTTAAATTGTATTTTTCTCATATTTCTTACCATCATGCTTGCTCAATTGCTAATAAATTTCATTTATAAAACTTACAACATATATTCCATAATTTAGAAAATAAAATCTTACTTTTGACAAACAAGCTGGTCTTGGTTATTTAGAAGTATAGGTTACCTTTAGCTAGATCACGTCGCCTATGGTGGTCGTTTAAATGGTTGGGTTTTATTAAAATGACAATATTCTTTCTGCAAATGTATAAAATTGTATATAGAGTGTATATAATGTGTATATAGATTTATTCTGACCACCTGATTCAGTAGGCCCAAAATATATCAGGTTCATAAATGGGTCCATGTATAGTATAGAATTTTGTTTATAGGTTATGAAGTTGGGTAGCGTAGTTTATGATATATTTTCTATAGCCCGCTGGATCAAGTCAATGCCCAATTTTGGTTTCTGGGGTGTTGTCTTACACACCAGTGTACCCTTCATTTGGGAAGTTGCGGGAAGTTGAGGAGTCAGTTAATACTTCATTTGAGTTGATGCATTCTCTACGGTGTACCCTTTAGGTTAATGTTTTTTTCTTTAGGTTGTGGGGGCAGTTAGTGCCCCAGGTATTCTCCCTACCATAAGCGTGTACCCTTTTACTGGGAGGTTGTGGGAACATCCCAAAGTCATGCCCTCGCTATTTTGTTCTTCCCCAAGGGAGGGGGAGGGGGCATGCCTGGTTATTCTTCCAAGTTGTTATTCTTGGAAGTAGTTATTCTTTTATTTTTCATGATGTTTTATAACTATTTCCATAAGCACTTTGAAGTGTTTCTTTTCATGCATATGTTATTCCAGATGTATCGTTTATAATGACATTTCCTCTATTGCACTTCTTTGCTGTTTTATTCCCTAAGGAAAGAGGATGTGTCATAAACTAGTTATTGTCTCTTCCCTACTGCTCAGCTGGAATGTGGGATGACCTCATAGGATATATATATGTATTTCCCCGCTTGGGCTCCTTTCTTTCAAGTGGTTGGAGGATTGTTAATATTTATATATATATATATATAGTCAGTTGGTGAACGGAGGCTGAGCAGCAGGGAGGCTGCTTCTGGTGGGACTACGCTTCATCTACTCTTTACCTTCTTACCTTCTACTCATCAATCCTGGAACTAAGCTACAATAAAGATGTTCTGATTATACACCCGGCCTGTGTATGTTCTATTTACAACACACCCTTCAGTGTCTAGTCATGCAACTGTTATAAGCACTTAGTAACTTGTCTATTTTATATAAAAGACGACCCTAGTGAAGTTAATATTCACTAACAACAAAGGGCCCGCCAAATCTTACAAGCTGTAAAATATTTGTTGATGACATAACACAATGGCGAAAAAGTAGCAGCATGAAAACTAGTGTGAAGTTAATCAGTTCAACTATGGTACTTTCAGGGGAATTAATTAAAGGGGGTGGTGGGAGGGGAACAGCCTAGCCTCTTCTGGCGAAAGCAGGCCCGACTCCCCCACCCTCTCCTTTCAGTCCACAGTGCCTTCTGGGGCTTGTACCCCCTTTCACTTCCAACAGTGAGGTTACCTGAACTTACTAGCGCACAACCAGTAGGAGGGGCACACTTTCCAGTTCAAACGACCTTCTGGGGCTTGCAGTCCTTCTTTCACTTCCAGCATGTCCCACACAGTGGATATCACCAATACTTAATAGCGCTCAATTAGCGGGAGGGACCTACCTCCTCCATCTCTCCTTGCAGCATCAAGTGCGTTTTGGAGGTTGTAGTCCCCAATTTCACTTCCAATGCTTCCCCAGATTCTACAGTAAATACAGTGTTTTGGATTACCCTAGAGTATTGGTACTCCCAAACATTCTAACGGGGGCCAAAATTACAGTGCGGTTTGTGGCCGGGGGACAGCTAGAGTAAGAAAAAGCAAACCTGTTTCAAAACATTACACAATGCGACAATGTGCTGTATTTCAAAAGCAGATGTAACTGCAAAGAGCACATTTTGATAATACATTTTTATTAGTAGACGATGGCAAACTTAAGAGGCTTTGCATAGCTTCAAACACACTTTGATCCCAATTCTATCACAGTCTCTCTCTCTGTCAGTTAGTCTCTCTCCGTTAGTCATTCAGTCTCTCAGTCAGTCTGTCATTCTCTCCCCAAGTCAGCCTCTCTTGGTCAGTCACTCTCTCCCTCGGTCAGTCACTCTCTCCCTCGGTCCGTCACTCTCCCCCTCAGTCACTCACTCTCTCCCTCAGTCACTCACTCACTCTCTCCCTCAGTCAGTCACTCACTCACTCTCTCCCTCAGTCAGTCACTCACTCTCTCCCTCAGTCAGTCAGTCACTCTCCCTCAGTCAGTCACTTACTCAGTCAGTAACTCTCTCCCTTAGTCAGTCACTCTCTCCCTCAGTCAGTCAGTCACTCTCTCCCTCAGTCAGTCAGTCACTCTCTCCCTCAGTAAGTCACTCTCTCCCTCGGTCAGTCACTCACTCTCTCCCTCGGTCAGTCACTCACTCTCTCCCTCGGTCAGTCACTCACTCTCTCCCTCAGTCAGTCACTCCCTCTCTCCCTCAGTCAGTCATGCTCTCTCTCCCTCAGTCAGTCACACTCTCTCTCCCTCAGTCAGTCACTCACTCTCTCCCTCGGTCACTCACTCACTCTCTCCCTCAGTCAGTCACTCTCTCCCTCAGTCAGTCACACACTCACTCAGTCAGTCACTCTCTCCCTCGGTCACTCACTCACTCTCTCCCTCAGTCAATCACTCACTCTCTCCCTCAGTCAGTCACTCTCTCCCTCAGTCAGGCGCTCTCTCAGTTAGTTACTCACTCTCTCCCTCGGTCAGTCACTCACTCTCTCCCTCAGTCAGTCACTCACTCTCTCCCTCAGTCACTCACTCACTCTCTCCCTCGGTCAGTCACTCACTCTCTCCCTCAGTCAGTCACTCACTCTCTCCCTCAGTCACTCACTCACTCTCTCCCTCAGTCAGTCACTCACTCTCTCCCTCAGTCAGCCACTCACTCTCTCCCTCAGTCAGCCACTCACTTTCTCCCTCAGTCAGTCACTCTCTCCCTCAGTCAGTCACTCTCTCAGTAAGTCAATCTCTCCCTTGGTCAGTCACTCTCTCCCTCAGTCAGTCACTCACCTCCCTCAGTCAGTCACTCACTCTCTCCCTCAGTCAGTCACTCATTCTCTCCCTCAGCCGGTCACTCACTCTCTCCCTCAGTCATTCACTCTCTCCCTCAGTCAGTCAGTCTCTCCCTCAGTCAGTCAGTCATTCTGTCCCTTAGTCAGTCACTCTCTCCCTCAGTCAATCACTTTCTCCCTCAGTCAATCACTCTCTCCCTCAGTCAATCACTCTCTCCGTCAGTCAGTCACTCTTTCCCATAGTCAGTCTCTCTCTGAGTCGGTCAGTCTCTCTCTCTCGGTCAGTCTCTCTCTCAGTCAGTCTCTCTCTCTCTCTCAGTCAGCCTCTCTCTCAGTCAGCCTCTCTCTCAGTCAGCCTCTCTCTCAGTCAGTCAGTCTCTCAGTCAGTCAGTCTCTCAGTCAGTCAGTCTCTCGGTCAGTCTCTCTCTCAGTCAGTCTCTCTCTCTCTCTCAGTCAGTCTCTCTCTCAGTCAGCCTCTCTCTCAGTCAGCCTCTCCCTCAGTCAGCCTCTCTCTCAGTCAGTCAGTCTCTCAGTCAGTCAGTCTCTGTCAGTCAGTCACGCTCTCAGTCAGTCAGCCAGCCTCTCTGTCAGTCTCTGACAGAGACTCACTGCTCTGACAGAGACTGACGGTCAGTCCCTCACTCTGTCACTCTTTCTCTCCCACAGTCAGTCTCGCTCTCCCACAGTCAGTCAGTCTCGCTCTCCCACCGTCAGTCAGTCTCGCTCTCCCACCGTCAGTCAGTCTCTCTTCCTCCGTCAGTCAGCCTCTCTCTCTCTCTCTGTCAGTCAGCCTCTCTCTCTCGGTCAGTCAGCCCCTCTCTCTCTCTCGGACAGTCAGCCTCTCTCTCTCTCGGTCAGTCAGCCTCTCTCTCTCTCGGTCAGTCAGCCTCTCTCTCTCTCTCGGTCAGTCAGCCTCTCTCTCTCTCGGTAAGTCAGCCTCTCTCTCTTTCTCGGTCAGTCAGCCGCTCTCTCTCTCGGTCAGTCAGCCTCTCTCTCTCTCTCTCAGTCAGTCAGCCTCTCTCTCTCTGTCAGTCAGCCTCTCTCTCTCTCGGCTAGTCAGTCACTCTCTGTCAGCCTCTCTCAGTCAGTCAGTCTCTAATAGAGACTGACTGACAGTCCGTCTCTGTCAGTCAGTCTCTCTCCCACAGTCAGCCTCTCTAGGTCAGTCTCTGTCAGTCAGCCTCTCTTTCTATCGGTAAGTCAACCTCTCTCTCTCTCGTTCAGACAGCCTCTCTCTGTCAGTCAGTCAGTCAGAGTCAGCCAGTTCACTCAGCCTGTCAGTCAGCCAGTCACAGTCAGTAAGTCAGTCACAGCCAGTCACTCTGTCAGTCTCTCCCACAGTCAGTCTCTGTCTGTCAGTCAGCCTCTCTCTCTCGTTCAGACAGCCTCTCTCTGTTAGTCAATCAGTCTCAGTCAGTCAACCAGTCACAGTCAGTCACTCTCAGTCAGTCAGCCCACCTCTCTCAGTCAGTCTGACATAGACTGACTGACAGTCAGTCCCTGTCAGTCACTCTCTCTCACAGTCAGGCTCTCTAGGTCAGTCTGTCTGTCAGTCAGCCTCTCTCTCTCTCTCGGTCAGTCAGCCTCTGTTTTGCTCGGGCAGACAGCCTCTCTTTCTCTCTTGGTCAGACACCCTCTCTTTCTCTCTTGGTCAGTCAGTCACAGTCAGTCACAATCAGTCAGTCTGTCTCAGTCAGCCTCTCTCAGTCAGTCTCTGACAGAGACTGAATAACAGTCAGTCCCCGTCAGTCAGTCTCTGTCAGTCACTCTCTCCCACAGTCAGCCTCTCTAGGTCAGTCTGTCTGTCATCCTCTCTCTCTTGGTCAGACAGCATCTCTCTCTCTCGGTCAGTCAGCCTCTCTCTCTCAGTCAGTCAGCCTCTCTCTCAGCCAGACAGGCTCTCTCTCTCGGTCAGTCAGCCTCTCTCTCTCTCTCGGTCAGTCAGCCTCTCTCTCGGTTAGTCAGCCTCTTTCTCTCTTGGTCAGACAGCCTCTCTGTCAGCCAGTCTCGGTCAGTCTCTCCCTTTGCCGGTCACTCTCTGTCAGTCTCTCTCAGTCAGTCAGTCTCTGACAGAGACTGACTGACTGAGTCAGCCTCTATCGGTCAGTCAACCTCTCTCCCTCTTGTTCAGACAGCCTCTCTGTCAGTCAGTCTCAGCCAGTCTGTCAGTCACTCACTCAGCCACTCTCTCAGTGAGCCAGCCTCTCAGTCAGTCTCTGACAGAGACTGACAGTCAGTCCCTGTCAGTCAGTCCATCACTCTGTCACTCTCTCCCAGTCAGCCTCTCTAGGTCAGACTCTGTCACTCAGCCTCTCTCTCTCGTTCAGACAGCCTCTCTCTGTCAGTCTGTCACTCTCTGTCAGTTAGCCCACCTCTCTCAGTCAGTCTCTGACAGAGACTGACAGTCAGTCCCTGTCAGTCACTCTCTCCCACAGTCAGCCTCTCTAGGTCAGTCTGTCTGTCAGTCAGCCTCTCTCTCTCTCGGTCAGTCAGCCTCTCTCTCTCGTCAGACAGCCTCTCTTTCTCTCTTGGTCAGACAACCTCTCTTTCTCTCTTGGTCAGACAGCTTCTCTTTCTCTCTCGGTCAGTCACAATCAGTCAGCCAGTCTCGGTCAGTCTCTCCCTCTGTCGGTCACTCTCTGTCAGTCAGTCACTCTCTCTCAGCCTCTCTCAGTCAGTCTCTCTCCCACAGTCAGCCTCTGTCAGTCAGCCTCTCTTTCTATCGGTCAGTCAACCTCTCTCTCTCATTCAGACAGCCTCTCTGTCTCTCGGCCAGACAGCCTCTCTGTCAGTCAGTCACAATCAGTCTCAGCCAGTCTGTCAGTCACTCTCTCAGTCAACCAGCCACTCTGACAGAGACTGACAGTCAGTCCATCACTCTGTCACTCTCTCCCAGTCAGCCTCTCTAGGTCAGACTCTGTCACTCAGCCTCTCTCGCTCGTTCAGTCACAGTCAGTAAGTCTCTGTCAGTCTCTCGGTCACTCTCTCCCACAGTCAGCCTCTCTAGGTCAGTCTCTGTCTGTCAGTCAGTCTCGCTCTCCCACTGTCAGTCAGTCACGCTCTCCCCCACCATCAGTCAGTCTCGCTCTCCCACCATCAGTCAGTCTCGCTCTCCCACCGTCAGTCAGTCTCTCTTCCTCCGTCAGTCAGCCTCTCTCTCTCTCTCTGTCAGTCAGCCTCTCTCTCTCGGTCAGTCAGCCCCTCTCTCTCTCTCTCTCTCGGTCAGTCAGCCTCTCTCTCTCTCAGTCAGTCAGCCTCTCTCTGTTTCTCGGTCAGTCAGCCTCTCTCTGTTTCTCGGTCAGTCAGCCTCTCTCTCTCGGTCAGTCAGCCGCTCTCTCTCTCGGTCAGTCAGCCTCACTCTCTCTCTCTCTCGGTCAGTCAGCCTCTCTCTCTCTCGGTCAGTCAGCCTCTCTCTCTCTCTCGGTCAGTCAGCCTCTCTCTCTGTTTCTCGGTCAGTCAGCCTCTCTCTCTCGGTCAGTCAGCCGCTCTCTCTCTCGGTCAGTCAGCCTCACTCTCTCTCTCGGTCAGTCAGCCTCTCTCTCTCTCGGTCAGTCAGCCTCTCTCTCTCTCGGTCAGTCAGCCTCTCTCTCTCTCTCGGTCAGTCAGCCTCTCTCTCTCTCTCGGTCAGTCAGCCTCTCTCTCTCTCTCTCGGTCAGTCAGCCTCTCTCTCTCTCTCAGTCAGTCAGCCTCTCTCTCTCTCGGTTAGTCAGCATCTCTCTCTTTCTCGGTCAGTCAGCCAGTCACAGTCAGGAAGTCTCAGTCAGTCACTCTGTCAGTCTCTCGGTCACTCTCTCCCACAGTCAGCCTCTCTAGGTCAGTCTCTGTCTGTCAGTCAGTCTCGCTCTCCCACTGTCAGTCAGTCACGCTCTCCCCCACCATCAGTCAGTCTCGCTCTCCCACCATCAGTCAGTCTCGCTCTCCCACCGTCAGTCAGTCTCTCTTCCTCCGTCAGTCAGCCTCTCTCTCTCTCTCTGTCAGTCAGCCTCTCTCTCTCGGTCAGTCAGCCCCTCTCTCTCTCTCTCTCTCGGTCAGTCAGCCTCTCTCTCTCTCTCTCAGTCAGTCAGCCTCTCTCTGTTTCTCGGTCAGTCAGCCTCTCTCTGTTTCTCGGTCAGTCAGCCTCTCTCTCTCGGTCAGTCAGCCGCTCTCTCTCTCGGTCAGTCAGCCTCACTCTCTCTCTCTCTCGGTCAGTCAGCCTCTCTCTCTCTCGGTCAGTCAGCCTCTCTCTCTCTCTCGGTCAGTCAGCCTCTCTCTGTTTCTCGGTCAGTCAGCCTCTCTCTCTCGGTCAGTCAGCCGCTCTCTCTCTCGGTCAGTCAGCCTCACTCTCTCTCTCGGTCAGTCAGCCTCTCTCTCTCTCGGTCAGTCAGCCTCTCTCTCTCTCGGTCAGTCAGCCTCTCTCTCTCTCTCGGTCAGTCAGCCTCTCTCTCTCTCTCGGTCAGTCAGCCTCTCTCTCTCTCTCAGTCAGTCAGCCTCTCTCTCTCTCGGTTAGTCAGCATCTCTCTCTTTCTCGGTCAGTCAGCCTCTCTCTCTCGGTCAGTCAGCCGCCCTCTCTCTCGGTCAGTCAGCCTCTCTCTCTCTCTCTCAGTCAGTCAGCCTCTCTCTCTCTCGGTCAGTCAGCCTCTCTCTCTCTTGGTTAGTCAGTCCCTCTCTGTCGGCCTCTCTCAGTGAGTCAGTCTCTAATAGAGACTGACTGACAGTCAGTCTCTGTCAGTCAGTCTCTCTCCCACAGTCAGCCTCTCTAGGTCAGTCTCTGTCAGTCAGCCTCTCTTTCTATCGGTCAGTCAACCTCTCTCTCTCTCGTTCAGACAGCCTCTCTGTCAGTCAGTCAGTCAGTCAGCCAGTTGCAGTCAGTCAGTCAGAATCAGTCTCAGCCAGTCTGTCAGTCAGCCAGCTTCTCAGTCAGTCTCTGACAGAGACTGACAGTCAGTCCCTGTCAGTCAGTCCATCACTCTGTCACTCTCTCCCAGTCAGCCTCCCTAGGTCAGACTCTGTCACTCAGCCTCTCTCTCGTTCAGACAGCCTCTCTCTGTCAGTCAGTCAGTCAGAGTCAGCCAGTCACTCAGCCTGTCAGTCTCTCTCTTAGTCAGCCAGCCTCTCTCAGTCAGTCTCTGATGGAGACTGACAGTCAGTCAGCCAGTCACAGTCAGTAAGTCTCAGTAAGTCAGTCACAGCCAGTCACTCTGTCAGTCTCTCCCACAGTCAGTCTCTGTCTGTCAGTCAGCCTCTCTCTCTCGTTCAGACAGCCTCTCTCTGTCAGTCAATTAGTCTCAGTCAGTCAACCAGTCACAGTCAACCAGTCACAGTCAGTCACTCTCAGTCAGTCAGCCCACCTCTCTCAGTCAGTCTGACAAAGACTGACTGACAGTCAGTCCCTGTCAGTCACTCTCTCCCACAGTCAGCCTCTCTAGGTCAGTCTGTCTGTCAGTCAGCCTCTCTCTCTCTCGCTCAGTCAGACAGCCTCTCTTTCTCTCTTGGTCAGACAGCCTCTCTTTCTCTCTCTGTCAGTCAGCCAGTCTCGGTCAGTCTCTTCCTCTGTCGGTCACTCTCTGTCAGTCAGTCACTCTCTGTCAGCCTCTCTCAGTCAGTCAGTCTCTCTCCCACAGTCAGCCTCTGTCGGTCAGCCTCTTTTTCTATCGGTCAGTCAACCTCTCCCTCTCGTTCAGACAGCCTCTCTGTCTCTCGGTCAGACAGCCTCTCTGTCAGTCAGTCACAATCAGTCTCAGCCAGTCTGTCAGTCACTCTCTCAGTCAGTCACTCAGCCACTCTCTCAGTCAGACAGCCACTCTGACAGAGACTGACAGTCAGTCCATCACTCTGTCACTCTCTCCCAGTCAGCCTCTCTAGGTCAGACTCTGTCACTCAGCCTCTCTCGCTCGTTCAGTCACAGTCAGTAAGTCTCTGTCAGTCTCTCGGTCACTCTCTCCCACAGTCAGCCTCTCTAGGTCAGTCTCTGTCTGTCAATCAGACTCTCTCTCTTTCTGTCAGTCAGTCAACCAGTCACAGTCAGCCAGTCTCAGTCAGCCCACCTCTCTGTCAGTCTCTGACAGAGACTGACTTACAGTCAGTGCCTGTCAGTCACTCTCTCCCACAGTCAGCCTCTCTCTCGGTCAGACAGCCTCTCTTTCTCTCTCGGTCAGACAGCCTCTCTCTCTCTGTCAGTCAGTCAGTCAGTCACTCTCAGTCAGCCAGCCTCTCTGTCAGTCTCTGACAGAGACTGAATAACAGTCAGTCACTCTCTCCCACAGTCAGCCTCTCTAGGTCAGTCTGTCTGTCAGTCATCCTCTCTCTCGGTCAGACAGCCTCTCTTTCTCTCTCGGTCAGACAGTCAGTCACTCTCAGTCAGCCAGCCTCTCTCAGTCAGTCTCTGACAGACTGAATAACAGTCAGTCCCCGTCAGTCACTCTCTCCCACAGTCAGCATCTCTCTCTCTCGGTCAGTCAGCCTCTCTCGGTCAGTCAGCCTCTCTCTCGGTCAGTCAGCCTCTCTCTCTCTCGGTCAGTCAGCCTCGCTCTCTCGGTCAGACAGCCTCTCTCTCTCTCGGTCAGTCAGCCTCTCTCTCGGTCAGTCAGCCTCTCTCTCTCTCGGTCAGTCAGCCTCTCTCTCGGTCAGTGAGCCTCTCTCTCTCGGTCAGTCAGCCTCTCTCTCTCTCTCAGTCAGCCTCTCTCTCTCTCGGTTAGTCAGCCTCTTTCTCTCTCAGTCAGCCAGTCTCGGTCGGTCTCTCCCTCTGTCGGTCACTCCCCGTCAGCCTCTCTCAGTCAGTCAGTCTCTCTCCCACAGTCAGCCTCTGTCGGTCAGCCTCTCTTTCTATCGGTCAGTCAACCTCTCTCTCTCGTTCAGACAGCCTCTCTGTCAGTCAGTCACAATCAGTCTCAGCCAGTCTGTCAGTCACTCTCTCAGTCAGTCACTCAGCCACTCTCTCAGTCAGCCAGCCACTCTGACAGAGACTGACAGTCAGTCCATCATTCTGTCACTCTCTCCCAGTCAGCCTCTCTAGGTCAGACTCTGTCACTCAGCCTCTCTCGCTCGTTCAGACAGCCTTCTCTGTCAGTCAGTCAGTCACTCTGTCAGTCTCTCTCTTAGTCAGCCAGCCTCTCTCAGTCAGTCTCTGACAGAGACTGAGTCAGTCAGCCAGTCACAGTCAGGAAGTTTCAGTCAGTCACTGTCTGTCTCTTGGTTACTGTCAGTCAGTCTCTCTCCCACAGTCAGCCTCTCTAGGTCAGTCTCTGTCAGTCAGCCTCTCTTTCTATCGGCCAGTCAACCTCTCTCTCTCTCGTTCAGACAGCCTCTCTGTCAGTCAGTCAGTCAGCCAGTTGCAATCAGTCAGTCAGAATCAGTCTCAGCCAGTCTGTCAGTCAGCCAGCTTCTCAGTCAGTCTCTGACAGAGACTGACAGTCAGTCCCTGTCAGTCAGTCCATCACTCTGTCACTCTCTCCCAGTCAGCCTCCCTAGGTCAGACTCTGTCACTCAGCCTCTCTCTCGTTCAGGCAGCCTCTCTCTGTCAGTCAGTCAGTCAGAGTCAGCCAGTCACTCAGCCTGTCAGTCTCTCTCTTAGTCAGCCAGCCTCTCTGTCAGTCTCTGATGGAGACTGACAGTCAGTCAGCCAGTCACAGTCAGTAAGTAAGTCTCAGTAAGTCAGTCACAGCCAGTCACTCTGTCAGTCTCTCCCACAGTCAGTCTCTGTCTGTCAGTCAGCCTCTCTCTCTCGTTCAGACAGCCTCTCTCTGTCAGTCAATTAGTCTCAGTCAGTCAACCAGTCACAGTCAACCAGTCACAGTCAGTCACTCTCAGTCAGTCAGCCCACCTCTCTCAGTCAGTCTGACATAGACTGACTGACAGTCAGTCCCTGTCAGTCACTCTCTCCCACAGTCAGCCTCTCTAGGTCAGTCTGTCTGTCAGTCAGCCTCTCTCTCTCTCGGTCAGTCAGCCTCTCTCTCGCTCGGTCAGACAGCCTCTCTTTCTCTCTCGGTCAGTCAGTCAGTCAGAGTCAGTCACAATCAGTCAGTCTGTCTCAGTCAGCCTCTCTCAGTCAGTCTCTGACAGAGACTGAATAACAGTCAGTCTCTGTCAGTCACTCTCTCCCACAGTCAGCTTCTCTAGGTCAGTCTGTCTGGCATCCTCTCTCTCTCGGTCAGACAGCATCTCTCTCTCTCGGTCAGTCAGCCTCTCTCTCTCAGTCAGTCAGCCTCTCTCTCGGCCAGTCAGCCTCTCTCTCTCTCGGTCAGTCAGCCTCTCTCTCTCTCTCGGTCAGTCAGCCTCTCTCTCGGTTAGTCAGCCTCTTTCTCTCTCGGTCAGACAGCCTCTCTGTCAGCCAGTCTCGGTCAGTCTCTCCCTTTGTCGGTCACTCTCTGTCAGTCTCTCTCAGTCAGTCAGTCTCTGACAGAGACTGACTGACTGAGTCAGTCTCTCTCCCACAGTCAGCCTCTCTAGGTCAGTCTCTGTCAGTCAGCCTCTCTTTCTATCGGTCAGTCAACCTCTCTCTCTCTCTCGTTCAGACAGCCTCTCTGTCAGTCAGTCAGTCACAATCAGTCTCAGTCAGTCAGTCTCAGCCAGTCTGTCAGTCACTCACTCAGCCACTCTCTCAGTCAGTCCCTGTCAGTCAGTCCATCACTCTGTCACTCTCTCCCAGTCAGCCTCTCTAGGTCAGACTCTGTTACTCAGCCTCTCTCTCTCGTTCAGACAGCCTCTCTCTGTCAGTCAGTCACTCTCAGTCAGTCAGCCCACCTCTCTCAGTCAGTCTCTGACAGAGACTGACAGTCAGTCCCTGTCAGTCACTCTCTCCCACAGTCAGCCTCTCTAGGTCAGTCTGTCTGTCAGTAAGCCTCTCTCTCTCTCGGTCAGTCAGCCTCTCTTTCTCTCTTGGTCAGACAACCTCTCTTTCTCTCTTGGTCAGACAGCCTCTCTTTCTCTCTCGGTCAGTCACAATCAGTCAGTCTGTCTCGGTCAGTCAGTCACTCTCAGTCAGCCAGCCTCTCTCAGTCAGTCTCTGACAGAGACTGAATAACAGTCAGTCTCTGTCAATCAACCTCTCTCTCTCTCGGTCAGTCAGCCTCTCTCTCTCTCGGTCAGTCAGCCTCTCTCTCTCGGTCAGACAGCATCTCTCTCTCTCGGTCAGTCAGCCTCTCTCTCTCTCGGTCAGTCAGCCTCCCTCTCTCTCGGTCAGTCAGCCTCTCTCTCTCTCGGTCAGTCAGCCTCTCTCTCGCTCTCAGTCAGTCAGCCTCTCTCTCTCTCGGTTAGTCAGCCTCTTTCTCTCTCTGTCAGTCAGCCAGTCTCGGTCAGTCTCTCCCTCTGTCGGTCACTCTCTGTCAGTCAGTCACTCTCTGTCAGCCTCTCTCAGTCAGTCAGTCTCTCTCCCACAGTCAGCCTCTGTCGGTCATCCTCTCTTTCTATCGGTCAGTCAACCTCTCCCTCTCGTTCAGACAGCCTCTCTGTCTCTCGGTCAGACAGCCTCTCTGTCAGTCAGTCACAATCAGTCTCAGCCAGTCTGTCAGTCACTCTCTCAGTCAGTCACTCAGCCACTCTCTCAGTCAGACAGCCACTCTGACAGAGACTGACAGTCAGTCCATCACTCTGTCACTCTCTCCCAGTCAGCCTCTCTAGGTCAGACTCTGTCACTCAGCCTCTCTCGCTCGTTCAGTCACAGTCAGTAAGTCTCTGTCAGTCTCTCAGTCACTCTCTCCTACAGTCAGCCTCTCTAGGTCAGTCTCTGTCTGTCAGTCAGACTCTCTCTCTCTCTGTCAGTCAGTCAACCAGTCACAGTCAGCCAGTCTCAGTCAGCCCACCTCTCTGTCAGTCTCTGACAGAGACTGACTGACAGTCAGTCCCTGTCAGTCACTCTCTCCCACAGTCATCCTCTCTCTCGGTCAGACAGCCTCTCTTTCTCTCTCGGTCAGACAGTCAGTCACTCTCAGTCAGCCAGCCTCTCTCAGTCAGTCTCTGACAGACTGAATAACAGTCAGTCCCCGTCAGTCACTCTCTCCCACAGTCAGCATCTCTCTCTCTCGGTCAGTCAGCCTCTCTCGGTCAGTCAGCCTCTCTCTCTCTCTCGGTCAGTCAGCCTCGCTCTCTCGGTCAGACAGCCTCTCTCTCTCTCGGTCAGTCTGCCTCTCTCTCGGTCAGTCAGCCTCTCTCTCTCTCGGTCAGTCAGCCTCTCTCTCTCTCGGTCAGTCAGCCTCTCTCTCGGTCAGTGAGCCTCTCTCTCTCGGTCAGTCAGCCTCTCTCTCTCTCTCAGTCAGCCTCTCTTTCTCTCGGTTAGTCAGCCTCTTTCTCTCTATGTCAGTCAGCCAGTCTCGGTCAGTCTCTCCCTCTGTCGGTCACTCTCTGTCAGTCAGTCACTCTCTGTCAGCCTCTCTCAGTCAGTCAGTCTCTCTCCCACAGTCAGCCTCTGTCGGTCAGCCTCTCTGTCTATCGGTCAGTCAACCTCTCCCTCTCGTTCAGACAGCCTCTCTGTCTCTCGGTCAGACAGCCTATCTGTCAGTCAGTCACAATCAGTCTCAGCCAGTCTGTCAGTCACTCTCTCAGTCAGTCACTCAGCCACTCTCTCAGTCAGACAGCCACTCTGACAGAGACTGACAGTCAGTCCATCACTCTGTCACTCTCTCCCAGTCAGCCTCTCTAGGTCAGACTCTGTCACTCAGCCTCTCTCGCTCGTTCAGTCACAGTCAGTAAGTCTCTGTCAGTCTCTCGGTCACTCTCTCCCACAGTCAGCCTCTCTAGGTCAGTCTCTGTCTGTCAGTCAGACTCTCTCTCTCTCTGTCAGTCAGTCAACCAGTCACAGTCAGCCAGTCTCAGTCAGCCCACCTCTCTGTCAGTCTCTGACAGAGACTGTCAGTCACTCTCTCCCACAGTCAGCCTCTCTCTCGGTCAGACAGCCTCTCTTTCTCTCTCGGTCAGACAGCCTCTCTCTCTCTCGGTCAGTCAGTCACTCTCAGTCAGCCAGCCTCTCTGTCAGTCTCTGACAGAGACTGAATAACAGTCAGTCACTCTCTCCCACAGTCAGCCTCTCTAGGTCAGTCTGTCTGTCAGTCATCCTCTCTCTCGGTCAGACAGCCTCTCTTTCTCTCTCGGTCAGACAGTCAGTCACTCTCAGTCAGCCAGCCTCTCTCAGTCAGTCTCTGACAGACTGAATAACAGTCAGTCCCCGTCAGTCACTCTCTCCCACAGTCAGCATCTCTCTCTCTCGGTCAGTCAGCCTCTCTCGGTCAGTCAGCCTCTCTCTCTCTCGGTCAGTCAGCCTCTCTCTCTCTCGGTCAGTCAGCCTCGCTCTCTCGGTCAGACAGCCTCTCTCTCTCTCGGTCAGTCAGCCTCTCTCTCGGTCAGTCAGCCTCTCTCTCTCTCGGTCAGTCAGCCTCTCTCTCTCGGTCAGTGAGTCTCTCTCTCTCGGTCAGTCAGCCTCTCTCTCTCTCTCTCAGTCAGCCTCTCTCTCTCTCGGTTAGTCAGCCTCTTTCTCTCTCAGTCAGCCAGTCTCGGTCAGTCTCTCCCTCTGTCGGTCACTCCCTGTCAGCCTCTCTCAGTCAGTCAGTCTCTCTCCCACAGTCAGCCTCTGTCGGTCAGCCTCTCTTTCTATCGGTCAGTCAACCTCTCTCTCTCGTTCAGACAGCCTCTCTGTCAGTCAGTCACAATCAGTCTCAGCCAGTCTGTCAGTCACTCTCTCAGTCAGTCACTCAGCCACTCTCTCAGTCAGCCAGCCACTCTGACAGAGACTGACAGTCAGTCCATCACTGTCACTCTCTCTAGGTCAGACTCTGTCACTCAGCCTCTCTCGCTCGTTCAGACAGCCTTTCTCTGTCAGTCAGTCAGTCACTCTGTCAGTCTCTCTTTTAGTCAGCCAGCCTCTCTCAGTCAGTCTCTGACAGAGACTGAGTCAGTCAGCCAGTCACAGTCAGGAAGTTTCCGTCAGTCACTGTCTGTCTCTTGGTCACTCTCTCCCACAGTCAGCCTCTCTAGGTCAGTCTCTGTCTGTCAGTCAGACTCTCTCTCTCTGTCAGTCAGTCAACCAGTCTCAGTCAGCAAGTCTCAGTCAGCCAGCCTCTCTCAGTCAGTCTCTGATAGAGACTGAATAACAGTCAGTCCCCGTCAGTCACTCTCTCCCATAGTCAGCCTCTCTAGGTCAGTCTGTCAGCCTCTCTCTCTCTCGGTCAGTCAGCCTCTCTCTCTCTCTCGGTTAGACAGCCTCTCTTTCTCTCTTGGTCAGACAGCCTCTCTTTCTCTCTCGGTCAGTCACTCTCAGTCAGCCAGCCTCTCTGTCAGTCTCTGATAGAGACTGAATAACAGTCAGTCCCTGTCAGTCACTCTCTCCCACAGTCAGCCTCTCTAGGTCAGTCTCTGTCTGTCAGTCAGCCTCTCTCTCTCGGTCAGACAGCCTCTCTCTCTCTCTCGGTCAGTCAGCCTCTCTCTCGGTCAGTCAGCCTCTCTCTCTCTCGGTCAGTCAGCCTCTCTCTCGGTCAGTGAGTCTCTCTCTCTCGGTCAGTCAGCCTCTCTCTCTCTCTCTCAGTCAGCCTCTCTCTCTCTCGGTTAGTCAGCCTCTTTCTCTCTCAGTCAGCCAGTCTCGGTCAGTCTCTCCCCCTGTCAGCCTCTCTCAGTCAGTCAGTCTCTCTCCCACAGTCAGCCTCTGTCGGTCAGCCTCTCTTTCTATCGGTCAGTCAACCTCTCTCTCTCGTTCAGACAGCCTCTCTGTCAGTCAGTCACAATCAGTCTCAGCCAGTCTGTCAGTCACTCTCTCAGTCAGTCACTCAGCCACTCTCTCAGTCAGCCAGCCACTCTGACAGAGACTGACAGTCAGTCCATCACGGTCACTCTCTCTAGGTCAGACTCTGTCACTCAGCCTCTCTCGCTCGTTCAGACAGCCTTTCTCTGTCAGTCAGTCAGTCACTCTGTCAGTCTCTCTCTTAGTCAGCCAGCCTCTCTCAGTCAGTCTCTGACAGAGACTGAGTCAGTCAGCCAGTCACAGTCAGGAAGTTTCCGTCAGTTACTGTCTGTCTCTTGGTCACTCTCTCCCACAGTCAGCCTCTCTAGGTCAGTCTCTGTCTGTCAGTCAGACTCTCTCTCTCTGTCAGTCAGTCAACCAGTCTCAGTCAGCAAGTCTCAGTCAGCCAGCCTCTCTCAGTCAGTCTCTGATAGAGACTGAATAACAGTCAGTCCCCGTCAGTCACTCTCTCCCATAGTCAGCCTCTCTAGGTCAGTCTGTCAGCCTCTCTCTCTCTCGGTCAGTCAGCCTCTCTCTCTCTCTCGGTTAGACAGCCTCTCTTTCTCTCTTGGTCAGACAGCCTCTCTTTCTCTCTCGGTCAGTCACTCTCAGTCAGCCAGCCTCTCTGTCAGTCTCTGATAGAGACTGAATAACAGTCAGTCCCTGTCAGTCACTCTCTCCCACAGTCAGCCTCTCTAGGTCAGTCTCTGTCTGTCAGTCAGCCTCTCTCTCTCGGTCAGACAGCCTCTCTCTCTCTCTCGGTCAGTCAGCCTCTCTCTCGGTCAGTCAGCCTCTCTCTCTCTCGGTCAGTCAGCCTCTCTCTCGGTCAGTGAGTCTCTCTCTCTCGGTCAGTCAGCCTCTCTCTCTCTCTCTCAGTCAGCCTCTCTCTCTCTCAGTCAGTCAGCCTCTCTCTCGGTCAGTGAGTCTCTCTCTCTCGGTCAGTCAGCCTCTCTCTCTCTCTCTCAGTCAGCCTCTCTCTCTCTCGGTTAGTCAGCCTCCCTCTCTCTCGGTCAGTCAGCCTCTCTCTCTCTCGGTCAGTCAGCCTCTCTCTCGCTCTCAGTCAGTCAGCCTCTCTCTCTCTCGGTTAGTCAGCCTCTTTCTCTCTCTGTCAGTCAGCCAGTCTCGGTCAGTCTCTTCCTCTGTCGGTCACTCTCTGTCAGTCAGTCACTCTCTGTCAGCCTCTCTCAGTCAGTCAGTCTCTCTCCCACAGTCAGCCTCTGTCGGTCAGCCTCTTTTTCTATCGGTCAGTCAACCTCTCCCTCTCGTTCAGACAGCCTCTCTGTCTCTCGGTCAGACAGCCTCTCTGTCAGTCAGTCACAATCAGTCTCAGCCAGTCTGTCAGTCACTCTCTCAGTCAGTCACTCAGCCACTCTCTCAGTCAGACAGCCACTCTGACAGAGACTGACAGTCAGTCCATCACTCTGTCACTCTCTCCCAGTCAGCCTCTCTAGGTCAGACTCTGTCACTCAGCCTCTCTCGCTCGTTCAGTCACAGTCAGTAAGTCTCTGTCAGTCTCTCGGTCACTCTCTCCCACAGTCAGCCTCTCTAGGTCAGTCTCTGTCTGTCAATCAGACTCTCTCTCTTTCTGTCAGTCAGTCAACCAGTCACAGTCAGCCAGTCTCAGTCAGCCCACCTCTCTGTCAGTCTCTGACAGAGACTGACTTACAGTCAGTGCCTGTCAGTCACTCTCTCCCACAGTCAGCCTCTCTCTCGGTCAGACAGCCTCTCTTTCTCTCTCGGTCAGACAGCCTCTCTCTCTCTCAGTCAGTCAGTCAGTCAGTCACTCTCAGTCAGCCAGCCTCTCTGTCAGTCTCTGACAGAGACTGAATAACAGTCAGTCACTCTCTCCCACAGTCAGCCTCTCTAGGTCAGTCTGTCTGTCAGTCATCCTCTCTCTCGGTCAGACAGCCTCTCTTTCTCTCTCGGTCAGACAGTCAGTCACTCTCAGTCAGCCAGCCTCTCTCAGTCAGTCTCTGACAGACTGAATAACAGTCAGTCCCCGTCAGTCACTCTCTCCCACAGTCAGCATCTCTCTCTCTCGGTCAGTCAGCCTCTCTCGGTCAGTCAGCCTCTCTCTCGGTCAGTCAGCCTCTCTCTCTCTCGGTCAGTCAGCCTCGCTCTCTCGGTCAGACAGCCTCTCTCTCTCTCGGTCAGTCAGCCTCTCTCTCGGTCAGTCAGCCTCTCTCTCTCTCGGTCAGTCAGCCTCTCTCTCGGTCAGTGAGCCTCTCTCTCTCGGTCAGTCAGCCTCTCTCTCTCTCTCAGTCAGCCTCTCTCTCTCTCGGTTAGTCAGCCTCTTTCTCTCTCAGTCAGCCAGTCTCGGTCGGTCTCTCCCTCTGTCGGTCACTCCCTGTCAGCCTCTCTCAGTCATTCAGTCTCTCTCCCACAGTCAGCCTCTGTCGGTCAGCCTCTCTTTCTATCGGTCAGTCAACCTCTCTCTCTCGTTCAGACAGCCTCTCTGTCAGTCAGTCACAATCAGTCTCAGCCAGTCTGTCAGTCACTCTCTCAGTCAGTCACTCAGCCACTCTCTCAGTCAGCCAGCCACTCTGACAGAGACTGACAGTCAGTCCATCACTCTGTCACTCTCTCCCAGTCAGCCTCTCTAGGTCAGACTCTGTCACTCAGCCTCTCTCGCTCGTTCAGACAGCCTTCTCTGTCAGTCAGTCAGTCACTCTGTCAGTCTCTCTCTTAGTCAGCCAGCCTCTCTCAGTCAGTCTCTGACAGAGACTGAGTCAGTCAGCCAGTCACAGTCAGGAAGTTTCAGTCAGTCACTGTCTGTCTCTTGGTTACTGTCAGTCAGTCTCTCTCCCACAGTCAGCCTCTCTAGGTCAGTCTCTGTCAGTCAGCCTCTCTTTCTATCGGCCAGTCAACCTCTCTCTCTCTCGTTCAGACAGCCTCTCTGTCAGTCAGTCAGTCAGCCAGTTGCAATCAGTCAGTCAGAATCAGTCTCAGCCAGTCTGTCAGTCAGCCAGCTTCTCAGTCAGTCTCTGACAGAGACTGACAGTCAGTCCCTGTCAGTCAGTCCATCACTCTGTCACTCTCTCCCAGTCAGCCTCCCTAGGTCAGACTCTGTCACTCAGCCTCTCTCTCGTTCAGGCAGCCTCTCTCTGTCAGTCAGTCAGTCAGAGTCAGCCAGTCACTCAGCCTGTCAGTCTCTCTCTTAGTCAGCCAGCCTCTCTCAGTCAGTCTCTGATGGAGACTGACAGTCAGTCAGCCAGTCACAGTCAGTAAGTAAGTCTCAGTAAGTCAGTCACAGCCAGTCACTCTGTCAGTCTCTCCCACAGTCAGTCTCTGTCTGTCAGTCAGCCTCTCTCTCTCGTTCAGACAGCCTCTCTCTGTCAGTCAATTAGTCTCAGTCAGTCAACCAGTCACAGTCAACCAGTCACAGTCAGTCACTCTCAGTCAGTCAGCCCACCTCTCTCAGTCAGTCAGACATAGACTGACTGACAGTCAGTCCCTGTCAGTCACTCTCTCCCACAGTCAGCCTCTCTAGGTCAGTCTGTCTGTCAGTCAGCCTCTCTCTCTCTCGGTCAGTCAGCCTCTCTCTCGCTCGGTCAGACAGCCTCTCTTTCTCTCTCGGTCAGTCAGTCAGTCAGAGTCAGTCACAATCAGTCAGTCTGTCCCAGTCAGCCTCTCTCAGTCAGTCTCTGACAGAGACTGAATAACAGTCAGTCTCTGTCAGTCACTCTCTCCCACAGTCAGCTTCTCTAGGTCAGTCTGTCTGGCATCCTCTCTCTCTCGGTCAGACAGCATCTCTCTCTCTCGGTCAGTCAGCCTCTCTCTCTGTCAGTCAGCCTCTCTCTCGGCCAGTCAGCTTCTCTCTCTCTCGGTCAGTCAGCCTCGCTCTCTCGGTCAGACAGCCTCTCTCTCTCTCGGTCAGTCTGCCTCTCTCTCGGTCAGTCAGCCTCTCTCTCTCTCGGTCAGTCAGCCTCTCTCTCTCTCTGTCAGTCAGTCACTCTCAGTCAGTCAGCCCACCTCTCTCAGTCAGTCTCTGACAGAGACTGACAGTCAGTCCCTGTCAGTCACTCTCTCCCACAGTCAGCCTCTCTAGGTCAGTCTGTCTGTCAGTAAGCCTCTCTCTCTCTCGGTCAGTCAGCCTCTCTTTCTCTCTTGGTCAGACAACCTCTCTTTCTCTCTTGGTCAGACAGCCTCTCTTTCTCTCTCGGTCAGTCACAATCAGTCAGTCTGTCTCGGTCAGTCAGTCACTCTCAGTCAGCCAGCCTCTCTCAGTCAGTCTCTGACAGAGACTGAATAACAGTCAGTCTCTGTCAATCAACCTCTCTCTCTCGGTCAGTCAGCCTCTCTCTCTCTCGGTCAGTCAGCCTCTCTCTCTCGGTCAGACAGCATCTCTCTCTCTCGGTCAGTCAGCCTCTCTCTCTCTCGGTCAGTCAGCCTCCCTCTCTCTCGGTCAGTCAGCCTCTCTCTCTCTCGGTCAGTCAGCCTCTCTCTCGCTCTCAGTCAGTCAGCCTCTCTCTCTCTCGGTTAGTCAGCCTCTTTCTCTCTCTGTCAGTCAGCCAGTCTCGGTCAGTCTCTCCCTCTGTCGGTCACTCTCTGTCAGTCAGTCACTCTCTGTCAGCCTCTCTCAGTCAGTCAGTCTCTCTCCCACAGTCAGCCTCTGTCGGTCATCCTCTCTTTCTATCGGTCAGTCAACCTCTCCCTCTCGTTCAGACAGCCTCTCTGTCTCTCGGTCAGACAGCCTCTCTGTCAGTCAGTCACAATCAGTCTCAGCCAGTCTGTCAGTCACTCTCTCAGTCAGTCACTCAGCCACTCTCTCAGTCAGACAGCCACTCTGACAGAGACTGACAGTCAGTCCATCACTCTGTCACTCTCTCCCAGTCAGCCTCTCTAGGTCAGACTCTGTCACTCAGCCTCTCTCGTTCGTTCAGTCACAGTCAGTAAGTCTCTGTCAGTCTCTCAGTCACTCTCTCCTACAGTCAGCCTCTCTAGGTCAGTCTCTGTCTGTCAGTCAGACTCTCTCTCTCTCTGTCAGTCAGTCAACCAGTCACAGTCAGCCAGTCTCAGTCAGCCCACCTCTCTGTCAGTCTCTGACAGAGACTGACTGACAGTCAGTCCCTGTCAGTCACTCTCTCCCACAGTCAGCCTCTCTCTCGGTCAGACAGCCTCTCTTTCTCTCTCGGTCAGACAGCCTCTCTCTCTCTCGGTCAGTCAGTCACTCTCAGTCAGCCAGCCTCTCTGTCAGTCTCTGACAGAGACTGAATAACAGTCAGTCACTCTCTCCCACAGTCAGCCTCTCTAGGTCAGTCTGTCTGTCAGTCATCCTCTCTCTCGGTCAGACAGCCTCTCTTTCTCTCTCGGTCAGACAGTCAGTCACTCTCAGTCAGCCAGCCTCTCTCAGTCAGTCTCTGACAGACTGAATAACAGTCAGTCCCCGTCAGTCACTCTCTCCCACAGTCAGCATCTCTCTCTCTCGGTCAGTCAGCCTCTCTCGGTCAGTCAGCCTCTCTCTCTCTCGGTCAGTCAGCCTCGCTCTCTCGGTCAGACAGCCTCTCTCTCTCTCGGTCAGTCTGCCTCTCTCTCGGTCAGTCAGCATCTCTCTCTCTCGGTCAGTCAGCCTCTCTCTCGGTCAGTGAGCCTCTCTCTCTCGGTCAGTCAGCCTCTCTCTCTCTCTCAGTCAGCCTCTCTTTCTCTCGGTTAGTCAGCCTCTTTCTCTCTATGTCAGTCAGCCAGTCTCGGTCAGTCTCTCCCTCTGTCGGTCACTCTCTGTCAGTCAGTCACTCTCTGTCAGCCTCTCTCAGTCAGTCAGTCTCTCTCCCACAGTCAGCCTCTGTCGGTCAGCCTCTCTGTCTATCGGTCAGTCAACCTCTCCCTCTCGTTCAGACAGCCTCTCTGTCTCTCGGTCAGACAGCCTATCTGTCAGTCAGTCACAATCAGTCTCAGCCAGTCTGTCAGTCACTCTCTCAGTCAGTCACTCAGCCACTCTCTCAGTCAGACACCCACTCTGACAGAGACTGACAGTCAGTCCATCACTCTGTCACTCTCTCCCAGTCAGCCTCTCTAGGTCAGACTCTGTCACTCAGCCTCTCTCGCTCGTTCAGTCACAGTCAGTAAGTCTCTGTCAGTCTCTCGGTCACTCTCTCCCACAGTCAGCCTCTCTAGGTCAGTCTCTGTCTGTCAGTCAGACTCTCTCTCTCTCTGTCAGTCAGTCAACCAGTCACAGTCAGCCAGTCTCAGTCAGCCCACCTCTCTGCCAGTCTCTGACAGAGACTGTCAGTCACTCTCTCCCACAGTCAGCCTCTCTCTCGGTCAGACAGCCTCTCTTTCTCTCTCGGTCAGACAGCCTCTCTCTCTCTCGGTCAGTCAGTCACTCTCAGTCAGCCAGCCTCTCTGTCAGTCTCTGACAGAGACTGAATAACAGTCAGTCACTCTCTCCCACAGTCAGCCTCTCTAGGTCAGTCTGTCTGTCAGTCATCCTCTCTCTCGGTCAGACAGCCTCTCTTTCTCTCTCGGTCAGACAGTCAGTCACTCTCAGTCAGCCAGCCTCTCTCAGTCAGTTTCTGACAGACTGAATAACAGTCAGTCCCCGTCAGTCACTCTCTCCCACAGTCAGCATCTCTCTCTCTCGGTCAGTCAGCCTCTCTCGGTCAGTCAGCCTCTCTCTCTCTCGGTCAGTCAGCCTCTCTCTCTCTCGGTCAGTCAGCCTCGCTCTCTCGGTCAGACAGCCTCTCTCTCTCTCGGTCAGTCAGCCTCTCTCTCGGTCAGTCAGCCTCTCTCTCTCTCGGTCAGTCAGCCTCTCTCTCGGTCAGTGAGTCTCTCTCTCTCGGTCAGTCAGCCTCTCTCTCTCTCTCTCAGTCAGCCTCTCTCTCTCTCGGTTAGTCAGCCTCTTTCTCTCTCAGTCAGCCAGTCTCGGTCAGTCTCTCCCTCTGTCGGTCACTCCCTGTCAGCCTCTCTCAGTCAGTCAGTCTCTCTCCCACAGTCAGCCTCTGTCGGTCAGCCTCTCTTTCTATCGGTCAGTCAACCTCTCTCTCTCGTTCAGACAGCCTCTCTGTCAGTCAGTCACAATCAGTCTCAGCCAGTCTGTCAGTCACTCTCTCAGTCAGTCACTCAGCCACTCTCTCAGTCAGCCAGCCACTCTGACAGAGACTGACAGTCAGTCCATCACTGTCACTCTCTCTAGGTCAGACTCTGTCACTCAGCCTCTCTCGCTCGTTCAGACAGCCTTTCTCTGTCAGTCAGTCAGTCACTCTGTCAGTCTCTCTCTTAGTCAGCCAGCCTCTCTCAGTCAGTCTCTGACAGAGACTGAGTCAGTCAGCCAGTCACAGTCAGGAAGTTTCCGTCAGTCACTGTCTGTCTCTTGGTCACTCTCTCCCACAGTCAGCCTCTCTAGGTCAGTCTCTGTCTGTCAGTCAGACTCTCTCTCTCTGTCAGTCAGTCAACCAGTCTCAGTCAGCAAGTCTCAGTCAGCCAGCCTCTCTCAGTCAGTCTCTGATAGAGACTGAATAACAGTCAGTCCCCGTCAGTCACTCTCTCCCATAGTCAGCCTCTCTAGGTCAGTCTGTCAGCCTCTCTCTCTCTCGGTCAGTCAGCCTCTCTCTCTCTCTCGGTTAGACAGCCTCTCTTTCTCTCTTGGTCAGACAGCCTCTCTTTCTCTCTCGGTCAGTCACTCTCAGTCAGCCAGCCTCTCTGTCAGTCTCTGATAGAGACTGAATAACAGTCAGTCCCTGTCAGTCACTCTCTCCCACAGTCAGCCTCTCTAGGTCAGTCTCTGTCTGTCAGTCAGCCTCTCTCTCTCGGTCAGACAGCCTCTCTCTCTCTCTCGGTCAGTCAGCCTCTCTCTCGGTCAGTCAGCCTCTCTCTCTCTCGGTCAGTCAGCCTCTCTCTCGGTCAGTGAGTCTCTCTCTCTCGGTCAGTCAGCCTCTCTCTCTCTCTCTCTCTCAGTCAGCCTCTCTCTCTCTCGGTTAGTCAGCCTCTTTCTCTCTCAGTCAGCCAGTCTCGGTCAGTCTCTCCCTCTGTCGGTCACTCCCTGTCAGCCTCTCTCAGTCAGTCAGTCTCTCTCCCACAGTCAGCCTCTGTCGGTCAGCCTCTCTTTCTATCGGTCAGTCAACCTCTCTCTCTCGTTCAGACAGCCTCTCTGTCAGTCAGTCACAATCAGTCTCAGCCAGTCTGTCAGTCACTCTCTCAGTCAGTCACTCAGCCACTCTCTCAGTCAGCCAGCCACTCTGACAGAGACTGACAGTCAGTCCATCACTGTCACTCTCTCTAGGTCAGACTCTGTCACTCAGCCTCTCTCGCTCGTTCAGACAGCCTCCCTCTCTCTCGGTCAGTCAGCCTCTCTCTCTCTCTCTCTCTCAGTCAGCCTCTCTCTCTCTCGGTTAGTCAGCCTCTTTCTCTCTCAGTCAGCCAGTCTCGGTCAGTCTCTCCCTCTGTCGGTCACTCCCTGTCAGCCTCTCTCGGTCAGTCAGCCTCTCTCTCGCTCTCAGTCAGTCAGCCTCTCTCTCTCTCGGTTAGTCAGCCTCTTTCTCTCTCTGTCAGTCAGCCAGTCTCGGTCAGTCTCTTCCTCTGTCGGTCACTCTCTGTCAGTCAGTCACTCTCTGTCAGCCTCTCTCAGTCAGTCAGTCTCTCTCCCACAGTCAGCCTCTGTCGGTCAGCCTCTTTTTCTATCGGTCAGTCAACCTCTCCCTCTCGTTCAGACAGCCTCTCTGTCTCTCGGTCAGACAGCCTCTCTGTCAGTCAGTCACAATCAGTCTCAGCCAGTCTGTCAGTCACTCTCTCAGTCAGTCACTCAGCCACTCTCTCAGTCAGACAGCCACTCTGACAGAGACTGACAGTCAGTCCATCACTCTGTCACTCTCTCCCAGTCAGCCTCTCTAGGTCAGACTCTGTCACTCAGCCTCTCTCGCTCGTTCAGTCACAGTCAGTAAGTCTCTGTCAGTCTCTCGGTCACTCTCTCCCACAGTCAGCCTCTCTAGGTCAGTCTCTGTCTGTCAATCAGACTCTCTCTCTTTCTGTCAGTCAGTCAACCAGTCACAGTCAGCCAGTCTCAGTCAGCCCACCTCTCTGTCAGTCTCTGACAGAGACTGACTTACAGTCAGTGCCTGTCAGTCACTCTCTCCCACAGTCAGCCTCTCTCTCGGTCAGACAGCCTCTCTTTCTCTCTCGGTCAGACAGCCTCTCTCTCTCTCAGTCAGTCAGTCAGTCAGTCACTCTCAGTCAGCCAGCCTCTCTGTCAGTCTCTGACAGAGACTGAATAACAGTCAGTCACTCTCTCCCACAGTCAGCCTCTCTAGGTCAGTCTGTCTGTCAGTCATCCTCTCTCTCGGTCAGACAGCCTCTCTTTCTCTCTCGGTCAGACAGTCAGTCACTCTCAGTCAGCCAGCCTCTCTCAGTCAGTCTCTGACAGACTGAATAACAGTCAGTCCCCGTCAGTCACTCTCTCCCACAGTCAGCATCTCTCTCTCTCGGTCAGTCAGCCTCTCTCGGTCAGTCAGCCTCTCTCTCGGTCAGTCAGCCTCTCTCTCTCTCGGTCAGTCAGCCTCGCTCTCTCGGTCAGACAGCCTCTCTCTCTCTCGGTCAGTCAGCCTCTCTCTCGGTCAGTCAGCCTCTCTCTCTCTCGGTCAGTCAGCCTCTCTCTCGGTCAGTGAGCCTCTCTCTCTCGGTCAGTCAGCCTCTCTCTCTCTCTCTCAGTCAGCCTCTCTCTCTCTCGGTTAGTCAGCCTCTTTCTCTCTCAGTCAGCCAGTCTCGGTCGGTCTCTCCCTCTGTCGGTCACTCCCTGTCAGCCTCTCTCAGTCAGTCAGTCTCTCTCCCACAGTCAGCCTCTGTCGGTCAGCCTCTCTTTCTATCGGTCAGTCAACCTCTCTCTCTCGTTCAGACAGCCTCTCTGTCAGTCAGTCACAATCAGTCTCAGCCAGTCTGTCAGCCACTCTCTCAGTCAGTCACTCAGCCACTCTCTCAGTCAGCCAGCCACTCTGACAGAGACTGACAGTCAGTCCATCACTCTGTCACTCTCTCCCAGTCAGCCTCTCTAGGTCAGACTCTGTCACTCAGCCTCTCTCGCTCGTTCAGACAGCCTTCTCTGTCAGTCAGTCAGTCACTCTGTCAGTCTCTCTCTTAGTCAGCCAGCCTCTCTCAGTCAGTCTCTGACAGAGACTGAGTCAGTCAGCCAGTCACAGTCAGGAAGTTTCAGTCAGTCACTGTCTGTCTCTTGGTTACTGTCAGTCAGTCTCTCTCCCACAGTCAGCCTCTCTAGGTCAGTCTCTGTCAGTCAGCCTCTCTTTCTATCGGCCAGTCAACCTCTCTCTCTCTCGTTCAGACAGCCTCTCTGTCAGTCAGTCAGTCAGCCAGTTGCAATCAGTCAGTCAGAATCAGTCTCAGCCAGTCTGTCAGTCAGCCAGCTTCTCAGTCAGTCTCTGACAGAGACTGACAGTCAGTCCCTGTCAGTCAGTCCATCACTCTGTCACTCTCTCCCAGTCAGCCTCCCTAGGTCAGACTCTGTCACTCAGCCTCTCTCTCGTTCAGGCAGCCTCTCTCTGTCAGTCAGTCAGTCAGAGTCAGCCAGTCACTCAGCCTGTCAGTCTCTCTCTTAGTCAGCCAGCCTCTCTCAGTCAGTCTCTGATGGAGACTGACAGTCAGTCAGCCAGTCACAGTCAGTAAGTAAGTCTCAGTAAGTCAGTCACAGCCAGTCACTCTGTCAGTCTCTCCCACAGTCAGTCTCTGTCTGTCAGTCAGCCTCTCTCTCTCGTTCAGACAGCCTCTCTCTGTCAGTCAATTAGTCTCAGTCAGTCAACCAGTCACAGTCAACCAGTCACAGTCAGTCACTCTCAGTCAGTCAGCCCACCTCTCTCAGTCAGTCTGACATAGACTGACTGACAGTCAGTCCCTGTCAGTCACTCTCTCCCACAGTCAGCCTCTCTAGGTCAGTCTGTCTGTCAGTCAGCCTCTCTCTCTCTCGGTCAGTCAGCCTCTCTCTCGCTCGGTCAGACAGCCTCTCTTTCTCTCTCGGTCAGTCAGTCAGTCAGAGTCAGTCACAATCAGTCAGTCTGTCTCAGTCAGCCTCTCTCAGTCAGTCTCTGACAGAGACTGAATAACAGTCAGTCTCTGTCAGTCACTCTCTCCCACAGTCAGCTTCTCTAGGTCAGTCTGTCTGGCATCCTCTCTCTCTCGGTCAGACAGCATCTCTCTCTCTCGGTCAGTCAGCCTCTCTCTCTCAGTCAGTCAGCCTCTCTCTCGGCCAGTCAGCCTCTCTCTCTCTCGGTCAGTCAGCCTCTCTCTCTCTCTCGGTCAGTCAGCCTCTCTCTCGGTTAGTCAGCCTCTTTCTCTCTCGGTCAGACAGCCTCTCTGTCAGCCAGTCTCGGTCAGTCTCTCCCTTTGTTGGTCACTCTCTGTCAGTCTCTCTCAGTCAGTCAGTCTCTGACAGAGACTGACTGACTGAGTCAGTCTCTCTCCCACAGTCAGCCTCTCTAGGTCAGTCTCTGTCAGTCAGCCTCTCTTTCTATCGGTCAGTCAACCTCTCTCTCTCGTTCAGACAGCCTCTCTGTCAGTCAGTCAGTCACAATCAGTCTCAGTCAGTCAGTCTCAGCCAGTCTGTCAGTCACTCACTCAGCCACTCTCTCAGTCAGTCCCTGTCAGTCAGTCCATCACTCTGTCACTCTCTCCCAGTCAGCCTCTCTAGGTCAGACTCTGTTACTCAGCCTCTCTCTCTCGTTCAGACAGCCTCTCTCTGTCAGTCAGTCACTCTCAGTCAGTCAGCCCACCTCTCTCAGTCAGTCTCTGACAGAGACTGACAGTCAGTCCCTGTCAGTCAGTCCATCACTCTGTCACTCTCTCCCAGTCAGCCTCCCTAGGTCAGACTCTGTCACTCAGCCTCTCTCTCGTTCAGGCAGCCTCTCTCTGTCAGTCAGTCAGTCAGAGTCAGCCAGTCACTCAGCCTCTCAGTCTCTCTCTTAGTCAGCCAGCCTCTCTCAGTCAGTCTCTGATGGAGACTGACAGTCAGTCAGCCAGTCACAGTCAGTAAGTAAGTCTCAGTAAGTCAGTCACAGCCAGTCACTCTGTCAGTCTCTCCCACAGTCAGTCTCTGTCTGTCAGTCAGCCTCTCTCTCTCGTTCAGACAGCCTCTCTCTGTCAGTCAATTAGTCTCAGTCAGTCAACCAGTCACAGTCAACCAGTCACAGTCAGTCACTCTCAGTCAGTCAGCCCACCTCTCTCAGTCAGTCTGACATAGACTGACTGACAGTCAGTCCCTGTCAGTCACTCTCTCCCACAGTCAGCCTCTCTAGGTCAGTCTGTCTGTCAGTCAGCCTCTCTCTCTCTCGGTCAGTCAGCCTCTCTCTCGCTCGGTCAGACAGCCTCTCTTTCTCTCTCGGTCAGTCAGTCAGTCAGAGTCAGTCACAATCAGTCAGTCTGTCTCAGTCAGCCTCTCTCAGTCAGTCTCTGACAGAGACTGAATAACAGTCAGTCTCTGTCAGTCACTCTCTCCCACAGTCAGCTTCTCTAGGTCAGTCTGTCTGGCATCCTCTCTCTCTCGGTCAGACAGCATCTCTCTCTCTCGGTCAGTCAGCCTCTCTCTCTCAGTCAGTCAGCCTCTCTCTCGGCCAGTCAGCCTCTCTCTCTCTCGGTCAGTCAGCCTCTCTCTCTCTCTCGGTCAGTCAGCCTCTCTCTCGGTTAGTCAGCCTCTTTCTCTCTCGGTCAGACAGCCTCTCTGTCAGCGAGTCTCGGTCAGTCTCTCCCTTTGTCGGTCACTCTCTGTCAGTCTCTCTCAGTCAGTCAGTCTCTGACAGAGACTGACTGACTGAGTCAGTCTCTCTCCCACAGTCAGCCTCTCTAGGTCAGTCTCTGTCAGTCAGCCTCTCTTTCTATCGGTCAGTCAACCTCTCTCTCTCTCTCGTTCAGACAGCCTCTCTGTCAGTCAGTCAGTCACAATCAGTCTCAGTCAGTCAGTCTCAGCCAGTCTGTCAGTCACTCACTCAGCCACTCTCTCAGTCAGTCCCTGTCAGTCAGTCCATCACTCTCTCCCAGTCAGCCTCTCTAGGTCAGACTCTGTTACTCAGCCTCTCTCTCTCGTTCAGACAGCCTCTCTCTGTCAGTCAGTCACTCTCAGTCAGTCAGCCCACCTCTCTCAGTCAGTCTCTGACAGAGACTGACAGTCAGTCCCTGTCAGTCACTCTCTCCCACAGTCAGCCTCTCTAGGTCAGTCTGTCTGTCAGTAAGCCTCTCTCTCTCTCGGTCAGTCAGCCTCTCTTTCTCTCTTGGTCAGACAACCTCTCTTTCTCTCTTGGTCAGACAGCCTCTCTTTCTCTCTCGGTCAGTCACAATCAGTCAGTCTGTCTCGGTCAGTCAGTCACTCTCAGTCAGCCAGCCTCTCTCAGTCAGTCTCTGACAGAGACTGAATAACAGTCAGTCTCTGTCAATCAACCTCTCTCTCTCTCGGTCAGTCAGCCTCTCTCTCTCTCGGTCAGTCAGCCTCTCTCTCTCGGTCAGACAGCATCTCTCTCTCTCGGTCAGTCAGCCTCTCTCTCTCTCGGTCAGTCAGCCTCCCTCTCTCTCGGTCAGTCAGCCTCTCTCTCTCTCGGTCAGTCAGCCTCTCTCTCGCTCTCAGTCAGTCAGCCTCTCTCTCTCTCGGTTAGTCAGCCTCTTTCTCTCTCTGTCAGTCAGCCAGTCTCGGTCAGTCTCTCCCTCTGTCGGTCACTCTCTGTCAGTCAGTCACTCTCTGTCAGCCTCTCTCAGTCAGTCAGTCTCTCTCCCACAGTCAGCCTCTGTCGGTCATCCTCTCTTTCTATCGGTCAGTCAACCTCTCCCTCTCGTTCAGACAGCCTCTCTGTCTCTCGGTCAGACAGCCTCTCTGTCAGTCAGTCACAATCAGTCTCAGCCAGTCTGTCAGTCACTCTCTCAGTCAGTCACTCAGCCACTCTCTCAGTCAGACAGCCACTCTGACAGAGACTGACAGTCAGTCCATCACTCTGTCACTCTCTCCCAGTCAGCCTCTCTAGGTCAGACTCTGTCACTCAGCCTCTCTCGCTCGTTCAGTCACAGTCAGTAAGTCTCTGTCAGTCTCTCAGTCACTCTCTCCTACAGTCAGCCTCTCTAGGTCAGTCTCTGTCTGTCAGTCAGACTCTCTCTCTCTCTGTCAGTCAGTCAACCAGTCACAGTCAGCCAGTCTCAGTCAGCCCACCTCTCTGTCAGTCTCTGACAGAGACTGACTGACAGTCAGTCCCTGTCAGTCACTCTCTCCCACAGTCAGCCTCTCTCTCGGTCAGACAGCCTCTCTTTCTCTCTCGGTCAGACAGCCTCTCTCTCTCTCGGTCAGTCAGTCACTCTCAGTCAGCCAGCCTCTCTGTCAGTCTCTGACAGAGACTGAATAACAGTCAGTCACTCTCTCCCACAGTCAGCCTCTCTAGGTCAGTCTGTCTGTCAGTCATCCTCTCTCTCGGTCAGACAGCCTCTCTTTCTCTCTCGGTCAGACAGTCAGTCACTCTCAGTCAGCCAGCCTCTCTCAGTCAGTCTCTGACAGACTGAATAACAGTCAGTCCCCGTCAGTCACTCTCTCCCACAGTCAGCATCTCTCTCTCTCGGTCAGTCAGCCTCTCTCGGTCAGTCAGCCCCTCTCTCTCTCGGTCAGTCAGCCTCTCTCTCTCTCGGTCAGTCAGCCTCGCTCTCTCGGTCAGACAGCCTCTCTCTCTCTCGGTCAGTCAGCCTCTCTCTCGGTCAGTCAGCCTCTCTCTCTCTCGGTCAGTCAGCCTCTCTCTCGGTCAGTGAGTCTCTCTCTCTCGGTCAGTCAGCCTCTCTCTCTCTCTCTCAGTCAGCCTCTCTCTCTCTCGGTTAGTCAGCCTCTTTCTCTCTCAGTCAGCCAGTCTCGGTCAGTCTCTCCCTCTGTCGGTCACTCCCTGTCAGCCTCTCTCAGTCAGTCAGTCTCTCTCCCACAGTCAGCCTCTGTCGGTCAGCCTCTCTTTCTATCGGTCAGTCAACCTCTCTCTCTCGTTCAGACAGCCTCTCTGTCAGTCAGTCACAATCAGTCTCAGCCAGTCTGTCAGTCACTCTCTCAGTCAGTCACTCAGCCACTCTCTCAGTCAGCCAGCCACTCTGACAGAGACTGACAGTCAGTCCATCACTGTCACTCTCTCTAGGTCAGACTCTGTCACTCAGCCTCTCTCGCTCGTTCAGACAGCCTTTCTCTGTCAGTCAGTCAGTCACTCTGTCAGTCTCTCTCTTAGTCAGCCAGCCTCTCTCAGTCAGTCTCTGACAGAGACTGAGTCAGTCAGCCAGTCACAGTCAGGAAGTTTCCGTCAGTCACTGTCTGTCTCTTGGTCACTCTCTCCCACAGTCAGCCTCTCTAGGTCAGTCTCTGTCTGTCAGTCAGACTCTCTCTCTCTGTCAGTCAGTCAACCAGTCTCAGTCAGCAAGTCTCAGTCAGCCAGCCTCTCTCAGTCAGTCTCTGATAGAGACTGAATAACAGTCAGTCCCCGTCAGTCACTCTCTCCCATAGTCAGCCTCTCTAGGTCAGTCTGTCAGCCTCTCTCTCTCTCGGTCAGTCAGCCTCTCTCTCTCTCTCGGTTAGACAGCCTCTCTTTCTCTCTTGGTCAGACAGCCTCTCTTTCTCTCTCGGTCAGTCACTCTCAGTCAGCCAGCCTCTCTGTCAGTCTCTGATAGAGACTGAATAACAGTCAGTCCCTGTCAGTCACTCTCTCCCACAGTCAGCCTCTCTAGGTCAGTCTCTGTCTGTCAATCAGCCTCTCTCTCTCGGTCAGACAGCCTCTCTCTCTCTCTCGGTCAGTCAGCCTCTCTCTCGGTCAGTCAGCCTCTCTCTCTCTCGGTCAGTCAGCCTCTCTCTCGGTCAGTGAGTCTCTCTCTCTCGGTCAGTCAGCCTCTCTCTCTCTCTCTCAGTCAGCCTCTCTCTCTCTCGGTTAGTCAGCCTCTTTCTCTCTCAGTCAGCCAGTCTCGGTCAGTCTCTCCCTCTGTCGGTCACTCCCTGTCAGCCTCTCTCAGTCAGTCAGTCTCTCTCCCACAGTCAGCCTCTGTCAGTCAGCCTCTCTCTCTCGGTCAGACAGCCTCTCTCTCTTTCTCGGTCAGACAGCCTCTCTGGCAGTCAGCCAGCCTCTCTGTCAGTCTCTGACTGACAGTCAGTACCTCTCTGTCAGTCTCTCTCTCCCACAGTCAGCCTCTCCAGGTTAATCTCTGTCTGTCAGTCAGCCTCTCTCTCTCTCGGTCAGTCCGTCAGTCAGTCTCTCGGTGAGTCAGCCACTTGCTGTCAGTCAGTCAGTCACTCTCTGTGAGAAGTTAGCCTGGCATATGATGTCCACTAGTTCTAGTGGGCACCTTGCACCACTCGACCCTTATTGATGGTGGTTGTAAAGTCAACCTTATAGAAAGCTATCCTAGTGGTAGCATGGACCAGCAGTCATCAGGCTAAGACTTCAGAGAGCGTATTAAGCAAGTTGTTTTACCAATTATAATCCCTTGAGTACCAAATGTAAGGACACCACACAAGGTATATATCAAATATATATGTATTTATTTTAAACACAACCCCTCTGCACTCTTTATGAGGTCAGAGGTCAAAATACACTACAAGTCACTTAGTTAATATACGATAAGTTGCACAGTATACGTTATGCCCTAGGGGCCTCACAAACCATATACTAAAATAGTGGTATAAGAACCACGAGAGAATTAGAAAGCAGGCCTCGAGCCTGTGGAATCCCTCGGGCTATTCTAAACAACCAAAGTTTAGGAGGTAGGAGGCCCACGGGAGACGCGTGCAGTGTCTAAACACAGCCACGGGTTACCATTGACTTTCCATGGAAAACGTAGAAGTTACAAATATACAATTTAAGGACACTTCCGGATGGGCTACGATGGAACCCTATTAAACTAGGATACTTCGAGAGTCAAGACCCACGGGAGCACCGGACTGCTCGTGTTACCTCACCCAGGGAAGCCGGGTGCATAGGTGTCTTTTCGTGTCGGGTTTCGTCGTCGTTTTCAGTGGAGAGCTGCAAAGATGTGCTGCAGGCGACCAGAGGAAAAGTGTCTGGGTGGATCGATGATCTGTAGAACCTAAAAAGCAGAACGGACAGAGTCTGGGTCACTTGCCAGTGACCAGGGCAGCGATAGACAAATGCTACCAGATGTCAGGTGATTTTCGGTGAAGATGTGAAGTTTGTCTCTTCAGCCACGAGGAACAGGAGGTGTCGACGACAACCAGGAGCTGGATTCGAGCTGTCCCACGAACGATCTAGTTGACTGCGCTGTCGGTATCCGGACTGGACCCAACAAGCCTTGGCAAACGCAGGATGTCGAGATTGGCTTCGGTGCAGACCAGCAAGGTCTGAGGAACTTCTCCTTTGGGGAGAAGTTGGAGCAAGCCTGGAGCGACCAGGAAAGCAAGTTAGATTCAAAGGGGAGGGGGGGAGGAATAGTATTAGAAAGTGTTTGACACCTTTCACGACATGTTTTGATAAAGCCAAACCAAAGTTAGCATTAACCGTGAGGATTATAATGCACTTAAGAGTATATGGAGGCTGTCCGGTTTTAGGTTTTAACCTATTATAACTGATAAAACCCCACCAGAAGGGAAATAGCCCTCACCAGTGTAAACATATAAACACTGAAATAACCCCTGCACTACCACAAACTGAATGCCATTCAAAGAAACGAAAAGGAGAGTGAAACAGTCATTTTTATTTGTTCCTGAATGGGCCTATACAATGTAACTATATTATGTAAGGTAACAGTAAGAAAGACTGGGCTAACATTATTCTGCATGAGTTTTGTTGTTTAGGGATGTCACTAAAATGTTGTTCCTTCATCCTTTTTTCAGTTTTGTGCTCTTTGGTCTGAAGATAAAGGGGTTAGAAGCATGTTTTAGGTGTTGTTTATTTATTTTATAAACTGTAGAGAATCAGGAAATATCTAACTCATATTTGATTTTTTGTCTACGTTTGAGGGTTTCATTGATAAGAAAAATGTAAGTTTCATAAGAATCTTTCCCAATGTGTACACTCACATTTACAGAGAATGGGTAAAAACCCTTGATACATCAGCCCCCTTTTCTAGTGAGTCAGTATTGATAGTAGGTGAATTGCCAAACACCCCAGGCTTTAAACATTCAATGAAAGGTATAGTGACAGACATATGTGAAAAGAGTGCAGTCACAAAGCATCTGGAATACTGGTGAAAACAGGACACCATATTTTTGGAAAACATGGAATGCAGTGTCACTTGGAATGCTGCTGCAAAAAAGTTCAACAAAGATTGGAGTGGTAGTGTTTGTATTTACAGTGATTCAGCCACGTATATGAAAAAGTTGTGTTCTTCCCTTTTAATGATCCTTGCCACGTGTTAAATATCAATCTGAAAGCATCTTTACAATCTCCAGGGTTAATGAAGAATGCTATTGACTTTTTAGTCCATTCTGGTGTACTGTTTTGTTATGCGTGGGAACTAAAATACAAATATTTCTCATTTAGTGCTTTGTGTGGCATCAAAGAAAGAGCCATCCCAACTGTGTCACTTAGTCGGTGGTTCTCAGTCCTAGAGGCCTTGAATGCTATATTATCCATGTGGCAACCATTTAAAGAACTTTTGCTGAGTGATGATGCAAACGGCAAGAAATGTGAGGGTCTTTGGATCCATCTTGATGGTGATTTGAAAAAAAAGTAGACTACTGCATTCTTGGATTTTTACAGGAAAGCAGGACTACTGTAGTGGACATGATAAAAAAAACTAGAGTCTGAAAACACCCTTGCTAGATCATAGAACAGCTATAAGGAGATGGTCCCGAAAGCTGCAGAGGGGCTCAGCCCATGCTAGGGCACCCTCTCACATAAAACCAAGCACTCTGCCTCCAGGAATGTTAAGGCCTGCCATAGGAGTGACTTATAGGTGTATATGTGTCTATATGTATATATATATATATGTATGTATGTGTGTATATATATATATATATATATATATATATATATATATATATATATATATATATATATGTAAGCTCCCTTCCACACCAAGGAAACGAGTCACTCTTTTCAGCGGGTGCTTTCAACCGCGTCGGTGTCCGCGGTAAAATAGACAAGCTCCAAACTGTCCCAAAAAATACCCAGCCGGGTTATTTAAGACAAATAAGCACTCCAAAGCACGACAGTTGCTTAAGCAGGGGTAGGTTTTATTTTCGCCTCGCATTTGGGTTGATGATCATGTGAGAAGTGAATTATGAAATTATGAAATGAATCTGCATCAGTGTTTGATGTAATGATAACTGATCTATTGTCTGATGGTTTTTAAAGAAATCAAGTTGAGGTTTGGAGTGTGTGATGCCGCTATTATTAACTACTGTTAATATTTGCAGAATATATTGCTTGGTACTGGGTCCCACCTATAGTGGGCAGTCCTTTTGGGCTGCCAAGGCCGATCCACGGCAAGATTTTCTTGATATGCGTCTGTCAATGTTGAATAATGTGATGGACTGATAAAAAACTAGAGTCATCTTGGTGCTGCAATTCAGGCATTGATTAGGTGTCTGTCTTTAAATTATGCGGATAAAATCCAGGATGATGAACTCGCCGATACACGGCTTGAAATGTGGTGTGACATTTGTATAAGCAATGTTTTGATTATTTATGTATTTGAACATTACAATATGGCGCGCATAGGGCG